>NC_140658.1:20248016-22748016 GCF_978046115.1 Saccoglossus kowalevskii
CTGTCTGTATGTCTGTATGTATGTCTGTATGTATGTATGTGTGTATGTATGTATGTCACTTTTTTTGTTCCACCGTTATCTCAAGAACCACTAATCAAATTTTGGTGAAACTTGGTACATAGATGCTCTGGGATAATGCGCAAGGCTGATTAGGTTTTGGTAAAAATCTATGAATATTAATTACCTAATTTGCATGATAATTAGCTGATTTTTAGCTGTTCCAAGACTGTTCCACTGATATCTGAAGAACCACTCATTGGATTTTGATGAAACTTGGCACATGGATGCTCTGAACTAGTGCGCAGGTTTGATTAGTTTTGGGTAAAAATCTATGAATATTAATTACCTAATTTGCATGATAATTAACTGATTTTAAGCTGTTTTATGACTGTTCCACTGATTTTTGAAGAACCACTCATTGGATTTCAATGAAACTTGGCACATGGATGCTCTGAACTAATGCGCAGATTTGATTAGTTTGGGGTAAAAATCTGTTAATATTATTAATTACCTAATTTACATAATGATTAATCAATTTTCGGCTTTTCCACTAATATCTCAAGTACTAATCATAACATTTCAATAAAACTTGGTACATAAATGTCATATGACATTGCACAGACCTGATAGTTTTTAGGGTAATATCAGTACATATTAATTACCTAAATTGCATAATTAATTAATTTTCAGGGATTGATATTTCAAGTACTTGAGGACTGTGCAGAGAGCTAATTAGTTTTGGGTAAATATTTGTGCATATTAATCACCTTATTAGCATAATTAGTTATTTTTTAGCTTTTCACCTGATATCTCAAGTACTAATCATCACATTTCAATGAGACTTGCGACATAGATTTTCTAGGACTACGCAGAGACCTGATTAATTTTGGGATAAATAATTGTGCCTATTAATTACCTAATTTGCATAATTAGTTAATTTTTTGCTGTTCTATGGCTGTTGCACTGATGTCTAAAAACCACTCATTGGATTTTAACGAAACTTTTCAAGAGTACCTGTCACATTTCAATGAACCTAGGACTATACACTATATTAGTTTTTGGTAAATATTTATGCTTCTTAATCACCTAATTAACATAATTAATTAATACTGTATATCTCAAGTATTGATAATCACATTTGAATAAAACTTGGTACATAAATGGTCTAGGACAATCTGATTAAAATCTGATGTAGTGTACGGGCTTTAATTATTTTGGCTATAAACTTATTTTAATTTTATTTTTTATTACTTTTGTTATTAATGCCATTTTATTTCATTATTTTACTTTGATTTTGATTTTGTGATTTTTTTTAATTCTGCCCTACCTACATCTGATCCGACGCCTATGTAAGTCCCGTTCAAATCTCGCGTAAGTAACAGCCAATCACAGCCCCCCTTTTATACAGGCTGTCGGTTGCTTACTTTTCAGTGTATACGGGCAATCTTTCTGTACATTATATTTTGCCCACTTGAATAAACCATTAATAGAAAATTGCTAGTATATTTTTATTTGCAAAAGAAATTCCACAGCATTTTACAATTTTTGTCATTACATTGAATATTTGTTCACTTCCAACAAATGTGTACACTTCCAGATACATCTTCGCCAGCCAAGGTTCGTTCATTCAGTCATCGCTTCAATTTTACATCACTGAGCATAAGTATCTAGAATGGAAGCAAAAAATAAGTAAATCGTAATGATTAGAACACTGTAAACAGCTATAGTAAACAATGCAAACTGATTTTAAATTGTATAACGGTCACCGGCCCACGGCATCGACGCAGAAAATTGGAGCAAACATATATTTCCTGATCAATTGCGATGTGTTCCAAATAAAAAATATTTTATTCCAGTCCAAATCAGCTCAATTACTTTAATAAAGAGTTATTGTATAATGTACAAAATGTTGATACAATTTGATGAATTTTTACAGCTTCAATACCGTAGACGATTTTGGCCCGATCGTCAACAAAACATCACCCGTCTCCAGGGCAGGCGACTGGAAAAAGACACTGGTGTTCGGTCGAACCGGTGGAAACAAAATCGTCACTCCCAGAATAACTATGCGAAATAACGATCTAAAGTCGAACCATTCGAGCCACAATATTAACATAAAAATGACTTTCGTTGCATTTGACAATGATAAACTTACCGAAAAGCCGTGTTATTCACGGTCGCTAACGTCGGTATAATCCGCCATTTTATTTGAGTGTGTTTGCCACCTGACTCTGCCCGGTGACGTCATCATGTGCGCTATAGAAGGAGGTCTGTGATTCGTTGACTAAAATCGTCGATAGTGGGTCTCGTTGAAATCTCGTTACATAGGCATCGGCTCAGATGTAGGTAGGGCGGAATTAAAAAAATCATCAAAATCAAAGTAAAATAATAAAATAAAATAAAAGGGCATTAATAACAAATATAATGAAAAATAAAATTAAAATAAGTTTATAGCCAAAATAATTAAAGCCCGTACACTACATCAGATTTTAATCAGATTGGGTCTAGGACAATAGACAGCCTGATTAATTTTTGGTTAAAATCTGTTCATATTAATTCTCTAATTAGCATAATAATTAATATTTTTTTGGTTCTAATCACCTTTCAATGAAACTTGGTACATTGTGCAGACCTTATTAGTTTGACACTTAAATCTGTTCGTTACCTTATTTGCATAATAAATTTTCTGCGTTTCCATCAACATCTCAAGTAATTTTGAATTAATTTTTAATGTGTCTCCAATACTCTCAGCACACGGGAGTTCTTTCTAAGCTTTCTTTGATTATCTTTTACTGTTACTTTGTTCATTATCTTGTAGTTTTTAGTGATCTTACTGCCGTACTTTCTAAAGTGAGTGTTGTGTCAATAAATAAAAAAAATTCTAATGGGGTGTTTATTTTCTCAAAATGTGTGATGATCTGGATAGGCTGCTAGGCGTCCTGTCGGTAATTCTCATTGCCAAAGTAGTACACCCCCGGAATACCATGGACCATTGAGTAGAGCACCACGTGATGCCGACATTTTAATTACAAGTCAGATGACGGGAACAATGCACTCCCTGAGGAACATTTGAGACAATAAATCATGACCACGTGACTCACCAGTTGTTGTCAGGCAAATCATTCCTGGGCAAGTAAGACTAAATTCGAACATTGTCCGACAAGTACAGTTGATTGTTATAAGCCTTTCCGATTGAACACGTGGCGGCACGTGACAAATATCATTCAGGCATACCACCTAGAAAGAACAGGAAAACGCACGGAAAAATGCATTACGACTTCGTAATTGTTATGAATAGCTCCCTCATATACATACTAGTATATTAGACCCATAATAGTTAGTCATATATCCACCACCATTTACATTCGGTCGTCGGTTGCCCATACAAACACCAGCATGGATCCTGCTCTAGCAAAATGGGGTGGGTGCGTAAAATAAAATACATAGCATCCTCTAAAACGCCGTAAAACAAGAGCTAGACTGTCGACAGTCTTCAGACCTGATTTATTTGTATACTAAATGCCAAGAAATGGTACAGGCATTGCAACGAAGGGCAAAGGCCTGAGAAATCTTCACTTCTGCATAGTTGTCCTTGATATTAATTATGTATGCATGCGAATGATTGGCTGGTTGCTTCGTGACGTTGCATGAGCTGTCAATCATTCTCTGTTCAGCATCGGTGAAAAATGTCGTAGTGTCGCGTGAGGGCGTTTACAAGTGAAATGCCTGCGACATTTCATGCAAAAGCCATCGGCGTTATACTAACAAACTAGGCCCGGGGACTTTCGACAGTCTAAACAAGGGCTAACGTTTGTCACAATTATCCAAGTCCCCTTAAGACAGTACAACACAGTACAACAGGTGCACACGAGTGACTTCTACATGTACGTTATTTTCCCAATCGTTTGCGCCTTCAATTCCATTGATGAACAAGGTTTCCCCTGTCGCGCCTATAAAGTGTGTTGCGAATACTAACAATAAAAAAGCCCTCACCAAACGCATGATGATTCATATCATCTGGATTACGCATAGCTTCTCTGCGATTTTCGCTCCGTATATCTTAAGCGAAGCTCCCCCCCCCCCCAATACATGTTGCTGGATCCGCCACTGGTATAAACTTTGCACAGCTTTAAAAGTCAATATTGATTTGTGTTTGAGGTTTGAATGCTGAATTGAATCCACCTAAGATTTCGTGTTGTTCATTCATCCCAAAATGTTATAGTTTTCGGATCTCTACCGCTTCTGCTGTTGTGCTCAGTCACATCTCTGTTCCTTATACGTAAAGTTTTAATCTTCCGTTGACATTGTAATGACGTCCTGTCCAACCTCTTTCCAGCCGCTTTCTCTGTAATCACAGCATATACTTTAGCATCCCAAGACGTTCCGTCATTCTTTGAATATTCGATTCTCTCCATACAGATATCAGTAATCTCGTGTCTTCGTCTGATCAGTTCGACATTCGACCTGTAACCTCTGACGCCATCTTGTGTAATGACAAGCATAAATAAGTCGGTAATAAAGGGCGTTTGGCCGTCGTATTGTGTTCACGCGGCACATTGCGTTGTGCAAAAAGCTGATGTAACAACGGTTCACCCTTTTTACCACGGTGTTAAAAACGCCGACGCCACAACGGCGTATTCTGCTCACACACGCATTTTAACAACGTTCTCAAATAAAAAGCGCTGTGACAACGGCTTATTGTCCAGTGAGAACACCACTAATTTGATAGGCAAAGCCACGCGACACGCACGTTTCAGGCAAATTCCCTTTGACGCAAAATGATCAACGCCCCTTTCACGCCAAACCTCTTTTTGTAAATACTGTGTTGGTAACGTTACGTGGCCCATATAGCACTACAAGTGCCAGTTGCTAAATCCGCCTAACACGACAAAACAAAACAAAAACAAAATCACTCAGGCAAAGTCATCTCAAGCAAATACGCATGTCCAGCAAACTTCCCTCTCACATTTGAGATGACGTCTGTTAAGTTGGCAGTAGTGCGCATGTGAGCACTTTCTTTTCAAGATGGCTCTTCTAAGGGTGTTGTTACCGATCGCTTGAGTGATTTTTTTTCAAGCCTGCAAACATGACCGATCGTATTTAACAAGGTAATGACTGTGATCGACCGAGTCTCCTGTTTAAGGGATTACAACATTGTTAATTAGTAAAATGTGGACAGTTTCCAAGTTGGTGTAAAAAAGAATTGGTCAAAGCTTTCGTACCTCGTTTATATTCATTACATGCGTGTACGTATGTAATCTCGTTTTTACACATACAGACAACTGATTAAAGGGCGGTAGTCGTCGTGCCGCGTTCTGTTCGATATGGGACTCATAGCCACGTATACAACGCCCGTAAAATACATTGTTTATTGACGTCAAGGAACGTGGCAAGCGCCTGTGGTCAAACCCTGGTGGCAGCCATGTTGTTTTTATTATTAGAGGACGCTTACGCGCGTAATCATTTCATATTTAGAATTCGCATTTCTTTATATTTTACTCCTTATGGCGTTACGATGACAGATGTATATAATAATAGCGAATACAATCCCCTTCCGCGACGTTCCAGCTTTCACTTCCCCCTTATAGTTTAGGGCAAACTATCGGAATACGAGGGACTGTGGAATAACTTAACCAAATTGTGCTCAGGACATTAAAGTTATCGATTAAATAAACCGTATATATACTCACCTTATCAGTGTACCAATATATCACGATTATTAACCAGCTGATCGCAGATACATAACGTTGCTTGAAAAACGCGGAAAACAGCGCCATGACTGAGCAAAGCAGAGTCTATGCGGTACCTATGTTTGCGTGAGGTAACCAACAACTAAAGAGGGATCGCTGGAGTTAAACGGACGTTGACAAAATATATTCCTCAAAGGAGCACTAACATATTTATTGACTGATTCAGGTCACGACCTCTAAGTTTATGTTGACGCAACACACCCACATGTGTACACGCTCAGTATATGCCAAAGGCTATTATTTATTACTGCCCGAATATGTTCGTTTTTGCCCGAGCGCAGGTGATCATTTGACCGACCTTAGGAGGACAAATGATCTCTTAATTGAAAGTTCTTGAAATATAATTGAAAGTTCTTAGATCGTCTTCTCACTTGCCAATTAAGATCGGTCCAATTATAACTGTTTTTCCGCAGAATGTCTTCGACTAAAATAGCGCTGTATTAAAGGTATTAAAATGGATTAAAACAAATAAACGTATACCTCTTAATCTTTATGAATATTAATCAATTTCACAATTTAAAAAAAGAGAAGTTTCTGTTTTCAAATGACATTGTTGTGTACTGTGCTCGTTGGCTGCCTGGTTGGATTAAACTGCCATCATTTATAAATACTCGTATCTATGACGATAAAGGGATGCCTTGAGAGTACAACACATATAACATGTTGTTTTCCATTACAAATTACCGAATGTACTGTCAACTATTATTACATGCGTTAATCGCCGCAGTGTCATCGTTTTGTCCTGTTAACGTATCATGTACTTAGTCATGCAAGTAAGTATTGTGATGCATTCGTGTGGAACTAGTCATGGCTGTCTGCGTCAAGGAATTTATATGTGGTAAACATATCGTAGGTCATCGTTCAATTTGTAGTACAGTTTCACTAAATCCGACCATCCATGGCTGTATCCACGAACCTTTGTGTGATCGCGTTAGCTTTAATTGACCTCAGCTCATTTGATTACTTGATTGGGCGCGCCAAAGGCTATGAACCACCAATCAGCGGTCCAGTAACAATTGCAAATCATAACTACCTTCTATATGGCGGAGGCGGAGTTAATTACCCATGAGCACTTGGTGCAATCCATGGGATTGAGCGATTCCCCTTTAACTGGTAAAAGCTCACGATTTTGCGTTCCCGACATCACAATGTGTAACGTCGTGTTCCATTTACCATGGAAACGCATCAGAACAATGTATGTATTCGATTTCGTTGATGGTGAATACAAAGTTATAGTAGAAATTCTGCCTTGGTATAATGGTAAGCCGACAGCTTACAGTGACTATGCTCAGATAAGTTGGTGTTTATTCATTGTCGTCACATCCCCGTCAGAATAAAATAAGCGACACGTTTTGTAATTCAATTTTGGTCGGTCACTAATGTTTTGATTGTGACCAACAGGAGAATAAAAAGGATTGTCCACGCGAGCAACCACGTGAAAAAACTAAGTTCGAGCGAGTGAGTTAAAACCGCATTTCCTTTGCATCGTTAATGAATCTATAAAAGTATTTGTAGATATGCTACCAAACACACTCACCTTACCAGCATGATGGAAAGTTAGTGTTAAAGACAACGTGACGAAGACAGTACAATGATTGCCGATTCATACAAATCTCGAATGATGCCTAGACGAAATAATATGTTGTCTCGACATGCTCTAAAAACAGTTTTCACTCTTATTTGCCAAAAAATAGATATAATTCGCAAATTGTAGCTGAGGTGTCATTAAGAGCGAGATCGACAAGCGGACTTGACGCTTCCATCTGCGAATTTGACGAATTTTTAGATCTGTTTTATCTGCCACAACATTGGGATCGTGTATAACGTGTATAACGTTAAAGGGCGGTGGTCGTCGCGCTGCGCATGTGCGACATTTGTGTTGATTTCCCCACAATCCAATGCGCTCTTTTAATGAAAATCACAAGTATGAGGTTTGACCTGGGCGCGACTTGCACTAATTACCGCCGTCACTCCTTCGATACCTTCCAATCACATACAAAATACCTAATTAAAGCTTGGTAACGTCTCAGTCAGTACTCGTTAATCTGCGCAACAGTCAAAGTCGCCATGTTTGTTTATATGAGACCCACATATATCTCGCCCATGCGTGGCGCGGCGACTACCGCCCTTTAATTATTTGCATAGAAGGGAAATGGGCGAATAACGGGGTCAATGACCTGTAGTATCGCATCTGATTCATCCGTTTATCATAGTGAACAACATACTGCATTCCATCACATGTAGCTGCTTAGCCCATTCACTTGAGTGAAAAGTCCATTGGTGAGTAGTTAAGCTCAAATCTAATTTTGGTCAAAGATTTTGCTCCACAGTTACTTGGGGCCTTTAAAATTTCAAGATGACATACCTTCATTGATTGATCAATTACATGAGTGGCAATTGAGTCAAAAATGAGAAAACTGTACAAGAAATGTGCCTAATATACACGTATCGGCAATGCAAGCTGTACAGCAAGTTCCCCATTTGACGTCACAAGGGGAACTTCTGTATGCAAATGAGAAGCTAATGAGGAGCCACGTTTTAAAATACACAAAAGTAAATTTGCCGTAGACTTGTTTGAAATGCATTTTTTCACTTTAAAAAAATATTCTATGTTTAGAAAAATAATAATATTGATGTACCAAAGAATGATTTTAGGCGAGAAAAACAGCAGCCATTTCAGAGGCACTTTAAGGTTAAGAAATATACCAGCTGAAGCAGATACCAATAAAAATGATTATTATATCAACAAATTTACCTCACTAATAAAAAAAAACACTTACAATTCTGTGGTGCCTGCCTTGAAGAGTGAGTGAATGACGTCACACCTTGCGCATCAAGGAGTGACATCACACTACGCACATCTGCACCGTTGATGGCGTACTATCTCTTCCGTTCCCGGCACAAGGCATATTGGTCTCACAATACATTATTAATGTTATTTAATTATGACTTGAGATACGTTATACATAAAAAGAAATTATGGAGGTCGAGTTCAATTCTATGAAAATAATCTTTGTTGCAGCATTTATTTACAAACCAACGTCAACGTATTATATTTATGGGATTTATAAACAAACATTTGTCGTTTCGTAAATAATCAGAAAGGTGTGTAATATTATTTACATATCATGCAGCAAAATGCATTATTTATAAATAATAACCATTATATTTAAGTAAGCTCGCTTTTTTTTAAATAGTAATACAGACTTGTGTATTTTTTATTTCATTGCTAAATACATTTGAATAAGCGCATTGAATGTAAATAACGAAGCGCGAACATCAAAGTGTATGAATAATTGCAACTCGACGAATATAACTTTATTTGCAAACCATGGACGTTGGTGGCGTTTTGATGATTTATAAAAAAAAAATGAGGGTCTCAAAACTGTTTATAAATATTAATGCACGCCAGATTTGTACAGAGTCCCTGTATACAAATATTACAAATATTGATAAGGTTTACAAGTTCTAAATATTCTGATAAGTAAACAATAAAAATTTACCATTTTTTGCACACTCTGCGCGACTAAAATCATTATATAGCAAAAAACGGTAAAACTGGTGTGTTTGATTCATAAAGAAATGGTTTTGGCGAGCTAGAAATGTTAGCACAAAGATATCACTTCTACATTTGAATGGTTTGCATACAATTTCTTGCAATGTAAACCGTGAATTATATAATAAAACAACGTACACACCATTATCATTACATATAAAAAACATGACTTCTTTAACGTGCAATATTATGTATGATTAAAGTAAAATATATGAACATTTTGAATGAAATATGTGGATGGTAGCTTCTCTGCCGCAACGCATTGGATGATCAACACTTGTACAATTACAAAACACCATCCTTCGGTGTACAATAAAACGCCCTATATCATGCTACGTTCGGTTATTTTTTATAATTTGGTGTATAGTAACAAATATTTTTTTGCTGGTATTTTACTATATAAGGGTATTGGAGGTGAATATTAACAATTGGAACGAGGGCAGAATAATCCGATTGAGCTTAAACTCGTTTAATTTGTAGCTTAGTTTGCTAAAAAATGATTACATGTTGGCAACTACAATGTTGAATCCTGCAAGTCATGCTCAAAAAAATAATTATTGTGCGTTAAGTGATATTAAACGAGTTTTTATATATAACGAATCTTCACGTCTAGTTTCAAATTCACCACACCTGAAATATTGAATGTATAGCATACATAGCAAGTTACTAAGTGTAAAGGCGTGGGCATATTTCAGATGAAATATCATGCTGACTAAAAAACTTGAAACAAAACGCAGTAATCATAAAAAATAGCTTTTCGTTTATTCAACTATGTTTTCTAAAATATTTGATGAAGGCTTTCTCATTTTGAATTTCAGTATAATTTAATATTTCCCTATTTGACTATTTTCATAATTTTGTGTATAGAGGCGAACAATATTTGTATACTGGTAGTTTGTTAGAAAGGTATTTTAGGAGAAGATTAAAAATCGGAACGTGCTCGGAATATAATCCGAATGAGATTAAACTGGACAGTAAAATTAGTATTTCACTGCTTTTACTTAACTAAGAATGTTTTGAATTCAATAAAACATATTGTCCCAAAACCATCGTTCTTTGCAAGTGTTACACATTTTAATATTGATTTTGTTTATTTATCTTCCTCCTAAAAACACTAAGACCAATGCGTGGATTTATTCTGGATGTGTTCTCAGTAAACAACTTTAAACCAGCCACGTCAGCAAGTTGGACATTCATTTGTGACTTTTTTCATATTCAATGACACACCCTTAGCACTACAGTGAAGTCAGTTCGGAAATCAATATAAAATTTATATAAAGCATGATATTGTTTTGTTTAACTCTGTATTTGTGACCTTAGGTCAGGATGACACTAATACGCTCCCCCTTGTCAAAGAATCTGATACCACTTATTGATTTTAATAAGTCACTGATTTGACAATGTTTTGTCATGTAGACTCTCGGTTCTTCGGTTTTAGTAATATCAAGATCTAATTTGTTATTCTACTCATATTTTTGAAAGTGATGAAATCATTCACATTTTTATTTGTGTGACTACATTAATAATTTGTAACTTATTTTGCTTAAAAATTAATTTGTTTACATGTTGGCATTCACAATGTTGAATCCTGCAAGTCATGTTCAAGATAATAAATATTGTGTATCAAGTGATATTAAACGAGTTTTTGTATTTAACGAGCCTTCACCTCCTTTTCCAAACCGATTTATTATGTTCAATGTATACCCTATAAAGCAGTGATATGATACTAAATGTAAATGCGTGGACATATTTCAGTGAAACGCTTGAAACAAAACGTATCAGCAGTAATCAACAGAAGTAACTTGTCGGTCTTTCAATAATCCAATTCGAAAATATTTAACGAAAGCTTTCTTATAATGAATTTCAGTATAATTGTATATTTTCATATGTGGTTATTTTCATAATTTGGTTTATAGTGACACATATCATTTTTACTTGTATTTTGGTAAAAAGTTATTTTAGGTGAAGACTAACAATTGGTGCGTGCACGAAATGATTCGGATGAGGTTAAACTCGACAGTAAAATTAGTATTTCACTGCTAGTACTGAACTAAGACTGATTGTAATAAAACCCATTGTCTCAAAACCATCGTTCTTTGAAAGTGTTACACATTTTGATATTGATTTTGTATATTTATCTCCTGAAAACAATAAGACCAATGCGTGGATTTATTCGAGATACAATGTGTTCTCAGTAAACAACTTTGAACCAACCTTGTCAGCAAGTTGGACATTCATTTGTGACCTTTATTCTATTCAATGACAACCCCCTACCACTAAACTGAAGTCAGTTAGGGAATCAATATAACATTTACATAAGGCACGATATTGTTGTGTTTAACTCTGTATTTGTGACCTTAGGTAAGGATGACACGCTCTTCTATGTCGAAGCATCGGATACCACTTTTTATTCACGGTAATAAGTCATTGATTTGACAATGTTCTATCATGTAAACTCTGGTTTCCTCGGTTTAAGTTATATTTTTAACTTAGTTTATTGAAAGCTTTTTCATAATGAATTTCAGTATAATTTAACATTTTCATATGCGTTTATTTTCATAATTTGGTGTAGAGTTAATAATAACAATATGTTTACTGGTAGAAAGGTATTTTAGTTCGAGATTAGCAAGTGGGTTGAGTTGAATAATCCGAATGAGGTTAAACTCGACAATAAAATTCGCATTTCACCTATAGTACTGAATTAAAACTGTAATTACAATAAAACCCATTGCTACTCATTTTTTGAATGTGGTGAATTCATTGTCATGTTTTATTTGTGTGACAACATCAATAATTTGTAACTTATTTTGCTTATTTTTTTACATGTTGGTAATTACAATGTTGAATCCTGCAAGTCATGCTCAAAAAAATAATTATTGTGTGTTAAGTGATATTAAACGAGTTTTTATATACTAGTATAACGAACCTTCACGTCTAGTTTCAAATTCACCACACCTGAAACGGATTTATTATATTGAATGTATAGCATACATAGCAAGTTATTAAGTGCAAAGGCGTGGGCATATTTCAGATGAAATATCATGCAGACTAAATTACTTGAAACAAAACGCATCAGCAGTAATCATAAAAAATAGCTTTTCGTTTATTCAACTATGCAATTCGAAAATATTTAATGAAAGCTTTCTCATAATGAATTTCAGTATAGTTTAATATTTTCATATTTGACTATTTTCATAACTTTGTGTATATAGGCGAACAATATTTGTATACTGGTATGTTGTTAAAAAGGTATTTTAGGAGAAGATTAAAAATCGGAACGTGCACGGAATATAATCCGAATGAGATTAAACTGGACAGTAAAATTAGTATTTCACTGCTGTTACTGAACCAAGGCTGTTTAATTACAATAAAACATATTGTCTCAAAACCATAGTTCTTTGAAAGTGTTACACGTTTTGATATTGATTTTGTTTATTTATCTTTCTCCTGGAAACACTAAAACCAATGCGTGGATTTATTCCAGATACAATTTGTTCTCAGTAAACAACTTTGAACTAGCCATGTCAGCAAGTTGGACATTCATTTGTGACCCTTTACTTATTCAATGACACACCCCTAGCACTAAACTGAAGTTAGATAGGAAACGAACATAACATTTCCGCAAAGCACAATAGTGTTGTGTTTAACTTGTGTTGTATTTGTGACCTTAGGTCAGGATGACACAAATACGCTCTTCTATGTTGAAGCATCGGATACCACTTTTCATTGAAATTAGTCATTGATTTGACAATGTTCTTTCATGTAGACTTTGAGTTCTTTGGTTTTAGTTTAATCAAGATCCAAATTGTTATCCTAATTATAACTTATTTTGCTTACATGTTGGTAATTACAATGTTGAATCCTGCAAGTCATGCCCAAGATAATAATTATTGTGTAGCAAGTGATATTAAACGAGTTTTTTATATAACGAGCCTTCACCTCCTTTTCCAAATTCACCACACCCGGAACCGATTTATTATGTTGAATGTACACCATACAAAGTAGTGATAGGATACTAGATGTAAATGCGTGGGCATATTTCAAATGAAATGTCACGCAGAGTGAAACGCTTGAAACAAAACGTGTCAGAGTAATCAACAGAAGTAACTTGTCGGTCTTTCAATAATCCAATTCGAAAATATTTAACGAAAGCTTTCTTATAAAGAATTTCAGTATAATTGTATATTTTCATATGTAGTTATTTTCATAATTTGGTTTATAGTGACAAATATAATTTTTACTTGTATTTTGGTAAAAAGTTATTTTAGGTGAAGACTAACAATTGGTGCGTGCACGAAATGATTCGGATGAGGTTAAACTCGACAGTAAAATTAGTATTTCACTGCTAGTACTGAACTAAGACTGATTGTAATAAAACCCATTGTCTCAAAAACATCGTTCTTTGAAAGTGTTACACATTTTGATATTGATTTTGTATATTTATCTTCCTCCTGAAAACAATAAGACCAATGCGTGGATTTATTCGAGATACAATGTGTTCTCAGTAAACAACTTTGAACCAACCTTGTCAGCAAGTTGGACATTCATTTGTGACCTTTATTCTATTCAATGACAACCCCCTACCACTAAACTGAAGTCAGTTAGGGAATCAATATAAAATATGTATAAAGCACGATATTGTTGTGTTTAACTCTGTATTTGTGACCTTAGGTCAGGATGACACGCTCTTCTATGTCGAAGCATCGGATACCACTTTCCATTCACGGTAATAAGTTATTGATTTGACTATGTTCTGTCATGTAGACTCTGGTTTCCTCGGTTTAAGTTATATGTTTAACTTAGTTTATTGAAAGCTTTTTCATAATGAATTTCAGTATAATTTAACATTTTCATATGCGTTTATTTTCATAATTTGGTGTAGAGTTAATAATAACAATATGTTTACTGGTAGAAAGGTATTTTAGTTCGAGATTAGCAAGTGGGTTGAGTTGAATAATCCGAATGAGGTTAAACTCGACAATAAAATTCGCATTTCACCTATAGTACTGAATTAAAACTGTAACTACAATAAAACCCATTGCTACTCATTTTTTGAATGTGGTGAATTCATTGTCATGTTTTATTTGTGTGACAACATCAATAATTTGTAACTTATTTTGCTTATTTTTTTTACATGTTGGTAATTACAATGTTGAATCCTGCAAGTCATGCTCAAAAAAATAATTATTGTGTGTTAAGTGATATTAAACGAGTTTTTATATACTAGTATAACGAACCTTCACGTCTAGTTTCAAATTCACCACACCTGAAACGGATTTATTATATTGAATGTATAGCATACATAGCAAGTTATTAAGTGCAAAGGCGTGGGCATATTTCAGATGAAATATCATGCAGACTAAATTACTTGAAACAAAACGCATCAGCAGTAATCATAAAAAATAGCTTTTCGTTTATTCAACTATGCAATTCGAAAATATTTAATGAAAGCTTTCTCATAATGAATTTCAGTATAGTTTAATATTTTCATATTTGACTATTTTCATAACTTTGTGTATATAGGCGAACAATATTTGTATACTGGTATTTTGTTAAAAAGGTATTTTAGGAGAAGATTAAAAATCGGAACGTGCACGGAATATAATCCGAATGAGATTAAACTGGACAGTAAAATTAGTATTTCACTGCTGTTACTGAACCAAGACTGTTTAATTACAATAAAACCTATTGTCTCAAAACCATAGTTCTTTGAAAGTGTTACACGTTTTGATATTGATTTTGTTTATTTATCTTTCTCCTGGAAACACTAAAACCAATTCGTGGATTTATTCCAGATACAATTTGTTCTCAGTAAACTACTTTGAACTAGCCATGTCAGCAAGTTGGACATTCATTTGTGACCTTTTACCTATTCAATGACACATCCCTAGCACGAAACTGAAGTCAGTTAGGAAACGAACATAACATTTCCGCAAAGCACGATAGAGTTGTGTTTAACTTGTGTTGTATTTGTGACCTTAGGTCAGGATGACACAAATACGCTCTTCTATGTCGAAGCATCGGATACCACTTTCCATTCACGGTAATAAGTCATTGATTTGACAATGTTCTGTCATGTAAACTCTGGTTTCGTCGGTTTAAGTTATATTTTTAACTTAGTTTATTGAAAGCTTTTTCATAATGAATTCAGAACCATTAATCCTGGAAAGTGGTTCACATTTCGATGTTTATTTATTTTTGTTTGATCTCCTTCGTTGAAACACTAATTTAAGTGCGTAGATATATAATTCCAGATTGAGTGTCGTTGTGAGAAAACAACTTGAAATGAACCACGTCCGCAAGTATGGCATTCATTATTAATCTTTTACCTATTCAACTCTAAGCCCCAGCGCTAAACTGACGTCAGTTCGGACCTGAATATAACATTTTACGTGTTGGAAATTGCATTGGTGAATCCTGAAAGTCATGTCCTGACAAATAATTATTGTGTGCCAAGTGATATTAAAAGATGTTGTTTAACATAAGACGAGCCTTCACGAGTTTCAAATTCACCACACCCGGAACAGACTTATTATTTGCAGAGTAAACGACTTAAAACAAAACACATCAGCAGTAAAAATAAAATTGTCGGTCTTCCAATCATCCAATTCGACATCCTCTTTGCTGAATTTTACTTTGGGCTGCTAATTCAGTTTATTTCCCTTTGTAGGGATATCCTTTCATGACTTGGTTATAATTGTACACAGGTTTGAACATAATATTTTAATAACATATATCTAGAAAGAAGCCTTTCAAATTGAATAAGCACAGAAGGAAGCTAAATATTCAATGATATCTTTCTCATACTAAAATTCTGTGTATAGTGACAAATACTTGTCCCAGAATATTGCCCTTGGAATGCTGAACACATTCCGATATTGATATTATTTATTTATTTTTGTTTGATCTCCCTCGTGAAAACACTAATTCAAATGCGTGGATATATTCAAAACAGAGCGCCGCTCCCAGAAAACAGCCTGAAATCAGCCAGGTAAACAAGTTGGAAATACCTCTGTGACCTTCACCTATTCAAAACCAAACGCCCCAGCGCTCAACTGGAGTTTGCTAGGGACTCAATAAAAAATGTATATAAAGCACGATATTGTTCTGTTTAACTCTGTATTCTGCTGCCATCATTGTGACTACAGGTCAGTATTAATCAGATGCGTTCTCTTTTTCAAAGCATCGAATACATGCATTTTGGAATGATTCAGGTAGTGTCTGTTTTCTTTGGTGCTAGTTATTTTTCAAAATCCATGTTCCATTAGTGTGCCTACATTGTTTTCACTTTGTGTCTTTCTTTATAATTAAACTCTCCATAGCGAGTTTAAAATTCACCATACCCAGAACAGATTTATTACGTTGAATGTATATTATACAAATCAGAGACATGATATTAAATGTAAAGTAATATATATTAACTTTATTCTTGGAGTAGTAGTGGTTAGACGTTGAATATGGTAATTGTAGTTAAATCATTGATTTTTTAAAATGATTATTGGATGACACGCATGAAATTTATATCGTATTAACTAAAATATAGATAAAGTGCCACAAATACGAAATCGTGGTCTTCTAGGTGGCAATAACTAATGTATAACTTTTATAAAAATGTTTTCTGTTCAACTCGCAGAAATGAAATCGGTAACTACTGTGCGGGCATTCGCATTATTGGTTCTTGTGCATTGGCCTCACACGGTGAGTATTTTTACCACAGTGTAAGTTATCACATTCTTCATTTATTATTATTATTATTATAATTAATGTGACAGCTCATATTTTTTTTTCTCACAGGGTGGTGTGAATGTTGAACCACCTGAAGAAATTCAGAGTCCTGGTGCCTTTGAATCTGATATGATGTTAGATCCTGTACAGATTGCTGCGATCACTGAAAGCAGTGACGCTATTAATAATGGAGTGGATGCACGTAAAGCACTTACTGCTTTGGCAAGTCGTTGGCCAAATGCTATTGTACCATATGTGATATCTGCTGACAGTAAGTATTGTTTCCAAACCTGTATCCCAGAAGGGCTTGAACCGACCACGGGAACGCACGTCGTTAATACACTACTCGTGCACTTCGTTAAAATTATTTCAACATAGGAGAACTCAATCTCGGGCGTGATATCATCTTGGGAGTTTGATATACGTCATCTATTTTATTAATGAGTCAACTTTATGATAGCAGATGATCAATCGATACTTGTTTTAGACTCAGAGCACATATCACCTGCTTCTTCAAGTAGTTTTATTACATCCTTGTAACAAAAAAATACTATATACAATATACTAAAAAATACTATAATAATGTATTTGCAAGTTGATGAATACTAGGATGTAGTCATAGTTTACTGCATTTTTTTTGATGCAAAAGAACCGGGTGATGATACATATATAGCCATCTGATCTCTGACATATTGCTCATCCGCACTCAATGAGTTAGATGCAAAGCAATCACGATTGTCTGTGTAAAACACATTGTGGTAGAATACTTTTAAGCAATGTGCATTTGGATGTTTATGAACTTAATTCATGCATGTTGTGGACAACGTTAACTCGTGTGTTAATTGTGTCTTGCTCAACCAGATGTTCTACTTGTTTCTAGATTGAGACTTGATTGCATTTTGTCAACTTTTGTGGATGTTTGATACATTTCGTTTTATCAATTTTCAGGTCAAGGTGACAGTGCTGTTATAAGAGAAGCACTCAAATACTGGGAAGACCGAACCTGTCTTACATTCCCACCCTATGACTCAACTAAAGGACACACAAGTAGGATTAGGTTCATGAAAGATGAAACATAGTATGTTTTTAAATATATATATATTTGTATTCATTTTTTAAATATATATATATATTTGTATTCATTTTTTGAAATTATCTAATCCAGCGAATGCCCGCAAGTGCCCGTGTTCATAACCATTATAATCGACGTTATTGTTGTTTTATTAGTTGCTGGTCATGGGTAGGAGTCCATAATCCCGGTGGGTCGCAAGATATTTCAATTGGACAAGGTTGTGCTCAGGTATGACTATTTAATATTACAGGAAATGTTATGCTTCGAAATCGTAATTCTAAATGTGTCTTATATTCATCATTTGTCTGTCTGTACTATACTATTTCTCAAATAGAGAGGAACAATCGTACACGAGATCGGCCATGCAATTGGTTTTTGGCATGAACAAAGCCGTCCAGACAGAGACACTTATGTACAGATACATTTCGACCGCATTATACCTGGAAAAGAGAGCAATTTCCTAAGATACGCAGCTGACACTGCAAATACGTACAACATACCCTATGACGTCAGTTCCTTGATGCACTATGGTCCAACGGTAAGTGGATTTTTTGCATTCGGATTTATGGGGGAACCAGAATTGAAATTGTATATTACAGCATATGACATGACATGTTTTAAGTTTGTTTGTTTGTTAGTCGTTATCAATTTCTAAGAGATTGATTTTCTTGTTTTGAATGATTTTAAATAGGTTTGTATCAAATAGTCGAAAGTGAATGGAATTAGTAGAATTGGCTATATTATTGATATAGATTAAAAATAAAATTGGAACCTACAGTCATTCCTTAGGAAACCCCGCAGATTATAGAAATGATGAAATGTTACAAATTGTTGACGATTACAATTACAAGGTAGTTTTTTAAACCAAAGTAGAGGAAGACCTCTACTACTATAGTGTTCTAGTTTACAACACAGAATTTCATGATTAATAGTGTCGTAGGGTTTTTTGAGAATGAATATTTGACGGTAGTAGTTGACATCATTAGTAGAAACTTTTTTTTACAAATGATCTTCGCTATTTTATGATCATGTGAAATATACTTTGGCGGAGATAACAGTTGATGTGGACAAGGGTGTGAGAGATTATATGGCATGCATGCTTGATAATTTTAGGGGGAGGCCACCATGTCCCACTGATTTCCCAGGATCAAGGGCACTGATTTCATTGATTATATCCCTGTCATTCACAAGTCGAAAAGAAAAAATAGTCACAATAATAGTTAACAATTGAGTAAAATCGCCCAGGTAGTAATGTTATACGCGAGTTTTGATCCAATATTGGTAAAAAAGTGGTTAAACTCTTCAACAATATATGTTGTTTCTGTCAAGATTATTTCGCAGGGCAACTGATTAATAGAATTCAATGTACGTGGTGATGGTTTAGTTGATTTAATTAAAATATTATTGATCACGTTTTGTTAGTATTGCCATTCGTGGACTTGAGAATTTATTTTAATTGCTGACTTGAGTTTAGTCAAAATGTTTCTTTATGTTTTATATTTGGTTTGTTTTTCATTTGGCAAATTTGTATTTGGTTTGGACTGATTTAATTACATATAGCATCGGCTTCGTCACATTGTAGTACATAAAGCTTACTGGTGACTGTCCATACAAATTTCCATTTGCACCGTTTTCAGGCCACGTTTGCGTTGTGAAAGAGATGTTTGTTGCCAGCTGTTCGGTTTTCGTTAATATAAACGGTATTTGTTGTATTCCGATCTATATTCATTCCGTTTCCTGATTTTCTTGCGCTATATAGATTTTTGCGGACAGATCCTTAAATAGATCGCATGATAATAGGATGCGGGTTTGGATAGTAAGCAAAGACTCACGTCAATGTCGTAAGGTGTAATATTGATTCCGGCGGAGAGCGTGACCTGCAAAACCAACGTATCTGTATCTCCATTTGGTTGTTGTGGAATGTCATGTATTTCCAGATTTTTGCGCCTTGTTGTTGTATATTGTTTCGGGTCTTGTAGTTCAGTGGTGGATGAACTTACGTTGGTTTGTATTATCTCCAGTTTGATTTTTAACTCGAGATTTTCCTTAACAATGCACGCATATCTCTCTATTTCTCCAATCTTCTATTCCAATGATGGTATATAGTCGATTGTATGACCTCTAGAGCCCCCAGAGTGGACATAACATCCTTTTAGTAGTTAGTTACATACACCCCGGTTTTAATCATTACTAGTTTTGTGGCGCGATACCAGCATAACATATTGGTTTGCATTGTTACAGTATTTTTCTTGGAATGGGCTAAATACAATTGATGCAGTTGATCCAGACGATCAGGCATTATTGGGTCAAAGGAACCACCTTAGCGCCAACGACGTTCTTTTAGCTAATATAATGTACGACTGCAGGAGTAAGTACTATAGAGTAGTTGCTAAAATTGTATAAGACGTCAATCCATCATAACGAAAGTTATCAAAAATCTTCCGTTTTATAAAACGACCATTAAAATAGTACTTACTGTCGACAAACACTTATATCTGTAGGGTTAGCAAATGTGGCGTTGGGTAAGCCAACATCAGTCAGTTTCTTGCGGTATCCTGAATATCCTTCGTCAAATGCTGTGGATGGCAACACAGATTCTTCTTGGTATGGAAATAGTTGCACTCACACTTATAAACAGTTCCAACCCTGGTTCCGAGTTGACCTTGGAAGTAGTAAAGTGGTTCATGAAGTGATTGTTACCAACCGAAAGGACTGCTGTGGTAGGTGATATACTATTCTTGTTAATTATAGATATTTAACTCAAAATAGTGCAAATATTTAACTACATTTAAGGCAGAACTTCAAAAAAAAGTATTTTCATTTTAACTGTGGAAACACCATATATGACATGAAATTACATTGCGTGGAAGAACATTTTGGGAGACTTAGAAATCGCACACCATGTGTGTGTGTGTGGCTTTAAATTTATATTTAAACATATATTTATATATAAAATTCCTGACATTTCCTAAAATAATATAATATTATATAGTATGAGATATATGTCAAGACTAGTCAGAATGATGTCAACATTGATGGTTACCTGCATTAATATTTATTATGTAGTATTTTGTATTACATTCAGTATTTAAGGAACAATCGTAAAGGTGGATCAAATATTAGTAGTTAAGTCGAAAATATTGTAATTACATTCTGAATATCTAATGATTATTATAGGTGTCTGACTGGGGGAAAGGGTTGTAATGTTGTACTACCATATTCTAGTGGAAGAGTAAATCCAAATACTATTACATGAAATGCAATACGATAATACAAACCAGAAAGCGATTTTAAATGTTTAATGTTATTTAGAAATGAAGTGGAAAAGATATTTTTAATTTAGCACAATGTGATATTATTCTTAGCGACTGTAATGTATTGAAATATAGTATTATTTATGGAGATAATCATGTTACTATATACTGTATAATATAACTGTAAAAACAACTGTCACATTAATTAAAGATAGTGTTTAATTCAACCAATCGTTATTTTGTTACAGCTGAAAGAATTACAGGTGCCGAGGTTCGTGTAGGACAAAACCACCCAGATTTTGAACTAAACACTAAATGCGGAGACAAGGTGACCGCCGCTGAATCATCCCAAACTACTTTGGTGTTCGAATGCTCCCCTGCTATAACTGGTCGCTACGTAAGTTTGCAGCTGATTGGAGTGACAGAAGTCTTAAACTTTTGTGAAATAGAAGTCATGGCAGGTATGTAAAACGTGGCGTTATCAGAATAGACAGTTCCCCGTTAACTGTAATATTTTGCCGAATACGTAAGAGACACGGACGAAAATTCTGCCATAAAATACCCTGTAAATTGAAATTCTTCAAATGTGCACATTTGGCTTGAAGGAGAAATCAGTTTAATTTTGGTCTCAATCAAAGATTGAATGATCGGAATCCAGCAAATTGTTCATATGATTTACATGTATCTACATCAGCCTCTCCCAAACTATGTGAGTGATGATGACTTAAAAACGCGGGGGGGGGGGGTCGTCATCTGCGCACGCGCTGGAATTGAGTCCCAAGCGATGCTAAGAACGCAAAGGCCAATTGCTAGACGCTTGTTTGTAGAGAATGACACGCTATGGCCACCTGACACATGCGTAGATGACGACTCCCCCGCTTTAATTGCAGTTGAATTGAATAGTAAAACATTATTCCCGTATTTTAATATGTGTCCTATTTCACTGCCAGATCTTACTGACAACTAATATGATATTTATTTATTGTTTCAGAATCATCTCCAAGGTTAGTTAATGTGGCTGTTGGTCATACAGCCTCCATAAGCGGACTGCAATATGCCAACTACCCGGCTTCATTGGCAGTGAACGGAAACACTAATTCTAATTTTTTTGAAGGCAGTTGTACCCACTCTACTGACTCATATGAACCATGGTTTAAAGTAGACCTTGATGGAACCTATAAAATTCATGAAGTGGTTATCACTAATCGCAAGGACTGCTGTGGTGAGTGAAATACTTCATATGCGGAACACACAGAATATAACAGTACATTTTTCAAACAGTTGTATTAAAATATGTAACACAAGGATTTAAGTTGAAGGCGACAACTAGGGACTCGAGATCATTATATAATGTTCTATACCTAATTTTTGGTAGCAAATCTCACAATATGAATAATTGATATCACATTATAGAGTGTTGCATTGAAATATAAGCAATATGTAATCTGTATAGATATACTCACATAGCTAAGATACCATACCCATCAATCTTCAAATAGATTTTCGCATAGCGGACGGGGAAGTTCGTGCTGGACTTAGTACAGTCATTTCGGAAAATACTCGCTGTGGTACCCGTGTCACTCAAGCCGAAAGCACTCAGACCACTTTGACCTTTGTATGCGACCCTCCTGTAAATGGCCGCTATGTAAGCCTGCAGTTGATGGGGAGATCTGGAGTAATGAATTTCTGCGAGATGGAAGTCATGGCTGGAGGTATGTATATTTATTTTAATTCCATTTTTGATATAGCCATCAATAACAAGTAAATGAATGGATGGATTGACAGCAATGAGTCGAGACTCACATAATGCATTATGATTCTTACCTGCAAACAGTGATACACTGCATATTTAATGTTTTGTATTTGTTCAGCTGATGTCATAATAATTGTCATAAGCCTTTTTGGCGACACATTTTTTTCTATGATGTTAATGGTTACCCGCGTGTTTTCGTTTTGTTCCATAGTCGCCTATCAAGTACAATTGTCTTTGAAAGATTTTACTTTATTTGAGATAGCGACATGACAAACACTGTTTGAATGACAATGCATTCTCCAATTACGCCATGTTGTCTAATACTTAATTAATTTTTTTTATATTGCAGCTTGATGATTTTCCCTGAACAAATGAACTATGGACCGACTAGTACAGATATGTAGATGACATCTTGGTTCTTATGTAATGTTTGTAGTCATTAAGGTAGTACAATAAAATATGTAGACATAAGCCTAGTATTGATTTTTCAATTTATTTACTGCTTTGAATTTCTGTAGTGCAACATAAAACTACAGAGAATAAAACTACATGGTTAGTTCTAGTTCAATATGAACCTGGCAGTGACATATTTTGTATATCGGTAGCCACCACTATATATGACTTAAAGAAGTGTGTGAAGTCATGTTGGGTTGTCATAAAGGCTGTCTAATGATAACACCACACAGAACTAACTTAGTCATTTCATGGACACTGTAAAACAGATATTATTAACCATCGTGCACAGGATATGGCTTCTCATATTGATGGATCGTTTTTTTATGTCAAACATTGCTATGAGATACACAAATCGGTGCTCACTTCACTGTACAGGATGAATATTAGAAACACGTTCTATACACTTTTAACTGGTACACACACGTCATCATACAAACATTGGTGTAATTCTGAAAGCTAATGATGTCAACACTGCTCGAATAAAATCACAGTATGCTCTCACAATATTTGCCACAATGGTAAAGATATTGGATATGAATAACATTAGTTACCCTTTACACTTAATATGAATACATTCTATCGATGTGTACTAAGTTGAAAGCTGACAATGGATTGTATAAGGGAAACAATTAATTCTGGGCCCAGAGTTCAAAATGTCATCATACCGATGATGTCAATGTTGTCACATGATAATGTAATCAACAATGAACAATAAACCACCATATTGCACAAACTAGTCACGCTCTACAACAACAGGAAAATCACTGCTAAATTAAACATAACATACCCGAAAATATTCAACCTCACAGTCAGTTATCAAATTTATAAGTCCATATACACTAGCTGAATGTTAAACACAATAGAGTTCACAGAGAAATAAAAAGATGATAAATTTATATTATGCTATACACAATGTGATTACAGATATTTCCAAAAACGTGAGCACATATTGTTTTCGCATATTGCACCCACCATACATCTGTCTGAGTTGTAATCAAAACAATGTTTTCGAAAAATGAAGACAATGTCTCTTAAGAAATTCGTCACATGTACGGAATGAGCTGAGAAATAAATATTCCACTTAATTCACTTTGTTGGAATATTCTTTTATGACTGGTTATAATTGTGCACAGGTTTGAACATAATACTTTAATAACATATATCTAGAAAAAATGCGTTCAAATTGAATAAGTACAGAAGGAAGCTAAATATTCAATGATAGCTTTCTCATAATAAAATTCAGTCTAATTTAAGGTAGAGATGCAGTTTACCTGACAGGTATTTTAATTAGTTGATCAGGAAACCAAGATGAACTCCCCTGTCCACAAAACTATATATTTTCGGAAAGCTTATTGTATGAATTTTAAATTTTTTTTAGTATTTTTGTTATGGACACTGTAGTTTGAAATGTGCACAAAAATGTGCTTTTTTGGTCAAGTGATTTAAAAAAATAGCTTCTAAACCATGCTTCTGTTTACTGTCAAAATTGGTTTATGGGTACATCTGTTTACTATGAAGAAAGTGCCGTCCTGAAAACTGTCTACCAGTTGTCAATTTTGCAAGGCAGCAGCCCAAATTTTACTACTTCAAGTTTATGCATATATTAACACCCAGACTAGTTGTCTGTACGATTGTTGTAACACTGTTCAACCAAAAACAATACCCCGACGGTGTTTTGAAGATAAACACATTGTCAATCATTTGTGAAAATTTCAAAACAAAAGGTCAAAGCGACGAGGAGCTATATTTTTTAAAGTTCTGGGATGTGCACTAAAAAGAAGCTGAGATAATTGCTAATTTGCATAACAATTCACTCAGTAAGAAGTTTGCTAATGCTCATAATTAAAATGGCTGTAACAGTTCCAATTTAAACCTATTATCGTTTTGTAAAAAGTTAAATATCGTGCATTATATGGAGATCCCGTCATTACTTTTTTTTCACCATGTTTCTTTTTGATTATTTATTTATAGCCTTGCTAAATCTTGCTAAGCATTCAAAGGAGAGAATGTTTGTACCCGTTTTCTATATTTTAAAATCGTATTTTGAGTATGTTCCACTATTCACAATTCTACAAAATTTGAACAGTCTATAGCCAAGACTGTTTGTGTAATAAAAAGCTAAAAAAAAAAAAGTGCCCACGAACCTACATTTCTACCTTAACTCTGTATTCTGCTGCCATCATTGTGACTACAGGTCAGTATTAATCAGATGCGTTCTCCTTTTCAAAGCATTGAATACCCCTTTTTTGATTGTAACAAGGCAATGATTTTGGAATGCTTCGTGTAGCGTCTTTTTTCTTTGGTGCTAGTTATTTTTTCAAGATCCATGTTCCAATAGTGTGCCTACATTGTTTTTAATTTGTGTCTTTCTTTATAATATTAAACTCCCATAACGAGTTTAAAATTCACCATACCCAGAACAGATTTATTACGTTGAATGTATATTATTCTAATCAGTGACATCATATTACATGTATATGTAAAGTAATATACTTTGACTTTATTCTTGAAGTAGTAGTGGTTAGACGTTCAATATAGTAATTGTATATGAATCATTATTATTATTGTTATTGTTATTGTTATTATTATCTAAAAATGTGACAGCTCATAGTTTTTTTTCTCATAGGGTGGTGTGAATGTTGAACCACCTGAAGAAAATCAAACTCCTGGTGCCATTGAATCTGATATGATGTTAGATCCTCTACAGAGTGCTGCTATCATTGAAAGCAGTGACGCTATTAATAATGGAGTGGATGCACATAAAGCACGTACTGCTTTGGCAAGTCGTTAGCCAAATGCTATTGTACCGTATGTGATATCTGCTGACAGTATGTATTGTTTCCAAACCTGAATCCAAGAAAGGCTTGGACCGACCAAGGGAATGCACATCGTTAATACACTACTCATGCACTTCTCGTTTAATTGATTTTATTTCATTAAAATTATTTCATTATAGGACAACTCAATCTCGGGCGTGATATCATTTCTTAGGAGTTTGATATACGCCATCTATCTTGATGCATTATCTGATTGAAAAGTCTGACTGGTAAAATTTGTTTTCGTGATATGCCAGAACTGATTGTATTCAAACAATACACACATGTAATATATTCAATTCAATGTGTCCAATAGAACATAGTTTATACAAATATACATTATAACATTATAACTTTATTTCTTATTGTTACAAGATGTATACAAATTAAATTGGATACAAAATAAAATTATTAAGTGATTTTCCTGCTGTAGAGCGTGACAAGTTTGTGTAATATAGTGGTTTATTGTTCATTGTTGATTACATTATCATGTGACAACATTAACATCATCTGTATGATGACATTTTGAACTCTGGGCCCAGAATTAATTGTTTCCTTTATCCAATCCATTGTCAGCTTTCAGTTTAGTACACATTTTGAATCGAAGGAATGTATTCATGTAAAGGGTAACTAATGTTGTTCATATCCAATACTTTTACCATTGTGGCAAATATTGTGAGAGCATACTGTGATTTTATTCGAGCAGTGTTGACATCATTAGCTTTCAGAATTACACCAATGTTTGTCTGATGACGTGTGTGTACCAGTTAAAGGTGTATAGAACGTGTTTTTAATATTCATCGTTTTGCAATAGCTGTACAGTGAAGTGAACATCGATTTGTGTATCTCATAGCAATGTTTGACATAAAAATGATCCATCAATACGAGAAGCCATAGTCTATGCACGATGGTTAATATTCTCGTTTGCAAACAGTGATACACTGCATATTCAATGTTTTGTATTTGTTCAGCTGATGTCATAATAATTGAATATGCAGTGTATCACTGTTTGCAGACAAGAATCAAAATGCATTATGCGAGTCTCGACTCATTGCTGTCAATCCATCCATTCATTTAATTGTTATTGATGGCTATATAAAAAATGGAATTACAATAAATAAATTTTAAATAGCTTTTTGGTTTCTATTATCGTATTGCATTTCATGTGATAATATTTGGATTCACTCTTCTACTAGAATATGGTAGTACAACATTACAACCCCCCAGTCAGACACCTGTAATAATTATTGGGATAGTCAAAATGTAATTACAATATTTTCGACTAAACTACTAATATTTGCTCCAAATGTCACGATTGCTCCTCAAATAATGTATGTAATATAACATACTATATAATAATTATTAATGCAGGTAACCATGGATGTTGACATCATTCTGACTCGTCCTGACATTTATCTCATATATACATTATATCATTTTAGGAAATGTCAGGAATTTTATATATAAATATATGTTTTGGTACTTTCGGGGAACACCTTCTGAACTATTTTGGGATATTCTTTTCCTAAGTAATTGCTAATATGTGCATGTAAAATCTGTATTTGCAGCTTTATTGACAGCTGTTACATAAACTTTTGTATCACAATTATAAGAAATGTGAAAATAGAATATTTATTTTTACTTTTACACTGTCCTAGTGCAAGCATTTAAGTTTTCCAACTATCAGCAGGGGATTTTATTTTTAAAATAAAATGACTAGGTTTTCATAAAACAGAATAAGCTTGGCTATATACTAAAAAATCATTGTCCCAAAAATTGTTGAACAATTCAATTGCATAAATGCAATTTTTTATCATGCGAAAGGAAATCTTCCATAATATCATTCATAACTGACACAATGACAAACTGCACAAAATAAGTAAATACAAGTCCATTATAATTTATTCCTTATTATGAAGATTGAAAATTCATTTTACTACAGCACTAGATGATATAAAGTTGTTTACTGTACAAAAATGTAAATATTTTGAGCCTTGCATGAATTGGCTCAATACTGAGAAATAAACTATAAAATATCAATTGTAATTATCAATAATCATAGCATACTTTAAAGCTGTGTTTTAATGGTGCACAAATGAACACAATCATTGTCAAATACAAAGCTTTTAAATAAGTAAAATTAAACTATGGCCATCAGTGGTGCACAAATGAACGCCATCACTGTCAAATACAAAGCTTTTAAATAAGTAAAATTAAACTATGGCCATCAGTGGTGCACAAATGAACGCCATCACTGCCAAATACAAAGCTTATAAATAAGTAAAATTAAACTATGGCCATCAGTGGTGCACAAATGAACGCCATCACTGTCAAATACAAAGCTTTTAAATAAGTAAAATTAAACTATGGCTAGCAATGGTGCACAAATGAACACCATCACTGTCAAATACAAAGCTTTTAAATAAGTAAAATTAAACTATGGCTAGCAATGGTGCACAAATGAACGCCATCACTGTCAAATACAAAGCTTTTAAATAAGTAAAATTAAACTATGGCCGTAGCAATGGTGCACAAATGAACGCCATCACTGTCAAATACAAAGCTTTTAAATAAGTAAAATTAAACTATGGCCATCAGTGGTGCACAAATGAACGCCATCACTGCCAAATACAAAGCTTTTAAATAAGTAAAAATAAACTATGGCCATCAGTGGTGCACAAATGAACGCCATCACTGTCAAATACAAAGCTTTTAAATAAGTAAAATTAAACTATGGCTAGCAATGGTGCACAAATGAACGCCATCACTGTCAAATACAAAGCTTTTAAATAAGTAAAATTAAACTATGGCCATCAGTGGTGCACAAATGAACGCCATCACTGTCAAATACAAAGCTTTTAAATAAGTAAAATTAAACTATGGCCATCAGTGGTGCACAAATGAACGCCATCACTGTCAAATACAAAGCTTTTAATTAAGTAAAATTAAACTATGGCCATCAGTGGTGCACAAATGAACGCCATCACTGTCAAATACAAAGCTTTTAAATAAGTAAAATTAAACTATGGCCATCAGTGGTGCACAAATGAACGCAGTCACTGTCGATTATAAAGCTTTTAATTAAGTAAAATTAAACTATGGCCATCAGTGGTGCACAAATGAACGCAGTCACTGTCGATTATAAAGCTTTTAATTAAGTAAAATTAAACTACGGCCATCAGTGGTGCACAAATGAGCAAGCAGCCTGACGGTCGAAAGAGCTCTGCTGTTTAACACAAGAGTGTAATGGTACATATTCTGTGGATATGATATGATATGTGGGCTCCATTTGAGTTCCCGCAGTCGTTATACATCATACATATACAAGCTAATGCCCTTGATCAGACACTAAAGATCATTGGAAACATTTCAATGTCTCTAATTATTACACAACACTCATAAACAAGCCAAAAAACAAGTGACCTTGATTATGTTGGCTGCAAACATGGGACTACATGGAGGATTAGTCATACCATGAGCTCTGCTCAGTCATCTTCGATGACAGCAGAGCTAAAAAAAAATCACTAAAAATAGAAATTTGCATATAGTGTAATGAAATTGATAATTATGAGTCTACTCTACACCAGGATCATTCATACCAAATTTCAAAACAATATGATATAAGTTTGTAATTTAACAATTTTGACAGGGAATAAGCCCAATCATCTTTGGTGCAAATATAAAAGTATTTGGCTAAATCGTTCTGTACAAGATAAAAGTTGACGCGGATATGGACAGCGGCGACGACTGAGAATCAGTCATACCATAAACTCTGCTCAATCTTTTTTGATAACAGCGGAGCTAAAAAGGGCCATTAAAACAACATCCCACTAAATTAATGAATCTGTAAATTGTGAAGTTTTCCTGATTTAAAAAAAAAAACTATCACATGACTGACTGCAAATTTGCATTGGACACACATATTACCACACCCTTTGTACAATAGATTTACTCTGTTTTACAGCAGGTACAATAATAATTCGTTTAGGAAAACTGCAAAGCCCCTATGAAGTTTCTTTGCAATATTGTTGTTTCCATAAAAAGTTTGCTGTCAACTTTGCTAGGCATGTTATATAACTAGTGCCAAGACTGGTAAATTGTATCAGTGTATGAAGTCGTAATATGTATCAGTAACCAGCGACAAGTTAGACTTGCTTGAAGCCTGTTGCGATTCCAATGAACACTAAAAATAAAATATAAAAAACTTGTCTAGCAAAGCAGGCAGGAAACTCATTAAAAGAACAGTTAATGTGTTTAGTTGGTTTCCTGAATAAATGATTATGGCAGCCACTGTAAATGTAGTGGCCAAAAAAAGGTCATACGCATTCTCAAAACAAGACAATTGGGGACTACACTGCAATTGTTATATTATGAGTTTTCAATTTTCAGAGTCCTGTATCTAATTTTCAACTCTTCCACAGTTGTTTTTTTTAGCATTTTCCTAGCTGTCAGATGAAAGTCCCATAGAAGAGCAGATTCTTTTGGTTGCCAATCCTCCCATGGTGTCTTTTTCCTCCCAATTCTTTGAAAATGTGGTATCCAGGCTGTGTTCCACTTGCCACAATGCCAGTGAATTTTAAACTGGTCATCTGTCACATCCACAACTTTCCCAATTTGTGGTAATTCGTTATATTCTGGGCAAAATACAGCTACCATTACTCCTACTTGTAATGTACTGTAGTCCTCTACCTGTTGCACATCTTCAGCTCTTCTACCCTGATTACCAATAACAACCTGAAACAATTAAGGAAATAAAGTTAACATCTGACATGCTTCAGCACTTTACAAGAATGCCACTCAAGAACAAAAATAATGTAATGTCAATTGTACCATCAACATGTACTGCAAAAAAAGTACTCATCTGTACATCGCACCTACAAAAATATTGTTATGTAATGTTACCAAATGAACTAATATACAAGAGGACCATCATCAAAGTACAAACACTGTAAATAAAAAAGCAACCTAGATACTTATATAAAAATATAATGAAAAAAAAGTCATTTAAAGTCAGGTGAGCTACCCATACTCCCACATGTTTTGTGTTCTTCAAGCGTGATACAAATTACATGGTTAGACGTAAAATATCATTCCTAAAAAAAAATGGTTCATCCCTTATTTAGCCATTTTTAGTAAAGATCACCAAATAGAGGTCATTGTTTCATGGAAACACATTCCTGGATACAGTTTTTATCTTGGGTCAAAGTTCATTTCAATTAACATGTTGACTATATACAAAGCCATTGTTAAGTCTATGTGAATTTTGAAACTATATTTTCATAAATATTTCCAACAATATATGAGCTAAACGTGTTTGAGATGTTATCATTCTTGACAACATATGATTTGAAAAGAATTGGATAAAATCCTGAGTTATTGAACCCACAAAATTGTTTAAGCCAGATGGACAATGATGACAACAACGACGCAGGCGGGACAGACATTACCCCTCTAAAATACCTTTCCAAGATTAAGGTAATAAAATGTACATACTGGAGGACATGGTCTTGCCAATTTATTTTGTATTTCTGTTATATTGTCAGGAACTGCAGTATTATCTACGTTGTTGGTGTTTCGTGCTTCCATTGCTTCAGCCAGTGTCTTCAATGGCCATGTATTAAATTTAGTTGGAATCTGCATAGATAAAAGGTAGAAATGATTTCGCATTGGGTTAAACAATATGAAAAAATTTTAATCCAATATTTAACAATCATATAGTTTTGTTGGCAACTTATATACTTTGTATATATTTATACTTTGCAATTAATATTTTCCAAGTACTGAGCATAAACTGACTGATGTACCTGTTCATACTCTCCTATGGCATCAAAAAATGTCTTCCAGTATTCGTGTGCACCACTTGGTAGTCGTGACCCATAACCGTTAGGTATGTCCTTCATCAGTTTAGGAACATCAATTTTCTCCAAACATGGTTGCACAAAGTCTGGAATGTCATCCACATCTGGCACACTCTGTAATATAATTAGTTTAATTTAATAAGTAGCATCTTTGAATTAATGCTGGGGAACTTTTTTTTTTGTCACCAATGATCAAAGTATGCATTTTGATGGCTCTGTGACATGTTATTTTCATGGTTAATTCAACAAAGGAATCTGCATCTTATTAATCGATAATAATCTTAGACAGACAGATTTTACTTACACTACAGCATATTAACCCATACGAATCTTCATCGCCCTCCGTGTATTCTGGTATCCATGGATCAGAAGACCACATCTTGTAATGCATCCTTACAACACCTCTAAATCTTCTAAACCGGAAACAGTGGGGCACAGAATGCCCTCTGAAGGTAGACTCCATGTGTGGCTCGAGCCATTCCTTGATATTGAACATATACTTAGTTTCTTTGACATCAATGGTTGGGGTATAACTATTATGAATGACATTTTCCAAATCTAAAAATTACCAAGATATCATTTTGAAAACATGTCACATTGTTTCAATGGAATTAGTTGTTATTTATGTATAAATGATAGCCTGAATCTCTGTGCACAAGACACGTAGAGTCACTTGCAGATTAACAAAACAGTGATCTCTCTGGAGTATGTACAATTGCAATAAGATTAAGTTCGTATTTGCCAAATCAGATTACAAATTAGCCAAAAAATAAAAACATATAATCTGAAGCAAAGGCAGTTAATAGTAAATAATGGTAACATTCAGGAAAGATTTCAGTTTTGACTAAAAGATTTGTAGCTGAAATTTGACCAAAAATCCCATACTTGCAAGTAGTTTATAGCCAGTAAATGACTAACTTGGCAAGGAGGGAGGCTCAGGTTTTGACTGATAATCATATCATTAAAGTGTGGCAGTTGTCCCAGCACGTCTTGTTTGAATAAGCCCAACACATTAATGTGTTGTGAAATGTTTATTTACATATAATTTACACACTGGGATGACATGACTGTTGGTCTTTTAAGATAGATTTTAATCTAATTTTTAAATACTCTACTGGTAGTTTATTTTAATGAATGTTACCAAAATAGTGTGAAAAGTATTAACCAGTTTAGACAGATGAAGAAAAAATTTAAGTTCTTCACAAATGCAGTTTATTTTTATTGTGTGTGGTGAATGATAATGCTGAATAATGTTGTATCTACCTGGTATTGTGTATGCATTTGTTTTATATAGAGCAGTGGACACTCTGCTGAACATTTGGTCCACATCCTGAAGGCACAAAGAGAGAATGGGTTTTATAACTGTACATGTTTTTGCTAAAACATATGCTGAGTGATATTAAATGAACTACCGGTAATGACATTGACAACCATTGGAATCCTAAAAGTCACAATTTACAGTTTCATTAGATTTTAGACTTACTGATTTTGTCATATCATGACTGCAGATACAAATGTAACTAATTACCTCATGAGTGTGTCCAACTGGCAAAAAATGAAACAGCACCTGCAAAATTTAAAAGCAGAAGAGATTCATGAGGTATTAATTTATATTTAAACAATAATATTGTTTTATCGTGAAGAAAGAGAAAGCATCTTTAGAAGGTGTATCCTAAAAAAAATGGTAAAATATTTTATATACATGATTATATTATAACTATATACATACAGTATGTTTTAAAGTTGTTATGTTTTAATTTTTGTTAAAAATGTTTCACTATGCTACATACAGTATAAAGCCTGAAAACAGTCTGCTTCTAAAGACTGAGTTCTCAACAACTCTGAGAGTCTCAAATCAAGGACAGTCCCCCAACACCCAATTAGGGAACACTGCTAGTTCTATTGTCACAGTGCGTGTTTCGCGTTTGATGTATCTCACCACAGAATGCGAAACATTTTTTACTCTCTTCATTTACATAAAATTAGCATATGATATGATAACATTTTCGTTCTGTGCATGCGTACATATCTTTATTTCACCACAAGTTTTACTTTCTAACTTACAGTTTTCTTATATCAACGTAATGCAGGTAAAACATGCCTATCCTTTCGATTTTAAGGACAATGGTATTACCTGCATATAACAGACCAGCCATTGGAATAACATTCATCGTTTTTTGAAGTATACACATATATTAGGTTTTTACAATTAGGAACCCTCATAACGGCGCAACAATTGTTATTATTATACCTCATGACCATGACAGCCAATCAGGTTATTGTAATAGAGGTTAAAATTTTTGTATGTCTACCTCTTGCCATAACTGTATGTTAACCTCAATCCGGGTACCTTCTTCCTCAATTTACCTGATTTATGCCAATAATTTGTCAGGGGAACACGATATGAGGCAATATTCGTAAATACAAATTTCCAAATTCAGTATACAAATACCCAGAATGCACTGTTCCCTCATGCAACCTAGGCCAAAAGGTCATCAATCAATTTGCCTTCTCCATGTTGTTTCATGATGAAAATCAAGGGAACGTTATAAATACGACTAGAATTTTCAAGTTTACATGCAATCTGCTAATATATTTTTTATTTTGTTTGCATATATTTCGTTCGTATTTACTCCCTTATTTTGTGATCGGAAGACGATTACTAAAAATACAGCTGTGAAGTGAAACTGCTGTAGTTGTGTATTGTGAGCAAATAAGTGTCAACAATGCCAGGCGACAATGAATGTAGGCGATTGACACATTACCATGAATACACTTGATAACTGCTTGCAGACTTCCAGTGGTCATTGTTTATCTCTGGACTCTTGAAACAATAGCAAAATAAAGAGCCGGGCAACTACGCTTTTGTTTTGGGTTGGGAAGAACAATGCAAGCTTTTTACAAATCATTTCAGCTGGATGTATGTTAGTGAGCGAGTGGAGACAGTAACTAGGCGACTGTAACATTTTATGGTCAAGCCGCCCACCTAAAACCCCTTATGGAGAACTCTGAACATAATACAACTTTAAGAACACCTTTGGCTGTAGCTGGCCAGGCATATAATATAGGCCTATTTTTGCTGGTGGTGGTAAAGAACCAAATTAAGCTCAATGCCCCAAAAATATTTTTTTTAGCATTGCAGGTGTGCTGTTGGTCAAGGAGGGAATAATCACATATAAATTCACAAAATCATCATGTATTTTTTTATTACCACCACTAAGCTTAGACTCACTTGCAGGCTGCTGTGGAAATTTATGTCACTGTTCCTGAAACATGTGCTAAAAAGAAAATATGTTTTATCCCAAAACAAAGGGCTTCACATATGATGTTAGCCACACACTGTATATAGCTGGTCGTAAGACACAAAATACTGTGAAAATCATTTGTTCATTTACATTGATATAATCATGTGTGTATTGAACAGATCATCAAACTGCGCTTATAAAACTATCCTTACAAAAATCACATGATGACATACCTCATGAAAAATATTGAATTCCACTAGCAAACTTCCTAGGCACAACATGAATCTGTTCTTGTTTTCCCGAAAACAGTTGTCAAACTGGGCATGCAAATTACGCCCAAGTCTGTCCACATTATCCTCCAATGTCCAAAGGAAGTTGTTCATTGTCATATTACTATCATGTGGGAATTGATTTATATCAAGTCTCACAGATGCTATTTTACCCTCTGGTACATTTGTATGGAACAAACAACCTAAGCACAGAAAAAAAGCCTTTAATCACAAACACAAAAAAACACAAGCTACATCGTGAATAGGAGGTGAACTCCTTGTCCTTAAACAATTTTAGTCAGTTATTATTATATTGTATTTTTATTGGCATTAGTTTCAATTTGAAATTCTCTTATTTATAAGTCTCAATCAGCTTCTTCTCACATGAAAGTAAAAAAACACTGATGTGGATAACATTTTTAACAGGTGGTTACATCAAAATAATTAGTGGGCAAGTATTGTAGCCTTGCACCTGTGTGTAAATTTCTACCATTTGATTTGAATTACAAATTAGGATTACTGTATTTTCTCTGTTAGAAGTACACAGGTAAATGACAGAGGTGTTTCTATGGTCAAAATTTTTGGGCTAGATGCACTTCTATTAGAAGTACACTTCTAATAGAGGAAATAAAGTATACTGATAAAATCATGGTAATGACCCAAATACATACGAGTACTATGACAAACCCATCCACCAAGTACTGTAAGGGGATTAACCATTCACTGGGTTTTATTTGCCCTTATTTTGACAATTTAAACCCAGAGAAAATGAATCAATTTACAGTATATTGGGCCATTCTGATGATGCAAATATTGTAATGACCTAACCACAAAGCATGCAAATTAATCACTGACCAGTATTTGCATGTTCATTTACCAGGGTATCAGAATTTGTGTTAGTGTCTTTGCAAGAAGAGTCCAATTGAAAATATGTTACTATTAAAGCGGGGGAGTCATCACATGCGTATGCGTCAGATGGCCATAGCGTGTCAATGTTTACAAACAAGCATTTGAGCCTTTACGATTTCTAGCATGTGTTATCATCGATGTTGTTATCAAGATGGGACATTCTTCAGTGATTCAAAATTCAAGAGGAAAAATATGGGGTTAATGCAATTATATTAGCAGATGGACCATGGGCAAATGATGGGTTTTACTAGCATTCATTTGTTGAACTAAACTTTCAGAATTACAATAATGTGGTATTTATTCACCTGTTGCATGCATTGGTACTCGTAGAAGATGTTCTGTGTTTTTGTCATTTTTTGATAGCTTTGGCACATTCGTTTTTTTCTGGTCCATTCCATCTTGTATAATGCATGTTAGCTCTTCTGGTTCTCTTACAGCCATTTCACGTGCAGTATGGTAAAAGTTTCTTTCTGTGCTGCATGTACAAAGATAAGTTCGGAAATCATCTCGCAATACATACATACTAGGTACTTTCAACACCTTTTTGCACAGAGCATGTTTACATTTAATATTGAAACTGCGATTATAGTATAGAATGGAATGTACAAAATATCTTACCTTATAAGATGTTCATGCTGATGTTTTGTCTTTCTTATTGCATTTCTTTCTGCTTCTGATGTTGCTTGTTCCAGTGCCTCTGTTATTTGTACACAATCTCCACACACACTAAATTCAGTTCGCTATTCCAAAAAAAATTACATACTGTTTGTCAAATACAGAATACACATTTTTAAGTACAATTTTTTTTTCAGAATATAGACACAACATTTTGCTTTTTATGTATCTTTTATGTATTGTTTGTGCAAAAACTCTCCATGAGTTAGTCGAGTCTAGTTTTGATTTTTACATCCGATTTTAACTTTTTTAAGCAAAGATAAGAAAATCCCTGTAAATATAGTGCTAGATTTTCAAAATGGTACCAAATACTGGTTGTGATATCATTCATGGGAACTTAGAAGTAGGTTGTCTGTCATATGAATCAAGTACAGACTTTCCAACACATTTTAAAGGACCACCAGACATGTTTTTCCTGCAGCAAATTATTATCTGTCAGCCTTTTTGGTTAATAATTAATAGTTATATTAATTGTAAATTCACTAGATATACAGGTAGCACTTCTCACCAAATATTGATGCAACTGGGTTCATTCTTTCGAGACTGAAAATATCGCTGAAGTAGAAAAATTTATTTAAATAAATGTTTTTCACACAAGTGTTATAACACAAGAAACTACTTAAAGTGTCAAGTGGGCAATTTGTTGAGATGCTACATGTAATTATGAACAAAAATAACTTTAGCTGATTTTTCCACAGATTGAACAAATGCATTGATATTATGTACAAAAATGTCCATGTACTTACTTGTTCAATTACAAACTCTGGCAGAAATTTCAGCCAAACAGCACGGAAATATGAATAACATATCACATCAGTTTCACTCCAAAGTCGTTCAGCAAGCTCCCTCTTCATTCGGTCATACAGCATAGTGGCATTATAGAAGACGGGTAGATATATTTTTTCTTTATGTGGCATAAAATCACCAATTCTTTCAAAGCGAAATCTCATCCAACCAAGAGCTTTTGCTGTTTTATCCATCTGCCATCTTCTTCCCTTGTTTTTATGAACAAGCTCTTTCTTATTCTGAACAAAAGCATGCACACATTCTTTGTATCTTTTATCAGATACATTATACACAAGGCACCATGCTTTTGGGCAAACCCTCTTACCATTTATTACTAACACAGTTGTCACAACTGCTCTATTCTTCACATATTTAGTGTAAGAATGTTGGCGAATCTGGCTTAGTATGTACTGTTTTTGTGCACTTTCACTGTATTGTTCTTTAAATACTGCTTCACTGTCTTTAACATCAAAGGGGCTTAAGTGAAAAAGACAATGATCTTCACAGCATTGTCTAAACAGCACATTTCTTGGATCTTGTAAGGGCATTGATATGCGACGTCTTTTTTGGGGAGTGGAAGCATTCAAAGGTGATGACTGCATACAATCAGATATATTTTCAATGTCATTATCATGTATGCTTAAATCAAATTCACCATCCACGAGAGTTGTACTGAAATCATAAATGTCACTTGTATCACTGTTATCCATGCTTGTATAAACTTCTGTGCTATACTCTCCATCCACAAGGGTTGATTCAAAGCAATCTATTATTTCATGCGAAAGAAGAAAAAAATTGTGTCATAATTATCTATAATAAATACAGGGCCTTACGGGTTTTGGTTTTTTATATAAACAATAATGAATGATATATATCATTGTTATAAAATATGTTCATATTTTGCTATTTTAGCAGGTTTTCCTAAAAAAAAAAAAAAAAAACATTTTCACATCTGACACAACATTCAATTATTTAAGATCAGTGCAGTATACATAAATCATTATCTAATAAACATGATAGTGCTCTGCTGGACATTCCTTGGCATCTCCCTGAATTTTTCAAATTCACAAATATACTATACACACCATTGCCAAACTGTATGGGGTGGTAGACTGTGCTACTCCAGTTATTCCAGAGTCATATTTCAGTAAGTTTGTTTTAACAAAATGAGTAATGTAATACTGTAACATTATAATTTTGCAAAAAACAGAATATCAAATATATTCTTAATATTACACAGACACATTTTTGGTGAAATAATTAGAAGCATGATGATGCACTTCAAACATGGGCTACCTAATAACTAAAAGAATTTTGTTACCATAAAATCTAACTTGTCTGACCTTTTACTCATGAATGGACTACTCCTAGTTTTTGTGTATTTTGTAAGCTGAAGTGTGCATACTCTCTCATCATATCATATCATCTATTCTATCTAGTTCCTGAATGAATCATTTTTACCACTCAGGTTTGAAAATATATATTGTACATAACTCAGTTTATGTATTTTTTCCATGAATAAACATTACTGGTACCTTAAATATCTTGGTAAATATATAAAGTAAAATTAGGCCTGTCAGTTCATTTGTTCTCATAAATTCTTTCAGAAATGCCTCCAAATGCCATCAGAATGCAGTTTTGGGTACTTATTTTGCAATTTCTTTTTCTGAGGGTAGGGGATGCCCAGGCCACTAAAGCTGGCTTTGTCGTGTCATGGAGGTAAGAAAAGAGGAAGAGTCAAGATGATGTTTAAGCCAGTGTCAATCATATAAACACCTTTTGTCTTCGCTCTTTATTTAGAATTTGTTTTATCTACATGATGAAAGCTGCTTATTGACACAAGAAAATTAGAGTAGAACTAAAAAAAATAAATTACGTTTATACATCGTCTATAAAATTGAATGCGCAAACCATGAATAAAAAAAATTGTGCATGTGCAATGATCTTTAGCGGATCACGAAGGTCATTTCACACTCATAGGTACTGGAAATTCTGCATACGAATGCTTCCAAGATGAGTGATTACTTCTTCCCTGATATTTTTCGCAAAAGTCGTCCAACTTTGGACATTGATAAAAAAAAATTCTGCAAATTTCCACAATGATTTTTGTAAATATAATAAGTTATAAATAAATAAATAAAAATAATAAGTTATAATAAGTATGATAAGTTTATAACAAGATGTTTTGATGGACATTATTCATCGGTGTGAAGAACTATGCATATGTTGAAAATCAGACCCTTTATTGCAATGGTTGTGGGGCATAAAAGGGTTGGACCATTTGATTTTTGAGGGGGGAGGTCAGCTCAGTGAAAGGCAATTTTGGTTTGCTTGCAAATTTTTTTTTGTTAGGAGTTCATTGTATCCAACATTTTTTTTCATTATCTTCAACAGAGGTAGAAAAGACTTGATATTTTACTGCTATTTTACGTTTTTTGACAAAGTGGCCTCTATTTCGACAAATTTGATCAAATCTCAAGACAAAACAGTCGGCCATTTTGGTCCAAATTTTGAAGAAAAAAAATATGACGTGCATGTGTAACCCAATATACATGATCATCATATAAAATTTGATTGAAATTGCCCTATTCAGCTTCGGGAAACAGTTCCAGACACGTTACAGACTGTGAATTTAAGATATTAAACAAAATGGTCGCCATTTCGGCAAATTTGATCAAATCTCTAAACAAAACATGGTGTTGTATTGTCTTGAAGTTTAGTACCTATGTAAAAACTTTCAAGTGAATCAGGCGATAATATCTTTCAGAGGAATCAACACAAAAATGAAAAAAAAATGAAATGGCCGTGAGTCGGCCATTTTGGGCGGAATCTTGAAAAAAAGTGATGTGCACCAATAACCCAATATGCATGATCACCATACAAATTTTGATTGAAATCGCCCTGTTCACGTTTAAATATCAGAATTTAGCAAATTTGAGGGACAAAATGGCTGCCAGTCAGCCATATTTAATTGAATCGTAACGAAAATTGGCATATGTAGGTCATCATAGATTGTCTGTATACCAAGTTTGAACGAGATCGGTCAAAGGCTGTCCGATAAATGGATCCAGAAGGACGGACGGAACCCAAATTAATAATCCCCGTTTTCGGACTTCGTTCGAACTGGGACTAAAAAGGTTCGTCAGCAGTTCAAAAACAAAAAGAAAAAAAAGAAGAGAAAGTGTGCATCGTCCCCACATCCTGTTACAAAGCAACAAAAGATCACTGACATTGTAACAAAAAGGGCTAAAAGGCAGGTGACTGCTACATGTACTAAAGTGGCTGATGACAGTGGAATGGTTGGTGCGAGTGAGGTGGGTGGTGAGAGTGGAATGGTTGGTGAATGTGGGTTGGGTGGTGAGAATGAGATAGTAGGTGTGAGTGAGGTGAGTGGTGATTGTGGAATGGTTGGTGAAAGTGAGGTGGGTGGTGAGAATGAGATAGTAGGTGTGAATGAGATGGGTGGTGAAAGTGAGGGGGGTGGTGAGAGTCGGATTGTAGGTCAGAACGAGATTGCTCTGTAAGAGTGTGATGTAAAACATTCGCTGACAAAAAAATTTTCTCATTTATTTTAATGTTTATTTTATTATGTTTTATTTAATTTTGACTCCCGTGAAGCACACGATGGGAAGTCTTTGCAGTTACCCTGTCTGTATGTGTGATCTGATATCTCAAGAACCGTATGTTGTTTTTTAATGAAACTTGGTGAATAGGTGCTCTGGGCTAATACGCAGATTTGATTAGGTTTTGATTAGTCAATTTTCGGCTTTTCCACTGATATCTCAGGTACTAATTATCACATTTCAATGAAACTTGCATTGATACATAGGACGATGCACAGACAAATATGAGAAATATTAATTACCTAATTTGCTTAATTAATCAATTTTTAGCTTTTGCTATTTCAAGTACTATTACTTCATTACTTTTCAATGAATCTTGGTACATAGATGTTCTCGGACAATACACAGACCTGATTAGTTTGGGATTAAAATCAGATCATATTAATTACTTAATTTGCATAATAAATCATAATTTTTGGTTATAATCACATTTCAATGAAACTTCCTACATAGATGGTCTGTGACAGTACTTATCTTAATTTAATGAATCTTGGTACATATATACTCTAACACAACGTGATGATCAAGTTAGTCTTAGGTTTATATACATCTATAATAATTATATAATATCTATAATAATATAAATCTATAATAATTTACTTTTCAGCTTTCAACTAATTTAGTTATGATTAATCATCACATTATAATGAAACTTTGTACATGTGCACCCTGGAAATACAGACCTAAATCTATACATAATAATTTCTCAATTTGTATAATAATTCATTTCGTTCATTGAGTTAATCCACAGACATGATTAGTTTAATGCATATTGATTATCTATGATTAGCCCATTTCTGATAATGTATTAAACAAAAATCAGATTTAAATTGAATTCATCGCAGAGGTGCTCTGGAACAAATTAGAATAAAAACCATGGATGAAAAATCAAATTTATTTTCTGTATGTATTATAAATTGTGATAATGTGAATCACATTTTTTCATGTTGTGCATCTCAAATAGCAGACATAAATTAGTTGCCAAGCTTCTTGTTTGAAAAGCAAATCTTAAATTTTGATTAATTTTAATGTGTCTCCAATACTCTCAGAACTCAAGAGTTCTTTCTAAGCTTCCTTTAATATTTATTTTATTTTTTACTTGTTTAATAAAACATGGTTCCATACAATCATGAATGTATCTTGTCTATTATTGTGGTCACATAACATAGCTTGGAATGCTTTATTTGCACTGGCATTTTATTTTCCCTGTTTTGCCTGTAGTCAATTTTCTGCAAAATAAATTCCAGTGAAAATGCAGCTTTCTCTATACGTTGCATTGAGTCTTAATACAACATAGTGAAAATTTGATCCACACAATGCCAGAAAGCTGTTTTCAGTGAAAATAAATTCCAGAGAAAATAAAGTATTTTACAGTAGTCAGCAATATTGCAAGCAACTTTTCTAATAATGTTTCTGTTTTAGTCTGTAAATGTATTTAAACTAAAACAGCTAAATTGTTAGAGATATTGCATGCAATACCGTATTTGCTCTATTAGTAGAGCATGCTCTTATGTAAATAACAGAGGTGTTTCTATGGTCAAAATACATCATATTTTAATAAATCAGTATACAATCAATGCAATTGTTGCCGTACATGTGCTTCTATTGGAGATGCTCTTCTAATAGAGCATGTATGGTATACAATCAAAATGCAACTAGAGTGAAATTGTTTTTGAAATTAATATTGAAATGCAGATATTAATTTTCCCTCTGCTATTAATTAATCCACAAACCAGAATTATTGACATCCATTTATACATGACCTAGTTTCTTCTTGTACAGGAAGAATTGCCATATTTTTCCCTAAGTCATATAGTGACAAATATTTTTTGTTTACACTGGTGAAGCAGCAATTTTTTTTTTGAAGAACCCTTCACTTTGCAATTTTTTTTTTTCATTTCTGACCTCCCCTCCCTCAAAAATCAAATGGTCCAACCCTAAGTACACTCAGTATACATCTTTCGCAGTAGGGAAAAAAAAAGTCAAATGGTTTGTATGCTAGTCCTACTCATAAAGACCTATGGCCAGTGTGAATTACACACAAGGTGTTAAAACATGTTGTAAACACAAGGTGTCAAATATAAACTGTAGGCTTATCTGCAGATAAATCAAGGACTCAAATTTATCTTAATACTAAAAGCTTAGAATCTGCTAATAAACTAATTTTAAAAAATATAAAACAAATAAACATTACAGGCTTGAAAGTATCTTTTATTTTTGTAAAGCTTGGTAGTCACAAAGTAGTGTCCAGTAGTCCAATTTTTGATGTTTTTTAAAGTTATAAAATATTTTATTAAACAACCTTGGCCGCCCATACCCTTTCTCGGCCATTGCATGTCTACTTTTGTCCCTTTTTACAAAATAGATTTGTGTAAAATGTACTTGATTTTTTCACAAATTTTCAGCAGGATCTATGATCAACAAAGAAACATGCACTGTTTTGTCCAAAATGAATTGAGAAATCAAATAAAATTTTAGAAATACAGAAATTTGTGAAGAAAAATTGAGTGTAAAATGGTGGCACTGAATGCATAATCCTGTTCTTGAAAACACTTTTTTTTAGTAGTCACTGTGAGCTACCAATTTGGTAATGTATAACCTCTCATGAAAACTGGTAGACTGTGGGCAAACAGTCAACACATAGAGGTATTTAAAATTGCATCAAATAGATGCAACCCATACTACTAAGAAAGCACAGCACAAAGCACAGTAATGTCACTAAAAACTACAATTAAAGTTAAATATAAAAAACTAAAACTACAATTATTAATTTAGCCATGACTAAACATGGATGTTACCTCCATGAAATAAACAAGCAACTCAAGGAATACATTCTCTAAGACAAGCCTACTACATTGTACATCACTGTTTATATAAGCAATTGGGCTTGTTGTAGGTTTTAATATCAAAACACTGAAATGAGGAAACTAGATACTAGTAGCCTTAATTAGTTGGTTGTTGCCATTTACACATTAACACTTTTCGTAAATCCGGAATCTCCAGCTTCTATTGACATAGAATGGCAACACTTGAACATCCTGCTTGGAATCAACATTGAATTATTATGCAAAATACTACCAATGTACACAAACAAACCCATTTTTATAAAAAAAAAATTGTATATCATCACAAATTCAGTAAATGCTAACTAAATTCAATAATTTCAGTTTGAAATGTTTAAAAATAATATTTTTTTACACAGAGACATAAAAACTGGCATATGGCGTTACATTAATAAGCGTTGATATTAAAGCGCGGCTCCGCAATCCCAGGAATTGCACCAGTGCATCATGGGAAATGTAATTTGCATGGTCCGCCCAGTTGTTTACTTGATACACAGCTGTTATCATTTCAACTGAAGGCGTTAATTCCGTAAGCTAACGTCATGCATTACGCTATTATCTGATTTGAAAGGACTTGCTGAATCCCGTTGTTCGACGTTCACTGGGCCTACGCACTCTTTTGAAAGCCGTTTTCTGTGTTTGTTTCGCTCGTGGTCGACTGTAAAGCACAATTTCTGTAAATGGCGTGACGGCATTGTAAGGTTCTCTCTGAATTGAGCTCATGCCTTTGCTTTCTTGTTATTGTACTAATATGTTACAAGTGCGACCTTTTTATACAATGTATTTATTCATTCACTCGCTGCTATTAGGCGTCGTTTATACAAAAAGTATTGGATGATGCTCGGACGACGAAATGCGTGGACTGACGAAAGATACATCCAGCGCAAGTCACAACTTATGAGGGCTGATGACGCTGTGGTCACACAAAAAGAAGTGATGCCGGAGTGTGTTGTAAGACAGATACGCGGACTGTATCCCAATCTTCCAGGCGTGCCTTATATGGGTCATCTCTGGTACTGAAAAATATGTGTCTTTCATTGATACAAACGAACTAAACGGCCCTTTTCAGGGCCAACAAATATTCCAAAAAGAGAACTACCGTATTGTCAATTACTTGCATCATGAAAAAAAACTGTAGTTTATTTGAATGACTTACACAATGTAGTTGTCGTACAACGTTTGCCATAATGTGTCTTGTCGGCTCGGCAATAATGACGTTATGCAACGTCAAAAAAACAAAAACAAAAAAAAACTTTATTATACGTATACGGCTGTGCGGCACGGGTCCGACGCCAAATATACATAAATATATGCGCGGCTCATACTAGTACGTGACAAAAAGGGCTAAATATTTCACTGCGGGGACATGTTTCAGGGAACATTATAATTTTTTGTGAGACCTTTCAATTTATTTATTTCGAGAACGAAGAGAAATTTGAGAAGCATACTCGACATATTGTAGGGGACGTATTTGGGACTCCCTCGACTCTTTTCATCGATATCAGAGTGAAACCCATTTTTTTTACAGCCCTGCATGGAACTATAAACCAGTTCCATGAGCCCTGTAACCGCGAATGTCTTTCTTTGCGCACACACACAACAGAAATTATTGATATGTTTACGCAAAGTCCCTCCCCTCTCGCGCACACCCCAGCTCGTGCGATTCGCACTCGCTCGGGTCGGACCGCTTCGTGGAGCGCCGACGATGTCCCCTGAGATGAGAGGACGGACAGACAGCTCACAGCATATCATTTCTTATTAGCTCCACGATATCACTTACATGATCAACTCCGTAATTACATAAACATACCTAGAGATTGAACAAATAACTCGGGATTAACACCTTACATTTGCATAAACCCATGACTGACAGCCAGTTTGAGCAGTCAAAACGACTGTTTGAATCATGCTTTTCTGTCGCTTTTACGCGGAAATCGCACTGACATCGCACCGAACTCGTAAATTAACATCGCAGTTGTATCGCGGACATATTCATGTTTGTGTACGACATGAAAATAAAGCACCACAGGCGTTAAGATTGCCGAAAAGCGTGATTTTGCGGAGCACCCCGAAGAGATGTTTCACGCTTGAGTGTCATTTGCATACTGAAAAGTGGCGGCCATCTTTCCTTTTATACACCCAGACCCGCGGTTTAAGAAAATCAAATTGACGCCACCCCACATAAACAAACACACAACACAACAACCGCGCACAAGTGAGTGAGTGACACTTTATGATCTACAGACAACGAAAATAAGATATAATGTAGTAACTTACCATCAAATTGATAAACGCTCGTTGAACTTACTGATTGGAAACTAATGCTGGAAAAATGTTCACTCCCGTGAGATGGACCATTCATATCGTCGTTCTCTTCTAAATTCTCAATGTCGGAGTCAGAAACAGACAGTGCCAATGACGATACTGCACTTTAAATTTTCGCGGGCAAAGCAACCAACTTACTATCAAAACTCAAGGACGTTGTCGTTCAAATCTATGCAAGCAGTTTTAAAAGTCAGGGGTCATATCACTTGCTCTGAAAGGTCACGTCGCGCGTGCGTATTGAGGAAGGCACGAGGACATTGATAGTGCAAACTTTTTTTTTACCGTGAACTTTTGGTGGTATTCTGTTGGTGTTAATTGGTTAAGTGTGCTTTTGGATTGTGGCGGGAAACTTGCGTATGACAACGCAGCCAGTCCGTTTACAGATAACCGGTACCGGAAACTGAAAATATGGCGTTTCAAAATTTCGCCATGATCATGACAGTCCGATTTAATCCAGGATTAGGATTATCGTTTTGCTTCCATATAAATGGTGAACGTTTCTGTGACAGCTCATTTTACCCCGCATTTTACTTGTTACCAAGATGCCTGGAAAACGCAGCTGGTGGTTTGTGCTCGAAAAGAAAGTAGACGGCCACGACGGACCTGAACATAGTGAAGCCGAAGACGCTGTTGTTTATTTGTACGTAACACAGCCATCACTGAACGGCCCCAACAAACACAAAGGTGTTCGTCTTCGCAGACCAGGTTCTCGAAAACTGCAAGCAGAGTCTCAAAGTCAAAACGAATGCAATCCTGTAAAAAGTATAGCAGTGTCAACCCATCTAGATGAGAAGAAATCACCTGGTATCAAGGTAAAGTTGTGGCGAGTCACTGTTACATGTAATTGTTATTTACCCCATCTCATCAGGTTGAAATGAATGTTGATTTATGAAAAAAAGCCATTGGGGGGAGGGGGGTCACTGGTTACTGAATTAAATATGCTTTACGTGTAGTGTTATGTAAGAATTAGAAATGATTCACCCAATATCAGCTTCTATGTTTCCTGCATTGTTTCCCAGGAGAATACTACTACTTGCACTGTGAAATGCTTTATTTTCACTGGAACAGTTTTGAGGCATTATGTCTGTATTAAATTTTCAGTGTGTTGTATCAAAGACTAGAGAAGAGTCTTTGGTTGTATCAAGGCTGAATGTAAAGTATAGGGAAAAGGGCAATTTATTTTAGAGAAAAAATGCCTTCAGCGAAAATAAAATCCAGTGAAAATAAAGTATTCCACAGTATTTAGTTTCTGGGACGTTAATTATTAATGCGTTGTCAAAAAAGTAATTTTTTTCATATCTGAATACATTATGACATTCTGTATTAATTTTTTTAAATGATAAATTTTCTGTTATTAAACACATTTTCGTTGGTTTGTGCTTTTAAGGTGCAAAATTGCTTTCTAAGCCAGTGTTGGTATGCTACTATTAGGGGTCAAACAAACCTATTTACAAAGAGCATTAGACTAAATTTAGGAAACAATACAACCCTAAATTATAACTATCTTTGCATTATCCATTTTTCAGGTTAATTTTTTTGGTAGAGACAAGTCAATAGTTTTCTTCAGACCCCAGTTTGAGTGGAACCGTAATGAATTTTGCCATCAGTTTTCTGAAATCAGGGATGCAGGAGAATTTGTTGGCAAGTTTAATAAGTGCGCTTATAAAAGTGGGATTGCGGATGATTCAGCTTCAGTTGGAGAAAATGGCTCTTTTGAGAGTGACATGTCCTTTGATATAAGTGCAAGTTGTTCTCCATGTTCATCAAACTCTCATCCACCAAGCAATGATGAAATTGACAATGTCTCTGAGAATACTAGGTAAGTTTAACATTAATTTATTTTCAAACAAATACTGCTGTTAAAGTTGTATTCAATTTTTTTTTTAAATTTATCATTTCCTCTTTATAAAATATAAGTTATACAATGCTGCTACAGTATAAAACACTGAAAACACTGTTTTAAAAGACTGAGTTTGCACCAACTTAAGGGGTCTCAATTTAACATTTTGATTACGACTGTAAACTGCTGTATTGCTGGTAAGTATCCACTGTATCGCAATGTGTTTTGCTATGTTATTAGAACATATTGTTATTAATTTACACTTTCAATGTGCAACTCCCTAGGGCAGTGCTGGTATGCTACTCACTGCTGCATCATGGGATTTATTAGTAGATAATCAAATGCTTTCTGTTCAAACTGCAGCACTTCTTCTGAGCAAAACAGAAAACTTGGTAAAAGAAAGAAAAAAGATGTTGTAAGTGATATTGAGGTGCCTAATCTCACTAAACAACGGAAGAAAGAAGTGATTGCTGATCCCATGAAACAGGGAATATCAGATTGTAAAATAGGTAATCAAAAGCTTTCAATTTTTGTTTTTAACTCATACATGTAGATCCAAGGACAAGGGACTGTCCTTGTGTAGAATATACACTGGTATATCAAATTAAATTATTCATTTGGGGTTTGAAAAATTTGGAATGTCAAAATCTAAGCTTTTTATCTGCCCAACTTTGGTGGTAGTTCATTAGTGAGCAATGTCTTTTATTTGTTTTGTTCATTAATGCTAATGGAATTTTGAACACAACAATTTCAGTTGATCTATCTATTATTTCTTTGAGATGGCTTTTACTGATTTGGTGTGACGCTGATTACAAAGAAAAATTGAGTAACCACACATATGCATGTCATGTTAATTAATTAATGGACCATTTGCATAATTGACCTTAATTTCTAAAGATATTTTATGAAGTATTGGTTTAATTTTGAGTAACCTCGTAAAAACATACTTGCTATTCACTTGTGAGGGATGTGCTATATTGATTTTCAGTGTAATGAAGGAGGCTGATGACATGTTTTTCTGAGTTATCAGGGTCAGGTCATCATTCAAAGCCATTTTAAACATGCAATTAGTAAGGAATACTTCACAAATGAAACACTTTCCACAAATTCGAATGATATATTTAGTTGTTATCACATTTTAGCAAAACCATACTACATTGCCTGCATTTTCTTATATTATGTACCTTGAACTAATTCAACCATTAATATGTTATTTTAAATGCATATTGGATAAGACAAAAAATTTATTTGTTTAGGACTTTACAAGGTACATATCAGCAATATGGAGGTGGGTACAAATCGAGACCTGGATGAGGAGTTTATTTCATTTTTGTTGAAGAAAATGGAAGAGTTCACTGATGACAGCTACCAGCCATACTGTGCAGTTATCAAGAATATTAATAAAGATGAGTTTAAAGCTGAAAATGTAAGCCCTAATATCAAAAATCTCTGAACCTAAAGTATTGTCTGAAGTACCAGTTGAACAAAATATAAGGGTTGGTGCTGTATAAAGAATTGATAGCATACTATTTATCATCATCTTGTTACTGATATAAAGTATAACCTACTGTGCAGTGAATTGTTTGATAGTTGCTCCTCAGGATAAAACTTTTATCTAAATATTTTATATTTTAGGTCAATGGTTACAAGTATAGTATAATTGGTGGGCAGCACAATTTTAAAGCTGCGTACATCATGGCAGAAAGGTATCCAGAAAACAGTCTTTTTAAATCCAGAATGTGTACTGTGTATGCAGGTCTGACACTTAAACAGGAGCTGTGGCTAATGAAACAACATAATGATATTGCAGGATATGTGCATAGGTTGACCCTGAAAGATAAGGTAAACATGAATACATGTAGTACATCTATGTGCCCCAATATTTCTGGTTGTTTCTGGCATGCTGGCGGGGTAGGCATTAGTACAACTATTAAGGCCAATATAATTAGTGGATGGTTTGTGTCATGGACTGAAAAAGTTGTTACATGTATTTGTTTTTATATATTTTTAGCTCTGCTGTCGACTTTGTCGAGCGGAGCTTATCATATGAGTGATTGTCCGTCGTCGTCGTCCGTGTCAATGTTTTACTTTTTCGACTTCTTCTTGAAAACTACAAGCCTAAATGCTTTGATACTTGGTGTATATGTACCTTGGGTAGACCTCTCTCAGATTTGTTTATTTTGTAATGATATCTTTAATTCTCTAATTTTGGTGAATATTTTTATCATTTTTGGTAAAAAGTGATATTTTCGACTTCTTGTTAAAAACCGCAAGTCCAATTGCTTTGATACTACATATATAGGTACTACATGTGAACCTCTCTCAGATTTGTTCATTTCGTGATGATATCTTCAATTCTCTAATTTTGGTGAATATTTTTGTAATTTTTGGTAAAAAGTGATCTTTTCGATTTCTTGTTAAAAACCACAAGTCCGATTGCTTTGATATTACATATATAGGTACTACATGTGGACCTCTCTCAGATTTGTTCATTTTGTGATGATATCTTCAATTCTCTAATTTTGGTGAATATTTTTGTAATTTTTGGTAAAAAGTGATATTTTCGACTTCTTGTAAAAAACCAATAGTCTGATTGCTTTGATATTACATATATAGGTACTACATGTAGAGCTTTCTTAGATTTGTTCATTTCGTGATGATATCTTCAATTCTCTAATTTTGGTGAATATTTTGGTCATTTTTGGTAGAAAGTGATATTTTCGACTTCTTGTTAAAAACTGTAAGTCCGATTGCTTTGATACTATACATATTGTTCATTTTCTAATGATGTCTTCAGTTCTTTAATTGAAATGTGCATTGCTAACAGCGGAGCTATCTCAGCCGATAGGCTGCTTGTTTATATATATTAGGTCATTCTAAATCATTTAGCAACTTTCAGTACAATTTCTATTCATTATTTTTCACATTTTTTAAGAGGGCGATATCACAGTGGTAAGAAACATAACTTTTATATGTCAGGCTTTGATTAACTTAACTTCAGTTTACACTTGCAAATTTCAGGCAGTGGGATTTTTCAGTAAGTCAGTCTGCTGCTATTTCTGATAAAAATTGCCACTGGAAGTTTGATGTGTTACTGTGATGTCCTACTACGTTCTGTCCTACTACCCCTGGCTAGCATCCCTGTTCTCTTAAACAAACATAACTTGAAATGACGACAATGAAATTAATATAATGTAGAAACTATTGCCTGGTTGAAAAAATGTTGTTTTGCTACATTGTTATTTATTCATGGTTATTGGTTTTGTTTTACCATTTCTGTTTTTTTCTCTCTAAAAACCATCATCTGTACTGTTTTTTATTCATGGTTATTGGTTTTGTTTTACCATTTCTGTTTTTTTTTCTCTAAAAACCATCATCTGTACTGTTTTCATATTTTAAGTACTTTTGCTGCTCTGCATTTTATTACCTTGATCTTGGAAAGGTATATTAGAGAAAAATGTTGTCACCGACCCTGTCATTAGCAATTTTGTGGGTGCATTAACGCAAAAAGACTATCCAATATCCAACTCAACTTGATGTGAAGAATTATAATTTCGGCATGTCTACAGTTTTTAATCTATACCATTCCATTAAAAAGTTTGATGATACCAGAAAATAATGCATGACTGATCTTTTGACAGGTTCATATGGCTCGTCTCCGTAAGGCAGTGGAAGAAAACCGAATTACGTGGGTAAATGAGTGTCGACTGTGGTTAAATGAGGTAAAGGTTGGCATTGATATTATACTGCACTGTGATTTGGTGGCTATTTGACACAATACAATATTGTTTATATGTAGATTATGTATATCCTTCATGACATTAGGTGCTTATTTAGTGTTGTTCTTCACAAGGAGGTGTCTATCAATCAAACTTCCCATCTTTTGAACAGACTTTTCCACCTATCATGTCATAATAACAGAGTCACAATACTATCTAGCATTCTCACTGATGTTTTCATTTGTCGTTTAGTGGCCAAATCCTAGATCATGAACCTATTTATTGAAATGTTGGCAGTTAAATTGTATCCGGTGTTAATTTGTAGTACCATGAGACAAGAACAATTCAAAGGAGTTTGTTTTGCACTCATTTATTGACTTATCATCAACAAAGAATAACAGTGTCTCTTAAAACAAAAACATGTGCGAAACACCTCACGTAAAACATTTTCTTATAAAATAAAATACAACTTCCCAAGTTACTCATGATTGTCAGATTGGTCCACCTAAGTTGATAGTATTACAGTACAGGTTACTTTAAAGTTATGCAAATTAGTATGCTAAATTATGCAAATATTTTCGTGACTATTTTGTAACAGCTTTATAATTATTAACATCAGGTTATATTACTTATTTACAAATTCTGGGACTTTTTCCAGAAGAGCCTGATTTATCTGACTTAGATCATGGAGCTAAAAATGCTACACTATGCCATGGCGCTGTAAGCATGAATATTTCATTTCATAATATCATTCTTATAATATAAATCACATTAGAAAACAGAAAAGAGCAGTCAAATTATTGTTATCCTTCATTCATGGGTTTGAATCCCAGCATAGTCTCGTTTTGAATGCGGACACATTTTCCCTTATAAAATTCTTCAAGGGAATGGATATGTGCATTAAGTTAAGATAAAATCACTAAGAAATTATTAGATTACATGTATACATGTATGCCCAGTAAGTCGAGATGAGGAAAATGTGACAGTTGCAATCAGTGGAAACAGCTCACACAGACCTTTATCAGAATATAAAGTCTTGAAATGGAGGCTTGTGACTGGTAGATAGTCATGTGCCATGATTTGAGTACATATTGCAAAAACAACAATAGTGTAAAATATAGATTGATTACATTAGACTAAATGATTTTTTTCTTTAATACATATAGAATCGTAATGATGTAAACACTATATGTGCTTTGGCAGAACTATCAGAAGGCACCTACCAGTTAATGCAGACAGTGATGCAAATGCATGAAGAAGGCAGACTCAAGGATCAACGTCTGTCAAAGAAAGATAGGATGCAGAAGCCAAGTTTAAAGACGTACCTCTTTAGAGAATTGGTGTTCCTAAATGAGGACACCGTTAAGATGCAATTTAATCATCTTATTGATGGAGTGATGTCCATGCAGGAGTTTAGTAAAGAAAATGACTTTTTAAAAAAATTATCAACTGTTCAACGGCATTTTGTGGCACAGCTAGGGTTAAAGACATGGGATGAAGTAGAGAAATTGTATCCAAGTTTTTGTACTAGAGACTATCTCAAGCGATATTTAGATTTAGACTTCAAAAAGGGCACCCCTGAAGTCCTCATACAAGCATGCCAAAAACTGAGGAATTCTAATTTACCAAGAGAAAATACTTCAGATGTTAAATTCTCTGCAATGAATGGTGCATCAAATACCAAAAGTTTTGTGATTGACTTGCCTGCCCTTTCTTTGAGTAGCAGAGATGTCAAAAAAGCAGTTGAATCATTCAGTGGAGCATCACTCTGTATACTGAATATGGCAGAGGTAAGTTAACTTGAATAAATATGGCTACCCTAAGGGAATAAACATTTTGAGGATGTCAATACTGTAGGATACCTATTTTTGCTTGGAATTAATTTTCGCTATTTTCAGTGAAGGAATGATTCAGTGAAAATAAAATTCAGCGAGTATACCTTTTTTCCTATCTTTTACATTCAATTCGCCAAAAGTCGGTGAAAATAAATCCCACACAAAACACCTAAAATTAATCCCAGCTAAAATGAAGTATTTTACAGTATTGCTTGAAGAACACAAAACATGTATGGGTAGTCAATCTGAATTAAATTTGAAGCCTGGGGCTTCTATGTTACTCTATGTAATTTACAGTTTGGCCAGTAGGTTTAGTTGAGGCTTTGCTATTGGTACATGTATGAATCTTCTAGATAATTACTGATCTCCCATTATGGAACAGACTATTCAACCCAGGGCAAGGGACTTTAGCAGTGGTTTTACAAGGTCAATGTTCTAGTAATTAACATTTTACACTGGTTTGAGGAGACACTTAAATTACAAAAATTGTAATAGAATAATAAATATTATGACAATCTATTTTGATGGGTAATTATACATATAAGAGTGATTTTAGTGTTGATTGATTCGTAATGTATTGCATACACGAGTATTCCCATAACCTCACCACAATAGTTCATTTTTGTATTGTCTAATAAACAGGTATGCGTTTGTTTTTCAGTCATGGAGTGAGGATGACCTTTTAAGCTTCACCACAGCGTTAAGGTCATTGAGTTTGGATAGTGGAGTGCCGTACTACACACTGGTGATACTCACTTCATTATCTCTTGTAATGAGTACAAAAAAAACATTGGAAAAGATGGATATGTTTTCCAAGGTGGAGGATATATATTACCTGATAGAGAACACAAAATCAAGTAAGTTTGCTTATTACAAATGTAAAGTAGTTCATTACCCAGAAAAAACACTTTCTAGTTCATAAGAAATCATCCATAATTTTCAAAGCTCTCCATTAATTTGTATTCAAATTAATCAGAATAATTAAAATTAAATATGGCAAAATTCACCATGAGAGTGAGCACTTGTGGATTGTTGTAGGGAAAGGTTTTAGGGGCATATCCATGTTATTTATTGTCCAGCTAGTGTATTCCTTGTCAGGATTTTTTACATGTACAAATGTAGTTGTTACCTGTAGTTTTCTAAACACTATTCTTTGTATGTTCATTTGTATGTATGTATGCACCCATTTATTTATTTATTTGTCTGTTTATTTATTTATATATTACAGATAGTACAACATTTTGGCAAAGTTTGCATGGAATGACCATCGCCTACTGGTCTTGTACAGGTCACATCACTGAGCGGCAGATTGATTTTAAGGGACAGGCACACCACAACCTGATAAATGTCAATCAAGACAAAATGATCGCTGATGAATCTGGCAACATTGTTGATTATGATCAGAGACCAGTAGAGTTGATGGAAACATTAATTAAATTATTTACCAGAGAAAAGGATTGGATATTGGAAGTTGCCAGTGGTACAGGTATATATATAATAATAAACTTTAGTATTAGTCCGCAAAGATTTGCTAAGCAAAATAAACATGTTTCTGTGGCACATTGGTAACGTGTAGCTCCCTTTACCACACACCATTTGGAAGTTTTTGCTCTGATGCGTAAACCCTCTGACATTAACAATATTGTGACTTTGAACAACAAGCTAACACTATAAACTAAATAGAAATTTATCAAGCTTGCACACATGTTTGAATTATCTTTTATTTTTCATTAGGTTCTGCAATGATTGCATCACTGAGAAGTGGAAGAAATTGCTTGGCACTTGAAAACAACAAGGAGAAGTACAATGCTATTGTAAAAAGAGCAACAACAGAAGAAAGTCAGATCATGATGACCGAATATGCATATACATCTGACAGTGAGGAAGAGTGAGAATAATGGAGCTATGCTTATTACTTATTGTCCGTCGTCGTCAACTTCTCGAAACCACAAGTCAGAATGTTTTCAAATTTGACATGCAAGTACCTCGGATGGTTCTTTCTCAGATTTGTTCAGCTCATTTCAAAATCTCAAAATTCTTCAACATTTTTGTCATTTACGGTCATCCAGGTTATATAATAAAATATAAAATAATTAACATTTCATTTTTGTTAGTGTATCTTTATTAATTAAAATATGTACACATTATATCTAATTGGGGTGGGAATTGCCAAGCCAGTTTATAATAAATATTTTTTTAAACAACACTGACCGCGAAATACACCCTTCAGCAGTTACTGCCGAATATTTTATATTGCAATTTCTTTCAATTTCTAATTTGTTTTGTTGCAATGCATTAGTACCCCCGGTAGTTATAATAATAATTTATTCAGTATACACCCTAGGCCTCGGGCCCTTTGTGCTAAAGGAAATAACGACAACAATTTAGTGACCTTAAGTATAAATACATGCATATAAAAAGTACAGACTTAAGGCATTAATTGTTCTCTCTGTTTGAGCAAATAATAAAAATTTGGCTAAATTTCTCACAGCCAGTGTCCACATTGTATGAGGACATAATCTGAATAAACCTCTCTATATTATGGTTAATAAAATATTGTCTAGGAATATACTTTTCCCTCAAGGGCAGGTATGACGTACATATCAAAAGAAAATGGTACTCGTTTTCTATGTTGATCATGATAACTGTGGCATATTTAAAATAGTAATAATGTAAATATATATACAATTCTTTATTTCATTGTTAACATACTATAATTTACCTATATTCGAAAACAGTTTATTTCAATGAAATTATTGTTGTCCTTTGCATCACCAATAAGGTCATACATAATGTTTATTGGCCTTTGAAACTAGGGATACTACCAGAGCATGGGTCTTATGTTGGAACTCCTGCCAGAGCAACTGTTCAAATCATAAGGGCAAAATAATAGCCTCTAAGGATGGTATTTACAGAATAGTGCCAGTTGTTAATGAAACATAATTCTCAACAACGGTGAAAGTATTCTCTGCAAAACCCACTAGACCCGAAACCCACTTACAACAAAGCTACTAGTTTCATTCATTTATAATTCTGTGCAATTGTTACACCATCATTAATTTGGTCTTTTCCAAAGTATTAGCAGACTTGATGGTGCACAATTGTGCACCGTCATTACTTTTGTCATTTAAAAAAAAACAGACCTGATTCCATTTTTTAAGCCATGGCCCAAACATGATGGTGCATAATTGTGCACCATTGCTACCTTAGTCATTTTCAGACTTTGAGGGCAATCTTTAGGGCCATGGATCAAGGCAGTGGTGCACAATTGAAAACCATATACCTCTGAGCGATAATGTGCAATTATCAGGCCGTGTTCATATTGAAAATATTGAAATTGATGTGTCAAGCTGGATAATCATTGTTTTTGCAAACAAAATAATTAAAATTGTGTGCATCAAGTGTCAGTGCAATTATTTAATGACAAAATACATTATTGTTTAATAGTGTGAACACTGACTTTCAAAAAAACATTTTTTTACCATTTGAAATAAGTACAGCAAAATGAAATTGGGATTATTGGATTTTTTTGTGATTAATACTTCATTTTAGTCAAGATTAGAAAATCCAGAAATAGATCAGAAAGTGTTGGGGTTAAGCTTAAATGTGCGTGTTATTTTAAAGCCACACACACGCATGGTGTGCGATTTCTAAGTCTCTCAAAATGTTCTTCTACGCAATGTCATATGAGTAATGTTTCCACAGTTCACATGAAAATACTTTTTTTGAAGTTCTGCTTCAAATGTGGTTAAATATTTACACTATTTGGAGTTAAACGTCTATAATTAACAAGAATAGTATATCACCTACCACAGCAGTCCTTTCGGTTGGTAACAATCACTTCATGAACCACTTTACTACTTCCAAGGTCAACTCGCGACCAAGGTTGGTACTGCTCATACTGCTCATAGGAATACACGTTCATAGACCAAAGATGGCCGACTGGCATTTATCTTGTTTTTTGAAAAATGTTTCTTCAACAGGATTAGTCGATTTTTGTTCAAATTTGACACAAACATTGTTTGTGTTGGGATACATGTCCTTGGTGATTTGATTCGTGTTTGAATCTAAAATGACCAAATGGCAGCCATCTTGTTGTTTTTTTCAAAATGTATTGTTGACATGTTTTTTTCAGAAATTATACATGTTATGATACATGTCCACAACAATTAGTTTCACAGTCGGATCAAAGATGGTTGACTGCCTGTAATCTTGCTTTTTGACGAAACTACTATATCTCTGTACATGAGCCCAGACAAAGAAAATACAGTTTGGATACAACAAATGCATGGATAGCTTATCCTGTTTTAATTTCTGACCGTATATTTCGATTTTGAAGAAGTAATTTAATACATCTAATTTCTGTTGATACTAGACCAGCCATTTATACACTCTAAATTACTAACTATACTTTTGGACCGCAACTTTAATTATGGCATAAATAACATTTCCCCTAATTCCAATGGGGACTATGTCATTCACAATGACTTGTTAAATATGTAGGCTTGTGGCTGCATGCCAGCACAGCCACCATACTAACAAATGTTTCCCCTAGCCAGGGGTAAATACATTCCTGTGAAGAAAATTCTATAATCATACTATAAAACTAAAAGATAAAAATTATAACAAAGAAAGTCAAATATACTGTGAGGGGAAGGGTGGGCGGGGAAGAAAGGTACAGTTTACATTGTAGCCAAACATTGCAGTGAAATGAGAACCACAGGTTGTACCTTTATACACAGTCCTCATAGGGACTGTGTTTTATAGTAGAAAGGTGTTAGCCACATCACTGCTAGATCAAATATTATTACCTAGTACTGGCGGCCCTAATTCCTCTTCCATTGGATAATCATGACTTAAGATGATTACATTTTAAAGATCACATTTAAATAATCAGGATATTAAACAATGTAGTGTAAAATTTGCATATAAATTACAATCTGCTTAAATACATCTAAACAAACAGTGGCTATTGGTATTGTAAACACACATTATATCATAATATTACACTACAATAAACCTGCGTGTTTTCCTCCAACAGTACTGGTACATAAATATTTTTCCCCTAGTGGTATATTGCTAGTCACCAAAGAACTTTCTGTTCCAGTAACTTGTTTTTTTTTCTCCTGGATCTGGTGTATAGTACCAGCTGGAAACTGTCTGATGATCATTATTACAATCATCAGACGGTAGGTCCTAATCATAGCTCTGAATATAACTCAAGTTTTTAACATGTCATTCACTGTAAATACAACTGCTGAATAAGTAATAAGAATCGATGTGTGTTGAGGCAACACACTCAACCAGACTGTACATAAAATCTCGGCTACTTTTACTGTGGTGTCATGACACTCGCTTGCATTGTACAAAAAATTGTGACCCTTCCCTTTATACCTACACAGATTACTGTAACCCTCCCCTCAACACGTGCATGAAAATCAGTGACACCCCCCCCAAAAAAAATCAACCTACCCCTCCTGTACTTTCTGTCCAGTCCCTAACGGGTTGCATCGCACAGTCTTTGGTATGTGAACGCTCCATAGACTGTTTAAAGAGTAGTAACTATCGACGATTAAACATTAGATGCATGCAAGTAGCTAAAACGGCACAACGGCTAAAATGGCGCGTGACAAACACTATATATTCTTCGAGAGGTATGGCTAGACAGTTTTAAACACAACTCGGTAGGAGACTTCAATATCCCATTCTGCCTCAGGCTGCCTACACAAGAAATTACAGAATTGTGCGGAATCCTATGTATCAACGTTGTCTTTTTAATAAACCCATTCATAAATTTAGGGAACAGATTATTAACACAACTACAAAAAATAACCAAGATCGTTGTTTCAGAACCGTTTCTAAGTGACAGAAAAGTGATTAATTATTATCAGTCAAATGCCCGCAAATGCGTCCAGTCGGGATTTCTTTAGCGGTCAGGCTAATTTTCGCGATCACGCTAAAAGGAATAAAAGAACAATTAATTATTTCTTTTTGTAAAACAAAAAAAGTCCCGACTTTGCCAGTCTAGCGACATACGTGTGGCGCAATGATACGCTAGTCGAATTTCAGTTGACTATACTGTGTAATACACACGTTTAGTGTACCTACTAAACACTGGCTTGCATATATTAAAACTACCTCTCATCCAATCACACTCGTACTTTTACAGATGTGACTGTCACGAGGTTGAATGATATTCAGCACAAACAATCCTGTCCGTGAAGGATACCACCCAATCCCGTGATTGTGTGTTCTTTTATTTTACCCATAACAAACAGGGCCACATGGGACCTCTCGATAAATAACCAGATTGGAATCGTAAGATAGCAATTGCAGGGTATAACGTCACTCTTATGTAATGAAAACACAATATTGGTAAAAATCAATAGATTTAATACACTTATGCAATAGCACGTACAATAAATAAGTGTCTCCAAACAATACAATCAATAATAATAATAACAATCAATACTACAGCCTCTGGAATTCCCCATACTAATGTGAGTGTGTGTATGGGTTACCGGTAACAAATGCCATAGTCTTTGTTAGTCAGCCTGTGGTGGTATCAAATCGATGATTCCCTTGTCTTCAGTCAGCATGATATTCAGTGGATTGGTATGTTCTCATCACTATTAGTGGCTTCTATTATCGGCCTAGTAGAACTCTTTGGTCAGTCTTCATGCAGCATGGCCCGAATCTCTTCACGACTTGCAGGGAGAGACCGCGACCACAACCTGCTCACACCTCGGTCACCAAGGGAAGACTGCCTCTACATGTGCTTCCAATTCCACTGGAGTTTCTCCAGGAGGAGTGCAGGAGTGGGGACAAAGGTTATTTCTATTCTTTTGTTCTAGTTGTCTCCAATCTGGCAGTAATTCAGTCAAGTTAGTTTCCTACACAGTTTGGCAATGATTCACAATGTCCTTCAGCCAAGTCAGTGATACTGTTCGGTAGTAATTAATTCTCACGTTTTTGCAAATACGCTGTTTTCCATAAACACGCGTCTATAAACTACAATGTTCTGCCAGGAGCATGCCTAGGTGGCATTGTGACGTCTTGACCGTAAAGTGTACGTATGCACAAAAATCTTCCTACCTTTCTGTATTAAACACACTGTCTAGAGGCTGGACATGTATAGATAAACGGAACAGACCAATTGTGATAGATTTTCTGACGAACCCTGCGACAGTGACACACTGATGAAATATAATATAGTGAAAGCAATATAATTTACCCATCTGTGTATCGTTATGGATGTGTTCAATTTCCTATTTGAAAAATTTACACATTCATGTCACATTGCTTTGTTTACATTAAACGCAATAATGTAGCACGCAGTCGAAGTATAATCATAAGTCGATGAACACAAGCAGACAGGCACGAATAATTTCGCTGGCACTTCGAACTGTTAAATCTCACTAAATTATGAATGCAAGAGGAAAAGGGTGTATAAAAAAAAGGTTATTATACCAATACAGCAATATATGCACGATGGCAGTACAAAGACCATATACATGAATGCGTATATGTATTCATATGGACATTTTTTATTGATATAATGCAAATTATAATGGGAGTCACAACAACAAAAATCAACATACACATAAGTCTATACCTCTTGATAAGATATCAAAGTAGGATCAATGAAACAATACTAGGATTAATAAAAAATGTTTGAATAAAAAAGGAAAAAAAAATACATGTATACAACAGAGACAACAACAGGGTGGACAGACAATCTCCCTCAATTGATCTAGTTTAAGCAGAGCGGGTCATATTTCATTTAAAGATTTTAAAACTGACTATAGTACTTAATTGAAATAAATAAATGAGTGCAGATACTGTGAAGTGTAAAATTTGAATTTATTTCATTTCTTAAAAAAAGTTTAAAAGGCAAAACATTATATACAATATTCCACAAGTTCTACAATGCTATGTAAAACAATATACATGATAAATACCTCAGATTCCGTAATGAAGCAAGAATTATAATCTTTTTGGGCTCTGAGTAATAAAGTTAAATTAATGAACATGAACACAAATTAATTATAATAAAAGTATTAAAAAAACAAAGAAAGTTACTAAATGCTTCATATTGCAGTGATTTAGGTATAACACTACACAAAAGTAAAAGTTATTTTCTCTATTTTCAAGTATTTGATATACATTGTATCATCATGTTACAAATGATGAAGAAAATAATAATAATGATGATGAAATATTATGTTTTGTCTGTTTCCTATGGCTAGGATATATCTCAATAGCTCACTTTTTGATGTCTAGAAGTATTAAAAAATGGCAATATTCATATTTTATTAATGTGTTTTCAGTGTGGTCTAACTATATAATCATCAGCTAAAATACCATTTTGTGCATATTATTTTACAGCTTTTCTCATAAAACAAATTGACAATGAACCAAAAAAGTTCACACACTATTGACAATGATTAATTGTTACAAGAAAGATTTTCGCATAAAATAATGTTACTGCTATATATGCTAATATACCGGTATGGAAATATAAAAAAAGCACAAGTAGCATTCTACCGATACCTTAAGGTAAAACTACCAGTAATTGAGTATTATACATGTTTATAAATAGTATGTAAAAATTGTAAACACATTATACATCACATGGGACCTGTAACGAACAGGGCAAGAATGTAAGTTAAAATGACACACAATTTTTTTTTTTTTTTAATTTTGGAATTATTTTCTTGCAGGTTATCTCAAATAGTTCATCATTGTTTTTATGTTTTATTGTCATAATTTCAAGTTTATAAAGTCTAAAATTAGAGAATATTGTTACTTTATTATGTACAATTGTTGGAAAATATCATCATCTATGTAGTTTTGATCACACAGGAATTATTACAAAGTATGGTGCAATGTTTAACTACCTGTATATATATAATATTGAATGTCATGAATTTTACTTATTACATCGTATACTTGTACAATATATGAATGTACAGACACTAGGTAGAATTAGCATTACGTTTACTTCAATTCCTTTGGTTGCTTTCCACATGAATGAGAAAAAGCAAAACAATGCCTTGCAAACGTTCTCATTACAAATTTCACAAATATGCAAACAATTTGACTAAGATGATTTTCAGCCTCTATTTACATAAAACAAAGTATGCCTATAACACAAAAAAAGTAATAAACACACTAACACGATCAAATAACATTTGTTTTGTTATCAGGTTCTCAAGACAAAGCACAATGCCTTAAATGGGCAATGACATTGATATTGTTTTAATCTGTAGTACTCCTAATCTCATATCAGGTTGGTTCATAATTACATTTTGTGGATGTGTCGCAAATTGATGTGCTCAGTTTTTGAACCAAACACAAACTAATAATGACCAAAATCTTGATTAAATTTCTACTTTGATACATGCCTGTTGTTTAGTGATTTTCTACAACTACACAAAAACAATTTATCTATTTGAACAACATTGTTTACACCTATCTACACCAGCATTATGTCATTGGAGATCGCCAACTATTAGAAAGGTGTATTTCATAATAAATATTTCAAGTTGAAACTGTCATTTATATATACATACTTCTGAATGAGCTATCAGTTACCAGTAGTTAAAATCAATCCATAATGTTTGAAAAAAACAAAAAAAACTTTGCAATATACACCATGCACGGTAGTGGATTAGCCAATAAAAACTGATATTACAACATTAATGGCAGAAACAAACATTACAGTAATAGTTGCAACATTGTTGTACTGAATGGCTGTTTTTTTCTCCTCTTCATCAACACCATCATCATCAAAATCTACAAAATACTGAAAAAAGGAACCCATGATAAATTAATTATCTGGTATTATAGTCACATCAGCTACAACAACCAATGTACTAGTATAATCACATTGTCTAAAAAAAGTTAAATGGCACTTACTTTCAGAGCAAGGATAATACTGACAAATAATTGCAGTACCATTGGTAACACTATTAAAGTAATTAGCATATAATAGAAATCTCCACTTGGTCCCTGCAAAAGAACACCTTTCAACTGTCCAGCATTGGCAGATAGCAGTGACATATTTAGAAATCCCTGAGCTACAGTCTTTGTACTGGCATAAGTTGAACTTCTGGATCTTTGATGCAGTGGAAATGATGGTGGAAGCAGAGGACTGTTCTATAAAGTATAAAAGCTTATTATTATACATCTTTTCTTCCCAATGATACATTATGGGAATGCCAAAATCCAAAAAGTTTAGAACAGAATCAGCGAACTTATTTGTGTGGAACCCACTCAAACCCTGGTGGCAACCATGTTTGTTTTTATTATTAGAAGTCGCTTATGTGCGTAATCTTTCCATATTTAGAATTTGCATTTCCTAATATGGTAAGATGAACAAGCCATGCATGGCACAGTCCCTGTTAGTTATCGAATTTAAGATATACAGTTTTGTTTATAGTAATATAGCTGGAATATAAACATGTCAGGAATATGATTATGATGATTGTTTAACATTTAAATGATTGACATTTGTATCTGATCGTCAAACAAGTATTGAGAGATATTGCTCTGGAACAGCATTAATTAAAACAAAATCAGCCATTTTGAATACGTGTATAATGAATATATAAAATTTGAACATAGTCGGTCAAAGCATGTCAGAGATATAGCTCTAGAAGCCCATTCATTTAAACAAAATGGCCACTAGTCAGCCATTCTGAATCCGATCTAAAAAATAAAATAACCTGCACAAGGAATCTGTAATGTCTAATGTATGTACCAAGTTTGAACAAAATCCATCCATAAATGCCAGGAATACTTGATATTTGATGATTTTTTAGCACAAAAATGGCCACCATTCGGCCATTTTTAATAGGATCGTCAAACCACTATATCTGTATATCTATGACATGATGTACAATGAATATTTAAAATTTGAACATAATCAGTCACAGCAAATCAGAGATATGGCACTAGAACCAAATTTATTAAAACAAAATGGCTGTCAGTCAGCCATTTTGAATCTTATCTGAAAACAAAATGACGTGCATCAAGGTCCTATAATGTTCAATGTATATACCAATTTTGAACAAAATCAATCTGTAAAAAGCTGAGAAATGCTAGATTTTGATAATTTTTAGAACAAAAATGGCTGCCATTCGGCCATCTTAAATCAGATCATGAAACAAATTGATGTGCATATGTATAATATCATGTATGATGTATGTGTGAAGTTTGATTGTGATTGGTCCAGACATTTCTAAGATACAGGTTTGAACGCACACACGGACGCACAGATGCACAAAAGCAAGGAGGTCAAAACGTAAGTCTCTGTTTTCAGACTGCGTCCGATCGGGGAATAATAATTAGTTGATTAAAAAAATGAAATGATTTTAAAGCCTACATATCCTTAACTAGAAGTATGGTATTTAATCACCTACATTTAAACCACACTCAGTCCTGATATGTATGCATATAGGCTGGGTAAGGCACATACTTGCAGGAAATAAGACATGTGTGAGACCATCTCACAAGGGGGCATGTCAAAATGCTAAAACTTTCTTTTTTTTATCCACAATTCGATTACAGAATTACTCATTGTAGGAGAACGTTGTGGCAGCTGGACTTGGCATGTCACTACTACTGTCCAGGTAACATAATAAAACAAATGACAAACCCATTGTTATGTGAACAAAACAATGTAAACAAGCCATGCATGGCACAGTCCCCGTTAGTTATCAAATTTAAGATATATAGTTTTGTTTATAGTAATATAGCTGGAATATAACCATGTCAGAAATATGATTTTTTAACATTAAAATGATTGACAATTGTATCTGATCGTCAAACAAGTACTTGTCCATATTGAGAGATATTGGTCTGGAACAGCATTCAAAATCAACCATTATGGATACATGTATATATATAACATGATTTATAACGAATATATAAAATTTGAACATAATCAGTCAAAGCATTTAAGAGACATGGTTCTAGAAGCCCAATCATTAAAACAAAATGGCCACCAGTCAGCCATCTTGAATCAGATCGTGAAACAAATTGACGTGCATATATATAATATCATGTGTGATGTATGTGTGAAGTTTGATTGTGATTGGTCCAGGCATTTCTAAGATACAGTTCCAGACGCACGCACAGACGCACGCACACACGCATGCACGCACAGACACACAGAGGTCAAAACATTAGTCCCCGTTTTCGGACTGCGTCCGAACGGGGACTAAAAACCCTGTAAAATACCGCAAAATAATACAAGTCGTGTCATACATGTATATAGAACAGTTAGCTATGCTGAATATTTTGTTTCAGCTGATTTCAGTTTCAAAACCCTGAGGAAAGTGTTCTAGGTTCTTCATGTATATATATATGTGTTCGTATACAAGAAATTTTGAGAAGAGAAATGAGCAATGGGTACAATGTGGTGGTTAGCATGTTCAGGTCTCATCAGAGGGATTGTGGGATTGATTGTGATGCTGTCTACTCAACAGAATAAATCAGAGGACAGTCTGCCCTTCCGTGCCTTCCAAAAATATGGTATTTGGTTTGGGAGATATTTGCTTTTGTACCAAAAACAAAATAAACTTCAGGAGAAATATGAATTTAATGTCTAAAAATGACATCTGACACAAAAATTATAAAAACAAAAAAATTTTTCTCCCCTACAAAACGCTTGTTACTCCTTACTCTCTCCAATAGTATTCTGAGAAGTTTGGTGAGTGGTCAACAGAGGGCGCTGTTCATCATCCAACATTTGCTGGTGCACATCGAGTAGAAACATGTCTGCCAACTCACAGTGACACACTGAATTAGTTGTGGGTTTGAATCTTGCCTTGCATGGTCTATATGTTTGTAATTGACATTGCTTCAGAGACAAAGAGACAAATGTACAAAATAAAATGTGAGATAATACCTTATTTTGCTCATTTGGATTGATTGATTTTACATCTTGATTGAGGTTTATCACAGAATCCTCCATGTCATCTGATTTAGTACTGCCAACATCTTCCACAACTACCTGTACATTGCATTTCTCCTAAAATTGAAAAATATTGTGATTATTGTAAACTCTCCAAGTTTTCATATTGAGCAAATAATTGAAAGGAGTTTTAGCAACATATGGATATCTCTAAAACAGCTGGTCAGATTTCAAGAGGCTTTTTTTATACATTTTGATGATCCATTTAAACATTGCATTTAAATAATATAAATTGTTTAAAATACCTTGTTTGTAAGATTCTCAAAAATATTCTAGAAATACTGAATTTATGCAAGGTTGCTATGAAGTAGAAATGCCACATGCTTGGGCAATGTTTTAGTCTAAGAGTAACTTTAATAGAAAATATGAGTAAATACCCGTTACCATTAACACAGAATTCTTGAAAAAGTGGTTCAAGTAAACAATGCCTTGATGCAAGCTTGCCAACACTAATGGCCATCAGTCAGCCATTATAAAAAAATTAAAAAAATAATAACACACAATCTATAATCACCCTCCCATGTTTGCATAAGACAGACAGTCATTTGTCGATAGTGCTCATATTTTATTGAGGACATGTTATAATCAAAGAAAGCTTAGAAAGAACTCCCATGTGCTGAGAGTATTGGAGACACATTAAATATAATTCGAAATTACTTAGCTGAAAACTAATTATGAAAATCTGAAAATTAATATGAACAGATTTGAGTGTAAAACTAATGAGGTCTGTGCAATGTAACAGAAAATCTATGTACCAAGTTTAATTGAAATGTGATTAGAACCAAAAAATTATGAATTATTATGCTTATTAGGGAATTAATAAGAACAGACTTTTACCCAAAACTAATAAGGTTTGTACATTGTCCTAGAGCATCTTTAAGTTTCATTGAAATGGAATAATTAGTACTTTAGATATCAGTGTGAAAGCTTAAAACTGGTTAATTATGCAAATTAGATAATTAATATGTACAGATTTTAACCCATAATTATCCAGGTCTTTCTATTGTCCTACAGCATTCATGTACAAACATTCCTTGATATGTGATGATTAGTACCCGAGAAATCAGTGTGAAAATTGGAAATTGGTTAATTATACAAATTAGGTGATTAATATGCACAAATATTTACTGAAAACTAATTGGGTCTCTGCATAATTCTAGATTCAATGAAATGTGATGATTAGTACTTTAGATATCAGTAGAAAAGCTGAAAATTAATTATGCAAATTAGGTAACTAATATGCACAATTATTTACCCTAAAACTAATCAGGTCTCTGCATTGTCCTAAAGGATCTATGTACCAAGTTTCATTGAAATGCAATGATTAGTACTTGAGATACCCGTGGAAAAAATGAAAATTAACTAATTATGCAAATTAGGTGATTAATATGCAAAAATATTTATTCGAAACAATCAATCTCTATATAGTCCTTGAGTATGTAAGTACCAAGTTTCATTGAAATGTAATGCTCACTACTTGTATCGAAAGCTGAAAATTAATTAATTATGCAAATTAGGTAATTATATGTACTGATATTACCAGAAAAACTATCAGGTCTGTGCAGTGTCATATGACATCTATGTACCAAATTTCATTGAAATGTGATGATTAGTACTTGAGATATCAGTGGGAAAACCGAAAATTGACTAATCATTATGCAAATTAGGTAATTAGTATCCACGGATTATTACCAAAAACTAATCAAAACCTAGCATTAGTTCAGAGCATCTATGTACCAAGTTTCATCAAAATCCAATGAGTGGTTCTTTAGATATCAGTGGAACATTCATAGAACAGCTAATTCATAGAACAGCTAATAATAATTAGCTAATTATCATGCAAATTAGGTAATTAACGAGCAAACCAAAACCTAATAAAATCTGCGCGTTGGCCCAGAGCATCTATGCACCAAGTTTCATCAAAAACCGATGTATGGTTCTTGAGATAGCAGTGGAAAAGTCGAACACACATACACACAGACACACACACACAGACACACTAACTGCACAGACTCCCATTATGTGCTTCGCACATGGGAGTCAAAAACAAAAGACAACATTCTTTTGTTTTTATATATATCATTAAAATTATTCACCTTGAGTTGTAATACAATGCAACAACAAAAATGTGTTCAAAACCTGCCAAACGAATCAGGCAATATTCTCTTCTTAAAAATAATGTGCAAGTGAAATGTTTGCAATGCAAGAAGCCATGTCAGTAATATATCTCTTCAGAAGGCGCTGTGCCATGGTGAAATTAACCAAGGAGGTAACATATGGCTGTCAACACTATGATTTAATTCATTTACAATGATTTTGACGTAAGCGGCTTCACACTACAGAATTTATACAATAAATGTGAAATGCTTAGTGCATGAATGGAAGATGTTAGAAACTGTGCAACATTAACACTCTTCACTCAGTGTCATAGATTCAAGCAGTTTGTATTATTTACAGTTCTTAATTTTTCTCTTGAATACTGTACTGGGGGACAAGGGAAGTAGCTGGTACAGTTTTACGGGAAATAAAAAGGGCTTTTTACAATTTACAAGGAAAAAAAAGACGTTTTTACAGTTTACAGAGAAAATAAATGTATTTTACATTTTACGGAAAATTGAAAAAGATAATTCTTGTACGTACCGAGAAAAATGACACATTTTTGCAGTATACGAAAAAATATTTGATTGATTACATTGTACGTCTAGCCTGTGATTAAAGAATTACAGAATTTATTTTTTCAACTTACGTTGTACGAACAAAAAAATAATCCAATTACGTTGAACGAAAATAACCCTTGCCCCCCCCCCCCCCATGTACCGGTACATGATTTCACAACTAGAGAATGGGATAGTAATAAGAACTGACATTTATTCACTAATTCTTTTATTCATTTATAAATAATAACATATGATATATGAATTATTGCACAATTGGCTTTGTAATATCGGAATGCTGCTGTAATTACTATGTGCATGTATATTCATTTTTATACTGAACAGATAAAGGAGCTACATCAAGATTCATTCATTCATTCATTCATTCATTCATTCATTCATTCATTCATTCATTCATTCTCTTTTCTCTGATAGAAACACAGCAGACATGGGTAACAACACATGGAATGACAGTTAAGTTTCAATATGCTGCCCCAGTATCTTTGGCGAGAAAAATGATTATATTTCTATATTTCTAAAATTTGTAGTTAATATTAGAATAGAATGTAATACCTGTAATTCTGTTGTTACCTCACTATGATTTGTTGTATCACATCTTCTTCTTCGGATACCATCATCATCCAATATACTTTCAGACATAGTTGACTCAATATGTATACATGCACACTAGATTATACTGTGAATATACAACAGGTTATCTGAGGTTAATTCCAGATAGTGTCTGAGATAGCATGTGGTTTTGTGAGAAGCAGCATGGGAAAAATGTATGTACTAATTGGGAATTTTTTGTTCACTGTGAAAGCTGCGGTTATAACATCTGCCGCAAGCAGTCAAATGATTGGATTTTGAACCTGAATTTCTCGATTTTTAAAGTTCAATGTCAAAATTCCGATCTTTCAGAGAGAAATATGACATTGAGATATCTTTACTTCATCAATATTTACCCTCATAAATTGTGTACAGCACATTAATAAGTGTGGCAATACCTGAAAAATAATTTCACATTTGTCAAAATCTATATATGTTGTTGACACCACCACAACACTATGACCTTTGTTAGTCCCGTCTTCATGTTTGATTTCACGCATAAAACTCAGTGAAAAATTAAAACAGATCTTTTGAGAAACTACAATGAGGTGCTTCAAACTACCACTAAGTACCATGATAGTTTATCTTCTATATACGCTATGAATAACCTAGTTTTAACCACATTAGCAAATAAATAAATCATGAGAAAGTGGATGAACAGAAATCATATGTGCACGTATATACCGGTATCTGTGTTATGCATATCAACGCACATAAAAAGTGCACTTTCAGAACCGTTAAAGGAGAACCTGCCAAACCCAGGGATTGCACCAAGGAATCATGGGACACTATTGTTTATGTTGTTTACAATATTAATCTATCTCTTGTTATCCATTGTAATTTTAATCCAGAAAGAAAATTTGTTGTGGGATTAGGCTTAAATGGAGATGCCCCTTTAACTGATACTTGCAGTACAATCAAAACAAATTTTGTTACAGACAGAGATCAACTTTGAATATAGAAAAAATGATATACCAACTGACTTAGCATCTCATGCAAGCACCCACCCATTACTTTTGTACAATTTCAATTTCAGGGATCACGTTTAAGCACCCCTCCCTTTTTATAGAATCAAAATAGAAAAGTTTTGAGCGAAGACATGGATACAAATTTGAGTTACCGAAATTATTAATAATAATGAGAACGAAGGAGACAGACATTTTACCTTTTATACCTTGCAATTTTTATCGTTAAGAGCAAGGTTGTGATAAACAGATATGTAGAAAGTATTTGTAAGACGTGATCAAGTTCACTCTGGATGTCAACCGTATACTGACTACAATGGATATAGGTGACAGAATGAAAACAATGCATTCAAACAATAAAGCATATACTGTGAAAAACAAAGACAAAAGGGTGCTTGGTAATAAAATCATGAGTTTAAAATGGTGGCTAATGTATGCAAAATGCCTCTACATCACAGTTTGAGTAATCGAGCATAATAAGCATTCATTTACTTAGTGGACAGAGGAGGAGTTAATTACCTATGAGCACGTGGTGCAATCAATGGGATTGAGCGATTCCCCTTTAAGCCCATTTCCTTTCCTACTTCACACATGACATATCATAAAACAAGACTATTAACCTGTTTTATTCTTATTTTAATCTCATTTGTGCTTTAGAAGCTTCTGCAGCTTAGTAACAATATCAAGTTGATTGAAATCATATGTACTGCTACATTGTAGGTTATGCCCCATATATAAAAAACTTTATAATGACAAGTAAGACCAAACAAATATTTATAAATAAACAAAAATAACATATAAAATTATAAACAAAAAATTTATTTTGAAACAAAGCAAAAAATTGGAGACTATACCAGATTTTAATCAGTCAGTAACATCATTACAGAGCATGCAGACACTATTTTTTTTAGATTTAATCAACTTCTACAAAAATGTCAGACAATGTTTCAAGAAAATCATGTTTAGTATCCATTTTTTGCCTTGTTGTGGTCACAAACCAGTGGGATAAAGTTATGAAAATAAGTTATGCATTTTGACCAAATTAATATAAAACAACAAATTCCATGGTATCTCAAAAAATCTTAGAAATCTTTTAAAAAAAATAATGTAATGTTCTTCAATTGTATGAAATAATGTTTGCAATAATTGGAATTTTATATTCAGATTATATTCAATATTTTTGACAACACTTATTTCATTATTTGTTTTATTTCAACTGATAACATGGATTTAGGCGAGGGTTCTCTGAACCCGCCTATTCACATAGTTCATACCCGCCATAGACTCCGGTCAGTCAAAATGACTATTTTGAACTGTAGGCATTAATCAGCGAGTCTGCTGGTGACGGAGAGATAGAATCTAGGTCAGGGGAAGCCCCATGACCTCAAGATTCTTTTACATGTTACGTCACGAACCCACGTGACCGAGGTCACATGGCAGCACCATAGGCAGCCGTACAATCACTCCGATTCCTTTCTCTTTGCCTTAGACCAACGCTACGGAAAGAGTGGGGTGGTTGGGGGGCCGGAGTCTATGGTGGGTATGAACTATGTGAATAGGCGGAGTCAGCAGGAGTGTTACGTACGTCGGGAGCTTGGCGTTTCGAGGTGTGGCAAACCGGTCCAACCTTGGACCATCCCACAGCCAAAACAGCCTGGAGGCTACCCACTGGGGTATCAGCCACTCTGTGTTCTGGAAACTATCAAATAACTTATTTGAAACTGTCTGAGTTACTAGAAAATCAGTTTGATTTAGTTACTTTGCTTTACTATAGTCAATATAGCACATAGATGGCTAAAGCACATTAGTTAATGGGGGTTCTTTCAGAAAATGTCACTGTTTTATATTATGCTTGGGTTGGTGGGTGCATTCAGCAGGGTGTGAACTGGCCCAGAAAAAGAAGTAAATGTTCTTTGTCAGTTTCATTGTATTTTAAACTTGTCACAAAAATGTCACATAAATATTTTTATTCTGGGTCTAGGGCTGCATGAATCAAGATTATGCAAGTGGGAAGACCAACATTATACAGTACACGGATTGAATGCCCGGTGGTAATTAATATGAAGTTCTTGTTGCCTATATCAAATTATTGGTTTTCCGTATATGCACATTTGCATGACCTCAAATTGTATACGGATTCACTTCAAGCTAACGTGAATACTCAAAACAGCCATACAATGCACTTCTTGTTTTCAAATAATACTCAAATTCAGCCCCTAATGTAATTGTATATGCCCCTCCAGATAACTATACGTGTCCCGAAGAGCATGGAAGAGCATGGAAGGGCAAGGATGGGATTAGAGTTATGGTTGAGGGCCCTAAGGAATTCCTACCCTTGTTTTTGTTCTAGTAAATTGAAAATAAATTGAAAATATGGCGAACCCCCGGGTCATTCTGCTCATGGAACTTCGGACGTAAAGTTCTCAAGATATGAAATACTAGTTTTGAAGAGACAGTGAGCGAATACAGCAAATTACAATTCCATTACTGGTTTATCACTCACCTTTTTCATGTAATAAGAGCGTATATCTAACGTTGCAACATCGATCAAACTCAACTTCGTCCCTTTGTTGTTGTTGTTGTCTCCACCATCTTGGGGAAAGTCCTGTGACGTCATTATTGTTAACCAGATCGAGGCTACAGATACGTCCGTCTTTCCGTACATTCAGGATCACCTGAAACTTCTCGCTATATTGTCTACTTGCTTAAGACTACCATTACCTACTACCTTTCTCTATATATTAAGTCACAGAACTGGCTACGAAAACTTGCTTAGTTCGTCAATTATTCAGCTTCAATAAGTTAAAGATATGCACGTTGGACGTGGCCCCAAAACTACTATTCGAGTAATCCAAAAAAAGAAACCTGAACGCAAAGTGCCGAGAATTAATAACAGTAATTTGTGAAGCTTTCAAGATTTGTATAAGATTCGTGAAACAACAAACTTCGAAATAATTGCTCTTGTAACTAAGAACGAACCAAGAACGTTCACTACTAGTAAGAGCCACAAGTGTATTCTTGGTTCTTTACACTCGCACGAGCGCCCTCTTTGTTAGTATTTTCCCTAGAGTTTCGAGGCCATTGAGCGAAAGTTTCTAGAATAAGGGTTGGTTTGATACCGCCTCATATGTACACCAAGCCACAATTCGCAATAGAAACCGGGAAGCAGCAAAGAATAAAGAGTCCTTTCTTGACACATCTGGGATCCAAAAGTTTGACATTCATAGAAGTATAAAGAGAGAGACGGGGAAAACAACCTGATGCCCCTAGAGTGTTCGTCACATTAATCTTTCAGAATATACATTATAAATACTGGGGCATGTATTAATACTTGTATACTGTAAAGGGGGTAATTATTCACTGGGTTTTAATTTAGCTTATTTCGCTGACTGGAAAAATGTGCTAAATTAAAACACAGTGAATATGTAAAATTTAGCATAGAACACATTATCTAAATGACGAAACCGTGAATTTAAAACCCACTGAATATGCCTGAAATGGTAAATCAGTGAAATTTAAACCCAGTGAATATTAGTCATTTTACAGTACTAACATTTTGTATACTTTATGTACTGTATTAATCTCAAGGTCCCTTACAGAACCTATTAACTGCAACAAGGGGGAAAAGGTAGTTATTCGATTTTCAATGACTGAAAAATTTGGCTAAAATCTTAAAATTAGGGGTATAAAAAAGAATTGATCGACCCAACCTTGAAAACAGGAGTCAAAGCAGTGGCGCATATCCATATACAGTAGTTGAAATATTGGGACACCAGGTATTCTTCCAAATTGTAAACGAATTGTATGTAAGGCCACACATACAGGGTGCTATCATGCAAAAATACCAACTTTGCAGTAATCATCATGATTGCATTATAATCTGTCCAGGCTTGGGTAACAGTATTACCATGGCAACTAAGAATATATCTCTATATAACCTAACCTGTTGAGAATACTGTTGACAGTAGGTATCAAATAATGAATACGAATTCAGGGTGGATACAATCTAAACCTGTTATTCAATATTCATCACATCTGTCAAGATATAAATTATATTACTGGAGTATGTATTAATACTTGTATAGAAACATTTTTTATGTACTGTATTAATCTCAAGGTCCCTTATAGAATAATATTACATGAATACAATGTAGCATAACAAATTCCCAAATTGTAAAGCAATACATTTAAGCAGAATTTTTAGGAAAAGAATGATTTATACTAAATAATAGAAACAATTTATTTGAAGAATATTTACTGACATCTTGTTCTCGAATTAGGCAGTGCAAATGTCTTTATTCTCTGCATTTAAATGTTTTTAAATGTTTAATTTTAGTTAAACTTTGGTAATATTTTGAAAATTAAAAATGCGTGTTACACCAAAATTTAACTTGGATGATATTTAATAGTGTCTGATTTTCAAGTTTGAAGATTAACAGAAATTTTAAAATGGAGAGCAGAATTTTTTCTCTCATACACCTTTACTTTCATGTAAGATACAGGCAAAGTAAAAACTCCAATCTCCAGTTGACTTATTTACAGTAGTGTGAGGGCGCTATTACAACTGTTTGCATAAACCATCAGTATGTAGAAAACAATGTTGTCAGCAAAATTTTTCATGTACTTTGATTATTTTTATCATACATTCAGTGTAAATATTTACACATTTTGTAAAAATTTTCACTAAATTTCATCATCATGTTGGTCCATATGAATAGTTTCCAATATTCTTTTAGTTTTTGATCAAAAGTTTGTTCATTCAACATTTCTTGTGAGGAGGAACAGACGACTGTAGACAGCCATTTTGTTGCACTCGAAGGATTGACAAACACCTGCTTTAGGGATGGACCTTGGGAGGGGGGGTGGTCAGACCAAGGAGAATTATTTTTTTTTCCCAGAAGTATTATTTTTTTATTAAAGATTATTTATATAAATTATTTTTATTCAAATTGTGACCACCCCCCTCCCAGAATCTAATGGTCCATCCCTTAACTTATGTTAGCAGTAAAATTACTTTCCTTATTAAAACTTTATCATAGTCAGGTTACATAGACTGATAGACTTTTCTTAAAGAGCAATCAATCCAATCGGAGAGCTATATTTATTCTTAAAATAAAGGTGCATGAAAGACACATAATAAAACAAAATTAAAGTTACATAGATACAACAATCCTTGTAATAAATAAAAATCATCTGCAATCAAATAAAAAAAAATAACTTCCGCAAACAAATAAAAAATAGTTTAAAAGTTGAGATGATAAGTAAGAGTTTCTTCCTAACCCTGCCCCTCCAGTGCCCCTCACACATTTCAATTGCATGTACATACCCTTCTTTTGGGTACTTATAGTTATTTGGATGGCATATTGAATTACATAGGGAGGGGGAGGGGGAGGGGCTGGAGTGTTAGGGTTAGGGTTAGGGTTCAGGGGGTCGTAAGGAACTTTTTTTTCCAAAATGATCTTGTGATGACGGCAATCTATTGGGGTTTATAAATAAAAACATTGTAAAAGAATAAAATAAAAAATTATACAGTTTATGTTTAAATAATATTTTAATTAATATCTTAATTTTTATTGTATTCAATCTATTAATTTAAAGAAATAAATTAGTAGCCATGGAAACAGACTCTACTAAGAGTCATCCAGTGAATGTATAAAAAAAATTTTGAACAAATAAAATATACAATTCAATTGAAAACAATTAACTGATAAGGGACAACGTCAAAAGATCGATGTCGAATAAAAAAACTTATTTCCTTTAGTTTGGGGGTGGGGGGTTTTGACCTCAAAAAGTTTCCATCCTACAAAAACGATTTTATTTTTTAATGAAGTCAAAAAAATCTTGGAGTATTTGTAGTTCGTTTTTTTCTATCCAATCATGGACAGAAATAACCGAAAAGGGAAAAAAAACAGAAAAATGGTTTGGTTCGAGTGTAAATCTGTGCGTCAAATGGGGTGCATTTTTAAAATCTTGTTACACCCACCCAACACCCAACTGCTATGCAATACTACTGTAAAATCTGTATTAGAAGCCACGACTACTATTAAAATGGTACAATGCAACAGAGGGGATGCGGCTTCTATTAGAGCATCTACACATATGAAAAATTATGAATTTTTGGTTCTCAATTATTCAAAAAGAATGGGTGCGACTTCTATTAGGGATGCGGCTTCTAATACAGATTTTACGATACTGTCCGATTACCAATTTGGATTTAATGGCGAATGTAGTCTGACACCATAACTAATATTTATCAATTAAGTTTCAGTGGGGGGTAGGGGGGTTTAGAAAAAAACTAAAGGAATTAAGTTTTTTATCCGACATCGATCTTTTGACATCGTCCCTAAATACATGTAAAGGATGCAATTTCAGCAAAAAAAGGATAAGTCAGTATTAACGACAACTGTCATTTTAAAGCAAGCAGAATGCTTGAATTTATCACAAATCATGGTGCAATATATATTATCAAACAATTAAAATAACATTCCATTGCATTCATTGGATACCAGTTTTAAATTACATGGTTACAGAACCAAAATCTTGTGAAACTGTTTCACAATACGAATACATAAATTTGAATCGAAATTAGAATAAATATGTTGCTAATTTCCAAATAAATTCAACCTTGTTTCTGATCTGCGTGATTTTTGTTATTCCTGCACTATAAATAGATGCACGCTTATTACTGAAAGTAATTAACATTCAACCTCAGTCCTTGAAGTCATGGTGAAACAGAACCCAAATATTGATGTATGTATACAACTACATACTGTAGAATACCGGGGGTACTTTATTTTCGCTATTTTCGCTGAAGGGATGCTTCAGTGAAAATAAAATCCAGCGAATATACTTTTTTTCCTATGTCTCACATTCAACTCGTCAAAAATCAGTGAAAATAAATTCCATACAAAACACCCAAAAAGCTTTTTCAGTGAAAATAAATTCCAGCTAAAATAAAGCATTTCACAGTTAACTCGTATTTTGAAGGAAATCTGCGTAAAAGACAATCAAATAAATCAAATGTACAATAATGGACACATCATCAAGAATACAGGTAAAATGTACCCCCCTCCCTCCCACCGCATACATTCTGTAGTCACCTACATAAACATTTGAATGACATACATTTTGTATGTAATAGTTTCTATCATTTTGGACTACCGGGGTGAATGATATTATTTGGCTACAATAAGGCCAAAAAGAAAAAAATTATGTTGCCCTCAAGTCGGAAAATTGAAAAATTGGGTCGGTCGGTCGTTTTTTTTCCCCCCGAGAAATACAGATAACATAAGGTTCAATCGCCACTTATCCCCCCGGGAACTCTGGGAATCAAACAACAGTCCAGGATCGTTAATTTTTAGAGGAAACACTTTTTTACCCGATTTTTCATATTTTTCATTTGGTCGCTGAAGGCAACAAACAATTTATTTTTTGGCCTAATTGATAAATTTACTTTTAAAAAATATGGAACACATTTGACTTGGGTAAAAAATACCTGAATGAATATTTGAAGAAAAGGCACACCAACAATATGAGAGATTACCAAATATTACTCCTTGAGTTTCATTCTCTTTAGGTCAGATTTGTAAATACAAATACTGTTTCACAAATAATACATCTTGAATTGAATTGAATTGAATTGAAAAACTCAATTGACAATTAAATTTGTAATTTCCCATGAGGACCCCCATGATAGTGGAAATTTACCTGAATGTCATAAAAAAATGCTACATTGAATAAACAATACATTAAATAATAAAATTGTTTGTTTACGTTTTGACAAATATATCATTTTTTTTTGGTGTAAAATATGTATGGTGTACATATGTTGACGTAATAAAGAAGTTGAAACACATTGAGAACGGATGTGACAATGGTGAAACAAACTGACAGACATGGTAAACCCATCAAGAGAACAAACAGATATGGTAAACCCATTAAAGAAACAGATATGGTAAACCCATTAAAGGAACAGACAGACGAGGTAAACCCATCAAAGGAAAAGACAGACATGGCAAACCCATCAAAGGAACTGACAGACAAGGTAAATTCTTCAAAGGCACTCATTGTGTGCATCACATAAAATAAATAAAACAGGTCAATTCAGATCACTTAGAATCAACATGTGTGCTCCCCATTTTTACTTAAAAACTTATTTTTGAACTACAATGAATAGCTTTGTGGAGTATCATCAATAGACACATACTGGGTTGAAGGTATCAATATCAGCTGCACACTGGGTTGAAAGTATCAATATCAGCTGCATACTGGGTTGAAAGTATCAAGATCAGCTGCATACTGGGTTGAAAGTATCAATATCAGCTGCATACTGGGTTGAAAGTATCAATATCAGCTGCATACTGGGTTGAAAGTATCAAGATCAGCTGCATACTGGGTTGAAAGTATCAATATCAGCTGCATACTGGGTTGAAAGTATCAAGATCAGCTGCATACTTGGTTGAAAAAATCAATATCAGCTGCATACTGGGTTGAAAGTATCAAGATCAGCTGCATACTGGGTTGAAAGTATCAATATCAGCTGCATACTGGGTTGAAAGTATCAATATCAGCTGCATACTGGGTTGAAAGTATCAATATCAGCTGCATACTGGGTTGAAAGTATCAAGATCAGCTGCATACTGGGTTGAAAGTATCAAGATCAGCTGCATACTTGGTTGAAAAAATCAATATCAGCTGCATACTGGGTTGAAAGTATCAAGATCAGCTGCATACTGGGTTGAAAGTATCAAGATCAGCTGCATACTGGGTTGAAAGTATCAAGATCAGCTGCATACTGGGTTGAAAATATCAATATCAGCTGCATACTGGGTTGAAAGTATCAATATCAGCTGCATACTGGGTTGAAAGTATCAATATCAGCTGCATACTGGGTTGAAAGTATCAATATCAGCTGCATACTGGGTTGAAAGTATCAATATCAGCTGCATACTGGGTTGAAAGTATCAATATCAGCTGCATACTGGGTTGAAAGTATCAATATCAGCTGTATACTGGGTTGAAAGTATCAATATCAGCTGTATACTGGGTTGAAAGTATCAATATCAGCTGCATACTGGGTTGAAAGTATCAATATCAGCTGTATACTGGGTTGAAAGTATCAATATCAGCTGCATACTGGGTTGAAAGTATCAACATCAGCTGCATACTGGGTTGAAAGTATCAACATCAGCTGCATACTGGGTTGAAAGTATCAACATCAGCTGCATACTGGGTTGAAAGTATCAATATCAGCTGCATACTGGGTTGAAAGTATCAATATCAGCTGCATACTGGGTTGAAAGTATCAATATCAGCTGCATACTTGGTTGAAAAAATCAAGAACCAATAATAATGGGTTGAAAACATCGATATCCAGTGCACAATGGGTTGAAAATGTTGATATCTTCAAATTGCTAAGTGTAATCCACCATCCACTTTTACAACCTACATGAAATAGAAACCAAGTTATGGTCAATGACATAAATACATACTTGAGTGAAATATTACTACTGATACATTCATTGATTTGAAAATTGTGGAATACTTGATATACAAATGTATGTAAACTGTTAAAATTCTCAGTTGCTGTGATCATGAGTGTGATGCACTGAAAACATCATCAAACACAAGGTTGTAGAGTCTAACTCACCTGAAAATGTTTAACAGAATCAATCTATCAATAATTTAAAAAAGGAGGAGGGGGGGCATTGTATTCTCAGGTGTATTTCTAAACACTTCTTGGGAAAAACGATAACATGCTTCAATCGTACGCATACAGGGGACTTTAGGGTCAATCAATTCTCATGGAAATGAACTAGCAAGCTCTCAATATATTAAGTGATGTGTCAGCACTAGCAATTTGCACTTACAAAAAAAAAAAAGTCAGGAGAGACAACAGTGACATTCAAAGTCCGAAACTGTTGCCTGGCACAAAAACATTGTTAAAAAAAAAAAAAAGTGATTTGAAGAGCTATGCTATTATATTATTACTACAAATAGTCTGAAATGCAAAAGTTGCAGGGCTTGTATTTACATTACTACCGTAAAATCTGTATTAGAAGCCACAACCATAATAGAAGTCACACTCATTCTTTTTGAACAATTGAGAGCCAAAAATTCATCATTTCTCATATGTGTAGATGCTCTAATAGAAGCCGCATCCCCTGTGCTGCATTGTACCATTTTAATAGAAGCCACGGTTTCTAATACAGATTTTACAGTAATAGGCAAGTGGAGTGATCACTCCCCTCGAATTGCATACTCTGACAGATACTACTAAACTAAGAACCTCACTGATCACCTCAGTGTTGAAAATTATTGCTAAATTATTCAAAATTCATATTTTTCACACAGATTTCTCCATTTTGCTCTTTAGGATAACATTATCAACAATCTGGCAATAGGATTCGTATGAATAGTTTTTAAGCTCTCAAAACCAGCTAAATTACTACCGTAATATTCAAATTGAACGTAAAAGTCATTTTTATAGATTTTCTTGTTAGTAATCTTTAATTTCCAATCTGCATTTCTCACCTGTCCAGTAACATATGAAGAATTAGCTAAAAATACAGCTGCCCCTGCCACCTCATTTGCATCACCAAATCTACCCATTGGTATATGGTGTTCCATCTGTAAAAACTGAGCGCCTCCAGTCATGTCTGTTCTAATAAAACCTATACATGAAGAAGAAATATTAGACATTCTCACGAATTCTAGTCCATACTTCACCGCTATTTAAACCAATGGCTCACAATAAAATAGATATGAATACCAGATGATTCATATATTACATACTGTAAAATACTTTATTTTGGATTGGAATTAATTTTTGCTATTTTCGCTGAAGGAATGATTCAGTGAAAATAAAATCTAGCGAGTATCCCTTTTTTCCTATATTTTTACATTCACCTTGTCCGAAATCAGTGAAAATAAATTACATACAAAACACCAAATAAGTCTTTTCAACGAAAATCAATTCCAGCTAAAATAAAGTATTTTACATTACATGACAACAAGAGAATACAGGAACAGGCAACAGATGTATTGTTTCTTACTTCAAAGATTATATTCAGAATAAGCCAAGACTAGTTATATCATACACATGAAAAAAATCCAAGAAGATGTTACTTATATTATCGACAAATTCAGAAAACAAAATATACACTGTACATATGCAATATATTCTGAGCAGTAGAACTAAACTAGTGATAAATCGTGTTTTCAAACGAAAGTTACATAAAACAGCTTGAGTTTTTTTTTTATTATACTATTTTATATTTTTTATATTTTTTATTATACTCAGTGATATATATCCAAGCAAACAAATTTATGGCTATTTGTCACCCATTTTAGTCAGATCTGTACATTTTTTGTCTCGAAATAAAATATTGATACAATGTCCACCTAATTTCACACATTTTTTTAGACAAGCAAGATTTCATTAAATTTACACAAAATCTGATAATAATATATGTTGTAAATATTAATAAAGTGCATTTAATTTTTTTTTTAATAAAAAACTCAAAAGGCAAATTTTCACATATCCCCCCCCCCTAAAAGTTCCATTTTATGCATTTTGTAGCATAAAATAAACAAGGATACAAATAGATTGTTATGATATTTGGTACTCCAGTCATCAAATCTCATTACTTCTGTCAGCTGAAAGTACAGTAAGTCTGTACAGAGAAAACCTTAAAAAAAGTACCTACCTGGTGCTATGAGATTGACCCTTATTCCTCTAGATGCTACTTCTTTGGCAAGACATCTTGTAAATCCTAACAATCCTGCTTTGCTTGCGCCATATGACGTCTGTCCTATGTTGCCTTTAAACCCTACTATACTGCCTGAAATGACAAATACACTCGGATTATCCACCTCTATTGAGTTTGTTTTTCTTCTCTCACAATCATGCATTAAAAGTATGATGGTTGTTGTGCAGCCTGTTTTGAATTCCATGTAAACTTCTTGCGTTGTGTACAAAAATAGCCATATTTTTTTTAATCAAATTTTCAATGAAACTTGGTACATAGATATTACATTACGCAGGCCTTATTAGTTGTACACATCTGTTCATATCAGTTATCTGATTTACATAATTAGTTTTCAGCTATTCCATCAATATCTCAAGTACAAGCAATTTTGAATTAATTTTTAATGTGTCTTCAATACTCTCAGCACACGGGAGTTCTTTCTAAGCTTTCTTTGATTTTTTCATATTCTTTAAAGTTTCTGGAAATGAACCCTAATATTGGAGCAAACAGACAAAATTTGAGTAAATTTTCAGTTTTTACCCAAAAAATTTGCTATTTTTGTCCCAAATTTCTGAAGGAAAGTGCAAACTATGAACAGGACTATTTTGTGAATTTGTGATGAAAAGAGGGAACTGGTAGTGAAATGGTTAAAACAGTCTGCTGATATGTTGTTGTTGTTTTTTCAATTCATATTGGCCATTCACAGTGGCTTTCAACAAGCAATGTGTTCATAAATAGATAGATATATTATTTGACACAAAATTTAGTATGAATGAAAAAAAAACATACAATAAATCAATGGTCAAGAAAAACACAAACAAAACAATAGACTAAACTAAAGCTTAGAAATAAAATCAATAAATTTTCCCAAGCAATTGACAACGAAGCTATCTTTAGTGCCTAGCAAGCACTTATTATAAGGTGTATAACCAATGAGAATATGTTATAACAGCATATTTAAAATTGAATGATTTTCCATAATTTTAACCTATTCATAAGTTTCTTTGTTTTAGAATAGCAATGTAGTACGGTATTACATATGTACCATGATGGATGAAATCTGAAGAAAGTCTAGTTTGGGTGAGACATGCCCCATATGATGGATGATATCTGGAGACTACCTGGTTTGGATGAGACATGCCCCATATGATGGATGATATCTGGAGACTACCTGGTTTGGATGAGAAATGCCCCATATGATGGATGATAATGATATCTGGAGACTACCTTGTTTGGATGAAAAAATGCCCCATATGATGGATGATATTTGGAGACTACCTTATTGGGTGAGAAATGCCCCTGATATGATGGATGATATCTGGAGACTACCTGGTTTGGATGAGAAATGCCCCATATGATGGATGCTATCTGGAGACTACCTTGTTTGGGTGAGAAATGCCCCTGATATGATGGATGATATCTGGAGACTACCTTGTTTGGATGAAAAAATGCCCCATATGATGGATGATATCTGGAGACTATCTTGTTTGGATAAGAAATGCCCCTGATATGATGGATCATATCTGGAGACTACCTGGTTTTGGTCAGAAATGGCACCTAGGATGAAAATGTATCTTGAACTGTAGTATTGTACTTACCTATATTAATAATACATCCTTGCTTTTGTTTAATCATTTGTTTTAAAACAACCCTGGATGAGATCATGGGTCCTACTAAATTAGATTGCATTAATTCCATAACTTCTTTTTTGCTAGTCCTGAGTAACAATCCATCTTTATTCATACCCGCACTATTCACTAAAATGTCAATGCGACCATACTTTTCATTTATTTGAGCAAGCCTCGTTTCAACAGCAGCCTCATCAGAAATGTTGCACACAACTCCAGAATGATTTCCTTTGTTGGAAAATAAAAGAAAAAAATAATTAATAAATAATTTAAAAATAGTACATCATGATCAGGCCTCCAATTGAGAATCTTCTTCATCCGCTTTTTTTTTGCATGAGCTTGTTTGAAGTAACTGCTGAATTGAATGCAGTTAAAATTTCTATGGTGACAGGCACTGATATATACTTGTGCACCTGTACTTGTTTTGAGTATTTATGTGGTTAGAGAGCCATATTGATTAAATGAAACTCGAAAGTAGTCTACGTACTACTACTTTCAGGTGTCTTAGCACGTTTTTGTTGTACGAGCACTGATATACCGATATGTTCTACCAATATCACAAATAAAAAAAATATTTGATGTTTTGCACTGGATTTACTTTATTTAAAAAATGTCATAATAAATTGCTTTAAAATTTTTTATTTATTTATTAGGATTGGTCACATAGTTAGGTGGCAACGCCTAATTTATAAAAACAGAAAGTGCTCAATTTATCATACTTGGGGAGGGGGGTGGCTCTGAGAAGTGAAGTTGTAGCTGTCACAAAATTGTATTGGGTATATGTGTTTTGTTCAAATTATTCACAATAAATAATGGTCTAGCAAAGGTGTGTACAATATACATGTATACTGGTAATGTGTGCTAATTGAATTTGATTACTAAGTGAATATGTGGGTGTGGTGTATGGAGTCAATGACACTGTCTCAGTTATTTGAGACCACGTATTGTTTATTAATTACTGTTTCATACTGATCTTTGATTACATCTGGTCTTTGAAATGAGTGTGTTACAGGACATGAATATAAAACTGTCTGAACAACTAATTAAAGCGAAAATATACAATTTGTCATGTGTGGAATTTGAATTCATGACCCTCAGTATGCAAGACTGACATTCTTACCATGACATAAAAAAGTCTACTTCACACTCTATGGGGCAAACAGTGATGATAATGCTATAGTTTGTCATGATGGTCGTGAGTTTAAATCCTGCAGTAGGCAATTTGAAATTTTTCACTTTAAATTCATCGTCAAATAGTTTCACAGATTCACAGTCACTAAACAGTGCGATTCTGATGATGCGACGTTCTACGGTTACACAGCTGCTGATTGAAAACATAACTATAGCATTATTTTTTGCTATGGGTGAAAATACGTTTTTTGAAAACGTCATTATAATGCTTACAACATGGAACTATAAACCCCTATAGTTCCATGCTTACAACTAAAATTATGCAAGGTATTTTTGAGATGTCATAAAAACGATCTGTAATTTTTTGTGTAAATGGAGATATTGTATTGTTAAATAAAGCATGTATATTACTATATCAGTTTATTTTTAATAACTTTATACAACATGTTTTATGCATCACTGAAAAACATGAAAATAACTGTATTTTTTTATGATGTTTTTCAAAATGGCACTAAAGTTATGACATTTAAAAGGCTTAGTCTTTTCCACGAAATGAAACGAAACTAAACCCTAACCCACATTTTTTTTCATTGGCCTAATAATATCTGAGAAAATTTCACACTTTGAAACGCGAAATGAATTGCGCCATCGGTATTCAACATTCCAACATGGCTGTCACGTCATGTCAGTACAAATGAATCGAGCTGCAAAGTAGGCGGAAAAGAGGTGGAAACAAAATATTCCCGACAAATTTACGTTTCGATCAGCAGCTGTGTAGCATAAGATCACTCCACAAAGAGGGACTGTGATAAGATGCATGTTAACGAACGGAATTATTACGTCTCCGGTTGAACTAATAACGGGTATAAATGAACAACTGGGAGGGCCATGCAAATTGCATTTTCCACGACGCAGTGGTGCAATCCGGAGATTGCGGAGTCGCGGAGCTTCACTTGAAATTCAAATTGTAAATACTGTCACGCACCTCCACCACCCAAATCCTTCAACTTTTGAACAGCTGCATCGATACGCGTGGGATTTTTGGCCAAAATAATGACATTGTCACCTTCTCGCGCAAATGCTTTCGATATCGCACCTCCAATTCCGCGCGATCCTCCAAAAACTAGACAAACTCTATTCATCTTTACACTCAAAACATGGGCGCAGCCATTTTCTGAAAGCGGACGACTGGTGCATCATGGGAATTTGGGCAATATTTAACCAGTATTTTGTTTTTTTTGATTTTTCAACACGAGCGTTACTGTAATTGAAACTGCAGCTGTCTAGATGATAAATTCATTAATAATTATTTTCAGCAATTCCATTTTTTTTCTGGAACGCGTTATATACGGCGGCTAAAAACATGCGGCCAGAAAATTGTTTATAATACAGCTGTCAGATGTCCGACAATAATCGTTAATAATTTGACTCAAACCAGTGGTTTGAAGCTAGCCGTTTTATGAAGATTGAAAGATAAATTGACGAACTCGATAATTGCTTGTTCGCAAGAAACGGCGAACAGCTGATTTGAGTGCTTTTTGTTTTGTCGCCAACCGGAAGTTCATCTAGGGGTCATCATAACAGTTGTAGATCCACAGGTCAGCGTGCGGACTGGATTTTGATACTGGTCGTCAGTCCCATGATACGATTCTGAAAGTAAGTTTTATTTTTTATTCCTTAACAGCGTTCATTATTCTATCGCCGTACTTTTTTTAAATTCAAAATTATCATTGTTTATTGACATGATAAGATAGTTAAGACCACGTGAGAAATTGTTAACCTGTGTCACACACAGGCGGTGTCACGTACATAATTGCCACTGCCAATGCCACCGATTTGCTTAGTGCTGCCGCAGTGGACACAGCCACGCTAATCAGAGCTACTAAAACCACAGGGTTTGGAATAAACAAAATATACCTTACTGTAAACTGTTTAAAATCGCTGCAAGTAAATTGTGCTGTAATGGTGTTGGCGAAGTCCGAAGATACATTTTGTGAAAGTTGCTGTGATTTTGTGTATTGAGGAACTCAATTAAATCACAGTCCCTCTATCACAGGGACTGTGATTAAATTTTGGAAAGAGTTGCTTTTGAACCACCACTCTAACCATGCTCTAACCCTACTCTTATAAATACCTTCCAGCGCTCCTGATTTCAATCGATATCTCTCCTATAGTTATCTGGAGAGTGCATTGAATTAGGGGATGGGGTGGGTGCTAAGTTAGAATTAGGCGTGGCGGTTACGAAAGGAACTTTCTGAATGTTCCTTGCTAAAAACAAAGGGTTTTTATTTTTGTAATAGATATTTTCTTTTTTAATTGTTTCTCATTATGTATTGTTTATTTCTGTCTGTGCAATGTATTTTATGTTTTGTCTTTGCCATAAAGTATCCGTAAATATATCCACTGTCAAGGTGAATGTTCAGTATTTGTTGTTTCACTGTTCTAAATAAGCAAGAACGTCATTAAATGTGGGAAAAAATTATTCATATCAAATTTGTCTGAAGACCAATTTGTGCAGTTTGTGGGGTAGCTAGAGGTAATGAGGCTTTATTTGTCCCTGCTACTGTGCTATAAATAGCTGATAAGTAGTGGATCAGGTAAACTCATTTGGCTCTGGAGCAAAGTATTTAACTACCTGCAAAAATTTTAAATATGTAAAAGCAGCAATAGTTTGTTGCAATTATTTTAATATGTAACCACATAGAGATGACCAAATATCATCGAAATATTGCTTTAGACATACCGTAATTGCATGGACAAAAGTCACCCTACACAAGGTTACATCATCATAATAATAATAATCTTTATTGATAAACGTATCCTCAATTGAGATAATGTTTGTGATACAATAATGTTGAAAGTTAAAATGAAAAAAAAAAAGCCTTTGTATACGAATTTGGCGATGCGATATGAAAACTAATGGTTGGGTAATCGCCATCATTAAAATTGGTCTTGTGATGGGGACCGTAGAAAATTATAATGCATGACGTACACTATTATGGAAAGCGACACATATAATCATCAATGAGAGGCCGTCAAAGATAGGTAAATGACATGATTCCTCCCAGGGCAGCCTATAAGTTGTCATCTTGTACCGTAATTCATTTCAATTCAGTGGCCATCCCTTTCTCTTGCAAATGATTTAATGTACAACATCATTTCATCACCAGACTTTCTCACCCAAATTTTTCTGCACTTTTTTTGTATATTTTTCAATATTTCAGGAAATGAACCCTACTGTAATTTTGAATCAATTTTTAGTTTTTACTCAAAAAATTTGCCTTGGTTTTCCCAATCTTATGAAGGAAAGTGCAGACTATGAACAGGACTAGTTTGTGAATTTGTGATGAAAAGGAGGAAGTGGTGGTGAAAAGGATGTACCGGGTAGCATATTTACTCTGCTTTCAGTCTTCACATTTCAGCAAATTGATACTAATGATAGAGGAAATGTTTTATTAAAAACAAAAAATTATAGAGTTAGCTATGCATATGTAAGCAGCTGTAAAATGAGTTGTTGGTCTATTATCATTAAATACTGTAAAATACTTTATTTTAGCTGGAATTAATTTTAGCTGAAAAGATATTTTTGGGGGTTTTCATTGCATGGAATTTATTTTCACTGATTTTTGACGAGTTGAATGTAAAATATAGGAAAAAAAGTATATTTGCTAGATTTTATAATAATAATAATAATAATAATAATAATGTTTTTTCAGCCTTTGTATTGTCACCATGAAAACAGTAATACATATCTTTAAATTACATTGATTCATCTTTTTTTTCTATATTGCTATAAATCAGTTACGTATTTCTTAATCAAAGCTGATAAGGTATTTCCCACATTTTCATTTAATATGTTCCATGAATCATTCCTTCAGTGAAAATAGCGAAAATGAATTCCAAGCGAAAATAAAGTATTATTACAGTATATGTTATGTTAAGCAACCTATGTTCTCTCTGTCATTATTAACTGTAGTATATTGAGATTTCTTTGCAAAATTTACTCAATATCTCAAGATGAATAAGTGAAAATTGTATTATGATGTATATGGGAAATGTTTGCTATTAAAATTCCAAGAACATCCAGAAAACAGGCTTTATATAGCACCTTGTATTTATACTAATTATAGTTACCAAAGCAGTAATTTTAGCTTAGTTATCAAAATATGAAAAAAAATGCTGAAAAACAAAGCATGGTTTAATAGCTCACTCAGGAATTGGTCAACCACATTATTACTCACCATGTTTGTACTGATACCTTACATACACAGCGATAGCTTGCACAGTTTGTATCTTTTACAACAGATGAAAGAAAGAAAAAATACATGCAGGTTTTTGGTCATCAAGTGTGTCACATTGTTTTGCAGACATTTTTGAATGATGAGAACCAATTTTTATTTGTTCATACTGCACCATTTTATTGAACATTACAGTACAGAAACAATTTTTAATTTGGGTTCCACATGTCTATTCTCAGACATGCTTTGACTATTCATATTAAAATATACAAACACCATGTATGATAACTTACGCCATTTTTTTACTATTTGATCAAATATGGCAGACTGGCAGCCATTTTGGTTCTAAAAATTTTTAATTTCTGATACTCAAACATATCCAAGATTGCTTGTCGAAGATGAACTGGGAGATTTCATAAAAATGTTGTACCGGTATAATCATGCAAATAATGTTACAGGTGCACAACATATTTTTTTCAAGATTAAAAAAAAATTTAGAAATTGGCAGCCATTTTGTTTTTATTCATATCCATGCTGATTCCTCACTAATATAATGCCAGATTCTGTTAAGAGTGTGTACACAAATACTAATATGTGTACTTAGTGATTTGATCTCATTTGTTGAATTGATGCACATTTTGTCTAAAATCCGAAAATCTCAGACTGTAAATGTCTCCGGAACTGTTTCTCGAAATAAACAGGATGATTTTATTCAAACTTTGACTGATCACATTCAAACTTAACAAAGAGAACATGCAAGATGACTTACATATGCACCTAAATTTTTATTACGATTTGAGATAGTATGGCTGACTGTCGGCTATTTTGGTCCAACAAATTCTAAATTCTGATATTTAAACATGTCCAGGATCTCTACTCAAATAATAATAATAAGGCAAATTCATTCAAACTTTGGAGCATGATCATACATATTGGGTTACAGGGGTAAGTCATGGTTTTTTTTTTAAATTCAAACAAAAATGGCTGATAGACATTTTGTTTTTATCCATGTCCATGCCGACTGCTCGCTGATATATTGCCTGAATCAGTTGAAAGTTTTCATACAAGTTCTAGATTCATAGGTATTACTATAGGTTGTGTTATTTTGTGATTCAATTGAATTTGTCAAATTGACGGCCATTTTGTCTAAAATCCTATCTACCTGTCATTTTAGCCAGGTAACCAATTTCATTTGAATTTCTACAAACCTGTTCACTTTTGATTAAAAGGTTTTTGTAATTTTCAAAATAATGATAAATAATCAATAAGAAATAGATTATTGATACATATAACTAAGTAATCATCTTTCATTTCAATGTAATTTTTTGACTGGTACTTTATTTGACATGTGATAAAAAGCAGACAAACAGATATTGAAATGGTAAATTTAAACAGCCATATTTTCACGAATCTGTTAGCAATGTTAGAGAATAGGGCTTTTGAGTGGAAAAGTATTGGCAACATACATATAGGTGATTTGCATAATCCCAAATACAAGTGTATCTAAATTTAGATTTCAAACTTAGTACCGGTATATTAATCTTTTTTATGGATATCAAGGCAACCAGTTTCCAAAATTAGTAGCCGAATTAGACTACTAGAAATTAAAAAAAAATTTGATACTTTTTTTTTATTTTTACATATTTCAGTTACCATCAGACTACCAACATTACTGTCAGACTACCAACATTACTGTCAGACTACCAACATTACTGTAAGACTACCAACATTACTGTAAGACTACCAACATTACCATCAGACTACCAATATTACCATCTGACTACCAATATCACCGTCAGATTATCAAATGTAGTCTATCAATTTGTGGTAGTATGTTTTTTGAAAGTCCAACTGGACATCTAGAAATTTACAATCAATGATTTGATAATTGTTCTCTATCAATAAACCAAAATAACAAAATATGGATGTCCTATATCCAAATTAATTTGGATATTTTGTTGATATATGCATGTTTATTTGTATTAAGTGCATCCAGGGCGTCAAGTACCAAAAATTCTGTTGGACTACCCAGCATTATCAAATGGACACCAACTTTTCAGATTGTTAGGCCATCTAGGCAAACATGAACAAAATGTTAATTGTTATTTATACATGTGAATTTCTTTTTCTGTTTTGCAGGTTCTTTTCTGAATGGCATGATCTTAAATTATATTTTTCTACATTGATCTTAATACTTGTACTAGACTTTGATAATGGCATCACTACTGAGAATTTTTGGACAAGGTAAAAGTAAAACTTGTTAATAAGACACTGTTTTCCCTTCATATCATCAATACGAGTGAATCTTTGACTATATATTACATATAATTCAATACTCTGAACATGTACAGTAGAGTCCAAGTGTAACTCAATTTCCAAGATGGCTGTTCTTTTTTATATTTTCATAAAAACATACAATTTTTAAAGTGATTATCCTTGTCATCAATGATTTCAACTAATTCTTTATAGTATTTATCTTTAACCTTTTCACCACCAGACTTTCTCGCCCAAATTTTTCTGCACTTTTTTTCTTATATTTTTCAATATTTCTGAAAATAAACCTCAATTTTGGAGCCAACAGTCAAAATTTGAGTAAATTTTCAGTTTTGACTCAACAAATTTGCCTGTTTTTATTCCAATGTTCTGAAGGAAAGTGCAGACTAAACAGGACTACCGTAAAATCTGTATTAGAAGCCGCATCCCTAATAGAAGTCGCACCCATTCTTTTTGAATAATTTAGAATAAAAAATTCATCATTTCTCATATGTGTACATGCTCTAATAGAAGCCGCATCCCCTCTGTTGCATTGTACCATTTTAATAGAAGCCGCGGCTTCTAATACAGATTTTACAGTATTTTGTAATTGAAAGAAGGAGCTGATGGTAAAAAGGTTAAGTTGCTATATATATGACATATTTAGACAGATTATACTTTTCACAATTTAAATAGACAGTAGTTTTGAAAGTAAGCTATATAAAGCTAGTTTTAAGCAAGATTTAATCTAACTGAATGTTCAGTTACTCTTGCCCTGTGCTGTGCTGCACTGTTTTTATGCATTTATGAGGATAAAATTTCAAGATTGTGATTATTTCAATTAAACTTGCTTACAATATCTTCATTTGGATTCTACAGCATTTTGATTTTGCCCCCCTGGTAGAGTGTGAGGCTGAAATAGCCTTGGACAATTTCACAATGAATTATAAAAAATTATTGATGAAAACTCTGTGCATATAATTCTTTTCATATAATTCTTTTCTAGTTGCAGGGAATATTTCACGTCGTTTGTATAAACATTCAGCAATGGCAAGTCTTAGGGGAATACCTTCACATCGGTCATACAATGTGACACCTTCAATGCAAAGTATAAGAACAAGAAGACAGAAATTTCAATTTACCAAACCATCATTGGTTATATTTGACAAGGATGGTACTCTTATATGTTCTCATGCCATGTGGACTCCATGGGTGACTAAAACTGCAGCAAGGTAATACTTATATATTTATAGTCACCTGCATAGCCAATTATTATTCGGACTATCAGCAAGATGAATTGCAACTTTGCAATCTAAATTTGATGGTACTGTTACATTGATTGGTGCAGAGTTAGAGATCATTACATAGTCGTAACAGATGAAAAACCCAAATGGAAAAGTGTTCATTAGAATATACAAACAAGTTATTCTGAAGTGTTTTAATATTTTTTGAATTGCGTACAATGTAGATAAACAGGAAATGAATAGTTATTGAATACATCCACCCAGTTTGTAAATCATAATGTTGATCACCCTATGAAATAGTGTCCCCACACATAGCATGCCATCTGTCAAGTGACTTCGTCAAGTCTAGAACAAAGTAAACATCAAAATGTTGGGAGCCATTTTAGTAACTGTCTGTCCGAATATTTCTCTGAAAGGCTGTAAATGTCATGTGACTAAAGGCCATCTCCAAATGCTGTCCATAAGTGTGCATGATGTTTCACTCAAACACCATGGCTACATGTTGCGATTTAACACACAACTGTAATCACATGCATGTAGATTAGTGTCTAGTGAAGATCATTTACTTCCTTACATGATTTCTGAAATTCTTATGGAAGCTAAAGCAAGGTGAATTATAAATATTAGTAACTACATGTACATGTATATGTAGGATGGACACACTCAAAAAACTGGATTTTACACGATTTTGACATTCAAAATGGCTGCCTGGCAGCCATATATGATCAAGTCGGGAAATAAATCCATGTGAATATGTATACCTCCTAACTGTTTCTTTTGTACCTAGTATCCTTGAAATCAGTCAAGGCATCTCTGAGAAATATCAATTGACAGAAGAAAGCCATGATTAACAATCAAAATGGCTGCCAGTCGGCCATATTTGATCATTTCAAAAAAGTAAAACAACGTGCATCTGTATGGGTTGTCCTTTGTCTTTGTAACAAGTCTCAACAAAATCGATCAAGCCATCTCTGAGAAATGACGATAGACACACAAGGACTGAATTTGACTGAGTTTTGGCATTAAAAATGGCCGCTAGTCAGCCATATTTGATCGAATCAGAAAAAAAAATGATGTGCACATGTATGGTTGACGCATATCTCTGTGTACCAAGATTTAAAAAAAAAAAAAAAAAAAAAAAAAACGGTCCAGACACAACTCCGTACAGACTGACCGACTGACGAAGGCAAAACTACAAACTCCATACAAAACACCAAAAAAGTCTTTTTTAGCGAAATTAATTCCAGCTAAAATAAAGTATTTCACAGTAGTTATCCCATGCAACCATGGATGTACTAGCACAGGATGAATAACTTAGCTAATCATTTTAATTTTAATTTTAAGTCATACATAAACGGTTACGCTAAAGCACTTTTTCAAGAAAGACATGGAGGATGGCTGACACCAGGAATTCCATGTCATTCACATTTGATAAACAGAAACTGTGCCAATAACTAATCTATATGAAGACAATAGACCAAGTGTCTCTGTGAAATTTTACTCTTGTAGTCATTGTATTCATAAAAATAAGTTTGGGCGCAGCCTTTCCTGCCCTATATTAGACACAGTCCAAGTACTTATGGATTGGGTTTTGTGTTTTTGCTTGTCCATTTGTTTGTTTTGTTCAATCATCCCTTCAACACAATTCTGTTTATATCTCAATTTCACATTAGGAAAAATCTGGTACATAGACAAATGTAAGTTGATCTGCATCGCAATACAATCAAAGATTCTCCATTTTTGTTTGACGATTTTCATCCTTTACTGCCTAATTGTGCTTACCGGTATATCCCAAATTCCCATAGTACCAGAAATCCCGGTTTCTCAGCTATCTTAAATAATTTTTCCAGTTGCCCTCATTTTTACCCATCCACACTTACTCCGCTATTTTTAAAAAACTGTTTAAAATATGCCACTGACTTTTTCTGGGTTGCATGTCAACCAGTGCTCTTTTGACTTTTTATCCTACCCTCTCCAATTGCTAGGTAGGTTACCATGCGCAAATAGAATTACACCGCGTCTGACACTAAATTGGGAATCAATCATTTTAAAATTTGATTTGTACTTCACACTTCATGTTACATGTATGTACATTCATTTTAAGATGATGATGCCCAAATCAAGCATTTCTGTCATTCTAAGAATGAATATTTATAATGTATGAAAATGAGATTGGATATGTATAGGACAGTAAATATACCATGTCACATACATTATAGTTAACAGTGTAGAACTGAAACATGTACAAAAAGAAGCATACAAATGCTGACTGTACAAGAAGGGAGGTGGGACGTTCATTACTGTTGAATTAGGAATGCAGGTACAGGTATAACCATTAGAGAAGTGTCACAGTGGTAATATTCATTGTTCATAGCTCTATACATGTATATTAAATTTAAATTTAAGCTTATAAGGTTGTCAAGGTAACATTTTTCTTTTCAGAATATTAATTACTTTACTCTAATGAACTTCTGTTTTATATTTATCATAGATTTGAAGCCTCCACTGGACATAAAAATCTCTCAGAAAAAATCTATCATTTGTTGGACTATGACAGTGAATGTAACAAAGTGAAACCAGGCTTGTTGGCACAGTCAACTATGCCAATAATCAAACAACGGCTAACAGATTTACTAGAAATGGAAGGAAAAAATGAAGCCGAAGCTAAGACCATTGTTGATGAATGCTGGGAAGAATGCGAGACAGGAGCATCTGTTTCTGCATTTGGGGATTTGCCAAGACTGATGCAGAAATTAAAAGAGGAAGATATAAAGATTGCTGTTTGTACTGCAGATTCCAGAAAAGGAACTCTAGCCGCTTTAACAGAATTAGGATTGATTGATCTTGTAGATGAAATAGTGTGTGGTGATGATCCAGGTACTGAACCAAAACCTAGTCCACGTAATGCTCAGATATTATGTGAAAGATTTGGTATAGACCCCTCACAAGCTATGATGGTTGGGGATACTCTTGCTGATACGGGTATGGGAAGAACAGCTGGTCTTGGATGCATAGTTGGTGTATTAACAGGTGTGTGCTCGGTGGAACAACTCCAACCTGAGGCTGATATAGTCGTAGATAGCGTCCATGATGTATTTGATATTTTCATGACAGAAACCCAGTCAATGAAATCACACACTGATATTGATCAAGAAAAGGTGTTTGTAAGCTCTTATTCCACTTTGAGACCTACATGTACATCTACCAACCGCAGTTCTGCTCCAGTGTATGATTATATAATTCTTGGTGCTGGGTCTGCTGGGTGTGTGTTGGCTAATAGGCTGAGTGAAGATAAAGATAACTCAGTTCTATTGCTTGAATCAGGACCAAAGGATAATCCATGGAATTGGAAGATACATATGCCAGCTGCTTTGATGTATAATCTATGTGATGATAAGTACAATTGGTTTTACACTACAGAACCTCAAAAAGCTATGAATAATAGGCAGATGTATTGGCCCCGTGGTAGAGTATGGGGTGGATCTTCATCACTAAATGCCATGGTTTACATTAGGGGACATGCATATGATTATGATAGATGGCAGAACGAAGGAGCAGATGGATGGTCCTATGCTGACTGTCTTCCGTATTTCAAGAAAGCTCAAACTCATGAACTCGGAGCAGATGACTACAGGGGTGGAGATGGACCCCTCCATGTTTCACGAGGTAAAACCAACAACCCACTCTTTAAAGCCTTCATTGAGGCTGGAGTTCAAGCTGGTTACCCTGTTACAGAGGACATGAATGGTTATCAACAAGAAGGGGTTGGATACATGGATATGACTATACATAATGGAAAGCGATGGAATACATCTAGTGCATACTTGAGACCAGTTTTACATCGACCAAATTTAAAAGTAGAAAGTAAAACTATGGTTACTAGAATTCTTTTTGAAGGTTCCAAAGCAGTTGGTGTGGAATATCTTCAGAATGGAGTATTACATAAAGCTAGGGCAACTAAAGATATCATTTTATGTAGCGGTGCCATCAATTCTCCACAGACTCTTATGCTATCTGGAATTGGAAATGCTGATGAACTTCGACAACTCGGAATACCTGTAGTGGCCAATCTTCCTGGAGTTGGTGAAAACCTACAAGATCACCTTGAAGTATATGTGCAGCAGAAATGTAAGCAGCCAATCACTCTCTATACAGCACAGTGGAAGTTTCCATGGAACATGGTTGGAATTGGGCTCGAATGGTTTCTTTTCCATACTGGGAAGGCTGCATCGGCACATTTGAAAGCTGGTGGTTTTATCCGAACTCACCAAGATGTGGAGCATCCAGATATCCAGTTTCACTTCTTACCATCAGTGGTTAATGATCATGGACGCAAGTCAGGAGACTGTCATGCTTATCAATTACATGTGGGAACATTGAGATCTAAAAGTGTTGGCTACGTTAAACTACGTTCAGATAATCCCAATGAACACCCAATCATCCAACCAAATTACATGTCGCATGAACAAGACTGGGAGGAAATGCGATATGGTATTCGGTCCTCGCGTGAAATCTTTGCTCAGAAAGCATTTGATACGTATCGTGATTCTGAAATCCAACCTGGAGCGGAACTCCAGAGTGATAAAGAACTTGATGAATACATTGCAAAGATGTCTGATAGTGCTTATCATCCTTCCTGCACATGTAAAATGGGAAGTGATGCCGATTCAATGGCTGTAGTCGACAATCATACTAGAGTCATTGGTGTTGACAATCTGAGAGTAGTAGATGCATCTATAATGCCTAGCATTGTCAGTGGAAATCTAAATGCTCTAACCATTATGATAGCAGAAAAAGCTGCAGACATTATTTGTGGCAAGTCCCCACTTCCTCCATTGTCTGATGTGCCTGTATGGAAACCAGAATCGCAGGATACATTGAGAAGAAAAGCCAATAGTATTGCATGAGATTACATTAGATTCGAAAGCAGCTTTACCAATATAACCACTCTATTATTGTATATTAGATACTGGAGAATATTGAGCAGATAATTGAGACAACTACCATGTTAATCAAAAGGAACTAAGCAAAATAATGAGCTAAGAGATGTGTGTACATGATTATATGCATGTAATTACATGCTGATAATTTAGCTGTGCATAAATAATAACAAAATATTATTCCATGAATATATTAGAATTGAATTCAATTGAATTCATAGATGTATACCTCGATATAAATAACAAATTGGTCTCCAATATATTTTAGGCAACATCTGTCATTTCTTAAAATACTTCAATTTTAGGGCACTTCAGGTTAATAAGGTACAGCAAGTAAGATGTTGATTTTGCCTGTCTAATAATTGACAATGAGTTGCGCGAATAAAAATGTATATTCTTATTTTTAAAAATGGGCGAGTTCCTATCTTTCTATTCTACTGAAGCAGTGCCAGTGGTACAGCTACCAGTGGTCAAAACCCATTTATTGTTTAAAGGTATTTAGTATTATTAATGAGATGCTTTATTTAGATATTTAACATCAATTTGTTTCATTTCAATTGTCATTTTTGTATTATGTACATATAGAAATGATCATGGATCTGGGGAAAGTACAGTATATCAAAAAAGAATAACTTTTCGGTCATTTTAATGGTCAGTTACATTTCCTTGGTACTTATGTACAAAACGTGCATGCTTTTGTATTATGTTTTCTTAAATAACTTATTTTAGCGTACAGTTTGTATTTTGAAAGAATAGAACCCATTTTATGAATACAAGATTGGTTTTCACGTTAAAAATTCATGTAACAGGTAATGACTGAAATAATGTTTTACTGGGTCAATCATTCAACATGGTTATAGTTGTGTTCATACCTTTATGAGATTTTTAATAGTTTTCATGAATGTTAGAATGTAACTTATTGTATTGATTGTTAACTGTTATTTCTAGCAGTAATAAAAATGGCAAATTATTATTGTATTTTATCGGTAATACCAAAGAAAATGTATAGATGTGCTTCAGCGAAACTCTAATTGTATTCTAATTTTTTTTCAAAAACGTACCATACATAAAGACACGTACATGACGTTGAACACTTGTGGTAGGCGTTTTTGAAAGATGGGTGTAATATGTAGAATGATAGCTTAAGCAAGATTAGACTATCACATTTTATAGAAACATTATGGTCATCATTTTAAAGATTTAGTATAGACCAAAAAAATGTTGGTACCAGACCTAATTAATTAGGAATTAAACTAAAAGTTGTCTATACAATTTATTTCTGTCGAATGATGATTAGTAAACCATTTATCCACATTTTGAAATATATTTTAGACAAGATGATCAAAATCAAACTTTTCTGTGGTTTCGATTCTAAAGCTTTAAAATGGCTCAATAAAACTTTGCAATAGAGTCTTTCATGTTAGGTCACAAGGCCTCCAGCGTCAGTTTTTCCTCACACGTAATGCGAAGAATCTTGAACGTGGCCTCCACAATGGCAGACTGTATCTGGGCAACGAAGTTGCATAGGCGAAAGACCATATATATATATATATATATATATATACCGGGAAATGCATGATACTGAGTGGAATAATTTGAACACTACTTGTCAGACTTTAAGCTTCAAATGTCAGTGAAGATATGTTTGCTAAAATTGCATTCATTTCAGATTACAAAAATCCCCCAAACTTGTGTTTATGAATTTGAGCTTAAGTAATTGAATGACACCCCCCCCCCCCCCCAACGGGTATCATGACGTTTTTCTTGGAGCATTAAACCCGATAGACCTCTTGTAAAGTCAACTCGTGGTCGGTGATAAGCCCCCAGCTTATTCTCAAAAATAACATCAACATTCTTGCTGTTCGATAAACAATTACATAGTTGTGGTCGTCTTGTCACCTTGCCATGGAAGCGAGGCAACTATAATATTGTAAGAACGTATGACTGCCTGAAGTGTTAAAGATTGGAAAATCTGGATGGGTAATGTCAGAAAAACTGTGCAAATATTCATCTTTCCTTCCTTTAGTTAAGTGTTAGTTCGTTTTTGAATTTGCTGAAATTTTCAATTCGGCTAACGCCACCCCTCCCACTACAGAGTGTGGGCTAGTTGTTAGAGAAATACTTTATCACAATGTACCTGTTGCTGCCATTACACAAAGTTTTTGTAAGACATCGAATATATTCATTTTTGAATGGTTTGTAGGGAATATTCATTCCAAAACTAATCGGCACCACGTACTTCGAAAACGAGGGCTTGGCTAGCAGTTGTTCATGTTTTTACAGTATGTTTTTTTTTTTTGTACACATTCTAAAAGTTATCGATGAAACGTTCTCATTACTGTCACTAAAAATCGTTTCACGCAGCTCAATTGATTTTAATAGTATCAGCTTAAAAGGTGGTGGTCGTCGCGCCGCGTTCTGTTATATATGGGACATACACAACGCGTGTGAATTACTTTTTTTGTTGACATGAAACTCGAAGGCGCGCTGCGTGACGACCACCGCCTTTTAATGTGAACGCTAATTGTTTTCTTCTACTTGTTTTTTTTTTAAATATGGTGAATAATTTGAAACATTTCCATACACCTTTTAGCTCTATATAATGTCATTAATATGCCCAGTGTAACGGACAGAGAACGCATTCGCATGTCTGACATTGAATGTAATTTCGATTGAGAATACCGCCAATGTCAAACGCTCGAGGGACTTCCGGTATGATGCATTTATACTAGACAATGAACGGAGAGTACCCCCCCCCCTCCCCGATTTAACCGGTCCATATTATGGAACGTTTGGTTACATTGCAGCAGGTTACGTGTAACATCATTTTAGAACTACCGATTACACAAGAATATTACAAAAATAGTAATTCCCTAAATTATCTTTTATTTTTGCATTTTATTTGTCTTGAATTATGACTGAAAGTAATCATTTATTAATATTATTTATTAAGTTTGTTATTGCATGTAATCTTGTAACTCTTCTTGTGAGAACGAATGCCTGATAAACGAAATGCGCGTACATCCTTTTAATATGAAACATCGTGAAGAGTAAAATTAAAGCATATCTGTCAAAAATTATGTTGTATGTAATTTCAAGTATTTTTTCATTGACAATATCAGAGTTGCATAATACTTAGAATGCCATGTACATCCTTTACAATGTAATCAGCATCTGCTTTCAGTTCATCTTCGCTGTAGGTGCCGGTTGGTACACCAACTATCCATCCTAATCCAGCAGACCTACCCATCCTACTATCACCGAGGGTATCGCCAACAATCATTGCATCTGAAGGATGGATGCCTAATCGCTCGCAGATCATCAATGCGTTATGGGGGCTTGGCTTAGATATGGAATCTTCATCAGTGCCGCACACCATCGTGTCAACCAGCTGACCTAATTCTAATATCTTTACTACTCTTTCAGTTGACTCGCGTCCATCCCCAGTGCATATGGCAATTTTAATTCCATTCTTTTTTAGGGTGTTCATAAGTTTCTTCACATCTCCAATGGGGTTCACCCCAGTTGTTGCTAAAATGTCTTTTCCAAACCAACATTTCTCCATCACATCCTCGGCTTTTTCCACTCCTTCTCTTACCAGAAATGAACACAGTTCCTTTTTTATTAGATCATCGTTTACTTCTGTCATGATTCCCTTCGTCATTCTTCTAGTTTTTTCGTCATACCCAAGAAATTTGTAGAGCCTGTCTCTGAATTGTAGCTTGGTTTCAGCCTCCATGCTACAAAAATATAAATTTAGAATTGTTACAAATGTAGATGATTTGACTAAGTATTACGTTTGCCCGAATAAACGTGTAGATCGTATCACTATAATTGGTTTATACCACGAGCTGGTATAGGTGACATCCTTTAAGGAAGTGTGTAGACCATGGTTTTTCCACAGTCCTTGAGTGGTTTTTCGACGCCTATCATGTGATTCACCTGGGCATTGCGACGTTTTCGAGTTTCGAATTGTTCTTATAAAATACAGTAAAAATTGATGAATTTATATTATATTCGAGTGTTATTAAACAATATATTCATTCATTTAAATTACCGAATTTAGGGAATGACAACACGGGTTGTTTTTCGTACTTACCTAACTGGAAAACCGCCAATGCACAGGTGGAAAACTAACTCAATTTTACTCGGTATATGATAGAATTTCACACAAATACTGCCTGGTAAACCTACGCTCTCATAAACTATCAGGTAAACTTCCTAACGAATTACGCTCACCTACACCGGCTCATGGTCTAGTTGTTGTGGTTGTTGTTGTTTTTTTCAGACTTGATAAACAGTTTATAAAAAAAAATCAGAAATATGAGCAGATACACAAATTGCATATAGTTATTTTTATTATAAAAGGTATTTTCCAATATAAATAATGATAGTTTTTCTTTTTTTAAACCAGGCGGTGAGTTGCATGATGCGATTGGTTGCGTTATGTCCTAATTTATGAATAATTCATTACTACAAAAAGTTTGTCGATTTTAGGGCAAATAAACAAAATATTACTATTATATATATGTAGCAAGTGTTTTAATAAACAAATTTGTTAAAATGTTGTAAATAGCAATTTTGATCAACGGTTTTTGATCGATGTTTTCGTCGTATACGGAAATCAATATTATATGGTATTCATGTTATTAAGCAATATACTGAACACTCTGAAAATCACAATGAATGTAGTTGGATATTGCTTATTTTCTACAGTGTGAAAGAAGGGCGCCCTCACGTGCGATTCCTCCTTTGTTCAAAACCATGTGTTTTTGGTTTTTGTTTTGCTTCGAAACTGCACACATACCGTCGCAATAAAGTATCATACACTCGACGAGTTGATCAAAACTAATTGGTAAAATGGCGCTTATTTCAGTACAAAATTGGGAATTAAGAACATGATGAAGCAAAAAAAAAAAAAAACTCGTTTAAAACATATCATGAAATGATTAAAAAACTTGACCTACATCATATCGCGTCTTGAATTAATTCATTTCAATGTAAAAATAGTCGGTGACTGAATTTACGTTACCTTTGTGCCAGATGTCTCGTTAATGGACCCATCATAGCATGTACACATATCAAAGTACCATCTTTGTCAAATATCACTAATGCAGGTGTTGTGGGTCTATTGCCAGTCTTGTCAGTCATTCTTGTAACACTCTTACGGGGTAGAAGGTTGTTAGGATGCTCAGTTCAGTTACCTGAAATAACGAACCATTAAATTGCGTATACATTTAATTATTAATTGTGCAGTTAGCTTATTTAAAGGGCGGTGGTCGTCGCGTCGCGTTCTGTTCGATACGGGACTCACAGCGACGTACACAACGCGTGTAAAATACATTGTTTGTTTACATGAAACGAATCGTGGCAATTTTTGTAGTTTATGTCACTTAGTGCAAAATAATATAACAACGGTATGGGCTTTTGTCACTGCTGTCGGAAAATCAGAGAGAGAGAAAAACTCACGTTGAGTATGCTGCAGTAAATTTTAAAAGAGAAGATCGCCAGTTTAAATGTCAATGTGCATGAATACTTGAACTTGTGAACTCTAGCCTAAATGCAACTTGGTTATAGTTCAAAGGTCGTCCATTTTGATGGATAAAATAATGTATTATATTGACTATAATGCTGTGTTAAACAGCGACATGATAACTGCAGTATACCGATCACTCCGACTCTCTATCGATTGTTAGTAGATACGATAAATATCAGCAGCGACATACAGCTACGAATACTATTATTTCACAGATATAACAGGCATCACAGTCACGGCCAACCGCCCTTGTATAATGTGTTTATGAAAAAATAGTCTGGCTTCCCAAAATCAACGGTTACACGGGTAGAAACACCGTGCACTGGTATAGTTACACCAACTTACCAGCGCCTCGGTCAGAGTTCATATAACAAATAGTCTTGAAAACAGTACGTTGTGGTATGTTTGTTCGGTATATATCACAGGGGCTTGACGATCTATTCGTCTCAATGCGTGGACGTCTATGGGGCCGTGCGACTATGTCCCGCGCCGGTAAAGGACCTTACCCTTGCTCAAAATAATAGAAATTATGGAATTAAAACAGTTTAGTAATGTAAAGCAAGCATATGTTATTATATTTAATCATCACGCTCCGAAACTACAAAAATCACTAATACTTGTTTCCGGCAGATCAGCTTGCACTATATATAAGACAATTGCTGCAGTTTATGCAGCTCTCTTGGTCATGGTATACGTTGCGGGCGAACAGAGAGCTGCAGTTCCCTTCCCTAAAGAAATGCACAGATTTTTAAATATGCCAGTTATGTATCATTAAAATTGTGATTGTAATAAAATTACCTCGACTTGTAGGAAAAAATAGACAAATATGTTCTCAGAAATATATCTGTTACTGATTACAGCAAGCTTTAAGCAAATTTGCCCGTGTAAATGAGACTATTTCACGTTAAAACTGTGCCGAAGTGAAACCTCCGATTGAACGCCGCCATTTTGAAGCCGACCTCTATCACGTGACTTGGCTCTTTTAGTGAAGAGTGTAATCACGTGACTACAGCAGACGGCTGTCGCATACGACTTGTTTACCACTTCCGTGTGACTGAGAATGTTCTAGAACCGTACTGTGTCTGGGTGGAATTTTTAGAAACTGGTTGAATAGGTAATGGGACATTCCAGAAATTTGTAGGAAGTTCCAGACTCATTATGTATGCTGATGTAATGGTCTATTTATAGACAGTGTGGGTATATATAGGGGAGTTGTTCAGCACTGAGATCAGATCGGAGATCTCGTTGAGTTGTATTGGAGTTCGTGTATCTAGTTATTGGAGTAGTGGAGTTTTACCGAGTTATTGTACTTGATGTTTGCAGAGTATAATAATACCAGTACCAGTTGAAACCTCATCTGTTGGCTCCGTGTTCGTATTTTATCATCGCCGCCAGGGACGTCTTTTTGTTACTGTTGCCATTTTGGTATTTGAACCATCACACCTGTACTATACCAATTACGGTAATATTACGTTGCGTGTGACATCTGGGGGCTCGTCCGGGAACAGTGAAGACATATAGAAGACAATATGGCCAGCGAGATGAAAGATATGTCAAAACAAGAGTTGATGGAATGGGCGGATGAACTGGGAATGACTGGAGAAGACAAAAGGAAATTTATTTTGGAGCAATTGAGTTCTCAGCGGGCTGACAGACAAGCGGCGAGGGAAGAGAGGAAGGCCAAAATGGAAATAGAAGCAGAGGTAAGGAAAATGGAGATTGAGGAAAGAAAGGAAAAGTTACGGCTGGAAGCTGAAGCAGAACAGCGAGAAAAGGAAATGGAGATTGAGGAAAGAAGGGAAAAGTTACGATTGGAAGCGGAAGAAAAGGAAAGAGAATTTGAGTTAAGGAAATTAGAGCTGCAAGCAGCAATGCCGGGGTTCCAACAGGCTGATTTTGGCGGTCAACGAAATGTGGTCAGTGATGCACAGTCACCAAAGTTGCCTGCATTTGTTGATGGTAAGGATGAACTTGATAGTTATTTATTGCGGGTTGAGAGGTTTGCAACGAATGCGAGTTGGCATAGAAATGGATGGGCCACAAAATTGAGTGCGCTGTTGACTGGTAGAGCACTGGAAGTATATTCCAGGATGTCCGACACTGATGCAGTTGACTATGATCGTGTGAAGGTGGCGCTGTTGACAAGATACGATTTCACAGAGGATGGGTACAGGAAGCGATTCCGTGAAATTAAACCTGAAAGTTCCGAGAGTCCTGACCAGTTAATTGTGCGGCTTAAGAATTATTTTGCTAAATGGGTTGAGTTGTCAGGCACTGCAGCAACATATGATGGTGTTACCGACTCGATGGTGAAGGAGCAGTTTATTGGTGCCTGTACAAAAGATCTTGCAATTTATCTTAAAGAAAGAGCACCCAAAGATTTAGATGAATTGGCAGTAATAGCAAAGAAGTACCTAGTGGCACATGGTCGACAGTTATCCACAAAGGACCAGGTGAGGCGTAACGATAATAAGACAGCCATTAGAAATACTGATGTGGGACAGGGTAGTAGTATCCGGTGTTATGTATGTCAGGGTGTTGGTCATCGAGCAGTACAATGTCCATCCCGTGTTACTGATGTCAACCATGACAAAGGTGGACAATGCCTTCAGTGTGGTGCTATAGGACATGTGGCTAAGTTCTGCCGTAGTGGACAACACAGGGGTCAAGTAAGAAAGAGTGTCAAACCCAGCACTACTACTGGTGCAGCTGCAGTGGTTAAAGAGGAGTCTAATATCAGTGCTAGCTGTGCTGTTCAAATTAACGGTGACGTGCCTAAAATGGTTGAGAAGGACCATTTGTTGTTAGCATCGGGGGAGCAGTTAAAGGTTGTGAATGGTGCATGTATGGAACGGAGTGGCGTTGTGGAGGACAGGACTTTGCCTGTGGGTCAAGGGAAGGTTGGTGACACAGTTGTGACCATGTTGAGAGACACTGGGTGTAATGGCATTATAGTCAAGAAGAGCTTGGTACCAGATGACCAGTATACAAAAAAGATGGGTCATATGTTGATGGTTGATCGTACTGTAAGAAGGGTTCCAGTCGCCATGGTGGAAATTGATACGCCATATTTGAGAGGCGCGGTTGAAGCATTATGTGTGCAGGACCCAATCTATGATTTAATTGTTGGGAATGTGCCCGGAGCAAGACCACCAGATGACCCGGATCCAGTGTGGAATGTGAGTGGAGCAGTAACAACCAGAGCGCAAGCGAAGAAATCTGGTAAGGTGAAGCCTCTCAAAGTGTGTGATGTAAAGACTGGAGCACATGTAACAAAAGACAAATTAATCGAGATGCAGCAAGCAGACACATCGTTGAAGAAATATTATAATAGGAGAGAACCAGAAGTGAGAGGGCACCATACAACCGAGTTCCAGGTATATGGAGGCTTGCTATATCGTGTGTATCGGGATCGTTCAGTTCCAGGAGGCAAGACGGTACGTCAAGTGGTTGTGCCGAAACTGTTGAGGACTCGTGTTATGGAGATTGCCCATGATTCAATATTTGGTGGACACATGGGGATAAAGAAGACAGAAGACCGGATTGTGACTAGCTTTTATTGGCCTGGGCTACATCAAGATGTTACCAGTTTTTGTAGGTCGTGTGATGTGTGCCAGAAGACTGTTTCAAAGGAATCAGTTGTGAAGGCCCCATTAGGTAAGATGCCTTTAATTGATATGCCATTCAAGCGTGTGGCTATAGATTTGGTTGGACCAATTGCACCAGCCAGTGACGGGGGTCATCGATACATCTTAACTATGGTGGACTATGCTACACGGTATCCAGAGGCCGTTCCACTTAAAAATATAGATACAGAGACTGTAGCCGAGGCGTTGATTGACTTTTATAGCCGATTGGGGATTCCAGAAGAAGTACTAAGTGACATGGGGACTCAGTTTGTGTCAGAATGCATGCAAGAAGTATCAAGATTGCTTAACATTAAGAGACTGACGTCTACGCCCTATCACCCCATCTGTAATGGACTGGTGGAAAAGTTTAATGGCACTTTGAAGAAGATGTTAAAGCGGTTGTGCCATGAACAACCAAGGCAATGGCATCGGTATATTAGTGCTTTACTCTTTGCGTATAGAGAGGTACCACAGGAGTCAACTGGTTTTTCCCCATTTGAGCTGTTATATGGTCGAATGGTTAGAGGCCCAATGAAGATCCTTAAAGAGTTATGGACCGAAGAGAGCGATACTCCTGAGATAGTTAATAGTTACCAGTATGTGTTTGAGTTGAGAGATCGGTTAGAACAGACTTTAGAGATTGCTCAAGAGGAATTACAAAAGGCACAGAACCGATACAAGTGTTACTATGACCGTAAAACGAAGAAACGAGTGCTTAAGGAAGGAGATAAGGTGTTAATTTTGCTGCCAACTGACAACAACAAGCTATTGATGCAGTGGAAGGGTCCTTATGTGGTGGAGCAGGTAATAGGCGAAAACGATTATCGAGTGAGGGTAGGTGACAAGGTGAAGACGTATCATGTAAATATGTTAAAGTTGTATGTTGAGAGGGAGATGTCACCTCAACCAGATGGAAGTGAGACAAGTTACTCACCAAATACGGCCATAGACTTGATGAATGCTGTGCGCGCAGCTACAGCGGGGTGCAACGAGTCAGATGAAGAGAATGCTGTAGATGAAGATGATCTTCTAGAGTTAGGAACTTGTAAAGCCAAGAAGTCAGGTAAAGATGTTCAAATTGGTACAGACCTGACAGAAATCCAGAGAAATGAATTGGTGGGTTTAGTCAATACTTATGATAAGGTGTTTACTGACTTGCCAGGAAAGACCAAGATAATCAGTCATAAGATTGACCTGACAAATGATACACCAATACGATCTAAGCCATACTCACTACCATATGCAATAAGGGAGAACCTTAGACAAGATATTGAAGACATGTTAAAAATGGGAGTAATCAGGAAGTCCACATCACCCTATGCGTCACCGGTGGTGATTGTAAAGAAGAAGGATGGATCGAATCGCATATGTGTAGATTATAGGAAATTAAATAAGGTCACTGTAACCGACCCTGAGCCAATGGTAACAACAGGGGACATATTTCAGAGGCTACATAATAGTAAGTTCCTGTCAAAAATTTATTTAAGTAAGGGTTATTGGCAGATACCAGTAGCTGAAGAAGATATACCAAAGATAGCATTTGTTACTCCCGATGGAACTTATGAATATTTAAGGATGCCATTTGGAATGAAGAATTCGGGAGCTACTCTGGTGCGGGGAATCAGGGAAATATTGTCAGGTATGGAGGGGGTTGGAAGCTATATAGATGACCTGATAGTTTATTCAAGCTGCTGGGATGAGCATGTTCAAGTATTATCTGAGTTGTTACGAAGACTGAGGGCAGCGGACATAACAGCTAGACCATCCAAGTGTGTTCTGGGTGCAACATCAGTAGAATTCCTGGGTCATGAAATTGGACACAATTGGGTGAGTCCGAGTCACGACAACATGAAAAAAATTCGAGAAGCGCAAAAACCAGCGACCAAGAAAGGTGTCCGATCATTCTTTGGGCTGGTCAATTACTACAGAGACCACATCCCCTTATTCGCAACTATTGCAGCACCCCTGAGTGATCTACTAAGGAAAGGACAACCCAACAAAGTTGTATGGGGAGAGGCTCAGGAGAAAGCATATAACACTTTGCGGGAATACTTATTGGGCAAACCAATTTTGAAGTTACCAGACCCACAGAAACCATTTGTGTTGCGGACGAACGTGTCTCAGGTAGGAATTGGAGCAGTACTTATGCAGAATCATGGTGAGAAGCTTCATCCGGTTGCGTATGCAAGTAAGAAGTTATCCGATGCAGAAAAGAAATATTCAACTGTAGAAAGGGAATGTTTAGCCATTGTATGGGGGCGTGAATAAATTTTGCCTATATTTAGCCGGTGTGGAGTTCATTTTGCAGACGGATCATAAACCATTGTCTTACCTGGATAAAGCCAAGTTTGCAAATGATCGAGTGATGAGATGGGCGATGACTCTGCAGGGATATAATTATCGTGTTGAGGATATTCCTGGACGGGACAATGTGGTAGCGGACTACCTGAGTAGATTGATGGATTGAAGAACTTTTGAACAGTATAGTAGAATGTTGTTCGTTTATGACTGTATTTCATATTTTATTATATTCTACTGTATGTGATTTTCGATTTTTTGTACTCAGAGCTTTATTCAGTTCGATTTGATATATTGTATTGTTGTTTTATTAGGCTTTCAAGTCCCTTCAGGCTTGAAAGCCTATTGTTTTTGTTAAGTTTATTATTATTATTATTAGGCTTTCAAGTCCCTTCAGGCTTGAAAGCCTATTGTTTTTGTTATGTTTATTATTATTATTATTATTATTATTATTATTATTATTATTATTATTATTATTATTCTTCCGCCAACTTCAAACGACTTCTTCTCTGAAACGGCTGGACCGTTTTGCCTGAAAATTTGTATATACCTTCTACATGTCATGCCATTAAAAGTGACTGAAACAGATTTTCGATTAGTCACGTGGTTCGGCCGCCATCTTGGAACTCATTAAATATGCATGTCTCTTGTATCTCAAAAACTATTGCATGTACAAACATGGAACTAACGGTATATTGAAGGCAACTGACAAGAGAATTGGCCAAAATATTCGTTGACCATATATGGTCATAGAACTCATTTAATATGCATGTCTCTAATATCTCAAGCGCTATTCCATGTACAAACATGGAACAAACACTATATTGAAGACAATAGAAAAGAGAATTGGCCAACATATCCGTTGACCATATAAGGTCATATACCTCATTAAATATGCATACCTATAATATCTCAGGCACTATTGCACATACAGACATGGAACCATTGCTATATTGAAGGCTTTGGACAAGAGAAATTGTCAACATCTTCAATGACCGTATATGGTCATATAACTCATTAAATATGCATGTCTCCAATATCTCAAGCACTATTGCATGTACAAACATGGAACTAACGGTATACCGAAGGCAATGGACAAGATAATTGACCAACATATTCGTTGACCATATATGGTCATAGAACTCATTAAATATGCATGTCTCCAATATCTCAAGCACCATTGCAAGTATAAACATGGTACCAATGATATGCTGAAGGCAATGGACAAAAAAATTGGCCAACATATCTGTTGACCATATATGGTCATAGAACTCATTTAATATGCATGTCTCTAATATCTCAAGCGCTATTCCATGTACAAACATGGAACAAACACTATATTGAAGACAATAGAAAAGAGAATTGGCCAACATATCCGTTGACCATATATGGTCATAGAACTCATTAAATATGCATGTCTCTAATATTTCAAGCAGTATTGCATATACAGACCGAGTACCAATGCTATAATTAAGGCAATGTAAAAGAGAATTGGCCAACATATCCGTTGACCATATATGGTCATAGAACTCATTAAATATGCATATATATAATATCTCGAGCACTATTGGAGTTAGAGACATGGAAATAGCGCTATAATGAATACATTGGGCCTGAACGTCGTGTAACCTACACGTATATACATTGCACAAATCAAATCTTCAAACTTTTTTTTCAAATTTAATGGTGTTATGGCCCTTCAGGCTTGAAAGCCGTTAATAGCTGCTCTGCAGCTATATTTATTAGGCTTTCAAGTCCCTTCAGGCTTGAAAGCCTATTGTTTTTGTTATGTTTATTATTATTATTATTATTATTCTTCCGCCAACTTCAAACGACTTCTTCTCTGAAACGGCTGGACCGTTTTGCCTGAAAATTTGTATATACCTTCTACATGTCATGCCATTAAAAGTGACTGAAACAGATTTTCGATTAGTCACGTGGTTCGGCCGCCATCTTGGAACTCATTAAATATGCATGTCTCTTGTATCTCAAAAACTATTGCATGTACACACATGGAACTAACGGTATATTGAAGGCAACGGACAAGAGAATTGGCCAAAATATTCGTTGACCATATATGGTCATAGAACTCATTAAATATGCATGTCTCTTATATCTCAAGCACTATTGCATTTACAAACGTGAAACTGACGCTATATTGAAGGAAATGGTCAAGAGAATGAGCCAACATATTCGTTGACCATATAAGGTCATATACCTCATTAAATATGCATACCTATAATATCTCAGGCACTATTGCACATACAGACATGGAACCATTGCTATATTGAAGGCTTTGGACAAGAGAAATTGTCAACATCTTTAATGACCATATATGGTCATATAACTCATTAAATATGCATGTCTCCAATATCTCAAGCACTATTGCATGTACAAACATGGAACTAACGGTATACCGAAGGCAATGGACAAGAAAATTGGCCAACATATCTGTTGACCATATATGGTCATAGAACTCATTTAATATGCATGTCTCTATTATCTCAAGCGCTATTCCATGTACAAACATGGAACAAACGCTATATTGAAGGCAATATAAAAGAGAATTGGCCAACATATCCGTTGACCATATATGGTCATAGAACTCATTAAATATGCATGTCTCTAATATTTCAAGCAGTATTGCATGTACAGACAGGGTACCAACGCTATAATGAAGGCAATGGAAAAGAGCATTGGCCAACATATCCGTTGACCATATATGGTCATAGAACTCATTAAATATGCATATCTATAATATATCAGGCACTATTGCACATACAGAAATGGAACCATTGCTATTTTGAAGGCTTTGGACAAGAGAAATTGTCAACATGTTCAATGGCCATATATGGTCATATAACTCATTAAATATGCATGTCTCCAATATCTCAAGCACTATTGCATGTATAAACACGGTACAAATGCTATATTGAAGGCACTGGGAAAGAAAATTGGCCAACATATCCGTTGACCATATATGGTCATAGAACTCATTAAATATGGATGTCTCTTATATCTCAAGTGCTATTCCATGTACAAACATGGAACAAACACTATATTGAAGGCAATAGAAAAGAGAATTGGCCAACATATCCGTTGACCATATATGGTCATAGAACTCATTAAATATGCATATCTATAATATATCAGGTACTATTGCACATACAGACATGGAACCATTGCTATATTGAAGGCTTTGGACAAGAGAAATTGTCAACATGTTCAATGCCCATATATGGTCATATAACTCATTAAATGTGCATGTCTCCAATATCTCAAGCACTATTGCATATATAAACATGGTACCAATGCTATTTTGAAGGCACTGGGAAAGAAAATTGGCAAACATATCCGTTGACCATATATGGTCATAGAACTCATTTAATATGCATGTCTCTAATATCTCAAGCGCTATTCCATGTACAAACATGGAACAAACACTATATTGAAGGAAATAGAAAAGAGAATTGGCCAACATATCTGTTGACCATATATGGTCATAGATCTCATTAAATATGCATGTCTCTAATATTTCAAGCAGTATTGAAGTTAGAGACATGGAAATAGCGCTATAATGAAGGCATTGGGCCAGAACGTCGTGTAACCTACACTTATATACATTGCACAAATCAAATCTTCAAACTTTTTTTTCCAAATTTAATGGTGTTATGGCCCTTTTTTCTTGAAAGCCGTTAATAGCTGCTCTGCAGCTATATTTATTATTATTATTATTATTCTTCCGCCAACTTCAAACGACTTCTTCTCTGAAACGGCTGGACCGTTTTGCCTGAAAATTTGTATATACCTTCTACATGTCATGCCATTAAAAGTGACTGAAACAGATTTTCGATTAGTCACGTGGTTCGGCCGCCATCTTGAAACTCATTAAATATGCATGTCTCTTGTATTTCAAAAACTATTGCATGTACCAACATGGAACTAACGGTATATTAAAGGCAACGGACAAGAGAATTGGCCAAAATATTCGTTGACCATATATGGTCATAGAACTCATTAAATATGCATGTCTCTTATATCTCAAGCACTATTGCATGTACAAACGTGAAACTAAGGCTATATTGAAGGTAATGGTCAAGAGAATGAGCCAACATATTCGTTGACCATATAAGGTCATATACCTCATTAAATATGCATATCTATAATATCTCAGGCACTATTGCACATGCAGACATGGAACAATAGCTATATTGAAGGCTTTGGACAAGAGAAATTGTCAACATGTTCCATGACCATATATGGTCATATAACTCATTAAATATGCATGTCTCCAATATCTCAAGCACTATTGCATGTATAAACATGGTACCAATGCTATATTGAAGGAACTGAGAAAGAAAATTGGCCAACATATCCGTTGACCATATATGGTCATAGAACTCATTTAATATGCATGTCTCTAATATCTCAAGCGCTATTTCATGTACAAACATGGAACTAACACTATATTGAAGGCAATAGCAAAGAGAATTGGCCAACATATTCGTTGACCATATATGGTCATATAACTCATTAAATATGCATGTCTCCAATATCTCAAGCACTGTTGCATGTATAAACATGGTACCAATGCTATATTGAAGGAACTGGGAAAGAAAATTGGCCAACATATCCGTTGACCATATATGGTCATAGAACTCATTTAATATGCATGTCTCTAATATCTGAAGCACTATTCCATGTACAAACATGGAACAAACACTATATTGAAGGAAATAGAAAAGAGAATTGGCCAACATATCCGTTGACCATATATGGTCATAGAACTCATTAAATATGCATGTCTCCAATATCTCGAGCGCTATTCCATGTACAAACATGGAACAAACACTATATTGAAGGAAATAGAAAAGAAAATTGGCCAACATATCTGTTGACCATATATGGTCATAGATCTCATTAAATATGCATGTCTCTAATATTTCAAGCAGTATTGCATGTACAGACAGGGTATCAACGCTATATTGAAGGCAATGGAAAAGAGAATTGGCCAACATATCCGTTGACCATATATGGCCATAGAACTCATTAGTTATGCATATATATAATATATCGAGCACTTTTGAGGTTAGAGACATGGAAATAGCGCTATAATGAAGGCATTGAGTCAGAACGTCGTGTAACCTACACGTATATACATTGCACAAATCAAATCTTCAAACTTTTTTTTCCAAATTTAATGGTGTTATGGCCCTTTTTTCTTGAAAGCCGTTAATAGCTGCTCTGCAGCTATATTTAGGCTTTCAAGTCCCTTCAGGCTTGAAAGCCTATTGTTTTTGTTATGTTTATTATTATTATTATTATTATTATTATTATTATTATTATTATTATTATTATTATTCTTCCGCCAACTTCAAACGACTTCTTCTCTGAAACGGCTGGACCGTTTTGCCTGAAAATTTGTATATACCTTCTACATGTCATGCCATTAAAAGTGACTGAAACAGATTTTCGATTAGTCACGTGGTTCGCCCGCCATCTTGAAACTCATTAAATATGCATGTCTCTTGTATCTCAAAAACTATTGCATGTACAAACATGGAACTAACGGTATATTGAAGGCAACGGACAAGAGAATTGGCCAAAATATTCGTTGACCATATATGGTCATAGAACTCATTAAATATGCATGTCTCTTATATCTCAAGCACTATTGCATGTACAAACGTGAAACTGACGCTATATTGAAGGAAATGGTCACGAGAATGAGCCAACATATTCGTTGACCATATAAGGTCATATACCTCATTAAATATGCATACCTATAATATCTCAGGCACTATTGCACATACAGACATGGAACCATTGCTATATTGAAGGCTTTGGACAAGAGAAATTGTCAACGTGTTTCATGACCATATATGGTCATATAACTCATTAAATATGCATGTCTCCAATATCTCAAGCACTATTGCATGTACAAACATGGAACTAACAGTATACCGAAGGCAATGGACAAGAAAATTGACCAACATATTCGTTGACCATATATGGTCATAGAACTCATTAAATATGCATGTCTCCAGTGTCTCAAGCACCATTGCAAGTATAAACATGGTACCAATGATATATTGAAGGCAATGGACAAGAAAATTGGCCAACATATCCGTTGACCATATATGGTCATAGAACTCATTAAATATGCATGTCTCGAATATCTCAAGCGCTATTCCATGTACAAACATGGAACAAACACTATATTGAAGGAAATAGAAAAGAGAATTGGCAAACATATCCGTTGACCATATATGGTCATAGATCTCATTAATTATGCATGTCTCTAATATTTCAAGCAGTATTGCATGTACAGACAGGGTACCAACGCTATATTGAAGGCAATGGAAAGAGAATTGGCCAACATATCCGTTGACCATATATGGTCATAGAACTCATTCAATATGCATATATACAATATCTTGAGCACTATTGAAGTTAGAGACATAGAAATAGCGCTATAATGAAGGCATTGGGCCAGAACGTCATGTAACCTACACGTATATACATTGCACAAATCAAATCTTCAAACTTTTTTTTCCAAATTTAATAGTGTTATGGTCCCTTTTCTTGAAAGCCGTTAATAGCTGCTCTGCAGCTATATTTATTATTATTATTATTATTCCGCCAACTTCAAACGACTTCTTCTCTGAAACGGCTGGACCGTTTTGCCTGAAAATTTGTATATACCGTCTACATGTCATGCCATTAAAAGTGACTGAAACAGATTTTCGATTAGTCACGTGGTTCGGCCGCCATCTTGGAACTCATTAAATATGCATGTCTCTTGTATCTCAAAAACTATTGCATGTACAAACATGGAACTAACGGTATATTGAAGGCAACGGACAAGAGAATTGGCCAAAATATTCGTTGACCATATATGGTCATAGAACTCATTAAATATGCATGTCTCATATATCTCAAGCACTATTGCATGTACAAACGTGAAATTGACGCAATATTGAAGGAAATGGTCAAGAGAATGAGCCAACATATTCGTTGACCATATAAGGTCATATACCTCATTAAATATGCATACCTATAATATCTCAGGCACTATTGCACATACAGACATGGAACCATTGCTATATTGAAGGCTTTGGACAAGAGAAATTGTCAACATCTTCAATTACCATATATGGTCATATAACTCATTAAATATGCATGTCTCCAATATCTCAAGCACTATTGCATGTACAAACATGGAACTAACGGTATACTGAAGGCAATGGACAAGAAAATTGACCAATATATTCGTTGACCATGTATGGTCATAGAACTCATTAAATATGCATGTCTTCAATATCTCAAGCACTATTGCAAGTATAGACACGGTACCAATGCTATATTGAAGGCACTGGGAAAGAAAATTGGCCAACATATCCGTTGACCATATATGGTCATAGAACTCATTAAATATGCATATATATAATATCTCGAGCTCTATTGAAGTTAGATACATGGAAATAGCGCTATAATGATGGCATTGGGCCAGAACGTCGTGTAACCTACACGTATATACATTGCACAAATCAAATCTTCAAACTTTTTTTTCCAAATTTAATGGTGTTATGGCCCTTCAGGCTTGAAAGCCGTTAATAGCTGCTCTGCAGCTATATTTTGAAATTGTTATCGTATTCGTATCATTGACGTCGTTGCTAGTCATGTAATATTATATGTTATAATATTCTTGAGAGGGGAGGCATGTCGTATACGACTTGTTTACCACTTCCGTGTGACTGAGAATGTTCTAGAACCGTACTGTGTCTGGGTGGAATTTTTAGAAACTGGTTGAATAGGTAATGGGACATTCTAGAAATTTGTAGTAAGTTCCAGACTCATTATGTATGCTGATGTAATGGTCTATTTATAGACAGTGTGGGTATATATAGGGGAGTTGTTCAGCACTGAGATCAGATCGGAGATCTCGTTGAGTTGTATTGGAGTTCGTGTATCTAGTTATTGGAGTAGTGGAGTTTTACCGAGTTATTGTACTTGATGTTTGCAGAGTATAATAATACCAGTACCAGTTGAAACCTCATCTGTTGGCTCCGTGTTCGTATTTTATCATCGCCGCCAGGGACGTCTTTTTGTTACTGTTGCCATTTTGGTATTTGAACCATCACACATGTACTATACCAATTACAGTAATATTACGTTGCGTGTGACAATAGCCATCGGCGCCTGTCTGGGACAGCGCTTCATGTGACGAAACAACGGCAGACGGCTTTTTATAATTTTAATTTCATTTCACCATTAAGTGACACATCTTTTTTTGAAAAAAATCAAATAAAGTACATGTATTATTAAAAATATTTTTTTCAAGCAGTTTTATTTATATATTGTGAAAAATCTAAAAATAATCTTGTAACTTGCCAAAGAGTGTTACAAGTGACAGGAGCAGACAGCAGACAGCATGGAATTCACAAAGGACAAAATTGTTGAGTCTTTTGACCAGAATCTGAAAGATATTTTTAAATTTGACCTAAAAGCTCAACAAGTAGAAGGTACTACTTGTATTTTAAATAATATACACACATTGGCCATATTACCAACAGGGTATGGCAAAAGTATGATGTATATTTTACCACCAATGCTCCTCAATATTATGCGGAAAGAGACAACAAGCCAACGGGGTAATGGGTTTCAGCTTTAGAACATTCACTAATGCATTGTCAACAGTTTCTGAGGTTTTAAGTCTAGATGCAATGGATTGCCTGCGATACCCTTTAACTTTTTTCTGAAACTCATCTCCACAATTAATACAAAAACATGCCATTCTCAATTTTCAGTTAAATTGTCAACTGCGCATGCTTCGTCATTGTCATGTGATCAGGACACATGACAGAGGTCATCTTGAAATCTGTCGTTCAATCGATTAAATTACGTTCGGTCTAATTATACACAGAAATATATACTTTTCAAGAAGAAATAGTCCTTCATTTTCGGTCAGTAGATACCTAAGATGTTTGTGTTTGCAAGGATAACTTTTATTCGTTTTAAATTTCATTGAAATCGTTCGATAACATCAAAAATAGCGTGCGCCCCGGGATCCCGGGGCGGCGAACTCTGCGGTTCTCAATGGACGCGATCTGCAGCTCTATGGCCGCAACGTAATATCAAAATAGCTTAAGCGGCCAATAAGAGCTGCTAAACCACAGTCACTTGGGGGCTGAAAATCAATAAATACTAATTTTTAAAAAAAAAATCATCCGCTATACGTATATAAATAAGACAAATAAGACAAGGGAGGAAACAAATTATGCACACATTTTTCTAGCTGCCGAAAATCATACCTCAAAATACAAAATACCTTGTTCAAACCAGTTACGAGTGCTTATAAGACATTGAACTATCGCAAAATGTTGTCCGATTACATATAAATCATATATTTTTCCAGATTTTACGCATTTATGACGAAATTTGACATTTTCTATTCTCTGTGATACCAGCCTTCAAGTTGTGTCAATCTGCGCATGCGTTCGCGCCCTCAAACGCCACGCTGCATTTCCTTTCTTTGTTGCCAGAATTTGAAATTCTCAACTATGCATAATCATTTATACACAATTCTATATTGTCTTACCTGTCTTTCTCGATTTAGTTGAAATATCAAACAGGATGCTTCAGATTTATCTCGAATGATTATGCATAGTTGAGAGCGCGTTTGATTATGCATAGTTGAGAATTTCAAACTCTGGCAGCAAAGAAAGGAAATGCAGCCCTGGCGTTTGAGGGCGCGAACGCATGCGCAGATTGACACATTCCAAAATTGCTGTCATGTCATGTCATGTCAGATGAATCGAGCTGCAAAGTAGGCGGAAAAGAAGTGGAAACTACATATTCTCGACAAATTTACGTTTTCGATCAGCAGCTGTGTAGCATAAGATCACTCCACAAGGAGGGACTGTGATAAGATGCATGTTAACGAACGGAATTATTACATTTCCGGTTGAAATAATAACGGGTGTAAATGAACAACTGGGAGGGCCATGCAAATTGCATTTCCCACGACGCACTGGTGCAATCCGGAGATTGCGGAGTCGCGGTTTAAAGACCCACTACCTCCCCTTGTACCCGAGCTTCCCTTGAAATTCAAATTGTAAATACTGTCACGCACCTCCACCACCCAAATCCTTCAACTTTTGAACAGCTGCATCGATACGCGTGAGATTTTTGGCCAAAATAATGACATTGTCACCTTCTTGTGCAAATGCTTTCGATATCGCACCTCCAATTCCGCGCGATCCTCCAAAAACTAGACAAACTCTATTCATCTTTACACTCAAAACATGGGCGCAGCCATTTTCTGAAAGCGGACGACGAGTGCATCATGGGAATTTGAGCAATTTAACCAGTATTTTGTTATTTGATTTTTCAACACGAGCGTTACTGTAATTGAAACTGCAGCTGTCTAGATGATAAATTCATTAATAATTATTTTCAGCAATTCCATTTTTTTTTCTGGAACGCGTTATATACGGCGGCTAAAAACATGCAGCCAGAAAATTGTTTATAATACAGCTGTCAGATGTCCGACAATAATCGTTAATAATTTGACTCAAACCAGTGGTTTGAAGCTAGCCGTTTTATGAAGATTGAAAGATAAATTGACGAACTCGATAATTGCTTGTTCGCGAGAAACGGCGAACAGCTGACTTGAGTGCTTTTTGTTTTGTCGCCAACCGGAAGTTCATCTAGGGGTCATCATAACAGTTGTAGATCCACAGGTCAGCGTGCGGACTGGATTTTGATACTGGTCGTCAGTCCCATGATACGATTCTGAAAGTAAGTTTTATTTTTTATTCCTTAACAGCGTTCATTATTCTATCGCCGTACTTTTTTTAAATTCAAAATTATCATTGTTTATTGACATGATAAGATAGTTAAGACCACGTGAGAAATTGTTAACCTGTGTCACACACAGGCGGTACGTGTCACGTACATAATTGCCACTGCCAATGCCACCGATTTGCTTAGTGCTGTCGCAGTGGACACAGCGACGTTAATCAGAGCTACTAAAACCACAGGGTTTGGGATAAACAAAATATACCTTACTGTAAACTGTTTAAAATCGCTGCAAGTAAATTGTGCTGTAATGGTGTTGGCGAAGTCCGAAGATACATTTTGTGAAAGTTGCTGTGATTTTGTGTATTGAGGAATTCAATTAAATCACAGTCCCTCTATCACAGGGACTGTGATTAAATTTTGGAAAGAGTTGTTTTTGAACCACCACTCTAACCATGCTCTAACCCTACTCTTATAAATACCTTCCAGCGCTCCTGATTTCAATCGATATCTCTCCTATAGTTATCTGGAGAGTGCATTGAATTAGGGGATGGGGTGGGTGCTAAGTTAGAATTAGGCGTGGCGGTTACGAAAGGAACTTTCTGAATATTCCTTGCTAAAAACAAAGGGTTTTTATTTTTGTAATAGATATTTTCTTTTTTAATTGTTTCTCATTATGTATTGTTTATTTCTGTCTGTGCAATGTATTTTATGTTTTGTTTTTACCATAAAGTATCCGTAAATATATCCACTGTCAAGGTGAATGTTTAGTATTTGTTGTTTCATTGTTCTAAATAAGCAAGAACGTCATTAAATGTGGGAAAAAATTATTCATACCAAATTTGTCTGAAGACCAATTTGTGCAGTTTGTGGGGTAGCTAGAGGTGATGAGGCTTTTTTTGTCCCTGCTACTGTGCTATAAATAGCTGATAAGTAGTGGATCAGGTAAACTCATTTGGCTCTGGAGCAAAGTATTTAACTACCTGCATTTTCTGAAAAATTTTAAGTATGTAAAAGCGGCAATAGTTTGTTGCAATTATTTTAATATGTAACCACATAGAGATGACCAAATATCATCGAAATATTGCTTTAGACATACCGTAATTGCATGGACAAAAGTCACCCTACACAAGGTTACATCATCATAATAATAATAATCTTTATTGATAAACGTGTCCTCAATTGAGATATTATTTGTGATACAATAATGTTGAAAGTTAAAATGAAAAAAAAAAAGCCTTTGTATACGAATTTGGCGATGCGATATGAAAACTAATGGTTGGGTAATCGCCATCATTAAAATTGGTCTTGTGATGGGGACCGTAGAAAATTATAATGCATGACGTACACTATTATGGAAAGTGACACATACAAACATCAATGAGAGGCCGTCAAATATAGGTAAATGACATGATTCCTCCCAGGGCAGCCTGCAAGTTGTCATCTTGTACCGTAAATGAAGGTTCACTTCATTTCAATAGATGAGACCTGAAAGCAACCCAGCGACCATCTTTTTGTCTTGCAAATGATTTAATGTACAACATTGGTTTAATCTTTTCAGGACCAACTTTCTCGCCCAAATTTTTCTGCCCTTTTTTTTGTATATTTTTCAATATTTCAGAAAATGAACCCTAATTTTGAAGCCAACAGACAAAATTTGAATTAATTTTTAGTTTTTACTCAAAAAATTTGCCTTGTTTTTCCCAATCTTATGAAGGAAAGTGCAGACTATGAACAGGACTATTTTGTGAATTTGTGATGAAAAGGAGGAAGTGGTGGTGAAAAGGATGTAGCATATATACTCTGCTTTCAGTCTTCACATTTCAGCAAATTGATACTAATGATAGAGGAAATGTTTTATTAACAAGTCATTGTCAATGACACGTCCCCGTTCCGTTCATATTTGAGTGACATATACATTCAAAGCAGATCATGACCGAAATGCACCTGCATATGTACAACACATTGTACTAAATCTGAACAAAATCCATGCATGCATGACTGAGATCTGGTTCTGGAATTGTGAAAATACGTGATTTTAATGCATTTTCGGCCTTAAAATGGCCATCATTCAGCTATTGCTAAGCGGATCATGAAACAAATGCACATATCTATTTGTGACATGATGCACCATGTGTGTGTGAAGTTTGAACTTGATCAATCCAGACATGTCTTGGATACGGATCCAGAACTGAATTCTTTAAGAAAATGGCCGCCAGTCGGCCATTTCGAACTTGATCCGGAAAAAAAAATAACGTGCATCAAGGTCCTATTATGTTTAATGTAAGTACCGAATTTGAACAAAATCCGTCCATGCATAACTGAGATCCGGGTTCGGAATAGTGAAAATGTGCGGTTTCAATGCATTTTCGGCCTTAAAGCGGCCGCCATTTGGCTATCGTTAATGGGATCATGAAACAAATGCACATACATATTTGTGACATGATGTACCTTGTGTGTGTGAAGTTTGAACTTGATCAATCCAGACATGTCTCGGATACGGATCCAGAACTGAATTCTTTAAAACAAAATGGCCGCCAGTCGGCCATTTCGAACTTGATCTGAAAAGAAAATGACGTGCATCAAGGTCCTATTATGTTTAATGTATGTACCAAATTTGAATGAAATCCGTCCATGCATAACTGAGATCTGGGTCCGGAATGGTGAAAATGTGCGATTTCAATGCATTTTCGGCCTTAAAGCGGCCGCCATTTGGCTATCGTTAATGGGATCATGAAACAAATGCACATACATATTTGTGACATGATGTACCTTGTGTGTGTGAAGTTTGAACTTGATCAATCCAGACATGTCTCTGATACGGATCCAGAACTGAATTCTTTAAAACAAAATGGCCGCCAGTCGGCCATTTCGAACTTGATCCGAAAAAAAAAATGACGTGCATCAAGGTCCTATTATGTTTAATGTATGTACCAAATTTGAACGAAATCCGTCCATGCATAACTGAGATCCGGGTCCGGAATGGTGAAAATGTGCCATTTTGATGCATTTTCGGCCTTAAAATGGCCGCTATTCGGCTATCGTTAATCGGATCATGAAAAAAATGCATGTGCATATGTCCCATATAATGTGTGATGTATGAGTGAAGTTTGAACATAATCGGTCCATGCATGTTCGAGATACAGGTGATCACGGACGCACGGACGCACGCACACAGGGCAAAACATAAGTCCCCGTTTTCGGACTCCGTCCGAACGGGGACTAAAAACAAAAAATTATAGAGTTAGCTATGCATATGTAAGCAGCTGTAAAATGAGTTGTTGGTCTATTATCATTAAATACTGTAAAATACTTTATTTTAGCTGGAATTAATTTTAGCTGAAAAGATATTTTTGGGGGTTTTCATTGCATGGAATTTATTTTCACTGATTTTTGACGAGTTAAATGTAAAATATAAGAAAAAAAGTATATTTGCTAGATTTTATAATAATAATAATAATGTTTTTTCAGCCTTTGTATTGTCACCATGAAAACAGTAATACATATCTTTAAATTACATTGATTCATCTTTTTTTTCTATATTGCTATAAATCAGTTACGTATCTCTTAATCAAAGCTGATGAGGTATTTCCCACATTTTCATTTAATATGTTCCATGAATCATTCCTTCAGTGAAAATAGCGAAAATGAATTCCAAGCGAAAATAAAGTATTATTACAGTATATGTTATGTTAAGCAACCTATGTTCTCTCTGTCATTATTAACTGTAGTATATTGAGATTTCTTTGCAAAATTTACTCAATATCTCAAGATGAATAAGTGAAAATTGTATTATGATGTATATGGGAAATGTTTGCTATTAAAATTCCAAGAACATCCAGAAAACAGGCTTTATATAGCACCATGTATTTATACTAATTATAGGTACCAAAGCAGTAATTTTAGCTCAGTTATCAAAATATGAAAAAAAATGCTGAAAAACAAAGCATGGTTTAATAGCTCACTCAGGAATTGGTCAACCACATTATTACTCGCCATGTTTGTACTGATACCTTACATACACAGCGATAGCTTGCACAGTTTGTATCTTTTACAACAGATGAAAGAAAGAAAGAAAAAATACATGCAGGTTTTTGGTCATCAAGTGTGTCACATTGTTTTGCAGACATTTTTGAATGATGAGAACCAATTTTTATTTGTTCATACTGCACCATTTTATTGAACATTACAGTACAGAAACAATTTTTAATTTGGGTTCCACATGTCTATTCTCAGACATGCTTTGACTATTCATATTAAAATATACAAACACCATGTATGATAACTTACGCCATTTTTTACTATTTGATCAAATATGGCAGACTGGCAGCCATTTTGGTTCTAAAAATTTTTAATTTCTGATACTCAAACATATCCAAGATTGCTTGTCGAAGATGAACTGGGAGATTTCATAAAAATGTTGTACCGGTATAATCATGCAAATAATGTTACAAGTGCACAACATATTTTTTTCAAGATTAAAAAAAAATTTAGAAATTGGCAGCCATTTTGTTTTTATTCATGTCCATGCTGATTCCTCACTAATATAATGCCAGATTCTGTTAAGAGTGTGTACACAAATACTAATATGTGTACTTAGTGATTTGATCTCATTTGTTGAATTGATGCACATTTTGTCTAAAATCCGAAAATCTCAGACTGTAAATGTCTCCGGAACTGTTTCTCGAAATAAACAGGATGATTTTATTCAAACTTTGACTGATCACATTCAAACTTAACAAAGAGAACATGCAAGATGACTTACATATGCACCTAAATTTTTATTACAATTTGAGATAGTATGGCTGACTGTCGGCTATTTTGGTCCAACAAATTCTAAATTCTGATATTTAAACATGTCCAGGATCTCTACTCAAATAATAATAATAAGGCAAATTCATTCAAACTTTGGAGCATGATCATACATATTGGGTTACAGGGGTAAGTCATGGTTTTTTTTTTAAATTCAAACAAAAATGGCTGATAGACATTTTGTTTTTATCCATGTCCATGCCGACTGCTCGCTGATATATTGCCTGAATCAGTTGAAAGTTTTCATACAAGTTCTAGATTCATAGGTATTACTATAGGTTGTGTTATTTTGTGATTCAATTGAATTTGTCAAATTGACGGCCATTTTGTCTAAAATCCTATCTACCTGTCATTTTAGCCAGGTAACCAATTTCATTTGAATTTCTACAAACCTGTTCACTTTTGATTAAAAGGTTTTTGTAATTTTCAAAATAATGATAAATAATCAATAAGAAATAGATTATTTATACATATAACTAAGTAATCATCTTTCATTTCAATGTAATTTTTTGACTGGTACTTTATTTGACATGTGATAAAAAGCAGACAAACAGATATTGAAATGGTAAATTTAAACAGCCATATTTTCACGAATCTGTTAGCAATGTTAGAGAATAGGGCTTTTGAGTGGAAAAGTATTGGCAACATACATATAGGTGATTTGCATAATCCCAAATACAAGTGTATCTAAATTTAGATTTCAAACTTAGTACCGGTATATTAATCTTTTTTATGGATATCAAGGCAACCAGTTTCCAAAATTAGTAGCCGAATTAGACTACTAGAAATTAAAAAAAAATTTGATACTTTTTTTTTATTTTTACATATTTCAGTTACCATCAGACTACCAACATTACTGTCAGACTACCAACATTACTGTAAGACTACCAACATTACTGTAAGACTACCAACATTACCATCAGACTACCAATATTACCGTCTGACTACCAATATTACCATCTGACTACCAATATCACCGTCAGATTATCAAATGTAGTCTATCAATTTGTGGTAGTATGTTTTTTGAAAGTCCAACTGGACATCTAGAAATTTACAATCAATGATTTGATAATTGTTCTCTCTCAATAAACCAAAATAACAAAATATGGATGTCCTATATCCAAATTAATTTGGATATTTTGTTGATATACGGTATGCATGTTTATTTGTAAGTGCATCCAGGGCGTCAAGTACCAACAATTCTGTTGGACTACCCAGCATTATCAAATGGACACCAAGTTTTCAGATTGTTAGGCCATCTAGGCAAACATTAGCATTATCAAATGGACACCAACTTTTCAGATTGTTAGGCCATCTAGGCAAACATTAGCAATATCAAATGGACACCAACTTTTCAGATTGTTAGGCCATCTAGGCAAACATGAACAAAATGTTAATTGTTATTTATACATGTGAATTTCTTTTTCTGTTTTGCAGGTTCTTTTCTGAATGGCATGATCTTAAATTATATTTTTCTACATTGATCTTAATACTTGTACTAGACTTTGATAATGGCATCACTACTGAGAATTTTTGGACAAGGTAAAAGTAAAACTTGTTAATAAGACACTGTTTTCCCTTCATATCATCAATACGAGTGAATCTTTGACTATATATTACATATAATTCAATACTCTGAACATGTACAGTAGAGTCCAAGTGTAACTCAATTTCCAAGATGGCTGTTCTTTTTTATATTTTCATAAAAACATACAATTTTTAAAGTGATTATCCTTGTCATCAATGATTTCAACTAATTCTTTATAGTATTTATCTTTAACCTTTTCACCACCAGACTTTCTCGCCCAAATTTTTCTGCACTTTTTTTCTTATATTTTTCAATATTTCTGAAAATAAACCTCAATTTTGGAGCCAACAGTCAAAATTTGAGTAAATTTTCAGTTTTGACTCAACAAATTTGCCTGTTTTTATTCCAATGTTCTGAAGGAAAGTGCAGACTAAACAGGACTACCGTAAAATCTGTATTAGAAGCCGCATCCCTAATAGAAGTCGCACCCATTCTTTTTGAATAATTTAGAATAAAAAATTCATCATTTCTCATATGTGTACATGCTCTAATAGAAGCCGCATCTCCTCTGTTGCATTGTACCATTTTAATAGAAGCCGCGGCTTCTAATACAGATTTTACAGTATTTTGTAATTGAAAGAAGGAGCTGATGGTAAAAAGGTTAAGTTGCTATATATATGACATATTTAGACAGATTATACTTTTCACAATTTAAATAGACAGTAGTTTTGAAAGTAAGCTATATAAAGCTAGTTTTAAGCAAGATTTAATCTAACTGAATGTTCAGTTACTCTTGCCCTGTGCTGTGCTGCACTGTTTTTATGCATTTATGAGGATAAAATTTCAAGATTGTGATTATTTCAATTAAACTTGCTTACAATATCTTCATTTGGATTCTACAGCATTTTGATTTTGCCCCCCTGGTAGAGTGTGAGGCTGAAATAGCCTTGGACAATTTCACAATGAATTATAAAAAATTATTGATGAAAACTCTGTGCATATAATTCTTTTCATATAATTCTTTTCTAGTTGCAGGGAATATTTCACGTCGTTTGTATAAACATTCAGCAATGGCAAGTCTTAGGGGAATACCTTCACATCGGTCATACATTGTGACACCTTCAATGCAAAGTATAAGAACAAGAAGACAGAAATTTCAATTTACCAAACCATCATTGGTTATATTTGACAAGGATGGTACTCTTATATGTTCTCATGCCATGTGGACTCCATGGGTGACTAAAACTGCAGCAAGGTAATATATATATATTTATAGTCACCTGCATAGCCAATTATTATTCGGACTATCAGCAAGATGAATTGCAACTTTGCAATCTAAATTTGATGGTACTGTTACATTGATTGGTGCAGAGTTAGAGATCATTACATAGTCGTAACAGATGAAAAACCCAAATGGAAAAGTGTTCATTAGAATATACAAACAAGTTATTCTGAAGTGTTTTAATATTTTTTGAATTGCGTACAATGTAGATAAACAGGAAATGAATAGTTATTGAATACATCCACCCAGTTTGTAAATCATAATGTTGATCACCCTATGAAATAGTGTCCCCACACATAGCATGCCATCTGTCAAGTGACTTCGTCAAGTCTAGAACAAAGTAAACATCAAAATGTTGGGAGCCATTTTAGTAACTATCTGTCCGAATATTTCTTTGAAAGGCTGTAAATGTCATGTGACTAAAGGCCATCTCCAAATGCTGTCCATAAGTGTGCATGATGTTTCACTCAAACACCATGGCTACATGTTGCGATTTAACACACAACTGTAATCACATGCATGTAGATTAGTGTCTAGTGAAGATCATTTACTTCCTTACATGATTTCTGAAATTCTTATGGAAGCTAAAGCAAGGTGAATTATAAATATTAGTAACTACATGTACATGTATATGTAGGATGGACACACTCAAAAAACTGGATTTTACACGATTTTGACATTCAAAATGGCTGCCTGGCAGCCATATATGATCAAGTCGGGAAATAAATCCATGTGAATATGTATACCTCCTAACTGTTTCTTTTGTACCTAGTATCCTTGAAATCAGTCAAGGCATCTCTGAGAAATATCAATTGACAGAAGAAAGCCATGATTAACAATCAAAATGGCTGCCAGTCGGCCATATTTGATCATTTCAAAAAAATAAAACAACGTGCATCTGTATGGGTTGTCCTTTGTCTTTGTAACAAGTCTCAACAAAATCGATCAAGCCATCTCTGAGAAATGACGATGGACACACAAGGACTGAATTTGACTGAGTTTTGGCATTAAAAATGGCCGCTAGTCAGCCATATTTGATCGAATCAGAAAAAAAAATGATGTGCACATGTATGGTTGACGCATATCTCTGTGTACCAAGATTTAAAAAAAAAAAAAAAAAAAAAAAAAAAAAAAAAAAAAAAAAAAAAAACGGTCCAGAATGAATAACTTAGCTAATCCTTTTAATTTTAATTTTAAGTCATACATAAACGGTTACGCTAAAGCACTTTTTCAAGAAAGACATGGTGGATGGCTGACACCAGGAATTCCATGTCATTCACATTTGATAAACAGAAACTGTGCCAATAACTAATCTATATGGAGACAATAGACCAAGTGTCTCTGTGAAATTTTACTCTTGTAGTCATTGTATTCATAAAAATAAGTTTGGGCGCAGCCTTTCCTGCCCTATATTAGACACAGTCCAAGTACTTATGGATTGGGTTTTGTGTTTTTGCTTGTCCATTTGTTTGTTTTGTTCAATCATCCCTTCAACACAATTCTGTTTATATCTCAATTTCACATTAAGAAAAATCTGGTACATAGACAAATGTAAGTTGATCTGCATCGCAATACAATCAAAGATTCTCCATTTTTGTTTGACGATTTTCATCCTTTACTGCCTAATTGTGCTTATATCCCAAATTCCCATAGTACCAGAAATCCCGGTTTCTCAGCTATCTTAAATAATTTTTCCAGTTGCCCTCATTTTTACCCATCCACACTTACTCCGCTATTTTTAAAAAACTGTTTAAAATATGCCACTGACTTTTTCTGGGTTGCATGTCAACCAGTGCTCTTTTGACTTTTTATCCTACCCTCGCCAATTGTTAGGTAGGTTACCATGCGCAAATAGAATTACACCGCGTCTGACACTAAATTGGGAATCAATCATTTTAAAATTTGATTTGTACTTCACACTTCATGTTACATGTATGTACATTCATTTTAAGATGATGATGCCCAAATCAAGCATTTCTGTCATTCTAAGAATGAATATTTATAATGTATGAAAATGAGATTGGATATGTATAGGACAGTAAATATACCATGTCACATACATTATAGTTAACAGTGTAGAACTGAAACATGTACAAAAAGAAGCATACAAATGCTGACTGTACAAGAAGGGAGGTGGGACGTTCATTACTGTTGAATTAGGAATGCAGGTACAGGTATAACCATTAGAGAAGTGTCACAGTGGTAATATTCATTGTTCATAGCTCTATACATGTATATTAAATTTAAATTTAAGCTTATAAGGTTGTCAAGGTAACATTTTTCTTCTCAGAATATTAACTACTTTACTCTAATGAACTTCTGTTTTATATTTATCATAGATTTGAAGCCTCCACTGGACATAAAAATCTCTCAGAAAAAATCTATCATTTGTTGGACTATGACAGTGAATGTAACAAAGTGAAACCAGGCTTGTTGGCACAGTCAACTATGCCAATAATCAAACAACGGCTAACAGATTTACTAGAAATGGAAGGAAAAAATGAAGCCGAAGCTAAGACCATTGTTGATGAATGCTGGGAAGAATGTGAGACTGGATCATCTGTTTCTGCATTTGGGGATTTGCCAAGACTGATGCAGAAATTAAAAGAGGAAGATATAAAGATTGCTGTCTGTACTGCAGATTCCAGGAAAGGAACTCTAGCCGCTTTAACAGAATTAGGATTGATTGATCTTGTAGATGAAATAGTGTGTGGTGATGATCCAGGTACTGAACCAAAACCTAGTCCACGTAATGCTCAGATATTATGTGAAAGATTTGGTATAGACCCCTCACAAGCTATGATGGTTGGGGATACTCTTGCTGATACGGGTATGGGAAGAACAGCTGGTCTTGGATGCATAGTTGGTGTATTAACAGGTGTGTGCTCGGTGGAACAACTCCAACCTGAGGCTGATATAGTCGTAGATAGCGTCCATGATGTATTTGATATTTTCATGACAGAAACCCAGTCTATGAAATCATACACTGATATTGATCAAGAAAAGGTGTTTGTAAGGTCTTATTCCACTTTGAGACCTACCATCCCCAGTTCTGCTCCAGTGTATGATAATATAATTCTTGGTGCTGGGTCTGCCGGGTGTGTGTTGGCTAATAGGCTGAGTGAAGATAAAGATAACTCAGTTCTATTGCTTGAATCAGGACCAAAGGATAATCCATGGAATTGGAAGATACATATGCCAGCTGCTTTGATGTATAACCTATGTGATGATAAGTACAATTGGTTTTACACTACAGAACCTCAAAAAGCTATGAATAATAGGCAGATGTATTGGCCCCGTGGTAGAGTATGGGGTGGATCTTCATCACTAAATGCCATGGTTTACATTAGGGGACATGCATATGATTATGATAGATGGCAGAATGAAGGAGCAGATGGATGGTCCTATGCTGACTGTCTTCCGTATTTCAAGAAAGCTCAAACTCATGAACTCGGAGCAGATGACTACAGGGGTGGAGATGGACCCCTCCATGTTTCACGAGGTAAAACCAACAACCCACTCTTTAAAGCCTTCATTGAGGCTGGAGTTCAAGCTGGTTACCCTGTTACAGAGGACATGAATGGTTATCAACAAGAAGGGGTTGGATACATGGATATGACTATACATAATGGAAAGCGATGGAATACATCTAGTGCATACTTGAGACCAGTTTTACATCGACCAAATTTAAAAGCAGAAAGTAAAACTATGGTTACTAGAATTCTTTTTGAAGGTTCCAAAGCAGTTGGTGTGGAATATCTTCAGAATGGAGTATTACATAAAGCTAGGGTAACTAAAGATATCATTTTATGTAGCGGTGCCATCAATTCTCCACAGACTCTTATGCTATCTGGAATTGGAAATGCTGATGAACTTCGACAACTCGGAATACCTGTAGTGGCCAATCTTCCTGGAGTTGGTGAAAACCTACAAGATCACCTTGAAGTATATGTGCAGCAGAAATGTAAGAAGCCAATCACTCTCTATACAGCACAGTGGAAGTTTCCATGGAACATGGTTGGAATTGGGCTCGAATGGTTTCTTTTCCGTACTGGGAAGGCTGCATCGGCACATTTGGAAGCTGGTGGTTTTATCCGAACTCACCAAGATGTGGAGCATCCAGATATCCAGTTTCACTTCTTACCATCAGTGGTTAATGATCATGGACGCAAGTCAGGAGACTGCCATGCTTATCAATTACATGTGGGAACATTGAGATCTAAAAGTGTTGGCTACGTTAAACTACGTTCAGATAATCCCAATGAACACCCAATCATCCAACCAAATTACATGTCGCATGAACAAGACTGGGAGGAAATGCGATATGGTATTCGGTCCTCGCGTGAAATCTTTGCTCAAAAAGCATTTGATACGTATCGTGATTCTGAAATCCAACCTGGAGCGGAACTCCAGAGTGATAAAGAACTTGATGAATACATTGCAAAGATGTCTGATAGTGCTTATCATCCTTCCTGCACATGTAAAATGGGAAGTGATGCCGATTCAATGGCTGTAGTCGACAATCATACTAGAGTCATTGGTGTTGACAATCTGAGAGTAGTAGATGCATCTATAATGCCTAGCATTGTCAGTGGAAATCTAAATGCTCCAACCATTATGATAGCAGAAAAAGCTGCAGACATTATTCGTGGCAAGTCCCCACTTCCTCCATTGTCTGATGTGCCTGTATGGAAACCAGAATCGCAGGATACATTGAGAAGAAAAGCCAATAGTATTGCATAAGATTACATTAGATTCGAAAGCAGCTTTACCAATATAACCACTCTATTATTGTATATTAGATACTGGAGAATATCGAGCAGATAATTGAGACAACTACCATGTTAATCAAAAGGAACTAAGCAAAATAATGAGCTAAGAGATGTGTGTACATGATTATATGCATGTAATTACATGCTGATAATTTAGCTGTACATAAATAATAACAAAATATTATTCCATGAATATATTAGAATTGAATTCAATTGAATTCTTAGATGTATACCTCGATATAAATAACAAATTGGTCTCCAATACATTTTAGGCAACATCTGTCATTTCTTAAAATACTTCAATTTTAGGGCACTTCAGGTTAATAAGGTACAGCAAGTAAGATGTTGGTTTTGCCTGTCTAACAATTGACACTGAGTTGCGCGAATAAAAATGTATATTCTTATTTTTAAAAATGGACGAGTTCCTGTCTTTCTATTCTACTGAAGCAGTGCCAGTGGTACAGCTACCAGTGGTCAAAACCCATTTATTGTTTAAAGGTATTCAGTATTATTAATGAGATGCTTTATTTAGATATTTAACATCAATTTGTTTCATTTCAATTGTCATTTTTGTATTATGTACATATAGAAATGATCATGGATCTGGGAAAGTACAGTATATCAAAAAAGAATAACTTTTCGGTCATTTTAATGGTCAGTTACATTTCCTTGGTACTTATGTACAAAACGTGCATGCTTTTGTATTATGTTTTCTTAAATAACTTATTTTAGCGTACAGTTTGTATTTTGAAAGAATAGAACCCATTTTATGAATACAAGATTGGTTTTCACGTTAGAAATTCATGTAACAGGTAATGACTGAAATAATGTTTTACTGGGTCAATCATTCAACATGGTTATAGTTGTGTTCATACCTTTATGAGATTTTTAATAGTTTTCATGAATGTTAGAATGTAACTTATTGTATTGATTGTTAACTGTTATTTCTAGCAGTAATAAAAATGGCAAATTATTATTGTATTTTATCGGTAATACCAAAGAAAATGTATAGATGTGCTTCGGCGAAACTCTAATTGTATTCTAATTTTTTTTCAAAAACGTACCATACATAAAGACACGTACATGACGTTGAACACTTGTGGTAGGCGTTTTTGAAAGATGGGTGTAATATGTAGAATGATAGCTTAGGCAAGATTAGACTATCACATTTTATAGAAACATTATGGTCATCATTTGAAAGATTTAGTATAGACCAAAAAAATGTTGGTACCAGACCTAAATAATTAGGAATTAAACTAAAAGTTGTCTATACAATTTATTTCTGTGCTAGTCAAATGATGATTAGTAAACCATTTATCCACATTTTGAAATGTATTTTAGACAAGATGATCAAAATCAAACTTTTTCTGTGGTTTCGATTCTAAAGCTTTAAAATGGCTCAATAAAACTTTGCAATAGAGTCTTTCATGTTAGGTCACAAGGCCTCCAGCGTCAGTTTTTCCCCACACGTAATGCGAAGAATCTTGAACGTGGCCTCCACAATGGCAGACTGTATCTGGGCAACGACGTTCAAAGTTGCATAGGCGAAAGACCAATATAAGGTTATTAATAAAGATGTAATCTGTATAATAAATTACATCAATATACGATAGCAGTAATTCAGAAGTTCCCCAGTAGTATGTATTGCGGGATTAATAAATATATAAACTGAAAAGATGCACAACGTCAAGTTGCTCCTCTGATTATTTACTTGAGTCAACAGAGGATGAGAACTTCTCTAGAACTGTGGGGGATACCTGGTTTATGTAATATAGCAACCGACTGAAGACTAAAAACACCAAGTGGGTAATTAACATAGGGTATGGTGGTCTTGTTTATCCTTTCAGTTTATATATATATATATATATATATATATATATATATATATATATATATATATATATATATATATATATATATATATATATATATATATATATATATATATATATATATATATATATATATATATATATATATATATATATATATATATATATATATATATATATATATATATATATATATATATATATATATATATATATATATATATATATATATATATATATATATATATACCGGGAAATGCATTATACTGAGTGGAATAATTTGAACACTACTTGTCAGACTTCAAGCTTCAAATGTCAGTGAAGATATGTTTGCTAAAATTGCATTCATTTCAGATTACAAAAATCCCCCAAACTTGTGTTTATGAATTGGAGCTTAATTGAATGACACCCCCCGCCTCCCCCCAACGGGTATCATGACGTTTTTCTTGGAGCATTAAACCCGATAGACCTCTTGTAAAGTCAACTCGTGGTCGGTGATAAGCCCCCAGCTTATTCTCAAAAATAACATCAACATTCTTGCTGTTCGATAAACAATTAAATAGTTGTGATCGTCTTGTCACCTTGCCATGGAAGCGAGGCAACTATAATATTGTAAGAACGCATGACTGGCTGAAGTGTTAAAGATTGGAAAATCTGGATGGGCAGTGTTAGAAAAACTGTACAAATATTCATCTTTCCTTCCTTTAGTTTAAGTGTTAGTTCGTTTTTGAATTTGCTGAAATTTTCAATTCGGCTAACGCCACTCCTCCCACTACAGAGTGTCTAACGTTCACGTCTTAACTGGTTGTGGGCTAGTCGTTAGAGAAATACTTTATTACAATGTACCTGTTGCTGCCATTACACAAAGTTTTTGTAAGACATCGAATATATTCATTTTTGAATGGTTTGTAGGGAATATTCATTCCAAAACTAATCGGCACCACGTACTTCGAAAACGAGGGCTTGGCTAGCAGTTGTTCATGTTGTTACAGTATGGTTTTTTTTGTACACATTCTAAAAGTTATCGATGAAACGTTCTCATTACTGTCACTAAAAATCGTTTCACGCAGCTCAATTGATTTTAATAGTATCAGCTTAAAGGGTGGTGGTCGTCGCGCCGCGTTCTGTTATATATGGGACATACACAACGCGTGTGAATTACTTTTTTTGTTGACATGAAACTCGAAGGCGCGCTGCGTGACGACCACCGCCTTTTAATGTGAACGCTAATTGTTTTCTTCTACTTGTTTTTTTTAAATATGGTGAATAATTTGAAACATTTCCATACACCTTTTAGCTCTATATAATGTCATTAAAGAGAACGCATTCGCATGTCTGACATTGAATGTAACTTCGATTGAAGATACCGCCAATGTCAAACGCTGGAGGGATTTCCGGCATGATGCATTTATACTAGACAATGAACGGAGAGTACCCCCCCCCCCTCCCCGATTTAACCGGTCGATATTATGGAACGTTTGGTTACATTGCAGCAGGTTACGTCTAACATCATTTTAGAACTACCGATTACACAAGAATATTACAAAAAAGGTAATTCGCTAAATTATCTTATATTTTTGCATTTTATTTGTCTTGAATTATGACTGAAAGTAATCATATTTATTAATATTATTTATTAAGTTTGTTATTGCATGTAATCTTGTAACTCTTCTTGTGAGAACAAATGCCTGATAAACGAAATGCGCGTACAATCTTTTAATATGAAACATCGTGAAGAGTAAAATTAAAGCATATCTGTCAAAAATTATGTTGTATGTAATTTCAAGTATTTTTTTATTGACAATATCAGAGTTGCATAATACTTAGAATGCCATGTACATCCTTTACAATGTAATCAGCATCTGCTTTCAGTTCATCTTCGCTGTAGGTGCCGGTTGGTACACCAACTATCCATCCTAATCCAGCAGACCTACCCATCCTACTATCACCGAGGGTATCGCCAACAATCATTGTATCTGAAGGATGGATGCCTAATCGCTCGCAGATCATCAATGCGTTATGGGGGCTTGGCTTAGATATGGAATCTTCATCAGTGCCGCACACCATCGTGTCAACCAGCTGACCTAATTCTAATATCTTTACTACTCTTTCAGTTGACTCGCGTCCATCCCCAGTGCATATGGCAATTTTAATTCCATTCTTTTTTAGGGTGTACATAAGTTTCTTCACATCTCCAATGGGGTTCACCCCAGTTGTTGCTAAAATGTCTTCTCCAAACCAACATTTCTCCATCACATCCTCGGCTTTTTCCACTCCTTCTCTTACCAGAAATGAACACAATTCCTTTTTTATTAGATCATCGTTTACTTCTGTCATGATTCCCTTCGTCATTCTTCTAGTTTTTTCGTCATACCCAAGAAATTTGTAGAGCCTGTCTCTGAATTGTAGCTTGGTTTCAGCCTCCATGCTACAAAAATATAAATTTAGAATTGTTACAAATGTCGATGATTTGACCATGGAATTATAAACCCCATAGTTCCATGATTTGACAAAGTATTACGTTTGCCCGAATAAACGTGCAGATCGTATCACTATAATTGGTTTATACCACGAGCTGGTATAGGTGACATCCTTCAAGAAAGTGTGTAGACCATGGTTTTTCCACAGTCCTTGAGTGGTTTTTCGACGCCTATCATGTGATTCACCTGGGCATTGCGACGTTTTCGAGTTTCGAATTGTTCTTATAAAATACAGTAAAAATTGATGAATTTATATTATATTCGAGTGTTATTAAACAATATATTCATTCATTTAAATTACCGAATTTAGGGAATGACAACACGGGTTGTTTTTCGTACTTACCTAACTGGAAAACCGCCAATGCACAGGTGGAAAACTAACTCAATTGTACTCGGTATATGATAGAATTTCACACAAATACTGCCTTGTAAACTACTGGTAAACCTACGCTCTCATAAACTATCAGGTAAACTTCCTAACGAAATACGCTCACCTACACCGGCTTATGGTCTAGTTGTTGTGGTTCTTGTTTTTTCAGACTTGATAAACAGTTTATAAAAAAAAAATCAGAAATATGAGCAGATACACAAATTGCATATAATTATTTTTATTATAAAAGGTATTTTCCAATATAAATAATGATAGTTTTTCTTTTCTTTTTTAAACCAGGCGGTGAGTTGCATGGTGCGATTGGTTGCGTTATGTCCTCATTTATGAATAATTCATTACTACAAAAAGTTTGTCGATTTTAGGGCAAATAAACAAAATATTACTATTATATATATGTAACAAGTGTTTTAATAAACAAATTTGTTAAAATGTTGTAAATAGCAATTTTGATCAACGGTTTTTGATCGATGTTTTCGTCGTATACGGAAATCAATATATGGTATTCATGTTATTAAGCAATATACCGAACACTCTGAAAATACAATGAATGTAGTTTGATATTGCTTATTTTCTACAGTGTGAAAGAAGGGCGCCCTCACGTGCGATTCCACCTTTGTTCAAAACCATGTGTTTTTGGGTTTTGTTTTGCTTCGAAACTGCACACATACCGTCGCAATAAAGTAACATACACTCGACGAGTTGATCAAAACTAATTGGTAAAATGGCGCTTATTTCAGTACAAAATTGGGAATTAAGAACATGATGAAGCAAAAAAAAAAAAACTCGTTTAAAACATATCATGAAATGATTAAAAAACTTGACCTACATCATATCGCGTCTTGAATTAATTCATTTCAATGTAAAAATAGTCGGTGACTGAATTTACGTTACCTTTGTGCCAGATGTCTCGTTAATGGACCCATCATAGCATGTACACATATCAAAGTACCATCTTTGTCAAATATCACTAATGCAGGTTTTGTGGGTCTATTGCCAGTCTTGTCAGTCATTCTTGTAACACTCTTACGGGGTAAAAGGTTGTTAGGATGCTCAGTTCAGTTACCTGAAATAACGAATCATTAAATTGCGTATACATTTAATTATTAATTGTGCAGTTAGCTTATTTAAAGGGCGGTGGTCGTCGCGTCGCATCGCGTTCTGTTCGATATGGGACTCACAGCGACGTACACAACGCGTGTAAAATACATTGTTTGTTTACATGAAATTCGAACACGCGCTGCGCGACGAATACCGCCCTTTGAACGAATCGTGGTGATTTTTGTAGTTTATGTCACTTAATGCAAAATAATATAACAACAATATGGGCTTTTGTCACTGCTGTCGGAAAATCAGAGAGAGAGAAAAACTCACATAGAGTCTGCTGCAGTAAATTTTAAAAGAGAACGATCGCCAGTTTAAATGTCAATGTGCATGAATACTTGAACTTGTGAACTCTAGCCTAAATGCAACTTGGTTATAGTTCAAAGGTCGTCCATTTTGATGGACAAAATAATGTATTATATTGACTATAATGCTGTGTTAAACAGCGACATGATAACTGCAATATACCGATCACTCCGACTCTCTATCGATTGTTAGTAGATACGATAAATATCAGCAGCGACATACAGCTACGAATACTATTATTTCACAGATATAACAGGCATCACGGTCACGGCCAACCGCCCTTGTATAATGTGTTTATGAAAAAATAGTCTGGCTTCCCAAAATCAACGGTTACACGGGTAGAAACACCGTGCACTGGTATAGTTACACCAACTTACCAGCGCCTCGGTCAGAGTTCATATAACAAATAGTCTTGAAAACAGTACGTTGTGGTATGTTTGTTCGGTATATATCACAGGGGCTTGACGATCTATTCGTCTCAATGCGTGGACGTCTATGGGGCCGTGCGACTATGTCCCGGTAAAGGACCTTACCCTTGCTCAAAATAATATAAATTATAGAATTAAAACAGTTTAGTAATGTAAAGCAAGCATATGTTATTATATTTAATCATCACGCTCCGAAACCACAAAAATCACTAATACTTGTTTCCGGCCGATCAGCTTGCACTATATATAAGACAAGGGAGGAAACAAAATATGCACACATTTTTCTAGCTGCCGAAAATCATACCTCAAAATACAAAATACCTTGTTCAAACCAGTTACCAATGCTTATAAGACATTGAACTATCGCAAAATGTTGTCCGATTACATATAAATCATATATTTTTCCAGATTTTACGCATTTATGACAAAATTTGACATTTTCTATTCTCTGTGATACCAGCCTTCAAGTTGTGTCAATCTGCGCATGCTTTCGCGCCCTCAAACGCCAGGGCTGCATTTCCTTTCTTTGTTGCCAGAATTTGAAATTCTCAACTATGCATAATCATTTATACACAATTCTATATTGTCTTACCTGTCTTTCTCGATTTAGTTGAAATATCAAACAGGATGCTTCAGATTTGTCTCGAATGATTATGCATAGTTGAGAGCGCGTTTGATGATGCATAGTTGAGAATGTCAAACTCTGGCAGCAAAGAAAGGAAATGCAGCCCTGGCGTTTGAGGGCGCGAACGCATGCGCAGATTGACACAATCAAGGCTGGTATCACAGAGAATAGAAAATGTCAAATTTCGTCATAAATGAGATGTGACCCGGATACGTTTAGTCAATACACTACAGAGACATGGGTATATATGTCCATTACGCAGAAACAATCCTTATCTAGAGTTAATAATTTGTACATGCAAACAACAGTGACAGATCTTGGGATACGGACGACCCCCCCCCCCGTTGAAAAATGTATTCAATTTGTTTTTGTATAATATAAAAATTCATTAACTTAGATTTTAACAGGTAACATATACAACTAATCACACTAGATCATAATCTATCCAGGCAGTGGACTATTCCGGTTCTTACACGATTAGCTGTGAAAAATTACAGGTGTTTTCCTATATAAAAAAAAAAAAAAAAAAAAAAACATTGTATACAATTCTTTACATTTTTATTTTTAAATACCGCATGTAAACTGATGGCATTCATTTGTTCTAGCGTATGCCGAGTTGTGTTTTTTTCACTTCGTCGAATGTAAATTTTGTTCTCCATGTTTTATAGCATGTAAAATGATGGCATTCATTTATTACTAAAGCATGTCCAGTTTTTTTTCTCTTCATCGATTATAAATTTTGTTCTGTGTTTTATAGCTTCATTAAGTTTCGAATCAGTATGTGAAATCGGTGTGTTATGTACGAGTGTAAATCACACATGATTTACTACTGATAATCTCTGCCCTATGTGCTGAGTTTAATCTGACATGAACAAGGTCATTTTCTAGAGTGTAATACCATTAGGGATGTGGTTTTGAAAACAACACTGCGATAAAGACTTCTCGGTTTTGACATTGTGAAATTCTTTCGTTTTTATGCAAAAAAATACAGTATTTTTATGAAGTAAAATCATATTTATTAAAGTTATTGTTCATACATGAAATGTTGAACACACTACATAGTTTGTAATTTCATTCAGCTTCTTTTAGGTATAATTCTAGACACATAAAAGGCAAACATATAGAGAATATAGCAAATTATCTTTTTTCTATAATATACTTGTGTGAGCAGTAATTATAAAAATTATTTAGGGGTGCATAGCGAATTTCGTTTCAAATTATTTTTATAATTTCTGAATTATCTTGTCAATATCAATTCCCTCTACCATCTACACACGCTTCTGTTTTCTATATGTACACTTATATGGCATATTGATCAGATTTGTAAATGTAAAATATTAGAAATAGCACTGGAGTGGGAATTAAATCCCTGTTCCGAATGTATCCACCCTGCTGTTTCCCGTAAGCAATGCTTTTTTTCTCGCCAATCAAGGGCACGTCGAAAATTGAACTTCACTGAATTCCATATATTTACTGACCGTATATACTTAAGCCCTGGGTTGAGATCATGTTCATGTCAGATTTCGGCATGTACACTTATCTAATAGTCTAAATTCATTCCCATATCCACTGTAATTGAGTTTTGCTGTACTTAATACGCCAGTAGCGAGTGTCCTTAGTGCTATGCCGTAGCGTTTGAAGTGTTCATTCCAAACAGCACGTATTGTTAGTGACTTTACTTAGTGCTATGTCGTAGGGTTTGAAGTGTTCATTCCAAACAGCACGTATTGTTAGTGACTGTACTTAGTGCTATGCCGTAGGGTTTGAAGTGTTCATTCCAAACAACACGTATTGTTAGTGACTGTACTTAGTGCTATGCCGTAGCGTTTGAAGTGTTCATTCCAAACAACACGTATTGTTAGTGACTGTACTTACTGCTATGCCGTAGCGTTTGAAGTGTTCATTCCAAACAACACGTATTGTTAGTGACTGTACTTAGTGCTATGCCGTAGCGTTTGAAGTGTTCATTCCAAACAGCACGTATTGTTAGTGACTGTACTTAGTGCTATGCCGTAGCGTTTGAAGTGTTCATTCCAAACAGCACGTATTGTTAGTGACTGTACTTACTGCTATGCCGTAGCGTTTGAAGTGTTCATTCCAAACAACACGTATTGTTAGTGACTGTACTTAGTGCTATGCCGTAGCGTTTGAAGTGTTCATTCCAAACAACACGTATTGTTAGTGACTGTACTTAGTGCTATGCCGTAGCGTTTGAAGTGTTCATTCCAAACAACACGTATTGTTAGTGACTGTACTTAGTGCTATGCCGTAGCGTTTGAAGTGTTCATTCCAAACAACACGTATTGTTAGTGACTGTACTTACTGCTATGCCGTAGCGTTTGAAGTGTTCATTCCAAACAGCACGTATTGTTAGTGACTGTACTTAGTGCTATGCCGTAGCGTTTGAAGTGTTCATTCCAAACAACACGTATTGTTAGTGACTGTACTTAGTGCTATGCCGTAGCGTTTGAAGTGTTCATTCCAAACAACACGTATTGTTAGTGACTGTACTTAGTGCTATGCCGTAGCGTTTGAAGTGTTCGTTCCAAACAACACGTATTGTTAGTGACTGTACTTAGTGCTATGCCGTAGCGTTTGAAGTGTTCATTCCAAACAACACGTATTGTTAGTGACTGTACTTAGTGCTATGCCGTAGCGTTAAAAGTGTTCATTCCAAACAGCACGTATTGTTAGTGCCTGTACTTAGTGCTATGCCGTAGCGTTTGAAGTGTTCATTCCAAACAACACGTATTGTTAGTGACTGTACTTACTGCTATGCCGTAGCGTTTGAAGTGTTCATTCCAAACACCACGTATTGTTAGTGACTGTACTTAGTGCTATGCCGTAGCGTTAGAAGTGTTTATTTCAAACAACACGTATTGTTAGTGACTGTACTTAGTGCTATGCCGTAGCGTTTGAAGTGTTCATTCCAAACAACACGTATTGTTAGTGACTGTACTTATGCTATGCCGTAGCGTTTGAACAACACGTATTGTTAGTGATTGATTTAGCCTCTTTCGGCAATTATTGCTTCAGTCAATGCTACTGACGAACGTTCCAAAATCATCACGTGAATACAACAATACTAGAATGTTATTTTAGCTATTGTAATTACAAATTGATTTCACTAATTCAAAAAATAGCAGTAATAAGTTGATCCAGCATAGACTTGTGTTCTTACAATAAGATTGTTAAGAATTTATCTTGATCCACAACCGTGTCCTTCTCTTCGGATATGTTTTCAAAGCCGCATCACAAACTATGGCTGATTCAGACACTAATGTAATTAAAGCGGGAGGGTCATCACCTGCGCACGCGTGGGAATTCAGTCCGAAGCGACGATAACAACACACGCTAAACGCAAAGGCTCATGGGTAGACGCTTGTTTGTAAACAATGACACGCTATGGCCGTCTGCCGCATGCGCAGATGATGACTACCCCGCTTTAACCTATCTGTTGACAAGATATGCTTTACTGTGTAAGTGAGCTAATTCATACTCAGTTTTCAGTCAAGTGCCCGCCAAATATCTGGCTAAGTATTTAGTAAGATTGTCAAGCAGGAATGTGTAAAATTACTTTCACGTGAAGCTTATTTAGAAAATGCGAAATGCGAAAATTGCACGGTGTTTCCAAGACGACATACGTTTTTGATAACGAAGTTATATATCGAGGGGATACGACTAAATGGTTGATAAGGTTATTTTTAGGATGTTCCAAACATGCACTCCGGCAGTACACGGTCGAATCGACCTATTCTAACTGTACTGTCTTCTTACATTTTTTGCGGTTTTCTTGTAATCACCGCACAAAATATTGCTAGTTTTTGTTATGATAACAATAGGAATATTCTTCGTGTAAATAAAAAACATATTTGTCGACAAATCAATATATGTTGGCATTAGCCATGCTTTCTAACTGAGACGTCTCAGATTCAATACGTGTACAATATTACGTAAACATATGACGGATATTCCATTACGTATTCAGACGTACATTAATCATCCAAACTCTTAAAATATAACAAACTTAAAACTGTATTTGGTCAAGAAAAATACCGAAACATTGTTGACAATATATCAATCAGAACTTGTCTTTGTGAATTTCGTATCTCTGCATACAATTTGAGCATTGAAGCTGATAGACCATTATATAATGAAAGGATTGACTGAATTTGTGTTCATTGTAACCTTAGTCAAGTTATCCTAGTTATCCTGTAAATTTTAGCACAAACAGTTATTAAGCGCTCTGTAATACATTTTAAAATTTGATATTGTACTTATTGGCCGGTGGCCTCTGTACCTTGAATAAATACACATTACATTACATTACATTACATTACATTTACATTACATTTACATTACATTACATTACATTACATTACATTACATTACATTACATTACATTACATTACAAAACGGATTTAACATTTACACATAACAATTATCTCCAAACATTGTGAAATGAATATATGCATGATGTCACGTTATGTTGGTGACATTACTTTACGTCTTTTGGGGTCATCTATCTTTCTATGCCTGAATGCTTTCTATGTCGAAGTATATGTCAGTCGTCTGTAATTTGTTATTAAATTGCTCCGTGCTCTTGGCCCTGTGATTTACTGAACGAATACTAATTGTGTGTTTACTTTCCAAACTTGATCCTGGTAATGTGTTTAGTCGGTTGGACTGCAGACTGGACTGACTGGAGTCACCGACCACAATATTCAAAATAATAGCAATAACTCATGATTCCTTTTAGTGAAAATACTACACTCGTATAATTGTTCACAAGTCCTACTATCAGATTATCTCCTCCGTGCTGATTGGACCGTAACCATGGTATTGTCACGCGTACATATCGTGATATTGTACATAACGTGGACATTTATAGAGTCTAGCAATCTTACAATTGATCAACACAGGCAGAAAGAAAGTACAATGATTACATTGAATTGAAAATCTATTATTTTTAGACCTTTAGAAAATATTCATCTTGGAGAATACGCATTGGAGTTAGATCGTTTAACGCTGTAGTCGACGTGTTTTGACTTCACAACTCAGATTTAATATAAGAGTGCGGGAATACCATTTGAATGTAAATCAAAGAGGACAATAATCGCGAGAACCCCTGCTTGCTTATTGGACCGTCGCCATAGCAATGCTCACTATACCAAGTCAGGCAGAACATAAATTAGGGATGACGAACCTGTTATTTTCCGGCCATTTAGAAAGCCCAAGTTACATTAGTCTACATGTAGTCTTACACAATATATGTAACGTTTTAATATATAAATACAAAAATAGTTCATAAATTAAACCTATTGTGTCTGCTAACGTGAATGTGTGTGACATTTTTAAACAACTGAAATATGTGCCTTATATAGCCCAATGTAACGGTAACGGTTTCCCGCTAATGGTTATGTCTATTGCTATTTGTTATCGTTTCTAGTCACTAGATTATCATGTTCATTTCTGGTGCACGTGGCTTACGCAAGGTCGCTCGACGCACACAATTAAAACAATAAAATGTGGCCGGACAAATATATATTTGTACGATAATTTTAGTAATAATAACTCGAGCTACAAACTAGACTATATATAATATCTGGATGGTGACGTAATCGAACACGTGATATTGAAACTTGCAAATTGTTTATTGTGTCGGCGTCACTTTGAACGGCTCAGGACTTGATTGAGATTTAGTTTGTGTTATAAAGTGGCGAATTCTTTACCACTCGCTCCGCCATAACTTATTCGGGTTAAATTCATCTGCGATTTGTAAAGTCGATTCACGTAATTGTGGAGTTTAATAAATTGAAGAACTCAACTGTTCATCACATTTAAGTGAGTATTTATAACCAGGCGCCCTCCGCTGTGGGCTTTTCAAATTCAATAAAATCTATAATGTTGTTGCAAATATTTGCAGCATGTAGTCAAATTTTAACGCCTACGTCGCCTAGCAACTATGAAATGACGTTATAACGTGAAAGTCGTGATTGATTTCTAGTGTACTGTATTAGTTTAATGTGTTTATAATTTATATCGTTGGTTACTATAAAACTGCTATGAGTAGCTGTATATTTGAACTACTTTCGGTGACAACACTGTCGTGTGGCTATGCCTGGTGACACAACGCGATCGTATACTAGTATCTTTTGCTGTAGATTGAATGACGTAATGAAATGAAAGATAAATAAATAAATACGAAAACGTAGAAAATATGTAACCAAACTACTCTTTTAAAGTTCTAAAAATAGCACGTGAAATAAAAGATGACATTCTTACATTGAAACTACCTTTCATTTTGTTGAAAAGATAACGTTGCCTTGTGGAACGAGACGGTACATTAAAATCGAGTTTCTGATAAAACGTAACTACAGGTATAATTTGAATAGATGGATTTACTTATAAACTGTAAATCTAGCAGACTACTGAAGGCGGTATGTTCAAACGATAACAGAACGATGTAACTGCCAAGGGATTTGATAAACGTTTTCTAAACCCTATAGTCGGACTAGATGCCAGATTCTATCGCAATCAACATCTGATAATATGTATTGCAAATTTATTATAGAAGAAAAATGAAACACACAAATATAAGATATGGAAAATGATAATTGGTTACTGTAGTCCTAAATAATCATTTGTGCAATGATTCTTCGGGAGTAGAACACGAAGTACACGAATTGTGAGTATATTAATACAGTAATATTTGCAATTGGACGAATAATGGCAGACACTGCACGCACAGGTACCTTACATTTTTTGTGATGATAGTATTTCTGAAGAAACATTTATACAATTTGGAAATATTTACATATTATAGACGAGTATAATAATGCAATATCAATGTAATGTCTGTATTCCAGTGTTTATATAACATAATATTGTTAAAAACACGTTTCATGGAATACTTAGTTCTTGTATCAGCGATGTGCCCATCGCGCCCTCTAGCGTCACGTTCTCTATTGAGACTCGTACTCTGCATGATACACATTGGTATGTTATTAGAAGACACTGTCTGGTCGCCAAGACATGAAGTTGACATTACTCATAGTACAATACTTTCACGTTCAATTCGTACTTACGCAATTCGTACTAGCCGAAAGAAAAATTCTACACATCGGTGGATTATTCATTTCTGAAGTAGAAAACACACCATTCCAAGGTTACAATGGGACAATACGTGCAGCGTACACAGCACTGAGGCACATCAATACGCACCCTGACAGTGAACGTATACTACAGGGTTACGAACTGCAAATGACTTGGCAGCCATCACAGGTTAGTGTCATTTTAGTATTCGCGGGGTATGGTTCGAGCTAGACGAAATAAATTGAAACAGCTATAATAATAGTTTAGTACTTAAATCTATATTCAATTAAATATAAATCCACATAATTTATACATTCGTTTGGCCACGTAGAACAAAAGATTGTAATAGAAAACAAACACGTGGCCATGGTTGCTAATCGAGTATCAATTATTTAATTAATATTTTACACGTTATAATGATTTAGCTTCAGTAAAAAAACAATGAATTGCGGTCAGGAATTATAATGGTATTCTGTATCACTTATTCGATGTCAAATGTTGTTTCTTGCAGTATTGAAATTTTTGTTTCAGTACAATACATTACATGTGGTGTAGAGCGTGCAGAACATAATAATGTGTCTTCTCAGCTATAATCGCCGAGTTCCGTGTGTTTTTCGTCCATCGATTTGGCAATATGTTTGTCAATTGTTGTATTTTTTTCCTTTTTGCATGCATCATATTTGCCGTGATGTATAAATAAGACGTGTATTTCTAAACGTGTTTTCCATCTATTAACTATTAATGTGTTGATTTATGTATATGATTAAGTTACTTGTTGATGCTAGTTGACTAACATATAAACATGTTGCAAGAGGCTGAAACTGTACGTTACCAAATTGATTGCAGATTCCAACGGAACAGACGCGAAAACAGAATACATTCAGGAAACAATCAACTATTTTAAATTTAAACTGTCAGGTCTTGAAAGATCAGTCGTTCGGATCCAACTCAGGTGGAATAATAAAACGTCAAAAGAAATTATAGATTGGGGCAAGACATATTGCTTCCAGGTGATGTCAAATTTGGTATAACCCGTTTCGCTCGAAATGTTATTGAATACACCTAGAGCGATGGAAACACACAACTGTATATTTGAATACACGAGTGACGTTGTACATTTCTTATGGTAGTCGATAGAAATAATGCACATAACAGTTTGCTCCACAATTGATATACGGTCATTTAACATTGCCGTTTCATTCAGTAATGTTTAGCGATGTGTTTCAACAATCTTATTTGCAGTCAAAGTGTCAGACCCATTAACATACAATTGAAATATCACTCATAATAGTGAGTAATATGTTGGGCATAATTGCTGTTGTATAGAAAATAAAAATTGAATCAAATTATCGTGAATTTTTTAAAGCAAAAATATCTCGGTGTTTTCTGCCTTCTCCGTAAATAACGTAAACGTATATGATTAATGATGTTTCTACAATCACCGTGTAGGTGACATTGGTTTGAGTTGTGACGGTGATTTTAAAAGCTTCGAATCACAGAAAGCTATGTCCGTTGAGTTAGTATATGCAGTGCTATGTGAAAAAAAATTCCGCATCACATAATCTATCATCGTCTTATTTTTTCTCGTTGACAGACAATTAATCATATATTTTCACTTGTATACTTTTAAGGTTAAAGGGGAAATTCCTGGAAAGTATGCACTTCAACAGTCATCACTCACATCATCTTTTGCAATGAAAAACATTAAAAACGGGCATTTACAGAGATCATAACCCAGCAATAACAAAATTAACAAACATAACATTAATGTCTGTAAAAGGCGTTTAAGGCGTGTTTCAAACGTCCCGTATGACTGGATTATTCGACTGACGTAATCCTGGTGACAAGATTATGGAAACTGTCCACACAGCGCATAATTGCGAACAATTTAAAAGCATTTGAATTACCAATTATGTAATGAAACTAAATTCAAATTAGATTTTCTGAATTGCGCTAATTTTAAAATCCGCAACGAATGATTTTCTTATAAAAAATATAATTATAGAAGTTAAAATACGTTAATTTATTGAATTTGCGATGCTAACATGCAATCAGCTCACTGTACGACTTTTACCCGGGAGAACACACCACAGAGCATTGCTGTATGTGAGACCTGGCTTTGGAATAATATGAAATAATAATTGGCTTCAGATCTTAAGTTTATCAAGTTGTTTTGATTAAAACAAGCAACATAAAATTTAAACCTTATTAAATTTAAATTAAATATTGAAAAAAAAGTCTTACGAACCATATGAGTAATGGACCAACGTCAGTATAGTCACAGCATGTTACCAAATTTACGTTTTGAGAATAAAATTGAGTGACAGTTTTCAACCTGGTCAACACTGATATATGAAATTAATGTCATTTTGTAGAACGTGGCATTCTTTATTCCAAATTCGCACAGCCAATATTATCATCATCATCATCAAACCATTCGAATGTCGATGCACCAGGGAGATCGTTTATAGTAAATAATGAAGAATAACGGACGAACCGATCTACGATCCCTGGGGAACCCCTAAGATAACGGTAGCCGAGATGAAACACCGATTATCAATGACTACTTTCTGTTAACAAATTGCCATGTGCGTCACAATGATTGATTTTATACAACACGCTTATTCTATAATCTGTGTAAATGCTATCTATACCTGTCTGTCTGTCTGTCTGTCTGTCTGTCTGCAGTTATCAATGATAAGTTTGCGTGGACCTATTTATTTTCAAAACCATGTTGAGAAAAAGAGTCACGTGACTTTAAGTGTGTTGTCAAACAAGTTTCTCGATATAACCGTTCTCCATTACACATGTACAACAACGTCTAGTATTATATTCATTTGTTTTCAGTTTGTGTATTGAACCCTGTTAAGTCATTTTACACATTAAAAAATAACCATTAGCAGATTAACACTACGCATAGATAAGTATTTCAGAGAAAAACATATATTATATTACACATTTTCATAAATATAAGCCAGAAGCAATAATGCAAAGTTATAAACGTCGTGTCTCATATAAGCAATGTATCACGATTCAGTTATCATTTTGACCTATACATCCAATATAGTGAATAGTTCTATGACAGCAGAGGCCAAGATAATTGTGAATATGAATTTAATACTAAGTACTACTTTAGGTGTAAATACTGTATTTTAAAACGCATGGAATTTAAGTCTAAATTGATTGACTCAAACAAGTTTATTTAAACCGTATAAGTATATGAAGTGGCATTATTTCATTGTATCGTGCTGCCTTGCAGTGGCTGTGCCAACACGCCTATCCTGGTTATTTGAGCCATGCAACGAATTCAATATTAACATTCAAAGGATTTGCGGGTAAATACCATGAGCGTAAAAGCTATTGATTTATAATATTGATTCCAGAACGTGACAAGTAGCTAACCACGAGTGGGGCATACCTTTGCTGGATGTTTGTATTAGTATGTATTAGTATGCTGAAATAAATTTCAAATCTCATAAAACGATTTATCAGAATTTACACTTTTGTATACAATTGACATTTGCAGTAGATCGGAGTGATTTGTGTATGTCAGTTTCATTAGTCTACTATTTCATTCCTGTAAACGTCTCTACTACGCCAGTTTGATCCAAATAATAAAGCCGTTTATCATTGTTCATTGTCCAGTTTTGAAACACACAAGTAGCTAAAACAATTCGACATGTAAATCATACTTCAAGGGGAGGTTGCAGTGGTGGCAAAAGGACAATTTCATTAGATTCAGGGATCTAGTTGCCATGGAAATATCAAACTTGGGAATGATTTTTGTTGATACCCTGAAAGGCTAACATGGTGTGAATAGAAGTTCTATACAAACTAAATAATTATATTAAACACGAATTCCAATGACATTCAATAGTTCTGTGACGTATACACTTTTCCACATGCTCACATAGACTAACAGCTGTTATTTGTCGGTATTTCTATTATTGTACATTTTAGTTTATTAAAGGGCGGTGGTCGTCGCGCCGCGTTCTGTTCGATATGGGACTCACAGCGACGTACACAACGCGTGTAAAATACATTGTTTGTTTACATGAAATTCGAACACGCGCTGCGCGACGACCACCGCGCTTTAATAAAAAAAACTTCGTGCTAGGCATGTGTGACGTAATCGACATAATATTATGGATATATGTTCATGTTGGTCTAGAAATTATTCAAGTTTTGTGAATCTTATATATATTCGTATTAATGAGCTGTGTATACACAACACATCATTTGACTTTCGGAAGTCCATATATAATATAATATTATTTTTGTTTTCGTATTACAGTGTAATCCTGCACACGGCATCAAGGCATTGTATGACACACTCTACAATGGTCCACCAAAGGTTATGCTATATGGTCCATTCTGTTCAACGGCAGCACAAAGAATCACAGACGCCGCTGAGAAGTTCAATCTGGTCACGGTAAGATAGACATAACACAATTATGATTAACTTTCCTACGCTGGCACAATGAGCGAAATTACGTTTTAAATATACTGAATTGTGACTCCATCTTATCTGTTCATATATGCATACTGTTGCTTAAAGCGGGAGGGTCGTCACCTGCGCACGCGCGGGAATTGAGTCCCAAGCGACGATAACACACGCTAGAAAACGCAAAGGCTCATGGGTAGACGCTTGTTTGTAAACAATGGCCATCTGACGCATGCGCAGGTGATGACTGCCCCGCTTTAAGATGACATTCGAATAACAGTTCTCAATGTTTTGTTGTAACTTTTGATGCTGTTTGAAAATAAGTAATATCTGACTGATAGTTCTTTCTCAGTAGTGTCACTGTAGGTATTGCTAATAAAAAGCGATTGCATTTTACATTTATAGTATAATAAATAATGTTAGTACATGATCACGTGATTTTTATTATAGTTTTCCTATGGTGGAAGTTCACCTGCATTGTCAGATCATGAACGATACCCTCTATTTTACCGTACAGCAATGACAGCAGTGGACACTCATAATCCTACCAGGGTTGCCTTACTTAAACGCTATCGATGGAGTAAAGTGGCGCTTATCACACAGAATGATGATCTTTTTACATATGTAAGTAAACAATAGAGAGACTAATACATACATGGAGGTAAAACATTAACCTGTATACGATAACTGAATTCACACATTATATATGGTTCATTCGTTTTCACATCAGAATTTTTAAAATAATGTTATACCAATTGTATGGTGATTATGCTGTCTGTACAGATGTTCCTAATGTAAATATAATTCAGGGAAACATTTATCTTGCAAACCAGCTTTAAAGTAAGGTATATCGGTTGGATCCTATGTGAACGCACATATTATTTCACCTATTATTTTTTTGTATTATTTTTTTTATTTTTTATTATTTCACCTTTGAGCATGATTGGCCACCATGTAATTCGTTATATAAACTATTTTCCGCAAAATCCAGATTATGTAGACGTTGTCACAATTAACATAAACTGACTGAATTAATAATTGATCATGAAAATTCCCTGGTCGATACGATGAAATAGAAGCCGGGGGATGTTCTCTGGCGTTACGATAAAGCACATACGGTGGCCGGAGGAATGATCCCTGGTCGTCACGATGAAGTAGTGGCACGGGGAATGTTCTCTGGTCGCTACAGTAATTGTACAGTAAAAGCCGGTGATCGTTCCCCAGTCGCTATAATGAAGTTATGGTAGCTAAGATAAAGTAATAGCCAGGGGAATGACATTTATGCTTGAGTTACCAATGTTCTCGTTTCGATATTGTAGACAGTGAAGAAGTTGTTGAACGACTTACATGAAAACGAAATCGATGTTTTGACTTCGGAAGTTTTCAACCAGGACCCAACCACACCCATAACAAACATTAAGGTTAGTCAAATATCATACAAAATGAGCAACCACACAAAACAGATTCGATATCTTGTCTCATTTAATTATGTGACGTTTCTTCTGTTATTTATGCATTCATTCAAACTGACTATTCAGTGATTGGGTTGATCATACCACGTGACATAATGGCTCTTTTAATACATCGGTTTACTCCCTCTTGTTGGTGTGAGCTTTATACCCCAGATAATAAGATGCGGACCAGAAAATAACACCCCGCATTACCTGCAGTGTGTCTCGTACAATAATTATAAATAAAATAAGCATGGTCACGTATCTTTACTACTTTCCAAGCAATATATGAGTACACAGTACAATTATATTGAATTCTCATAATTCGGAATTGTTGGTTTATTTAATCAAAATAAAAGACAGAGCATGATTCCCGATGTGTGCGTATTGCCGGCTCAATGTGCCCAATCCAAGACGATTAGTACGTATATAGGCGTAATTTCAATATATGAAAATGTCACATATCAATACAACTGTTATAAAGGAACGATTATTCCAAATATACAAAATTTTCATTGCAGTACTGAAAATGAAGACCTAAATCAATATTCCATGTTTGTGTATTTTTCATCGGGTTTCCTTAAACATACATATCCTGTCAGATGATAATTTCATAATCAGACAGATTATTAATAATTAAATTTTCCCTGTTTCCCTATTTTAGAATAAAGATGCCAGGATCATCATAGGAAGTTTTTACCCAGACATTGGTGTAAATGTATTCTGTGAAGCTTACAGACAGGGAGTGTATGGACCTAAGTATGTATGGATGATCGAAGGCTGGTTTAACAACGGATGGTGGAATATATCAGACAGTGATTGCGGATGTACCACAGATCAGCTAGCCCAAGTAGCACAGGGATACTTTGGCACAAGTTGGCTGAGTAGAAATCCAAACTTGAGTACTATCAACTTCGGTGTGGTGGGTTTCTTTGTATTTGTGAATTTGTCGTGCTTCTGAATCTGCCATGTTTTTATCGTGTATAAAAAGATATCTGTTTTATGGAATTTGGTCATTTATGTTATTGTAATGTGAATGCTGATTCAGTTACTATTGATAGTACTATTTCAAAACTGTAATAGTTTAATATGATGATATACAATCGCCTTAACCACATTCTCCTGAATTCAAATACAACATGAATCGGTTTCCAATTGTAATGTGAATGTGATTTCTTGAATTTGCACCATAACGCTCCCATGTCCTGATTTTCTGCAATATCGCGGGAAAAGGGTGTATTAATTTAGTTAGTCATGCATATGCCCAATTACTTCTTCGTGTGGAGTTCTGACATTCAAAGTTTTTTTTTTTTATATTTCAACAGCCTACAACAGCCGAGATGGCATCATATTTTGCATCTAACGATGATGGTCCGTTTTCTCCTATATTATATGACGGTATATGGGCTTTGGCGTTGACATTAAATTCGAGTATAAGTAGACTATCCATTACTGGCAGGAAATTGGAGGACTATCACTATGGTAACAAAGATTATGCCGACATCATTTCGGAGGCTGTGCAGGATGTAGAGTTCACCGGATACACTGTGAGAAATTTACTTATAATCACCCCCGTATTCCGAATGAGTGAGACAGTATCGCGGAAGAATTGTTCAATTGTTGATATCCTATATCATATTGAACACAGGGAAATAGGCCCAAAGAATCCATAAACGACATCATTTTATTGTTCACCAATTTTATGCATATGCATTGGAAATTTGCCCAATACTGCAAATCAGTAGTTGCAAGGTAAACGTTACTTTACACAAATGAATGAAACTTGAATTTGCCAATCAAAAATTAGGTTAACGTTGATATATTCAGTTTTAAAAAAAAAATCATTTTCTGTAACACACCCGTTTGAAGGTGATAAACTGAACAACGTGTTATTGTCGATAATAAATATGTGTGGTAACGCCATGTGGTACAATATACATGTGCACAAGGCTAAACCGTCACATATACGATCGTAGATGATATAAATGATCCGACACTCACGACCGACGCTACAGGGAAAGATGGAAAATTTGTTTTTATGCTACGGTCCGTTCTGTGATAGATTAAATTTGACAGATCGTTTACGCTCCGAGTGCAGTTCCGGTCCCGTCTCATTAACTTTCACAGTGCGACATTACTATACCGAACTAACAGGTCTATGCATATGATAACTATATTTATTTGCGTATTGCCCCGTGTATTCAACCGGTCATGTGTTCTCCTGTACATACTGTTTCGCTGAAACTGTATATAAGATTCAATAGAATCGCTTTAGATTGCAACTATTTTGATGCATAGGGGACATCACGAGTTAGTTTGATGGACGGAGTCTAATACGAAACATAACCCTTTCTCACATATACCCATGGCTTGGGGCTTAGCTGATATGTGGCTTACAATTTGAGTATTAAAGTTCAACAGTAAGATAGATTATAAGATTATAATACGACTACCTAGCCTCGGAAACAAACAACCTTAATTCGCGTCGAGTGTTTCGTGTCTTGTCTGCTATAAAAGTCACTCAAAATCATACAAACTCACAAAGATAAATATATAATCCACAATAAATCGAATAAAAAAAACATTACAGTGTGACCTGTGTGTTTACCTACAGGGACACCTTAGTATAACAAGTACAGGCAGAAAAGGAGTTGTAAGAATTAGTCAAGCACAAGGTATGTTTGTATATTTTGTAGCAAAGTCTCATGTTACAGTAATATCTGTAGCAAAGTGCTGTTCAAATTACCATTGCACAATAACAATCAATGGTTTGTTTTGTAGGTGATAATCTCGTTACTGTGGGAACGTATTCAGATGGAGAATTGCAACTGATGGAACAGAATATATCGTGGCAAGGAGGTACGTCCGTATTTTTTTAAATAATAAGGAATGGTTCTAGTTCATTATTCATTGCCGCATATAACCTTATCGTAGACGTTTTGTATTTGTTCAATGCAGGGTTTGGGTCGAATAAGCCAAATAATGACAAATAGTTTTCTTAGATAAAAAGGGGACCCGTAATTAAAAGAAAACACGTATATCTTTCCAATAACATTCGTCTTAAACAAAGATACTAGCAACACAATGTATCGCAAACAACGCGATAATTCAAATATGAAAGACTGTCTTACTAATTGTATGTGTGGTTCAATGAAATGAGTACACCCACGTAATGGCGTAGGGTCGGTGAGATATGCACATTTTTAAATAAATTGTCTTTATGGGGGATAATTGTTATTACGCCTGCTTCCAAATATAAACGGCTGTGATTTACGGTTCGATTTGTTTCTTTCATCATATATTTTGTTATTCGTATGCCATGTGAGACTCACGTGCCTCTTAATGCAATACGACATATATATGACGTCATATGTTATTGCGAGTTAAAATTATGACGCTTTTTCACGCGGTTCATTCAGTCGGCGGACAAAAAGACTTCATGCAAATATTCTAAATTTCGAGGAACGCAGCAGTGTATCTTTTAATAAAACTTGATGCAAAATAACGCAACAAAGGAAAACCAACATGGTTTATATATATAAACATATTTCTTAAGGATGCAGTGACGCTGAAATTGGCCGTTAGGTTTGATGTGCGAGTTCATCACAGTTTCGGCAATATGTAATACAGATTTAATCATTCTCTTGCAAAATCGTGACATGCATCTAATATAATTCTTGCTTTGGAATTGGCAGTAGCGATTGAATGTCAATTTCCAACGACGCTGTATTCCATTATCATACTACTCATGTGTCACTGACGATGTAGGCATTGTTTTGAAAAATACCCAGAGTGCAGAGACTAACAAATTCAAAGGTCGCCTCGTCCCACAGCACATTTAATTCGACGCACGTTAATTAGTTTTTCTGGTGTAGTACTTTGTGGATGTCACAGCCACAATAACATGAATCACAACAGTAACAGCATTTGTGTAAGAAATTAAATTGATTCATTAAACGGTCTGCAAAGACAAACTATCAGGCGAGTATAAATAGATATATCAACAAATTTAGTATTTTTAGAAATCTCGAGAGACTCCGAGAAGTTGATCGACAATATAAATATTTATCATTATGAAGTTATTCGTTTGAGGGCTTAGTGAATCGAGTGTAAGTTTAATTTAGCGACTAATTAGGTCAATCTTTATTAGTTATTCGATAATTACTTGATGTAAGCGCCTGGAAGGATAAAATACAGTTTGATTTTATATCAAAACGCTCGGCAATGATATGTTTACAATTTGTTTCGTTCTCAGGCGACGTACCGAGAGACGCAACTCAGGTGATCACTGTAGACGAGAACATAAAAGACACCGTCCTCATCATTTTCTATGTTTTAGTTATCATCGGGATAACACTATCCGTGGGATTTCTCATTTTCAATATATACTATAGAAGAGAAAGGTAATGCCATTAGGTTCTTAAATAATCAATCACGTTCAAAAAGCTATTGTAGTCGTGCATATATACAAAAGAATCCCAACACTGAAGGTTGCTTCCAAAGACCCAAAGGAACTGTCTAAACATCACTTAACGTGCGCTATGTGTGATATGTTCTTTCAAGTTAAAGATGGTCATGAATATAGTATGGAAAACTACATGTCAATTTTCGTTAATTATATATATATATCTTTTACGTCTTCCAGAATTATACGACTGTCATCACCAAAGCTGAATAATTTGATAGCCCTAGGTTGTATATTTGTCTACACTACAGTTATCTTACTGGGAGTCAATGATAATATGTGGAACACGATGACCTTTTCACTTGTATGTAAGGTGCGTACATACGTCATTGTCAGTCAGTACACGTCTGTGACAAACATGATTCGGGTATTATATGTAAGCTATTATATAACCATTTGACTATTTGAAGTGCGAGTGATTTAGCGTTCCATTACGATGATTGTTACGCGACTGCGTATTTCCGAGAGTTATGGTACAATAATTCAAATGTGTACCTACAAACACTTGGTTTTATATCAAATGGATACTTGAATGGTTATCTTAGTTCTTTCATGACAACCAACTCCAAACAAGAACGAGAACATTGCGTATAATTATGACGTATACGACAAAAAACCTACATTATAGTGACAAAAAGTCCGCAAATGGTTAATTAGTTAAGACAAATTGTTATATTAAAATATACATTACACGTTTCTCTACACGACGTATTTATATTAGTATTATCGGCATGCATGGTTGACACAACATCTTAGTACAAGTGCTTTTCATCATGGCCTCAATATACTTGTCAAACATACTAGGAATGAATAGAAAAAAACAATCATAATACTATAAGTGCCCGAATTGTCGTTCTGATTTGCCAAAAGCGTGTTTTAAATTATAAAAACTGTGGTTAAATAATACGGGGTTTTCAGGTTTAAAAGTATGGCCTGAACGTGAATAACACACGGTAGAGGATAAATTCTACTGTGAACTGGAAACTGGAAGACATAAAACGTAGTAAAAAAAACATTATGACCCTTAAGTATTTGGGGATAAAAAAAGATTCATGAGAAATTATTTTTACAGAATTACGCAAATGACGCCAAAGAAAAATGATTGCCGTCTGCAGTGGCTCACTCGTGAACCCAGAAGCCTTCTCGGTCATCAAAACGAAATCGAGCGTACGTCACCAACTGGAGCCTGCCTTTTTTTAATTATGTCTTTTGAGACGATTTTACATTTATAAACGTTGCCACTAACAAGAAACTATTCCGAGTCGATTAAACGTATCGCAACGGGTCCAAATTTGCTCCACAGTTCGATGTATGTATATTCGCTATATGATACGTAGTTTTGTTTTATCACTGTTGCAAGTAGAACGTATCGGTGCTATTAACATATTCCCATATCTCTTAATTATACTTAAAATGAAACTGGCATAATAATAAAATTGCAATAAACCCTCGCCGCAGTAGGATATACAGCTCGATTTTTCACAATCAGCTCCATACACACACGAGCGTTAGCGATTACATTAATTTTAAAACTAATGCAATAGAAATATAGAAACATGTATACTAGTCAGAAATAATTTATAGTACTAATATGAATTCCCCATTGGTTAGCAGTTTTAAACAGAGCCTGATCAATTATGCCCGGATCGTCCATTTAAAAGCTTCTAAACTAAAATACATTTGTTCATTTTGAAAACGTTGCCAAGGTGAACACCAAATAAGCTTTTCTAGCGGCATCTTTTATAAAATTATCTCTCATGTTTGGCTTAAGGCGTCACGTCATTATCACAGTTTTAGCTTTATATGACGGAAATCTGTGAAATATCGAGATGTTCAGTTTCAATGACGACGTTGATTGCGTACGTTACAATAACGTGGCCAACACTGGCAAGGATTTACACCAACGGTTTGAAACAAATAAAAATGTTTTTATTATGGGTCAAATGCCGTAGTTTAAACAGCTGGAAAACGCTGGTACTGCGATTGTTTTTTGTAATGATAGAGCATATTTATTATGTCAGTAGCTTCGAGTATGGACAATGACGCTGGGATTTACATTGGCATTTGGGGCTATGTTTGTGAAGACATGGAGAGTACACAAGATTTTTACGGCTACGAAACGACGCTCAAAGAGCCTGAAAGTAGTGAGTATAATGCAAAGTAGTTCAAATAGTGTGACCAATAACCATGTGTTTAAACAATACAACACCATATTTTTTCCAAACCTGCTGTTTTACATTTTATACACAATAATTAGTTTTGTAATTCGTTGAAGGTGTCAATGCCATCAGGTCGTATTCGATTAGCTTGATTAAGCTCGACATTGACCTCAGTACTACTTAGATTTCCAATTACAAAGATCTCCGACAGTTCTGATTACCAATCAATTTTCTGTTCGAAAAGCCTTAAGATTTTCACAGTTTTATGGAAGATGAATTTTACTCCTAAAATAACATATTATTTCAGTTGTGTTTTCCATGTGAGTGATTTATAGTTCCGTTTGAACACATTACTGTTCTAAAAGTGTCAACGTTTATGTGAATTAATTGATGGCACGCTAGCTAACGAATACGTTCATATATGTTACAATGCAAGTGATTTATGTAATGATAATTAATAGGTCTTCAAGAGTACAACAATTTCCAACACTTACTAAATATTGATTTATAGCGACACCCTCTCATTATCCCGAGCAATCAGTTCTGCCCCATATTTATATCTTACAGGTTATTACAGATGCTCATTTGTTTGGTATAATCAGTGTACTGCTAGTGATTGATATTACATTACTAATTTCATGGGAAATTGTAGACCCATTTCGAGTGACGTCATCAGTGATTACCAAGGTAGTATGCGCGTTTCATTTTAATGTTCGTTCTAATGATAACGAAAGTGTCAAGTTTATTGTGAAAATCATATGTGAATAGGAATTAATGTGATTGTTTTGATATTGTTAGAAGGTGAGAGGTTAATGATAGTTGATCTAGTAGAGTTAATTGCATGTGAAATTATTCAGGTATTGTGCGTATCAATCTTTGTATTGTTGAAACATCACGTACATAATTTCATTCTTCTTTGCATTCTATACAGAGATACGCTGTGATTGAAGACGAAGAGATGTTCGTGGAATATAAACGGTATACATGCAAGAGTCGGTTCTCAAAGGAATTGACATTCGCTCTACAATGCTTCAAAGGTAGTTTTCTGTTAACCCATTCATAATTGCGTGCTTTGACTCTAAAAGTAATATTCAGCATTATAATAGCAAACTAGTCATTCACTATTGATCCTTTGATCAGTGCGCAGCCCCTACAAATATTGATCAACTGACTTTCTACCAAAGAACACAGCATTTTTAAACGTACGTATGTCTTCATATACATCCAAACTAACCACTCGTCATTTTGGTGTTTATGCAAAGTTAACTAGAGGATACCCATGATTTTCTGCTTCATTTTATTATAATGCAAATTTGTTAATCAAATGTATAATATCTGTGAACATATTTCCGCAATACTGAAGGTGTACAGCACGGTGTTGGCTGAGTAAGTAAGTTATCTCGAGGCGTTGTGTGCTGCGTGGAACTCCACGTGTGTAGCTAGCTGACTAGCAGCAGTGAATGACTTGTTTGCTCAGATATATACTGGTGTTCTGTTTGATTACGTCACACGCTACAGGCTCGTTCGCAGCTGGTTTTACGATACACGGAACCACAGTTCACATCAATATACCAAACGGTACAAACTTAGTGGTGTGATAGACACATGGATTGTTGATAGTGATCATTACACGACTAAGTACAATAAGGAGTAAATACAAATCTATGACGTGCTCAGTGGTACCATGTGGTATACTAGTATTACGTGAAAAACATATACCTTTATCGTTACAATGTAATACGAATTTTCTCTACGTATAACAATATAATTTATGATGATCCATATTTGTTTTACCAGGTCTTTTTCTGCTTAGTGGTGTGTATTTGGCGTGGGGTACACGTAATGTAACCATTGGCGCCCTAAACGACAGTAAATACATAGGGTTGTCCGTATATAACGTTTTGATATTGAGCATTATTGGTAAGTTGTAGTTGAGTATACTTTATTTAACATCCTGGTATTAAGAATAAACCATAACTGGTTATGCTAACAATGGACATGTCATTGATTGGCTATCGATCTAATACGAGTCACATGCTTGTAAAATAAGGTCTTGCGGTTTTCTTAACTACCGTATTTCCCAAATCTTAAATACATTTGACCTTTCGACTATATAAATCAATTATATGATGTGTCGAGTATTGCTGTAAGTAGTCTAAAAATACTATATTATGAGTATGCATGTTATCCAGATTACTCAGATTGTGAAAACACATCAGCGCATTCGATGTTAAATGTTATATTCACGACATGAGTGATTCTATTAGTTGTTATAGAAAATCACAATCCAATACATGTAATATGTTTTATATGAATATATTGACAGCACTGACAGTGGATCACTTCGTACATAATGTGACGCTTAGATATATTTCCATAGCAACAGTGTTATTCATAGCAACGACCAATACATTATGTCTCGTGTTTGTACCAAAGGTAAGGACCCATGTTTTAGTATACTCTAGTTATACTGTTTCTCTTATTACTGATTGTAAGAAAGACATACTGGGTTTCTGTATGTTATCGACACTAGCTTAGACACGCTGCTAATGCATTGCGATCTATATTCCTTGCCGTAAAACAGTAGGTGGTAAGTTTTAACGAATACGGCATTAACACTTCGTTGTGAGAATATCTCTTATTCATCGGTGTTAAACATACGTCATTTACACGTCGTCACTCAAACAACCTCACACCACATTTATGCGTCACGTAAGTCACGTAAGTACATGCAAGGAACCATGACAGCATGCATTATGCTTGTTTGAGCACGCTTATCCGATCTCATCTTCACCGTTACCATATTTCACTGCCTGTGATTACAGATATATGCGCAATGTCAGGAAACAGACCATGGTAGCACCAGTGTTAGAACCAGACGACACAATTTATCTACAATGGAAAGTACTAATGCTATTATTAGACGTGGGAGTGATACATTGATAAATAACCAAGTGTTGAACGCAGTAAGTCCGATACATTTTCACAAACTAAAATACACCTATTCCTATTCCTACTTCAAAACAATAATCACTGAACATGTGGCTCTCATGCATCTTTATCATACCCTATGTACTGATCACATGTAATTCAATTTAATTTTCAGAAACAAGACGAACTGAGAATACTTCACCAAACATTATCAAATCTAAAGACAGAAAATACATTTATATCTGAAAGTGATTGCAAATTTGGATGCTGGATCAACCCTGTCAGTAAAAAATGCCGCCGACGTTGTTTTGACACAGTGGAGAACATGGATTTACAAATGCAGACCTCAAATAGTACAATAGCCATGCAGTCAATTTGAAATTGAAATATAAACGGCGTAAAGACAATATACATACAGTGTTAGTACGAACCTGTTATAGTGTAGCTCACAATAACATTTTTTTTCTAAGAGGGTTACAACTAGAATTTGATGAGAGTAGATGTAATAAAAAAATATCAGTGTAAGGGTTGTCATAGTAACATTCAGTGCTCCTTCCAGATATGCAATACAACCAGCTAACTAAGTAACATGACGGTACGTAACATGACGCACGTACACAGTAGTAATTCAGCATCAACCGTCTAACATAATGATTGCACATGGGAGCAATTTATGTCCGTATCCAAAAGCAATCGACCTATAGGACCCGGAACAAACACATGACCAATACGAATGGCAAGTCAAACAGTGGCACGACTGCAAGTACCCCATGTTTTGTAATCAATCATGTAGAATCGATTTAGTTCAGTGGTTTTTCTAAATAAGGAAAACATGTGATGACGGTGATGATTCAATCTTGGGGATACAATTGTAATTCAGGCATGATTGGCTTCAACAGTTAGTTGTACTCGTCGCTACATTATTAACCTAATATTGAATGAGTGGTGACGTCATACGTGACGTCATACGATATTAACCGGTCAGTCATTGCGAGTAATGAATTAAGTTGGAGGTCATGCTACAATAATAAGTCCGCCACCTCGTGGAACATGTACCAAACGAATGTAATACATGAAATGTACCAAACTATGTTTCATATATTTGCTTCATTGTAACAGCTGAACAGAAATGTTGCCTTTTACATCACCTCTATCTCAGTGACGTGCGTTTGTGTATAAACTGTCTGTCGATTAACGATACGCACTTGATTGATCAATGCTTTCGAATTCAAGCTTGTGCTGACGATACACATTTCGTGTTCATAAATAATAATATCAATTATTCCATCGATAATCAATAATTTTCAAAATGAGATGCAATAATATAAATATGATCAATTACAAGAATGATAAAAAAAACCATCAAGATACCAGTGACAGTTTAGGGCAGTCTGAGTATCAATAGAATCCTCTGACGAAAGTGTTCTCATTCATTCCTTCATTGTCGTCGTTTTCAGCATATTGATGAAAGATCGCTAATGTGACGTAATTGTGACTCACATACGTAGTCAGTAATTCCATAATATTACGAACACGTGTAATAAACCCCCTAACTACGGAAAACATATTATAGTTTCGAACCTTGTAAATTTATTTCTTTGTTTCTCACTTTCCTTATCTTTCCTTATAGTACAGTTACCACAAGTCAAACATTGTTTAACGAACTGATCAAACGAGTGGAGTCTTTATGTTATGGTAAACTAATATCCTGCAATTGTGTTCAAGGTACACAAGTTGAAAGTATAAAATATTGCTGACGAATTACTCAATAATTACTGCAAAACAATATTAATTATTTGAACAGTATTAACATATTGAACTAACATAATATAACCATTGTACCTAATATCTTTGAGTGGTGTTAACAATTAAGGTAAAGATTATTGATTTAGAAAAAATCTTAATTTATAATTAATCTATATTGTAATGAATTTCAGTAACAACACAATGGGTGTCATTATATGAAAACTACGTGAATATAAATTACAATGTAACAACAATTCAAACTAATATCCTGCAAATGTGTTCAAGGTACACAAGCTGAAAGTATAAAATATTGCTGACGAATTACTCATTAATTACTGCAAACAATATTAATTATTTGAACAGTATTAACATATTGAATTAACACAATATAACCATTGTACCTAATATATTTGAGTGACACAACACAATGGATGTCATTATATGAAAACTACGTGAATATAAATTACAATGTAACAGCAATTCAATTTTAAGACGAATGTTAATATGCAGTCATGTGTGCATGGCGATAAACATAGTTAGGTTTATAAATAGCGTAAAGTATTTTTGGTTTTACGTAAGGCTATTACATTTGTATCTCAAATAACATTTCTCGTCATTCAACGCATTCAGCCATTCCATCGAAACCGTCAATATACACGTTTTTCTTTTCCTTTTGGAATAAAATGTATTGATCCCAGGTATATCTATTAAAATGACTGATTTGTTGTACCAGTTACTGATGTTGGTATAAAATTATTAACAATAACAATGTTCAAAAAAATTGCGTCCGTCCTCAAGATCTACCATCAAGGTGATGGATTTCTCTGTCTATGTAAACCCAGGATGTAGTAAACACAGATGGAGCATTTTTCTTAAAGTTTACCACAAATGTAAGCACAGGAAACAATTAATATTAAGCCATAAGGGTTATATAAATAATGGAAGAAGGTGTGTATACCATTGTCTAGCTAATTTTACCTTGTATTAAAAAGAAAAATGATAGAAAAAGTATCTGGCATGAATATGAGCTTCATCAAAAATATACCTGATTTTATATTGAAATAATTAAAAATTTATGTAATAAAAACAGTTGTCATAACAGCACACACAAACACAGACAAACACACAAACACCCCTACACACGTCACACACTCTATTTCCATTTCATATTCCTCTCACAGTGATATAGTAATAGTGTTTATATTTATATTTCAATATAGTTATATTAATGTACTCAATCAACTGGATTATACTACGTCAAAAGCTACCTATCTCTGTATACGTGAGTCATATTACCAACGTTACAACACTATCGAACGTATTGTGCTCCTCCAAATATACATAATATTTTAAAACATATATGGTGTTTAATTAGACAGATCGATCACGCATATTCGAATAATAAATAGTGGCCAAAACTTAATCAGAACCATGTGTATCCAATCTGTAACTACATATGATTTTTTTTCATATGTCACAAAAATAAATTATAAGATATAGAGTTAATAATAATTACCATAAGAACCAAAGATATAAATAGTGCTTATGTTCAAAGTGGTTTGACCTGGGTTTTGTGAAAAAAGTAGTTCTGGGTTTTGTAAACAACAGTATCATGTAAAAACATCATTTGTTTTAAGTTTAGCCAACTATCTTTACATTATCAACAACATTCACAAGACGTGTAACTGCTTGAAAAATCACTAGGGAAATTATGACTGTACACAACTACTGTACAAGGATGTGTTTGGAGACTAATTATTCAGAAATGTTGGATACAGTCAGTCGTGTCAGTCTAAATGCGAAAATATACGACTGGCGGTAGCCTACAGATGTCGCCCGACGTTTAGAAATGGATTTATCGCTTGATGTCCACCATTCCAGTTGCGTGTGTATTTGAGCCATAGGCCGACTACTCTCGTTCGTATGATTTCGCTTTCAATTTAAAGCGGGGGAGTCGTCACCTGCGCATGCGTCAGATGGCCATAGCCTGTCGTTGTTTACAAACAAGCATCTACCCATGAGCCTTTGCGTTTTAGCGTGTGTTGTTATCATCGCTTGGGGCTCAATTCTCGCGCGTGCGCAGGCGAGGACCCTCCCGCTTTAAAGTAACCTTGTAACAAATCCCGTCACTTGTTGTGTCTATATCCCAATTTCATGATCACCGATGCAAAACTATTTGCGAAGACAGTTATTGTCTGTATTTTAAAAAGCAGCATCTGATAATCTGATGGTCAACAAAAAGTGTGAAATAAGCGACTTTTTTTTCAGACATTTTGATAAATTGATTATTTATTCATATTTTACATTTTGAATTTCGATATCATTGCAAACAATCCTAGCTCTGATGTACATTTACTCGGTGCCTGCTTTTCTGGTGACATGTGATTTCACGCAATTGTAAGTATTTGGTTTATAAAAAGTGTTATGGCACATTTCTGCATCCGGTGATATTTAAAAAAAGCACATCATGTGTTTGTTGTGAAGTTATTAATTGAATGATTCGTTTTCGGGTCACGTCTATGTGAACCTGAAGTGTAGTATAATGGTGTTTCGTCCAATATATGTATATATACTGTGTCAATTTCCGAACAGACGCGGTATATATACTTTTCTCCCATAAGTTTAATCGCTTTTATTGATACCGCGTCTGTTCGGAAATTGACACAGTGATGTATATGTAAATAGATTTACTATTTAATAAACCTTCTGTGAATATTAATTCATGGAAAATCAAAATAAATAGAATTATCGCCGATGACGTACATTGATCCATGTTAGAATTCTGGGTATGTTTACAGAATCTTTTCCACATACATCAATGAATGCACATGGAGTGCTATTGTACCATTTATTTATTTATCTATTTATTTATTAACGCAACAATATACACGACAGATGGAAGAGAGTTGAATATTCAAGTAATACCCCCTACCACCATCACCACCGCCAAAGGTAGTATCATAACGAGATAATGTACAAGTTATGATAAATTGAGTATATTAGGAAATATCGAGTGGTATACACCACTTTAGCGGGGTTCATTAACATTACATTACATCAGCATTGCTTTACCGTGCTTGTTACCGTACGAGACAAAAACGCTTCAAATCAGGTGTTCTTGACGTAAACTAAATAGACCATTAAACTAACATTTTACCTTTTGAGATACTTCGAAGGCAGCGTAAATTATAATACTGTAACACTGTAATCAAAATTATGTTCGTTTTCAAATTGAATTTCTTTGCGGAGACTTTGATTAAACTTCTTAACGGCAATAACATTCGTATGAGAGAATTAGTGAAGTCGACATTCAATTACATCGGTTTACGAGCCGGTAAAGTGACTTTCTCCATTATTAAACTGTCAATATATTCTAATTCCTGTCATTTATTGCGTTTTCCCAGCATACGACAGAATAAATTCATTTGTAATTCGAATTGCCTGGTGTAATTTCAACATAATCTATTAACTATCTTGGCCAAATAATAAATTGTATAGTGTGTTTTCAATAGACCATTTTCCGTACACTGCGAGAATCACGCGTTATGCGTGAAATGGAACGTAAAAACAGGACAAACAAAGGTCATAGCGTCGTAGTCGCGTCAAACATCGCGTGGGATTCGACAAACGCGAAAGTATTTCGGGGACATTTCCATGCTTAATAATGTGCTGTCCACATTTGATGATAGGCAATTTCGATTAAGTAAGGGTATTCGGAAGCAATATTCCTCTGTCGAAGATCGGCCGGTCAATGTAAGCTGCGAAATAAAGAAATTCTAGTTCAAAATCAAATCGTTCGATTTTTGCGGCAGACGTTCGACGCGCGTCTTTCATGCATCTCGCGAGATCTCGCAATTGTTCGGAAAATCACCTATTGCAGGAAAAAACATTCACACAGATGACTTGAAAAAAGGAAATTGATCGATTGTTCGATCAATCAGACTTGCACAATTCAATGTCAGAAATGTCAGAGTAAGACTGAGTAAAATAACCAGTAAGAGATTTCTAATTGTAAATTACGTTTCTACTATTTCGCAGTTTTGTTTGCATAATATTATTCTTTGGTGAGTTACACTACTCTCACTCTTAGTTCTTTGAATTACAGTGATATTTGACTGACTTTCGCCCTTTTTTTGTTCGAAATCAACGATCCATTTAAATTTGGGTTGAACAGCAACCATAATGGCTTTAACGTGTTTTAATTAATAGTTTGATTACATTTGATGGGTCACAGGTGCTTGTTACTCTTATCCGTGTTCTGTTCTGATAATTGGATCATTTTCCCCCAAGGCTAAATGAAAACTAATGCGGCATATGCAGATAATTGTCACTGTAGACTCACATGAAAGGATTCAGTGATCACGTGTGGCATTGTTGCATTGCAACCAGATACGCAGTGGGTGACATGGTTACTTGGTTGTCACAGAATATCTGCGGCTCGTAGAAGCAAATGATATTTACTTTAATAGTTGCAATGCAAAATCAGACAGTGTCTTCTAACACCACATTTTAGAAACTAAAGCGACTGTGTCATGTCTTACTGGTGTGTGAGATTGAAAATTATTTTGAAGAAGAATCCGATCTTTTTTTAATGTTTTTACCACGATGAATAATATATAAAATCCACATACGTTCTGTGGGGATATGGGACATGTGCTTTCAATCTTTCAACAGATTTGCAACAAACTCGAGACATAGTGTATTGGTCGTTGCTATAAATATCACTGTTGCTATGGAAATATATCTAAGCGTCACGTTTCGTACGAAGTGATCCGCGATCAATGCTATCAATATAGCACAAATATCTATCACGAGTTGTCACGAAATCCAATTTACAAGCAGAACTAAATAATTACATTTCACTATTATAAATCGCACATACAGAGATAGCCACTCCAATCTATATGTTACACACGTAGCAGAATCGAGTTGTTCTGTTGTCAAGAGATGGTATTAGTGGTAGAACTGTGGTAGAACATTGGTTGGTATTTATCGCAAAGTCTATTACACAGGGAAACTCTTAAGGTAGCAGGATATGTTTTTTGCATGGAAAATGTAAACACCTATTATCAGAATATATTTTACAAGAAACCATACAATCTATATATGGTTAGAAAGCCCTTGACTTTTACTTTTCTATTATTAATATTTTGTGAATATTTTAGCGTCACGTGATTCTGAAAATCGGCGCGGCTGATAATTAACTAACGTGAATACATTTTTAAATGTCAGCTCTACGGTTATTCATGCGGCCAAAAACTTTACACTGTTTTGAAGCAAGGGTCATGCAGTTTAAATCCGTATTTCTATTTTTTACATTAAGTTTTTTTTTCCTCTCCGAAAATCACAAATTTCAAGCACGTTTTTTGGTGTTAAAGTTAGAATATAACGGTGGTTTGCGCGAAGTTTGTGAAAATACGCAATAGAATTTCGCAAAATGTGAATACGGATACGAAGCCAACATATTCGAGAGTACGAAAAGCTAAACGGAGACATCGTAGCGCTACCGAAACGCCATTTAAAATTAGGTCAACGGTAATTGCCAGAAACCGAACACCGAGAAATCGGCACTTTTATGATTTTAAACTTCAATCAAGGGCAACTCCTGTTTAAGCAGCAAAATTTATATGGGCGTAAGTCAACAAATAAATGTATGTGTTTAGAATATTGATATAATGTATAAGATTTATAAGAATAGAATATGAAAAGTGAACTGATTGATATGAGTTGGTGCATGGTTGGTATGGTTCAAAATGTTCGTTTCATAATCAATACACAGAAAGATATATCTTGTAAAAAGACATTACTGATTACTCATCTGAACATATGGCAATTGAAATATGGTAAACCCTGGAGAATAACAATATTTCATTGCACAATTGTTTAATCAGCTAGGCTGTCAACCTAACATATGTCTTCCGCATCATTTGTCGAAGAACCAATGGCAGTGATGTATTGGCGATTACTTAACAAGAGTCGGAAGCATATGCAAACAATTTTCATTCGCGGTGAAATACACACATACTGCCTTGTTGGTGAGTTCTGCGCATATGAAAGAATACATAAAAACTACAACCGCTGTATTCACACCACATTTATCATATGATTATTATTTTTACAAATTACGGAAAACATAGAAGTATATAAACACCGACGACCCATAAGTTTTACGACTTGAGTGAAATATTATAATGATTGGAAATTATAATGCCTCTCCTGGCACCTATACAATTTGTATTTGTGAAGTTTAAGATATACATGTACCGTTAAAATCGACGGTTTTACGACGGTCAAGTTTCAATTAATTGTGTTTCTCTGAGTGTAGTTCTAAGAAATGTGTAATACATATAGTGTTGAGCAAATTACTTTAATATTCAACCCTTATGAAGAAAGATGCACCGTCGTCGGTTTATCACGGAACATCGCAAAACAAGCACTTAGGCACTATGGCGCAGTATCAACGATTTATTTCACCGAATTGTATTCATGCATGCCTCGCAGTACCATCGTAATAAGCTCATATTATTCAACGACCTTGCGAACGAGTGTCATTGACTTTACACATTAGTTTTTAAAAAATGTGTTGAATTCTGATTTAGGGGGCATAATAAAAAGCAATTTTAGTAATTATGAAAGCAATGACAGAAAATATAGGGATAACTAGTACGGTGGTTCATTGTAACACGTGGGTGTATTGAATAGTAAGTGTGAATTGTAAATGAAATGTACGGACATTTTAGCGTTGCCAAGAAGTAGTTTGGGCTTTGTGATTCAGATTTTGTTTCACCTATATATGTATTCATACGATTGAGCCATTATATATATAATAAATCTGATAAACGATGAACAAAAAAAGTAAACTGTGCAGTCATTATTTTGTAATTTGTGTTGCTGGATAATAACATCTATGGTAATTATATCTCTAATGATCTAATAGCTACCCCTAAAAACGTAAATGGCATCACTTGAACTAGGCGGGTATACAACATAACGAAAAGAAGAGGTCGTAATTACTAGCCAAGATTGCACATCAACGTACGTTGATTGAGGTAATAGTGACACATTCGATGTCGCGTACAGTCGGCTATGGTGGATTGGCAAAATAACACCATTATAGATAACTATTCACATAATATAAGCAATGGTGACGTCAAACCGCGTTACCATTTCTGTGCTGAAACGAACGAAACATTTTAATATTCTGTTCCAAATTTTTTTCCTGAAATTTGTTTTTCTAACAAACGTAATACATAATATTGCCTTCATAAGATCATAACTAGACACCACATCTTAGCAGAACAGACGTAGTACAACTGCAATACATGTTTTCACTACATTAATATGAACACGTAGCGTTTTCCAAAAAGAATATGCCTTGTGTGCTATATTACCATATGACAGAACGCCATGATCTCGCAATATAAATGTTCATTAAGACTGCTTTTCAGGAATACAATTGGACCGAACCTAGCAACGTCGTCTACAAAGACAACAATTTTCATTCAATACGTTCACGTGACAACTGCACGTTAATGAGTTATATTACAGTTGAATAACATTACATTCTTTTAAGTTTGCCACAAACATCACTCTGCATCACCTTGTATATGATTTCGAGGTTGTATGACTTGAGATCATTATATCTCTCTCACTGATTTTACCATGTATTCTACTTGTCAGTTTTGAATTGCTTGATTATTTGTCAGTCGGTTATTGCGATTCAAATTGTGTAATCTTGTGTAATTCTACTTCACAATTAACATATTAAAAGTGTCTATATAGTCGCTTTGTATATATTGAGCAATGTTCATGTGCATTTATATATCAAAAATAGATATTTGTAAACACTTATGCTTATATGGTTATATGATGTAGTCTGAATGTCTAGCCTATCAACAATGTGCCTTAACGACTACTTTAACTGTATATGAATACTTTCACATTAAAAACAAATAGCGTCTCAACAAACGTGTGATGTATGTATATATGTAATTTATCACGTTATGACTTTTTATTAGCGCTTGGGATTAAATTATGGCACATTCTTCTCTATATGTAAACTCATAATATGTGACAGGCAATGCCTTGGCCTATATTTTCACTTCACAGTTAGCATTTGTAGTAGTGTTAATGTAATTCTTTCTATTTTGAAGAAATTGTTTTTTTTTTGTTTTTTTCCAACGGATTACAAGCTGTTTTATTTCAAATGATTTCAAAATAAGCAAAGTTCAGATTCGTGGTTTGAGACGGCGGACTGATACATTTAGAGTGATAAGTCAGCTGGATCAACGTTTATACTATTTAGCTGAATATTGTTAATATCCGTGTTGTTGAATCGGTGTTATTGCTGGGACATCAACGCTGTATTGATGCTTAATTTTATATGGATACGGGTTGAATTTAAAAGCAAGGAAAACACTTTTTATTTTATTTTGTAAAATCGTGGCTACTCAACTCGGTTATGTGTATAAAATAGCCCTGTTTTTTTTTTTGAATTTGTACATTGTCGGCTATGAGGAGTTTTCCTTTTTTGTAAAATAATAATTTATAGAAAATTTATTTATTTGGTATAGTTAGACGAAAATGCTTAACAATGTAATCAATAATTCAAAGCACCGTGAATTATAAAAGCTGGCTCAGAGACGACTATGCCTCACAAATTTTGCTCTTAGCAATAACTGATAATACCCCAATTAAACCAATTATTTGTCATAAAATCAAGTACGTTCATTTTCGTCTACAGACGAAGTTAATCATCTTAGTATACTGCAAGTACCATTAATAATATTATCATTGAAGAACATTTCTAAATAGGTTTTGCCATGACTAACCTGTTTCGCTTTACATAAACAGCAAACAAAATGGCGGCGCCCGTGTCGGCCGGAAGAACATCGTTTTCAAAATTATTGTATATTTAGGGTTTCGAGCCCAGATGGGTCGAAACCCTATTGTAATTGCTATGTTTATTATTAGGGTTTCGAGCCCTATGGGGCGAAACCCTTTTGTAATTGCTATGTTTATTAGGGTTTCGAGCCCTATGGGGCGAAACCCTATTGTAATTGCTATGTTTATTATTCTTATTATTATTATTATTATTCCGCCATTTTTTTTAAGCGCTGTAACTTACAAAATAATGCTGCGATTGATGAGGCATTTTGCATGCTGATGAAGGGCCATGAGTTGTGGTGCATACCCCAAAACCAGCCATGTAGGTCACATGACCTGGCCGCCATCTTAGGTAGAACACAAACCGGAAGTGCTCAATTGCACCACTTTCTGAGGGTCTAGGAACTTCCGGTTTTTTTGTGTGGCATCATTGGCTCATGTCTAGCAAATATCAGCAATAAAATCTTTAGCGGTCATGTGACCTTGGCCGCCATATTGGATTTTGTGAAAAATGACAAAAAACTTTTAAAATCTTCTTCTTAAAAATGGCTCATTCATGTGATTAGAAATTTGCATTGCAGTACCTATGGCCATAGCTCTACAAAGTTGCTGAAGCAGATTTTTGAAAAATGGCTTCATTTGGCAGCCATCTTGGATTTAGTCAAAAGTGAAAGTACGCTATAACTCATGAACAATTTGCCAGATTGAAACCAAAGTTGGCATAAAACATCTGTTCAATAAGGTGATCATGTGTTCATGAAAATATTTCCCATGATTCAAGTGGTTTTGGCGGCCATCTTGAATTTTTTTAAATAAAGCAAAAAAGCTCAAAAAATTATGTTCTTAAAAACTGCTTGCTTGTTTGACAATCAATTCAGCATATATTATCTCTGTTGATTGCTCTACAAAGTAACTGAAGCAGATTTTTGAAAAATGGCTTCCTTTGGCAGCCATCTTGGATTTAGTAAAAAGTGAAAGTACACTACAACTCATGAACAATTTGCCAGATTGATACCAAAGTTGGCATACAACATCCCGTCAATGAGATGGTTACATGTTAATGAAAATATTTCCCATGATTCAAATGGTTTTGGCGGCCATGTTGAATTTATCACAAAAATGCAAAAAACCTCAAAAAATTATCTTGTTAAAAACTGCTTGCTTGTTTGAAAAGCAATTTAGCATATAGTATCTCTGTTGATAGCTCTACAAAGTTACTGAAGCAGATTTTTGAAAAAAGGCTTCCTTTGGCAGCCATCTTGGATTTAGTAAAAAGTGAAATTACGCTATAACTTATGAACAATTTGCCAGATTTAAACAAAACTTGGCATACAACATCTGCTCAATAAGATGATTATGTGTTCATGAAAATATTTCCCATGATTCAAGTGGTTTTGGCGGCCATGTTGGATTTATCACAAAAATGCAAAAACACCTCAAAAAATCAACTTCTTAAAAACTGTCGGCTTGTTTGACAAGCAGTTCTGAATATGGCATCTATGTTGATAGCTATACAAAGTTTTTGAAGCAGATTTTTGAAAAATGGCTTCCTTTGGCAGCCATCTTGGATTTAGTAAAAAGTGAAATTACGCTATAACTCATGAAAAATTTGCCAGACATTAGACAGATGACTATAAATGGTTATGTCTGTTGATTCCAGGGTGGTTCATAATAGCAAAATACCAGAGGACTTATTAAGAACATTGCATTTTAGACATGAAACGTTCGTCAAATAATCACATCAAGCAAGTGCAATTTGCCATGAGCCACGCAGGCTCGAAACCCGTCATCGCTGCTATGCAGCTATATTTATTATTATTAGGGTTTCGAGCCCTATGGGGCGAAACCCTTTTGTAATTGCTATGTTTATTATTATTATTAGGGTTTCGAGCCCTATGGGGCGAAACCCTATTGTAATTGCTATGTTTATTATTAGGGTTTCGAGCCCTATGGGGCGAAACCCTATTGTAATTGCTATGTTTATTATTATTATTATTATTTTTCCGCCGTTTTTTGTAACCACTGTAACTTGAAAAATAATGCTGCGATTGACTTGCCATTTCGCATTCTGATAAAGGGCCATGAGTTGTGGTGCATATCCCAAAACCAGCTATGTAGGTCACCTGACCTGGCCGCCATCTTAGGTAGAACACAGACCGGAAGTACTCAATTGCACCACTTTCTGAGGGTCTAGGAACTTCCGGTTTTTTTGTGTGGCATCATTTGCTCATGTCTAGCAAATATAAGCAATAAAATCTTTAGCGGTCATGTGACCTTGGCCGCCATATTGGATTTTCCGAAAATTGACAAAAAACTTTTAAAATCTTCTTCTCGAAAATGGCTCATTCATGTGATTATACATTTGCTTTGCAGCACCTATGGCCATAGCTCTACAAAGTGACTGAAGCAGATTTTTGAAAAATGGCTTCCTTTGGCAGCCATCTTGGATTTAGTAAAAAGTGAAAGTACGCTATAACTTATGAACAATTTGCCAGATTTAAACCAAAGTTGGCATACAACATCCCTTCAATAAGATGATCATGTGTTCATAAAAATATTTCCCATGATTCAAGTGGTTTTGGCGGCCATATTGAATTTATCAAAAAATTGCAAAAAACCTCAAAAAATTATCTTCTTAAAAACTGCTTGTTTGTTTGACAATCAATTTAGCATATAGTATCTCTGTTGATAGCTCTACAAAGTTACTGTAGCATATTTTCGAAAAATGGCTTCTTTTGGCAGCCATCTTGGATTTAGTAAAAAGTGAAAGTACACTATAACTTATGAACGATTTGCCAGATTTAAACAAAACTTGGCATACAACATCCGCTCAATGAGATGATTATGTGTTCATGGAAATATTTCCCATGATTCAAGTGGTTTTGGCGGCCATGTTGAATTTATCACAAAAATTCAAAAAACCTCAAAAAATTATCTTGTTAAAAACTGCTTCCTTGTTTGAAAAGCAATTCAGCATATAGTATCTCTGTCGATAGCTCTACAAAGTTACTAAAGCAGATTTTCGAAAAATGGCTTCCTTTGGCAGCCATCTTGGATTTAGTAAAAAGTGAAAGTACGCTATAACTCATGAACAATTTGCCAGATTTAAACCAAAGTTGGCATACAACATCCCTTCAATAAGATGATTATGTGTTCATAAAAATATTTCCCATGATTCAAGTGTTTTTGGCGGCCATGTTGAATTTATCACAAAAATGCCAAAAAACTCAAAAAATTATCTTCTTAAAAACTGCTTGCTTGTTTGAAAAACAATTCGGCATATAGTATCTCTGTTGATAGCTTCACAAAGTGACTGAAGCAGATTTTTGAAAAATGGCTTCCTTTGGCAGCCATCTTGGATTTAGTAAAAAGTGAAAGTACGCTATAACTCATGAACAATTTGCCAGATTTAAACCAAAGTTGGCATACAACATCCCTTCAATAAGATGATTATGTGTTCATAAAAATATTTCCCATGATTCAAGTGGTTTTGGGCGGCCATATTGAATTTATCAAAAAATCGCAAAAAACCTCAAAAAATTATCTTCTTAAAAACAGCTTGTTTGTTTGACAATCAATTTAGCATATAGTATCTCTGTTGATAGCTCTACAAAGTTACTGAAGTAGACTTTTAAAAATGGCTTCCTTTGGCAGCCATCTTGGATTTAGTAAAAGAGAAAAAGTTCTATAACTCATGAACTATTTGTCCTTGCATTAAGTTTATCACATTCCTGTGAAATCAAATCCATATGTTGTGTAGTTTGTCTGCTATCTTGCATTCTAGACATGAAACGTTCGTCAAATAATCACATCGAGCAAGTGCAATTTGTCATGAGCCACGCAGGCTCGAAACCCGTCATCGCTGCTATGCAGCTATATTTAGGCTTTCAAGTCCCTTCAGGCTTGAAAGCCTATTGTTTTTGTTATGTTTATTATTATTATTATTATTATTCTTCCGCCAACTTCAAACGACTTCTTCTCTGAAACGGCTGCACCATTTTGCCTGAAAATTTGTATATACCTTCTACATGTCATGCCATTAAAAGTGACTGAAGCAGATTTTCGATTAGTCACGTGGTTCGGCCGCCATGTTGGAACTCATTAAATATGCATGTCTCTTGTAACTCAAAAACTATTGCATGTACGAACATGGAACTAACGGTATATTAAAGGCAACGGACAAGAGAATTGGCCAAAATATTCATTGACCATATATGGTCATAGAACTCATTAAATATGCATGTCTCTTATATCTCAAGCACTATTGCATGTACAAACGTGAAACTAACGGTATATTAAAGGCAACGGACAAGAGAATTGGCCAAAATATTCGTTGTCCATATATGGTCATAGAACTCATTAAATATGCATGTCTCTTATATCTCAAGCACTATTGCATGTACAAACGTGAAACTAACGGTATATTAAAGGCAACGGACAAGAGAATTGGCCAAAATATTCGTTGTCCATATATGGTCATAGAACTCATTAAATATGCATGTCTCTTATATCTCAAGCACTATTGCATGTACAAACGTGAAACTAACGGTATATTAAAGGCAATGGACAAGAGAATTGGCCAAAATATTCGTTGACCATATATGGTCATAGAACTCATTAAATGTGCATGTCTCTTATATCTCAAGCACTATTGCATGTACAAACGTGAAACTTACGCTATATTGAAGGTAATGGTCAAGAGAATGAGGCACCATATTCGTTGACCATATAAGGTCATATACCTCATTAAATATGCATATCTATAATATCTCAGGCTCTATTGCACATACAGGCATGGAACCATTGCTATATTGAAGGCTTTGGACAAGAGAAATTGTCAACATGTTCAATGACTATATATGGTCATATAACTCATTAAATATGCATGTCTCCAATATCTCATGTACCATTGCATGTACAAACATGGAACTAACGGTATACTGAAGGCTTTGGACAAGAGAAATTGTCAACATATTCGTTGACCATATATGGTTATAGAACACATTAAATATGCATGTCTCCAATATTTCAAGCACCATTGCAAGTGTAAACATGGTACCAATGCTATATTGAAGGCACTGGGAAAGAAAATTGGCCAACATATCCGTTGACCATATATGGTCATAGAACTCATTTAATATGCATGTCTCTAATATCTCAAGCGCTATTCCATGTACAAACATGGAACAAACACTATATTGAAGGCAATAGAAAAGAGAATTGGCCAACATATCCGTTGACCATATATGGTCATAGAGCTCATTAAATATGCATATCTATAATATATCAGGCACTATTGCACATACAGACATGGAACCATTGCTATATTGAAGGCTTTGGACAAGAGAAATTGTCAACATGTTCAATGCCCATATATGGTCATATAACTCATTAAATATGCATGTCTCCAATATCTCAAGCACTATTGCATATATAAACATGGTACCAATGCTATTTTGAAGGCACTGGGAAAGAAAATTGGCCAACATATCCGTTGACCATATATGGTCATAGAACTCATTTAATATGCATGTCTCTAATATCTCAATCGCTATTCCATGTACAAACATGGAACAAACATTATATTGAAGGAAATAGAAAAGAGAATTGGCCAACATATCCGTTGACCATATATGGTCATAGATCTCATTAAATATGCATGTCTCTAATATTTCAAGCAGTATTGAAGTTAGAGACATGGAAATAGCGCTATAATGAAGGCATTGGGCCAGAACGTCGAGTAACCTACACTTATATACATTGCACAAATCAAATCTTCAAACTTTTTTTTCCAAATTTAATGGTGTTATGGCCCTTTTTTCTTGAAAGCCGTTAATAGCTGCTCTGCAGCTATATTTATTATTATTATTTTTCCGCCGTTTTTTGTAACCACTGTAACTTGAAAAATAATGCTGCGATTGACTTGCCATTTCGCATTCTGATAAAGGGCCATGAGTTGTGGTGCATATCCCAAAACCAGCTATGTAGGTCACCTGACCTGGCCGCCATCTTAGGTAGAACACAGACCGGAAGTACTCAATTGCACCACTTTCTGAGGGTCTAGGAACTTCCGGTTTTTTTGTGTGGCATCATTTGTTCATGTCTAGCAAATATAAGCAATAAAATCTTTAGCGGTCATGTGACCTTGGCCGCCATATTGGATTTTCCGAAAATTGACAAAAAACTTTTAAAATCTTCTTCTCGAAAATGGCTCATTCATGTGATTATACATTTGCTTTGCAGCACCTATGGCCATAGCTCTACAAAGTGACTGAAGCAGATTTTTGAAAAATGGCTTCCTTTGGCAGCCATCTTGGATTTAGTAAAAAGTGAAAGTACGCTATAACTTATGAACAATTTGCCAGATTTAAACCAAAGTTGGCATACAACATCCCTTCAATAAGATGATCATGTGTTCATAAAAATATTTCCCATGATTCAAGTGGTTTTGGCGGCCATATTGAATTTATCAAAAAATTGCAAAAAACCTCAAAAAATTATCTTCTTAAAAACTGCTTGTTTGTTTGACAATCAATTTAGCATATAGTATCTCTGTTGATAGCTCTACAAAGTTACTGTAGCATATTTTCGAAAAATGGCTTCTTTTGGCAGCCATCTTGGATTTAGTAAAAAGTGAAAGTACACTATAACTTATGAACGATTTGCCAGATTTAAACAAAACTTGGCATACAACATCCGCTCAATGAGATGATTATGTGTTCATGGAAATATTTCCCATGATTCAAGTGGTTTTGGCGGCCATGTTGAATTTATCACAAAAATTCAAAAAACCTCAAAAAATTATCTTGTTAAAAACTGCTTCCTTGTTTGAAAAGCAATTCAGCATATAGTATCTCTGTCGATAGCTCTACAAAGTTACTAAAGCAGATTTTCGAAAAATGGCTTCCTTTGGCAGCCATCTTGGATTTAGTAAAAAGTGAAAGTACGCTATAACTCATGAACAATTTGCCAGATTTAAACCAAAGTTGGCATACAACATCCCTTCAATAAGATGATTATGTGTTCATAAAAATATTTCCCATGATTCAAGTGTTTTTGGCGGCCATGTTGAATTTATCACAAAAATGCCAAAAAACTCAAAAAATTATCTTCTTAAAAACTGCTTGCTTGTTTGAAAAACAATTCGGCATATAGTATCTCTGTTGATAGCTTCACAAAGTGACTGAAGCAGATTTTTGAAAAATGGCTTCCTTTGGCAGCCATCTTGGATTTAGTAAAAAGTGAAAGTACGCTATAACTCATGAACAATTTGCCAGATTTAAACCAAAGTTGGCATACAACATCCCTTCAATAAGATGATTATGTGTTCATAAAAATATTTCCCATGATTCAAGTGGTTTTGGGCGGCCATATTGAATTTATCAAAAAATTGCAAAAAACCTCAAAAAATTATCTTCTTAAAAACAGCTTGTTTGTTTGACAATCAATTTAGCATATAGTATCTCTGTTGATAGCTCTACAAAGTTACTGAAGTAGACTTTTAAAAATGGCTTCCTTTGGCAGCCATCTTGGATTTAGTAAAAGAGAAAAAGTTCTATAACTCATGAACTATTTGTCCTTGCATTAAGTTTATCACATTCCTGTGAAATCAAATCCATATGTTGTGTAGTTTGTCTGCTATCTTGCATTCTAGACATGAAACGTTCGTCAAATAATCACATCGAGCAAGTGCAATTTGTCATGAGCCACGCAGGCTCGAAACCCGTCATCGCTGCTATGCAGCTATATTTATTCTTATTATTTTTCCACCGTTTTTTAAAGCACTGTAACTTGAAAAATAATGCTGCAATTCATTTGCTATTTTCCATGTTCATAAAGGGCCATGAGTTGTGGTGCATATCCAAAAACCAGCCATGTAGGTCACATGACCTGGCCGCCATGTTAGGTAGAACACAAACCGGAAGTGCTCAATTGCACCACTTTCTGAGGGTCTAGGAACTTCCGGTTTTTTTGTGTGGCATCATTGGCTCATGTCTAGCAAATATCAGCAATAAAATCTTTAGCGGTCATGTGACCTTGGCCGCCATTTTGGATTTTGTGAAAATTGACAAAAAAATTTTAAAATCTTCTTCTCAAAAATGGCTCGTTCATGTGATTAGACATTTGCTTTGCAGCACCTATGGCCATAGCTCTACAAAGTGACTGAAGCAGATTTTTGAAAAATGGCTTCCTTTGGCAGCCATCTTGGATTTAGTAAAAAGTGAAAGTACGCTATAACTCATGAACAATTTGCCAGATTTAAACCAAAGTTGGCATACAACATCCCTTCGATAAGATGATAATGTATTCATAAAAATATTTCCCATGATTCAAGTGGTTTTGGCGGCCATATTGAATTTATCAAAAAATGCAAAAAACCTCAAAAAATTATCTTCTTAAAAACTGCTTGCTTGGTTGACAATCAATTTAGCATATAGTATCTCTGTTGATAGCTCTACAAAGGTACTGAAGCAGATTTTTGAAAAATGGCTTCCTTTGGCAGCCATCTTGGATTTAGTGAAAAGTGAAATTATGCTATAAATTATGAACAATTTTCCAGATTTTGACAAAACTTGGCATACAACATCCACTCAATAAGATGATTATGTGTTCATAAAAATATTTCCCATGACTCAAGTGGTTTTGGCGGCCATCTTGAATTTATCACAAAAATGCCAAAAACCTCAAGAAATTATTATCTTAAAAACTGCTTGCTTGTTTGACAATCTATTTAGCATATAGTATCTCTGTTGATAGCTCTACAAAGTTACTGAAGCCGATTTTCGAAAAATGGCTTCCTTTGGCAGCCATCTTGGATTTAGTAAAAAAGTGAAAGTACGCTATAACTTATGAACGATTTGCCAGATTTAAACAAAACTTGGCATACAACATCCGCTCAATGAGATGATTATGTGTTCATGAAAATATTTCCCATGATTCAAGTGGTTTTGGCGGCCATGTTGAATTTATCACAAAAATTCAAAAAACCTCAAAAAATTATCTTGTTAAAAACTGCTTCCTTGTTTGAAAAGCAATTTAGCATATAGTATCTCTGTTGATAGCTCTACAAAGTTACTAAAGTAGATTATCGAAAAATGGCTTCCTTTGCCAGCCATCTTGGATTTAGTAAAAGAGAAAAAGTTCTATAACTCATGAACTATTTGTCCTTGCATTAAGTTTATCATATTCCTGTGAAATCAAATCCATATGTTGTGTAGTTTGTCTGCTATCTTTCATTCTAGACATGAAACATTCGTCAAATAATCACATTGAGCAAGTGCAATTTGCCATGAGCCACGCAGGCTCGAAACCCGTCATCGCTGCTATGCAGCTATATTTAGGGTTTCGAGCCCTATGGGTCGGAAACCCTTTTGTAATTGCTATGTTTATTATTATTATTATTATTATTCTTATTATTTTTCCACCGTTTTTTAAAGCACTGTAACTTGAAAAATAATGCTGCGATTGATTAGACATTTTGCATGCTGATGAAGGGCCATGAGTTGTGGTGCATACCCCAAAATCAGCCATGTAGGTCACATGACCAGGCCGCCATCTTAGGTAGAACACAAACCGGAAGTGCTCAATTGCACCACTTTCTGAGGGTCTAGGAACTTCCGGTTTTTTTGTGTGGCATCATTGGCTCATGTCTAGCAAATATCAGCAATAAAATCTTTAGCGGTCATGTGACCTTGGCCGCCATATTGGATTTTGTGAAAATTGACAAAAAATTTTTAAAATCTTCTTCTCAAAAATGGCTCGTTCATGTGATTAGACATTTGCTTTGCAGCACCTATGGCCATAGCTCTACAAAGTGACTGAAGCAGATTTTTGAAAAATGGCTTCCTTTGGCAGCCATCTTGGATTTAGTAAAAAGTGAAAGTACGCTATAACTCATGAACAATTTGCCAGATTTAAACCAAAGTTGGCATACAACATCCACTCAATAAGATGATTATGTGTTCATAAAAATATTTCCCATGACTCAAGTGGTTTTGGCGGCCATCTTGAATTTATCACAAAAATGCCAAAAACCTCAAGAAATTATTATCTTAAAAACTGCTTGCTTGGTTGACAATCAATTTAGCATATAGTATGTCTGTTGATAGCTCTACAAAGGTACTGAAGCAGATTTTTGAAAAATGGCTTCCTTTGGCAGCCATCTTGGATTTAGTGAAAAGTGAAATTACGCTATAAATTATGAACAATTTTCCAGATTTCGACAAAACTTGGCATACAACATCCACTCAATAAGATGATTATGTGTTCATAAAAATATTTCCCATGACTCAAGTGGTTTTGGCGGCCATCTTGAATTTATCACAAAAATGCCAAAAACCTCAAGAAATTATTATCTTAAAAACTGCTTGCTTGTTTGACAATCTATTTAGCATATAGTATCTCTGTTGATAGCTCTACAAAGTTACTGAAGCCGATTTTCGAAAAATGGCTTCCTTTGGCAGCCATCTTGGATTTAGTAAAAAAGTGAAAGTACGCTATAACTTATGAACGATTTGCCAGATTTAAACAAAACTTGGCATACAACATCCGCTCAATGAGATGATTATGTGTTCATGAAAATATTTCCCATGATTCAAGTGGTTTTGGCGGCCATGTTGAATTTATCACAAAAATTCAAAAAACCTCAAAAAATTATCTTGTTAAAAACTGCTTGCTTGTTTGAAAAGCAATTTAGCATATAGTATCTCTGTTGATAGCTCTACAAAGTTACTAAATTAGATTATCGAAAAATGGCTTCCTTTGGCAGCCATCTTGGATTTAGTAAAAGAGAGAAAGTTCTATAACTCATGAACTATTTGTCCTTGCATTAAGTTTATCATATTCCTGTGAAATCAAATCCATATGTTGTGTAGTTTGTCTGCTATCTTTCATTCTAGACATGAAACATTCGTCAAATAAGCACATCGAGCAAGTGCAATTTGTCATGAGCCACGCAGGCTCGAAACCCGTCATCGCTGCTATGCAGCTATATTTATTCTTATTATTTTTCCACCGTTTTTTAAAGCACTGTAACTTGAAAAATAATGCTGCAATTCATTTGCTATTTTCCATGTTCATAAAGGGCCATGAGTTGTGGTGCATATCCAAAAAACAGCCATGTAGGTCACATGACCTGGCTGCCATCTTAGGTAGAACACAAACCGGAAGTGCTCAATTGCACCACTTTCTGAGGGTCTAGGAACTTCCGGTTTTTTTGTGTGGCATCATTGGCTCATGTCTAGCAAATATCAGCAATAAAATCTTTAGCGGTCATGTGACCTTGGCCGCCATATTGGATTTTGTGAAAATTGACAAACAAATTTTAAAATCTTCTTCTCAAAAATGGCTCGTTCATGTGATTAGACATTTGCTTTGCAGCACCTATGGCCATAGCTCTACAAAGTGACTGAAGCAGATTTTTGAAAAATGGCTTCCTTTGGCAGCCATCTTGGATTTAGTAAAAAGTGAAAGTACGCTATAACTCATGAACAATTTGCCAGATTTAAACCAAAGTTGGCATACAACATCCCTTCGATAAGATGATTATATGTTCATAAAAATATTTCCCATGATTCAAGTGGTTTTGGCGGCCATATTGAATTTATCAAAAATGCAAAAAACCTCAAAAAATTATCTTCTTAAAAACTGCTTGCTTGGTTGACAATCAATTTAGCATATAGTATCTCTGTTGATAGCTCTACAAAGGTACTGAAGCAGATTTTAGAAAAATGGCTTCCTTTGGCAGCCATCTTGGATTTAGTGAAAAGTGAAATTACGCTATAAATTATGAACAATTTTCCAGATTTCGATAAAACTTGGCATACAACATCCACTCAATATGATGATTATGTGTTCATAAAAATATTTCCCATGACTCAAGTGGTTTTGGCGGCCATCTTGAATTTATCACAAAAATGCCAAAAACCTCAAGAAATTATTATCTTAAAAACTGCTTGCTTGTTTGACAATCTATTTAGCATATAGTATCTCTGTTGATAGCTCTACAAAGTTACTGAAGCAGATTTTCGAAAAATGGCTTCCTTTGGCAGCCATCTTGGATTTAGTAAAAAAGTGAAAGTACGCTATAACTTATGAACGATTTGCCAGATTTAAACAAAACTTGGCATACAACATCCGCTCAATGAGATGATTATGTGTTCATGAAAATATTTCCCATGATTCAAGTGGTTTTGGCGGCCATGTTGAATTTATCACAAAAATTCAAAAAACCTCAAAAAATTATCTTGTTAAAAACTGCATCCTTGTTTGAAAAGCAATTTAGCATATAGTATCTCTGTTGATAGCTCTACAAAGTTACTAAAGTAGATTATCGAAAAATGGCTTCCTTTGCCAGCCATCTTGGATTTAGTAAAAGAGAAAAAGTTCTATAACTCATGAACGATTTGTCCTTGCATTAAGTTTATCATATTCCTGTGAAATCAAATCCATTTGTTGTGTAGTTTGTCTGCTATCTTTCATTCTAGACATGAAACATTCGTCAAATAATCACATCGAGCAAGTGCAATTTGCCATGAGCCACGCAGGCTCGAAACCCGTCATCGCTGCTATGCAGCTATATTTAGGGTTTCGAGCCCAGATGGGTCGAAACCCTATTGTAATTGCTATGTTTATTATTAGGGTTTCGAGCCCTATGGGGCGAAACCCTTTTGTAATTGCTATGTTTATTATTAGGCTTTCAAGTCCCTTCAGGCTTGAAAGCCTATTGTTTTTGTTATGTTTATTATTATTATTATTATTATTATTATTATTATTATTATTATTATTATTATTATTCTTCCGCCAACTTCAAACGACTTCTTCTCTGAAACGGCTGGACCGTTTTGCCTGAAAATTTGTATATACCTTCTACATGTCATGCCATTAAAAGTGACTGAAACAGATTTTCGATTAGTCACGTGGTTCGGCCGCCATCTTGGAACTCATTAAATATGCATGTCTCTTGTATCTCAAAAACTATTGCATGCACAAACATGGAACTAACGGTATATTGAAGGCAACGGACAAGAGAATTGGCCAAAATATTCGTTGACCATATATGGTCATAGAACTCATTAAATATGCATGTCTCTTATATCTCAGGCATTATTGCAAGTACAAAGATGGAACCAACGCTATATTGAAGACATTGGACAAAAGAATTGACCAACACATTCGATGGCCATATATGGTCATAGAACTCATTAAATATGCATATCTATAATATCTCAGGCACTATTGCACATACAGACATGGAACCATTGCTATATTGAAGGCTTTGGACAAGAGAAATTGTCAACATGTTCAATTGCCATATATGGTCATATAACTCATTAAATATGCATGTCTCCAATATCTCAAGCACTATTGCATGTATAAACATGATACCAATGCTATATTGAAGGCAATAGCAAAGAGAATTGGCCAACATATCCGTTGACCATATATGGTCATAGAACTCATTTAATATGCATGTCTCTAATATCTCAAGCACCATTGCAAGTATAAACATGGTACCAATGCTATATTGAAGGCAATAGAAAAGAGAATTGGCCAACATATCCGTTGACCATATATGGTCATAGAACTCATTAAATATGCATGTCTCTAATATTTCAAGCAGTATTGCATGTACACACAGGGTACCAACGCTGTATTGAAGGCAATGGAAAAGGGAATTGGCCAACATATCCGTTGACCATATATGGTCATAGAGCTCTTTAAATATGCATATAATATCTCGAGCACTATTGAAGTTAGATACATGGAAATAGCGCTACAATGAAGGCATTGGGCCAGAACGTCGTGTAACCTACAAGTATATTTAGGGTTTCGAGCCCTATGGGTCGAAACCCTTTTGTAATTGCTATGTTTATTAGGGTTTCGAGCCCTATGGGTCGAAACCCTTTTGTAATTGCTATGTTTATTATTATTATTATTATTTTTCCGCCGTTTTTTGTAACCACTGTAACTTGAAAAATAATGCTGCGATTGACTTGCCATTTCGCATTCTGATAAAGGACCATGAGTTGTGGTGCATACCCCAAAACCAGCTATGTAGGTCACATGACCTGGCCGCCATCTTAGGTAGAACACAGACCGGAAGTACTCAATTGCACCACTTTCTGAGGGTCTAGGAACTTCCGGTTTTTTTGTGTGGCAGCATTGGCTCATGTCTAGCAAATATCAGCAATAAAAACTTTAGCGGTCATGTGACCTTGGCCGCCATATTGGATTTTCCGAAAATTGACAAAAAACTTTTAAAATCTTCTTCTCAAAAATGGCTCATTCATGTGATTATACATTTGCTTTGCAGCACCTATGGCCATAGCTCTACAAAGTGACTGAAGCAGATTTTTGAAAAATGGCTTCCTTTGGCAGCCATCTTGGATTTAATAAAAAGTGAAAGTACGCTATAACTCATGAACAATTTGCCAGATTTAAACCAAAGTTGGCATACAACATCCCTTCAATAAGATGATTATGTGTTCATAAAAATATTTCCCATGATTCAAGTGGTTTTGGCGGCCATAATGAATTTATCAAAAAATTGCAAAAAACCTCAAAAAATTATCTTCTTAAAAACTGCTTGTTTGTTTGACAATCAATTTAGCATATAGTATCTCTGTTGATAGCTCTACAAAGTTACGGAAGCAGATTTTTGAAAAATGGCTTTCTTTGGCAGCCATCTTGGATTTAGTGAAAAGTGAAATTACGCTATAACTTATGAACAATTTGCCAGATTTAAACAAAACTTGGCATACAACATCCGTTCAATAAGATAATTATGTGTTCATGAAAATATTCCCCATGATTCAAGTGGTTTTGGCGGCCATGTTGAATTTATCACAAAAATGCCAAAAAACTCAAAAAATTATCTTCTTAAAAACTGCTTGCTTGTTTGAAAAGCAATTCAGCATATAGTATCTCTGTCGATAGCTCTACAAAGTTACTGGAGCAGATTTTTGAAAAATGGCTTCCTTTGGCAGCCATCTTGGTTTTAGTAAAAAGTGAAAGCACGCTATAACTTATGAACGATTTGCCAGATTTAAACAAAACTTGGCATACAACATCCGCTCAATGAGATGATTATGTGTTCATGGAAATATTTCCCATGATTCAAGTGGTTTTGGCGGCCATGTTGAATTTATCACAAAAATTCAAAAAACCTCAAAAAAATATGTTGTTAAAAACTGCTTGCTTGTTTGAAAAGCAATTTAGCATATAGTATCTCTGTTGATAGCTCTACAAAGTTACTGAAGTTGATTTTTAAAAATGGCTTCCTTTGGCAGCCATCTTGGATTTAGTAAAAGAGAAAAAGTTCTATAACTCATGAACTATTTGTCCTTCACATTCCTGTGAAATCAAATCCATATGTTGTGTAGTTTGTCTGCTATCTTGCATTCTAGACATGAAACGTTTGTCAAATAATCACATCGAGCAAGTGCAATTTGTCATGAGCCACGCAGGCTCGAAACCCGTCATCGCTGCTATGCAGCTATATTTATTATTATTATTATTTTTCCGCCGTTTTTTGTAACCACTGTAACTTGAAAAATAATGCTGCGATTGACTTGCCATTTCGCATTCTGATAAAGGACCATGAGTTGTGGTGCATACCCCAAAACCAGCTATGTAGGTCACATGACCTGGCCGCCATCTTAGGTAGAACACAGACCGGAAGTACTCAATTGCACCACTTTCTGAGGGTCTAGGAACTTCCGGTTTTTTTGTGTGGCATCATTGGCTCATGTCTAGCAAATATCAGCAATAAAAACTTTAGCGGTCATGTGACCTTGGCCGCCATATTGGATTTTCCGAAAATTGACAAGAAACTTTTAAAATCTTCTTCTCAAAAATGGCTCATTCATGTGATTATACATTTGCTTTGCAGCACCTATGGCCATAGCTCTACAAAGTGACTGAAGCAGATTTTTGAAAAATGGCTTCCTTTGGCAGCCATCTTGGATTTAATAAAAAGTGAAAGTACGCTATAACTCATGAACAATTTGCCAGATTTAAACCAAAGTTGGCATACAACATCCCTTCAATAAGATGATTATGTGTTCATAAAAATATTTCCCATGATTCAAGTGGTTTTGGCGGCCATAATGAATTTATCAAAAAATTGCAAAAAACCTCAAAAAATTATCTTCTTAAAAACTGCTTGTTTGTTTGACAATCAATTTAGCATATAGTATCTCTGTTGATAGCTCTACAAAGTTACGGAAGCAGATTTTTGAAAAATGGCTTTCTTTGGCAGCCATCTTGGATTTAGTGAAAAGTGAAATTACGCTATAACTTATGAACAATTTGCCAGATTTAAACAAAACTTGGCATACAACATCCGTTCAATAAGATAATTATGTGTTCATGAAAATATTTCCCATGATTCAAGTGGTTTTGGCGGCCATGTTGAATTTATCACAAAAATGCCAAAAAACTCAAAAAATTATCTTCTTAAAAACTGCTTGCTTGTTTGAAAAGCAATTCAGCATATAGTATCTCTGTCGATAGCTCTACAAAGTTACTAAAGCAGATTTTTGAAAAATGGCTTCCTTTGGCAGCCATCTTGGTTTTAGTAAAAAGTGAAATTACGCTATAAATTATGAACAATTTTCCAGATTTCGACAAAACTTGGCATACAACATCCACTCAATAAGATGATTATGTGTTCATAAAAATATTTCCCATGACTCAAGTGGTTTTGGCGGCCATCTTGAATTTATCACAAAAATGCCAAAAACCTCAAGAAATTATTATCTTAAAAACTGCTTGCTTGTTTGACAATCTATTTAGCATATAGTATCTCTGTTGATAGCTCTACAAAGTTACTGAAGCCGATTTTCGAAAAATGGCTTCCTTTGGCAGCCATCTTGGATTTAGTAAAAAAGTGAAAGTACGCTATAACTTATGAACGATTTGCCAGATTTAAACAAAACTTGGCATACAACATCCGCTTAATGAGATGATTATGTGTTCATGAAAATATTTCCCATGATTCAAGTGGTTTTGGCGGCCATGTTGAATTTATCACAAAAATTCAAAAAACCTCAAAAAATTATCTTGTTAAAAACTGCTTCCTTGTTTGAAAAGCAATTTAGCATATAGTATCTCTGTTGATAGCTCTACAAAGTTACTAAAGTAGATTATCGAAAAATGGCTTCCTTTGGCAGCCATCTTGGATTTAGTAAAAGAGAAAAAGTTCTATAACTCATGAACTGTTTGTCCTTGCATTAAGTTTATCATATTTCTGTGAAATCAAATCCATATGTTGTGTAGTTTGTCTGCTATCTTTCATTCTAGACATGAAACATTCGTCAAATAATCACATCGAGCAAGTGCAATTTGCCATGAGCCACGCAGGCTCGAAACCCGTCATCGCTGCTATGCAGCTATATTTATTATTATTATTAGGGTTTCGAGCCCTATGGGGCGAAACCCTATTGTAATTGCTATGTTTATTATTCTTATTATTTTTTTTCCGCCGTTTTTATAAATCACTGTAACTTGAAAAATAATGCTGCGAATGATTTGCCATTTTGCATGCTGATAAAGTGTCATGAGTTGTGGTGCATATCCGAAAACCAGCCATGTAGGTCACATGACCTGGCCGCCATCTTAGGTAGAACACAAACCGGAAGTGCTCAATTGCACCACTTTCTGAGGGTCTAGGAACTTCCGGTTTTTTTGTGTGGCATCATTGGCTCATGTCTAGCAAATATCAGCAATAAAATCTTTAGCGGTCATGTGACCTTGGCCGCCATATTGGATTTTCCGAAAATTAACAAAAAACTTTTAAAATCTTCTTCTCAAAAATGGCTCATTCATGTGATTATACATTTGCTTTGCAGCACCTATGGCCATAGCCCTACAAAGTGACTGAAGCAGATTTTTGAAAAATGGCTTCTTTTGGCAGCCATCTTGGATTTAATGAAAAGAGAAAGTACGCTATAACTCATGAACAATTTGCCAGATTTAAACCAAAGTTGGCATACAACATCCCTTCAATAAGATGATTATGTGTTCATAAAAATATTTCCCATGATTCAAGTGGTTTTGGCGGCCATATTGAATTTATCAAAAAATTGCTAAAAACCTCAAAAAATTATCTTCTTAAAAACTGCTTGTTTGTTTGACAATCAATTTAGCATATAGTATCTCTGTTGATAGCTCTACAAAGTAACTGTAGCAGATTTTCGAAAAATGGCTTCTTTTGGCAGCCATCTTGGATTTAGTAAAAAGTGAAAGTACACTATAACTTATGAACGATTTGCCAGATTTAAACAAAACTTGGCATACAACATCCGCTCAATGAGATGATTATGTGTTCATGGAAATATTTCCCATGATTCAAGTGGTTTTGGCGGCCATGTTGAATTTATCACAAAAATTCAAAAAACCTCAAAAAATTATCTTGTTAAAAACTGCTTCCTTGTTTGAAAAGCAATTCAGCATATAGTATCTCTGTCGATAGCTCTACAAAGTTACTGAAGCAGATTTTCGAAAAATGGCTTCCTTTGGCAGCCATCTTGGATTTAGTAAAAAGTGAAAGCACGCTATAACTTATGAACAATTTGCCAGATTTAAACAAAACTTGGCATACAACATCCGCTCAATGATATGATTATGTGTTCATGGAAATATTTCCCATGATTCAAGTGGTTTTGGCGGCCATGTTGAATTTATCACAAAAATTCAAAAAACCTCAAAAAAATATCTTGTTAAAAACTGCTTGCTTGTTTGAAAAGCAATTTGGCATATAGTATCTCTGTTGATAGCTCTACAAAGTTACTGAAGTAGATTTTTAAAAATGGCTTCCTTTGGCAGCCATCTTTGATTTAGTAAAAGAGATAAAGTTCTATAACTCATGATCTATTTGTCCTTGCATTTGTCCTTGCAGTTTATCATATTCCTGTGAAATCAAATCCATATGTTGCGTAGTTTGTCTGCTATCTTGCATTCTAGACATGAAACGTTCGTCAAATAATCACATCGAGCAAGTGCAATTTGCCATGAGCCACACAGGCTCGAAACCCGTCATCGCTGCTATGCAGCTATATTTATTCTTATTATTTTTCCACCGTTTTTTAAAGCACTGTAACTTGAAAAATAATGCTGCGATTGATTAGGCATTTTGCATGCTGATGAAGGGCCATGAGTTGTGGTGCATACCCCAAAATCAGCCATGTAGGTCACATGACCTGGCCGCCATCTTAGGTAGAACACAAACCGGAAGTGCTCAATTGCACCACTTTCTGAGGGTCTAGGAACTTCCGGTTTTTTTGTGTGGCATCATTGGCTCATGTCTAGCAAATATCAGCAATAAAATCTTTAGCGGTCATGTGACCTTGGCCGCCATATTGGATTTTATGAAAATTGACAAAAAAATTTTAAAATCTTCTTCTCAAAAATGGCTCGTTCATGTGATTAGACATTTGCTTTGCAGCACCTATGGCCATAGCTCTACAAAGTGACTGAAGCAGATTTTTGAAAAATGGCTTCCTTTGGCAGCCATCTTGGATTTAGTAAAAAGTGAAAGTACGCTATAACTCATGAACAATTTGCCAGATTTAAACCAAAGTTGGCATACAACATCCCTTCGATAAGATGATTATGTGTTCATAAAAATATTTCCCATGATTCAAGTGGTTTTGGCGGCCATCTTGAATTTATCAAAAAATTGCAAAAAACCTCAAGAAATTATTATCTTAAAAACTGCTTGCTTGTTTGACAATCTATTTAGCATATAGTATCTCTGTTGATAGCTCTACAAAGTTACTGAAGCCGATTTTCGAAAAATGGCTTCCTTTGGCAGCCATCTTGGATTTAGTAAAAAAGTGAAAGTACGCTATAACTTATGAACGATTTGCCAGATTTAAACAAAACTTGGCATACAACATCCGCTCAATGAGATGATTATGTGTTCATGAAAATATTTCCCATGATTCAAGTGGTTTTGGCGGCCATGTTGAATTTATTACAAAAATTCAAAAAACCTCAAAAAATTATCTTGTTAAAAACTGCTTCCTTGTTTGAAAAGCAATTTAGCATATAGTATCTCTGTTGATAGCTCTACAAAGTTACTAAAGTAGATTATCGAAAAATGGCTTCCTTTGGCAGCCATCTTGGATTTAGTAAAAGAGAAAAAGTTCTATAACTCATGAACTATTTGTCCTTGCATTAAGTTTATCATATTCCTGTGAAATCAAATCCATATGTTGTGTAGTTTGTCTGCTATCTTTCATTCTAGACATGAAACATTCGTCAAATAATCACATCGAGCAAGTGCAATTTGCCATGAGCCACGCAGGCTCGAAACCCGTCATCGCTGCTATGCAGCTATATTTAGGGTTTCGAGCCCTATGGGTCGAAACCCTTTTGTAATTGCTATGTTTATTATTAGGCTTTCAAGTCCCTTCAGGCTTGAAAGCCTATTGTTTTTGTTATGTTTATTAGGCTTTCAAGTCCCTTCAGGCTTGAAAGCCTATTGTTTTTGTTATGTTTATTATTATTATTATTATTATTATTATTATTATTATTATTATTATTATTATTATTATTCTTCCGCCAACTTCAAACGACTTCTTCTCTGAAACGGCTGGACCGTTTTGCCTGAAAATTTGTATATACCTTCTACATGTCATGCCATTAAAAGTGACTGAAACAGATTTTCGATTAGTCACGTGGTTCGGCCGCCATCTTGGAACTCATTAAATATGCATGTCTCTTGTATCTCAAAAACTATTGCATGCACAAACATGGAACTAACGGTATATTGAAGGCAACGGACAAGAGAATTGGCCAAAATATTCGTTGACCATATATGGTCATAGAACTCATTAAATATGCATGTCTCTTATATCTCAGGCATTATTGCAAGTACAAAGATGGAACCAACGCTATATTGAAGACATTGGACAAAAGAATTGACCAACACATTCGATGGCCATATATGGTCATAGAACTCATTAAATATGCATATCTATAATATCTCAGGCACTATTGCACATACAGACATGGAACCATTGCTATATTGAAGGCTTTGGACAAGAGAAATTGTCAACATGTTCAATTGCCATATATGGTCATATAACTCATTAAATATGCATGTCTCCAATATCTCAAGCACTATTGCATGTATAAACATGATACCAATGCTATATTGAAGGCAATAGCAAAGAGAATTGGCCAACATATCCGTTGACCATATATGGTCATAGAACTCATTTAATATGCATGTCTCTAATATCTCAAGCACCATTGCAAGTATAAACATGGTACCAATGCTATATTGAAGGCAATAGAAAAGAGAATTGGCCAACATATCCGTTGACCATATATGGTCATAGAACTCATTAAATATGCATGTCTCTAATATTTCAAGCAGTATTGCATGTACACACAGGGTACCAACGCTGTATTGAAGGCAATGGAAAAGGGAATTGGCCAACATATCCGTTGACCATATATGGTCATAGAGCTCTTTAAATATGCATATAATATCTCGAGCACTATTGAAGTTAGATACATGGAAATAGCGCTACAATGAAGGCATTGGGCCAGAACGTCGTGTAACCTACAAGTATATTTAGGGTTTCGAGCCCTATGGGTCGAAACCCTTTTGTAATTGCTATGTTTATTAGGGTTTCGAGCCCTATGGGTCGAAACCCTTTTGTAATTGCTATGTTTATTATTATTAGGGTTTCGAGCCCTATGGGGCGAAACCCTATTGTAATTGCTATGTTTATTATTATTATTATTATTTTTCCGCCGTTTTTTGTAACCACTGTAACTTGAAAAATAATGCTGCGATTGACTTGCCATTTCGCATTCTGATAAAGGGCCATGAGTTGTGGTGCATATCCCAAAACCAGCTATGTAGGTCACCTGACCTGGCCGCCATCTTAGGTAGAACACAGACCGGAAGTACTCAATTGCACCACTTTCTGAGGGTCTAGGAACTTCCGGTTTTTTTGTGTGGCATCATTTGCTCATGTCTAGCAAATATAAGCAATAAAATCTTTAGCGGTCATGTGACCTTGGCCGCCATATTGGATTTTCCGAAAATTGACAAAAAACTTTTAAAATCTTCTTCTCGAAAATGGCTCATTCATGTGATTATACATTTGCTTTGCAGCACCTATGGCCATAGCTCTACAAAGTGACTGAAGCAGATTTTTGAAAAATGGCTTCCTTTGGCAGCCATCTTGGATTTAGTAAAAAGTGAAAGTACGCTATAACTTATGAACAATTTGCCAGATTTAAACCAAAGTTGGCATACAACATCCCTTCAATAAGATGATCATGTGTTCATAAAAATATTTCCCATGATTCAAGTGGTTTTGGCGGCCATATTGAATTTATCAAAAAATTGCAAAAAACCTCAAAAAATTATCTTCTTAAAAACTGCTTGTTTGTTTGACAATCAATTTAGCATATAGTATCTCTGTTGATAGCTCTACAAAGTTACTGTAGCATATTTTCGAAAAATGGCTTCTTTTGGCAGCCATCTTGGATTTAGTAAAAAGTGAAAGTACACTATAACTTATGAACGATTTCCCAGATTTAAACAAAACTTGGCATACAACATCCGCTCAATGAGATGATTATGTGTTCATGGAAATATTTCCCATGATTCAAGTGGTTTTGGCGGCCATGTTGAATTTATCACAAAAATTCAAAAAACCTCAAAAAATTATCTTGTTAAAAACTGCTTCCTTGTTTGAAAAGCAATTCAGCATATTGTATCTCTGTCGATAGCTCTACAAAGTTACTAAAGCAGATTTTCGAAAAATGGCTTCCTTTGGCAGCCATCTTGGATTTAGTAAAAAGTGAAAGTACGCTATAACTCATGAACAATTTGCCAGATTTAAACCAAAGTTGGCATACAACATCCCTTCAATAAGATGATTATGTGTTCATAAAAATATTTCCCATGATTCAAGTGTTTTTGGCGGCCATGTTGAATTTATCACAAAAATGCCAAAAAACTCAAAAAATTATCTTCTTAAAAACTGCTTGCTTGTTTGAAAAACAATTCGGCATATAGTATCTCTGTTGATAGCTTCACAAAGTGACTGAAGCAGATTTTTGAAAAATGGCTTCCTTTGGCAGCCATCTTGGATTTAGTAAAAAGTGAAAGTACGCTATAACTCATGAACAATTTGCCAGATTTAAACCAAAGTTGGCATACAACATCCCTTCAATAAGATGATTATGTGTTCATAAAAATATTTCCCATGATTCAAGTGGTTTTGGGCGGCCATATTGAATTTATCAAAAAATTGCAAAAAACCTCAAAAAATTATCTTCTTAAAAACAGCTTGTTTGTTTGACAATCAATTTAGCATATAGTATCTCTGTTGATAGCTCTACAAAGTTACTGAAGTAGACTTTTAAAAATGGCTTCCTTTGGCAGCCATCTTGGATTTAGTAAAAGAGAAAAAGTTCTATAACTCATGAACTATTTGTCCTTGCATTAAGTTTATCACATTCCTGTGAAATCAAATCCATATGTTGTGTAGTTTGTCTGCTATCTTGCATTCTAGACATGAAACGTTCGTCAAATAATCACATCGAGCAAGTGCAATTTGTCATGAGCCACGCAGGCTCGAAACCCGTCATCGCTGCTATGCAGCTATATTTATTATTATTTTTCCGCCGTTTTTTGTAACCACTGTAACTTGAAAAATAATGCTGCGATTGACTTGCCATTTCGCATTCTGATAAAGGACCATGAGTTGTGGTGCATACCCCAAAACCAGCTATGTAGGTCACATGACCTGGCCGCCATCTTAGGTAGAACACAGACCGGAAGTACTCAATTGCACCACTTTCTGAGGGTCTAGGAACTTCCGGTTTTTTTGTGTGGCAGCATTGGCTCATGTCTAGCAAATATCAGCAATAAAAACTTTAGCGGTCATGTGACCTTGGCCGCCATATTGGATTTTCCGAAAATTGACAAAAAACTTTTAAAATCTTCTTCTCAAAAATGGCTCATTCATGTGATTATACATTTGCTTTGCAGCACCTATGGCCATAGCTCTACAAAGTGACTGAAGCAGATTTTTGAAAAATGGCTTCCTTTGGCAGCCATCTTGGATTTAATAAAAAGTGAAAGTACGCTATAACTCATGAACAATTTGCCAGATTTAAACCAAAGTTGGCATACAACATCCCTTCAATAAGATGATTATGTGTTCATAAAAATATTTCCCATGATTCAAGTGGTTTTGGCGGCCATAATGAATTTATCAAAAAATTGCAAAAAACCTCAAAAAATTATCTTCTTAAAAACTGCTTGTTTGTTTGACAATCAATTTAGCATATAGTATCTCTGTTGATAGCTCTACAAAGTTACGGAAGCAGATTTTTGAAAAATGGCTTTCTTTGGCAGCCATCTTGGATTTAGTGAAAAGTGAAATTACGCTATAACTTATGAACAATTTGCCAGATTTAAACAAAACTTGGCATACAACATCCGTTCAATAAGATAATTATGTGTTCATGAAAATATTCCCCATGATTCAAGTGGTTTTGGCGGCCATGTTGAATTTATCACAAAAATGCCAAAAAACTCAAAAAATTATCTTCTTAAAAACTGCTTGCTTGTTTGAAAAGCAATTCAGCATATAGTATCTCTGTCGATAGCTCTACAAAGTTACTGGAGCAGATTTTTGAAAAATGGCTTCCTTTGGCAGCCATCTTGGTTTTAGTAAAAAGTGAAAGCACGCTATAACTTATGAACGATTTGCCAGATTTAAACAAAACTTGGCATACAACATCCGCTCAATGAGATGATTATGTGTTCATGGAAATATTTCCCATGATTCAAGTGGTTTTGGCGGCCATGTTGAATTTATCACAAAAATTCAAAAAACCTCAAAAAAATATGTTGTTAAAAACTGCTTGCTTGTTTGAAAAGCAATTTAGCATATAGTATCTCTGTTGATAGCTCTACAAAGTTACTGAAGTTGATTTTTAAAAATGGCTTCCTTTGGCAGCCATCTTGGATTTAGTAAAAGAGAAAAAGTTCTATAACTCATGAACTATTTGTCCTTCACATTCCTGTGAAATCAAATCCATATGTTGTGTAGTTTGTCTGCTATCTTGCATTCTAGACATGAAACGTTTGTCAAATAATCACATCGAGCAAGTGCAATTTGTCATGAGCCACGCAGGCTCGAAACCCGTCATCGCTGCTATGCAGCTATATTTAGGGTTTCGAGCCCTATGGGTCGAAACCCTTTTGTAATTGCTATGTTTATTATTATTATTATTATTTTTCCGCCGTTTTTTGTAACCACTGTAACTTGAAAAATAATGCTGCGATTGACTTGCCATTTCGCATTCTGATAAAGGACCATGAGTTGTGGTGCATACCCCAAAACCAGCTATGTAGGTCACATGACCTGGCCGCCATCTTAGGTAGAACACAGACCGGAAGTACTCAATTGCACCACTTTCTGAGGGTCTAGGAACTTCCGGTTTTTTTGTGTGGCATCATTGGCTCATGTCTAGCAAATATCAGCAATAAAAACTTTAGCGGTCATGTGACCTTTGCCGCCATATTGGATTTTCCGAAAATTGACAAGAAACTTTTAAAATCTTCTTCTCAAAAATGGCTCATTCATGTGATTATACATTTGCTTTGCAGCACCTATGGCCATAGCTCTACAAAGTGACTGAAGCAGATTTTTGAAAAATGGCTTCCTTTGGCAGCCATCTTGGATTTAATAAAAAGTGAAAGTACGCTATAACTCATGAACAATTTGCCAGATTTAAACCAAAGTTGGCATACAACATCCCTTCAATAAGATGATTATGTGTTCATAAAAATATTTCCCATGATTCAAGTGGTTTTGGCGGCCATAATGAATTTATCAAAAAATTGCAAAAAACCTCAAAAAATTATCTTCTTAAAAACTGCTTGTTTGTTTGACAATCAATTTAGCATATAGTATCTCTGTTGATAGCTCTACAAAGTTACGGAAGCAGATTTTTGAAAAATGGCTTTCTTTGGCAGCCATCTTGGATTTAGTGAAAAGTGAAATTACGCTATAACTTATGAACAATTTGCCAGATTTAAACAAAACTTGGCATACAACATCCGTTCAATAAGATAATTATGTGTTCATGAAAATATTTCCCATGATTCAAGTGGTTTTGGCGGCCATGTTGAATTTATCACAAAAATGCCGAAAAACTCAAAAAATTATCTTCTTAAAAACTGCTTGCTTGTTTGAAAAACAATTCGGCATATAGTATCTCTATTGATAGCTTCACAAAGTGACTGAAGCAGATTTTTGAAAAATGGCTTCCTTTGGCAGCCATCTTGGATTAAGTAAAAAGTGAAAGTACACTATAACTTATGAACGATTTGCCAGATTTAAACAAAACTTGGCATACAACATCCACTCAATGAGATGATTATGTGTTCATGGAAATATTTCCCATGATTCAAGTGGTTTTGGCGGCCATGTTGAATTTATCACAAAAATTCAAAAAACCTCAAAAAATTATCTTGTTAAAAACTGCTTCCTTGTTTGAAAAGCAATTTAGCATATAGTATCTCTGTTGATAGCTCTACAAAGTTACTGAAGTAGATTTTTAAAAATGGCTTCCTTTGGCAGCCATCTTGGATTTAGTAAAAGAGAAAAAGTTCTATAACTCATGAACTATTTGTCCTTGCATTAAGTTTATCATATTCCTGTGAAATCAAATCCATATGTTGTGTAGTTTGTCTGCTATCTTGCATTCTAGTTATTATTATTATTTTTCCGCCGTTTTTTGTAACCACTGTAACTTGAAAAATAATGCTGCGATTGACTTGCCATTTCGCATTCTGATAAAGGGCCATGAGTTGTGGTGCATATCCCAAAACCAGCTATGTAGGTCACCTGACCTGGCCGCCATCTTAGGTAGAACACAGACCGGAAGTACTCAATTGCACCACTTTCTGAGGGTCTAGGAACTTCCGGTTTTTTTGTGTGGCATCATTTGCTCATGTCTAGCAAATATAAGCAATAAAATCTTTAGCGGTCATGTGACCTTGGCCGCCATATTGGATTTTCCGAAAATTGACAAAAAACTTTTAAAATCTTCTTCTCGAAAATGGCTCATTCATGTGATTATACATTTGCTTTGCAGCACCTATGGCCATAGCTCTACAAAGTGACTGAAGCAGATTTTTGAAAAATGGCTTCCTTTGGCAGCCATCTTGGATTTAGTAAAAAGTGAAAGTACGCTATAACTTATGAACAATTTGCCAGATTTAAACCAAAGTTGGCATACAACATCCCTTCAATAAGATGATCATGTGTTCATAAAAATATTTCCCATGATTCAAGTGGTTTTGGCGGCCATATTGAATTTATCAAAAAATTGCAAAAAACCTCAAAAAATTATCTTCTTAAAAACTGCTTGTTTGTTTGACAATCAATTTAGCATATAGTATCTCTGTTGATAGCTCTACAAAGTTACTGTAGCATATTTTCGAAAAATGGCTTCTTTTGGCAGCCATCTTGGATTTAGTAAAAAGTGAAAGTACACTATAACTTATGAACGATTTGCCAGATTTAAACAAAACTTGGCATACAACATCCGCTCAATGAGATGATTATGTGTTCATGGAAATATTTCCCATGATTCAAGTGGTTTTGGCGGCCATGTTGAATTTATCACAAAAATTCAAAAAACCTCAAAAAATTATCTTGTTAAAAACTGCTTCCTTGTTTGAAAAGCAATTCAGCATATAGTATCTCTGTCGATAGCTCTACAAAGTTACTAAAGCAGATTTTCGAAAAATGGCTTCCTTTGGCAGCCATCTTGGATTTAGTAAAAAGTGAAAGTACGCTATAACTCATGAACAATTTGCCAGATTTAAACCAAAGTTGGCATACAACATCCCTTCAATAAGATGATTATGTGTTCATAAAAATATTTCCCATGATTCAAGTGTTTTTGGCGGCCATGTTGAATTTATCACAAAAATGCCAAAAAACTCAAAAAATTATCTTCTTAAAAACTGCTTGCTTGTTTGAAAAACAATTCGGCATATAGTATCTCTGTTGATAGCTTCACAAAGTGACTGAAGCAGATTTTTGAAAAATGGCTTCCTTTGGCAGCCATCTTGGATTTAGTAAAAAGTGAAAGTACGCTATAACTCATGAACAATTTGCCAGATTTAAACCAAAGTTGGCATACAACATCCCTTCAATAAGATGATTATGTGTTCATAAAAATATTTCCCATGATTCAAGTGGTTTTGGGCGGCCATATTGAATTTATCAAAAAATTGCAAAAAACCTCAAAAAATTATCTTCTTAAAAACAGCTTGTTTGTTTGACAATCAATTTAGCATATAGTATCTCTGTTGATAGCTCTACAAAGTTACTGAAGTAGACTTTTAAAAATGGCTTCCTTTGGCAGCCATCTTGGATTTAGTAAAAGAGAAAAAGTTCTATAACTCATGAACTATTTGTCCTTGCATTAAGTTTATCACATTCCTGTGAAATCAAATCCATATGTTGTGTAGTTTGTCTGCTATCTTGCATTCTAGACATGAAACGTTCGTCAAATAATCACATCGAGCAAGTGCAATTTGTCATGAGCCACGCAGGCTCGAAACCCGTCATCGCTGCTATGCAGCTATATTTAGGGTTTCGAGCCCTATGGGGCGAAACCCTTTTGTAATTGCTATGTTTATTATTAGGGTTTCGAGCCCAGATGGGTCGAAACCCTATTGTAATTGCTATGTTTATTATTAGGGTTTCGAGCCCTATGGGGCGAAACCCTTTTGTAATTGCTATGTTTATTAGGCTTTCAAGTCCCTTCAGGCTTGAAAGCCTATTGTTTTTGTTATGTTTATTATTATTATTATTATTATTCTTCCGCCAACTTCAAACGACTTCTTCTCGGAAACGGCTGCACCATTTTGCCTGAAAATTTGCATATACCTTCTACATGTCATGCCATTAAAAGTGACTGAAACAGATTTTCGATTAGTCACGTGGTTCGGCCGCCATCTTGGAACTCATTAAATATGCATGTCTCTTGTATCTCAAAAACTATTGCATGTACCAACATGGAACTAACGGTATATTAAAGGCAACGGACATGAGAATTGGCCAAAATATTCGTTGACCATATATGGTCATAGAACTCATTAAATATGCATGTCTCTTATATCTCAAGTACTATTGCATGTACAGACGTGAAACTAAGGCTATATTGAAGGTAATGGTCAAGAGAATTGGCCAACATATTCGTTGACCATATAAGGTCATATACCTCATTAAATATGCATATCTATAATATCTCAGGCACTATTGCACATACAGACATGGAACAATTGCTATATTGAAGGCTTTGGACAAGAGAAATTGTCAACATGTTCCATGACCATATATGGTCATATAACTCATTAAATATGCATGTCTCCAATATCTCAAGCACTATTGCATGTATAAACATGGTACCAATGCTATATTGAAGGAACTGAGAAAGAAAATTGGCCAACATATCCGTTGACCATATATGGTCATAGAACTCATTAAATATGCATGTCTCCAATATCTCGAGCGCTATTCCATGTACAAACATGGAACAAACACTATATTGAAGGAAATAGAAAAGAGAATTGGCCAACATATCTGTTGACCATATATGGTCATAGATCTCATTAAATATGCATGTCTCTAATATTTCAAGCAGTATTGCATGTACAGACAGGGTATCAACGCTATATTGAAGGCAATGGAAAAGAGAATTGGCCAACATATCCGTTGACCATATATGGCCATAGAACTCATTAGTTATGCATATATATAATATATCGAGCACTTTTGAGGTTAGAGACATGGAAATAGCGCTATAATGAAGGCATTGAGTCAGAACGTCGTGTAACCTACACGTATATACATTGCACAAATCAAATCTTCAAACTTTTTTTTCCAAATTTAATGGTGTTATGGCCCTTTTTTCTTGAAAGCCGTTAATAGCTGCTCTGCAGCTATATTTATTATTATTATTCTTATTATTTTTCCACCGTTTTTTAAAGCACTGTAACTTGAAAAATAATGCTGCAATTCATTTGCTATTTTCCATGTTCATAAAGGGCCATGAGTTGTGGTGCATATCCAAAAACCAGCCATGTAGGTCACATGACCTGGCCGCCATCTTAGGTAGAACGCAAACCGGAAGTGCTCAATTGCACCACTTTCTGAGGGTCTAGGAACTTCCGGTTTTTTTGTGTGGCATCATTGGCTCATGTCTAGCAAATATCAGCAATAAAATCTTTAGCGGTCATGTGACCTTGGCCGCCATTTTGGATTTTGTGAAAATTGACAAAAAAATTTTAAAATCTTCTTCTCAAAAATGGCTCGTTCATGTGATTAGACATTCGCTTTGCAGCACCTATGGCCATAGCTCTACAAAGTGACTGAAGCAGATTTTTGAAAAATGGCTTCCTTTGGCAGCCATCTTGGATTTAGTAAAAAGTGAAAGTACGCTATAACTCATGAACAATTTGCCAGATTTAAACCAAAGTTGGCATACAACATCCCTTCGATAAGATGATTATGTATTCATAAAAATATTTCCCATGATTCAAGTGGTTTTGGCGGCCATATTGAATTTATCAAAAAATGCAAAAAACCTCAAAAAATTATCTTCTTAAAAACTGCTTGCTTGGTTGACAATCAATTTAGCATATAGTATCTCTGTTGATAGCTCTACAAAGGTACTGAAGCAGATTTTTGAAAAATGGCTTCCTTTGGCAGCCATCTTGGATTTAGTGAAAAGTGAAATTACGCTATAAATTATGAACAATTTTCCAGATTTTGACAAAACTTGGCATACAACATCCACTCAATAAGATGATTATGTGTTCATAAAAATATTTCCCATGACTCAAGTGGTTTTGGCGGCCATCTTGAATTTATCACAAAAATGCCAAAAACCTCAAGAAATTATTATCTTAAAAACTGCTTGCTTGTTTGACAATCTATTTAGCATATAGTATCTCTGTTGATAGCTCTACAAAGTTACTGAAGCCGATTTTCGAAAAATGGCTTCCTTTGGCAGCCATCTTGGATTTAGTAAAAAAGTGAAAGTACGCTATAACTTATGAACGATTTGCCAGATGTAAACAAAACTTGGCATACAACATCCGCTCAATGAGATGATTATGTGTTCATGAAAATATTTCCCATGATTCAAGTGGTTTTGGCGGCCATGTTGAATTTATCACAAAAATTCAAAAAACCTCAAAAAATTATCTTGTTAAAAACTGCTTCCTTGTTTGAAAAGCAATTTAGCATATAGTATCTCTGTTGATAGCTCTACAAAGTTACTAAAGTAGATTATCGAAAAATGGCTTCCTTTGCCAGCCATCTTGGATTTAGTAAAAGAGAAAAAGTTCTATAACTCATGAACTATTTGTCCTTGCATTAAGTTTATCATATTCCTGTGAAATCAAATCCATATGTTGTGTAGTTTGTCTGCTATCTTTCATTCTAGACATGAAACATTCGTCAAATAATCACATTGAGCAAGTGCAATTTGCCATGAGCCACACAGGCTCGAAACCCGTCATCGCTGCTATGCAGCTATATTTAGGGTTTCGAGCCCATTTGGTCGAAACCCTATTGTAATTGTTCCGTTTATTATTATTATTATTATTAGGGTTTCGAGCCCATTTGGTCGAAACCCTTTTGTAATTGTTCCGTTTATTATTATTATTATTATTATTATTATTATTATTCTTCCGCCTAAATTTTTGGTCACGCTTTATGTCAACGCCGTTGGACCGATCAATTCAATACTTGCCACAATGGTAAAGCTATATGAGATCTGGTGCATATCCTAAGTTCAGACACGTAGGTCACATGACCAGGCCGCCATCTTGGATTAAAGGCGAAATTTTCAATGCCGAATTGCGCACCTTTCTGAGGGTCTGAGTGCTCCAATTTTTTTATGATAGTAGCAGTGCGACAAGGGCTACAAATCTCATCAAAAAAAACTTTAGCGGTCACATGACTTTTTTTTTTAGAATTTTTTTAAATTTTGTTTTGCATCTCATTTGCATAATTTTCGACAAATCGACTAACCCTGAATAACTTTGAAAGATCATATGACATAGTATTTAATTCCAAAATATGGAAGTCCAGGCGAAAAGCCGTTTTTTATAAGAAGATTTTAGAATGTTTTTTCATATTTTTTTGTTCTTTTATATGGTCACGTGACCTCATTTTATAGACATAATTGCAATATCTCAAGCACTGTTACAGATAGGAACATGCAACCAGTGCAATATTGAAGTGATGGTACATGAAATTCTACTAACATACAAGATGACCATATATGGTCATGTGATCTCATTAAATATGCATAAATGTAATATATCAAGCACTGTAAGAGTTAGGGACATGCAACCTGTGCACTATCGAAGCTATGGGTCAAGAGATGTGACTAACTAATGTGATGACCATATATGGTCATGTGACTTCATCAAATATGCATAAATGTCATAACTCAAGCACAGTTACAGACGGGAACATGCAACCAGTGCATTATTAAAGGGATGGTACATGAAATTTTACTAACAAACAAGATGACCATATATGGTCATGTGACCTCATTGAATATGCATAAATGTAATATATCAAGCACTGCAAGAGTTAGGGACATGCAACCTGTGCAATATCGAAGGTATGGGTAAAGAGATGTGACTAACTAATGTGATGACCATATATGGTCATGTGACTTCATTAAATATGCATAATTGAATTATCTCAAGCACTGTTACAGACATGAACATGCAACCTGTGCAATATCGAAGCTGTGGGACATGAGATGTGAGTAACTAATGTGATGACCGTATATGGTCATGTGACGTCATTAAATATGCATAATTGTAATATCTCAAGCAGAATCACAGATAGAGACATGCAACCTATGCAATATCGAAGCTATGAGACAAGAGATGTGGCTAACTAATGTGATGACCATATATGGTCATGTAATTTCATCAAATATGCATAAATGTAATAACTCAAGCACTGTTACAGATAGGAACATGCAACCAGTGCAATATTGAAGCTATTGCACAACAGAAGTGACTAACACATCCGGTGACCATATATGGTCATGTGACCTCATCAAATATGCATAAATGTTATATCTCAAGCACTGTTACAAATAGGAACATGCAACCAGTGCAATATTGAAGCTATTGCACAACAAAAGTCACTAACATATCCGATGACCATATATGGTCATGTGACCTCATCAAATAAGCATAAATGTATAACTCAAGCACTATTACAGACGGGAACATGCAACCTGTGCAATATCGAATCTATGGAACAAGAGATGTGACTAACTAATGTGATGACCACATATGGTCATGTGACCTCATCAAATATGCATAAATGTTACATCTCAAGCACTGTTACAGATAGGAAAATGCAACCAATGCAATATTGAAGTTATTGCACAACAGAGCTGACAAAAACATCCGATGACCATATATGGTCATGGGACATCATTAAATATGCAAGATTGTAATACCTTAAGCACTGTTACAGACAGGAACATGCAACATGTTTAGTATGATGGCCATGCAATTTCCTTTAATATATTATTGTCAATGATGCTGATTTTGGAACGCTGCTAATAAGTCAGTGGGCTCGAAACCCGACATTGCTGCAACGCAGCTATATTTATTATTATTATTATTCTTCCGCCTAAATTTTTGGTCACGCTTTATGTCAACACCGTTGGACCGATCAGTTCCATACTTGCCACAATGGTAAAGCTGTATGAGATCTGGTGCATATCCTAAGTTCAGACACATAGGTCACATGACCAGGCCGCCATCTTGGATTAAAGGCGAAATTTTCAATGCCGAATTGCGCACCTTTCTGAGGGTCTGAGTGCTCCAATTTTTTTATGATAGTAGCAGTGCGACAAGAGCTACAAATTTCATCAAAAAAAACTTTAGCGGTCACGTGACTTTTTTTTTTAGAATTTTTTTAAATTTTGTTTTGCATCTCATTTGCATAATTTTCGACAAATCAACTAACCCTGAATAACTTTGAAAGATCATATGACATAGTATTTAATTCCAAAATATGGAAGTCCAGGCGAAAAGCCGTTTTTTATAAGAAGATTTTAGAATGTTTTTTCATATTTTTTTGTTCTTTTATATGGTCACGTGACCTCATTTTATGGACATAATTGCAATATCTCAAGCACTGTTACAGATAGGAACATGCAACCAGTGCAATATTGAAGTGATGGTACATGAAATTCTACTAACAAACAAGATGACCATATATGGTCATGTGATCTCATTAAATATGCATAAATGTAATATATCCAGCACTGTTACAGATAGGGACATGCAACCTGTGCAATATCGAAGCTATAAGACACGAGATGTGACTAACTAATGTGATGACCATATATGGTCATGTGACTTCATCAAATATGCATAAATGTAATAACTCAAGCACAGTTACAGACGGGAACATGCAACCAGTGCAATATTGAAGGGATGGTACATGAAATTTTACTAACAAACAAGATGACCATATATGGTCATGTGACCTCATTGAATATGCATAAATGTAATATATCAAGCACTGCAAGAGTTAGGGACATGCAACCTGTGCAATATCGAAGGTATGGGTCAAGAGATATGACTAACTAATGTGATGACCATATATGGTCATGTGACTTCATTAAATATGCATAATTGAATTATCTCAAGCACTGTTACAGACATGAACATGCAACCTGTGCAAAATCGAAGCTGTGGGACATGAGATGTGAGTAACTAATGTGATGACCGTATATGGTCATGTGCCGTCATTAAATATGCATAATTGTAATATCTCAAGCACTGTTACAGATAGAGACATGCAACCTGTGCAATATCGAAGCTATGAGACAAGAGATGTGACTAACTAATGTGATGACCATATATGGTCATGTAACTTAATCAAATATGCATACATGTAATAACTCAAGCACTGTTACAGACATGAACATGCAACCTGTGCAAAATCGAAGCTGTGGGACATGAGATGTGACTAACTAATGTGATGACCATATATGGTCATGTAACTTCATCAAATATGCATAAATGTAGAAACTCAAGCACTGTTACAGATAGGAACATGCAACCAGTGCAATATTGAAGCTATTGAAAAACAGAAGTCACTAACACATCCAATGACCATATATGGTCATGTGACCTCATCAAATATGCATAAATGTTATATCTCAAGCACTGTTACAGATAGGAACATGCAAACAGTGCAATATTGAAGCTATTGCACAACAGAAGTGACTAACACATCCGATGACCATATATGGTCATGTGACCTCATCAAATATGCATAAATGTTATATCTCAAGCACTGTTACCGATAGGAACATGCAACCAGTGCAATATTGAAGCTATTGCACAACAGAAGTCACTAACATATCCGATGACCATATATGGTCATGTGACCTCATCAAATAAGCATAAATGTAATAACTCAAGCACTATTACAGACGGGAACATGCAACCTGTGCAATATCGAATCTATGGAACAAGAGATGTGACTAACTAATGTGATGACCATATATGGTCATGTGACCTCATCAAATATGCATAAATGTTATATTTGAAACACAGTAACAGATAGAAACACACAACCTGTGCAATATCGAAGCTATGAGACAAGATATGTGACTAACACATCTGATGCCCATACACGGTCATGTGACATCATTAAATATGCATAAATGTAATAACTCAAGCACTGTTACAGACGGGAACATGCAACCTGTGCAATATCGAATCTATGGAACAAGAGATGTGACTAACTAATGTGATGACCACATATGGTCATGTGACCTCATCAAATAAGCATAAATGTTATATCTCAAGCACTGTTACAGATAGGAAAATGCAACCAATGCAATATTGAAGTTATTGCACAACAGAGCTGACAAAAACATCAGATGACCATATATGGTCATGGGACATCATTAAATATGCAAGATTGAAATACCTTAAGCACTGTTACAGACAGGAACATGCAACATGTTTAGTATGAAGGCCATGCAATTTCCTATAATATATTATTGTCAATGATGCTGATTTTGGAACGCAGCTAATAAGTCAGTGGGCTCGAAACCCGACATTGCTGCAACGCAGCTATATTTATTCTTATTATTTTTCCGCCGTTTTTTCTAAGCACTGTAACTTGAAAAATAATGCTGCAATTTATTTGCTATTTTGCAGGCTGATAAAGGGCCATGAGTTGTGGTGCATACCCAAAAAACAGCTATGTAGGTCACATGACCTGGCCGCCATGTTAGGTAGAACACAAACCGGAAGTGCTCAATTGCACCACTTTCTGAGGGTCTAGGAACTTCCGGTTTTTTTGTGTGGCATCATTGGCTCATGTCTAGCAAATATCAGCAATAAAATCTTTAGCGGTCATGTGACCTTGGCCGCCATATTGGATTTTCCAAAAATTGACAAAAAACTTTTAAAATCTTCTTCTCAAAAATGGCTCATTCATGTGATTATACATTTGCTTTGCAGCACCTATGGGCATAGCCCTACAAAGTGACTGAATCAGATTTTTGAAAAATGGCTTCCTTTGGCAGCCATCTTGGATTCAATAAAAAGTGAAAGTACGCTATAACTCATGAACAATTTGCCAGATTTAAACCAAAGTTGGCATACAACATCCCTTCAATAAGATGATTATGTGTTCATAAAAATATTTCCCATGATTCAAGTGGTTTTGGCGGCCATATTGAATTTGTCAAAAAATTGCAAAAAACCTCAAAAAATTATCTTCTTAAAAACTGCTTGTTTGTTTGACAATCAATTTAGCATATAGTATCTCTGTTGATAGCTCTACAAAGTAACTGTAGCAGATTTTCGAAAAATGGCTTCTTTTGGCAGCCATCTTGGATTTAGTAAAAAGTGAAAGTACACTATATCTTATGAACGATTTGCCAGATTTAAACAAAACTTGGCATACAACATCCGCTCAATGAGATGATTATGTGTTCATGGAAATATTTCCCATGATTCAAGTGGTTTTGGCGGCCATGTTGAATTTATCACAAAAATTCAAAAAACCTCAAAAAATTATCTTGTTAAAAACTGCTTCCTTGTTTGAAAAGCAATTCAGCATATAGTATCTCTGTCGATAGCTCTACAAAGTTACTGAAGCAGATTTTCGAAAAATGGCTTCCTTTGGCAGCCATCTTGGATTTAGTAAAAAGTGAAAGCACGCTATAACTTATGAACAATTTGCCAGATTTAAACTAAACTTGGCATACAACATCCGCTCAATGAGCTGATTATGTGTTCATGGAAATATTTCCCATGATTCAAGTGGTTTTGGCGGCCATGTTGAATTTATCACAAAAATTCAAAAAACCTCAAAAAAATATCTTGTTAAAAACTGCTTGCTTGTTTGAAAAGCAATTTAGCTTATAGTATCTCTGTTGATAGCTCTACAAAGTTACTGAAGTAGATTTTTAAAAATGGCTTCCTTTGGCAGCCATCTTGGATTTAGTAAAAGAGAAAAAGTTCTATAACTCATGAACTATTTGTCCTTGCATTAAGTTTATCATATTCCTGTGAAATCAAATCCATATGTTGTGTAGTTTGTCTGCTATCTTGCATTCTAGACATGAAACGTTCGTCAAATAATCACATCGAGCAAGTGCAATTTGTCATGAGCCACGCAGGCTCGAAACCCGTCATCGCTGCTATGCAGCTATATTTCTTATTATTTTTTTTCCGCCGTTTTTATAAATCACTGTAACTTGAAAAATAATGCTGCGAATGATTAGCCATTTTGCATGCTGATAAAGTGTTATGAGTTGTGGTGCATATCCGAAAACCAGCCATGTAGGTCACATGACCTGGCCGCCATCTTAGGTAGAACACAAACCGGAAGTGCTCAATTGCACCACTTTCTGAGGGTCTAGGAACTTCCGGTTTTTTTGTGTGGCATCATTGGCTCATGTCTAGCAAATATCAGCAATAAAATCTTTAGCGGTCATGTGACCTTGGCCGCCATATTGGATTTTCCGAAAATTGACAAAAAACTTTTAAAATCTTCTTCTCAAAAATGGCTCATTCATGTGATTATACATTTGCTTTGCAGCACCTATGGCCATAGCCCTACAAAGTGACTGAAGCAGATTTTTGAAAAATGGCTTCCTTTGGCAGCCATCTTGGATTTAATAAAAAGTGAAAGTACGCTATAACTCATGAACAATTTGCCAGATTTAAACCAAAGTTGGCATACAACATCCCTTCAATAAGATGATTATGTGTTCATAAAAATATTTCCCATGATTCAAGTGGTTTTGGCGGCCATATTGAATTTATCAAAAAATTGCAAAAAACCTCACAAAATTATCTTCTTAAAAACTGCTTGTTTGTTTGACAATCAATTTAGCATATAGTATCTCTGTTGATAGCTCTACAAAGTAACTGTAGCAGATTTTCGAAAAATGGCTTCTTTTGGCAGCCATCTTGGATTTAGTAAAAAGTGAAAGTACACTATAACTTATGAACGATTTGCCAGATTTAAACAAAACTTGGCATACAACATCCGCTCAATGAGATGATTATGTGTTCATGGAAATATTTCCCATGATTCAAGTGGTTTTGGCGGCCATGTTGAATTTATCACAAAAATTCAAAAAACCTCAAAAAATTATCTTGTTAAAAACTGCTTCCTTGTTTGAAAAGCAATTCAGCATATAGTATCTCTGTCGATAGCTCTACAAAGTTACTGAAGCAGATTTTCGAAAAATGGCTTCCTTTGGCAGCCATCTTGGATTTAGTAAAAAGTGAAAGTACACTATAACTTATGAACGATTTGCCTGATTTAAACAAAACTTGGCATACAACATCCGCTCAATGAGATGATTATGTGTTCATGGAAATATTTCCCATGATTCAAGTGGTTTTGGCGGCCATGTTGAATTTATCACAAAAATTCAAAAAACCTCAAAAAATTATCTTGTTAAAAACTGCTTCCTTGTTTGAAAAGCAATTCAGCATATAGTATCTCTGTCGATAGCTCTACAAAGTTACTGAAGCAGATTTTCGAAAAATGGCTTCCTTTGGCAGCCATCTTGGATTTAGTAAAAAGTGAAAGCACGCTATAACTTATGAACAATTTGCCAAATTTAAACAAAACTTGGCATACAACATCCGCTCAATGAGATGATTATGTGTTCATGGAAATATTTCCCATGATTCAAGTGGTTTTGGCGGCCATGTTGAATTTATCACAAAAATTCAAAAAACCTCAAAAAAATATCTTGTTAAAAACTGCTTGCTTGTTTGAAAAGCAATTTAGCATATAGTATCTCTGTTGATAGCTCTACAAAGTTACTGATGTAGATTTTTAAAAATGGCTTCCTTTGGCAGCCATCTTGGATTTAGTAAAAGAGAAAAAGTTCTATAACTCATGAACTATTTGTCCTTGCATTAAGTTTATCATATTCCTGTGAAATCAAATCCATATGTTGTGTAGTTTGTCTGCTATCTTGCATTCTAGACATGAAACGTTCGTCAAATAATCACATCGAGCAAGTGCAATTTGTCATGAGCCACGCAGGCTCGAAACCCGTCATCGCTGCTATGCAGCTATATTTATTATTATTATTCTTATTATTTTTCCACCGTTTTTTAAAGCACTGTAACTTGAAAAATAATGCTGCGATTGATTAGGCATTTTGCATGCTGATGAAGGGCCATGAGTTGTGGTGCATACCCCAAAATCAGCCATGTAGGTCACATGACCTGGCCGCCATCTTAGGTAGAACACAAACCGGAAGTGCTCAATTGCACCACTTTCTGAGGGTCTAGGAACTTCCGGTTTTTTTGTGTGGCATCATTGGCTCATGTCTAGCAAATACCAGCAATAAAATCTTTAGCGGTCATGTGACCTTGGCCGCCATATTGGATTTTGTGAAAATTGACAAAAAAATTTTAAAATCTTCTTCTCAAAAATGGCTCGTTCATGTGATTAGACATTTGCTTTGCAGCACCTATGGCCATAGCTCTACAAAGTGACTGAAGCAGATTTTTGAAAAATGGCTTCCTTTGGCAGCCATCTTGGATTTAGTAAAAAGTGAAAGTACGCTATAACTCATGAACAATTTGCCAGATTTAAAACAAAGTTGGCATACAACATCCCTTCGATAAGATGATTATGTGTTCATAAAAATATTTCCCATGATTCAAGTGGTATTGGCGGCCATATTGAATTTATCAAAAAATTGCAAAAAACCTCAAAAAATTATCTTCTTAAAAACTGCTTGCTTGGTTGACAATCAATTTAGCATATAGTATCTCTGTTGATAGCTCTACAAAGGTACTGAAGCAGATTTTTGAAAAATGGCTTCCTTTGGCAGCCATCTTGGATTTAGTGAAAAGTGAAATTACGCTATAAATTATGAACAATTTTCCAGATTTCGACAAAACTTGGCATACAACATCCACTCAATATGATGATTATGTGTTCATAAAAATATTTCCCATGACTCAAGTGGTTTTGGCGGCCATCTTGAATTTATCACAAAAATGCCAAAAACCTCAAGAAATTATTATCTTAAAAACTGCTTGCTTGTTTGACAATCTATTTAGCATATAGTATCTCTGTTGATAGCTCTACAAAGTTACTGAAGCCGATTTTCGAAAAATGGCTTCCTTTGGCAGCCATCTTGGATTTAGTAAAAAAGTGAAAGTACGCTATAACTTATGAACGATTTGCCAGATTTAAACAAAACTTGGCATACAACATCCGCTCAATGAGATGATTATGTGTTCATGAAAATATTTCCCATGATTCAAGTGGTTTTGGCGGCCATGTTGAATTTATCACAAAAATTCAAAAAACCTCAAAAAATTATCTTGTTAAAAACTGCTTCCTTGTTTGAAAAGCAATTTAGCATATAGTATCTCTGTTGATAGCTCTACAAAGTTACTGAAGTAGATTATCGAAAAATGGCTTCCTTTGGCAGCCATCTTCGATTTAGTAAAAGAGAAAAGGTTCTATAACTCATGAACTATTTGTCCTTGCATTAAGTTTATCATATTCCTGTGAAATCAAATCCATATGTTGTGTAGTTTGTCTGCTATCTTTCATTCTAGACATGAAACATTCGTCAAATAATCACAACGAGCAAGTGCAATTTGCCATGAGCCACGCAGGCTCGAAACCCGTCATCGCTGCTATGCAGCTATATTTATTAGGGTTTCGAGCCCTATGGGGCGAAACCCTATTGTAATTGCTATGTTTATTATTCTTATTATTTTTTTTCCGCCGTTTTTATAAATCACTGTAACTTGAAAAATAATGCTGCGAATGATTTGCCATTTTGCATGCTGATAAAGTGTCATGAGTTGTGGTGCATATCCGAAAACCAGCCATGTAGGTCACATGACCTGGCCGCCATCTTAGGTAGAACACAAACCGGAAGTGCTCAATTGCACCACTTTCTGAGGGTCTAGGAACTTCCGGTTTTTTTGTGTGGCATCATTGGCTCATGTCTAGCAAATATCAGCAATAAAATCTTTAGCGGTCATGTGACCTTGGCCGCCATATTGGATTTTCCGAAAATTAACAAAAAACTTTTAAAATCTTCTTCTCAAAAATGGCTCATTCATGTGATTATACATTTGCTTTGCAGCACCTATGGCCATAGCCCTACAAAGTGACTGAAGCAGATTTTTGAAAAATGGCTTCTTTTGGCAGCCATCTTGGATTTAATGAAAAGAGAAAGTACGCTATAACTCATGAACAATTTGCCAGATTTAAACCAAAGTTGGCATACAACATCCCTTCAATAAGATGATTATGTGTTCATAAAAATATTTCCCATGATTCAAGTGGTTTTGGCGGCCATATTGAATTTATCAAAAAATTGCTAAAAACCTCAAAAAATTATCTTCTTAAAAACTGCTTGTTTGTTTGACAATCAATTTAGCATATAGTATCTCTGTTGATAGCTCTACAAAGTAACTGTAGCAGATTTTCGAAAAATGGCTTCTTTTGGCAGCCATCTTGGATTTAGTAAAAAGTGAAAGTACACTATAACTTATGAACGATTTGCCAGATTTAAACAAAACTTGGCATACAACATCCGCTCAATGAGATGATTATGTGTTCATGGAAATATTTCCCATGATTCAAGTGGTTTTGGCGGCCATGTTGAATTTATCACAAAAATTCAAAAAACCTCAAAAAATTATCTTGTTAAAAACTGCTTCCTTGTTTGAAAAGCAATTCAGCATATAGTATCTCTGTCGATAGCTCTACAAAGTTACTGAAGCAGATTTTCGAAAAATGGCTTCCTTTGGCAGCCATCTTGGATTTAGTAAAAAGTGAAAGCACGCTATAACTTATGAACAATTTGCCAGATTTAAACAAAACTTGGCATACAACATCCGCTCAATGATATGATTATGTGTTCATGGAAATATTTCCCATGATTCAAGTGGTTTTGGCGGCCATGTTGAATTTATCACAAAAATTCAAAAAACCTCAAAAAAATATCTTGTTAAAAACTGCTTGCTTGTTTGAAAAGCAATTTGGCATATAGTATCTCTGTTGATAGCTCTACAAAGTTACTGAAGTAGATTTTTAAAAATGGCTTCCTTTGGCAGCCATCTTTGATTTAGTAAAAGAGATAAAGTTCTATAACTCATGAACTATTTGTCCTTGCATTTGTCCTTGCAGTTTATCATATTCCTGTGAAATCAAATCCATATGTTGCGTAGTTTGTCTGCTATCTTGCATTCTAGACATGAAACGTTCGTCAAATAATCACATCGAGCAAGTGCAATTTGCCATGAGCCACACAGGCTCGAAACCCGTCATCGCTGCTATGCAGCTATATTTATTCTTATTATTTTTCCACCGTTTTTTAAAGCACTGTAACTTGAAAAATAATGCTGCGATTGATTAGGCATTTTGCATGCTGATGAAGGGCCATGAGTTGTGGTGCATACCCCAAAATCAGCCATGTAGGTCACATGACCTGGCCGCCATCTTAGGTAGAACACAAACCGGAAGTACTCAATTGCACCACTTTCTGAGGGTCTAGGAACTTCCGGTTTTTTTGTGTGGCATCATTGGCTCATGTCTAGCAAATATCAGCAATAAAATCTTTAGCGGTCATGTGACCTTGGCCGCCATATTGGATTTTGTGAAAATTGACAAAAAAATTTTAAAATCTTCTTCTCAAAAATGGCTCGTTCATGTGATTAGACATTTGCTTTGCAGCACCTATGGCCATAGCTCTACAAAGTGACTGAAGCAGATTTTTGAAAAATGGCTTCCTTTGGCAGCCATCTTGGATTTAGTAAAAAGTGAAAGTACGCTATAACTCATGAACAATTTGCCAGATTTAAACCAAAGTTGGCATACAACATCCCTTCGATAAGATGATTATGTGTTCATAAAAATATTTCCCATGATTCAAGTGGTATTGGCGGCCATATTGAATTTATCAAAAAATTGCAAAAAACCTCAAAAAATTATCTTCTTAAAAACTGCTTGCTTGGTTGACAATCAATTTAGCATATAGTATCTCTGTTGATAGCTCTACAAAGGTACTGAAGCAGATTTTTGAAAAATGGCTTCCTTTGGCAGCCATCTTGGATTTAGTGAAAAGTGAAATTATGCTATAAATTATGAACAATTTTCCAGATTTCGACAAAACTTGGCATACAACATCCACTCAATAAGATGATTATGTGTTCATAAAAATATTTCCCATGACTCAAGTGGTTTTGGCGGCCATCTTGAATTTATCACAAAAATGCCAAAAACCTCAAGAAATTATTATCTTAAAAACTGCTTGCTTGTTTGACAATCTATTTAGCATATAGTATCTCTGTTGATAGCTCTACAAAGTTACTGAAGCCGATTTTTGAAAAATGGCTTCCTTTGGCAGCCATCTTGGATTTAGTAAAAAGTGAAAGTACGCTATAACTCATGAACAATTTGCCAGATTGACACCAAAGTTGGCATATAACATCCCTTTGATAAGATGATTATGTATTCATAAAAATATTTCCCATGACTCAAGTGGTTTGGGCGGCCATCTTGAATTTATCAAAAAAATGCAAAAAACCTCAAAAAATTATCTTCTTGAAAAATTCTTGCCCGTTTGACAAGAAATTTAGCATATAGTATCTCTGTTGATAGCTCTACAAAGTTACTGACACAGATTTTTGAAAAATGGATTCCTTTGGAAGCCATCTTGGATTTAGTAAAAAGTAAATTATGCTATAACTCATGAACAATTTTTCAGATTGAAACCAAAGTTGGCACACAACATCACTTCAATAAGATGATTGTGTTCATGTAAATATTTCCCATGATTCAGGTAGCTTTGGCGGCCATCTTGAATTTATCAAGAAAAACGCAAAAAACCTCGAAAACATTTTCTTCTTCAAAACTGCCCGCTTGTTTGACTAGTAATTTAGAATATGGCACCTATGTTGAAAGCTCTACAAAGTTACTGAAACAGATTATTGAAAAATGGCTTCCATTGGCAGCCATCTTGGATTTAGTAAAAGAGAAAATGTTCTATAACTCATGAACTATTTGCCAGACTGATTCAAAATCCGGTATGTGGAATCTTTGCATTAAGTTTATCATATTCATATGAAATCAAATCCATATATTGTGTAGTTTGTCTGCCATCTTGCATTTTGTTAAAACAACAAAGCTTCCTAAAACTATTGTTACGACATACAGCCTCCGTGTAGTGAGTTGATTATGTTCGTGAATTTAATGTTAACTAGAAATGCCCTACAACATATGAATGAAATACTATTTATACAAATTTTAGCATATTTTATCCTTATATATTCATAACGTCTCAAATGTACTTTTATTAATGATGATATAAAAATAACGAAAATAATTATTTTTATTAACCAAAAGTATCACAGAATAAGGACTGCCATTCCCAGTGGATAAATATATATATTTGCATCCATTTGATTTAATTGCAAACATGTTAGTCAACAGTATATTATTCATTAGGTATGCCTAAACCTAATGTTATGAGAACTATTGCATATAGAGAAGAGAGATTGAAAAAAATATGGCACAATATGTGGGAAACCGATTAGATGGATTTGGTTATGTGGTTCATCAAATGTGCACAATTATAATATCCTGAACAGTTTTCAGTATGAATATGCAGCTATTGGTACAATTGTGTCATGCATTCATTGTTCTAATTCTCACATGCACGTGTTTGTCAAGCCAGGGTACAGTAATATAAGAAACATTTGCTTGGGAGGTTCCCTAACATATAACTGAGTAAATAACGTAGTTTTGTTATTTCAGTAAAGAGTTATTTATTTTGGCAACATCAATTCTATTACATGTGGTTTGGGATATATATAATACAGTCATCTAAATAAGCAAATGATATTATATATCAGTACAAAAGTTCATTAGCTAAGTTCATAATGTGAAACAAAAAGAAACTGGTTTTTAAAATCTAATTGAAAATTAGAATTATAGTGAAATCCATGTATATTCAACAACACTAGAATATATCACACGCACAAATAATTTTTTGACTGACACTGACATAATATATGCTCCTAGTACCTCACTAAATATATAATATATGGTCTTGTTACATATTCATAATACATATGGCAAATATGAGTGCACAAATTCAGAGAACGCATGCTCGGTTTTCTTCTGTGAAAATATGTTTAACATAACATTGAGAAACAACAAGGCTACAGGATTAAAAATGAATTCTTACATTTCGTTGCTTTGAAGACATTGTTCTAACCATATTACAGTTTCGTTTATTTTACCTAAATAGATTCTGTATTTATGATAATAATTCGGCTAAAAGAAATAAGGTATAATTTACAACCCAGAAAAACAATAACAAAATCCTATTTCATTAACTAAACTACTCAAAACAGTTAGGGGGACACCAAAATAGCCTGATTAAAACATGATATCTTTTTTTCCAGTTACAACTACAATAAATTAGATCAAAATGCATGTTATGATAGCACATCTCACAGGAATGAAAATTATAATAATGAATGTATTATAATTGGTGACACAACAATGTACAACACATACACGATAATATGAACAGTTTATTCATCACATGACAATAAATTCTATGAATAGTTAATTGGGTTCATATTAGATGAATACCAAGTCGATCAAATTAGAATGTTTTGTCCAATATTGTCATCGTCGGCCTCCTCCGTCTAGGAAGACGATGGGTTGCGCCATGATGTGGTTAAACTTGAGCAGCGTCTGTGATGGCTGTAGAGCCCAATCCTTGGGTGACAGTCCCTGTCACAGACCCCGCAAATGAAAACTGAGTTGTCTAGTGAGCTGGTAGATGCTTTACTCCTCAGTCGCTTCTGTCGCTGTTTTTCGTGTCTGTCCTGCTATGTGCTCTGGATGCCTTTGGTGACTGCTTGTCTCTATGCTGAGCGGTCATTGCCTGTTATCTCCCATGACTGTGTGTCTATGTGAGTAGCCTTGAGGTCTCTTTTACAGACATCAGAGAACCTAAGGTGTGGCCGACCAACTGGGCGTGTTCCTTCCTTTAGTTGACCGTACAGCAAGTCCTTTGGAAACGTTCCTTGTCCATATGACTAACATGACCCAGCCAGCGCAGTCATCTTTGGCTCGACATGGCGAAGAATGATGTTGTATTGGCCTTGCTGAGAACTTCACGGTTGGTGATCTTGTCTTCCCAGGTGATCCATAATAGTCGACGTAGGCATCTCATGTGGTAGGCATTTAGTTTAGCCTCCTGTTTTGTGTAGGTTGCCTATGTTTCACTACTGTATATAAGAGTGCTGAGAACACATGCGTGGTAGACTTTCAACTTCGTGCTAAGAGTCAGGTTTTTGTGCTCCCAGACTCTCTTTGTCAGCTTGGACATCACTCCTGTGGCTTTTCCAATGCGTGCATTTATCTCTGTATCAAGGGGACAGGTTCTGAGAGATGTTTGAGCCCAAGTATCTGAAGTTGTCGACCACAGCCAATTGCGAGTCATTGATTGAATGGAGGGTGGTATTTGAGGGTTCTGTGCCATTACCTCCGTCTTCTTAATGCTGATTGTGAGCGCAAACTCTTTGCAGGCTTTAGAGACGTGGTCCATAAGTCATTGTAGACCGTTATGGGTGTGACTCGCAAGAACAGCATCATCAGCAAACAACATTTCTCCAAGAGGAACACGTGTGATCTTGGACTTAGCTTGGAGCTGAGCCCAGTTAGAGTTTTCCGTTGTGCCTGGTGTGGATGTAGACACTGTCAGATGAAGAGCCGAAGGCGTAGTACAGAAGGAGAGAGAAGAAGATCCCGAAAAGTGTGGGGCGAGCACGTATCCTTGCTTAACACTGCTGCGAATGTCGGATGGTTCAGTTGAATCCCCGTCGAAGCTGACAGTGCCTTTCATGTCTGTATGAAAAGACTTGAGGCTTAGGAGCTTTGGTGGGCAGCCTATGCGCTGAAGAAGACTGAATAAGCCACTGCGGCTTACCAGGTCGAATGAAAGCCAAGTATAGAGATTGTCGCTTTTCCCTGCACTTTTCCTGGAGTTGCCTCAAAGAGAAAATCATGTCTATAATGGAGCGACCTGATCTCAAAGCACATTGTGATTCTGGATACACTCTTTCTGCGAGGGAACCGGTATTGACATAGGCAATATGTGACATCAAGTACATGGTGTGGCTCGGTTTACAATTCTAAACTTCTACAGCATATATTTGTTGTCCAGCAGGCTTATATGTTTGATGTAATTTGGCTATGGAGAGGGGGAGACGTTAATCAACTTGTATCATAATGCTGTCACCACATTAAGTGATTATGCTATCCGACTGTGGCATCGACAAAGTGTTAATCAGCCTGTATGAAATGATGCATGAGATCATTGACTTGGCTTGGTCACTCACTTTGGTATGATTTATGTTCCAAAGGCGCTGAATTTGACATTGATGGCCATAGTTTGGCTGTTAAAACCTGTGTCAAGATGGTATCACTCTCATCTAAAGTTGTCACAAATGGGTGGTTTAACCTTAGTCATTTCTGTGCTGTTGAAAAGCTTTGACACATATAGGTGTCACAGTTATTATTCGTCCACTTCCATGTTCAGATTATTAATGACGTGGTGACATGCTTGGAGAATGTGTGACAACATAACATGCATTTCGAGCAGGTTTATGATAAACTTTTCAATTTCTTTGCTACATTTAATTTTCTAATATTGGAACCCAAACCAAACATGCAAGGTTGTGTCAATATAACAGTTACATAACATTAAACAATATATAATGTCAGAAGCAAGGTGTTCCCTAAATTGTTTTGAGTAGTATAGATAAAAATATATTTTTTATTGGGAGGGGGGCACTTGACGGATACTGTGTGAATAATTGAAATTATAAATGATGTTTTAAATTAAAGTTGCAATTACGTTACTGCTCTCCTGAAATTATTAGACTTCACAATATAGATTCTATATTCAAAGTCCTTAATTACATCATATATCTTGCATAACGACCTATACTATGTATGTGTAAACAATTACATTATGGTAGTTAACATCATTACATTGATCAGCTAAACAATTTAACATAAAATAGATACAATAAATAAATGCCACGTAACTGCAACTATCTCATCTGTTAAAAAAAATAAAATTTATTTTTTGTTATAAAAAATAAGTTAGCGAGATATCCATGTCAGTAAGTGCCCCCCTCCCAATCCTATAATGAGTGAAGTAGAGTGGGGTGGGTGAGCGTGTCCCTTAGTTTTACTTTCACGCCCAAGAATGTTATTCGTGCAGTAAAAGTAGAAAGGGAGTCTTAATATCTAAAGACATTGAAATATTTCCCCTATAATAGACATATCACTTAAGTGTGATTTTAGCATTCCAGTTGTAGCAAATTGGAATTTCAATAATAATAAATCTAGGTTGAGTGTACCAAAATGATACTTTCAGAACCGAATAATCACAGCATCATGAAACCCATAATAAGTTTGTATAACTTCAACATTAAGAATGTCAGCGTTTTTAATGTATACATGGTCAATCAACGTTCCACTTTCTGTAGTTGGTAAGGCTACACATTGTTTGAATCCTTGCTTTTCCAAAATGTTCTGCACACTGGAAGACACAAGTATATTTTCGTTGAAATCACCAATAATAATGTTACTTGCAGATATTTTACTCATTTCACTAACCAGACACAATAGGTTTTCTCTAAACACATCAGCTTTATATGACCGCGGTCTATATATAACAGCTACTGACACACGTATGTCTTCCACATAAAAAGCTAAGTACTCCAAATTAGATACATGTAGCTTGAGGAATTCAGTACTTTTATGAATGCTAGAATAAACTGCTACACCTCCATGTGCCTGTTGTTTCAAATCTGATGTGATCTCATTAGATGTGTCATAAGATAATGACCGTGGTTTGTGATGAAAATCAAAATCTTTTAATTCCAATTCACTATATAGTTGCCCATCCAGTAGCCAGGTTTCTGTCAAACACATAAAATCAACATTAACAAGTCTTTTATCGCATTTGATGTCTTCAAAATGAGATAATAATCCTTCAACATTGAGTAGCAAGATAGTACATTGGCAAACCCTGTCTGACACTGATTTTGATGTCAAGTATTTTGGCATGCTTAATAGAGCTGATTCAATCTTTTCATTGCAATACATACTCGATTCCTTGAAATCTTGAATAATAAGGCCATCTAATGTCTTAACTCTACTCAAGGCTACATAAGCTTGCCCTGGAGAAAATATTTTATTCAATGATACTACAGCTTTCTCTACTGTTAATCCTTGTACTTTGTGTATAGTGCATGCATAAGCTAGCTTTAATGGATATTGTCTTCTAATGCCTCCACCATTGTTTACTCTGTCCTCTGATGGTTTTATAGGTGTGCTATTTAGTAATAATACAGAGAAGCTTCCAGATTTACTGCGTAGTTTAGTACCAACCTTCACGTTATCAAACACTACATATATACAGGATGGAAATATGTTATTGTCTTCAAAAGAAATATGTGAAATTTTGCCAAAAACACCATTTACTAGACCATCAGATACATCAATGTTTTTAATTAACATCACACGAGCATTTATAGCCAAAGTAACCGTCTTTGCCAAGTTTGTATTGTAGACTTTGACATAGTTCCTCTCTCTCTGTTCTAGTTTTTTAGTTTTAGTATTTCTAGAAAAGTCTTGAGCATTAATACATATGGGGTTTGAACATGTTAAATGAAGCATGTTTATATTACATTGATCCACATCTTTATTTGTTGCAAATATATGCATACCATTGTACTCTTCACCAGTTTCACACAGACGAAACATGTTCACAACACTTGCTGGTAATTCATCAGATTTTCTTCGTGTTCTGACGCTATTTAATGCCTCAGCAAACTGTTGATCTTGCTGCCTTACTACATCTGTTAATTCAGCAATGGCGAAATAATCATTCCACAGATCCATGCCTTCGCTACTAACATATAAAGCTTTTCCTTTTACAGGTGGTAATTGATAAAAATCGCCTACAGCAATCACAGAAACATTTCCAAATGGTGAATAGTCACCAGTCTGTTTGATTTGCCTTAATCTCCCATGTATATAACAAAGCAACTTCTTGTCAACCATTGAAATTTCATCAATAATAAGAATCTGCAGACTACTAAGTTTGGATCGAATGGTGGTTAATGTATCTTGTCCTAGTGGTTGATATGGCAATTTGGCATCAACTGCTATTGAGAAAGTACTATGGACAGTGGTTGCATTTATGTTGAACGCAGCTACACCGGTTGGTGCTGTTAACAGAACAGAAATATCATCTGGATTTGGTAGAATACGAGCAAGAATTCTTGAAGCCTCATAATACACAGCCTTGATAACATGCGATTTTCCTGTTCCTGCTCCTCCGCTTAAGAACATGTGAAATGGTGCAACATTCTTGCCATTAGCTTTATCTAAACACCATTGTCGAACAGTGTAAAATATATCACGCTGTTTATCATTAAGTGATCTCATCAATATTTTAGCCTCATCTTTGGACATTCCACACTGACTATATACTTCTTTACAAACGTCTTTTTTATCTTTGTGCAACAAGTCTGGAATTGAATCTTCACTTTCTGATTCATTAGATACTGAATTCGTACTAGCTGATTCTAAACATTCTAATCTTTCCTTCTCAGACTCTGGGTGAATTTGTGCCCATGCATCTTCTAAAAGAGGGCATGACTCAAGCATTTGCTCAGCTGCATCAATAACATCAACATCTTTCTCAAACATTGCTTTATTTCTGTCAACTATATATTTTACCCTTTCAGGCCAATTGTTCTTGTATTTCACAGCACCAGTTTGATAAAACTCTTCAAATGAATGGAATTGTTTAGGTTTCAAATGGCATTCAGCTCTATATGGTAGAAAAAGTTGCAATATACTTTGATAATGCTTTTCTGGTTGCTTAGTTACTGAAAATCTTGCATATCTGACAACTGCAGGATCAGTCCTTGTTCTCTTTTGCATATAACCTAGACCATTATTAAGTTTAATAACTTTATTGTTATCAATATTTCTTTTTCTTTCTACCTCTGACGTAGGTACAATTCTGTATTCAGAAGCAAAACTTGCAAGACACATGGTATTAATTTTATTTGGTCTATTCTTATAACGATCAAGCATACTTGTCATCCAAATGTTTTCATTGTTGAGATCTCCGCCTTTACTCATGCTCTTTAAAATTGCTAGTGGAAGACTCATTTTAATTGGAGTATCGCCTGTAGGAATAAATTGTACTTTTCTTGAGCATTCTTTTAACCTCAAATTACAAACTCTGTATACAGCCTCCTGAGCACTCAACTCACGGTTGTGAAGATATACACCTCCAATTTTTTTCATTGCAAGTTTTGCATCCATATTCCCTTCTTTTGATGCTTCCCTCTGTGCATGATCTAACAACAATCCCATTTCTCGTTCTGCTTTTGAAATGTAGCTAATAATGTACACAACACAACTGTAGGCATCCACAATATATTGTATGTCCATATTTGCATTCCAGCATCGCAGAAGATCTTTGTTATATTGATTTACCCAAACATCAGAAGGTTGGCGTTTTAAAACTATGCTTGTTTTCTTTGTCAACACGCTACACGCTTTCTCAAAGTTTTCTTGGGTTAATTCAATGTACGCAAACCAGGATGAAACAGATGTGAAGTTCTTTTCAGAATTGAGTAGTATATTCCAGATTTTTGTCAAAATTGCCATGGCTGTATCTTTAGTCATCTCATTTTTTTGGTCTGTTTCTTGATATTCTGATTCACTATCAACATAATTCTGTATGACATCATCAGTTTCAATTGTTTTCTCTTCTTTGTCATTAGATTTGTCTGCATCAGTTTGAACAATAAAGGTTTTTTCTGAAGGTGGGCGTGGGAAATTAAATCTACAAGTAGTACCAAGTTTTCTGCAAGTTTTTGAATGTCTTGTACTGTGTTTTTGTACACTATTCACAATCTCATTAAGTTCTTCATCTTGTTCCGGAGATGGCATTTCACAAGTGACATATTTGTCCACAAAAGTTGTTACTTCTTCATCATCATCTTTATCAATAATTGGTGCATCCTTTACCCAGAAAAGACAATGTGTATGAGGAGAACCACGTTGCTGAAATTCAACACGGTAAAAATAATCTACTATTTCGCCAATAGGTGCTGCAGGTGACATTATTACCTGTTTCAAAAAAGAGTGGAATCTGTGTTCAAACATTCGAGCTGCAGTTACAGGGTTGTTTCTTAATACAGAACATTTTTCAGACCAATCAAGCTCTTCAAAACTTCGTGTATCACCTTCTTCTCGAAGAATACATTCAATTATTTCAGGCCATCTCGTGTCAGCAGATGAAAATGAACAAAACCATGTAGGTATACCAAGCTGTCTTAACATTGCAAATAAATCTTTCTGTGCACTTTGCCAAAAAGGGGGTGTTCCACGGATGGGTTTCAAAAACTTGTATCCCTCATTGTGCTTAAGAATGTCAGTCAATGACTGTGAATTTGTTAGAGTTGCAGCTGTTACAGATTGACCACCTGCTTTACCAGAACCTTTGCGTAAAGCAATAGACACATTTGAGACAACTTGTTGTACTTCTGACAAATACTGAGCATAAAATATAAAATCTGTATTTTTTGCAAATCTACCATCTGCATTCATCAAACGAGTATGCAGATATCTTGACAATGTTATTTTTTCACTGCGTTTGTCATGAAATGTTGGTGATCCTTCAGGATACAATACAGGAAAAGACTTTGCTTCATTACCCTCATCCATTAACATTTTAACTGGACTATTTCCTTCAGCAGGGGCAATACAAGATATTTCATCAGAAGGTTGATCAAGAACTTCGGGTCCAACATCAACTGGTTGAAGACATGTATCTAAAAGTAATCCATCTTTTTCTTCTTCATTGTCCTCAAAATCTCTATTTTTTTCTTCAGAATGTTTTGAGGCACTATCTTCGCTATCTGGTGTTTCAATTTCTTCTTCAATTTTTGCTAAAGGATTAACCCAATCTTTGTTAAAACAAACATCACTATACCATTTATTGTTCTTCTGGAGATATACTAATGCATTCTTTATATGAGCCTCATTTACAAAGTGATACTGATAATGGCCCTTGTATGTTAGTTTCCGCTTCAGTTTTACTTTTATCATTTGGTCATCTGATTCACATCTTGGTAAAATGGATGTAGCTTTATCAATGCTAGAAGGGACACATACAACAGGTCCATGAACACCATTCTGTCCACCTTTTGGTAAAGCCAACATTTTCATAAAAGGTATGTGCAATGCCACCAAATGTTGTTCAAGAGAGTTTAAACATTTTAATTCATCTGGAATAGGCTTCAGATTAAGATTGTTGGTAACTGCTTCACATGGAATTTTACCACTCAGAATTTTTCTTTGACAAGTGAAACAAATCCATAATTTACACTGTCCATTTTTCAAATATAAACATTCACTATCACTAGAACACACACTGCTACATTTGTGTAGATAATCTTCGGTAATACACTTATCTGCAATTAATACGACATTTCCACCTTTTTTGGTGTACACCTCTTTTTTACAGTGAATAACTTGATTTCTGAAGAGTCGCCGATGGCATACTGCACAGACAAAATCTGGTCCATAGGCAATTTCATTTCTAAACATATCCAATACATTTCTAAAATATTGTTTCTTATTTGATTCTATTAATCTCTTGGTGGGTGTTCTATTTAAAACATCTTTTCTATGCTGTTCATTCTTTTTATATTTTGTAGTACTCCTTGCCTTCACAGCTTCTCTGTGTGACTCATTGGTTTTATATTTTGTAGTACTCCTTGTCTTCACAGCTTCTCTGTGTGACTCATTGGTTTTATATTTTGTAGTACTCCTTGCCTTCACAGCTTCTCTGTGCGACTCATTCGATTTATATTTTGTAGTACTCCTTGCCTTCACAGCTTCTCTGTGTGACTCATTGGATTTATATTTTGTAGTACACCTTGCCTTCACAGCTTCTCTGTGCGACTCATTGGATTTATATTTTGTAATACTTTTTGATTTCACTGCTTCTCTATGTGACGGATTATATTTATATTTTGCTCTGCTCCTTGTCTTCCAAACTTCCCTATGTATGTCATTTTGTTCATATTTTACTTTGCTTCTTGCCTTTAGAGATTCCCTGTGTGACTCATTATCTTTATATTTAGTAATGCTTCTAGATTTCACAGACTCCCTGTGTAATTCATCGTCTTTATATTTTGTAATGCTTTTTGTCTTCAAAGCTTCTCTGTGAGACTTATTATTTGCATAATGTTGAATCATGTTCTTTTTTTTCCTCTGGCAAAAACTGTCATCATTGTAATATCGCTCTCGCTGTTTCTCTAGTTTACATTTATTAACAACATGTTGCTCAGTTTGTTTTCTTTGAAAATATTCTTTCAAACATTTAAGATAGGAACGTCTGCCCCGAGATCGTGTAATTTTTGCTGGTGTAGTTAAAGTGTTTGGTACATCATCTGACTCTATATTACTATCATTTTTAAATAATTTCATTGTTGTTCCAATATCAGTTTCTATGCTTTCTAAGCGTCTTTTCTTCATTCCAATTGTTGACACCCTGTCTTGTTCTATAATAATGCTCTGGGAGCAGTCACACAACATATCACCAGCATGCTTGACACATTCAATCACTTCATAATGTATTTCCATGGCGTGTTTTAAGTATATTGCTTTACCATTATTGGATACACTCTTGTTAAGCTGATAGTTGGAGTATCTAATCCATTTACCTCTGCTAAATGTACAAATATCTGTTCTTAATAAATCAGCAGCTCCAAGTATTTCAACTTCTGTTGCCCATGTTTGAGCATATTGCATACCAGATACTATAATGTAATCATCAACAGACACATGGCCTGGTCTTAAAAAGGGGTAAAATACAGGGTTATTCTTCTTTAGATGATTTACAATGGCTAATCTGATTTGCATGTGGTTATCCTCACTTCCAGATAGTACATATGACAAAGCCCGGAAAAAACAATTACCATCCCCTTGGATAGATTTGGTTTTGCATGGTTCACCCATTTCAAAATTTTCAGTATGAAACCCAAATCTGTCTCTTTCATTTTGTAAACTAAGTTCAGTACACAATATTTGACACATCTCAGAGGACAAGGGTTTATATAAAAAAGGTGTATGATCTGATTCAACGAACTCCACTTCATTATCTGACTGTGTTTCACTGTCAACAACATGATACTTTTCAGCATTAACATTTATACCCGTTACTTCAAACTGTTCATTTTCATGCACGTGCATGGATACAGCAAGATCACAACAATGTTTATACACCATCTCAATACTACTGAACTTGATTACTATGCTTAATCCATCAGGTGCTACCATGCCTTTGGAATTTCTTGAATGTGAATCAAAGATCCAATAAAATCCATCATTCTTGATCACAGCAAATGCTGCTCCGCCAAATATAACAAAGCATGAATTATATTCAGTTAATGATATATCAAGAGCATTGTCAAATGGTGTAAGAAATGTGTTCTCATCATCACTTTCACCAATAATACCAAATAATGAGTCACCAACACTCAAAGTAAACTGGGTGTCAAATAAATCAACTGTTTGTGGTAATTCTGTCACCAATAACAGTTCTGAATTAACAGTTGTAGACTGTTGTAAAAAGCCATACAATTCATTACCAGTTTGCAGTATTATATCCAAGTCTTCCGATTCCCATGAATCTACATATTTGATTTGACTGAATATCATAGAAACTAAGCTATTTGCAACACACTGTTTTCCACTGTTATCTAGAAATTGATGATGACCTTGATGAAAACTTCCTTGTACTGAAGTTTTTAGCATGAACTTATTACCTGTTGTCTGATCATTAACATTTCCAACTGAATCATTTAAGAAATGAAATTGCTCTAATGAGAAACTCTCTGCAACATTATTTGTTTCTTCATCATGTACTTTATTAAAAACACTTCCAGCACTAATTTGCAACTCGTTCTGATCCCGAAAGATAATACTTACAGATTCATTCTGATCCCGAAGGACAATACTTTCTGATTCATTATGATCCCGAAGGACAGTATTGCTATGATCCCGAAGGACAGTATTGCTATGATCCCGAAGGACAGTATTGCTATGATCCCGAAGGACAGTATTGCTATGATCCCGAAGGACAGTATTGCTATGATCCCGAAGGACAGTATTGCTATGATCCCGAAGGACAGTACTTTCTGATTCATTATGATCCCGAAGGACAATACTTTCTGATTTATTATGATCCCGAAGGACAGTATCGCTTTGATCCCGAAGGACAGTATCGCTTTGATCCCGAAGGACAGTATCGCTTTGATCCCGAAGGACATTGGTTGGTGGGTTTCTACCCAAGGCCAACCTCTTCTTTAGAGCTTCACCTCTCTTCCAACCTTTCTTTCGAGGCATCTGAAAGATACAATTGTCAAAATACAATCGATTTATTTAATATATTTGCTAAATTGAGCACTGTTTTTACTTACAAGAGATAGGTACATTGTTATTAAAATACAGATGCTACCTGTGTCAATTTCATTAGCAATACTGCTAATTTGCAAGCAAAACAGTGAGATAAATTGCAAACTTGCATTGTGACTTTTTTCCTTCAGTTAAATACCACACAGCTGTCTTGAATTGCATCATCACACAAATGCATGTACATAGGTCTGATGTCTGTGTTTATGATTTTTGAAGTTTATACAGTTGTTAATAAAGAGCTAAACATACACTCATATCTACCTCTAAACATGTTCAAACATGATCAAAGTGTTTGTGTGAATGAGATCTGGTTGTAAAAAAATGGTTGATTTCAAAAATATGTTACCTAAAAATTGTGGACATACAGGTGTCTTGAATTAGAACACTATAAAACTTTATTTACTGCTTAGAATGTCTATTGAATTACTAAACTAAAAACCTGATTGGTCCAGATATGTATGCATAGACTAGAAAGATTGACACATACAAATGTATATATATATCAATTCCCCAGTTGAGTGACAAAATGATCTACATATAGCACTAACTCCCACAAATCATGTGAACTTTGATATATTTTACCATAATGCTGACATGTAGTAATAATGTGTATAAGTATCAATTCACACTTCATTATTAACGGCTAATAAAATGTGTACATGTTTGATACATAATTTTTAACCAAATTAAAATTATATAAGGTATAGATCATAACAAATTCAACTTTCATGCTTAGACATATCTTACCTTTCAATATACAGGAATAGATTGTTATAGACTGCAAGTGAAATATAGAGAACTGTTAAATTATGCAACATAGTGAATTTACAATTATTATAGTAATGTGATGGTCAACACAGCAATTTTTGGTATTAATACAGATAAATGGCAAACCTACACAGGAAAGTGTAACAAACAACTCTTTAATAAACATAATAAAAAATATTCACTGAATCTCTATTCACTAAACTATTCACTCTTCGCTACAAATTATTTAAAAAATTGTTCGCCCTGTTAATTGATTCAGATAGATTTCAGGAAACGTGAAATAGCAAATCATTACAACCAATGATTATTGACAAGGGGTCATTAACTTGACCAGTGGCTGAAACCGCAACATGCAGTTAGTACTATAGGTCAAAGGTCACAATACAAAATAAGTCATTGTCAATGACACGTCCCCGTTCTGTTCATATTTGAGTGACATATACATTCAAAGCAGCAACAATATGGATGTTGAACTGCATTCAGTAAAACAAAATAGCCACCAGTCAGCCATTTTTAACACAATCCAAACAAAAATTTAAACTAAATTTGCCCATGCATGACTAAGATTCAGTTCCGGTATGGTGAAAATGTGCAATTTTTGTAAATTTTTGACCTTAAAAGGACTGGCCCAAATGCACAGGCATATGTATGATATAATGTATAATGTGTATGTGAAGTTTGAACTTGATCTGTCCAGGCATGTCCGAGATATGGATCGAAAACTAAATTCTTTAAAACAAAATGGCCGCCAGTTGGCCATTTTGAACTTGATCCGAAGAAAAATTGGTATGCATCAAGCTTATATTATGTTTAATATATGCACTAAATCTGAACAAAATGGCCATTATTCAGCTATTGTTAAGCGGATCATGAAACAAATGCACATATCTATTTGTGACATGATGTACCATGTGTGTGTGAAGTTTGAACTTGATCAATCCAGACATGTCTCGGATACGGATCCAGAACTGAAATCTTTAAAACAAAATGGCCGCCAGTCGGCCATTTCAAGCCCGATCCAAAAAAAAATGACGTGCATCAAGGTCCTATTATGTTTAATGTATGTACCAAATTTGAACAAAATCTGTCCATGCATAACTGAGATCCGGGTCCGGAATGGTGAAAATGTGCGATTTTGATGCATTTTCGGCCTTAAAATGACCGCTATTCGGCTATCATTAATCAGATCATGAAAAAAATGCATGTGCATATGTCCCATATAATGTGTGATGTATGAGTGAAGTTTGAACTTAATCGGTCCATGCATGTTCGAGATACAGGTGATCATGGACGCACAGACGCACACAGGGCAAAACATAAGTCCCCGTTTTCGGACTACGTCCGAACGGGGACTAACAATCAGCCTGTCAGCTGAGATAGCCCCGATGTTAGCTGTTCAAAATTAGATATCATCATGAATTGAACAAATCTCAGATAGGTATACCTGAGGTACCTATATGTATGGTATCCAAGCAATAGGCTCAAAATCAACCATTAGATAGTCAAGTACACACAAGACGATTGAAATATCAATGCAACATACCCACAAATAACAAAAATAGCAATTAATTAAGGACCAGCAAGAAAATTTGGTAAAAAACACATGTGCAAAGAACCGGATGACTCCAGGTTTTGAAATTGTTAACACATACATTGGGGTAACCCTGAATCTCTGTCCCCAGCCAATATTTCCCCGACCAAATTGAATGGCCCCCTGGCCAATGAGCCATTTACATGTTTTTCTCACAAATTTTTATATATTTAACACCACTAGCCAATCTCTGGCTCAGGCCAAATTGAATGGCATACATACAAAATACGTTTTTTGAAATTCAGTCCCTCATCCCCTTGGCTTTATCGCCGATTTTTTCGTCGCCAGAGTGATTTACATCATCAATTTTGTTTCACAAGCGTCTCTAATAAATCTATCTAACCGCTGAACTGAATTAATGATATTATCAAAAAATCATAGAAGATTTGGCGAAAATCAGTCGTTTTTGGCATCAACATATTTTCGCTTGGAAACGCAATGGTGATAAGACTCGATTTTCAAGGACGCAGGTTGTATACAAGTATACAAGTACTGTCTACGATGTACTGCAAAATGGAAATAATATACTTATTTAACCATTGATTTTTGTACAAAACTCCAAGAACACAAAACAGACAACAAAAGACAAAAAAAAAAACTGCCGAGTACACTACACAGTCACTGTAGTCACACCAATAAGAAAAACATACAAATTAAATGTCAGTGAACACAATCTTTATAAAAAAAATTGCAGTTTGCAGCCTCTATGGACAAGTTCACAACCTCTAATATTGCAAAACTGTCAGTTGTGAACTGTACATTAAATCTTATTAGGATTTCCACATACAGTTACACAGATCAAAAAAAAAATCAATATTAAGACAGGAAAAATAATGCTTTTTTGTCAAGGGTATAAACTAAATTCTCTTATCCTGGGGGTATTTTTGTGAGTGTACAAGTATGCATTCAAATTATCAAAACTTCAAAAGTAATCATAGTACAAATGTTAAGTGAACAAAATTATCAATTATGATTTCGGATTTGTTGGAAAAGTGGCCGAATAGCTGTGACATTGTGTATTTGGTGATGAGAACTGCCAAGCCAGTTTATAAAACAGTGAACAAAGATTTTTTCATAAATATTACTGACCACGAAAGACGCCCATCGCGAAATGTCTCTATATTACTGTCGAGTCATGGTAACTTGTCGGCCAATTCACTTCCGCGTTTTACGTACGTTGGCGAGTGGCGTTAAATATATAAAAAATTGCGAGAAAAACATGTAAATTAATAACTCATTGGCCAGGGGTCGGGGGCCAGAGATTCGGGTTACCTCATACATTGCTAGTTTTGGGAATTGAGGTTTGACCTTTCTAAATAATCGACACTATAAAATAGCGACATTGTTCAATTATTTCACCCATTATAGCTGTAAAATAATGTCTTTGTTTGTTTGTGCCGCTCAAATGACACGTCTGTGACTTTCTATATTTCCAAATTTATTAGACATGTGCAATGCTTTCAAAAGTTGAACACGATGCACGCACTTCCGGTCGACATGACTGGGCGACGCCATGATTGTTTTACACGATAAATGACTAGAAAATGCACAAAATCTATCATATTTAATATCTTACACCGAAAACTGGACCTGAGAATGCGACTACTAGACCTTTACATTTCGGATACGTTCACTTATAGTAACATATATTGTCATATATTATCAATATTCAACTTTTGAATCTCCGATCATAAAATAAACGTGTACTCACCAAAACGAAAGCGCAGCATATAAACTTCGACCGTCTGGTGGCGCTATATAGTTTTCACAGTCACGGCCTGAGAGACGGGTCGTTGTCCAAGTCCAACAGTCTTAGTTATACCATGGAACTATAAACCAGTTCCATGGTTATACTAGTAATTAGTAGTGCAATAAAATTTACGAAATCAGATCACACCTAGTTTTTTTTTCAGATTGATTTGTGGAAATTTTATGCCTTTATTTTAATCGTGTTCAAATGCAAAAATGTGCATATTTTGTACACGAATTAAAGTTATATATACTTGTAGAGGCTGTAAATATAAACGACGCTGTATTGATTGTCAGTGTTTTATCGAGTACATGACATGATTTATGTACGGTTTATACTAAGACTATACATGTGTTGTAATTTGATCAATATTAAAGTACGCGTCTGTCACTGCTAGACCGTCGTTTTATGTAACTGTTATGATATGACAGTTTATACCGGGCATACTCTGTCCCGGGACTCGCCCACACAGATGTAAACAAAATATTATACATATTAATTTTATAACCAGAACTTGACATGACTTAGACGTCTCTGGTATCATATTGACAACATAATTTTACAACATATATATAATAATAATTATAAGTTATTAAACTAAGTACAAGATGGAATGCGAGAACTGGAGCACATGTGCAAGAAAATATTTAAAATGTTTTGTTTATGGTGCGGCAATTAACAATTTCAAAAACGACTATAGGTCCCATCCGTGGTTACATGCAGTTCTAGTATAATGTGCGCCCTCTATGGCAGCCAGGCCGCAGAAACTTCTTAATACATCTCCACAATGAAGCCTCATATTTTACGCTAACATGACATGCGTTATATTTTAGTATTTAAAATGTTTTCAGGCTATTTCAAATGTGAACATCCTGACGGTGAACCTTGTTATTTAAATACACGCATTGCCGGATTAGTGAGTCACAAGAAATTAATTCATCCAATAAAGAAAGAAACTGTATAATGAAATCACTGCCATCGCCGCTATGTTAACCAGCCATGGTTAAACAACATGCTTGATTTAAATTACTATGACAAACAGTAAACTACAGAAAGAGTCATGTCTAGCAAATATCATCAATAAAATCTTTAACGGTCATGTGACCTTGGCCGCCATATTGGATTTTCTGAAAATGACAAAAAACTTTAAAAATCTTCTTTTTAAAAATGGCTCATTCCTATGATAAGAAATTTGCTTTGCAGCACCTATGTTGATAGCTCTACAAATTTAATGAAGCAGATTTTTGAAAAATGGCTTTCTTTAGCAGCCATCCTGGATTTAGTAAAAAGTGAAGTTACGCTATAAGTCATGAACAATTTGCCAGATTGAAACCAAAGTTGGCATACAACATCCGTTCAATGCGGTGATTATGTGTTCATGAAAATATTTCCCACGATTCAAGTGGTTTTGGCTGCCATCTTGAATTTATCCAAAAAATGTAAAAAAAAATCAAAAAATCATTTTCTTAAAAACTACCCGCTTGTTTGACATGGAATTTAGCATATAGTATCTCTCTTGATAGCCCTACAAAGCTACTGAAACAGATTTTTGAAAAATGGCTTCATTTGGCAGCCATCTTAAATTTAGTAAAAAGTGAAATTTCGCTATAACTCATGAACAATTTGCCAGATTTAAACCAAAGTTGGCATACAACATCCGTTCAATATGATTATGTGTACGTGAAAAAATTCCCCATGATTCAAGTAGTTTTGGCGGCCATCTTGAATTTATCACAAAAATGCAAAATACCTCCAAAAAAATCATCTGTATTATGAATAACATTGGACAGATGACTATCAATGGTTATGTCTGTTGATTCCAGTGTGGTTCATAAACCAAAATACCAGAGGACTTGTTAAGAACATTGCATTCTAGACATGAAACGTTCGTCAAATAATCACATCGAGCAAGTGCAATTTGCCATCAGCCATGCAGGCTCGAAACCCGTCATTGCTGCTATGCAGCTATATTTAGGCTTTCAAGTCCCTTCAGGCTTGAAAGCCTATTGTTTTTGTTATGTTTATTATTATTATTATTATTCTTCCGCCAACTTCAAACGACTTCTTCTCTGAAACGGCTGCACCATTTTGCCTGAAAATTTGTATATACCTTGTACATGTCATGCCAAAAAAAGTGACTGAAACAGATTTTCGATTAGTCACGTGGTTCGTCCGCCATCTTGGAACTCATTAAATATGCATGTCTCTTGTATCTCAAAAACTATTGCATGTACAAACATGGAACTAACGGTATATTGAAGGCAACGCACAAGAGAATTGGCCAAAATATTCGTTGACCATATATGGTCATAGAACTCATTAAATATGCATGTCTCTTATATCTCAAGCACTATTGCATGTACAAACGTGAAACTAACGGTATATTAAAGGCAATGGACAAGAGAATTGGCCAAAATATTCGTTGACCATATATGGTCATAGAACTCATTAAATATGCATGTCTCTTATATCTCAAGCACTATTGCATGTACAAACGTGAAACTTACGCTATATTGAAGGTAATGGTCAAGAGAATGAGGCACCATATTCGTTGACCATATAAGGTCATATACCTCATTAAATATGCATATCTATAATATCTCAGACTCTATTGCACATACAGGCATGGAACCATTGCTATATTGAAGGCTTTGGACAAGAGAAATTGTCAACATGTTCAATGACTATATATGGTCATATAACTCATTAAATATGCATGTCTCCAATATCTCATGTACCATTGCATGTACAAACATGGAACTAACGGTATACTGAAGGCTTTGGACAAGAGAAATTGTCAACATATTCGTTGACCATATATGGTTATAGAACACATTAAATATGCATGTCTCCAATATTTCAAGCACCATTGCAAGTGTAAACATGGTACCAATGCTATATTGAAGGCACTGGGAAAGAAAATTGGCCAACATATCCGTTGACCATATATGGTCATAGAACTCATTTAATATGCATGTCTCTAATATCTCAAGCGCTATTCCATGTACAAACATGGAACAAACACTATATTGAAGGCAATAGAAAAGAGAATTGGCCAACATATCCGTTGACTATATATGGTCATAGAGCTCATTAAATATGCATATAATATCTCGAGCACTATTGAAGTTAGAGACATGGAAATAGCGCTACAATGAAGGCATTGGGCCAGAACTTCGTGTAACCTACACGTATATACATTGCACAAATCAAATCTTCAATCTTTTTTTCCCCAAATTTAATGGTGTTATGGCTCCTTTTTCTTGAAAGCCGTTAATAGCTGCTCTGCAGCTATATTTAGGCTTTCAAGTCCCTTCAGGCTTGAAAGCCTATTGTTTTTGTTATGTTTATTATTATTATTATTATTATTATTATTATTATTATTATTATTATTATTATTATTCTTCCGCCAACTTCAAACGACTTCTTCTCTGAAACGGCTGGACCGTTTTGCCTGAAATTTTGTATATACCTTCTACATGTCATGCCATTAAAAGTGACTGAAACAGATTTTCGATTAGTCACGTGGTTCGGCCGCCATCTTGAAACTCATTAAATATGCATGTCTCTTGTATCTCAAAAACTATTGCATGTACAAACATGGAACTAACGGTATATTGAAGGCAACGGACAAGAGAATTGGCCAAAATATTCGTTGACCATATATGGTCATAGAACTCATTAAATATGCATGTCTCTTATATCTCAAGCGCTATTGCATGTACAAACGTGAAACTGACGCTATATTGAAGGAAATGGTCACGAGAATGAGCCAACATATTCGTTGACCATATAAGGTCATATACCTCATTAAATATGCATACCTATAATATCTCAGGCACTATTGCACATACAGACATGGAACCATTGCTATATTGAAGGCTTTGGACAAGAGAAATTGTCAACGTGTTTCATGACCATATATGGTCATATAACTCATTAAATATGCATGTCTCCAATATATCAAGCACTATTGCATGTACAAACATGGAACTAACAGTATACCGAAGGCAATGGACAAGAAAATTGACCAACATATTCGTTGACCATATATGGTCATAGAACTCATTAAATATGCATGTCTCCAGTGTCTCAAGCACCAATGCAAGTATAAACATGGTACCAATGATATATTGAAGGCAATGGACAAGAAAAATTGGCCAACATATCCGTTGACCATATATGGTCATAGAACTCATTAAATATGCATGTCTCGAATATCTCAAGCGCTATTCCATGTACAAACATGGAACAAACACTATATTGAAGGAAATAGAAAAGAGAATTGGCAAACATATCCGTTGACCATATATGGTCATAGATCTCATTAAATATGCATGTCTCTAATATTTCAAGCAGTATTGCATGTACAGACAGGGTACCAACGCTATATTGAAGGCAATGGAAAGAGAATTGGCCAACATATCCGTTGACCATATATGGTCATAGAACTCATTCAGTCCCTTCAGGCTTGAAAGCCTATTGTTTTTGTTATGTTTATTATTATTATTATTATTATTATTATTATTATTATTATTATTATTATTATTATTATTCTTCCGCCAACTTCAAACGACTTCTTCTCTGAAACGGCTGGACCGTTTTGCCTGAAATTTTGTATATACCTTCTACATGTCATGCCATTAAAAGTGACTGAAACAGATTTTCGATTAGTCACGTGGTTCGGCCGCCATCTTGAAACTCATTAAATATGCATGTCTCTTGTATCTCAAAAACTATTGCATGTACAAACATGGAACTAACGGTATATTGAAGGCAACGGACAAGAGAATTGGCCAAAATATTCGTTGACCATATATGGTCATAGAACTCATTAAATATGCATGTCTCTTATATCTCAAGCGCTATTGCATGTACAAACGTGAAACTGACGCTATATTGAAGGAAATGGTCACGAGAATGAGCCAACATATTCGTTGACCATATAAGGTCATATACCTCATTAAATATGCATACCTATAATATCTCAGGCACTATTGCACATACAGACATGGAACCATTGCTATATTGAAGGCTTTGGACAAGAGAAATTGTCAACGTGTTTCATGACCATATATGGTCATATAACTCATTAAATATGCATGTCTCCAATATATCAAGCACTATTGCATGTACAAACATGGAACTAACAGTATACCGAAGGCAATGGACAAGAAAATTGACCAACATATTCGTTGACCATATATGGTCATAGAACTCATTAAATATGCATGTCTCCAGTGTCTCAAGCACCAATGCAAGTATAAACATGGTACCAATGATATATTGAAGGCAATGGACAAGAAAAATTGGCCAACATATCCGTTGACCATATATGGTCATAGAACTCATTAAATATGCATGTCTCGAATATCTCAAGCGCTATTCCATGTACAAACATGGAACAAACACTATATTGAAGGAAATAGAAAAGAGAATTGGCAAACATATCCGTTGACCATATATGGTCATAGATCTCATTAAATATGCATGTCTCTAATATTTCAAGCAGTATTGCATGTACAGACAGGGTACCAACGATATATTGAAGGCAATGGAAAGAGAATTGGCCAACATATCCGTTGACCATATATGGTCATAGAACTCATTCAATATGCATATATACAATATCTTGAGCATTATTGAAGTTAGAGACATAGAAATAGCGCTATAATGAAGGCATTGGGCCAGAACGTCATGTAACCTACACGTATATACATTGCACAAATCAAATCTTCAAACTTTTTTTTCCAAATTTAATAGTGTAATGGTCCCTTTTCTTGAAAGCCGTTAATAGCTGCTCTGCAGCTATATTTATTATTATTATTATTCTTATTATTTTTCCACCGTTTTTTAAAGCACTGTAACTTGAAAAATAATGCTGCGATTGATTAGACATTTTGCATGCTGATGAAGGGCCATGAGTTGTGGTGCATACCCCAAAATCAGCCATGTAGGTCACATGACCAGGCCGCCATCTTAGGTAGAACACAAACCGGAAGTGCTCAATTGCACCACTTTCTGAGGGTCTAGGAACTTCCGGTTTTTTTGTGTGGCATCATTGGCTCATGTCTAGCAAATATCAGCAATAAAATCTTTAGCGGTCATGTGACCTTGGCCGCCATATTGGATTTTGTGAAAATTGACAAAAAATTTTTAAAATCTTCTTCTCAAAAATGGCTCGTTCATGTGATTAGACATTTGCTTTGCAGCACCTATGGCCATAGCTCTACAAAGTGACTGAAGCAGATTTTTGAAAAATGGCTTCCTTTGGCAGCCATCTTGGATTTAGTAAAAAGTGAAAGTACGCTATAACTCATGAACAATTTGCCATATTTAAACCAAAGTTGGCATACAACATCCACTCAATAAGATGATTATGTGTTCATAAAAATATTTCCCATGACTCAAGTGGTTTTGGCGGCCATCTTGAATTTATCACAAAAATGCCAAAAACCTCAAGAAATTATTATCTTAAAAACTGCTTGCTTGGTTGACAATCAATTTAGCATATAGTATGTCTGTTGATTGCTCTACAAAGGTACTGAAGCAGATTTTTGAAAAATGGCTTCCTTTGGCAGCCATCTTGGATTTAGTGAAAAGTGAAATTACGCTATAAATTATGAACAATTTTCCAGATTTCGACAAAACTTGGCATACAACATCCACTCAATAAGATGATTATGTGTTCATAAAAATATTTCCCATGACTCAAGTGGTTTTGGCGGCCATCTTGAATTTTTTTAAATAAAGCAAAAAAGCTCAAAAAATTATGTTCTTAAAAACTGCTTGCTTGTTTGACAATCAATTCAGCATATATTATCTCTGTTGATTGCTCTACAAAGGTACTGAAGCAGATTTTTGAAAAATGGCTTCCTTTGGCAGCCATCTTGGATTTAGTGAAAAGTGAAATTACGCTATAAATTATGAACAATTTTCCAGATTTCGACAAAACTTGGCATACAACATCCACTCAATAAGATGATTATGTGTTCATAAAAATATTTCCCATGACTCAAGTGGTTTTGGCTGCCATCTTGAATTTATCACAAAAATGCCAAAAACCTCAAGAAATTATTATCTTAAAAACTGCTTGCTTGTTTGACAATCTATTTAGCATATAGTATCTCTGTTGATAGCTCTACAAAGTTACTGAAGCCGATTTTCGAAAAATGGCTTCCTTTGGCAGCCATCTTGGATTTAGTAAAAAAGTGAAAGTACGCTATAACTTATGAACGATTTAGCAGATTTAAACAAAACTTGGCATACAACATCCGCTCAATGAGATGATTATGTGTTCATGAAAATATTTCCCATGATTCAAGTGGTTTTGGCGGCCATGTTGAATTTATCACAAAAATTCAAAAAACCTCAAAAAATTATCTTGTTAAAAACTGCTTCCTTGTTTGAAAAGCAATTTAGCATATAGTATCTCTGTTGATAGCTCTACAAAGTTACTAAATTAGATTATCGAAAAATGGCTTCCTTTGGCAGCCATCTTGGATTTAGTAAAAGAGAAAAAGTTCTATAACTCATGAACTATTTGTCCTTGCATTAAGTTTATCATATTCCTGTGAAATCAAATCCATATGTTGTGTAGTTTGTCTGCTATCTTTCATTCTAGACATGAAACATTCGTCAAATAATCACATCGAGCAAGTGCAATTTGCCATGAGCCACGCAGGCTCGAAACCCGTCATTGCTGCTATGCAGCTATATTTATTATTATTATTCTTATTATTTTTCCACCGTTTTTTAAAGCACTGTAACTTGAAAAATAATGCTGCGATTGATTAGGCATTTTGCATGCTGATGAAGGGCCATGAGTTGTGGTGCATACCCCAAAATCAGCCATGTAGGTCACATGACCTGGCCGCCATCTTAGGTAGAACACAAACCGGAAGTGCTCAATTGCACCACTTTCTGAGGGTCTAGGAACTTCCGGTCTTTTTGTGAGGCATCATTGACTCATGTCTAGCAAATATCAGCAATAAAATCTTTAGCGGTCATGTGACCTTGGCCGCCATATTGGATTTTGTGAAAATTGACAAAAATATTTTAAAATCTTCTTCTCAAAAATGGCTCGTTCATGTGATTAGACATTTGCTTTGCAGCACCTATGGCCATAGCTCTACAAAGTGACTGAAGCAGATTTTTGAAAAATGGCTTCCTTTAGCAGCCATCTTGGATTTAGTAAAAAGTGAAAGTACGCTATAACTCATGAACAATTTGCCAGATTTAAACCAAAGTTGGCATACAACATCCCTTCGATAAGATGATTATGGGTTCATAAAAATATTTCCCATGATTCAAGTGGTATTGGCGGCCATATTGAATTTATCAAAAAATTGCAAAAAACCTCAAAAAATTATCTTCTTAAAAACTGCTTGCTTGGTTGACAATCAATTTAGCATATAGTATCTCTGTTGATAGCTCTACAAAGGTACTGAAGCAGATTTGTGAAAAATGGCTTCCTTTGGCAGCCATCTTGGATTTAGTGAAAAGTGAAATTACGCTATAAATTATGAACAATTTTCCAGATTTCGACAAAACTTGGCATACAACATCCACTCAATAAGATGATTATGTGTTCATAAAAATATTTCCCATGACTCAAGTGGTTTTGGCGGCCATCTTGAATTTATCACAAAAATGCCAAAAACCTCAAGAAATTATTATCTTAAAAACTGCTTGCTTGTTTGACAATCTATTTAGCATATAGTATCTCTGTTGATAGCTCTACAAAGTTACTGAAGCCGATTTTCGAAAAATGGCTTCCTTTGGCAGCCATCTTGGATTTAGTAAAAAAGGGAAAGTACGCTATAACTTATGAACGATTTGCCAGATTTAAACAAAACTTGGCATACAACATCCGCTCAATGAGATGATTATGTGTTCATGAAAATATTTCCCATGATTCAAGTGGTTTTGGCGGCCATGTTGAATTTATCACAAAAATTCAAAAAACCTCAAAAAATTTTCTTGTTAAAAACTGCTTCCTTGTTTGAAAAGCAATTTAGCATATAGTATCTCTGTTGATAGCTCTACAAAGTTACTAAAGTAGATTATCAAAAAATGGCTTCCTTTGGCAGCCATCTTGGATTTAGTAAAAGAGAAAAAGTTCTATAACTCATGAACTATTTGTCCTTGCATTAAGTTTATCATATTCCTGTGAAATCAAATCCATATGTTGTGTAGTTTGTCTGCTATCTTTCATTCTAGACATGAAACGTTCGTCAAATAATCACATCGAGCAAGTGCAATTTGCCATGAGCCACGCAGGCTCGAAACCCGTCATCGCTGCTATGCAGCTATATTTATTATTATTAGGGTTTCGAGCCCATTTGGTCGAAACCCTATTGAAATTGTTCCGTTATTATTATTATTATTATTATTATTCTTCCGCCGTTTTTCGGTCACACTTTATGTCAACGCCGTTGGACCGATCAGCTCAGTACTTGCCACAATGGTAAAGCTGCATGAGATCTAGTGCATAGCCTAAGTTCAGACACATAGGTCACATGGCCAGGCCGCCATCTTGAAATAAAGGCGAAATTTTCAATGCCAAATTGCGCACCTTTCTGAGGGTCTGAGTGCTCCAATTTTTTTATGATAGCAGTAGTGGGTCAAGTGCTACAAATTTCATCAAAAAAATCTTTAGCGGTCACGTGACTTTTTTTTTTAGAATTTTTTTAAATTTTGTTTTGCATCTCATTTGCATAATTTTCGACAAATCAACTAACCCTGAATAACTTTGAAAGATCAAATGACATAGTATTTAATTCCAAAATATGGAAGTCCAGGCGAAAAGCCGTTTTTTATAAGAAGATTTTAGAATGTTTTTTCATATTTTTTTGTTCTTTTATATGGTCACGTGACCTCATTTTATAGACATAATTGCAATATCTCAAGCACTGTTACAGATAGGAACATGCAACCAGTGCAATATTGAAGTGATGGTACATGAAATTCTACTAACAAACAAGATGACCATATATGGTCATGTGATCTCATTAAATATGAATAAATGTAATATATCAAGCACTGTTACAGATAGGGACATGCAACCTGTGCAATATCGAAGCTATAAGACACGAGATGTGACTAACTAATGTGATGACCATATATGGTCATGTGATTTCATCAAATATGCATAAATGTAATAACTCAAGCACAGTTACAGACGGGAACATGCAACCAGTGCAATATTGAAGTGATGGTACATGAAATTTTACTAACAAACAAGATGACCATATATGGTCATGTGACCTCATTGAATATGCATAAATGTAATATATCAAGCACTGCAAGAGTTAGGGACATGCAACCTGTGCAATATCGAAGCTGTGGGACATGAGATGTGAGTAACTAATGTGATGACCGTATATGGTCATGTGACGTCATTAAATATGCATAATTGTAATATCTCAAGCAGAATCACAGATAGAGACATGCAACCTATGCAATATCGAAACTATGAGACAAGAGATGTGGCTAACTAATGTGATGACCATATATGGTCATGTAATTTCATCAAATATGCATAAATGTAATAACTCAAGCACTGTTACAGATAGGAACATGCAACCAGTGCAATATTGAAGCTATTGCACAACAGAAGTGACTAACACATCCGACAACCATATATGGTCATGTGACCTCATCAAATATGCATAAATGTTATATCTCAAGCACTGTTACAGATAGGAACATGCAACCAGTGCAATATTGAAGCTATTGCACAACAGAAGTGACTAACACATCCGACGACCATATATGGTCATGTGACCTCATCAAATATGCATAAATGTTATATCTCAAGCACTGTTACAGATAGGAACATGCAACCAGTGCAATATTGAAGCTATTGCACAACAGAAGTCACTAACATATCCGATGACCATATATGGTCATGTAACCTCATCAAATAAGCATAAATGTAATAACTCAAGCACTATTACAGACGGGAACATGCAACCTGCGTTTATTATTATTATTATTATTATTCTTCCGCCGTTTTTCGGTCACACTTTATGTCAACGCCGTTGGACCGATCAGCTCAGTACTTGCCACAATGGTAAAGCTGCATGAGATCTAGTGCATAGCCTAAGTTCAGACACATAGGTCACATGGCCAGGCCGCCATCTTGAAATAAAGGCGAAATTTTCAATGCCAAATTGCGCACCTTTCTGAGGGTCTGAGTGCTCCAATTTTTTTATGATAGCAGTAGTGGGTCAAGTGCTACAAATTTCATCAAAAAAATCTTTAGCGGTCACGTGACTTTTTTTTTTAGAATTTTTTTAAATTTTGTTTTGCATCTCATTTGCATAATTTTCGACAAATCAACTAACCCTGAATAACTTTGAAAGATCAAATGACATAGTATTTAATTCCAAAATATGGAAGTCCAGGCGAAAAGCCGTTTTTTATAAGAAGATTTTAGAATGTTTTTTCATATTTTTTTGTTCTTTTATATGGTCACGTGACCTCATTTTATAGACATAATTGCAATATCTCAAGCACTGTTACAGATAGGAACATGCAACCAGTGCAATATTGAAGTGATGGTACATGAAATTCTACTAACAAACAAGATGACCATATATGGTCATGTGATCTCATTAAATATGAATAAATGTAATATATCAAGCACTGTTACAGATAGGGACATGCAACCTGTGCAATATCGAAGCTATAAGACACGAGATGTGACTAACTAATGTGATGACCATATATGGTCATGTGATTTCATCAAATATGCATAAATGTAATAACTCAAGCACAGTTACAGACGGGAACATGCAACCAGTGCAATATTGAAGTGATGGTACATGAAATTTTACTAACAAACAAGATGACCATATATGGTCATGTGACCTCATTGAATATGCATAAATGTAATATATCAAGCACTGCAAGAGTTAGGGACATGCAACCTGTGCAATATCGAAGCTGTGGGACATGAGATGTGAGTAACTAATGTGATGACCGTATATGGTCATGTGACGTCATTAAATATGCATAATTGTAATATCTCAAGCAGAATCACAGATAGAGACATGCAACCTATGCAATATCGAAACTATGAGACAAGAGATGTGGCTAACTAATGTGATGACCATATATGGTCATGTAATTTCATCAAATATGCATAAATGTAATAACTCAAGCACTGTTACAGATAGGAACATGCAACCAGTGCAATATTGAAGCTATTGCACAACAGAAGTGACTAACACATCCGACAACCATATATGGTCATGTGACCTCATCAAATATGCATAAATGTTATATCTCAAGCACTGTTACAGATAGGAACATGCAACCAGTGCAATATTGAAGCTATTGCACAACAGAAGTGACTAACACATCCGACGACCATATATGGTCATGTGACCTCATCAAATATGCATAAATGTTATATCTCAAGCACTGTTACAGATAGGAACATGCAACCAGTGCAATATTGAAGCTATTGCACAACAGAAGTCACTAACATATCCGATGACCATATATGGTCATGTAACCTCATCAAATAAGCATAAATGTAATAACTCAAGCACTATTACAGACGGGAACATGCAACCTGTGCAATATCGAATCTATGGAACAAGAGATGTGACTAACTAATGTGATGACCATATATGGTCATGTGACCTCATCAAATATGCATAAATGTTATATTTGAATACAGTAACAGAAAGAAACACACAACCTGTGCAATATCGAAGCTATGAGACCAGATATGTGACTAACACATCTGATGCCCATACACGGTCATGTGACATCATTAAATATGCATAAATGTAATAACTCAAGCACTGTTACAGACGGGAACATGCAACCTGTGCAATATCGAATCTATGGAACAAGAGATGTGACTAACTAATGTGATGACCACATATGGTCATGTGACCTCATCAAATATGCATAAATGTTACATCTCAAGCACTGTTACAGATAGGAAAATGCAACCAATGCAATATTGAAGTTATTGCACAACAGAGCTGACAAAAACATCCGATGACCATATATGGTCATGGGACATCATTAAATATGCAAGATTGTAATACCTTAAGCACTGTTACAGACAGGAACATGCAACATGTTTAGTATGAAGGCCATGCAATTTCCTTTAATATATTATTGTCAATGATGCTGATTTTGGAACGTTGCTAATAAGTCAGTGGGCTCGAAACCCGACATTGCTGCAACGCAGCTATATTTAGGGTTTCGAGCCCATTTGGTCGAAACCCTTTTGTAATTGTTCCGTTTATTATTATTATTATTATTATTATTATTCTTCCGCCTAAATTTTTGGTCACGCTTTATGTCAACGCCGTTGGACCGATCAATTCAATACTTGCCACAATGGTAAAGCTATATGAGATCTGGTGCATATCCTAAGTTCAGACACGTAGGTCACATGACCAGGCCGCCATCTTGGATTAAAGGCGAAATATTCAATGCCGAATTGCGCACCTTTCTGGGGGTCTGAGTGCTCCAATTTTTTTATGATAGTAGCAGTGCGACAAGGGCTACAAATCTCATAAAAAAAAACTTTAGCGGTCACGTGACTTTTTTTTTTAGAATTTTTTTAAATATTGTTTTGCATCTCATTTGCATAATTTTCGACAAATCAACTAACCCTGAATAACTTTGAAAGATCATATGACATAGTATTTAATTCCAAAATATCGAGTCCAGGCGATAAGCCGTTTTTTATAAGAAGATTTTAGAATGTTTTTTCATATTTTTTTGTTCTTTTATATGGTCACGTGACCTCATTTTATAGACATAATAGCAATATCTCAAGCACTGTTACAGATAGGAACATGCAACCAGTGCAATTTTGAAGTGATGGTACATGAAATTCTACTAACAAACAAGATGACCATATATGGTCATGTGATCTCATTCAATATGCATGAATGTAATATATCAAGCATTGTTACAGTTAGGGACATGCAACCTGTGCAATATCGAAGGTATGGGTCAAGAGATGTGACTAACTAATGTGATGACCATATATGGTCATGTGACTTCATTAAATATGCATAATTGAATTATCTCAAGCACTGTTACAGACATGAACATGCAACCTGTGCAAAATCGAAGCTGTGGGACATGAGATGTGAGTAACTAATGTGATGACCGTATATGGTCATGTGACGTCATTAAATATGCATAATTGTAATATCTCAAGCAGAATCACAGATAGAGACATGCAACCTATGCAATATCGAAGCTATGAGACAAGAGATGTGGCTAACTAATGTGATGACCATATATGGTCATGTAATTTCATCAAATATGCATAAATGTAATAACTCAAGCACTGTTACAGATAGGAACATGCAACCAGTGCAATATTGAAGCTATTGCACAACAGAAGTGACTAACACATCCGATGACCATATATGGTCATGTGACCTCATCAAATAAGCATAAATGTAATAACTCAAGCACTATTACAGACGAGAACATGCAAACTGTGCAATATCGAATCTATGGAACAAGAGATGTGACTAACTAATGTGATGACCATATATGGTCATGTGACCTCATCAAATATGCATAAATGTTATATTTGAAACACAGTAACAGAAAGAAACACACAACCTGTGCAATATCGAAGCTATGAGACAAGATATGTGACTAACACATCTGATGCCCATATACGGTCATGTGACATCATTAAATATGCATAAATGTTACATCTCAAGCACTGTTACAGATAGGGACATGCAACCTGTGCAATATCGAAGCTATAAGACACGAGATGTTACTAACTAATGTGATGACCATATATGGTCATGTGACTTCATCAAATATGCATAAATGTAATAACTCAAGCACAGTTACAGACGGGAACATGCAACCAGTGCAATATTGAAGTGATGGTACATGAAATTTTACTAACAAACAAGATGACCATATATGGTCATGTGACCTCATTGAATATGCATAAATGTAATATATCAAGCACTGCAAGAGTTAGGGACATGCAACTTGTGCAATATCGAAGGTATGGGTCAAGAGATGTGACTAACTAATGTGATGACCATATATGGTCATGTGACTTCATTAAATATGCATAATTGAATTATCTCAAGCACTGTTACAGATAGAAACATGCAACCTGTGCAATATCGAAGCTATGAGACAAGAGATGTGACTAACTAATGTGATGACCATATATGGTTATGTAACTTCATCAAATATGCATACATGTAATAACGCAAGCACTGTTACATACATGAACATGCAACCTGTGCAAAATCGAAGCTATGGGACCTGAGATGTGAGTAACTAATGTGATGACCGTATATGGTCATGTGACGTCATTAAATATGCATAATTGTAATATTTCAAGCAGAATCACAGATAGAGACATGCAACCTATGCAATATCGAAGCTATGAGACAAGAGATGTGACTAACTAATGTGATGACCATATATGGTCATGTAACTTCATCAAATATGCATAAATGTAGTAACTCAAGCACTGTTACAGATAGGAACATGTAACCAGTGCAATTTTGAAATTATTGCACAACAGAGGTAACTAACATATCCGCTGACCGCACATGGTCATGTGACCTCATCAAATATGCATAAATGTAATAACTCAAGCACTGTTACAGTTAGGAACATGCAACCAGTGCAATATCGAATCTATGGGACAAGAGATGTGACTAACTAATGTGATGACCATATATGGTCATGTGACCTCATCAAATATGCATAAATGTTATATCTCAAGCACTGTTACAGATAGGAACATGCAACCAATGCAATATTGAAGTTATTGCACAACAGAGCTGACAAAAACATCCGATGACCATATATGGTCATGGGACATCATTAAATATGCAAGATTGTAATACCTTAAGCACTGTTACAGACAGGAACATGTAACATGTTTAGTATGAAGGCCATGCAATTTCCTTTAATATATTACTGTCAATGATGCTGATTTTGGAACGCTGCTAATAAGTCAGTGGGCTCGAAACCCGACTTTGCTGCAACGCAGCTATATTTATTATTATTATTCTTCCGCCTAAATTTTTGGACACGCTTTATGTCAACACCGTTGGACCAATCAGTTTCATACTTGCCACAATGGTAAAGCTGTATGAGATCTGGTGCATATCCTAAGTTCAGACACATAGGTCACATGACCAGGCCGCCATCTTGGATTAAAGGCGAAATTTTCAATGCCGAATTGCGCACCTTTCTGAGGGTCTGAGTGCTCCAATTTTTTTATGATAGTAGCAGTGCGACAAGGGCTACAAATTTCATCAAAAAAAACTTTAGCGGTCACGTGACTTTTTTTTTTAGAATTTTTTTAAATTTTGTTTTGCATCTCATTTGCATAATTTTCGACAAATCAACTAACCCTGAATAACTTTGAAAGATCATATGACATAGTATTTAATTCCAAAATACTGAGTCCAGGCGATAAGCCGTTTTTTATAAGAAGATTTTAGAATGTTTTTCCATATTTTTTTGTTTTTTTACATGGTCACGTGACCTCATTTTTTAGACATAATTGCAATATCTCAAGCACTGTTACAGATAGGAACATACAACCAGTGCAATATTGAAGTGATGGTACATGAAATTCTACTAACAAACAAGATGACCATATATGGTCATGTGATCTCATTAAATATGCATAAATGTAATATATCAAGCACTGTTACAGATAGGGACATGCAACCTGTGCAATATCGAAGCTATAAGACACGAGATGTGACTAACTAATGTGATGACCATATATGGTCATGTGACTTCATCAAATATGCATAAATGTAATAACTCAAGCACAGTTACAGACGGGAACATGCAACCAGTGCAATATTGAAGTGATGGTACATGAAATTTGACTAACAAACAATATGACCATATATGGTCATGTGACCTCATTAAATATGCATAAATGTAATATATCAAGCACTGCAAGAGTTAGGGACATGCAACCTGTGCAATATCGAAGGTATGGGTCAAGAGATGTGACTAACTAATGTGATGACCATATATGGTCATGTGACTTCATTAAATATGCATAATTGAATTATCTCAAGCACTGTTACAGACATGAACATGCAACCTGTGCAAAATCGAAGCTGTGGGACATGAGATGTGAGTAACTAATGTGATGAGCGTATATGGTCATGTGACATCATTAAATATGCATAATTATAATATCTCAAGCAGAATCACAGATAGAGACATGCAACCTATGCAATATCGAAGCTATGAGACAAGAGATGTGGCTAACTAATGTGATGACCATATATGGTCATGTAATTTCATCAAATATGCACAAATGTAATAACTCAAGCACTGTTACAGATAGGAACATGCAACCAGTGCAATATTGAAGCTATTGCACAACAGAAATGACTAACACATCCGATGACCATATATGGTCATGTGACCTCATCAAATATGCATAAATGTTATATCTCAAGCACTGTTACAGATAGAAACATGCAACCAGTGCAATATTGAAGCTATTGCACAACAGAAGTCACTAATATATCCGATGACCATATATGGTCATGTGACCTCACCAAATAAGCATAAATGTAATAACTCAAGCACTGTTACAGACGGGAACATGCAACCTGTGCAATATCGAAGCTATGGGACAAGAGATGTGACTAACTAATGTGATGACTATATATGATCATGTGACCTCATCAAATATGCATAAATGTAATAACTCAAGCACTGTTACAGACGGGAACATGCAACCTGTGCAATATCGAAGCTATGGGACAAGAGATGTGACTAACTAATGTGATGACCATATATGGTCATGTGACCTCATCAAATATGCATAAATGTTATATTTGAAACACAGTAACAGATAGAAACACACAACCTGTGCAATATCGAAGCTATGAGACAAGATATGTGACTAACACATCTGATGCCCATACACGGTCATGTGACATCATTAAATATGCATAAATGTAATAACTCAAGCACTGTTACAGACGGGAACATGCAACCTGTGCAATATCGAATCTATGGAACAATAGATGTGACTAACTAATGTGATGACCACACATGGTCATGTGACCTCATCAAATATGCATAAATGTTATATCTCAAGCACTGTTACAGATAGGAAAATGCAACCAATGCAGTATTGAAGTTATTGCACAACAGAGCTGACAAAAACATCCGATGACCATATATGGTCATGGGACATCATTAAATATGCAAGATTGTAATACCTTAAGCACTGTTACAGACAGGAACATGCAACATGTTTAGTATGAAGGCCATGCAATTTCCTTTAATATATTATTGTCAATGATGCTGATTTTGGAACGCTGCTAATAAGTCAGTGGGCTCGAAACCCGACATTGCTGCAACGCAGCTATATTTATTATTATTAGGCTTTCAAGTCCCTTCAGGCTTGAAAGCCTATTGTTTTTGTTATGTTTATTATTATTATTCTTCCGCCAACTTCAAACGACTTCTTCTCTGAAACGGCTGCACCATTTTGCCTGAAAATTTGTATATACCTTGTACATGTCATGCCAAAAAAAGTGACTGAAACAGATTTTCGATTAGTCACGTGGTTCGTCCGCCATCTTGGAACTCATTAAATATGCATGTCTCTTGTATCTAAAAAACTATTGCATGTACAAACATGGAACTAACGGTATATTGAAGGCAACGCACAAGAGAATTGGCCAAAATATTCGTTGACCATATATGGTCATAGAACTCATTAAATATGCATGTCTCTTATATCTCAAGCACTATTGCATGTACAAACGTGAAACTGACGCTATATTGAAGGTAATGGTCAAGAGAATGAGCCAACATATTCGTTGACCATATAAGGTCATATACCTCATTAAATATGCATATCTATAATATCTCAGGCACTATTGCATATACAGACATGGAAACATTGCTATATTGAAGGTTTTGGAGAAGAGAAATTGTCAACATGTTCAATGACCATATATGGTCATATAACTCATTAAATATGCATGTCTTCAATATCTCAAGTTCTATTGCATGTACAAACATGGAACTAATGGTATACTGAAGGCAATGGACAAGAAAATTGACCAACATATTCGTTGACCATATATGGTCATAGAACTCATTTAATATGCATGTCTTTAATATCTCAAGCGCTATTCCATGTACAAACATTGAACAAACACTATATTGAAGGCAATAGCAAAGAGAATTGACCAACATATCCGTTGACCATATATGGTCATAGAACTAATTAAATATGCATGTCTCTAATATTTCAAGCAGTATTGCATGTATAGACAGGGTACCAACGCTATATTGAAGGCAGTGGAAAAGACAATTGGCCAACATATCCGCTGACCATATATGGTCATAGAGCTCATTAAATATGCATGTCTTCAATATCTCAAGCACTGTTGCATGTATAAACATGGTGCCAATGCTATATTGAAGGCAGTGGAAAAGAGAATTGGCCAACATATCCGTTGACCATATATGGTCATAGAACTCATTTAATATGCATGTCTCTAATATCTCAAGCGCTATTCCATGTACAAACATGGAACAAACACTATATTGAAGGCAATAGCAAAGAGAATTGGCCAACATATCCGTTGACCATATATGGTTGTAGAACTCATTTAATATGCATGTCTCTAATATCTCAAGCGTTATTTCATGTACAAACATGGAACAAACACTATATTGAAGGCAATAGCAAAGAGAATTGGCCAACATATCCGCTGACCATATATGGTCATAGAGCTCATTAAATATGCATGTCTTCAATATCTCAAGCACTGTTGCATGTATAAACATGGTGCCAATGCTATATTGAAGGCAGTGGAAAAGAGAATTGGCCAACATATCCGTTGACCATATATGGTCATAGAACTCATTTAATATGCATGTCTCTAATATCTCAAGCGCTATTCCATGTACAAACATGGAACAAACACTATATTGAAGGCAATAGCAAAGAGAATTGGCCAACATATCCGTTGACCATATATGGTCATAGAACTCATTAAATATGCATGTCTCTAATATTTCAAGCAGTATTGCATGTACAGACAGTGTACCAACGCTATATTGAAGGCAGTGGAAAAGAGAATTGGCCAACATATCTGTTGACTATATATGGTCATAGAACACATTAAATATGCATGTTTCTAATATTTCAAGCAGTATTGCATGTACAGACAGGGTACCAACGCTATACTGAAGGCAATGGAAAAGAGAATTGGCCAACATATCCGTTGACCATATATGGTCGTAGAACTCATTTAATATGCATGTCTCTAATATCTCAAGTGCTATTCCATAAACAAACATGGAACAAACACTATATTGAAGGCAATAGAAAAGAGAATTGGCCAACATATCCGTTGACCATATATGGTCATAGAACTCATTAAATATGCATATATACAATATCTCGAACATTGGGCCAGAACGTTGTGTAACCTAAACGTATATACATTGCACAAATCAAATCTTCAAACTTTTTTTTTCCAAATTTAATGGTGTTATGGCCCCTTTTTCTTGAAAGCCGTTAATCGCTGCTCTGCAGCTATATTTATTATTATTATTCTTCCGCCAACTTCAAACGACTTCTTCTCTGAAACGGCTGGACCGTTTTGCCTGAAAATTTTTATATACCTTCTACATGTCATGCCATTAAAAGTGACTGAAACAGATTTTCGATTAGTCACGTGGTTCGGCCGCCATCTTGAAACTCATTAAATATGCATGTCTCTTGTACCTCAAAAACTATTACATGTACAAACATGGAACTAACGGTATATTAAAGGCAACGGACAAGAGAATTGGCCAAAATATTAGTTGACCATATATGGTCATAGAACTCATTAAATATGCATGTCTCTTATATCTCAAGCACTATTGCATGTACAAACGTGAAACTGACGCTATATTGAAGTAAATGGTCAAGAGAATGAGCCAACATATTCGTTGACCATATAAGGTCATATACCTCATTAAATATGCATGTCTCTTATATCTCAAGCACTATTGCATGTACAAACGTGAAACTGACGCTATATTGAAGGTAATGGTCAAGAGAATGAGCCAACATATTCGTTGACCATATAAGGTCATATACCTCATTAAATATGCATATCTATAATATCCCAGGCACTATTGCAAGTATAAACATGGTACCAATGCTATACTGAAGGCAATGAACAAGAAAATTGACCAACATATTCGTTGACCATATATGGTCATAGAACTCATTAAATATGCGTGTCTCCAATATCTCAAGCACCATTGCAAGTATAAACATGGTACCAATGCTATATTGAAGGCAATGGGAAAGAAAATTTGCCAACATATTCGTTGACCATATATGGTCATAGAACTCATTTAATATGCATGTCTCTAATATCTCAAGCGCTATTCTATGTACAAACATGGAACAAACACTATATTGAAGGCAATGGAAAAGAGAATTCGCCAACATATTCGTTGACCATATATGGTCATAGAACTCATTAAATATGCATGTCTCTTGTATCTCAAAAACTATTGCATGTACAAACATGGAACTAACGGTATATTGAAGGCAACGCACAAGAGAATTGGCCAAAATATTCGTTGACCATATATGGTCGTAGAACTCATTAAATATGCATATATATACTATCTCAGGCACTATTGCACATACAGACATGGAACCATTGCTATATTGAAGGTTTTGGACAAGAGAAATTGTCAACATTTTCAATGACCATATATGGTCATAGAACTCATTAAATATGCATGTCTCCAATATCTCAAGCACTATTGCATGTACAAACATGGAACTAACGGTATACCGAAGGCAATGGACAAGAAAATTGACCAACATATTTGTTGACCATATATGGCCATATAACTCATTAAATATGCATGTCTCCAATATCTCAAGCACCATTGCAAGTATAAACATGGTACCAATGCTATATTGAAGGCACTGGAAAAGAAAATTGGCCAAAATGTTCGTTGACCATATATGGTCATAGAACTCATTAAATATGCATGTCTCTTATATCTCAAGCACTATTGCATGTACAAACGTGAAACTAACGCTATATTCAAGGTAATGGTCAAGAGAATGAGCCAACATATTCGTTGACCATATAAGGTCATATACCTCATTAAATATGCATACCTATAATATCTCAGGCACTATTGCATGTACGGACAGGGTACCAACGCTATATTGAAGGCAATGGAAAGAGAAAATTGACCAACATATTCGTTGACCATATATGGTCATAGAACTCATTAAATATGCATGTCTCCAGTGTCTCAAGCACCATTGCAAGTATAAACATGGTACCAATGATATATTGAAGGCAATGGACAAGAAAATTGGCCAACATATCCGTTGACCATATATGGTCATAGAACTCATTAAATATGCATGTCTCGAATATCTCAAGCGCTATTCCATGTACAAAAATGGAACAAACACTATATTGAAGGAAATAGAAAAGAGAATTGGCAAACATATCCGTTGACCATATATGGTCATAGATCTCATTAAATAAGCATGTCTCTAATATTTCAAGCAGTATTGCATGTACAGACAGGGTACCAACGCTATATTGAAGGCAATGGAAAGAGAATTGGCCAACATATCCGTTGACCATATATGGTCATAGAACTCATTCAATATGCATATATACAATATCTCGAGCACTATTGAAGTTAGAGACATGGAAATAGCGCTATAATGAAGGCATTGGGCCAGAACGTCATGTAACCTACACGTATATACATTGCACAAATCAAATCTTCAAACTTTTTTTTCCAAATTTAATAGTGTTATGGTCCTTTTTCTTGAAAGCCGTTAATAGCTGCTCTGCAGCTATATTTCTTATTATTTTTTTTCCGCCGTTTTTATAAATCACTGTAACTTGAAAAATAATGCTGCGAATGATTAGCCATTTTGCATGCTGATAAAGTGTTATGAGTTGTGGTGCATATCCGAAAACCAGCCATGTAGGTCACATGACCTGGCCGCCATCTTAGGTAGAACACAAACCGGAAGTGCTCAATTGCACCACTTTCTGAGGGTCTAGGAACTTCCGGTTTTTTTGTGTGGCATCATTGGCTCATGTCTAGCAAATATCAGCAATAAAATCTTTAGCGGTCATGTGACCTTGGCCGCCATATTGGATTTTCCGAAAATTGACAAAAAACTTTTAAAATCTTCTTCTCAAAAATGGCTCATTCATGTGATTATACATTTGCTTTGCAGCACCTATGGTCATAGCCCTACAAAGTGACTGAAGCAGATTTTTGAAAAATGGCTTCCTTTGGCAGCCATCTTGGATTTAATAAAAAGTGAAAGTACGCTATAACTCATGAACAATTTGCCAGATTTAAACCAAAGTTGGCATACAACATCCCTTCAATAAGATGATTATGTGTTCATAAAAATATTTCCCATGATTCAAGTGGTTTTGGCGGCCATATTGAATTTATCAAAAAATTGCAAAAAACCTCACAAAATTATCTTCTTAAAAACTGCTTGTTTGTTTGACAATCAATTTAGCATATAGTATCTCTGTTGATAGCTCTACAAAGTAACTGTAGCAGATTTTCGAAAAATGGCTTCTTTTGGCAGCCATCTTGGATTTAGTAAAAAGTGAAAGTACACTATAACTTATGAACGATTTGCCAGATTTAAACAAAACTTGGCATACAACATCCGCTCAATGAGATGATTATGTGTTCATGGAAATATTTCCCATGATTCAAGTGGTTTTGGCGGCCATGTTGAATTTATCACAAAAATTCAAAAAACCTCAAAAAATTATCTTGTTAAAAACTGCTTCCTTGTTTGAAAAGCAATTCAGCATATAGTATCTCTGTCGATAGCTCTACAAAGTTACTGAAGCAGATTTTCGAAAAATGGCTTCCTTTGGCAGCCATCTTGGATTTAGTAAAAAGTGAAAGTACACTATAACTTATGAACGATTTGCCTGATTTAAACAAAACTTGGCATACAACATCCGCTCAATGAGATGATTATGTGTTCATGGAAATATTTCCCATGATTCAAGTGGTTTTGGCGGCCATGTTGAATTTATCACAAAAATTCAAAAAACCTCAAAAAATTATCTTGTTAAAAACTGCTTCCTTGTTTGAAAAGCAATTCAGCATATAGTATCTCTGTCGATAGCTCTACAAAGTTACTGAAGCAGATTTTCGAAAAATGGCTTCCTTTGGCAGCCATCTTGGATTTAGTAAAAAGTGAAAGCACGCTATAACTTATGAACAATTTGCCAAATTTAAACAAAACTTGGCATACAACATCCGCTCAATGAGATGATTATGTGTTCATGGAAATATTTCCCATGATTCAAGTGGTTTTGGCGGCCATGTTGAATTTATCACAAAAATTCAAAAAACCTCAAAAAAATATCTTGTTAAAAACTGCTTGCTTGTTTGAAAAGCAATTTAGCATATAGTATCTCTGTTGATAGCTCTACAAAGTTACTGAAGTAGATTTTTAAAAATGGCTTCCTTTGGCAGCCATCTTGGATTTAGTAAAAGAGAAAAAGTTCTATAACTCATGAACTATTTGTCCTTGCATTAAGTTTATCATATTCCTGTGAAATCAAATCCATATGTTGTGTAGTTTGTCTGCTATCTTGCATTCTAGACATGAAACGTTCGTCAAATAAGCACATCGAGCAAGTGCAATTTGTCATGAGCCACGCAGGCTCGAAACCCGTCATCGCTGCTATGCAGCTATATTTATTCTTATTATTTTTCCGCCGTTTTTTCTAAGCACTGTAACTTGAAAAATAATGCTGCAATTTATTTGCTATTTTGCATGCTGATAAAGGGCCATGAGTTGTGGTGCATACCCAAAAAACAGCTATGTAGGTCACATGACCTGGCCGCCATGTTAGGTAGAACACAAACCGGAAGTGCTCAATTGCACCACTTTCTGAGGGTCTAGGAACTTCCGGTTTTTTTGTGTGGCATCATTGGCTCATGTCTAGCAAATATCAGCAATACAATCTTTAGCGGTCATGTGACCTTGGCCGCCATATTGGATTTTCCAAAAATTGACAAAAAACTTTTAAAATCTTCTTCTCAAAAATGGCTCATTCATGTGATTATACATTTGCTTTGCAGCACCTATGGGCATAGCCCTACAAAGTGACTGAAGCAGATTTTTGAAAAATGGCTTCCTTTGGCAGCCATCTTGGATTCAATAAAAAGTGAAAGTACGCTATAACTCATGAACAATTTGCCAGATTTAAACCAAAGTTGGCATACAACATCCCTTCAATAAGATGATTATGTGTTCATAAAAATATTTCCCATGATTCAAGTTGTTTTGGCGGCCATGTTGAATTTATCACAAAAATGCCAAAAAACTCAAAAAATTATCTTCTTAAAAACTGCTTGCTTGTTTGAAAAACAATTCGGCATATAGTATCTCTGTTGATAGCTTCACAAAGTGACTGAAGCAGATTTTTGAAAAATGGCTTCCTTTGGCAGCCATCTTGGATTTAGTAAAAAGTGAAATTACGCTATAACTTATGAACAATTTGCCAGATTTAAACCAAACTTGGCATACAACATCCGCTCAATAAGATGATTATGTGTTCATGAAAGTATTTCCCATGATCCAAGTAGTTTTGGCGGCCATGTTGAATTATCACAAAAATGCAAAAAACCTCAAAAAATTATCTTCTTAAAAACCGCTTGCTTGTTTGAAAAGCAATTTAGTATATAGTATCCCTGTTGATAGCTCTACAAAGTAACTGAAGCAGTTTTTTGAAAAATTGCTTCATTTGGCAGCCATCTTGGATTTAGTAAAAAGTGAAATTATGCTATAACTCATGAACAATTTGCCAGATTAACACCAACATCCCTTCAATAAGATGAATATTTGTTTATAAAAATATTTCCCATGATTCAAATGGTTTTGGCGGCCATCTTGAATTTATCACAAAAATGCAAAAAAACCTCAAAACATTTTGTACTTAAAAATTGCTTGCTTGTTTGACAAGCAGTTTAGAATATGGCATCTATGTTGATAGCTCTACAAAGTTTTTGAAGCAGATTTTTGAAAAATGGCTTCTTTTGGCAGCCATCTTGGATTTAGTAAAAAGTGAAATTATGCTATAACTCATGAACAATTTGCCAGACATTGTACAGATGACTATAAATGGTTATGTCTGCTGATAGTGTGGTTCATAATAGCAAAATACCAGAGGAATTGTAAAGAACATTGCATTCTAGACATGAAACATTTGTCAAATAATCACATCAAGGAAGTGCAATTTGCCATGAGCCATGCAGGCTCGAAACCCGTCATCGCTGCTATGCAGCTATATTTAGGGTTTCGAGCCCTATGGGGCGAAACCCTTTTGTAATTGCTATGTTTATTAGGGTTTCGAGCCCTATGGGGCGAAACCCTATTGTAATTGCTATGTTTATTATTCTTATTATTATTATTATTATTCCGCCATTTTTTTTAAGCGCTGTAACTTACAAAATAATGCTGCGATTGATGAGGCATTTTGCATGCTGATGAAGGGCCATGAGTTGTGGTGCATACCCCAAAACCAGCCATGTAGGTCACATGACCTGGCCGCCATCTTAGGTAGAACACAAACCGGAAGTGCTCAATTGCACCACTTTCTGAGGGTCTAGGAACTTCCGGTTTTTTTGTGTGGCATCATTGGCTCATGTCTAGCAAATATCAGCAATAAAATCTTTAGCGGTCATGTGACCTTGGCCGCCATATTGGATTTTGTGAAAAATGACAAAAAACTTTTAAAATCTTCTTCTTAAAAATGGCTCATTCATGTGATTAGAAATTTGCATTGCAGTACCTATGGCCATAGCTCTACAAAGTTGCTGAAGCAGATTTTTGAAAAATGGCTTCATTTGGCAGCCATCTTGGATTTAGTCAAAAGTGAAAGTACGCTATAACTCATGAACAATTTGCCAGATTGAAACCAAAGTTGGCATAAAACATCTGTTCAATAAGGTGATCATGTGTTCATGAAAATATTTCCCATGATTCAAGTGGTTTTGGCGGCCATCTTGAATTTTTTTAAATAAAGCAAAAAAGCTCAAAAAATTATGTTCTTAAAAACTGCTTGCTTGTTTGACAATCAATTCAGCATATATTATCTCTGTTGATTGCTCTACAAAGTAACTGAAGCAGATTTTTGAAAAATGGCTTCCTTTGGCAGCCATCTTGGATTTAGTAAAAAGTGAAAGTACACTACAACTCATGAACAATTTGCCAGATTGATACCAAAGTTGGCATACAACATCCCGTCAATGAGATGGTTACATGTTAATGAAAATATTTCCCATGATTCAAATGGTTTTGGTGGCCATCTTGAATTTATCCAAAAATGCAAAAAACCTCAACAAATTATCTTCTTAAAAACTGCTTGCTTGTTTGACAATCAATTTAGCATATAGTATCTCTGTTGATAGCTCTACAAAGTTACTGAAGCCGATTTTTGAAAAATGGCTTCCTTTGGCAGCCATCTTGGATTTATTAAAAAGTGAAAGCACGCTATAACTTATGAACAATTTGCCAGATTTAAACAAAACTTGGCATACAACATCCGCTCAATGAGATGATTATGTGTTCATGGAAAGATTTCCCATGATTCAAGTGGTTTTGGCGGCCATGTTGAATTTATCACAAAAATTCAAAAAACCTCAAAAAAATATCTTGTTAAAAACTGCTTGCTTGTTTGAAAAGCAATTTAGCACATAGTATCTCTGTTGATAGCTCTACAAAGTTACTGAAGTAGATTTTTAAAAATGGCTTCCTTTGGCAGCCATCTTGGATTTAGTAAAAGAGAAAAAGTTCTATAACTCATGAACTATTTGTCCTTGCATTAAGTTTATCATATTCCTGTGAAATCAAATCCATATGTTATGTAGTTTGTCTGCTATCTTGCATTCTAGACATGAAACGTTCGTCAAATAATCACATCGAGCAAGTGCAATTTGTCATGAGCCACGCAGGCTCGAAACCCGTCATCGCTGCTATGCAGCTATATTTAGGCTTTCAAGTCCCTTCAGGCTTGAAAGCCTATTGTTTTTGTTATGTTTATTATTATTATTATTATTATTATTATTATTATTATTATTATTATTCTTCCGCCAACTTCAAACGACTTCTTCTCTGAAACGGCTGGACCGTTTTGCCTGAAAATTTGTATATACCTTCTACATGTCATGCCATTAAAAGTGACTGAAACAGATTTTCGATTAGTCACGTGGTTCGGCCGCCATCTTGGAACTCATTAAATATGCATGTCTCTTGTATCTCAAAAACTATTGCATGCACAAACATGGAACTAACGGTATATTGAAGGCAACGGACAAGAGAATTGGCCAAAATATTCGTTGACCATATATGGTCATAGAACTCATTAAATATGCATGTCTCTTATATCTCAGGCATTATTGCAAGTACAAAGATGGAACCAACGCTATATTGAAGACATTGGACAAAAGAATTGACCAACACATTCGATGGCCATATATGGTCATAGAACTCATTAAATATGCATATCTATAATATCTCAGGCACTATTGCACATACAGACATGGAACCATTGCTATATTGAAGGCTTTGGACAAGAGAAATTGTCAACATGTTCAATTGCCATATATGGTCATATAACTCATTAAATATGCATGTCTCCAATATCTCAAGCACTATTGCATGTATAAACATGATACCAATGCTATATTGAAGGCAATAGCAAAGAGAATTGGCCAACATATCCGTTGACCATATATGGTCATAGAACTCATTTAATATGCATGTCTCTAATATCTCAAGCACCATTGCAAGTATAAACATGGTACCAATGCTATATTGAAGGCAATAGAAAAGAGAATTGGCCAACATATCCGTTGACCATATATGGTCATAGAACTCATTAAATATGCATGTCTCTAATATTTCAAGCAGTATTGCATGTACACACAGGGTACCAACGCTGTATTGAAGGCAATGGAAAAGGGAATTGGCCAACATATCCGTTGACCATATATGGTCATAGAGCTCTTTAAATATGCATATAATATCTCGAGCACTATTGAAGTTAGATACATGGAAATAGCGCTACAATGAAGGCATTGGGCCAGAACGTCGTGTAACCTACAAGTATATTTAGGGTTTCGAGCCCTATGGGTCGAAACCCTTTTGTAATTGCTATGTTTATTAGGGTTTCGAGCCCTATGGGTCGAAACCCTTTTGTAATTGCTATGTTTATTATTATTATTATTATTTTTCCGCCGTTTTTTGTAACCACTGTAACTTGAAAAATAATGCTGCGATTGACTTGCCATTTCGCATTCTGATAAAGGACCATGAGTTGTGGTGCATACCCCAAAACCAGCTATGTAGGTCACATGACCTGGCCGCCATCTTAGGTAGAACACAGACCGGAAGTACTCAATTGCACCACTTTCTGAGGGTCTAGGAACTTCCGGTTTTTTTGTGTGGCAGCATTGGCTCATGTCTAGCAAATATCAGCAATAAAAACTTTAGCGGTCATGTGACCTTGGCCGCCATATTGGATTTTCCGAAAATTGACAAAAAACTTTTAAAATCTTCTTCTCAAAAATGGCTCATTCATGTGATTATACATTTGCTTTGCAGCACCTATGGCCATAGCTCTACAAAGTGACTGAAGCAGATTTTTGAAAAATGGCTTCCTTTGGCAGCCATCTTGGATTTAATAAAAAGTGAAAGTACGCTATAACTCATGAACAATTTGCCAGATTTAAACCAAAGTTGGCATACAACATCCCTTCAATAAGATGATTATGTGTTCATAAAAATATTTCCCATGATTCAAGTGGTTTTGGCGGCCATAATGAATTTATCAAAAAATTGCAAAAAACCTCAAAAAATTATCTTCTTAAAAACTGCTTGTTTGTTTGACAATCAATTTAGCATATAGTATCTCTGTTGATAGCTCTACAAAGTTACGGAAGCAGATTTTTGAAAAATGGCTTTCTTTGGCAGCCATCTTGGATTTAGTGAAAAGTGAAATTACGCTATAACTTATGAACAATTTGCCAGATTTAAACAAAACTTGGCATACAACATCCGTTCAATAAGATAATTATGTGTTCATGAAAATATTCCCCATGATTCAAGTGGTTTTGGCGGCCATGTTGAATTTATCACAAAAATGCCAAAAAACTCAAAAAATTATCTTCTTAAAAACTGCTTGCTTGTTTGAAAAGCAATTCAGCATATAGTATCTCTGTCGATAGCTCTACAAAGTTACTGGAGCAGATTTTTGAAAAATGGCTTCCTTTGGCAGCCATCTTGGTTTTAGTAAAAAGTGAAAGCACGCTATAACTTATGAACGATTTGCCAGATTTAAACAAAACTTGGCATACAACATCCGCTCAATGAGATGATTATGTGTTCATGGAAATATTTCCCATGATTCAAGTGGTTTTGGCGGCCATGTTGAATTTATCACAAAAATTCAAAAAACCTCAAAAAAATATGTTGTTAAAAACTGCTTGCTTGTTTGAAAAGCAATTTAGCATATAGTATCTCTGTTGATAGCTCTACAAAGTTACTGAAGTTGATTTTTAAAAATGGCTTCCTTTGGCAGCCATCTTGGATTTAGTAAAAGAGAAAAAGTTCTATAACTCATGAACTATTTGTCCTTCACATTCCTGTGAAATCAAATCCATATGTTGTGTAGTTTGTCTGCTATCTTGCATTCTAGACATGAAACGTTTGTCAAATAATCACATCGAGCAAGTGCAATTTGTCATGAGCCACGCAGGCTCGAAACCCGTCATCGCTGCTATGCAGCTATATTTATTATTATTATTATTTTTCCGCCGTTTTTTGTAACCACTGTAACTTGAAAAATAATGCTGCGATTGACTTGCCATTTCGCATTCTGATAAAGGACCATGAGTTGTGGTGCATACCCCAAAACCAGCTATGTAGGTCACATGACCTGGCCGCCATCTTAGGTAGAACACAGACCGGAAGTACTCAATTGCACCACTTTCTGAGGGTCTAGGAACTTCCGGTTTTTTTGTGTGGCATCATTGGCTCATGTCTAGCAAATATCAGCAATAAAAACTTTAGCGGTCATGTGACCTTGGCCGCCATATTGGATTTTCCGAAAATTGACAAGAAACTTTTAAAATCTTCTTCTCAAAAATGGCTCATTCATGTGATTATACATTTGCTTTGCAGCACCTATGGCCATAGCTCTACAAAGTGACTGAAGCAGATTTTTGAAAAATGGCTTCCTTTGGCAGCCATCTTGGATTTAATAAAAAGTGAAAGTACGCTATAACTCATGAACAATTTGCCAGATTTAAACCAAAGTTGGCATACAACATCCCTTCAATAAGATGATTATGTGTTCATAAAAATATTTCCCATGATTCAAGTGGTTTTGGCGGCCATAATGAATTTATCAAAAAATTGCAAAAAACCTCAAAAAATTATCTTCTTAAAAACTGCTTGTTTGTTTGACAATCAATTTAGCATATAGTATCTCTGTTGATAGCTCTACAAAGTTACGGAAGCAGATTTTTGAAAAATGGCTTTCTTTGGCAGCCATCTTGGATTTAGTGAAAAGTGAAATTACGCTATAACTTATGAACAATTTGCCAGATTTAAACAAAACTTGGCATACAACATCCGTTCAATAAGATAATTATGTGTTCATGAAAATATTTCCCATGATTCAAGTGGTTTTGGCGGCCATGTTGAATTTATCACAAAAATGCCAAAAAACTCAAAAAATTATCTTCTTAAAAACTGCTTGCTTGTTTGAAAAGCAATTCAGCATATAGTATCTCTGTCGATAGCTCTACAAAGTTACTAAAGCAGATTTTTGAAAAATGGCTTCCTTTGGCAGCCATCTTGGTTTTAGTAAAAAGTGAAATTACGCTATAAATTATGAACAATTTTCCAGATTTCGACAAAACTTGGCATACAACATCCACTCAATAAGATGATTATGTGTTCATAAAAATATTTCCCATGACTCAAGTGGTTTTGGCGGCCATCTTGAATTTATCACAAAAATGCCAAAAACCTCAAGAAATTATTATCTTAAAAACTGCTTGCTTGTTTGACAATCTATTTAGCATATAGTATCTCTGTTGATAGCTCTACAAAGTTACTGAAGCCGATTTTCGAAAAATGGCTTCCTTTGGCAGCCATCTTGGATTTAGTAAAAAAGTGAAAGTACGCTATAACTTATGAACGATTTGCCAGATTTAAACAAAACTTGGCATACAACATCCGCTTAATGAGATGATTATGTGTTCATGAAAATATTTCCCATGATTCAAGTGGTTTTGGCGGCCATGTTGAATTTATCACAAAAATTCAAAAAACCTCAAAAAATTATCTTGTTAAAAACTGCTTCCTTGTTTGAAAAGCAATTTAGCATATAGTATCTCTGTTGATAGCTCTACAAAGTTACTAAAGTAGATTATCGAAAAATGGCTTCCTTTGGCAGCCATCTTGGATTTAGTAAAAGAGAAAAAGTTCTATAACTCATGAACTGTTTGTCCTTGCATTAAGTTTATCATATTTCTGTGAAATCAAATCCATATGTTGTGTAGTTTGTCTGCTATCTTTCATTCTAGACATGAAACATTCGTCAAATAATCACATCGAGCAAGTGCAATTTGCCATGAGCCACGCAGGCTCGAAACCCGTCATCGCTGCTATGCAGCTATATTTATTATTATTATTAGGGTTTCGAGCCCTATGGGGCGAAACCCTATTGTAATTGCTATGTTTATTATTCTTATTATTTTTTTTCCGCCGTTTTTATAAATCACTGTAACTTGAAAAATAATGCTGCGAATGATTTGCCATTTTGCATGCTGATAAAGTGTCATGAGTTGTGGTGCATATCCGAAAACCAGCCATGTAGGTCACATGACCTGGCCGCCATCTTAGGTAGAACACAAACCGGAAGTGCTCAATTGCACCACTTTCTGAGGGTCTAGGAACTTCCGGTTTTTTTGTGTGGCATCATTGGCTCATGTCTAGCAAATATCAGCAATAAAATCTTTAGCGGTCATGTGACCTTGGCCGCCATATTGGATTTTCCGAAAATTAACAAAAAACTTTTAAAATCTTCTTCTCAAAAATGGCTCATTCATGTGATTATACATTTGCTTTGCAGCACCTATGGCCATAGCCCTACAAAGTGACTGAAGCAGATTTTTGAAAAATGGCTTCTTTTGGCAGCCATCTTGGATTTAATGAAAAGAGAAAGTACGCTATAACTCATGAACAATTTGCCAGATTTAAACCAAAGTTGGCATACAACATCCCTTCAATAAGATGATTATGTGTTCATAAAAATATTTCCCATGATTCAAGTGGTTTTGGCGGCCATATTGAATTTATCAAAAAATTGCTAAAAACCTCAAAAAATTATCTTCTTAAAAACTGCTTGTTTGTTTGACAATCAATTTAGCATATAGTATCTCTGTTGATAGCTCTACAAAGTAACTGTAGCAGATTTTCGAAAAATGGCTTCTTTTGGCAGCCATCTTGGATTTAGTAAAAAGTGAAAGTACACTATAACTTATGAACGATTTGCCAGATTTAAACAAAACTTGGCATACAACATCCGCTCAATGAGATGATTATGTGTTCATGGAAATATTTCCCATGATTCAAGTGGTTTTGGCGGCCATGTTGAATTTATCACAAAAATTCAAAAAACCTCAAAAAATTATCTTGTTAAAAACTGCTTCCTTGTTTGAAAAGCAATTCAGCATATAGTATCTCTGTCGATAGCTCTACAAAGTTACTGAAGCAGATTTTCGAAAAATGGCTTCCTTTGGCAGCCATCTTGGATTTAGTAAAAAGTGAAAGCACGCTATAACTTATGAACAATTTGCCAGATTTAAACAAAACTTGGCATACAACATCCGCTCAATGATATGATTATGTGTTCATGGAAATATTTCCCATGATTCAAGTGGTTTTGGCGGCCATGTTGAATTTATCACAAAAATTCAAAAAACCTCAAAAAAATATCTTGTTAAAAACTGCTTGCTTGTTTGAAAAGCAATTTGGCATATAGTATCTCTGTTGATAGCTCTACAAAGTTACTGAAGTAGATTTTTAAAAATGGCTTCCTTTGGCAGCCATCTTTGATTTAGTAAAAGAGATAAAGTTCTATAACTCATGAACTATTTGTCCTTGCATTTGTCCTTGCAGTTTATCATATTCCTGTGAAATCAAATCCATATGTTGCGTAGTTTGTCTGCTATCTTGCATTCTAGACATGAAACGTTCGTCAAATAATCACATCGAGCAAGTGCAATTTGCCATGAGCCACACAGGCTCGAAACCCGTCATCGCTGCTATGCAGCTATATTTATTCTTATTATTTTTCCACCGTTTTTTAAAGCACTGTAACTTGAAAAATAATGCTGCGATTGATTAGGCATTTTGCATGCTGATGAAGGGCCATGAGTTGTGGTGCATACCCCAAAATCAGCCATGTAGGTCACATGACCTGGCCGCCATCTTAGGTAGAACACAAACCGGAAGTGCTCAATTGCACCACTTTCTGAGGGTCTAGGAACTTCCGGTTTTTTTGTGTGGCATCATTGGCTCATGTCTAGCAAATATCAGCAATAAAATCTTTAGCGGTCATGTGACCTTGGCCGCCATATTGGATTTTATGAAAATTGACAAAAAAATTTTAAAATCTTCTTCTCAAAAATGGCTCGTTCATGTGATTAGACATTTGCTTTGCAGCACCTATGGCCATAGCTCTACAAAGTGACTGAAGCAGATTTTTGAAAAATGGCTTCCTTTGGCAGCCATCTTGGATTTAGTAAAAAGTGAAAGTACGCTATAACTCATGAACAATTTGCCAGATTTAAACCAAAGTTGGCATACAACATCCCTTCGATAAGATGATTATGTGTTCATAAAAATATTTCCCATGATTCAAGTGGTTTTGGCGGCCATCTTGAATTTATCAAAAAATTGCAAAAAACCTCAAGAAATTATTATCTTAAAAACTGCTTGCTTGTTTGACAATCTATTTAGCATATAGTATCTCTGTTGATAGCTCTACAAAGTTACTGAAGCCGATTTTCGAAAAATGGCTTCCTTTGGCAGCCATCTTGGATTTAGTAAAAAAGTGAAAGTACGCTATAACTTATGAACGATTTGCCAGATTTAAACAAAACTTGGCATACAACATCCGCTCAATGAGATGATTATGTGTTCATGAAAATATTTCCCATGATTCAAGTGGTTTTGGCGGCCATGTTGAATTTATTACAAAAATTCAAAAAACCTCAAAAAATTATCTTGTTAAAAACTGCTTCCTTGTTTGAAAAGCAATTTAGCATATAGTATCTCTGTTGATAGCTCTACAAAGTTACTAAAGTAGATTATCGAAAAATGGCTTCCTTTGGCAGCCATCTTGGATTTAGTAAAAGAGAAAAAGTTCTATAACTCATGAACTATTTGTCCTTGCATTAAGTTTATCATATTCCTGTGAAATCAAATCCATATGTTGTGTAGTTTGTCTGCTATCTTTCATTCTAGACATGAAACATTCGTCAAATAATCACATCGAGCAAGTGCAATTTGCCATGAGCCACGCAGGCTCGAAACCCGTCATCGCTGCTATGCAGCTATATTTAGGGTTTCGAGCCCTATGGGTCGAAACCCTTTTGTAATTGCTATGTTTATTATTAGGCTTTCAAGTCCCTTCAGGCTTGAAAGCCTATTGTTTTTGTTATGTTTATTAGGCTTTCAAGTCCCTTCAGGCTTGAAAGCCTATTGTTTTTGTTATGTTTATTATTATTATTATTATTATTATTATTATTAGGCTTTCAAGTCCCTTCAGGCTTGAAAGCCTATTGTTTTTGTTAAGTTTATTATTATTATTATTATTATTATTATTATTATTATTATTATTATTATTATTATTCTTCCGCCAACTTCAAACAACTTCTTCTCTGAAACGGCTGGACCGTTTTGCCTGAAAATTTGTATATACCTTCTACATGTCATGCCATTAAAAGTGACTGAAACAGATTTTCGATTAGTCACGTGGTTCGGCCGCCATCTTGGAACTCATTAAATATGCATGTCTCTTGTATCTCAAAAACTATTGCATGTACAAATATGGAACTAACGGTATATTGAAGGCAACGGACAAGAGAATTGGCCAAAATATTCGTTGACCATATATGGTCATAGAACTCATTAAATATGCATGTCTCTTATATCTCAAGCACTATTGCATGTACAAACGTGAAACTGACGCTATATTGAAGGAAATGGTCAAGAGAATGAGCCAACATATTCGTTGACCATATAAGGTCATATACCTCATTAAATATGCATACCTATAATATCTCAGGGACTATTGCACATACAGACATGGAACCATTGCTATATTGAAGGCTTTGGACAAGAGAAATTGTCAACATCTTCAATGACCATATATGGTCATATAACTCATTAAATATGCATGTCTCCAATATCTCAAGCACTATTGCATGTACAAACATGGAACTAACGGTATACCGAAGGCAATGGACAAGAAAATTGACCAACATATTCGTTGACCATATATGGTCATAGAACTCATTAAATATGCATGTCTCCAATATCTCAAGCACCATTGCAAGTATAAACATGGTACCAATGATATATTGAAGGCAATGGACAAGAGAATTGGCAAACATATCCGTTGACCATATATGGTCATAGATCTCATTAAATATGCATGTCTCTAATATTTCAAGCAGTATTGCATGTACAGACAGGGTACCAACGCTATATTGAAGGCAATGGAAAGAGAATTGGCCAACATATCCGTTGACCATATATGGTCATAGAACTCATTCAATATGCATATATACAATATCTCGAGCACTATTGAAGTTAGAGACATAGAAATACCGCTATAATGAAGGCATTGGGCCAGAACGTCATGTAACCTACACGTATATACATTGCACAAATCAAATCTTCAAACTTTTTTTTCCAAATTTAATAGTGTTATGGTCCCTTTTCTTGAAAGCCGTTAATAGCTGCTCTGCAGCTATATTTATTATTATTATTATTATTATTATTATTCTTCCGCCAACTTCAAACGACTTCTTCTCTGAAACGGCTGGACCGTTTTGCCTGAAAATTTGTATATACCTTCTACATGTCATGCCATTAAAAGTGACTGAAACAGATTTTCGATTAGTCACGTGGTTCGGCCGCCATCTTGGAACTCATTAAATATGCATGTCTCTTGTATCTCAAAAACTATTGCATGCACAAACATGGAACTAACGGTATATTGAAGGCAACGGACAAGAGAATTGGCCAAAATATTCGTTGACCATATATGGTCATAGAACTCATTAAATATGCATGTCTCTTATATCTCAGGCATTATTGCAAGTACAAAGATGGAACCAACGCTATATTGAAGACATTGGACAAAAGAATTGACCAACACATTCGATGGCCATATATGGTCATAGAACTCATTAAATATGCATATCTATAATATCTCAGGCACTATTGCACATACAGACATGGAACCATTGCTATATTGAAGGCTTTGGACAAGAGAAATTGTCAACATGTTCAATTGCCATATATGGTCATATAACTCATTAAATATGCATGTCTCCAATATCTCAAGCACTATTGCATGTATAAACATGATACCAATGCTATATTGAAGGCAATAGCAAAGAGAATTGGCCAACATATCCGTTGACCATATATGGTCATAGAACTCATTTAATATGCATGTCTCTAATATCTCAAGCACCATTGCAAGTATAAACATGGTACCAATGCTATATTGAAGGCAATAGAAAAGAGAATTGGCCAACATATCCGTTGACCATATATGGTCATAGAACTCATTAAATATGCATGTCTCTAATATTTCAAGCAGTATTGCATGTACACACAGGGTACCAACGCTGTATTGAAGGCAATGGAAAAGGGAATTGGCCAACATATCCGTTGACCATATATGGTCATAGAGCTCTTTAAATATGCATATAATATCTCGAGCACTATTGAAGTTAGATACATGGAAATAGCGCTACAATGAAGGCATTGGGCCAGAACGTCGTGTAACCTACAAGTATATTTAGGGTTTCGAGCCCTATGGGTCGAAACCCTTTTGTAATTGCTATGTTTATTAGGGTTTCGAGCCCTATGGGTCGAAACCCTTTTGTAATTGCTATGTTTATTATTATTAGGGTTTCGAGCCCTATGGGGCGAAACCCTATTGTAATTGCTATGTTTATTATTAGGCTTTCAAGTCCCTTCAGGCTTGAAAGCCTATTGTTTTTGTTATGTTTATTATTATTATTATTATTATTATTATTATTATTATTATTATTATTATTATTATTATTATTCTTCCGCCAAGTTCAAACGACTTCTTCTCTGAAACGGCTGGACCGTTTTGCCTGAAAATTTGTATATACCTTCTACATGTCATGCCATTAAAAGTGACTGAAACAGATTTTCGATTAGTCACGTGGTTCGGCCGCCATCTTGGAACTCATTAAATATGCATGTCTCTTGTATCTCAAAAACTATTGCATGTACAAATATGGAACTAACGGTATATTGAAGGCAACGGACAAGAGAATTGGCCAAAATATTCGTTGACCATATATGGTCATAGAACTCATTAAATATGCATGTCTCTTATATCTCAAGCACTATTGCATGTACAAACGTGAAACTGACGCTATATTGAAGGAAATGGTCAAGAGAATGAGCCAACATATTCGTTGACCATATAAGGTCATATACCTCATTAAATATGCATACCTATAATATCTCAGGGACTATTGCACATACAGACATGGAACCATTGCTATATTGAAGGCTTTGGACAAGAGAAATTGTCAACATCTTCAATGACCATATATGGTCATATAACTCATTAAATATGCATGTCTCCAATATCTCAAGCACTATTGCATGTACAAACATGGAACTAACGGTATACCGAAGGCAATGGACAAGAAAATTGACCAACATATTCGTTGACCATATATGGTCATAGAACTCATTAAATATGCATGTCTCCAATATCTCAAGCACCATTGCAAGTATAAACATGGTACCAATGATATATTGAAGGCAATGGACAAGAGAATTGGCAAACATATCCGTTGACCATATATGGTCATAGATCTCATTAAATATGCATGTCTCTAATATTTCAAGCAGTATTGCATGTACAGACAGGGTACCAACGCTATATTGAAGGCAATGGAAAGAGAATTGGCCAACATATCCGTTGACCATATATGGTCATAGAACTCATTCAATATGCATATATACAATATCTCGAGCACTATTGAAGTTAGAGACATAGAAATACCGCTATAATGAAGGCATTGGGCCAGAACGTCATGTAACCTACACGTATATACATTGCACAAATCAAATCTTCAAACTTTTTTTTCCAAATTTAATAGTGTTATGGTCCCTTTTCTTGAAAGCCGTTAATAGCTGCTCTGCAGCTATATTTATTATTATTATTAGGCTTTCAAGTCCCTTCAGGCTTGAAAGCCTATTGTTTTTGTTATGTTTATTATTATTATTATTATTATTCTTCCGCCAACTTCAAACGACTTCTTCTCTGAAACGGCTGGACCGTTTTGCCTGAAAATTTGTATATACCTTCTACATGTCATGCCATTAAAAGTGACTGAAACAGATTTTCGATTAGTCACGTGGTTCGGCCGCCATCTTGGAACTCATTAAATATGCATGTCTCTTGTATCTCAAAAACTATTGCATGTACAAACATGGAACTAACGGTATATTGAAGGCAACGGAAAAGAGAATTGGCCAAAATATTCGTTGACCATATATGGTCATAGAACTCATTAAATATGCATTTCTCTTATATCTCAAGCACTATTGCATGTACAAACGTGAAACTGACGCTATATTGAAGGAAATGGTCAAGAGAATGAGCCAACATATTCGTTGACCATATAAGGTCATATACCTCATTAAATATGCATACCTATAATATCTCAGGCACTATTGCACATACAGACATGGAACCATTGCTATATTGAAGGCTTTGGACAAGAGAAATTGTCAACATCTTCAATGACCATATATGGTCATATAATTCATTAAATATGCATGTCTCCAATATCTCAAGCACTATTGCATGTACAAACATGGAACTAACGGTATACCGAAGGCAATGGACAAGAAAATTGACCAACATATTCGTTGACCATATATGGTCATAGAACTCATTAAATATGCATGTCTCCAATATCTCAAGCACCATTGCAAGTATAAACATGGTACCAATGATATATTGAAGGCAATGGACAAGAAAATTGGCCAACATATCTGTTGACCATATATGGTCATAGAACTCATTTAATATGCATGTCTCTAATTTCTCAAGCGCTATTCCATGTACAAACATGGAACAAATACTATATTGAAGGCAATAGAAAAGAGAATTGGCCAACATATCCGTTGACCATATATGGTCATGGAACTCATTAAATATGCATGTCTCTAATATTTCAAGCAGTATTGCATGTACAGACAGGGTACCAACGCTATATTAAAGGCAATGGAAAGAGAAGTGGCCAACATATCCGTTGACCATATATGGTCATAGAACTCATTAAATATGCATATATATAATATATCGAGCACTATTGAAGTTAGAGACATGGAAATAGCGCTATAATGAAGACATTGGGCCAGAACGTCGTGTAACCTACACGTATATACATTGCACAAATCAAATCTTCAAACTTTTTTTTCCAAATGTAATGGTGTTATGGCCCTTCAGGCTTGAAAGCCGTTAATAGCTGCTCTGCAGCTATATTTATTATTATTATTCTTCCGCCAACTTCAAACGACTTCTTCTCTGAAACGGCTGGACCGTTTTGCCTGAAAATTTGTATATACCTTCTACATGTCATGCCATTAAAAGTGACTGAAACAGATTTTCGATTAGTCACGTGGTTCGGCCGCCATCTTGGAACTCATTAAATATGCATGTCTCTTGTATCTCAAAAACTATTGCATGCACAAACATGGAACTAACGGTATATTGAAGGCAACGGACAAGAGAATTGGCCAAAATATTCGTTGACCATATATGGTCATAGAACTCATTAAATATGCATGTCTCTTATATCTCAGGCATTATTGCAAGTACAAAGATGGAACCAACGCTATATTGAAGACATTGGACAAAAGAATTGACCAACACATTCGATGGCCATATATGGTCATAGAACTCATTAAATATGCATATCTATAATATCTCAGGCACTATTGCACATACAGACATGGAACCATTGCTATATTGAAGGCTTTGGACAAGAGAAATTGTCAACATGTTCAATTGCCATATATGGTCATATAACTCATTAAATATGCATGTCTCCAATATCTCAAGCACTATTGCATGTATAAACATGATACCAATGCTATATTGAAGGCAATAGCAAAGAGAATTGGCCAACATATCCGTTGACCATATATGGTCATAGAACTCATTTAATATGCATGTCTCTAATATCTCAAGCACCATTGCAAGTATAAACATGGTACCAATGCTATATTGAAGGCAATAGAAAAGAGAATTGGCCAACATATCCGTTGACCATATATGGTCATAGAACTCATTAAATATGCATGTCTCTAATATTTCAAGCAGTATTGCATGTACACACAGGGTACCAACGCTGTATTGAAGGCAATGGAAAAGGGAATTGGCCAACATATCCGTTGACCATATATGGTCATAGAGCTCTTTAAATATGCATATAATATCTCGAGCACTATTGAAGTTAGATACATGGAAATAGCGCTACAATGAAGGCATTGGGCCAGAACGTCGTGTAACCTACAAGTATATTTAGGGTTTCGAGCCCTATGGGTCGAAACCCTTTTGTAATTGCTATGTTTATTAGGGTTTCGAGCCCTATGGGTCGAAACCCTTTTGTAATTGCTATGTTTATTATTATTAGGGTTTCGAGCCCTATGGGGCGAAACCCTATTGTAATTGCTATGTTTATTATTAGGCTTTCAAGTCCCTTCAGGCTTGAAAGCCTATTGTTTTTGTTATGTTTATTATTATTATTATTATTATTATTATTATTATTATTATTATTATTATTATTATTCTTCCGCCAAGTTCAAACGACTTCTTCTCTGAAACGGCTGGACCGTTTTGCCTGAAAATTTGTATATACCTTCTACATGTCATGCCATTAAAAGTGACTGAAACAGATTTTCGATTAGTCACGTGGTTCGGCCGCCATCTTGGAACTCATTAAATATGCATGTCTCTTGTATCTCAAAAACTATTGCATGTACAAACATGGAACTAATGGTATATTGAAGGCAACGGACAAGAGAATTGGCCAAAATATTCGTTGACCATATATGGTCATAGAACTCATTTAATATGCATGTCTCTAATATCTCAAGCGCTATTCCATGTACAAACATGGAACAAACACTATATTGAAGACAATTGAAAAGAGAATTGGCCAACATATCCGTTGACCATATAAGGTCATATACCTCATTAAATATGCATACCTATAATATCTCAGGCACTATTTCACATACAGACATGGAACCATTGCTATATTGAAGGCTTTGGACAAGAGAAATTGTCAACATCTTCAATGACCATATATGGTCATATAACTCATTAAATATGCATGTCTCCAATATCTCAAGCACTAATGCATATATAAACATGGTACCAATGCTATTTTGAAGGCACTGGGAAAGGAAATTGGCCAACATATCCGTTGACCATATATGGTCATAGAACTCATTTAATATGCATGTCTCTAATATTGCAAGCAGTATTGAAGTTAGAGACATGGAAATAGCGCTATAATGAAGGCATTGGGCCAGAACGTCGTGTAAGCTACACTTATATACATTGCACAAATCAAATCTTCAAACTTTTTTTTCCAAATTTAATGGTGTTATGGCCCTTTTTTCTTGAAAGCCGTTAATAGCTGCTCTGCAGCTATATTTATTATTATTATTTTTCCGCCGTTTTTTGTAACCACTGTAACTTGAAAAATAATGCTGCGATTGACTTGCCATTTCGCATTCTGATAAAGGGCCATGAGTTGTGGTGCATATCCCAAAACCAGCTATGTAGGTCACCTGACCTGGCCGCCATCTTAGGTAGAACACAGACCGGAAGTACTCAATTGCACCACTTTCTGAGGGTCTAGGAACTTCCGGTTTTTTTGTGTGGCATCATTTGCTCATGTCTAGCAAATATAAGCAATAAAATCTTTAGCGGTCATGTGACCTTGGCCGCCATATTGGATTTTCCGAAAATTGACAAAAAACTTTTAAAATCTTCTTCTCGAAAATGGCTCATTCATGTGATTATACATTTGCTTTGCAGCACCTATGGCCATAGCTCTACAAAGTGACTGAAGCAGATTTTTGAAAAATGGCTTCCTTTGGCAGCCATCTTGGATTTAGTAAAAAGTGAAAGTACGCTATAACTTATGAACAATTTGCCAGATTTAAACCAAAGTTGGCATACAACATCCCTTCAATAAGATGATCATGTGTTCATAAAAATATTTCCCATGATTCAAGTGGTTTTGGCGGCCATATTGAATTTATCAAAAAATTGCAAAAAACCTCAAAAAATTATCTTCTTAAAAACTGCTTGTTTGTTTGACAATCAATTTAGCATATAGTATCTCTGTTGATAGCTCTACAAAGTTACTGTAGCATATTTTCGAAAAATGGCTTCTTTTGGCAGCCATCTTGGATTTAGTAAAAAGTGAAAGTACACTATAACTTATGAACGATTTCCCAGATTTAAACAAAACTTGGCATACAACATCCGCTCAATGAGATGATTATGTGTTCATGGAAATATTTCCCATGATTCAAGTGGTTTTGGCGGCCATGTTGAATTTATCACAAAAATTCAAAAAACCTCAAAAAATTATCTTGTTAAAAACTGCTTCCTTGTTTGAAAAGCAATTCAGCATATTGTATCTCTGTCGATAGCTCTACAAAGTTACTAAAGCAGATTTTCGAAAAATGGCTTCCTTTGGCAGCCATCTTGGATTTAGTAAAAAGTGAAAGTACGCTATAACTCATGAACAATTTGCCAGATTTAAACCAAAGTTGGCATACAACATCCCTTCAATAAGATGATTATGTGTTCATAAAAATATTTCCCATGATTCAAGTGTTTTTGGCGGCCATGTTGAATTTATCACAAAAATGCCAAAAAACTCAAAAAATTATCTTCTTAAAAACTGCTTGCTTGTTTGAAAAACAATTCGGCATATAGTATCTCTGTTGATAGCTTCACAAAGTGACTGAAGCAGATTTTTGAAAAATGGCTTCCTTTGGCAGCCATCTTGGATTTAGTAAAAAGTGAAAGTACGCTATAACTCATGAACAATTTGCCAGATTTAAACCAAAGTTGGCATACAACATCCCTTCAATAAGATGATTATGTGTTCATAAAAATATTTCCCATGATTCAAGTGGTTTTGGGCGGCCATATTGAATTTATCAAAAAATTGCAAAAAACCTCAAAAAATTATCTTCTTAAAAACAGCTTGTTTGTTTGACAATCAATTTAGCATATAGTATCTCTGTTGATAGCTCTACAAAGTTACTGAAGTAGACTTTTAAAAATGGCTTCCTTTGGCAGCCATCTTGGATTTAGTAAAAGAGAAAAAGTTCTATAACTCATGAACTATTTGTCCTTGCATTAAGTTTATCACATTCCTGTGAAATCAAATCCATATGTTGTGTAGTTTGTCTGCTATCTTGCATTCTAGACATGAAACGTTCGTCAAATAATCACATCGAGCAAGTGCAATTTGTCATGAGCCACGCAGGCTCGAAACCCGTCATCGCTGCTATGCAGCTATATTTATTATTATTTTTCCGCCGTTTTTTGTAACCACTGTAACTTGAAAAATAATGCTGCGATTGACTTGCCATTTCGCATTCTGATAAAGGACCATGAGTTGTGGTGCATACCCCAAAACCAGCTATGTAGGTCACATGACCTGGCCGCCATCTTAGGTAGAACACAGACCGGAAGTACTCAATTGCACCACTTTCTGAGGGTCTAGGAACTTCCGGTTTTTTTGTGTGGCAGCATTGGCTCATGTCTAGCAAATATCAGCAATAAAAACTTTAGCGGTCATGTGACCTTGGCCGCCATATTGGATTTTCCGAAAATTGACAAAAAACTTTTAAAATCTTCTTCTCAAAAATGGCTCATTCATGTGATTATACATTTGCTTTGCAGCACCTATGGCCATAGCTCTACAAAGTGACTGAAGCAGATTTTTGAAAAATGGCTTCCTTTGGCAGCCATCTTGGATTTAATAAAAAGTGAAAGTACGCTATAACTCATGAACAATTTGCCAGATTTAAACCAAAGTTGGCATACAACATCCCTTCAATAAGATGATTATGTGTTCATAAAAATATTTCCCATGATTCAAGTGGTTTTGGCGGCCATAATGAATTTATCAAAAAATTGCAAAAAACCTCAAAAAATTATCTTCTTAAAAACTGCTTGTTTGTTTGACAATCAATTTAGCATATAGTATCTCTGTTGATAGCTCTACAAAGTTACGGAAGCAGATTTTTGAAAAATGGCTTTCTTTGGCAGCCATCTTGGATTTAGTGAAAAGTGAAATTACGCTATAACTTATGAACAATTTGCCAGATTTAAACAAAACTTGGCATACAACATCCGTTCAATAAGATAATTATGTGTTCATGAAAATATTCCCCATGATTCAAGTGGTTTTGGCGGCCATGTTGAATTTATCACAAAAATGCCAAAAAACTCAAAAAATTATCTTCTTAAAAACTGCTTGCTTGTTTGAAAAGCAATTCAGCATATAGTATCTCTGTCGATAGCTCTACAAAGTTACTGGAGCAGATTTTTGAAAAATGGCTTCCTTTGGCAGCCATCTTGGTTTTAGTAAAAAGTGAAAGCACGCTATAACTTATGAACGATTTGCCAGATTTAAACAAAACTTGGCATACAACATCCGCTCAATGAGATGATTATGTGTTCATGGAAATATTTCCCATGATTCAAGTGGTTTTGGCGGCCATGTTGAATTTATCACAAAAATTCAAAAAACCTCAAAAAAATATGTTGTTAAAAACTGCTTGCTTGTTTGAAAAGCAATTTAGCATATAGTATCTCTGTTGATAGCTCTACAAAGTTACTGAAGTTGATTTTTAAAAATGGCTTCCTTTGGCAGCCATCTTGGATTTAGTAAAAGAGAAAAAGTTCTATAACTCATGAACTATTTGTCCTTCACATTCCTGTGAAATCAAATCCATATGTTGTGTAGTTTGTCTGCTATCTTGCATTCTAGACATGAAACGTTTGTCAAATAATCACATCGAGCAAGTGCAATTTGTCATGAGCCACGCAGGCTCGAAACCCGTCATCGCTGCTATGCAGCTATATTTATTATTATTATTTTTCCGCCGTTTTTTGTAACCACTGTAACTTGAAAAATAATGCTGCGATTGACTTGCCATTTCGCATTCTGATAAAGGGCCATGAGTTGTGGTGCATATCCCAAAACCAGCTATGTAGGTCACCTGACCTGGCCGCCATCTTAGGTAGAACACAGACCGGAAGTACTCAATTGCACCACTTTCTGAGGGTCTAGGAACTTCCGGTTTTTTTGTGTGGCATCATTTGCTCATGTCTAGCAAATATAAGCAATAAAATCTTTAGCGGTCATGTGACCTTGGCCGCCATATTGGATTTTCCGAAAATTGACAAAAAACTTTTAAAATCTTCTTCTCGAAAATGGCTCATTCATGTGATTATACATTTGCTTTGCAGCACCTATGGCCATAGCTCTACAAAGTGACTGAAGCAGATTTTTGAAAAATGGCTTCCTTTGGCAGCCATCTTGGATTTAGTAAAAAGTGAAAGTACGCTATAACTTATGAACAATTTGCCAGATTTAAACCAAAGTTGGCATACAACATCCCTTCAATAAGATGATCATGTGTTCATAAAAATATTTCCCATGATTCAAGTGGTTTTGGCGGCCATATTGAATTTATCAAAAAATTGCAAAAAACCTCAAAAAATTATCTTCTTAAAAACTGCTTGTTTGTTTGACAATCAATTTAGCATATAGTATCTCTGTTGATAGCTCTACAAAGTTACTGTAGCATATTTTCGAAAAATGGCTTCTTTTGGCAGCCATCTTGGATTTAGTAAAAAGTGAAAGTACACTATAACTTATGAACGATTTGCCAGATTTAAACAAAACTTGGCATACAACATCCGCTCAATGAGATGATTATGTGTTCATGGAAATATTTCCCATGATTCAAGTGCTTTTGGCGGCCATGTTGAATTTATCACAAAAATTCAAAAAACCTCAAAAAATTATCTTGTTAAAAACTGCTTCCTTGTTTGAAAAGCAATTCAGCATATAGTATCTCTGTCGATAGCTCTACAAAGTTACTAAAGCAGATTTTCGAAAAATGGCTTCCTTTGGCAGCCATCTTGGATTTAGTAAAAAGTGAAAGTACGCTATAACTCATGAACAATTTGCCAGATTTAAACCAAAGTTGGCATACAACATCCCTTCAATAAGATGATTATGTGTTCATAAAAATATTTCCCATGATTCAAGTGTTTTTGGCGGCCATGTTGAATTTATCACAAAAATGCCAAAAAACTCAAAAAATTATCTTCTTAAAAACTGCTTGCTTGTTTGAAAAACAATTCGGCATATAGTATCTCTGTTGATAGCTTCACAAAGTGACTGAAGCAGATTTTTGAAAAATGGCTTCCTTTGGCAGCCATCTTGGATTTAGTAAAAAGTGAAAGTACGCTATAACTCATGAACAATTTGCCAGATTTAAACCAAAGTTGGCATACAACATCCCTTCAATAAGATGATTATGTGTTCATAAAAATATTTCCCATGATTCAAGTGGTTTTGGGCGGCCATATTGAATTTATCAAAAAATTGCAAAAAACCTCAAAAAATTATCTTCTTAAAAACAGCTTGTTTGTTTGACAATCAATTTAGCATATAGTATCTCTGTTGATAGCTCTACAAAGTTACTGAAGTAGACTTTTAAAAATGGCTTCCTTTGGCAGCCATCTTGGATTTAGTAAAAGAGAAAAAGTTCTATAACTCATGAACTATTTGTCCTTGCATTAAGTTTATCACATTCCTGTGAAATCAAATCCATATGTTGTGTAGTTTGTCTGCTATCTTGCATTCTAGACATGAAACGTTCGTCAAATAATCACATCGAGCAAGTGCAATTTGTCATGAGCCACGCAGGCTCGAAACCCGTCATCGCTGCTATGCAGCTATATTTAGGGTTTCGAGCCCTATGGGGCGAAACCCTTTTGTAATTGCTATGTTTATTATTAGGGTTTCGAGCCCAGATGGGTCGAAACCCTATTGTAATTGCTATGTTTATTATTAGGGTTTCGAGCCCTATGGGGCGAAACCCTTTTGTAATTGCTATGTTTATTATTATTATTATTCTTATTATTTTTCCACCGTTTTTTAAAGCACTGTAACTTGAAAAATAATGCTGCAATTCATTTGCTATTTTCCATGTTCATAAAGGGCCATGAGTTGTGGTGCATATCCAAAAACCAGCCATGTAGGTCACATGACCTGGCCGCCATCTTAGGTAGAACGCAAACCGGAAGTGCTCAATTGCACCACTTTCTGAGGGTCTAGGAACTTCCGGTTTTTTTGTGTGGCATCATTGGCTCATGTCTAGCAAATATCAGCAATAAAATCTTTAGCGGTCATGTGACCTTGGCCGCCATTTTGGATTTTGTGAAAATTGACAAAAAAATTTTAAAATCTTCTTCTCAAAAATGGCTCGTTCATGTGATTAGACATTCGCTTTGCAGCACCTATGGCCATAGCTCTACAAAGTGACTGAAGCAGATTTTTGAAAAATGGCTTCCTTTGGCAGCCATCTTGGATTTAGTAAAAAGTGAAAGTACGCTATAACTCATGAACAATTTGCCAGATTTAAACCAAAGTTGGCATACAACATCCCTTCGATAAGATGATTATGTATTCATAAAAATATTTCCCATGATTCAAGTGGTTTTGGCGGCCATATTGAATTTATCAAAAAATGCAAAAAACCTCAAAAAATTATCTTCTTAAAAACTGCTTGCTTGGTTGACAATCAATTTAGCATATAGTATCTCTGTTGATAGCTCTACAAAGGTACTGAAGCAGATTTTTGAAAAATGGCTTCCTTTGGCAGCCATCTTGGATTTAGTGAAAAGTGAAATTACGCTATAAATTATGAACAATTTTCCAGATTTTGACAAAACTTGGCATACAACATCCACTCAATAAGATGATTATGTGTTCATAAAAATATTTCCCATGACTCAAGTGGTTTTGGCGGCCATCTTGAATTTATCACAAAAATGCCAAAAACCTCAAGAAATTATTATCTTAAAAACTGCTTGCTTGTTTGACAATCTATTTAGCATATAGTATCTCTGTTGATAGCTCTACAAAGTTACTGAAGCCGATTTTCGAAAAATGGCTTCCTTTGGCAGCCATCTTGGATTTAGTAAAAAAGTGAAAGTACGCTATAACTTATGAACGATTTGCCAGATGTAAACAAAACTTGGCATACAACATCCGCTCAATGAGATGATTATGTGTTCATGAAAATATTTCCCATGATTCAAGTGGTTTTGGCGGCCATGTTGAATTTATCACAAAAATTCAAAAAACCTCAAAAAATTATCTTGTTAAAAACTGCTTCCTTGTTTGAAAAGCAATTTAGCATATAGTATCTCTGTTGATAGCTCTACAAAGTTACTAAAGTAGATTATCGAAAAATGGCTTCCTTTGCCAGCCATCTTGGATTTAGTAAAAGAGAAAAAGTTCTATAACTCATGAACTATTTGTCCTTGCATTAAGTTTATCATATTCCTGTGAAATCAAATCCATATGTTGTGTAGTTTGTCTGCTATCTTTCATTCTAGACATGAAACATTCGTCAAATAATCACATTGAGCAAGTGCAATTTGCCATGAGCCACACAGGCTCGAAACCCGTCATCGCTGCTATGCAGCTATATTTAGGGTTTCGAGCCCATTTGGTCGAAACCCTATTGTAATTGTTCCGTTTATTATTATTATTATTATTATTATTATTATTATTCTTCCGCCTAAATTTTTGGTCACGCTTTATGTCAACACCGTTGGACCGATCAGTTCCATACTTGCCACAATGGTAAAGCTGTATGAGATCTGGTGCATATCCTAAGTTCAGACACATAGGTCACATGACCAGGCCGCCATCTTGGATTAAAGGCGAAATTTTCAATGCCGAATTGCGCACCTTTCTGAGGGTCTGAGTGCTCCAATTTTTTTATGATAGTAGCAGTGCGACAAGAGCTACAAATTTCATCAAAAAAAACTTTAGCGGTCACGTGACTTTTTTTTTTAGAATTTTTTTAAATTTTGTTTTGCATCTCATTTGCATAATTTTCGACAAATCAACTAACCCTGAATAACTTTGAAAGATCATATGACATAGTATTTAATTCCAAAATATGGAAGTCCAGGCGAAAAGCCGTTTTTTATAAGAAGATTTTAGAATGTTTTTTCATATTTTTTTGTTCTTTTATATGGTCACGTGACCTCATTTTATGGACATAATTGCAATATCTCAAGCACTGTTACAGATAGGAACATGCAACCAGTGCAATATTGAAGTGATGGTACATGAAATTCTACTAACAAACAAGATGACCATATATGGTCATGTGATCTCATTAAATATGCATAAATGTAATATATCCAGCACTGTTACAGATAGGGACATGCAACCTGTGCAATATCGAAGCTATAAGACACGAGATGTGACTAACTAATGTGATGACCATATATGGTCATGTGACTTCATCAAATATGCATAAATGTAATAACTCAAGCACAGTTACAGACGGGAACATGCAACCAGTGCAATATTGAAGGGATGGTACATGAAATTTTACTAACAAACAAGATGACCATATATGGTCATGTGACCTCATTGAATATGCATAAATGTAATATATCAAGCACTGCAAGAGTTAGGGACATGCAACCTGTGCAATATCGAAGGTATGGGTCAAGAGATATGACTAACTAATGTGATGACCATATATGGTCATGTGACTTCATTAAATATGCATAATTGAATTATCTCAAGCACTGTTACAGACATGAACATGCAACCTGTGCAAAATCGAAGCTGTGGGACATGAGATGTGAGTAACTAATGTGATGACCGTATATGGTCATGTGCCGTCATTAAATATGCATAATTGTAATATCTCAAGCACTGTTACAGATAGAGACATGCAACCTGTGCAATATCGAAGCTATGAGACAAGAGATGTGACTAACTAATGTGATGACCATATATGGTCATGTAACTTAATCAAATATGCATACATGTAATAACTCAAGCACTGTTACAGACATGAACATGCAACCTGTGCAAAATCGAAGCTGTGGGACATGAGATGTGACTAACTAATGTGATGACCATATATGGTCATGTAACTTCATCAAATATGCATAAATGTAGAAACTCAAGCACTGTTACAGATAGGAACATGCAACCAGTGCAATATTGAAGCTATTGAAAAACAGAAGTCACTAACACATCCAATGACCATATATGGTCATGTGACCTCATCAAATATGCATAAATGTTATATCTCAAGCACTGTTACAGATAGGAACATGCAAACAGTGCAATATTGAAGCTATTGCACAACAGAAGTGACTAACACATCCGATGACCATATATGGTCATGTGACCTCATCAAATATGCATAAATGTTATATCTCAAGCACTGTTACCGATAGGAACATGCAACCAGTGCAATATTGAAGCTATTGCACAACAGAAGTCACTAACATATCCGATGACCATATATGGTCATGTGACCTCATCAAATAAGCATAAATGTAATAACTCAAGCACTATTACAGACGGGAACATGCAACCTGTGCAATATCGAATCTATGGAACAAGAGATGTGACTAACTAATGTGATGACCATATATGGTCATGTGACCTCATCAAATATGCATAAATGTTATATTTGAAACACAGTAACAGATAGAAACACACAACCTGTGCAATATCGAAGCTATGAGACAAGATATGTGACTAACACATCTGATGCCCATACACGGTCATGTGACATCATTAAATATGCATAAATGTAATAACTCAAGCACTGTTACAGACGGGAACATGCAACCTGTGCAATATCGAATCTATGGAACAAGAGATGTGACTAACTAATGTGATGACCACATATGGTCATGTGACCTCATCAAATAAGCATAAATGTTATATCTCAAGCACTGTTACAGATAGGAAAATGCAACCAATGCAATATTGAAGTTATTGCACAACAGAGCTGACAAAAACATCAGATGACCATATATGGTCATGGGACATCATTAAATATGCAAGATTGAAATACCTTAAGCACTGTTACAGACAGGAACATGCAACATGTTTAGTATGAAGGCCATGCAATTTCCTATAATATATTATTGTCAATGATGCTGATTTTGGAACGCAGCTAATAAGTCAGTGGGCTCGAAACCCGACATTGCTGCAACGCAGCTATATTTATTCTTATTATTTTTCCGCCGTTTTTTCTAAGCACTGTAACTTGAAAAATAATGCTGCAATTTATTTGCTATTTTGCAGGCTGATAAAGGGCCATGAGTTGTGGTGCATACCCAAAAAACAGCTATGTAGGTCACATGACCTGGCCGCCATGTTAGGTAGAACACAAACCGGAAGTGCTCAATTGCACCACTTTCTGAGGGTCTAGGAACTTCCGGTTTTTTTGTGTGGCATCATTGGCTCATGTCTAGCAAATATCAGCAATAAAATCTTTAGCGGTCATGTGACCTTGGCCGCCATATTGGATTTTCCAAAAATTGACAAAAAACTTTTAAAATCTTCTTCTCAAAAATGGCTCATTCATGTGATTATACATTTGCTTTGCAGCACCTATGGGCATAGCCCTACAAAGTGACTGAATCAGATTTTTGAAAAATGGCTTCCTTTGGCAGCCATCTTGGATTCAATAAAAAGTGAAAGTACGCTATAACTCATGAACAATTTGCCAGATTTAAACCAAAGTTGGCATACAACATCCCTTCAATAAGATGATTATGTGTTCATAAAAATATTTCCCATGATTCAAGTGGTTTTGGCGGCCATATTGAATTTGTCAAAAAATTGCAAAAAACCTCAAAAAATTATCTTCTTAAAAACTGCTTGTTTGTTTGACAATCAATTTAGCATATAGTATCTCTGTTGATAGCTCTACAAAGTAACTGTAGCAGATTTTCGAAAAATGGCTTCTTTTGGCAGCCATCTTGGATTTAGTAAAAAGTGAAAGTACACTATATCTTATGAACGATTTGCCAGATTTAAACAAAACTTGGCATACAACATCCGCTCAATGAGATGATTATGTGTTCATGGAAATATTTCCCATGATTCAAGTGGTTTTGGCGGCCATGTTGAATTTATCACAAAAATTCAAAAAACCTCAAAAAATTATCTTGTTAAAAACTGCTTCCTTGTTTGAAAAGCAATTCAGCATATAGTATCTCTGTCGATAGCTCTACAAAGTTACTGAAGCAGATTTTCGAAAAATGGCTTCCTTTGGCAGCCATCTTGGATTTAGTAAAAAGTGAAAGCACGCTATAACTTATGAACAATTTGCCAGATTTAAACTAAACTTGGCATACAACATCCGCTCAATGAGCTGATTATGTGTTCATGGAAATATTTCCCATGATTCAAGTGGTTTTGGCGGCCATGTTGAATTTATCACAAAAATTCAAAAAACCTCAAAAAAATATCTTGTTAAAAACTGCTTGCTTGTTTGAAAAGCAATTTAGCTTATAGTATCTCTGTTGATAGCTCTACAAAGTTACTGAAGTAGATTTTTAAAAATGGCTTCCTTTGGCAGCCATCTTGGATTTAGTAAAAGAGAAAAAGTTCTATAACTCATGAACTATTTGTCCTTGCATTAAGTTTATCATATTCCTGTGAAATCAAATCCATATGTTGTGTAGTTTGTCTGCTATCTTGCATTCTAGACATGAAACGTTCGTCAAATAATCACATCGAGCAAGTGCAATTTGTCATGAGCCACGCAGGCTCGAAACCCGTCATCGCTGCTATGCAGCTATATTTATTATTATTATTCTTATTATTTTTCCACCGTTTTTTAAAGCACTGTAACTTGAAAAATAATGCTGCGAATGATTAGCCATTTTGCATGCTGATAAAGTGTTATGAGTTGTGGTGCATATCCGAAAACCAGCCATGTAGGTCACATGACCTGGCCGCCATCTTAGGTAGAACACAAACCGGAAGTGCTCAATTGCACCACTTTCTGAGGGTCTAGGAACTTCCGGTTTTTTTGTGTGGCATCATTGGCTCATGTCTAGCAAATATCAGCAATAAAATCTTTAGCGGTCATGTGACCTTGGCCGCCATATTGGATTTTCCGAAAATTGACAAAAAACTTTTAAAATCTTCTTCTCAAAAATGGCTCATTCATGTGATTATACATTTGCTTTGCAGCACCTATGGCCATAGCCCTACAAAGTGACTGAAGCAGATTTTTGAAAAATGGCTTCCTTTGGCAGCCATCTTGGATTTAATAAAAAGTGAAAGTACGCTATAACTCATGAACAATTTGCCAGATTTAAACCAAAGTTGGCATACAACATCCCTTCAATAAGATGATTATGTGTTCATAAAAATATTTCCCATGATTCAAGTGGTTTTGGCGGCCATATTGAATTTATCAAAAAATTGCAAAAAACCTCACAAAATTATCTTCTTAAAAACTGCTTGTTTGTTTGACAATCAATTTAGCATATAGTATCTCTGTTGATAGCTCTACAAAGTAACTGTAGCAGATTTTCGAAAAATGGCTTCTTTTGGCAGCCATCTTGGATTTAGTAAAAAGTGAAAGTACACTATAACTTATGAACGATTTGCCAGATTTAAACAAAACTTGGCATACAACATCCGCTCAATGAGATGATTATGTGTTCATGGAAATATTTCCCATGATTCAAGTGGTTTTGGCGGCCATGTTGAATTTATCACAAAAATTCAAAAAACCTCAAAAAATTATCTTGTTAAAAACTGCTTCCTTGTTTGAAAAGCAATTCAGCATATAGTATCTCTGTCGATAGCTCTACAAAGTTACTGAAGCAGATTTTCGAAAAATGGCTTCCTTTGGCAGCCATCTTGGATTTAGTAAAAAGTGAAAGTACACTATAACTTATGAACGATTTGCCTGATTTAAACAAAACTTGGCATACAACATCCGCTCAATGAGATGATTATGTGTTCATGGAAATATTTCCCATGATTCAAGTGGTTTTGGCGGCCATGTTGAATTTATCACAAAAATTCAAAAAACCTCAAAAAATTATCTTGTTAAAAACTGCTTCCTTGTTTGAAAAGCAATTCAGCATATAGTATCTCTGTCGATAGCTCTACAAAGTTACTGAAGCAGATTTTCGAAAAATGGCTTCCTTTGGCAGCCATCTTGGATTTAGTAAAAAGTGAAAGCACGCTATAACTTATGAACAATTTGCCAAATTTAAACAAAACTAGGCATACAACATCCGCTCAATGAGATGATTATGTGTTCATGGAAATATTTCCCATGATTCAAGTGGTTTTGGCGGCCATGTTGAATTTATCACAAAAATTCAAAAAACCTCAAAAAAATATCTTGTTAAAAACTGCTTGCTTGTTTGAAAAGCAATTTAGCATATAGTATCTCTGTTGATAGCTCTACAAAGTTACTGATGTAGATTTTTAAAAATGGCTTCCTTTGGCAGCCATCTTGGATTTAGTAAAAGAGAAAAAGTTCTATAACTCATGAACTATTTGTCCTTGCATTAAGTTTATCATATTCCTGTGAAATCAAATCCATATGTTGTGTAGTTTGTCTGCTATCTTGCATTCTAGACATGAAACGTTCGTCAAATAATCACATCGAGCAAGTGCAATTTGTCATGAGCCACGCAGGCTCGAAACCCGTCATCGCTGCTATGCAGCTATATTTATTATTATTATTCTTATTATTTTTCCACCGTTTTTTAAAGCACTGTAACTTGAAAAATAATGCTGCGATTGATTAGGCATTTTGCATGCTGATGAAGGGCCATGAGTTGTGGTGCATACCCCAAAATCAGCCATGTAGGTCACATGACCTGGCCGCCATCTTAGGTAGAACACAAACCGGAAGTGCTCAATTGCACCACTTTCTGAGGGTCTAGGAACTTCCGGTTTTTTTGTGTGGCATCATTGGCTCATGTCTAGCAAATACCAGCAATAAAATCTTTAGCGGTCATGTGACCTTGGCCGCCATATTGGATTTTGTGAAAATTGACAAAAAAATTTTAAAATCTTCTTCTCAAAAATGGCTCGTTCATGTGATTAGACATTTGCTTTGCAGCACCTATGGCCATAGCTCTACAAAGTGACTGAAGCAGATTTTTGAAAAATGGCTTCCTTTGGCAGCCATCTTGGATTTAGTAAAAAGTGAAAGTACGCTATAACTCATGAACAATTTGCCAGATTTAAAACAAAGTTGGCATACAACATCCCTTCGATAAGATGATTATGTGTTCATAAAAATATTTCCCATGATTCAAGTGGTATTGGCGGCCATATTGAATTTATCAAAAAATTGCAAAAAACCTCAAAAAATTATCTTCTTAAAAACTGCTTGCTTGGTTGACAATCAATTTAGCATATAGTATCTCTGTTGATAGCTCTACAAAGGTACTGAAGCAGATTTTTGAAAAATGGCTTCCTTTGGCAGCCATCTTGGATTTAGTGAAAAGTGAAATTACGCTATAAATTATGAACAATTTTCCAGATTTCGACAAAACTTGGCATACAACATCCACTCAATATGATGATTATGTGTTCATAAAAATATTTCCCATGACTCAAGTGGTTTTGGCGGCCATCTTGAATTTATCACAAAAATGCCAAAAACCTCAAGAAATTATTATCTTAAAAACTGCTTGCTTGTTTGACAATCTATTTAGCATATAGTATCTCTGTTGATAGCTCTACAAAGTTACTGAAGCCGATTTTCGAAAAATGGCTTCCTTTGGCAGCCATCTTGGATTTAGTAAAAAAGTGAAAGTACGCTATAACTTATGAACGATTTGCCAGATTTAAACAAAACTTGGCATACAACATCCGCTCAATGAGATGATTATGTGTTCATGAAAATATTTCCCATGATTCAAGTGGTTTTGGCGGCCATGTTGAATTTATCACAAAAATTCAAAAAACCTCAAAAAATTATCTTGTTAAAAACTGCTTCCTTGTTTGAAAAGCAATTTAGCATATAGTATCTCTGTTGATAGCTCTACAAAGTTACTGAAGTAGATTATCGAAAAATGGCTTCCTTTGGCAGCCATCTTCGATTTAGTAAAAGAGAAAAGGTTCTATAACTCATGAACTATTTGTCCTTGCATTAAGTTTATCATATTCCTGTGAAATCAAATCCATATGTTGTGTAGTTTGTCTGCTATCTTTCATTCTAGACATGAAACATTCGTCAAATAATCACAACGAGCAAGTGCAATTTGCCATGAGCCACGCAGGCTCGAAACCCGTCATCGCTGCTATGCAGCTATATTTATTAGGGTTTCGAGCCCTATGGGGCGAAACCCTATTGTAATTGCTATGTTTATTATTCTTATTATTTTTTTTCCGCCGTTTTTATAAATCACTGTAACTTGAAAAATAATGCTGCGAATGATTTGCCATTTTGCATGCTGATAAAGTGTCATGAGTTGTGGTGCATATCCGAAAACCAGCCATGTAGGTCACATGACCTGGCCGCCATCTTAGGTAGAACACAAACCGGAAGTGCTCAATTGCACCACTTTCTGAGGGTCTAGGAACTTCCGGTTTTTTTGTGTGGCATCATTGGCTCATGTCTAGCAAATATCAGCAATAAAATCTTTAGCGGTCATGTGACCTTGGCCGCCATATTGGATTTTCCGAAAATTAACAAAAAACTTTTAAAATCTTCTTCTCAAAAATGGCTCATTCATGTGATTATACATTTGCTTTGCAGCACCTATGGCCATAGCCCTACAAAGTGACTGAAGCAGATTTTTGAAAAATGGCTTCTTTTGGCAGCCATCTTGGATTTAATGAAAAGAGAAAGTACGCTATAACTCATGAACAATTTGCCAGATTTAAACCAAAGTTGGCATACAACATCCCTTCAATAAGATGATTATGTGTTCATAAAAATATTTCCCATGATTCAAGTGGTTTTGGCGGCCATATTGAATTTATCAAAAAATTGCTAAAAACCTCAAAAAATTATCTTCTTAAAAACTGCTTGTTTGTTTGACAATCAATTTAGCATATAGTATCTCTGTTGATAGCTCTACAAAGTAACTGTAGCAGATTTTCGAAAAATGGCTTCTTTTGGCAGCCATCTTGGATTTAGTAAAAAGTGAAAGTACACTATAACTTATGAACGATTTGCCAGATTTAAACAAAACTTGGCATACAACATCCGCTCAATGAGATGATTATGTGTTCATGGAAATATTTCCCATGATTCAAGTGGTTTTGGCGGCCATGTTGAATTTATCACAAAAATTCAAAAAACCTCAAAAAATTATCTTGTTAAAAACTGCTTCCTTGTTTGAAAAGCAATTCAGCATATAGTATCTCTGTCGATAGCTCTACAAAGTTACTGAAGCAGATTTTCGAAAAATGGCTTCCTTTGGCAGCCATCTTGGATTTAGTAAAAAGTGAAAGCACGCTATAACTTATGAACAATTTGCCAGATTTAAACAAAACTTGGCATACAACATCCGCTCAATGATATGATTATGTGTTCATGGAAATATTTCCCATGATTCAAGTGGTTTTGGCGGCCATGTTGAATTTATCACAAAAATTCAAAAAACCTCAAAAAAATATCTTGTTAAAAACTGCTTGCTTGTTTGAAAAGCAATTTGGCATATAGTATCTCTGTTGATAGCTCTACAAAGTTACTGAAGTAGATTTTTAAAAATGGCTTCCTTTGGCAGCCATCTTTGATTTAGTAAAAGAGATAAAGTTCTATAACTCATGAACTATTTGTCCTTGCATTTGTCCTTGCAGTTTATCATATTCCTGTGAAATCAAATCCATATGTTGCGTAGTTTGTCTGCTATCTTGCATTCTAGACATGAAACGTTCGTCAAATAATCACATCGAGCAAGTGCAATTTGCCATGAGCCACACAGGCTCGAAACCCGTCATCGCTGCTATGCAGCTATATTTATTCTTATTATTTTTCCACCGTTTTTTAAAGCACTGTAACTTGAAAAATAATGCTGCGATTGATTAGGCATTTTGCATGCTGATGAAGGGCCATGAGTTGTGGTGCATACCCCAAAATCAGCCATGTAGGTCACATGACCTGGCCGCCATCTTAGGTAGAACACAAACCGGAAGTACTCAATTGCACCACTTTCTGAGGGTCTAGGAACTTCCGGTTTTTTTGTGTGGCATCATTGGCTCATGTCTAGCAAATATCAGCAATAAAATCTTTAGCGGTCATGTGACCTTGGCCGCCATATTGGATTTTGTGAAAATTGACAAAAAAATTTTAAAATCTTCTTCTCAAAAATGGCTCGTTCATGTGATTAGACATTTGCTTTGCAGCACCTATGGCCATAGCTCTACAAAGTGACTGAAGCAGATTTTTGAAAAATGGCTTCCTTTGGCAGCCATCTTGGATTTAGTAAAAAGTGAAAGTACGCTATAACTCATGAACAATTTGCCAGATTTAAACCAAAGTTGGCATACAACATCCCTTCGATAAGATGATTATGTGTTCATAAAAATATTTCCCATGATTCAAGTGGTATTGGCGGCCATATTGAATTTATCAAAAAATTGCAAAAAACCTCAAAAAATTATCTTCTTAAAAACTGCTTGCTTGGTTGACAATCAATTTAGCATATAGTATCTCTGTTGATAGCTCTACAAAGGTACTGAAGCAGATTTTTGAAAAATGGCTTCCTTTGGCAGCCATCTTGGATTTAGTGAAAAGTGAAATTATGCTATAAATTATGAACAATTTTCCAGATTTCGACAAAACTTGGCATACAACATCCACTCAATAAGATGATTATGTGTTCATAAAAATATTTCCCATGACTCAAGTGGTTTTGGCGGCCATCTTGAATTTATCACAAAAATGCCAAAAACCTCAAGAAATTATTATCTTAAAAACTGCTTGCTTGTTTGACAATCTATTTAGCATATAGTATCTCTGTTGATAGCTCTACAAAGTTACTGAAGCCGATTTTTGAAAAATGGCTTCCTTTGGCAGCCATCTTGGATTTAGTAAAAAGTGAAAGTACGCTATAACTCATGAACAATTTGCCAGATTGACACCAAAGTTGGCATATAACATCCCTTTGATAAGATGATTATGTATTCATAAAAATATTTCCCATGACTCAAGTGGTTTGGGCGGCCATCTTGAATTTATCAAAAAAATGCAAAAAACCTCAAAAAATTATCTTCTTGAAAAATTCTTGCCCGTTTGACAAGAAATTTAGCATATAGTATCTCTGTTGATAGCTCTACAAAGTTACTGACACAGATTTTTGAAAAATGGATTCCTTTGGAAGCCATCTTGGATTTAGTAAAAAGTAAATTATGCTATAACTCATGAACAATTTTTCAGATTGAAACCAAAGTTGGCACACAACATCACTTCAATAAGATGATTGTGTTCATGTAAATATTTCCCATGATTCAGGTAGCTTTGGCGGCCATCTTGAATTTATCAAGAAAAACGCAAAAAACCTCGAAAACATTTTCTTCTTCAAAACTGCCCGCTTGTTTGACTAGTAATTTAGAATATGGCACCTATGTTGAAAGCTCTACAAAGTTACTGAAACAGATTATTGAAAAATGGCTTCCATTGGCAGCCATCTTGGATTTAGTAAAAGAGAAAATGTTCTATAACTCATGAACTATTTGCCAGACTGATTCAAAATCCGGTATGTGGAATCTTTGCATTAAGTTTATCATATTCATATGAAATCAAATCCATATATTGTGTAGTTTGTCTGCCATCTTGCATTTTGTTAAAACAACAAAGCTTCCTAAAACTATTGTTACGACATACAGCCTCCGTGTAGTGAGTTGATTATGTTCGTGAATTTAATGTTAACTAGAAATGCCCTACAACATATGAATGAAATACTATTTATACAAATTTTAGCATATTTTATCCTTATATATTCATAACGTCTCAAATGTACTTTTATTAATGATGATATAAAAATAACGAAAATAATTATTTTTATTAACCAAAAGTATCACAGAATAAGGACTGCCATTCCCAGTGGATAAATATATATATTTGCATCCATTTGATTTAATTGCAAACATGTTAGTCAACAGTATATTATTCATTAGGTATGCCTAAACCTAATGTTATGAGAACTATTGCATATAGAGAAGAGAGATTGAAAAAAATATGGCACAATATGTGGGAAACCGATTAGATGGATTTGGTTATGTGGTTCATCAAATGTGCACAATTATAATATCCTGAACAGTTTTCAGTATGAATATGCAGCTATTGGTACAATTGTGTCATGCATTCATTGTTCTAATTCTCACATGCACGTGTTTGTCAAGCCAGGGTACAGTAATATAAGAAACATTTGCTTGGGAGGTTCCCTAACATATAACTGAGTAAATAACGTAGTTTTGTTATTTCAGTAAAGAGTTATTTATTTTGGCAACATCAATTCTATTACATGTGGTTTGGGATATATATAATACAGTCATCTAAATAAGCAAATGATATTATATATCAGTACAAAAGTTCATTAGCTAAGTTCATAATGTGAAACAAAAAGAAACTGGTTTTTAAAATCTAATTGAAAATTAGAATTATAGTGAAATCCATGTATATTCAACAACACTAGAATATATCACACGCACAAATAATTTTTTGACTGACACTGACATAATATATGCTCCTAGTACCTCACTAAATATATAATATATGGTCTTGTTACATATTCATAATACATATGGCAAATATGAGTGCACAAATTCAGAGAACGCATGCTCGGTTTTCTTCTGTGAAAATATGTTTAACATAACATTGAGAAACAACAAGGCTACAGGATTAAAAATGAATTCTTACATTTCGTTGCTTTGAAGACATTGTTCTAACCATATTACAGTTTCGTTTATTTTACCTAAATAGATTCTGTATTTATGATAATAATTCGGCTAAAAGAAATAAGGTATAATTTACAACCCAGAAAAACAATAACAAAATCCTATTTCATTAACTAAACTACTCAAAACAGTTAGGGGGACACCAAAATAGCCTGATTAAAACATGATATCTTTTTTTCCAGTTACAACTACAATAAATTAGATCAAAATGCATGTTATGATAGCACATCTCACAGGAATGAAAATTATAATAATGAATGTATTATAATTGGTGACACAACAATGTACAACACATACACGATAATATGAACAGTTTATTCATCACATGACAATAAATTCTATGAATAGTTAATTGGGTTCATATTAGATGAATACCAAGTCGATCAAATTAGAATGTTTTGTCCAATATTGTCATCGTCGGCCTCCTCCGTCTAGGAAGACGATGGGTTGCGCCATGATGTGGTTAAACTTGAGCAGCGTCTGTGATGGCTGTAGAGCCCAATCCTTGGGTGACAGTCCCTGTCACAGACCCCGCAAATGAAAACTGAGTTGTCTAGTGAGCTGGTAGATGCTTTACTCCTCAGTCGCTTCTGTCGCTGTTTTTCGTGTCTGTCCTGCTATGTGCTCTGGATGCCTTTGGTGACTGCTTGTCTCTATGCTGAGCGGTCATTGCCTGTTATCTCCCATGACTGTGTGTCTATGTGAGTAGCCTTGAGGTCTCTTTTACAGACATCAGAGAACCTAAGGTGTGGCCGACCAACTGGGCGTGTTCCTTCCTTTAGTTGACCGTACAGCAAGTCCTTTGGAAACGTTCCTTGTCCATATGACTAACATGACCCAGCCAGCGCAGTCATCTTTGGCTCGACATGGCGAAGAATGATGTTGTATTGGCCTTGCTGAGAACTTCACGGTTGGTGATCTTGTCTTCCCAGGTGATCCATAATAGTCGACGTAGGCATCTCATGTGGTAGGCATTTAGTTTAGCCTCCTGTTTTGTGTAGGTTGCCTATGTTTCACTACTGTATATAAGAGTGCTGAGAACACATGCGTGGTAGACTTTCAACTTCGTGCTAAGAGTCAGGTTTTTGTGCTCCCAGACTCTCTTTGTCAGCTTGGACATCACTCCTGTGGCTTTTCCAATGCGTGCATTTATCTCTGTATCAAGGGGACAGGTTCTGAGAGATGTTTGAGCCCAAGTATCTGAAGTTGTCGACCACAGCCAATTGCGAGTCATTGATTGAATGGAGGGTGGTATTTGAGGGTTCTGTGCCATTACCTCCGTCTTCTTAATGCTGATTGTGAGCGCAAACTCTTTGCAGGCTTTAGAGACGTGGTCCATAAGTCATTGTAGACCGTTATGGGTGTGACTCGCAAGAACAGCATCATCAGCAAACAACATTTCTCCAAGAGGAACACGTGTGATCTTGGACTTAGCTTGGAGCTGAGCCCAGTTAGAGTTTTCCGTTGTGCCTGGTGTGGATGTAGACACTGTCAGATGAAGAGCCGAAGGCGTAGTACAGAAGGAGAGAGAAGAAGATCCCGAAAAGTGTGGGGCGAGCACGTATCCTTGCTTAACACTGCTGCGAATGTCGGATGGTTCAGTTGAATCCCCGTCGAAGCTGACAGTGCCTTTCATGTCTGTATGAAAAGACTTGAGGCTTAGGAGCTTTGGTGGGCAGCCTATGCGCTGAAGAAGACTGAATAAGCCACTGCGGCTTACCAGGTCGAATGAAAGCCAAGTATAGAGATTGTCGCTTTTCCCTGCACTTTTCCTGGAGTTGCCTCAAAGAGAAAATCATGTCTATAATGGAGCGACCTGATCTCAAAGCACATTGTGATTCTGGATACACTCTTTCTGCGAGGGAACCGGTATTGACATAGGCAATATGTGACATCAAGTACATGGTGTGGCTCGGTTTACAATTCTAAACTTCTACAGCATATATTTGTTGTCCAGCAGGCTTATATGTTTGATGTAATTTGGCTATGGAGAGGGGGAGACGTTAATCAACTTGTATCATAATGCTGTCACCACATTAAGTGATTATGCTATCCGACTGTGGCATCGACAAAGTGTTAATCAGCCTGTATGAAATGATGCATGAGATCATTGACTTGGCTTGGTCACTCACTTTGGTATGATTTATGTTCCAAAGGCGCTGAATTTGACATTGATGGCCATAGTTTGGCTGTTAAAACCTGTGTCAAGATGGTATCACTCTCATCTAAAGTTGTCACAAATGGGTGGTTTAACCTTAGTCATTTCTGTGCTGTTGAAAAGCTTTGACACATATAGGTGTCACAGTTATTATTCGTCCACTTCCATGTTCAGATTATTAATGACGTGGTGACATGCTTGGAGAATGTGTGACAACATAACATGCATTTCGAGCAGGTTTATGATAAACTTTTCAATTTCTTTGCTACATTTAATTTTCTAATATTGGAACCCAAACCAAACATGCAAGGTTGTGTCAATATAACAGTTACATAACATTAAACAATATATAATGTCAGAAGCAAGGTGTTCCCTAAATTGTTTTGAGTAGTATAGATAAAAATATATTTTTTATTGGGAGGGGGGCACTTGACGGATACTGTGTGAATAATTGAAATTATAAATGATGTTTTAAATTAAAGTTGCAATTACGTTACTGCTCTCCTGAAATTATTAGACTTCACAATATAGATTCTATATTCAAAGTCCTTAATTACATCATATATCTTGCATAACGACCTATACTATGTATGTGTAAACAATTACATTATGGTAGTTAACATCATTACATTGATCAGCTAAACAATTTAACATAAAATAGATACAATAAATAAATGCCACGTAACTGCAACTATCTCATCTGTTAAAAAAAATAAAATTTATTTTTTGTTATAAAAAATAAGTTAGCGAGATATCCATGTCAGTAAGTGCCCCCCTCCCAATCCTATAATGAGTGAAGTAGAGTGGGGTGGGTGAGCGTGTCCCTTAGTTTTACTTTCACGCCCAAGAATGTTATTCGTGCAGTAAAAGTAGAAAGGGAGTCTTAATATCTAAAGACATTGAAATATTTCCCCTATAATAGACATATCACTTAAGTGTGATTTTAGCATTCCAGTTGTAGCAAATTGGAATTTCAATAATAATAAATCTAGGTTGAGTGTACCAAAATGATACTTTCAGAACCGAATAATCACAGCATCATGAAACCCATAATAAGTTTGTATAACTTCAACATTAAGAATGTCAGCGTTTTTAATGTATACATGGTCAATCAACGTTCCACTTTCTGTAGTTGGTAAGGCTACACATTGTTTGAATCCTTGCTTTTCCAAAATGTTCTGCACACTGGAAGACACAAGTATATTTTCGTTGAAATCACCAATAATAATGTTACTTGCAGATATTTTACTCATTTCACTAACCAGACACAATAGGTTTTCTCTAAACACATCAGCTTTATATGACCGCGGTCTATATATAACAGCTACTGACACACGTATGTCTTCCACATAAAAAGCTAAGTACTCCAAATTAGATACATGTAGCTTGAGGAATTCAGTACTTTTATGAATGCTAGAATAAACTGCTACACCTCCATGTGCCTGTTGTTTCAAATCTGATGTGATCTCATTAGATGTGTCATAAGATAATGACCGTGGTTTGTGATGAAAATCAAAATCTTTTAATTCCAATTCACTATATAGTTGCCCATCCAGTAGCCAGGTTTCTGTCAAACACATAAAATCAACATTAACAAGTCTTTTATCGCATTTGATGTCTTCAAAATGAGATAATAATCCTTCAACATTGAGTAGCAAGATAGTACATTGGCAAACCCTGTCTGACACTGATTTTGATGTCAAGTATTTTGGCATGCTTAATAGAGCTGATTCAATCTTTTCATTGCAATACATACTCGATTCCTTGAAATCTTGAATAATAAGGCCATCTAATGTCTTAACTCTACTCAAGGCTACATAAGCTTGCCCTGGAGAAAATATTTTATTCAATGATACTACAGCTTTCTCTACTGTTAATCCTTGTACTTTGTGTATAGTGCATGCATAAGCTAGCTTTAATGGATATTGTCTTCTAATGCCTCCACCATTGTTTACTCTGTCCTCTGATGGTTTTATAGGTGTGCTATTTAGTAATAATACAGAGAAGCTTCCAGATTTACTGCGTAGTTTAGTACCAACCTTCACGTTATCAAACACTACATATATACAGGATGGAAATATGTTATTGTCTTCAAAAGAAATATGTGAAATTTTGCCAAAAACACCATTTACTAGACCATCAGATACATCAATGTTTTTAATTAACATCACACGAGCATTTATAGCCAAAGTAACCGTCTTTGCCAAGTTTGTATTGTAGACTTTGACATAGTTCCTCTCTCTCTGTTCTAGTTTTTTAGTTTTAGTATTTCTAGAAAAGTCTTGAGCATTAATACATATGGGGTTTGAACATGTTAAATGAAGCATGTTTATATTACATTGATCCACATCTTTATTTGTTGCAAATATATGCATACCATTGTACTCTTCACCAGTTTCACACAGACGAAACATGTTCACAACACTTGCTGGTAATTCATCAGATTTTCTTCGTGTTCTGACGCTATTTAATGCCTCAGCAAACTGTTGATCTTGCTGCCTTACTACATCTGTTAATTCAGCAATGGCGAAATAATCATTCCACAGATCCATGCCTTCGCTACTAACATATAAAGCTTTTCCTTTTACAGGTGGTAATTGATAAAAATCGCCTACAGCAATCACAGAAACATTTCCAAATGGTGAATAGTCACCAGTCTGTTTGATTTGCCTTAATCTCCCATGTATATAACAAAGCAACTTCTTGTCAACCATTGAAATTTCATCAATAATAAGAATCTGCAGACTACTAAGTTTGGATCGAATGGTGGTTAATGTATCTTGTCCTAGTGGTTGATATGGCAATTTGGCATCAACTGCTATTGAGAAAGTACTATGGACAGTGGTTGCATTTATGTTGAACGCAGCTACACCGGTTGGTGCTGTTAACAGAACAGAAATATCATCTGGATTTGGTAGAATACGAGCAAGAATTCTTGAAGCCTCATAATACACAGCCTTGATAACATGCGATTTTCCTGTTCCTGCTCCTCCGCTTAAGAACATGTGAAATGGTGCAACATTCTTGCCATTAGCTTTATCTAAACACCATTGTCGAACAGTGTAAAATATATCACGCTGTTTATCATTAAGTGATCTCATCAATATTTTAGCCTCATCTTTGGACATTCCACACTGACTATATACTTCTTTACAAACGTCTTTTTTATCTTTGTGCAACAAGTCTGGAATTGAATCTTCACTTTCTGATTCATTAGATACTGAATTCGTACTAGCTGATTCTAAACATTCTAATCTTTCCTTCTCAGACTCTGGGTGAATTTGTGCCCATGCATCTTCTAAAAGAGGGCATGACTCAAGCATTTGCTCAGCTGCATCAATAACATCAACATCTTTCTCAAACATTGCTTTATTTCTGTCAACTATATATTTTACCCTTTCAGGCCAATTGTTCTTGTATTTCACAGCACCAGTTTGATAAAACTCTTCAAATGAATGGAATTGTTTAGGTTTCAAATGGCATTCAGCTCTATATGGTAGAAAAAGTTGCAATATACTTTGATAATGCTTTTCTGGTTGCTTAGTTACTGAAAATCTTGCATATCTGACAACTGCAGGATCAGTCCTTGTTCTCTTTTGCATATAACCTAGACCATTATTAAGTTTAATAACTTTATTGTTATCAATATTTCTTTTTCTTTCTACCTCTGACGTAGGTACAATTCTGTATTCAGAAGCAAAACTTGCAAGACACATGGTATTAATTTTATTTGGTCTATTCTTATAACGATCAAGCATACTTGTCATCCAAATGTTTTCATTGTTGAGATCTCCGCCTTTACTCATGCTCTTTAAAATTGCTAGTGGAAGACTCATTTTAATTGGAGTATCGCCTGTAGGAATAAATTGTACTTTTCTTGAGCATTCTTTTAACCTCAAATTACAAACTCTGTATACAGCCTCCTGAGCACTCAACTCACGGTTGTGAAGATATACACCTCCAATTTTTTTCATTGCAAGTTTTGCATCCATATTCCCTTCTTTTGATGCTTCCCTCTGTGCATGATCTAACAACAATCCCATTTCTCGTTCTGCTTTTGAAATGTAGCTAATAATGTACACAACACAACTGTAGGCATCCACAATATATTGTATGTCCATATTTGCATTCCAGCATCGCAGAAGATCTTTGTTATATTGATTTACCCAAACATCAGAAGGTTGGCGTTTTAAAACTATGCTTGTTTTCTTTGTCAACACGCTACACGCTTTCTCAAAGTTTTCTTGGGTTAATTCAATGTACGCAAACCAGGATGAAACAGATGTGAAGTTCTTTTCAGAATTGAGTAGTATATTCCAGATTTTTGTCAAAATTGCCATGGCTGTATCTTTAGTCATCTCATTTTTTTGGTCTGTTTCTTGATATTCTGATTCACTATCAACATAATTCTGTATGACATCATCAGTTTCAATTGTTTTCTCTTCTTTGTCATTAGATTTGTCTGCATCAGTTTGAACAATAAAGGTTTTTTCTGAAGGTGGGCGTGGGAAATTAAATCTACAAGTAGTACCAAGTTTTCTGCAAGTTTTTGAATGTCTTGTACTGTGTTTTTGTACACTATTCACAATCTCATTAAGTTCTTCATCTTGTTCCGGAGATGGCATTTCACAAGTGACATATTTGTCCACAAAAGTTGTTACTTCTTCATCATCATCTTTATCAATAATTGGTGCATCCTTTACCCAGAAAAGACAATGTGTATGAGGAGAACCACGTTGCTGAAATTCAACACGGTAAAAATAATCTACTATTTCGCCAATAGGTGCTGCAGGTGACATTATTACCTGTTTCAAAAAAGAGTGGAATCTGTGTTCAAACATTCGAGCTGCAGTTACAGGGTTGTTTCTTAATACAGAACATTTTTCAGACCAATCAAGCTCTTCAAAACTTCGTGTATCACCTTCTTCTCGAAGAATACATTCAATTATTTCAGGCCATCTCGTGTCAGCAGATGAAAATGAACAAAACCATGTAGGTATACCAAGCTGTCTTAACATTGCAAATAAATCTTTCTGTGCACTTTGCCAAAAAGGGGGTGTTCCACGGATGGGTTTCAAAAACTTGTATCCCTCATTGTGCTTAAGAATGTCAGTCAATGACTGTGAATTTGTTAGAGTTGCAGCTGTTACAGATTGACCACCTGCTTTACCAGAACCTTTGCGTAAAGCAATAGACACATTTGAGACAACTTGTTGTACTTCTGACAAATACTGAGCATAAAATATAAAATCTGTATTTTTTGCAAATCTACCATCTGCATTCATCAAACGAGTATGCAGATATCTTGACAATGTTATTTTTTCACTGCGTTTGTCATGAAATGTTGGTGATCCTTCAGGATACAATACAGGAAAAGACTTTGCTTCATTACCCTCATCCATTAACATTTTAACTGGACTATTTCCTTCAGCAGGGGCAATACAAGATATTTCATCAGAAGGTTGATCAAGAACTTCGGGTCCAACATCAACTGGTTGAAGACATGTATCTAAAAGTAATCCATCTTTTTCTTCTTCATTGTCCTCAAAATCTCTATTTTTTTCTTCAGAATGTTTTGAGGCACTATCTTCGCTATCTGGTGTTTCAATTTCTTCTTCAATTTTTGCTAAAGGATTAACCCAATCTTTGTTAAAACAAACATCACTATACCATTTATTGTTCTTCTGGAGATATACTAATGCATTCTTTATATGAGCCTCATTTACAAAGTGATACTGATAATGGCCCTTGTATGTTAGTTTCCGCTTCAGTTTTACTTTTATCATTTGGTCATCTGATTCACATCTTGGTAAAATGGATGTAGCTTTATCAATGCTAGAAGGGACACATACAACAGGTCCATGAACACCATTCTGTCCACCTTTTGGTAAAGCCAACATTTTCATAAAAGGTATGTGCAATGCCACCAAATGTTGTTCAAGAGAGTTTAAACATTTTAATTCATCTGGAATAGGCTTCAGATTAAGATTGTTGGTAACTGCTTCACATGGAATTTTACCACTCAGAATTTTTCTTTGACAAGTGAAACAAATCCATAATTTACACTGTCCATTTTTCAAATATAAACATTCACTATCACTAGAACACACACTGCTACATTTGTGTAGATAATCTTCGGTAATACACTTATCTGCAATTAATACGACATTTCCACCTTTTTTGGTGTACACCTCTTTTTTACAGTGAATAACTTGATTTCTGAAGAGTCGCCGATGGCATACTGCACAGACAAAATCTGGTCCATAGGCAATTTCATTTCTAAACATATCCAATACATTTCTAAAATATTGTTTCTTATTTGATTCTATTAATCTCTTGGTGGGTGTTCTATTTAAAACATCTTTTCTATGCTGTTCATTCTTTTTATATTTTGTAGTACTCCTTGCCTTCACAGCTTCTCTGTGTGACTCATTGGTTTTATATTTTGTAGTACTCCTTGTCTTCACAGCTTCTCTGTGTGACTCATTGGTTTTATATTTTGTAGTACTCCTTGCCTTCACAGCTTCTCTGTGCGACTCATTCGATTTATATTTTGTAGTACTCCTTGCCTTCACAGCTTCTCTGTGTGACTCATTGGATTTATATTTTGTAGTACACCTTGCCTTCACAGCTTCTCTGTGCGACTCATTGGATTTATATTTTGTAATACTTTTTGATTTCACTGCTTCTCTATGTGACGGATTATATTTATATTTTGCTCTGCTCCTTGTCTTCCAAACTTCCCTATGTATGTCATTTTGTTCATATTTTACTTTGCTTCTTGCCTTTAGAGATTCCCTGTGTGACTCATTATCTTTATATTTAGTAATGCTTCTAGATTTCACAGACTCCCTGTGTAATTCATCGTCTTTATATTTTGTAATGCTTTTTGTCTTCAAAGCTTCTCTGTGAGACTTATTATTTGCATAATGTTGAATCATGTTCTTTTTTTTCCTCTGGCAAAAACTGTCATCATTGTAATATCGCTCTCGCTGTTTCTCTAGTTTACATTTATTAACAACATGTTGCTCAGTTTGTTTTCTTTGAAAATATTCTTTCAAACATTTAAGATAGGAACGTCTGCCCCGAGATCGTGTAATTTTTGCTGGTGTAGTTAAAGTGTTTGGTACATCATCTGACTCTATATTACTATCATTTTTAAATAATTTCATTGTTGTTCCAATATCAGTTTCTATGCTTTCTAAGCGTCTTTTCTTCATTCCAATTGTTGACACCCTGTCTTGTTCTATAATAATGCTCTGGGAGCAGTCACACAACATATCACCAGCATGCTTGACACATTCAATCACTTCATAATGTATTTCCATGGCGTGTTTTAAGTATATTGCTTTACCATTATTGGATACACTCTTGTTAAGCTGATAGTTGGAGTATCTAATCCATTTACCTCTGCTAAATGTACAAATATCTGTTCTTAATAAATCAGCAGCTCCAAGTATTTCAACTTCTGTTGCCCATGTTTGAGCATATTGCATACCAGATACTATAATGTAATCATCAACAGACACATGGCCTGGTCTTAAAAAGGGGTAAAATACAGGGTTATTCTTCTTTAGATGATTTACAATGGCTAATCTGATTTGCATGTGGTTATCCTCACTTCCAGATAGTACATATGACAAAGCCCGGAAAAAACAATTACCATCCCCTTGGATAGATTTGGTTTTGCATGGTTCACCCATTTCAAAATTTTCAGTATGAAACCCAAATCTGTCTCTTTCATTTTGTAAACTAAGTTCAGTACACAATATTTGACACATCTCAGAGGACAAGGGTTTATATAAAAAAGGTGTATGATCTGATTCAACGAACTCCACTTCATTATCTGACTGTGTTTCACTGTCAACAACATGATACTTTTCAGCATTAACATTTATACCCGTTACTTCAAACTGTTCATTTTCATGCACGTGCATGGATACAGCAAGATCACAACAATGTTTATACACCATCTCAATACTACTGAACTTGATTACTATGCTTAATCCATCAGGTGCTACCATGCCTTTGGAATTTCTTGAATGTGAATCAAAGATCCAATAAAATCCATCATTCTTGATCACAGCAAATGCTGCTCCGCCAAATATAACAAAGCATGAATTATATTCAGTTAATGATATATCAAGAGCATTGTCAAATGGTGTAAGAAATGTGTTCTCATCATCACTTTCACCAATAATACCAAATAATGAGTCACCAACACTCAAAGTAAACTGGGTGTCAAATAAATCAACTGTTTGTGGTAATTCTGTCACCAATAACAGTTCTGAATTAACAGTTGTAGACTGTTGTAAAAAGCCATACAATTCATTACCAGTTTGCAGTATTATATCCAAGTCTTCCGATTCCCATGAATCTACATATTTGATTTGACTGAATATCATAGAAACTAAGCTATTTGCAACACACTGTTTTCCACTGTTATCTAGAAATTGATGATGACCTTGATGAAAACTTCCTTGTACTGAAGTTTTTAGCATGAACTTATTACCTGTTGTCTGATCATTAACATTTCCAACTGAATCATTTAAGAAATGAAATTGCTCTAATGAGAAACTCTCTGCAACATTATTTGTTTCTTCATCATGTACTTTATTAAAAACACTTCCAGCACTAATTTGCAACTCGTTCTGATCCCGAAAGATAATACTTACAGATTCATTCTGATCCCGAAGGACAATACTTTCTGATTCATTATGATCCCGAAGGACAGTATTGCTATGATCCCGAAGGACAGTATTGCTATGATCCCGAAGGACAGTATTGCTATGATCCCGAAGGACAGTATTGCTATGATCCCGAAGGACAGTATTGCTATGATCCCGAAGGACAGTATTGCTATGATCCCGAAGGACAGTACTTTCTGATTCATTATGATCCCGAAGGACAATACTTTCTGATTTATTATGATCCCGAAGGACAGTATCGCTTTGATCCCGAAGGACAGTATCGCTTTGATCCCGAAGGACAGTATCGCTTTGATCCCGAAGGACATTGGTTGGTGGGTTTCTACCCAAGGCCAACCTCTTCTTTAGAGCTTCACCTCTCTTCCAACCTTTCTTTCGAGGCATCTGAAAGATACAATTGTCAAAATACAATCGATTTATTTAATATATTTGCTAAATTGAGCACTGTTTTTACTTACAAGAGATAGGTACATTGTTATTAAAATACAGATGCTACCTGTGTCAATTTCATTAGCAATACTGCTAATTTGCAAGCAAAACAGTGAGATAAATTGCAAACTTGCATTGTGACTTTTTTCCTTCAGTTAAATACCACACAGCTGTCTTGAATTGCATCATCACACAAATGCATGTACATAGGTCTGATGTCTGTGTTTATGATTTTTGAAGTTTATACAGTTGTTAATAAAGAGCTAAACATACACTCATATCTACCTCTAAACATGTTCAAACATGATCAAAGTGTTTGTGTGAATGAGATCTGGTTGTAAAAAAATGGTTGATTTCAAAAATATGTTACCTAAAAATTGTGGACATACAGGTGTCTTGAATTAGAACACTATAAAACTTTATTTACTGCTTAGAATGTCTATTGAATTACTAAACTAAAAACCTGATTGGTCCAGATATGTATGCATAGACTAGAAAGATTGACACATACAAATGTATATATATATCAATTCCCCAGTTGAGTGACAAAATGATCTACATATAGCACTAACTCCCACAAATCATGTGAACTTTGATATATTTTACCATAATGCTGACATGTAGTAATAATGTGTATAAGTATCAATTCACACTTCATTATTAACGGCTAATAAAATGTGTACATGTTTGATACATAATTTTTAACCAAATTAAAATTATATAAGGTATAGATCATAACAAATTCAACTTTCATGCTTAGACATATCTTACCTTTCAATATACAGGAATAGATTGTTATAGACTGCAAGTGAAATATAGAGAACTGTTAAATTATGCAACATAGTGAATTTACAATTATTATAGTAATGTGATGGTCAACACAGCAATTTTTGGTATTAATACAGATAAATGGCAAACCTACACAGGAAAGTGTAACAAACAACTCTTTAATAAACATAATAAAAAATATTCACTGAATCTCTATTCACTAAACTATTCACTCTTCGCTACAAATTATTTAAAAAATTGTTCGCCCTGTTAATTGATTCAGATAGATTTCAGGAAACGTGAAATAGCAAATCATTACAACCAATGATTATTGACAAGGGGTCATTAACTTGACCAGTGGCTGAAACCGCAACATGCAGTTAGTACTATAGGTCAAAGGTCACAATACAAAATAAGTCATTGTCAATGACACGTCCCCGTTCTGTTCATATTTGAGTGACATATACATTCAAAGCAGCAACAATATGGATGTTGAACTGCATTCAGTAAAACAAAATAGCCACCAGTCAGCCATTTTTAACACAATCCAAACAAAAATTTAAACTAAATTTGCCCATGCATGACTAAGATTCAGTTCCGGTATGGTGAAAATGTGCAATTTTTGTAAATTTTTGACCTTAAAAGGACTGGCCCAAATGCACAGGCATATGTATGATATAATGTATAATGTGTATGTGAAGTTTGAACTTGATCTGTCCAGGCATGTCCGAGATATGGATCGAAAACTAAATTCTTTAAAACAAAATGGCCGCCAGTTGGCCATTTTGAACTTGATCCGAAGAAAAATTGGTATGCATCAAGCTTATATTATGTTTAATATATGCACTAAATCTGAACAAAATGGCCATTATTCAGCTATTGTTAAGCGGATCATGAAACAAATGCACATATCTATTTGTGACATGATGTACCATGTGTGTGTGAAGTTTGAACTTGATCAATCCAGACATGTCTCGGATACGGATCCAGAACTGAAATCTTTAAAACAAAATGGCCGCCAGTCGGCCATTTCAAGCCCGATCCAAAAAAAAATGACGTGCATCAAGGTCCTATTATGTTTAATGTATGTACCAAATTTGAACAAAATCTGTCCATGCATAACTGAGATCCGGGTCCGGAATGGTGAAAATGTGCGATTTTGATGCATTTTCGGCCTTAAAATGACCGCTATTCGGCTATCATTAATCAGATCATGAAAAAAATGCATGTGCATATGTCCCATATAATGTGTGATGTATGAGTGAAGTTTGAACTTAATCGGTCCATGCATGTTCGAGATACAGGTGATCATGGACGCACAGACGCACACAGGGCAAAACATAAGTCCCCGTTTTCGGACTACGTCCGAACGGGGACTAACAATCAGCCTGTCAGCTGAGATAGCCCCGATGTTAGCTGTTCAAAATTAGATATCATCATGAATTGAACAAATCTCAGATAGGTATACCTGAGGTACCTATATGTATGGTATCCAAGCAATAGGCTCAAAATCAACCATTAGATAGTCAAGTACACACAAGACGATTGAAATATCAATGCAACATACCCACAAATAACAAAAATAGCAATTAATTAAGGACCAGCAAGAAAATTTGGTAAAAAACACATGTGCAAAGAACCGGATGACTCCAGGTTTTGAAATTGTTAACACATACATTGGGGTAACCCTGAATCTCTGTCCCCAGCCAATATTTCCCCGACCAAATTGAATGGCCCCCTGGCCAATGAGCCATTTACATGTTTTTCTCACAAATTTTTATATATTTAACACCACTAGCCAATCTCTGGCTCAGGCCAAATTGAATGGCATACATACAAAATACGTTTTTTGAAATTCAGTCCCTCATCCCCTTGGCTTTATCGCCGATTTTTTCGTCGCCAGAGTGATTTACATCATCAATTTTGTTTCACAAGCGTCTCTAATAAATCTATCTAACCGCTGAACTGAATTAATGATATTATCAAAAAATCATAGAAGATTTGGCGAAAATCAGTCGTTTTTGGCATCAACATATTTTCGCTTGGAAACGCAATGGTGATAAGACTCGATTTTCAAGGACGCAGGTTGTATACAAGTATACAAGTACTGTCTACGATGTACTGCAAAATGGAAATAATATACTTATTTAACCATTGATTTTTGTACAAAACTCCAAGAACACAAAACAGACAACAAAAGACAAAAAAAAAAACTGCCGAGTACACTACACAGTCACTGTAGTCACACCAATAAGAAAAACATACAAATTAAATGTCAGTGAACACAATCTTTATAAAAAAAATTGCAGTTTGCAGCCTCTATGGACAAGTTCACAACCTCTAATATTGCAAAACTGTCAGTTGTGAACTGTACATTAAATCTTATTAGGATTTCCACATACAGTTACACAGATCAAAAAAAAAATCAATATTAAGACAGGAAAAATAATGCTTTTTTGTCAAGGGTATAAACTAAATTCTCTTATCCTGGGGGTATTTTTGTGAGTGTACAAGTATGCATTCAAATTATCAAAACTTCAAAAGTAATCATAGTACAAATGTTAAGTGAACAAAATTATCAATTATGATTTCGGATTTGTTGGAAAAGTGGCCGAATAGCTGTGACATTGTGTATTTGGTGATGAGAACTGCCAAGCCAGTTTATAAAACAGTGAACAAAGATTTTTTCATAAATATTACTGACCACGAAAGACGCCCATCGCGAAATGTCTCTATATTACTGTCGAGTCATGGTAACTTGTCGGCCAATTCACTTCCGCGTTTTACGTACATTGGCGAGTGGCGTTAAATATATAAAAAATTGCGAGAAAAACATGTAAATTAATAACTCATTGGCCAGGGGTCGGGGGCCAGAGATTCGGGTTACCTCATACATTGCTAGTTTTGGGAATTGAGGTTTGACCTTTCTAAATAATCGACACTATAAAATAGCGACATTGTTCAATTATTTCACCCATTATAGCTGTAAAATAATGTCTTTGTTTGTTTGTGCCGCTCAAATGACACGTCTGTGACTTTCTATATTTCCAAATTTATTAGACATGTGCAATGCTTTCAAAAGTTGAACACGATGCACGCACTTCCGGTCGACATGACTGGGCGACGCCATGATTGTTTTACACGATAAATGACTAGAAAATGCACAAAATCTATCATATTTAATATCTTACACCGAAAACTGGACCTGAGAATGCGACTACTAGACCTTTACATTTCGGATACGTTCACTTATAGTAACATATATTGTCATATATTATCAATATTCAACTTTTGAATCTCCGATCATAAAATAAACGTGTACTCACCAAAACGAAAGCGCAGCATATAAACTTCGACCGTCTGGTGGCGCTATATAGTTTTCACAGTCACGGCCTGAGAGACGGGTCGTTGTCCAAGTCCAACAGTCTTAGTTATACCATGGAACTATAAACCAGTTCCATGGTTATACTAGTAATTAGTAGTGCAATAAAATTTACGAAATCAGATCACACCTAGTTTTTTTTTCAGATTGATTTGTGGAAATTTTATGCCTTTATTTTAATCGTGTTCAAATGCAAAAATGTGCATATTTTGTACACGAATTAAAGTTATATATACTTGTAGAGGCTGTAAATATAAACGACGCTGTATTGATTGTCAGTGTTTTATCGAGTACATGACATGATTTATGTACGGTTTATACTAAGACTATACATGTGTTGTAATTTGATCAATATTAAAGTACGCGTCTGTCACTGCTAGACCGTCGTTTTATGTAACTGTTATGATATGACAGTTTATACCGGGCATACTCTGTCCCGGGACTCGCCCACACAGATGTAAACAAAATATTATACATATTAATTTTATAACCAGAACTTGACATGACTTAGACGTCTCTGGTATCATATTGACAACATAATTTTACAACATATATATAATAATAATTATAAGTTATTAAACTAAGTACAAGATGGAATGCGAGAACTGGAGCACATGTGCAAGAAAATATTTAAAATGTTTTGTTTATGGTGCGGCAATTAACAATTTCAAAAACGACTATAGGTCCCATCCGTGGTTACATGCAGTTCTAGTATAATGTGCGCCCTCTATGGCAGCCAGGCCGCAGAAACTTCTTAATACATCTCCACAATGAAGCCTCATATTTTACGCTAACATGACATGCGTTATATTTTAGTATTTAAAATGTTTTCAGGCTATTTCAAATGTGAACATCCTGACGGTGAACCTTGTTATTTAAATACACGCATTGCCGGATTAGTGAGTCACAAGAAATTAATTCATCCAATAAAGAAAGAAACTGTATAATGAAATCACTGCCATCGCCGCTATGTTAACCAGCCATGGTTAAACAACATGCTTGATTTAAATTACTATGACAAACAGTAAACTACAGAAAGAGTCATGTCTAGCAAATATCATCAATAAAATCTTTAACGGTCATGTGACCTTGGCCGCCATATTGGATTTTCTGAAAATGACAAAAAACTTTAAAAATCTTCTTTTTAAAAATGGCTCATTCCTATGATAAGAAATTTGCTTTGCAGCACCTATGTTGATAGCTCTACAAATTTAATGAAGCAGATTTTTGAAAAATGGCTTTCTTTAGCAGCCATCCTGGATTTAGTAAAAAGTGAAGTTACGCTATAAGTCATGAACAATTTGCCAGATTGAAACCAAAGTTGGCATACAACATCCGTTCAATGCGGTGATTATGTGTTCATGAAAATATTTCCCACGATTCAAGTGGTTTTGGCTGCCATCTTGAATTTATCCAAAAAATGTAAAAAAAAATCAAAAAATCATTTTCTTAAAAACTACCCGCTTGTTTGACATGGAATTTAGCATATAGTATCTCTCTTGATAGCCCTACAAAGCTACTGAAACAGATTTTTGAAAAATGGCTTCATTTGGCAGCCATCTTAAATTTAGTAAAAAGTGAAATTTCGCTATAACTCATGAACAATTTGCCAGATTTAAACCAAAGTTGGCATACAACATCCGTTCAATATGATTATGTGTACGTGAAAAAATTCCCCATGATTCAAGTAGTTTTGGCGGCCATCTTGAATTTATCACAAAAATGCAAAATACCTCCAAAAAAATCATCTGTATTATGAATAACATTGGACAGATGACTATCAATGGTTATGTCTGTTGATTCCAGTGTGGTTCATAAACCAAAATACCAGAGGACTTGTTAAGAACATTGCATTCTAGACATGAAACGTTCGTCAAATAATCACATCGAGCAAGTGCAATTTGCCATCAGCCATGCAGGCTCGAAACCCGTCATTGCTGCTATGCAGCTATATTTAGGCTTTCAAGTCCCTTCAGGCTTGAAAGCCTATTGTTTTTGTTATGTTTATTATTAGGCTTTCAAGTCCCTTCAGGCTTGAAAGCCTATTGTTTTTGTTAAGTTTATTATTATTATTATTATTATTATTATTATTATTATTATTATTATTATTATTATTCTTCCGCCAACTTCAAACGACTTCTTCTCTGAAACGGCTGGACCGTTTTGCCTGAAAATTTGTATATACCTTCTACATGTCATGCCATTAAAAGTGACTGAAACAGATTTTCGATTAGTCACGTGGTTCGGCCGCCATCTTGAAACTCATTAAATATGCATGTCTCTTGTATTTCAAAAACTATTGCATGTACCAACATGGAACTAACGGTATATTAAAGGCAACGGACAAGAGAATTGGCCAAAATATTCGTTGACCATATATGGTCATAGAACTCATTAAATATGCATGTCTCTTATATCTCAAGCACTATTGCATGTACAAACGTGAAACTAAGGCTATATTGAAGGTAATGGTCAAGAGAATGAGCCAACATATTCGTTGACCATATAAGGTCATATACCTCATTAAATATGCATATCTATAATATCTCAGGCACTATTGCACATGCAGACATGGAACAATAGCTATATTGAAGGCTTTGGACAAGAGAAATTGTCAACATGTTCCATGACCATATATGGTCATATAACTCATTAAATATGCATGTCTCCAATATCTCAAGCACTATTGCATGTATAAACATGGTACCAATGCTATATTGAAGGAACTGAGAAAGAAAATTGGCCAACATATCCGTTGACCATATATGGTCATAGAACTCATTTAATATGCATGTCTCTAATATCTCAAGCGCTATTTCATGTACAAACATGGAACTAACACTATATTGAAGGCAATAGCAAAGAGAATTGGCCAACATATTCGTTGACCATATATGGTCATATAACTCATTAAATATGCATGTCTCCAATATCTCAAGCACTGTTGCATGTATAAACATGGTACCAATGCTATATTGAAGGAACTGGGAAAGAAAATTGGCCAACATATCCGTTGACCATATATGGTCATAGAACTCATTTAATATGCATGTCTCTAATATCTGAAGCACTATTCCATGTACAAACATGGAACAAACACTATATTGAAGGAAATAGAAAAGAGAATTGGCCAACATATCCGTTGACCATATATGGTCATAGAACTCATTAAATATGCATGTCTCCAATATCTCGAGCGCTATTCCATGTACAAACATGGAACAAACACTATATTGAAGGAAATAGAAAAGAAAATTGGCCAACATATCTGTTGACCATATATGGTCATAGATCTCATTAAATATGCATGTCTCTAATATTTCAAGCAGTATTGCATGTACAGACAGGGTATCAACGCTATATTGAAGGCAATGGAAAAGAGAATTGGCCAACATATCCGTTGACCATATATGGCCATAGAACTCATTAGTTATGCATATATATAATATATCGAGCACTTTTGAGGTTAGAGACATGGAAATAGCGCTATAATGAAGGCATTGAGTCAGAACGTCGTGTAACCTACACGTATATACATTGCACAAATCAAATCTTCAAACTTTTTTTTCCAAATTTAATGGTGTTATGGCCCTTTTTTCTTGAAAGCCGTTAATAGCTGCTCTGCAGCTATATTTAGGCTTTCAAGTCCCTTCAGGCTTGAAAGCCTATTGTTTTTGTTATGTTTATTATTATTATTATTATTATTATTATTATTATTATTATTATTATTATTATTATTCTTCCGCCAACTTCAAACGACTTCTTCTCTGAAACGGCTGGACCGTTTTGCCTGAAAATTTGTATATACCTTCTACATGTCATGCCATTAAAAGTGACTGAAACAGATTTTCGATTAGTCACGTGGTTCGGCCGCCATCTTGGAACTCATTAAATATGCATGTCTCTTGTATCTCAAAAACTATTGCATGTACAAACATGGAACTAACGGTATATTGAAGGCAACTGACAAGAGAATTGGCCAAAATATTCGTTGACCATATATGGTCATAGAACTCATTTAATATGCATGTCTCTAATATCTCAAGCGCTATTCCATGTACAAACATGGAACAAACACTATATTGAAGACAATAGAAAAGAGAATTGGCCAACATATCCGTTGACCATATAAGGTCATATACCTCATTAAATATGCATACCTATAATATCTCAGGCACTATTGCACATACAGACATGGAACCATTGCTATATTGAAGGCTTTGGACAAGAGAAATTGTCAACATCTTCAATGACCGTATATGGTCATATAACTCATTAAATATGCATGTCTCCAATATCTCAAGCACTATTGCATGTACAAACATGGAACTAACGGTATACCGAAGGCAATGGACAAGATAATTGACCAACATATTCGTTGACCATATATGGTCATAGAACTCATTAAATATGCATGTCTCCAATATCTCAAGCACCATTGCAAGTATAAACATGGTACCAATGATATGCTGAAGGCAATGGACAAAAAAATTGGCCAACATATCTGTTGACCATATATGGTCATAGAACTCATTTAATATGCATGTCTCTAATATCTCAAGCGCTATTCCATGTACAAACATGGAACAAACACTATATTGAAGACAATAGAAAAGAGAATTGGCCAACATATCCGTTGACCATATATGGTCATAGAACTCATTAAATATGCATGTCTCTAATATTTCAAGCAGTATTGCATATACAGACCGAGTACCAATGCTATAATTAAGGCAATGTAAAAGAGAATTGGCCAACATATCCGTTGACCATATATGGTCATAGAACTCATTAAATATGCATATATATAATATCTCGAGCACTATTGGAGTTAGAGACATGGAAATAGCGCTATAATGAATACATTGGGCCTGAACGTCGTGTAACCTACACGTATATACATTGCACAAATCAAATCTTCAAACTTTTTTTTCAAATTTAATGGTGTTATGGCCCTTCAGGCTTGAAAGCCGTTAATAGCTGCTCTGCAGCTATATTTATTCTTATTATTTTTCCGCCGTTTTTTCTAAGCACTGTAACTTGAAAAATAATGCTGCAATTTATTTGCTATTTTGCATGCTGATAAAGGGCCATGAGTTGTGGTGCATACTCAAAAAACAGCTATGTAGGTCACATGACCTGGCCGCCATGTTAGGTAGAACACAAACCGGAAGTGCTCAATTGCACCACTTTCTGAGGGTCTAGGAACTTCCGGTTTTTTTGTGTGGCATCATTGGCTCATGTCTAGCAAATATCAGCAATAAAATCTTTAGCGGTCATGTGACCTTGGCCGCCATATTGGATTTTCCGAAAATTGACAAAAAACTTTTAAAATCTTCTTCTCAAAAATGGCTCATTCATGTGATTATACATTTGCTTTGCAGCACCTATGGGCTTAGCCCTACAAAGTGACTGAAGCAGATTTTCGAAAAATGGCTTCCTTTGGCAGCCATCTTGGATTTAGTAAAAAGTGAAAGTACGCTATAACTTATGAAAAATTTGCCAGATTTAAACCAAAGTTGGCATACAACATCCCTTCAATAAGATGATTATGTGTTCATAAAAATATTTCCCATGATTCAAGTGGTTTTGGCGGCCATATTGAATTTATCAAAAAATTGCAAAAAACCTCAAAAATTATCTTCTTAAAAACTGCTTGTTTGTTTGACAATCAATTTAGCATATAGTATCTCTGTTGATAGCTCTACAAAGTTACTGAAGCAGATTTTCGAAAAATGGCTTCCTTTGGCAGCCATCTTGGATTTAGTAAAAAGTGAAAGTACGCTATAACTTATGAACGATTCGCCAGATTTAAACAAAACTTGGCATACAACATCCGCTCAATGAGATGATTATGTGTTCATGAATATATTTCCCATGATTCAAGTGGTTTTGGCGGCCATGTTGAATTTATCACAAAAAATCAAAAAAACATCAAAAAATTATCTTGTTAAGAACTGCTTGCTTGTTTGAAAAGCAGCTTAGCATATAGTATCTCTGTTGATAGCTCTACAAAGTTACTGCAGCAGATTTTGGGAAAAATGGCTCCCTTTGGCAGCCATCTTGGATTTAGTAAAAAGTGAAAGTATGCTATAACTTATGAACGATTTGCCAGATTTAAACCAAAGTTGGCATATAGCATCCCTTGAATAAGATGGTTATGTGTTCATGAAAATATTTCCCATGATTCAAGTGGTTTCGGCGGCCATCTTGAATTTATCAAAAAAAACACAAAAAATTATCTTCTAAAAAACTGTTTGCTTGTTTGTCAATCAATTTAAGCATATAGTAATTCAGTTAATAGCTCTACAAAGTTACTGAAGTAGATTTTTAAAAATGGCTTCCTTTGGCAGCCATCTTGTATTTAGTAAAAGAGAAAAAGTTCTATAATTCATGAACTATTTGCCAGACTGATACAAAATTCAATATGTGGAATTCTTTCTTTACGTTTATCATATTCCATATATTGTGTAGTTTGTCTGCCATCTTGCATTCTAGACATGAAACATTCGTCAAATAATCACATCGAGCAAGTGCAATTTGGCATGAGCCATGCAGGCTCGAAACCCGTCATCGCTGCTATGCAGCTATATTTTAATTTATTCCACATTCTCTTCTATATATGTCAACATATTATCTACATATATGTGCTCGCTAATTAATGTTAAATATACAACATACGAAAGCCAACACATTACAAATAAATATTTAAAATATTGATTGGACACGAACGAACTCCATTTCACAATGCATTGCTTTGCCTCAACTATCCACGTCGTTGAGGGTAGTCACACTCGCAAACTTACTTGGACAATACGTACACTATTATCAATACAGATGCTGAAAATCACAACGATATTTTACTTGTGCGGCTCGAGTAGCTGAAAACAACACAAACAAAGCGCACCATTTGTATACTCAACAGGGCACACGTGTTCTTAACACGTGACAAAGCAGGATTTATGAGTATACTTAACACGTGACACGGCAGGCTACATGAATGTATAAACAACAATTTAAAGAACAACAAAAATATAAGTATAGGTAATTGTTATCGGTAAATTCAAAAACCTAATATTCGTTCCAGGGTGTTATTTCGACCGCTGTTAGTTGTCGAGGTTAACCTGTAAAATCCGATTATTTGAGTACATAAAGGAGCATTACCGGAAACGTCTGGTTATTATGATTAATTAATAAGGTTTTAGATTATTCTAATCTCTTACTATATTTAGGATTTCATGATCACTCGAGACAAGCTCTCCTGGAAGCGAATCTATATATCAATGATAATCGGATTACTTTATGCCTCAAAAACTTTACTAGCATGTTCACCAGTTTGTATATGAATGTATGCAATATACATTGAACAAATGTTTAGTCAGATAAAACGCAGTAATCAATACTTTCCTATAAAACAATGATTCAATTTCAATCTATCTACAGCTCAGACATACTATTAATAAAGTTTCTATAAAGCATAATACGAAGTTATTGTGAGGATACCTCAAAGTATGCACGAAGACAGTACAGCGGGAGTATCGACTGACGCGCAGCGGAGGTCGATGCGACGGTGTACTGTCTAAGTGCATACTTTCAGGCATCCTCGTAATAACATTGTTATTATACATATTTTCCTTTTAAGAATACATCATAGACATTATACGCCAACTAAGTTGAGATCTCGGCGAAACCGAGATAGCCATGATACTTCTGTTTGCTCCTTATATGGTGTTTTATTCTTCCCCACCCCATCACAGAGTACTTTGTTTCGATTACCGTGAATACACATGGCCGAGAGACGGAACAAATACATAGGTTCTTTTTAGAACTATGAATGCATGGCTTTAATGTGAAGTCCGAGATGAATAATCAAAATGCATAAGAAAATAATCATAATGAATGACAAAAACGAATAGCAATGACAGTTGACAGTTAATGCACACGTGCGTAAACACAACAAGTGGTTCGTTGCAGACATTAATTCAATTTCAATTTTTACATCATAAACAGAACGTTTATAGATTCTGATCTTAATGACAAAATTTGATAAATCTTAGAAAGGAAACGGGTAAAGTGATTAAAATTTTTCTATGTGAATGTTGTATGACTTTCACGATATCAATCTTTAGAAGATGCTAGACCGGTGTACTTTGGTGAAAATAATAATCAAAGAAACAATGCTTTCTTTATTTCAACGATTACCTATCAACCAACGATTTTATTCAACAGCGGAAATAATGTGAAGCAGCATTGTACTCGCCCATAGTGTAATGCACATGTTTTGGATATACACTCAATTTGTTAGGGTAAATGTGAATTACAATTTATATGACTACGTTTTCATACAAAATTGAAAAAAGGTTGGGAGCAATAAAAATGTGATGTTCAATAACTATTAGCTGTTAGCGACGATATTTTGAATTCTCATTTTTTGAGAGATGCACGCCTTTAGCTTCTTGTTACGTGCATTGTTAAAGGGTAACTTTCTATATGAAAGATTTAATCCCAAAATCACCTAATCATCAACTGATTCGATATAAAATTCTTAATTGATTAATCTTAGACTTGAGATTAAGGCGACTACGGAATCAGCCATTCTGTTGACTATAAAGGCCGGTTTACTAATGAACTACATGCCAAAAAAAAGATGATTTTAGCTTTACTATCATCAATTTTCCTCAATCTTACTCCCGGCTCTTTTGCTATACGTAAGCCCTGTAGTAATTATGCAGCCATTGTACCTATTAAACCGAAGATTTTGAAGAGGACCACCAGGCTTAGTAGTAAAAAGGTTTTACGGCCTGTGGTTAAATACGATAACATGATTTCACATATAACCTTAGATGGCGGCGCCAGTGTCACTTGCCCGATGTAGACCTCAACTTTCAAACAGTAACCTTTGATTATGAATAATAAAATAACAGGTGTCCCATATGAAGCACGATGTGCTCACTGTTTTTGAAACTCCTGACTCAGTTCACATAAACCATGAAGTCCATATGTCGTTCTCGCAATTTTGAATTGATTTATCCTATCTAATTTTTTTGTGTGTGTTCTTGTAAAATGTTTTATCCTTTGCTGTCTGGTCAAGTCAACGATAAAAGGTAAATGTAGTAAATAAATATAATTAAATCAAAATAACCATTTGGTGTGGTCTGTCTTTTTAGTTTTTATTTATCAGCCTACCTTACACCTACCTTATTTCTATACTTCGAAATTGGATCCCCAGAAATCCCCAGAGCCAAATAACACGTCTGGTTCGTGAACATGTACTCGGAAGAAACATGTTTTTATTATTCAATATTCGAATTATACAGTCGAAAAGCCGTGACTTTGCATTAAAAAGTCATGTTTTTGTTGATATCCCCTTTGATGATTCAATTTTCTTTATAAAGTATTACAATTATATACAAAATTAATCATTGTCATTATTTTTGACAAGTTGACGTAGGCAATTACACCTTGTCACAGTGTAAAGCCTGCTTATAGCAATTGTAGGGCCACCCACAGACCTTGATAAACAAAACATGTACTCCTATATTACATTCATCAAATATCGTGAAAATGGCATATATACAAACAGAGATCATTAATCAAAAGTCACATCGGGAGAGTATCCACAAGAACAAAGCAGAACAACTGAGATGTGGACGACACTATAGTCAAATTGTTAAGAGAAAGATATTTGAAACTTGTAAAGTGATATCATGTGTTTCGAAAAACGTTTGTACATCCTGCTCTACGTCTGTCCAACTAATATGTATGTTAAGGTACGACCGTAGACTACCTGACACAAGTGTTTGAGTAGTTTATTCTATACTATGTATATACATGATAAGAGTACATACAAGATGTAAGGAGGATATGTAGGCGTGTCAACAGAATGATATATGTAAACGTGTAGATTTGAACATCTTCACAAGAGACCTCCAACAGTTTCAAGAATGCAAACGCTTTGGACTTTTTACAGTGTTGTATGCAGGTGTATATTTATAATGATGATTGCGAGGGCGTCATATATATAATCTTGACTCAGTAAAGTTGTTAAATAGATTCCTATTTTCACACAAAGCATAAATATTGGCTAGGTGACAATGTAACTTGACTAAACAGTTTATATTGTAATTATGATTACACGCTGGTTATACGCTGGACAAAAAGGCATACATGGGTTCTTAAAATGTAACATATGTATTTGTAATAAAAAAAAATATAAAATCACTCATTCACAAATGAAAGCATGCAAAAATAAGTACAAATACAAATACAATGGTTATATTCCTTATAAAACCCAAATACAATGATTATAGTCTCAACCACTCTGCCGTTGAAGGAAGAGATTCCAGAACATCACCAGCCTCGGATATTCTTCATACAGTCCTTACCTCAGCTAATCGTTTCATACACTAAAAAGACCAGCCATCTAATAATCTATAAAATTCTTCTGATCTTCTATGGCAATGCACTTGTTATCCCTCCATCTTGTGACAATCGCAGCTTTGGGGCAAGGGGAGAACAACTTTTTTTCTCTTGTCTTCTATTATATTTTACATTTTCCTAACCAAAATTCGAAACAGAAGTGAATAGACCATGATCAATGGTTAGATTTTCTATCGTTTAAAAAATAGCCAAGGGACTAGGGATCATAAGTATTGTTTTGATGTGTATACTGTAACAAAACGTGTCATTTGAAATGTAAGGGGTATTTTCGGTCGTCACGAGTTTATTGAGTAATTTCTATATCATCTAGTGGTGATATTGATTTGTCTGTCATTTTTGTAAATGGTTTATTGTATAAATATCTACACATATGTTTAGTAACCCCGTCATGTCTTTGTATAATACAGTCAGTCATATACTACTTATGTGTTGTATGAGCAAAATATAATAACGAATATAAATGACAGAACAAACATATTGTGTTACTTCAAACGTTTCGTTTACAAGTATAGGGCAATGAATGACATGTAATCGTTCACAATCTCAAAAATGAACACGAGTGCCGACTTCGTATCGGGATGGAGGGCGGGAAATATCCGGATATTGGCCCGGGGGCAATAGAACAATCGATCTAAAATGCCTCGCGAAAACAAAAAGTCAAATCACGTGCAGTGATTAATTTGGGGGATGTATGTTATTAATTCTGTGAGTTATGCTGAACATTGTTTTATAATATTATAATTGATGTTGTATTATTTCATCAACATTAACAAGTTACATCAGGAGCTATTCAGCGGGAATATTGTCAAATGTCGATATCAAAAGCCATTTAGCGCGAGAGGTAGAGTACTTGTAGGGTAATTGAACATATAATTAAACCCAATTTGGGGATAGAATCACATTTTGTAATGTTCGGATAGGGAATAGATTTACAATTAATGGGGGCAGGAGAATATTTGACATTTTGTATGGTATGTTTGTTCGGTGGTCGTCGATTGGTAAATTAAAATCATATTCATGTTTTTTGAGCAAGCGCTGGCGAAGTCTAATAAATAGGCGCAGTTTTATTAACATTTACATGCAATACGAGGGATAGTGGAGAACTGCCATCCATAAAATACTAGTAATACATACTTGCAAACACTTATATGGCCGAATTTGTATACAAAAGATACAGTACAGTTTGAACATTTATTTACAAGCATCTTCTTATTTTCATTCTGGCTGACAGTAGGAATATATAATTGTGAAAACCCCAAACCCAAACCCGCTAAAACAATATCGCATTCTTGGAGACATATTCCGTTGTACCAGAACCGTCGTTCGGATAATGAAAATTGCTAAGTAGAAACAAAATAACAAAAGTTCCAACCCACTTCTATAATATTATACCTAGAAATAAAGTGAAACTGGTTGAATTCCTTGTGTTTTGACTGATTAGCCAATAAAGCTGTGACTGTGACAGGTAACAGATACAGGTACTAGTAATTTATAATTTGCACATTCAATAAGATCCAATCAAGCACATCATCGTGATACACACACAACCTAACGATTCTAACATGTGTACCCCGGTACTTTATTTCATACATTATACATCTGTCACCGTAACCCCATAAGTTACAGCTTGTCGTAATTTTGCGGTATTTTACGGGGTATTTTCATCCTACCATATTAGGAAATGCGAATTCCACATATGGAATGATTACGCGCGTAAGTGTCCTCTAATAATAAAAACAAACATAGCTGCCACCAGAGTTTGACCGGATTCCACACAAAGTGCGCTGATTCTGTTTTAAACATTTTGTATTTCAGCATGAGATGCCATGATGCATCCTTGGGAGAAAAAAGTTGTATAATAATGAGGTTATTACGAGAACACCTCAAAGTGTGCACTCAGACATACTTGAGGTATCCCCGTAATAACCTCATAATATTATGTACTTTATTTCAGGATAAAACGCAAATAACAAATCCTATAACAACACACAGCGTAGAATAGTACAAACAAACCCGTTTTAGCAAAATAACAAATTGTCTGTACAATAGACTCATCTTAGAAATGACATGAGCGTCAAAGCGCACTGACTATATTCAGACGATTAAAAGATAAAGAACTCATTGTCCTTCTTAATGCACCAAATATGGGAATAACTCGTTACAATCCCGCTCAAACCCCATAGCAATTCGAATGCGTTGTTATATACAGTCAGAGGGTTATGACCAAGGTAAACTGCTGGCAAATTAGTAATTTTAAGAAAACCTCTACATGGCAAAAACATCATGCACTGTCTCAGACTTGAGTGATAAATACCATTATCTGAGCCATATGCCTCGTACATTGTCAGTAGTAATCTTCATCACCACATCATCCGCGTACATAAGGTGGTTCATTACTCGACCGCATATGCTACATCCTATCTCACATGGCTTTAACTGAGTACTAGCTGATCCAAGCAACGGAGATAAAACGCTTCCCTGTCGTACACCATTGTTAGCCTCAAATTAAAATTAGTACTAAAGAGCGCTACCCTATTTGACACAGAAATATTGTGGACGATACCAGACTGTTAAAACGCGCGACCAATATAGCCGCGGGTAAGCCCCTATTAATAAGTTTAGAAAACAAACAAACAAACAAACAAACACAGGACTATTATAAGACCGATAATAATTGATTATTTCTTTCATAGCATAGATGCAAAAGTCGATAGAATAAGATTCTTTGAAACCAAATTGAAAGTTTTCCGTACCGAGATTTTTACAAAAATAATCAAAGAAAGCTTAGAAAGAACTCCCATGTGCTGAGAGTATTGGAGACACATTAAATATAATTTGAAATTACTTAGCTGAAAACTAATTATGCAAATCAGAAAATTAACATGAACAGATTTGATTGTAAAACTAATGAGGTCTGCGCAATATAACAAAAACTCTATGTACCAAGTTTAATTGAAATGTGATTAGAACCAAAAAATTATGAATTATTATGCTAATTAGGGAAATAATATGAACAGAGTTTTACCCCAAACTAATTAGGTTTGTACATTGTCCTAGAGCATCTTTGTACTAAGTTTCATTAAAATGGAAATTAGTACTTTAGATATCAGTGTGAAAGCTTAAAATTGGTTAATTATGCAAATTGTGTAATTAACATGTACAGATTTTAACCCACAATTATCCAGGTCTGTCTATTGTCCTACAGCATCCATGTATAAACATTTATTGATATGTGATGATTAGTACCCGAGATATCAGTGTGAAAGTTGTAAATTGGTTAATTATGCAAATTAGGTGATTAATATGCACAAATATTTACCAAAAACTAATTGGGTCTCTGCATAATTCTAGATTCATTGAAATGTGATGATTAGTACTTTAGATATCAGTAGAAAAGCTGAAAATTAATTATGCAAATTAGGTAATTAATATGCACAATTAGTTACCCTGAAACTAATCAGGTCTCTGCATAGTCCTAAAGGATCTATGTACCAAGTTTCATTGAAATGCGATGATTAGTACTTGAGATACCCGTGGAAAAGCTGAAAATTAACTAATTATGCAAATTAGGTGATTAATATACACAAATATTTATCCGAAACAATCAATCTCTGCATAGTCCTTGAGTATGTAAGTACCAAGTTTCATTGAAATGTAATGCTCACTACTTACCGTACTCGACCGCGTTAGCGCCCAGGGGCCTCAACTCAGAAAATCATGATTTTTTAGGGGTGGGCGCTTACCCGAGCACCCCCCTCGAAAAAGATTGCAAATGAAAAATTTGATTCATCAAGTAACAGATTACGTCTTTGAGGGAAATCAAATTACGAAATTATTTGAGTCGTCATTGATTTTCACAATGAAGAAACAGAAATGATCACAAAAAATATGCACATTTTATTACAATATTAATTACGTACCACCAGAATTTACGAAATTAAAAACATTTGAGTCTGTTGGGACACAGTCGAAGTCAAAATTGTCATATTATCTCCACTGACGAAGGTGTTGAATCGTACGCAAACTTTCATCACAAATCACTTTCCGCCATGATGCATTTGCAGATTTCACCTGCAGTGGCGTCCTTTGACCTAATGGGTCAAGTTGGTTATTAACCAATCACAATGCTGTGTTGTACTGACGCAATTCTTCGGAAATTCCCGAAGACTTTCCGGTAACGCAATGCGGAAGTGAATTATCGATGTCGAAGTACGATCTGCTGGAATTGATTTCAGCGAATAAACGACATAGTTTTTCCAAAAAACTAGTAACTAGCCATTTTTGAGAGGTAAACTGAATATGGCATGAAATATTTACCGCATTTTACTTGTATTAACAGGTCATTGTCGAAGCGTAGTTTACGCACGGTTATCGTGTTCTACGCATTCACAACATGTTCACAACGGTCGATATCCACGCTGTATCATATAAAAACGATTACCAAGATTCGTTACGCAAGACCAAGTTTTAAATTAGTTGCATTTTGAAGGGGTGGGCGCTTTGTCGAATGTGACCCCGAATATAAAAATTGTGCAAAAGTGGGGGGTGGGCGCTTGCCCGGGCATGGGCGCTAACGCGGTCGAGTATGGTATAAAAGCTGAAAATTAATTAATTATGCAAATTAGGTAATTATATGTACTGATATTACCATAAAAACTATCAGGTCTGTGCAGTGTCATATGACATCTATGTACCAAGTTTCATTGAAATGTGATGATTAGTACTTGAGATATCAGTGGAAAAACCGAAAATTGACTAATCATTATGCAAATTAGGTAATTAGTATCCACGGATTATTACCAAAAACTAATCAAAACCTAGCATTAGTTCAGAGCATCTATGTACCAAGTTTCATCAAAATCCAATGAGTGGTTGTTTAGATATCAGTGGAACAGTCATGGAACCACTAAAAAATAGCTAATTATCATGCAAATTAGGTAATTAATATGCACGGATTTTTACCAAAAACTAATCAAATCTGCGCATATGTTCAGAGCATCTATGTACCAAGTTTCATCAAAATCCAATGAGTGGTTCTTTAGATATCAGTGGAACAGTCATAGAATAGCTAAAAATTAGCTAATTATCATGCAAATTAGGTAATTAACGAGCATGGATTTTTACCAAAACCTAATCAAATCTGCGCATTGGCCCAGAGCATCTATGCACCAAGTTTCATCAAAAACCGATGTATGGTTCTTGAGATAGCAGTGGAACAGTCGGACATACATACACACATACACACATACACACATACACACATACACACACACACACACACATACATACACACTAACTGCAAAGACTCCCATTTTGTGCTTCGCACATGGGAGTCAATAATTTCAAGTACATTCGACTCATAACTGTAGCAATCGGTGTGTAGTTATCCTTGTTGGTCAAGTCACCAGTTTTATTTTTAACAATTTAAATAAGCATTCATAAAATTACTGGGCAAAAAAAAAACAAGGCCAACAAATAACACATGCTTTGATTGGCATATTTAAAATATTCACGTCATCAGGCCCAGGAAATTTACCCATTTATCAAATGCGATGCTCACATCAGATGCGTCAATTTTTCGAAAGCTGCGAAAGTTTTCCGGGTCTGAAATTCATCTCGTCACATACCCTTTGTAGTGAAATAAGTAATTATTCAAAAAAATGCTTGCAACTTTTTTCTATACAATTAAATCGTTTTGAGTATGTTCCACTTACAATATAAAGCTTCCTCCCCGTAGAATTATTGTCATGCCTGTCAATTTTTTAACGAGAAAAACATGCCTACGTAAGTCACAGATGTATTCATTTTTTTATTTTAAATATAGTTCACAATTCTTGTATTAGGTTTGTTTATCGATACTTTAATGTTATTTTCTCTGCTTCTTTTTATGGTTTACTAAACGTTCACTAGCGACCATCGCCAATTCATTACATTATATCCGGATTAGGAAAAACAATGTGTCAACGGGCAAAGTAATCATTGTTTTCAGAGAATGGTTTCGGGAATACTAGATTCAGAAATGAGCATAGAAAAAAACCGTCGTTTAAGTTTACTGTCATATAAACAGGGACCGGAGACGGGTGGCTGTACGCGCTCCTCTGACTGTAAGTGCTATGTTAGTTAGAGTAGCAACGCATGTTGACCCAGTCATGGAATTGCATGACCAATTGTGGAATCGCATGACCCATTGTGGAATTGCATGATCCATCGTGGAATCGCATGACCCATTGTGGAATCGCATGACCCATTGTGGAATCGCATGACCCATTGTGGAATCGCATGACCCATTGGGGAATCGCATGACCCATTGTGGAATTGCATGACCCATTGTGGAATCGCATGACCCATTGTGGAATTGCATGACCCATTGTGGAATTGCATGACCCATTGTGAAGTTGCAATATAAATACCCAAATTTCGCATCATAGAAAGGTATGGCATGCTGTTGCGTCAAATGGTATAACATACCAATAAATGACATATTCAAAAAATTAACAACGCGTGCGGGACTCTTACGAGATGATCGATTTGAATGAAGGTGCCTCTAAATCATGGGTCGGTCTGTACAAAGTATTGCATTAATTCCTATAGTCCTTCCACAGATTACACCTCAAAGACGTAAAGACATGTCGCTTAGTTTTCAAATGCGCGACGGTTGAAAATTTAGTATCATATTACTATGAGCATAACAACTTGCATCGTGTACATAAATTTGATTGCTTTCATATATAACTGTGTGTCTTTTGTAAACGATGTAATGAAAATTTTACAACATTTTAGAGCGAACTGATCTAACTATTCGGATTTCCAACGCTACATCAACTGATTGCAAAATGGCGGCTCAATCTCTGACTAGAAAGGAAATCTTCTACTATTTATGCATGATATAGCTATAACGAGCGATTTGATTGGACAATGCTTTGAAGAAAATATCTCAAATAGTGCCAAAAAGAGCGCAATTAAATACACATCTTTATATGATACAATTTGGTTTTGGGTCTCGGCAAATTATCCTATGCCGCTGTGTGCCTATTCAGTATATTTACGTCATGGGAGTTCGCTGTCCCAAACAAGGTTTCCGAAACCTCTCCTACGAAATCAAACAAACCTCTTTTATCGCGACTCATATCAGGGTCAAACTTTTTCCATTTTTCGGGACTAGTACCTCGAGACTAGTACGCATATCGTCCGCTTATCCCTCGTAATGCGGGATATCAAATGCCTGCTTTGTGTTTCAATATCTCTCCATATTCCTCGCAATACCCTGAAAACATACTGACTCGCTCTTCTTCATCTTAGATATATTTACGTAAAAAATCGAGAACGTGTATGACAAAAGCTAAGACCATTATCAATATTTTCTGCACGCTCAAATAAGATTCCGGCTTCGGGGCGTAATCTCTTGTTAACAGTGATGAATGAAAATGAAAAGAATGAGTCGAAATATCGAAAGGGTGCATGCGCAGTCGTTTCTGAAACGCAGATTCCAAAAAGTTAATATTCTTGAAGCTATCACAAATATTTACAAATTGCAAGCATTCCCAGAACCCACGTCATTTTGAAACTCCCTTGTTCCAATAGGATTGAGCTGAGAGCGTTTCAAATTGCTACATTTCTCAAAAATCGTATCACGATCGTTATTGCGGACATATCAAAAGGCAGTAAATCACACTCTTCACTCCAACTTCTCCCGGGGCTATGCACACATACATTTCAGTAACGACTGTCATTACAATAATGGTATCTTAGCACTCAATGACGAATATGTGATAACACTGAATAAATGATCCAAAAAACATCTTACAAAGAACTCCGGCGTGTTGACGGAATTGAAGGCATGACGTACAAATATAGAATACTGTATTTATTACTATGTTAAAAACACATCTTTAATACACGTAAGGCATTGTGTTTATTGCATGCAGAATCATTGAAATATGTCTTATTTTGACCATAGGGTTGTCTTTTTCATTTATATTCACAGTAAATACAGCATTTAAGATATAACTGGCTTAACAATTATAAATATTTAATGAAATAATGACCATATATAAGGACTTGATATTTTGCTCATATATCTTGTCAGACAACAATATTTTAGCATCAGGTGCATGCATATTAATAGGGTCACATGACGATATATAGTCATCTGATAATCATATCACATTGTAAGATACCTTCATTATAGCACTGGCTGTATGTCACTATCTGCTGCAGTGCTTAGTACATTTATGTTATTCATGGTTATTTATACTAAGAAGTTAATTAATATGCATGGATTTCAACCCTGAAGTAATCAGATCTGCGGATTATCCAAAAGCAATAAGTACCTAGTTTCATTAACAAAATTGATGAATGGTACTCAAGTAATTTGTGGAGCACCTGTAAATTTATTAATTTATGCAAATTGGGTAATTAGTAATCGCGAAATGTAATCCTAAACTGAACATGAATATGGCTTATCCAATAGCATCAATACACCATGTTTGATTAAAATATGTTTAATGGTACTTGAAAACAAGTGAAAATGCTTAAAATCGACTAATTAGGTCATTACTAATCACGAGACTTCAGCCAAAAACTAACCTGGCCTGCGCAATATCCTAGGGCCTCTATGTACTACGTTTCAACGAAATCTGATACTTACTTCTTGGGATATCAGTGGAACACATACACACACACGGAAATCAACAATGATAAACGTATAAAATAGGCATTTCTGATAAACAGACAAAATAGACAGAAAGATGATGATCAGTATTTATGAATTCAGAGTGACCGAGACAACTTTTAAAGAACGCATTAAAGGGCGGTAGTCGTCGCACCGCGCATGCGCGATATATTGGTCTCAGATAAACAAAGATGGCGATTTTGAATGTAGCGCACAGCAACTAGTACAAGAGAGATTACTAAGTTTTGATTAAGTACTAGTATTTCGTTTTGGTGTTTGGAAGGTATCGAAAGAGTCGCTGGCGGTAACTACTGCAAGTTTCTCCCAGGGCAAAAATCGTACTCGTGATTTCATTAAAAAATCGTATTGGATTGTGGAAAGATCACTGTTTATCAACGCAAACCGCCCTTTTAATATGCTGGCAATATAACTTGCTAACTAAATATAAACAAAAAAAATGTTGTTTATTTCATTTCATGTAGTACATGTGGGAAACGCTTCATTGGTTCAACAGTCAACTAGGAGATTGATTTACTGCACATCTGCGACATACTAGACAACACAATCGTTTTATCCGGTTCCACTTTCATTCTAGGGGGCAGGTCAGCATGGATATATCCATTTCTCATGTATGAGTTGCCATTGGCAACGAGAATCAGTCCAGGCGCGTCGAGGGTTGTCATGCGTGTACATACGTTCTTAAGTTCCATCTACACATTTTCTTCTATGGTATCGATGAAGAGCAATGTTGAATATTTACTAAGGACAATAGTTATCAAATATTATCTACTATTATCTACTTATTTGTCAGTCCAAACACCGTTTATTAATTTACTATCAATACATGACCTTCGAGGTAATTACTACTGACTAGAAAAACCTTTGGCTTTGAAGCAAATACTAAGCATGATAGCATGATTGTATTTAAATTTTCCCTGTCTATATTTTGTTGATATGATAGGTTTTTTTAGGAAAGTATTTGCGACGTGTTACCATGAACAGATAATAAATTGTTATTAGTACAGTTGTCGCCAAATTTACCAGACTATTTAGCGAAATAACAAAGCCATCAATATATATATACTGTGTCTAGTGTTTTTTAGATAGACTATATTACAAGATGTCTCAATCACCGTGACACTGCCTACTAGTATATCTGAAAACACGGCTCTAGTTGTATTCACTGTAATCCTTGTAGCGTAAGTAGAAGAAACGTTCCCATGGTTACGATCCAATACTCAAACCAACAATTTGCGCTGCTGGGTACATGTACATGATTATGATTTGAACATATATATTGACGGGTTTTTCCGCACTATTACACTCCAATTAATCGCATATAAGTTTCCAGTATCTAGTGAGTATTGTGTATTACATCTCCACTACACTTTCAAGGACGAATTAAATACGCATTTCCAGTGATGAGTTTTTAAAATGATGGCTATTTGATTATATTTCAATTGTTGAAGTCCGACGGTCGCGAGGCAGCTGGCGCATTTAACTTATTTTCAAATTACGATTGTGACAAAATGGCTACAAATTGTATATGTTTTAAGAATCCTTAGCATTCAAGCATTTCATAAATGTGTTTTTAAAGCGAGGGAGTCGTCATCTGCGCATGCGGCAGACGGCTATAGCGTGTCGTTATTTACAAACAAACGTCTACCCATGAGCCTTTGCGTTTTAAGCGTGCGTTGTCATCGTCGCTTGGGACTCGATTCCCGCACGTGCGCAGTTGACGACCCCTCCGCTTAAATAGAAGTTGAGTGTGCTGGTAAAGGGTGTCTACCGCGATTAATACACGTATTACTATGTTGGTACTAGCGTGTCAAACCCCTAAATCGTATCGCCATCACTTACCTCAAGTGAAAAACGAATTCCTCAAATAATTTGCCTATTCCATTACTCACACTGTCATTAAAGATCCGGTGTTGATTAAATGGTCACGTATATATACTGCCTTCTTTTCTAACACCTATTCCTTTTATGAAAGCAGAAAAGGGGTGGCCCATCGCTAACTCCTGGGGTGATGGAACAATTGCACAGCAAAACCTACAACAGAAAAAAAGTCTGTATGTCTAAAAAAAAATATTACAGCAAATTCATTAGAAAATATGACACAAAAATAAGTGAAATATTTTGTCAATTTGTTTCTGTCATCCAACCCACTCCCCTCGGTTCTAATGATACATCCATAACTCTTGGAAAACGTTGGTTCCAATGAGAGCATAATGAAGTTTACTAATCCGCGGCAAACAAACGTAAAATGCATTGGTTTCAGTAGAGGGCATATAATATGCAAATTACTAATCCCTGACGCAAACATTAACAATAGTATATAGAGAATAGTGTACTCACTCATTGCTTATTAGGTAGTATTTTGATAAGTATTAATGTGACAAGCACATATTACTTGTCTTTTTGATCGTGTTCAGCTCTAGTCTATTTCGAAGTTTTGTATATTATCTATTTGAAATTAAAGATTTGTCAATATACAAACAAGAGAGACTCTGGCTCATAATTCGAAAACTTATTTTTTTATGTGTTTCAATGAATTTCTGTGTCAGTGTATGTTAGCTAAGTTCATGTTAAATTATGCTTGGAGTTGTGGATGAAATGGTTTAATTGGTCGTGAGAAGTTATTTGGCAGTCTGTCAATTCCCGTCGCGGCGTATTTCATATGCTGGCACACTTTTGTAACTTGTAGTACATTAATAAGTTGTCGCGTTTTTAATGAAAGTTTTCATATTCAACATTAGTATTGCTAAATTTGTTGTTACGTTCTGTTTTGTTTTGTTTTTGTGCGAAGGTCACAATTTAAATATAACATAACGCATGCCAAGACAATGATGATATCCAACTTGCTTGGAGTACGTGTTGCCAAAGATTTCCATTTCTCATATTATTCTTGTCCGCGCCATAAACAGTGTTACCATGACGACATTAGCAACGAGAATCATGGCGTGTATTATAACCTAATAAAGTTGGAAGAGAAGATAACGTATCCCATTTTATTGGGAAAATAAAAAAAAATATTCTGAGCTGATTTACTTTGTGCTCTAGCGAATTGTCTATGAAAACAAAAGTACAGATAAAATACAATCCATTGAAAAATTAGGCGAACGAGGGAAAGCGATTCTCTTTTCTAGGACAATACATTTTCACATTAAAAAATCTTATATTCAAGGAAGTTGTTTATTGTATTCTGCTGGGTCTGATTTAAAGCAATGTCATAATCTGTGTGTACTACTAAGATGCAATTACAACAAATAAACATGTTGTTCGTTGAAAAGAGAAGGAAATGCTACAGTTGTGTTAGCCAATGTGGGCAAGGTTTACATTCGGAATATATAAAATAAAATACGTAGATCTCAAAAACACATTCTTATTCTTATTCTTAGTGTAAATGTCTATACTAGTATTCGAAAGTGCAAATGTCTGTATTCTTAGTGTAAATATTTCAACACTGTATCCCCTTCAGTCAATTATACTATTTTATCTTTGTGCTTTGAACAGTTTACGATATACGGTTATTGAATATGAGCTGCCCTCTTGTGGACATAAAATCTAATCAAAAGGAAGTGCCCATTTATTGACGACAAAATTACGAATGTAAATAGCGCCCTCAGGTGGCGAGAAAGAAGGTGACAAGTGGTATATTGTGCGAATATCTGCACTTATTTTCAGAATTATGGATTTACGGGACAGAATATCGTTTGGAAATTAGTATAAAAAAGTGTCACACTGATATGAAAATGCGCATGTATTGTCCTAGGTTGAGAACCGAACAAAGTGGTGTTATCTGAAGAGGCATCATTAACGAACACTAGAGGGCAGTATATTCGTGAATATGCACGCGTGATATTGTGCTTGTGGGTATTCCAATCGACGTCACAAAAATAAAATAAACACCTTTTATATTTGTCAAAGGGCACGTGTTCTGTCATTAATCAATCTACGACTACTCATAAGAAAAAATAAAACTGTGTTGTTTGAACATGGAACATTTATTCTACAGTTTCAGAAAGTTTAATAAAGTTATACATTAATAGTATAAATAGATGCATCATGCAATCAATAGTCATATGTTGTTCAGTTCAAGTTAAGAGCACGGTTTGTCCACACTACACTCACGGTGACGGATATAATAACGTTCACACTATGCACACGTGTTTACACATAAACCATAGTGCCCATTTACATGATATCTCACAACTAAAAACAAACAAACGAAGTACAATAAACTAAAATGACAAAAACATTTTTGGATCTCAATGTCATAAGTAAGGAAGAGAAAAGAAATTACTGAAAAACAGAGAGAGAAGAAGACAAAGAGAGAAGTAACAAATAAATAAATAAATAAATAAATAAATAAATAAATAAATAAATAAATAAATAAATAAATAAATAAATAAATAAATAAATAAATAAATAAATAAATAAATAAATAAATAAATAAATAAATAAATAAATAAATAAATAAATAAATAAATAAATAAATAAATAAATAAATAAATAAATAAATAAATAAATAGTTCAGACTTAGTCATAAGTCATGTCATATGATTCTTCTATGTAATTAAAATTGACACATTTTACATTAAAAACTACAATAAATAGTAATAAACGACATTTCACAACAACACAATTTTTGACATAAATATAAACAATGATACATTAAGAAGAATTGAAGAAATGGCTAAACAAACATCTGTGAAATCATCAATATTTGCAATGCCGTGCCTGCATGCGGAGACGCTATTAATGGCTCAGCAATCATGATGCAATACTCGCCGCACGCGAATTTAAAACATAATTAAAAAAGAAAGATTGACATTTGTCATCATATGTTTGACAGAACCACAAATGTAGCCGATTCAACTACACTGGTGTTGGCCCAGCCGATTCCTCACTCTAAATGTATCGTTTCAATACCAGTTGGTCTTCGCTAAAATTCCACACACAAAATGATCTCAACGAGGCTTGGTTATATTGGCACCATATTAAGTAAAAAAAAATAAAATGCAAGAATGCCAACCCTTGCAAAAAACGATCGCCTTGATTTGTGTTGTCAGACCTTCACGTTTTCCGGTAAGTCATAGTGTTATGGAAAGGTATTAACGTCACTATGCTTATAATGAACGAGGATGAACACAGATGGCGAGGATGACGTCGTACTCAGACAGAAATTCGACGTTTTACTGAATTGTCTATTCAGAAAAGAAGTATATTGAACTTTCAAGATTCATTTTTTATAACAATAAATAATACAATATATAATGGTTTCCACTGTTGACTTTCCAATACCTCAACCGCCGTTACTATAGTTGACAAGTAAAAAAATGAACTACACATAACTGCGCATGCCCGACACAATTTGAAACTCGCGACATTTATTTGCGGAGGTAGATACCATTTCATAATCTTTCATTTCCTTGCCAGGACTGACAATGACGTCACATCGGCAATGACATCGGAATCAACACAGCGCCCAATCACATGTAATGACAACTTCGATAATTCAACGCTTTGAGATGACGGTTTTATACGGTTTTACCAAACGGAACATCCCCGACTCCGGCTCCAAATCCGGGTACGATTCCCCGGGTACTTCTTGAAAACGGAAGCTCTGTACGAGGCATCCAACGAAGAGAAACATCTGCATCTTCGCAAGCTGCTCACCCAAACACATACGCCGCCCAGTGGAGAAAGGAAGAAAACTTTGAGGAATTATGACTTCGCCTTCTTCGTTCAGAAAGCGACCTGTGTGTTCAGAGAGACATATCATATTAGCCGTTGGTGGCGTGGCATATTGTTTGCAAACGTTATTATCTAGCAACAAGTTTATATAATGGTTACAGTATGAAGCTGAAATATACAACTACTGTGGAATACTTTATTTTCGCTGTAATAAATTTTCGCTGAAAAGGCTTTTTGGGCGTTTTGTATGAAATTTATTTTCACTGATTTTGATGAGTTTAATGTGAAATATAGGAAGAAAAGTATATTCGCTGGATTTTATTTTCACGGAATCAGCCCTTCATAAATTCCAAGCGAAAATAAAGTATTCTACAATAACTAAGACCGATACATGTTATCATAGTAAACGAGTTTTACTATTTGCCAATAAAAGAGATAGTCCAATCACTGTTTGTTTTGTTACATTTGCACTGAAGCACATCCGATAAGAACTGAAAAGACAAAACTGTCTGTCGTGTCACGCGATTTAGACCACAGATAGCAAGGCTGAGACACTCGCGTGAAATTATTTGTCGGAAGGGCGCTGTTTCAAATGGCGCCAGCACACGACAACTGTGTGACATGTTTTGATAAATTTTACAAGCATCCACCACAGACACTCTCTCTCACCTGGCTCAAATTTGAACGGTTCCTTCCAGTACTTGGGATCATGGTGTACCCACCATAGATTACACATGACCATAGTATCTTTGGGAATATTATAACCACGATATCTAAAACGAAAAATACATCGTAACTTCAACAATTTATACAATATTAAAGCTGGGGAGTCGTCACCTGCGCATGTGTCAGATGGCCATAGCGCGTCATTGTTTACATACAAGCGTCTACCCATGAGCCTTTGCGTTTTTTAGCCTATTCAAGCATCGTGTACCCTTAAAGAGCGGTAGTCAACGCACCACGCATGCGCGAGATATATGGGTCTCATATAAACAAAGATTTTCAGGTGATTAGAAGGTATCGAAGGGGTCACCGGCGGTAATTAGTGCAAGTCGAGCCCAGGTCAAACCTCATACTTTCCATTAGAAGAGCGCATTGGATTGTGGGAAAATCAATGTTGCAAATGCGCAGCGCGACGACTGCCGCCCTTTAAGGTAAGCCATATGTATCCTGGGGCGCATGCAGTTATTTAGCCTGTACACCAAATCATGTAATTTGTAATTGAGCAGAGAGTGGTATGTGAAGTTTGGGCCCCGTTAGGATAAAACACCCATATCTAACTGGAAGCCGGGGGTCTTGCGCAATTAGCTTCTAAAATTGCACAGTTTATCTTCCATCCCCCCTCCCCGTGTTTCCGGGTACATTTTTACTAGGGAATCTCACCCCCTTCATAGCAATAATGTTACGTCAGGTACTGTCATACTGTTCGACTCACGTGGTGTCATGCGTAGTGCAGTGAGGCGCGTTCATCGAAGACACGGAACTGCATCTCAAAATCTCCAAAATTGTAGCGTTCAGGTATGGTAGACAGGGCTTATCAGTCCATCGTAGAGGGCGATCTCCTATGATCCGCTTCATCTCCAAGCAAATATTCTCTTGTACCTATGGTGACACAGAAATATGCGTGTGAGGGAAATTTAAGCTACCATCGATTTTCGACGAAATTGACAAACTACACAACACACGAAACCAGTAAACATTACCATTAAAGGTTTGGTTTCAAAACGTGTAGTTTTCTGCAAATAAATGACATTCTGTATAATCTAATCAAAAACACATTGGAAGTGTGTGCGAAAAAAATGATTGTGATATTTATTCTCCACTAGGTCAAATATATGATTAAATAACACTGAACAATACAGTAAATCAGCAAGAAATATAGAAAAAATGACAATACATAATATGTATCTACTTATTGTCACGTGGCCATGATTTAAATATATTAATCCGGTGATACAAAGTTCGTCTTTTTATGTGCTCTATCGAAACATTCACGTAATATACATGAAACTCACTTCCGGGTTGCTGATTAAATATGCATATGCCCACTTCAACGTCTCGGAGATCGTCTGAAATCCCCCGGTGAATATCTCCCACATCGTCATCAAGATCATGTCTTCATTCAGCGTGTTGCCGTTGTCGTCACAGTCTTGCATGGCCTTCAAAAGAGAGTCAGTGATATCCCGGATGTTGTTTGGGTCAAAGGTCGAAAGATGATCGCGGAATTTTTTCTGGAAAAGTTCGTCTCTTCTTGTCACTAGCTCCTCAATGAGTCGCAGTCTCTTGTTTGGAAACATCTGTGGATGTGAAAAACATGTCAACTTTTAGAGATGACTTATTACATCCCAGTAAACCCAGTTTAAAGTTGGGGAGTCGTCACTTGCGCATGCGCCAAATGGCCATAGCATGTCATTGTTTACAAACAAGCATCTGCCCATGCGCCTTTGCGTTTTTAGCTTGTGTTGTTATCGTCGCTTGGGACTCAAATCCCGCGCGTGCGCAGATGACAACCTTTTCGCTTTAAGTAATATCAAAATAGGGGACTTCACCCGTTGGTATTACAGGTACGACTTTCTTTTTGTATATTACGTCACCAGGATGTCATCATGAGATATGGCGTAAAATTGTTTTAAAAAACGGTGAAAGTGGATTGGACATGTGTTACGCATGGAAAGGAACGACATACCAAGAATCGCTTTAACATGGGCACCAGAGGGCAAAAGGAATGTGGGAAGAGAATTGGAGAAGAACTGTGAAAAAAGAAAGATATCAACGGGGATACAAGACTTGGGCAGAGGCTGGAGTAGCGTCTCAAGACAGAAAAGCTTCAACAGTTTGTGGGAAGTTGACTGAGTTTTTGGAACTTTTAATATCCATTGTTTTAAAACTAACGTTGTATATACCCACAGTGAACAGCTACTTTTGTTTTTTATTTTAGTTTTTTAATGTTTTTGATACTTGTGTGTTATGTAAACTTTGTAACATATTGTTTTTTTATTGCGATGAGCCCCCATGAAAATTATTCTAACAGAATAACTATGCCGCGCGGTAAAACTGTATAAATAAATAAGTTGCTCGTGAATTATTAATTTATGCAAAAAAGGCGATTTTTCCAGCAAATTACAACAAGATCATAAATACGTACGACGTGATATCACGGGGTTTGTCGTGTAATGATATGTGAATAATGAAAAATGCAAGTTGGTGACGTCACGTGGATATTCCACTCATCCGATTAATTATATTCTCTATAGTTATGATAAGGTTTTACTATCTAACAAAATACCCTTCGAAATACCAACAATTCATATTTTCAATAGATACATGATATTGAAAAACAAAAGATTGATCCATCTGAAGCTGGATTAAATACGCGTGAGAAATACTCCATTTCCGGAATTTACAATGCTGATACTTCCTTAAACCAGTCGTCTCAGAAATTCAGAGATTTCAACAAAATCGGAACAAGCTTATTGGAATAAATACCTCCACCAATCAAGAAAGTTAATTTAATACAGCGACTACGACAAATCTTCAGGGATATGATGTCCGACCCGAGATAATTTGTCGAGACTCGCTCGCTTAAAACTTAAAACCAACCACCCGACTCGGAACTATCTATAGATATACTAGTAGTTGTTTTTGTTTTTTGCGAAAATTCGCACACCTTTTGAGACAGTCAGTGAGACCTGTAAACTATTTTGCAATAGGAAAAAGAGTCATGCCCCTATTTTTAAACGGAATATCGTATAAAGGTCCCCATAGTACACATGACGTGTGCGTGTGCAATAACCTTTCGGTATGTATGGTCATTGCACTCATATAATTTGCGTACTGATGCAACTTTGACTCCATTGTGCATGACAGTGATTAACTAGGAAGTAATAGGGTATTACATGTACAATAATATTAACAGGCCGTGGGACTTTGAAGGCAGGAAATGTTGACGGGACTACAGTCCTGTATATAAAGTACTATTACAATACATATGTAGTCTGACATTTCGAATTTCCGAGACTATTGAAGTACACGTTTTGTCACGGTGCGGGCCTAACTCGATCACCCGTCACGAGTTTAAACTAACGCGGTGAAACTGACATTTTAATGAGTATAGAAATCAACTGTCCGATTTCGATGTGGGCGTAGGACGCTTACAAAGCCGCAATTGTATCCCATGGCGGATAGTTAGCAATGTTAAATACGGCGTTGCAACTAACTTGAATTTTACCGCGTGTGACATTTTAAAAAGTTAAGTTTTCTTATTTTTACAGTCGAAAATATCCGTTCAATTTTTCATTCATTCATTCATTCATTCATTCATTCATTCATTCATTCATTCATTCATTCATTCATTCATTCAATTTTTAATTCGAATGAATATTCGCTTATTAATCCAGACTTTCAGTCGCTCATGATTCATTCCTTAATTGATTAATTGCATTCGTTGCATTGGGTTCGAATTGATTAATTGATCGATTGGCTCGTCCTATAATCTGAGAAAATATAACTTATTTTTACAGTATTACTTTCTTGTAATACTATAATTTCTTTCTTTCTTGTTGCGTCGAATCATGTATCGTGTCGCTCGCCGCGATTACAGGATAGCGGTACGAAGACTGTCGCCACGGTGTGTACTTAGCGTATTAAGTACTTAAATCTACTTACAACAATACGTACGCATTTAAAATAGAGTTAGAACGTTTGACATTTACTAACCAATTATATACTAGGATCAGTTAAAGTCGCATACGTTTCCATGTATAGAAATGTAACGCAACTAAAGTATATGCTACCAAACTATCAATCAAAATAGCTTGCGTTTTCCTTACTCGAACTCCCACGCACCACCACTACAATACCACGGGAGTGTGGACTTTGATTGCGATATCAGCCACCTCGTTTTTCCGTTCTATCGTCTTCTCTTTCACGCACCGGCTTACGACCTTTCAGTAATTGGGCACATCAAGTGTAACAAGATAGTTAATATCAAGTAGGTTCTATGTGCACGTTATACGGGTTTCCTACACGTAGAGCACAAAGGAAATAACGAGCCATCCGCCGAAATCCTATCTTTTGACAATTGTTCACCTTGTGGCGGCGGATCGGTATGATGGGCCTTCGAACCAAATTAGCATGTTTGGAAAATGTCATATTCGCGGTGATTAAATGTTTCAAACCTTAGGCAATATTTTCGACTAGGTTACTATCACGGGGAAAATTCTTCTCCTCTAGGGTTCTCCACACGTGTCAGGGGGGGGATCTCGTCTCATCTCTCTATCGCGTCCCCTTGAGGTACGGGATCGGGAAAGTCACTTAAACCTTACAGTCAAATAGACACACACAACGAAATACGTTTCAACTCTCGTCTTAGTCGGTCAGTCGAGTACTCTGTAAGACACAGCGCCCTGGGGAAAAGTCCCCAAGACTATCGCAAGGCTGACCCAAGACTCTCTCTAGACTGCGTCAAGACTCGCCCCAAGATTCTCCAGGACTTTTCAAGAGTGCCTCTGTCCTCGTGTACTCCCCAAGACCAACTAAAACAACTTTATTCATTTTCAAAACTCTAACCAATTACAAAACAGTACTAAGACTCTAAGGCGTGGCCTTCACACGTTCAACTAATCACACTAAGTACTGAACACGTCATATATTTTGATTAATCGTTCACTACATTAATAACTACGAATACCAACTGTCAGAAATAGTAGTCCGAATAGCGACGGTTATCTCGTAATTAGTTCCAAATCACTGAGCCAAGTTCCGTCCAAAACTTCACATGGCCTAAACGGTGCCAGACATAACACAGCAATTCGTTAATTAAGTCGATTATCAGATACGCAAAAACAATTTCATCATATTACACATATACTATGTGAGTCACGTAAGAAAGTCATACATCGGGCGTACGTGGGACATAACTGTTTTAGAACAGGTGACACAGTCTATTATTTGAAAGCCGTATATCCTCAATTATCGATGGAATTATTTAAATGCTAGTATTAAATTACCCCAGCCGAAGTTATGCTGTCATATTGCGAACAAAAACAGCCCGAGTGAATGCACAGTCACTAGTATACAGAGTGGCGTTTAATACGAGAGCCATCGCTAACGTCACCCTTTATACAAACATTTAAATCGGAAATTTGATAAATCAACAAACAATCGCTAGTATCACATTTAATAATTATGTTTCACGGGAAAACAATACAAAATTGGATATACTTTACCGCTTACGTTAATAATGAACCACGTCATACGAACGCTGCCCTGACGTCATCATTTCAAAGGTCGCGCAGGTTGATTGGTTTATGACGGATGTAATACAATAGGCGCTATTGGTTAAACAGTAGATGACGTGTCGTAAGTGTGCGGATCTAAGAGATGTTTGAGAATCTTCGGCATATGACTGCCGTGCACCCGGTTCAACGCCACGTAGCTGAGTATCGGTGCGTAAGTTTGAGATACATCGTGTGTACTCGCTTCTGTGTCAACATTATTAATCTCGGTATCAACATCTCCTAATTGCTTTTTCCTGATCGCAACTACATGAACTCTTATATTGCTTATCTCCCGGTGATTGGCGGTTAACGAGTTCTGTTCGATTCACACAGATAACTGCTTCATAACACGCCGTCGCGACTGCTTTACACACAGGTAATACCGCTTTTAGCCTCCCTGTTACATATTTCATAACATCTGCAAATTATCAGTGATCGGACTATGCATCACCCAAATTGTTAAAAGCAAAACCAATCTCCCAAAGTAATATATTTAAGGTAAAAACTCCCTAGCTTATTTATAGTCGATGACTTGAGCAACAACTGCTGTGTGACTGTGTTGTTTACGTACCTCATCACGAACAGACTAATTACCGTTCTTAACTACGGCCGTAACCTAGGGGTTACAGGGTTCTTTTTACAATCAAAATCCAATGGGACGGGATGAGATCCGTCCTAAATTCCAGGCGCTTAAGCGGTCTGTACACATTTCAAAATTACGAACAAATGATGAGAATTGAAAAATCAAAAAACAAATACCAATTCAGCCTCGACTCAGAAGGAAGGGATGTATTGCTACGAGCGAAGTCGTTTTTTTTTTTTCATAATGCCCCTCTCCTATAATATTATTGAGACCAAAAGCTAGAATAATTCTAAACCACCAATGCCCCCAGACAAAAAACAAAACCCTCGGACAACTCCATCACAATCTGTAGTTCTTTTTTCGCGAAAGTCAGCGTGACATTTTCACTTTTTGAAGATTTCTAGGGTTCGAACAAATTTGAACACTTGTTGGTAGTTATAATAATAAGGACGCACTTATGTTGCTTAATCAGTGGAATTGATAGATTAAGGCAATTTGTGGTTGTCTTTTTTTTTTATTTCCTGTTATTCGAAATGTTCTATTATTGAAAGGTGCATAACCTAATTTTAAAAATGTTGTTCAATATTCCATGTTCATATGCACATTGGACTATGATTTATCGTAAACGAAAACATTCGTTTCAAAGTACAATCATGCGCATGCGCAATCCAAATCATACCACAGCCGGTGTCTTTGTCAACATGCACTACAAAAAATGAATAAAATATATATTAATAACATATTTACCTTTAAAATCGGGAAAATGTCGACTGGGTCGCCAGGCGTCAGCAGATCAATGAACTGTCGGTTGTCGCGCAGAATAGTCTGAAACTCCGGGTCGTTAAGTTGATATCTTTGATTGAAGGTCATGTGACAAATCACATTAATTACACTGAGGCAGAGATCTTGGCTGATGTCTACAGGTGTGTCCTTTTTCGTTTTCAGTACTTCGACAAGGTGTGCAATCTCCTCCAAGATCTTTTCTTCTGTCGACGTAGCTGTGTCATGTTTGTTGTTTGAGTGTATGTTGGTATGTATAGCGATCGAGGCTAGTTTTTTGTGGTAGGACCATTCGGGGCTGATGTTACCGAAGGCTATGCCACAGTTGTTTCGCGAGAACTGGCTAATGGAATAAACGTATGGTCTACCCGAAAAGCATGGCGCTTGTTTGACAAAAGCGTCGCGTATAGCCACGTGGTCGCATAAGACTATAGCTACTTGAGGACCTAACTGTAACGAGAACACGTTGCCATACTTGTCGGAAAGACCCTTCATTATTTTCCAGGGCGGTTCGCTACGAAGCAGTACAAGCAGATTGCCTACGATTGGTAGCGCTACGGGGCCAGGCGGTAAAGGTTTGTTCCAGAATGCATGCGCCCGACGAGCCAGATACAACACGACGCATGCGAATGCGATTATGAACAGAACTACTGACATCGCGACAGGCGCTTCATAAACCAATGATGACAAAAGTTGTAGTATAGAGTAAGGCGCAAACTGGCTTGTTCTCTCTGAGTGAGACCCTGTTTATATACCCACAGAAGTTCTTCGCAGAGTTCTCCGTCGCTCATTTTGATTGGGTCATTGTTCATACATGATTAGCATAACAAAGAAAGGCAGGCTGTTTTCATGGAAACCCTAGTATTGTTTACTCAAAGCGAAGAGCTAATTGGCTCAAACACCAAGTGAGTGTCAATACCGTACGAGGGCGTTAACTACTACACACTGTGAGGACGTGCAATTTTAGTTTATCCCAATGCCCTACGATGATGGCACATTCTTCCGCCGACGCGCCTGATTAACGACGTTGCCTTTTCAATTGAATAGTACAAATATTGAGTAGGCGACAGTTTCCATAGGCTAATAACACCCTAATACTCTGTCCTTTGTGTGTGTTCACAGCGCACATACGTCAACTAAGGGGAATGTTTTACTCGACATTTTATAAGATGTACTGTTTGAAAAAAAAATCATCGGGCGGAAAAACATATATCAGGATGGTGTACGTGTACGCGCATGCGTAAGCCCCGGGGATCTATGGTGCAAAGTAGATTGGATCCTCATTTATTATCCTCCGTGTAAAAAATGACCATTACTGGAAACAAGTTTGATTGCATGTGAGGCAAAGTTTAAATTTTAAATACCTTTATTTTTAAGTAATTAACTCGTAACTTAAGTACTGAAAATAACTCGTTTGCTTCAGTTAGCATCGTAGGAAGAAAGGTCGATCACTCAGTATCTTGTGCCGAGACACGCGAAGTTGAACTTTGGATAATGCCGTCTCATCGGTTGCCGTAAAAAAAAAACTGCCAGTCCCTGGACGTAGCATTCTTTAGTTATTCAGTTTTAGCTGAAAAGCAAATGCAGATATGGAAAAGATAATGAGATGTGATGTCTACAGGCCTACAACGCTACATACATACGGGCAATTCGCAGGCCATAGCCATAATTGGAAGTGTAATATAACGGTGTTTTCAATATTCGGAAAAGTGAAAAATAGCGAAATAGGTCGTCAAACAATTCATTCACCAGAATGTCCCCATCTCTGCCATTTTGTGGTTAGTATACTGGTTTGATACACAGATATTGTATTGTTCTTATAGCGAAAAATCGCACCGTAGTCGGATGATTGGAGCTGCAGTGGACAGGCGCGACGTCGAATATTATGACGAAAATGCAACAAGAAAAACAGGAAATAATCCAGGATTATATTTTACCTTGAAAAGAAGCACAGTTTATCAGTGATATAGCAAAAGAGTTGTCACAATGGGGGTACCGTCAGCACGTGGCTACGGCTTGGGTGAAATGTGACTTGGTGGTGATTACTAGTATAATATCAGTAAACAGTGTTGAACTCGTTTTGCCTAAGGTTAACGTCATTTTGTTGTTTATTCGCTGTGTTTACTAATGCATTACATATTTAATCTCCATAACCCCAAATCAGTCAAGTGAACTATATCAGATATAGACTTGCTAGCACTCTGTTGTGATTCCGAAAAAAGGTACAGTGACCTAGTTCTTATAACCACCCGACTGGAAACAACAGGACTTGTATGATTTGATTGAGCATGACTATCGGACAGCGAATACGACAGTGCTAATGAAAAACAAGCGACTTATTAAGTTTGTGGAGATTTGGGGGTTATGTATTCAAAAACAGTTTTTTTTTCAATCTTATCCATAAACGAAATTTAGGCAGAATCAGATATATATTTCTCAAATGTTTGGCGAAAATTTGTATTTAAAAGCATTTCAAATTAAATACGCATATACAGACATAAAATATATATATACGCCCTCGAAACATATGACGAGCGAGGAGGGCGTCTATTGTACGTACAATTTCGATTATTATGTATAATCACGGAGCTATTGTTCCATGGCAACATGAAATAGCATTCATGTTAAAGTGACGTATTTTGAGAAACGTATTACTAATAAACGTAATATTTTTCAAAAAATCGCCTTTTTAGAACAATTCCATAGAACACAAAATTTGGTAAAAGCATTATAATACTAACAACCTTTTTTAAAGTGAATGTTAAATGCAAAATTCTTGGTATTTACGTTTATGAGTAGGCTACCACCCCTTAAAGACAAAAGTACAATGCAGTGTGAGTTTTGAGAATAACGTGGATATTTTAATCTCTTTCCTCAAAACTGTGAAATATAAATGATTTCATATGACTGTGCGTACCACTATTACATTTTAAAAGGTCAATGTAATCAACATGAGCAAACTGGTATTTTATTATAAGTTGGCCAAACAATTTGACAGGAAATGACACTAATCAAGATACGAATCTCCATATCCAATAATCAGTAAAGTGAACTAATTTTAGGTACACGCACTTTAAAGTACAGTGACCCGACTGGTGACTGATATAAAGAAGGGCAAGGCACTTTTAAGCTGTTGAACAACATGATGCATATTGACGTTCGTGTTGTATATTTGTATTGTTTACAACAAACTCTGGTTACTCTCTGCTTACACATTCAGTCTTAAAACTGTTAGTGTTAGTGAAACAGTGCTTAAAACTAAACTGGGGAGTCGTCATCTGCGCATGCGCCAGATGGCCATAGCCTTCTCTGGTTACTAGTACTATTGTTATATGACACAATAAAATACGCTGACATCCCATTTCCTACTATATAAAACAACGGTCAGTATTACAAAAAAGCCTTTAGTCATAGATTTGAGTTTGTGTATGAACAATGTTTTTCTATATTACTAGTATGAGTGGCTTTCGTGGTGAGTGGCTTTTGCAGAGAATAGCTTCCGCTGTCACTGGTCTTTTCTATTAGGAGTTGAGAAATAATGTTTTACGTGTCATGAACAATTGGTGTTAATATAGGAATACCATTCTTTGGAACTATTAATTTGTTCTTGCGATTTGTGCAGTTGTTCTGGCAGGAGTTCCTAAATAAGACCCATGCTCTAATATTGCCTATATTTTCTTACTTCGACCAAGAAGCATCTATAGAATGGATTTTCACCACGCGTTCTTGTTATACTGCTTAGTGAAATACTATAAGTAATGATCTTATTGGTGTTGCAGTAGGAGAGTTGAATATTGATTATTGAAATTAATAATCCCCCAGTACAATTTTCCATTAAAGATGCGAAATTATAGTATGAAACAAATGTATATCTCTCCTTATTCTCAGCAATGAAATAAAGAAGTATATATATATATACTTCTATATTACTTATTACTAATGAATTTCAATACAACTAATTAAAACTGAAAAATTAAATTGCAATATAAAGTTTTCCATCAGTGATATTTCTGTGATGTGAATTTTCCTAAGACATTTGCTAGAATATGTAAACAATGAGAAATTGAGAAATATGGCAAGGTGTTCCGGTTTGATTGAAACGTTCACGGCTGTAATAGCTGCGCCCCTAGCGAAATATGATAGATATAAATAAGTCTTGTCATGAGCAGAATTCTTGGCCATATGCCAAATAAATCAGTGAAATAGCAATATTGCGTGTTTATCTTTATACAATGTAAAGTTATTGCAAAGAATTTTTTTTAAATTGAAATTTGCTACCAGGTCTTCACGATGGATAAACTGAGTTGGATAGTTATGAAAGTAACAACATATACACATTTAGTTTTGAATCAAGTTGTCTAAACCTACTAGAGGAATCAGGTGTCAAGGTAATTACAGGCAAAATGAAATGAAAGTCTATATTGCATGTAAATAAATGTGACAGATCCATATCTCAACACGTGGTTTTAAAGATAAAATGGAATGGATGACAAATTTATGAAGATATATATGTTGATTGTTTTAAATGACAAAACATGGGATACTTGGAGGTTAATTGTAGTAAGAATGTTGCCGTAGTTTAAAGTGCGGTGGTCGTCGCACCGCGTCCTGTTCAGCATGGGACTCATAGCGACGTACACAACATGTGTAAAATACATTGTTTATTTACATGAAATTCGAACACGCGCTGAGATATGTAATTAGATGCATAAATGATACACACTAAATGAGAAATGCAAGGAAGACGTAAGAAGTTAAAACGTACACGTGGAATTAGTTTTATGGAGAAGATTGATCATGTTTTTTTTTTTTTTTCTTTTTAAGAGATAACAATTAGCATGTTCCAGACTTTTTAGGATTAAATTTTGCGAGGTCCAATAAATCCAAAAAATTATCTGTAGCTGAATTTGGAGAAGTACCCGAAGTCTCTGATTGATGGAATTCACATAGTGACTGGTAGCTGAGTTTTGATAACTATCAGATTTGTTTGAATTTTCTGATTAGTTTAGATCAGAGTGATTTCTCTTATCGAATTTTGACTTTTTTGAAGAGAAATGTGGTTGTTTTTAAGTTGTCTGATTGAGGAAAATCGAGTTTGTTTGCACTGTTGCACATTGCATCATATAACCGAACGAACGAAATATAAACAAATCAACGAATTCAGGAAATTTCCTGAAATAGTTTCGCAGTACTACTTTTGCCACAGGCAACCTTCAATTTTGTGGTCAATCACCTCACTAACGTGACGCACGGCCATTTTTCTGCGGTTGTTTCATTTAAAACCGAAATACAAAAAGTGGAAAAAAACGTATGTGACATCCGATCTATTTATCAATGTCAGACTTCAGTAAAAACGTAAATACGAATCATTTTATCGCGAACTATGTTTTGCAAGGTAATGTTATTGTAGTTAAATGACGCACGTGATACACTAAAACTTGAAATATTCTGTTAACGTATATAGTTGAAAAATAAACATTAAAGACTAATTTCACTGAAAGGGGTTTTCTAACATTTCTGTTCATCTTGTATCCTGGTGAATATTTCAATATTATTTCTGGCTACTATTTCTGGATTTTCCGCGTCTAACAGCAACAGAACACAAAGGTTCTAGTAAGTTTATAAAGTTAGTCATTAATTTACAATCTAATGCTTTAGCATCTAAGAAAGGATTGCATTTTTCTAACGCAAGTTGTGTATATTTTAAACTAATTAACTGAACATTTTATTGGGAGTCAGGGCGCGGAACGTCTTATTAAAGTGATTAAAGCAACCGAGTGACTTACGCATAACTTTGTTATAACCGTCAGGGTCTTGTAGTTCGAACTTATTCGAATATGCAAATGCTAAAACGCTTGTATTATTTTATTACAGATTCCTATGAAACGATTCACTTTGGTGAGATGACAGGCGACAAAGGACAACAAGCGTGTTACGCTAATTACACGTTTGCCGTGAGCAATTTACGCCGGCGGCACATGACTTAAAAACGCAATGTTACGCACGTGAATATCACGACGTAGTAACATTTCAAGTGTTTAGGTATCTGAATTACCACGACGATAGCTACGGTGATTGCGATCCCAAACATATTTTACTGTTAGTAAGCGAGGGTGAAAACTTTGTCTATGCCATGAGAAAATTAAAACCTTGAACGTACTTTAACGCAAATACATTTTTTATTGCCTAACACGACGAACGCAATTTAACGCACGTGAATTTCCCTAGTTGTATGTGATGTGGGGAAAGCGTCGAGGTAAAATAAAAATGGCGACAAAGGTCAAACGCACTGCTATGTTAATTGGACTTCCGGTACGTTAATTGACAAACAAATTAAAGATGACTACTAAGGAACTATTGCAGGGGGTACAGTAAAAACTAGGTAAGCTTTACAAACTTAATGCTTAAAAACGATCAAATTTAACACAAGACAATTTCATATTCTAAAAACATCTAAAATACGAGGCAATTAGACTGTGTAAAAATGATTCTTTGTTTGCTGTAAAAGCACGCCTAGGATTTGTAGAATTTTGTGAAAACAAAGAAGTACCCAAATGAGGTCATCCATGGACAACAAGCAAGCGTCTACCAATGAACCTTTGTGTTTTAGAGTGCGTTGGTATCGTGGCTTATGAATCAATTACCGCGCGTGCGCAGGTGACGATCCTCCCGCTTTAAGATTAAAAAAGTCAGATTGTAAAAATTATTAGAACCGACTGCCACTATATAATGTTCATATTTGTTTTCATTTATTCACATTTATTAGAACTGATATATCAATGAGCTTGTTTTGTTTTTTAAATGACGTCAAACAATGAATCACTTCTGCACAGCTTTATCGATATATACAAGTCTCTTTTGACTCCAAAGTACCGAAAGTATCCGCTGGGCCAAATAATGTCCGGTGTTTATACAGGACAGTAATGGTTTACGTCAGTAGTAATTCATGTTCACACGTCGGACATCATACCTGTAATGAATACTTAGTCGCGATTATTCGTTGGTACAGCTTCAAGGTTATAGCATTTTTCATCGAATGTACACTATATTCGCATATGCTGTAACATATACGATTCAGTCATACGATTCATCAAACGTCGATATTAAAATACAGTTCATAATGCATCTTAAATGTGGAGTGTGGTGACCTTGGGTGTATAAATAACGACCGTGTTTCACGTGGGCGGATTACATTTAATTTGTCAGACTACCGCGTATTGATATAAAACAAATTCATTGATTTTAAGAGCAAGTGGTAAATTGATTCGTTGATAAATTGACCATCAATGCAGATAGAGCGAGATAATTTTTTTCTGTACGTTAACCCATACTTCATTACTCCAGTAATTGCCTTATGTGTCATGCAAATTCTAAGACGTATCAGTTTAATTTAACACGACTGTGAGGCGTGCTACTGTGGATTCCATGCGTTGTTGCTGTCCACAGAGCATATTAACAAAAAGACCAGCATCCTGTTCACAATGACAATCAGACTGAAACGTATTCCCAAAAATGCGGGACTCGATTGGCCCTCAAATACCCAGTTCTCCCATCCACGGTAGCTGTACACCGATTAAAATCGCTGGCCTAAGCATGAATATGGTGCCCTACATATAGTAGTTGGTGTTTATTGTGAGAAATGTCAATCATTTACTAGCAGCAAATACATGCGTGTGATAGTCAGTGTGAAAATACTACTAGGCAAATCTACGATGTCATTGAGTTGGGGTTGACGTGGGTTTAATAGTTACATTCAGTCAAACATAGACGTGTACGTCGTAAATTGAGAAACGAACATTGGCTCACATTTGTGCTACGCATATACGTTTTAAATCTCCACTACCGTAAATTCTCGTTCATTCTTTTTTCTGCGAGAATTGGAACTTATTATCATCTTTTCACGATTTTTCGATTCAATGAGAATTTCTTTTGTGAATCTAATAAGAGTGTTATAAAATTGGTTGATCCGCTTGCACCGTTTAGCTGGCGTACATGAAATTGAACGATGAGATTGTGTTCTTTCTGTAATGAGGTGATCGTATGCGAGGAATTTTTTCCCACGAAAATACACCAATTGTGGTCGAATATGGGTTAGCGGCGGGCCTAACGCAAAAATTAGTTTTCTCTGATTTGTAGAAATACGAAAAACCCGTTCCTCAACTTGTATCTCAAGTTTGTATTAGATTGAAGCCATTCCACATAGTAATATCGGTTGTTAATCGCTTTTTTTAATATCACTTTTTAAAATTTACACTCGGAGTTGATTGCGCGGTACATGTGCGTCATGACCACCCACAAAACATTTCACGTCACGTCGTGCACCGGCATCATCCGTCATCTTGGCGTCACATTTGTTTCCCTACTACAATTGACATTTTCTCTTGTTAAAATAAAAGTAATAGTTTTACAATCGTACGTCAATGACACTTATATCCCATTATATAGTACTTAATGAAGAAAGCCTCAATTAAGCACTTAGACTAGTGAAAAGCTCAGAGGGCACGCGTACGATGAAAGAGTTTTTTCTTTTACATAAATATATTAAAGTCACTTAACTACTTTTTTAATTCACACTTTAATGGAATGAACTTTACAATTTACTTTCATACTCCAAGCTGAGGCTACCATATTAATTCATTGTGTGTGTACTCGTTGGTATGCTAAACGGTCAAAGTCGCCATTTTTGTTGATACCCATATCTCGCGCATGCGCGGCGCGACGACCACCGCCCTTCAACGCCATACGCTGATGCAAATACTAGTAATAATCTCGTTGAATGGTATGCAATTGATCACGTGTGAAAACCAGAGTAGTCTCATATTAAGCTTCTTTGCAAGTATTTGACCTACATACACTATTTTATGGCAATTATCAAAACTGTTTGTTTATTAATTTTGACACAGTCGTTAACATTTGTGACCAATGCGAAATAGAGGAAAACATTTTGAGAAGATTCAAAAACAATTAGGACATGTATTTACACAAAGAATCCGGATTAAAACGTTAATTTCAAATACATACAAATGTATTATACATCTGTCACCTTAACGCCATAGGTTACAGCATGCCGTAACTTTGCGGTATTTTCATCCTACCATATTAGGAAATGCGAATTCCAGATATAGAATGATTACGCGCGTAAGCGTCCTCTAATAATAAAAGCAAACATGGCTGCCACCAGGGTTTGACCGGACTCCACCGAAAGAAGTTCGCTGATTCTGGATACAGCAGTACACCGTCGCGTCGGTCGATACTCCCGCTGTACTATCTTCGTGCATACTTTGAGGTATCCTCGTAATAACCTTAGAGTATGTACATCAGATTTTTCGAAAAAAGATCTTATATCTACACATGATTGTGTTTACCATATTTTAACAACACAATTTTGACACATTGTTGTGACGATACTGATTGTATTTGCTCGATATTTATCCCAAGTAAGAATGATAAAAAGTTTTATAAACTAACGAGCCTTCTGTTTTCTGAACATTGGATTAAGTTATCACTTCTAGAGAAAAAAAATATAAAAAGATTCAGCTATGCAAGCGTTATTATGCCCAAATAGAGTGTGTATACTGCACAGGTCCGATTCTCTTCAAAATGATTTACCCCTCAATAAATTAAAGCGGGCGAGTCGTCACCTGCGCATGCTACAGATGGCCATAGCGTCTACCTATAACCTTTGTGTCGATATCGTCGCTTGGGACTCAATTCCCGCGCGTGCGCATGTGACGACCCTCCGGCTTTAACTTCGGTAAATTATTGTTCGCGAATGATTCACACAGTTCTGGAGCATACACTGCCATAGTTCGGTAAGGCAAACGCTGCAAACGCTGCTCAGGTGGCACTAACTGTCACTAGTACTTATGCGATGTTCTTGAGAAACTTTGAAAACCTGATATTATCTGTGGGGTCCCGGCACTCAGTGCGCCACAACGTCACACTTGGTACCCCTTTAGTCAAAGGTTAGTAGCGGATTATATATTTGATTATTAATCAATTAATCAATAAATTGATTACTAACAAATAGTGGCAATGACTGAAAGAAACAACATGAACACTAGATATCAGCCAGAGGATGAACTTGAACATTCCAATCAGAGTAGAACATCGCATGACTGCATGTAAACAAATGAATAATTGAAATGTGTTAAAAATCATATATTAAATGGGCGTTCTCCATGTGTGCGGAGGTAAATGTTACATGTTTTAGTGATAACGGATTTAGCGTAGTGGACTGCATTATATTAAGTAGTTCCCTGTTCTATTGTGCTAGTGATTTTTCATCAGGAAAACAAGATTTCTCATCTCAGTTGAAAAATATACTAGATGACAAGGATTATACTAATTCTGAACAAAATTCCACTGATCTATTCAGGAGTATGGAACAGCGGAATCCATGAGACGTTTGAAAAATATATAATTCAGAGCAGACATTGTCCAGAGCTGATATCTTTCAGAAGAGATATTGTCCAGAGCGAGTATTGTTCAGAGCGGGTATTGTTCAGAGCAGATACTATTCAGAGCAGATATTGTCCAGAGCTGACATTGTCCAGAGCAGATATTGTCCAGCGTAAATATTGTCCAGAGCAGATATTGTCCAGCGTAGATATTGTTCAGAGCAGATATTGTCCAGAACAGATGTTGTTCAGAGCAGATGTTGTTCAGAACAGCTAATGTCAAGAGCAGATATTGTTTAGAGCAGCTAAGGTACAGGACAGATATTGATCAGAGCATATATTGCTATGAGCAGATATTGTTTAGAACAGCTAATGTCAAGAACAGATATTGTTCAGAGCAGATATTGATCAGAGCAGATATTGTTCGGAGCAGATATTGTTCAGAGCTGATATTGTTCAGAACAGCTAATGTCAAGAACAGATATTGTTCAGAGCAGATATTGTTTAGAGCAGATATTATTCAGAGCAGTTAATGTACAGAGCAGATATTATTCAGAGCAGATATTGTTCAGAGCTGATATTGTTCAGAGCAGTTAATGTACAGAGCAGATATTATTCAGAGCAGATATTGTTCAGAGCAGTTAATGTCCAGAGCAGATATTATTCAGAGCAGATATTGTTCAGAGCAGTTAATGTCCAGAGCAGATATTATTCAGAGCAGATATTGTTCAGAGCAGTTAATGTCCAGAGCAGATATTATTCAGAGCTGATATTGTTCAGAGCAGTTAATGTCCAGAGCAGATATTGTTCAGAGCAGATATTATTCAGAGCAGATATTGTTCAGAACAGAATGATATTGTTCAGAGCAGTTAATGTCCAGAGCAGATATTGTTCAGAGCAGTTAATGTCCAGAACAGATATTGTTCAGAACAGTTAATGTCCAGAGCAGATATTATTCAGAGCAGATATTGTTCAGAACAGATATTGTTCAGAGCAGATATTGACCAGAGCATTTATTGTTCAGAGCAGAAATTGTGCTGAGCAGATGTTGTCCAGAACAGATATTGTCCAGAGCAAATATTGTCCAGAGTAGATATTGTGCAGAGCAGATATTGTTCAGAGTAGATATTGTTCAGAGCAGCTAAGGTACAGAACAGATATTGTCCAGAGCAGATATTGTGCAGAGCAGATACTGTGCAGAGCAGATATTGTTCAGAGTATATATTGTTCAGAGCAGCTAATGTCCAGAACTAGATATTGTCCAGAGCAGATATTGTCCAGAGCAGATATTGTTCAGAGGAAATATTGTCCAGAACAGATATTGTGCAGAGCAGATATTGTTCAGAGCAGCTAATGTCCAGAACAGATATTGTCCAGAGCAGATATTGTCCAGAGCAGATTTTGTGCAGAGCAGATATTGTTCAGAGTAGACATTGTTCAGAGCAGCTAATGTCCAGAACAGATATTGTCCAGAGCAGATATTGTCCAGAGCAGATATTGTTCAGAGGAGATATTGTCCAGAACAGATATTGTGCAGATCAGCTAATGTCCAGAACAGATATTGTCCAAAGCAGATATTGTCCTGAGCAGATATTGTCCAGAGCAGATATTGTCCAGAGCAGATTTTGTGCAGAGCAGATATTGTTCAGAGTAGATATTGTTCAGAGCAGCTAATGTCCAGAACAGATGTTGTCCAGAGCAGATATTGTTCAGAAGAGATATTGTTCAGAACAGATATTTTCCAGAACAAATATTGTTCAGAGCAGATATTATTCATAACATGCGTTGATAAGATAAGATACGATAAGATAAGATAACTTTATTGACATTCTTTCTATAGAAGATGAACAAAGTCAAGTGAAATAAAAAAAAAAAAAAGTAAAAAGGATAATCAAAAAATTAAAATAACTGCGCATGTGCGAGATATATGGGTCTCATATAAACATGTGGCGACTTTGACTGTTGCGCAGATCAACGAGTACGAACTGTACGAAATGTTTCCAAGCATTAATTAGGTAATTTTCATGTGATTGGAAGGTATCGAAGGAGTCACCGGCGGTAATCATACTTGTGATTTCCATTTGAAGAGCGCATTGGATTGTGGGAAAATCAATGTTTATCAACACAAATGTCGAACATGCGCAGCGCGACGACTACCGCGCTTTAATGTGGTTCTCGCGTTTGAATTAAGTAAGTTGGTTTGGGTTACATTCCGAATATTTCCCGTTTCAATATACGACCCAATTCAGTCATGTGTTTTATGCAGCGGATTTTAAGCCACTATTTTTGGTATCTGCTACTATTTTGGTTTTGTGTCAATGACGAGTTGCCTAGGAGGTACCAACAGAGGCTTTTGAATGGTGCTAATGAGCAAACAGAAATTAAATACACTCGACAATCATAGCTGCCGATAAAGCAACCCAAATACTTGCTCGGACATTCATGGATTTTATAATCATATCAATCATGATTGGAGTGAGAATTGTGGTACAATAATAATTATAGTTATGTAATTAGTAGGAAATGTTAAAAATAACCCATCTACAGTAAAAGTAGATATGATGATAAACATTACCTGTAATTTGAAAATTATTGAACGCAGTTTAAAAACCACAATTGGTAATGGCACTAGTATATACATGGATTTGGATGTTTTGATATTAGTACTCCTATGTATACTGATGATGTTGCCAATGTAGCCTGACAAGATCGCGTGAGTTGCGCCCTCCGCGGTGTCCCGAACTCCAAGTGGGGTCTGATGCTGTTCGGCCAGCGAGGGCGCCACTCACGCCTACATGTCATGTTATTGCTAGAATATGCTTATTGCATTACAAGGGAAACTAAAGGAATTTTGTAATTACTGGAGTGTGATGGGGAATTTAGACAATACACAAAGCAAGCTTTTTAGAAACGAGGTTGTCATGAACACCGGAAGTGGATAACACATTTCAGACAAACAGCGTAGTTAAGAACAAGCAGCCTGTCGGCTGAGATAGCTCCGCTGGTAGCAATGCACATTTCAATTAAAAAACTAAAGATATCATTAGAAAATGAACAATATGTATAGTATCAAAGCATGTTTATACCTCCACGATCAAAGCAATCGGACAACAAGAATTCGAAAATATCAATTTTCCCCCAAAAATGACAAAAATATTCATCAAAATTAGATGATTAAAGATATCATCACAAAATGAACAAATCTGAGAGAGGTCCACATGTAGTACCTATATATGTAACATCAAGGCAATCGGACTTGCGGTTTTTAAAGAAGAAGTCGAAAATATCACATTTTACAACAAAATTACAAAAATATTCACCAAAATTAAAGAATTAAAGATATGATCATGAAATGAACAAATCTGAGAGAGGTCTACCCAAGGTACATATATACACCAAGCATCAAAGCAATCAGGCTTGTAGTTTTCGAAAATATCGAAAAAGTAAAAATGTTGACACGGAAGACGACGGACGACGACGACGACGACGGACGCCGACGGACAAAGTGGACAGCTGAGCTAAAATTGAAATCCGTACTTGTATCTAAATTTAAATTTTACTGGCCAGACTACGTTGAAAACACAATATATTTACTGTCATAGAGGATGATTATCCACTTTTATGGGCAATGTAGAATCGGGAGGATTACTCGACAATTCAGAATCTGTCCAACAAAAAAAAAACATGTTTTGCCATGCTTGGATCTAAACCTCAAGTGACACAATATAATTTGTGACGTCACTGTAAGTTTTCAAATCTTTCATATTTCGTCAATCAATGTGCGCTGGCTTTTATGCATCCTTGGGGCGGAGTTACTTTGCTAAGACGCGCACGACTGTACATGCATTTCTATGGGCTCTGTGCGCGCTGCTGTGGAACGCCGGTCGAGCCGGTGAAAATTCGAGAAAACAACACAAACTCAACTTTGAAGTAATTCCGAACAGCCAAATGTATATATGTTACACACGTAGGGCTAATCTTGTTACACTGTTCAGAGGAGTCTCAACAATCATCCCAAAGTACCGTTTTCTGCGAGTTTTGGGCCTTTGTTTTCACCGCCGCAGGTTGCCAGGCGGTGAAAATGCCCGGATGTCCGCCCCGAGGATATATCTTTTAATTTCACATTTTGTATTATGTGATGGTTCCAACCATTTGAAATAAATTCGCCGATTAAAACAAACGCACCAAATGAAACATGCCGTACGTATAAACAAATGTACTAAAGAATTGTAGGAACGCAGTGTTGTTTATCATTTTCTTGAATACAATATATATATAGCTGCCCACGATATGACGGATTACGAGAAATATATTTTCTGTACATTTTCGATGTATTACATTTTTCACTATGATAGTGACAAGAAAAGTTTATTTTTTTCATTACAAACCTTAAACATTGATATGCGTCATGTCAGAAGGTCGTAGCCTCAGTCTCGCTATCTACGAGAAGAGACTTGAATGGGATCTTGACATGATATCACCATACAGTACTATGCGAGTTGCAAACCCCAAGTAATGTACCTCTGATATAATATCATCGGAAATCAAAATTAAAATAATTAGCGAGACATTATTTATCACGTCCACGACGACAAGTTACAATTCCGACTTTAAAACGTCGCCACGACGATGATTAGCATGAATCATGTTTAAAGCGAGAGGGTCGTCACCTGCGCACGCACGGGAATTGAGTCCCAACCGACGATAACAACACACGCTAAAAACGCAAAGGCTAATGGGAAAACGCTTGTTTGTAAACAATGACACGCTATGACCATCTAACGCATGCGTAAGTGACAACTCCCCCGCTTTAAGTCCCAGATGAACAAAGTTCACTACGACCTCTGGTATAAATGGATTTCGATTTCATTGGCTGAAAAGTATATGAATAGAAAACGAAACTTGTGAAACGACAGGCGAGGCATACAAATGGTTGAAACGTTAGTCGACGGAACGTGAATGGGATCTGCGCTCTTTCGACGCCATGTTGCAATTACCCACGCGTCCTTTACCTTAACGCATGTAGTATTGACTGCTGATGGGTCGCGCTGAAGAAACTAGTACAAGCACCTGGATACCCAGGGGTTAATATCCCCGTTACCACGGAAACAAACAAAGCAATATTTAATTTTACGACTCAATGAGCTACATTATTCTTAGCATTGTTCCGGAAATTAAGTTTAAGCGTTTTGTGAGATAACTAGAGTACTTTCTAATTCTAATAACGAAAATAAAATTACTTAATTACAAAAAATTAGACATGAAAATCAGGATAATCACAACAACAGCATAAATATGTGTTTACCGCATAGGCTAGAATTGACAACATCGGGAAATAATTATCGCCCGAGTGTAAAATAGATCTTACAGATTGCGCTATAGTGTAGACAATTGTTTTATTATTGCCTTCATTGTGCAGTAAAATGAAAGCCCGAACAGTACATGAACTATTACTCAGAATAGTCGCCAGTTTATTATTAAAATATATCCTGAAAACAAAAATATAGTTCAAGGATCTGTTTTTCAATCCAAGGCTAATTATTTTTATGCTTGAAAGTGGCTGTTGTTCAAGTCGTTCTTCTGAGATCATTGCGTTATTAGGACGTTTATGGGAAATATTTGCTGGTCTGAATGCGAGATATATGTACTGAACGTTAATTTGTCAATAATTTCATCGGCCCGGGCGATGGTTATGTGTCCCAATTGTGTTTACTAACTTCCAGGGGGCCTGAATTTATACTGATGCGTCTTAGTTCTGAATAAAAATGAAATAAAAGACAAACCGTACGAATTCTCAAAGATCCAGGTGCGTCTGAGCATATATACAAGGACGAATGAGATTCGTCCAAACAAAAAATGTCCAAAACAAGACGCTTTTTGATTGATCCGACTATGAGTTGCTTTGTTATATCACATAATTGCTGTGTTTGACTGAAACATCGGCGACTAAGTTAGGTACTTTTGGGGAGGGATGAGTACATTTGTTTTGGGAGTGGAATTCAGTGGAAAACTGTACAACTCGTTTTCAAAGAGACTTCCCGGAGACTTAAAATGCGACGAAGTCGATAAAACTGGATTATTAGCGGTATTTATATTTCGTCTTCCGGTTCGCCACAGTACTCGAATAACGATTACTTTTATCCAAATTGAAAATGAAACAGATGAACAGCAAATTCTTTTTTCTTTTGGCAATTTCAATGCATTACATAGGGCATGTTGGAGAGTGAAAACATGAGAGTAATTAGAATTATTTGTGATACCAAGTCTAAGTTATGCGGAAACACCTTGTTCATAGTGTGCAAAACTACGAGCGCCGATAACGACCGTGTTGCTGGATTTATATATATATATATATATATATATATATATATATATATATATATATATATATATATATATATATGAAACAGCCTGAGGAAATAGTGTAGTATGCTCGGAATTTTTTCGTCAAACTTGACATTTTTATACTGGTTTCTATAGTGAGAATATTTTTTTGTATCTCACAATTTTGCTAGGTGATATGGAACGAAAAAGTCATATATTATCATTGATATGAAACCTAATATTGTGAAAACATTTTTGAAAATTAACATATACTAGTAATTTAGTGAGTTTCCAAGACGATAAATTTTTTCCAGTACATATAATGGAAGTTCTCTCCCATAATGCATTGCATATATTTGCAGTGACATGTTCAGTAGTGCAAAATTTGAATTCGGCTCAAACTGCCTTAATGTAGAAACCTTCTCACAAATAAAAAATATTAAGGTAATTAATGTAAAATGTAATGAATTGAACTCCAGGACAACATAAAGATATTGACTTTAAAAAAATTGGGGGTTATCAGTCTAATTTGCGAGAAAATGATAATTGTATTTTAGTGGATAGTGGCCATTTTGTCAGTATCATAACGCTTTTACCTTAGGTTTCTAGGGCAGAGATATCATGCTATATGTCAAATTGTAGGCTGGTGGCTTATGCTGAAACAATCGTTAATTGTGAATAATGCGGTGCTTTTCTTGTTGACCCGAATTACTTAAAAATCTGGGGTTTTAAGAAGTGTCAAAAATTAAATTTTTATTAAATACTGTGTTCTATGAAACTAAGTTAAAAATGAATTTAAAAAAAAAATATTAGGGCAAGTGCCTCAAAATTACATAATTACTATGCAAGCTATTCAATTCGATCTTCAACACTGGAATTTTCCCGTCTCCATGGTGTGAGGGCGTGCACACACACACGCACAAAAAAAACACAAAGGAAGCCAATACAACATGGAGGTCACGTTGTTACCTACTTTTATTCTGGGAGGAAACTGCGACATCAATGAGAGAAGAACAGGCTGAATACAGAATAAAAGTTCGGTAGACAACATTTTCGTTTTGCCCACGTTTGAAATAATTTGACGAGAAAGGATAGAGGTACTATTACGTCTTTGTTGACTTTGAAGAAGCCTTTGACATTATTAACACGTGTTGTTTTTCAAACTAGCTCCACGTCGTTACTTGCTTTCAAGCAAAGCAACGATAACTAGTTTTTTCCCCTGTATATATATATATATATATATATATATATATTTTAAATGTTTTTTTAGAATGGTACTCATAGCTGTAAAATTGTAACCGTCGGCAAATCCCTCTTTGCAAAGGATAACATTGTGAGTTCGCAACACCAACAGATGAGGGCGCACATCACCGACCACATGACTTGTTACCAAACCGTTGTAATAAAAATACTATCATGTTTCAACGTGACGTTGCTTACTCTGTCCATATTTGTACACAATGTTGGAGGGATAAAAACGAATCAAGTTTACTCTTGCCAGAAAGAAAATATAGCATCGACAAAATGAAAACAAGTCACAAATAAGTGGTCGATGAGGGCATACTATTTATTTTGTCATTTTGTTTCGCCGGGTTTCTTTCACATTTCAAACGGATAAAATGTACATTTTCCATACGTGACAGCGTCATACACCACACAATATACATTTCCACTGCCCTAAATGTCATATACTTGGAACAGAATGGGAAATAAGGCATCAGGCCACGAGTCCAAAAATGACCAAGTTAGAGGTTCTGCAGCGCGCGTCTGTCGAACAGTTCGATTGTTGACGACACAGTCATATGAATAGAAGTTTCGATTGGAGTCACAATAATCACAACCATTTCGTACATTGCTGTTTATTTTTTGTATTTGTCTCTCTCCGTCAAATCCCCAAACCTTTTTTCCCCGTCAATTGGCCTTTCTTTCACTAACTTCACAATTTTCGAGTTTAACTATCCCGAATACCAGAGTGTAATTTTGGTTTATATCACGGTTACTTAAACCGTGTGTATATACCTACATTTCTGTAAACCTCCCTTCACTTCCTAAACCCGGGTCCCCAAATTACCCCCGCAATCATGGTTAAAGTGACAAGAAATCCAGTTCATAGAAGAAGCAGGCGTGAGTATTTCTCGTTGTTCATAAATATCGTAGAACTGATCGCTGTACTGTTTACGCCTAGTATATGGCACTTCCATCTGTAGTCATTCCAGTTACTATAAACCCCCACCCGCCGCAGATGGTCATTTTGAGACCCCTTGAATTTTAAAAATCAATGACCCCGCGGACATACGAATATTTGTGTTTAAAGTGGATGGTCGCCATCCGCGCACGCCTGGAAATTGAGTACTAAAAAAAGAAACTACAACAACCGCGCTAAAAACGCAAAGGCACATGGGTAGACGCTTGTTTGTAAACAACGACACGCTATGGTCGTCTGGCGTTTGCGTTAACGCCCCCTGCTTTGAATCACAGGACATTTGCTAGCAGCAATATAAATATATAATGTTTGTGATTTCATTCCATGGAATACATCGTTATAACCCTGAAAATATACCCTCATATTTATTTCTATGCATTAAACTCTTGAATGACCCATGTGTGTTTTGGTGTTTAAACTAAAAATTCTCCAAAACAGCATAAAGTTGGAGCAACCAGCTCCAAATATTGTTTTTGTTACGAGTCATTCAACCCAAGGCAACCCCACCACAGCAGCACCTCTTATTGATTCACTTTTCCATTAATACTTTGATTTCCTAGCCATGACATTCCGATTTGGGTTAATTGTTTTTTTACAGGTGAAGACTATCAAGTGTTTCCAAGACAACAGAAACCTGATGATGTTAGTCTCACTCCTCGACAGTTTGTTAGTTTGAGGAATAAGTTGCCCATTCAAAAAATTGATTTTAAGCTTGGTGAAATAATGACAGATATGCCGTTACTTGCTGGCTTACCTTGCTTCTTCACAAACTGTGGCAGTAGATTTAATACAAGAGAAAATCAAGTCCAACACGCTGTGTGTTACAACCATGTGAAGGAATATGGATGCTACGATCCATCACAAATTCCTGCAGTATTAAAAACTGATGGTGAGTATTGAATGAGAGCTAAGCAGATCCATGATTAACCATTTCACCACCAGACTTTCGCGCCCAAAATTATTCTGTACTTTTATTTTTATATTCTTCAACAGGGGTTTTTCTAGAAAAAAACTGCAAGAGGGAGCACTGCAATTCATCAGCACCACCAAAGGGGGGGGACAGGTTCTCCCTACCAGGGTGTGGAGGTTTTGATAATTTTGATAACTAAGATAAAATGGAGCATTCTATCACTTCCTTGGGGAAGGTGCCAGTTGAAGACTATAGCCATATGTGATCACTGGTCATTCAGAATTTTATGGTTGCCAGAGGATTTGCTCCCAAGGGTAAGGGGGCGCATGACCATGGCATGAGGGCGCTGCGCCCCTGTTGCCCTGTTTAAAAAAATCCCTGCTTCAATATTTCTGGAAATAATCCCTAATTTTGGAGCCAACAGACAAAATTTGAGTAATTTTTCAGTTTTTACTCAAAATATTTGGCTATTTTTGTCCCAATCTTCTTAAAGAAAGTGCAGACTATAAACAGGACTTTATTTATGAATTTGTATTTACTGAAAGATCCTGCATTATGCGTAAAATTGAACGTAAAAACAGGACAAACAAAGGTCATAGCGTGGTTGTGGTGGTGTCAAAACATTACATGAAATTCAATAAATGTATTTTTATGGCATTTTCATGCTTAGGCTGAGAACAAAAATATCTGTTTCTCGTTTCCGCACACATCATTTTGAACTATGCGTCTCGGACGTTTTTTTCCTTTTAAAGCATTCCATAATGCTCTTGTACTTGCACTTGTCTCAAATTTCCCCCATTTAAGCTCAGTATTCGAAAAGAAAAAAAAAAATCGCCTCGTTTTGAAATTTACATGAAACGAGAAACAGAGAATTTTTTTTTCTTGGCCTTTTAATGTGCTATACAAATTTGATGACATAAATTTTGATGAAGTAAGGATATTTCAATGCCATACCCCCTCAAAAAGATCAACATTGAACTATAAGTCAATTAAATTAAATTTCAAAATCAAATCATTCATTTTTTGCGAAAGAATTTCTGATCGAACCTTTCACACTTTACACAAGATTTTACAGTTGAAGGAAAATCACCCATAAAAATGTGAAAGTCAAAACCTCAGAGAATACACAGAGAGAATATGGCAGAGAAAACGTAAAGCATAAATGTAACACCAGCAATTCATGGCTAGCTACCCCAGTTTATAAAATACTGTAAAATACTTTATTTTTGCTTGGAATTAATTTTCGCTGAAGGAATGATTCAGTGAAAATAAAATCCAGTGAATATACCTTTATTCCTTTATTTTACATTCAACTTGTTAAAAATTAGTGAGAATAAATTCCATACAAAACACTCAAAAAATCTTTTCACCGAAAATTAATTCAAGCTAAAATAAAGTATTTTACAGTACATCTTTTTTTAACTTTAGACACTCCAACAGGAACAGGTTTCATACTGAAAAATATATGTGAAACAAAATAATAAATAATTTTCATTTTCATCCCAGATTTTATGCATAAGTATATCTGTGCAGAATGTCTTCTGATCTTCAACGAGTACGACAAGGATAGCCATACCAAGATAACAAACCATCATATGGTAATCCAGTTACAGCCGATATTCTACTCATGTCCGTCTTGCTTCACTTATTTCAACTATTACCATGACTGCCATCTACATATGGTGAAGGAGAATCACCGTTGGGAGGTCTTGCAAACTAGAGGTTAGTTTTTATCCAAGACAGCTTGAATGCTTTCAATAAAAGAACTGTTTGTGAGGGTTTTTCAATCAAATAATCTGTTCTTCATGAACGTTACGATTACCCCGGTAACGCAATGAGGTGATGCACCAGAGATTCAAAAAAACAGTTTGTTGTGTTTTGTGCTACTGAATGTACCTCTAGGGACAGAACATTTAAAAGCCTTTTAGTGTAAAAAACAAAAAAAAAAAACATTTTTAATTTATTGTTGTCCTTATTGTGGAAGTGTACTTTTATATTTTTTTTAAATTTTTCTTCCACCTTTTTAAAATTCTGCCAAAAATCCTTTAAAAAACTTGTAACGTGCACATTTTTAACTTGCATATTTTTTTGGAGCCTAATTAAAGAATTTTAATGACAACTTACAACCGAACACATCCTTATCTTTGTTTCAACTTGACAGATACATCTTCTATGGTCGGACCAATCCCCATCACTCAGGAAGTCTTCAAACTTATAGTCACACAGTTGAGAAAGCATACACCATCTATGTTTATATGTAAAACTTGTAATGGAACCATATCGCATGGAAAATACAGCCTTCAACGTCACGTTAATAGGTAGGTGTTTACATTAAAAATTGAGTTTCCATAGCAATAAGTGTTCCTATGTTGATGTTCAGTTCCTGCTATTGACTGCACCAAATTGGTTGACTGTTGTTAAATAACTTAGAAGAAGAATACAAATTATCCTCGGGGGCGGACATCCGGGCATTTTCACCACCTGGCAACCCGCGGCGGTGAAAACAAAGGCCCAAAACTCGCAGAAAACAGTACTTTGGGATGATTGTTGAGACTCCCCTGAACAGTGTAACAAGATTAGCCCTACGTGTGTAACATATATAAATTTGATTGTTCGGGATTACTTCAAAGTTGAGTTCGTGTTGTTTTCTCGAATTTTCACCGGCTCGACCAGCGTTCCACAGCAGCGCGCACAGAGCCCATAGAAATGCATGGTACAGTGGTGAGCGTCGTAGCAACGTGGAACGTCTGTGACGTAGCTCCGTCCCCGAGGATAGGTAACTGGTGAGCTTTAAATTACTGTAAAATACTTTATTTTCACTTGGAATTAATTTTCGCTGAAGGAATGATTTAGTGAAAATAAAATCCAGCGTATTTTCTGGTACCTTTTTTCCTATATTTTACATTCAAAATATATTCCATACAAAACACCCAGAAAGTCTTTTCAGCGAATTAATTCCAGCTAAAATAAAGTATTTTACAGTAGTCATGTCTGACAAAAAAAACAAAGTGTTGAGTGCCAAAGTTAATTTTTGTCACCTTTCACAACAATATATTTTTTTTTCAGATTTCTTCAACAAATTTTTTTTTATATGTATAGTTGATTAGAATAAAAATGTCAAAAATGTGTGTTTTTCCAAAATTTTGACAGGAATTCCAGCATTCAGAAAGTTAACACTGTAATATTGTAATAGTGGACTTGTGTTTCTAAAAGAGCAAATATGGTTACCATAGTAATCAAGTTTCAGGATTGTCACCTAACCATTTAAATCTTTGAGCACATCAGTTTTGCATCATTTTGCCTGCTTTTAGATATGTTTTTTTTTTCCTAATTTTTGTCCAAATTGACACTGGTCTTAATTAAATTTTTGGTAAAAATGTGGAAAAAAATATTTGGGTTTTATTTCGTCAATGGTGCCAAAAGTGGACTTTAACTAGTCGTAATACTGTAAAGGGATTAATTATTTACTGGGTTTTAATTTTGCTTATATCGCTGACTGGAAAATGTGTTAAATTAAAACCCAGTGATTATGAAAAATTTAGCATAGAACACATTATCTAAATGATAAAACTGTGAATTTAAAACCCACCGAATATGCCTGAAATGGTAAATCAGCAAAATTTAAACCCAGTGAAAATTGGTCATTTTACAGTACTACTACCCCGGCAGCCAAAAATATTGCTGTGAGAATTTTTAGAGTCGTGGAAATTCTAGAGTTTTTACAGTGCACTATCCAATAAATTGTAGTTTATTCCAATTGATCTTTTACTAAAAGATCGTAACACCAATTACATCTTTTTTCAGCTGTTTAGATCCAAAACTTGTTCCGCTACCAAACCATCCGATTATAAATTGCATGGAAATGTTTTTAAATCCTCCATGGCTGTGTGAATGCTGCGGTTCTTATATATGCCATACTGAATCAAATGCAGTACAAAACCATAAGAAGATGTGTAAAGCACTCAAAATAAAGGTAAGTGTTTTTACTGAAATCACCAAAATATTCTCCCAAAGAGTAATCTGCATACAATTCAGTGCTTGGTTGGGTTTACCTTGCAAGCCCATCTTCCATTGTCTGCTATACACTGCCCAATCCACCATTAAACACGGGTATTTGGTTAAGTAGACTTGTGTCTTATTATCAAATGAAGATGAAAAACACTGTTGTTTCATTATATATCCATTATAAGTATACAATATATAGTCAAGCATACTTTCTCTATTAATAGCACATGTGCTCTCTCTGTCTGTTCGTCTGTGCGTGTTTGCTCACCTCTGTCTAGGAAATGCCTGGGCTGATCACATTCAAATTTCACATATGCATATCAATTTGTTTCACGATCTGATTAAAGATGGCTGAATGGCAGCCATTTTTATGCTTAAAATTTCAAACATTTCTGCCATTTCTGAGCTGAATCTTGGTTACACATCAACATCTATTGTCCATCTTGGTACATCAAATTTACAACTAGGTACATGACATGAAAAGAAAGCAGAAATAGAAATGTGTATTTTCCCTTCCATTGGAATAAAAAATACATAAGCTTACTTCTTTACTCTTATGTAATTTGCTTCTTGTTCTGATTCAAAATGACCGACACTCATTTCAGTTTTGTTTACTGTTTAACTAACAGGGACTCTGTCAAGACATGACTTGTTTTAACAATTATAATCAAGGTCTGTGTTGGAAATTACGTTCATTTGGACCCAAAATCAAAATGTATAAATATATGCAAAATATTGCAATACAATATTGAAAATAAGTCTATTGACACTACTAGTACCGTAAAAATAATCTATGATAATGTCTTTTAAATTCACAGAGTTGTTTTAATTACAAGAACCTATCAACGTTCAGAGAATACATTTTGTACCACAGTGTTGTGTTGAAATTGAAATCTGCACCAGATCTATCAGAGTATTTCAAGGACAGTCATGTTGCCGAGTTTGTAAAAAAAGGCACTCCTGTGACTAGAGTACGCAAGAACTGGAAAATGCGATCTCTGTCGAAATCTGGATTGGGGTTTATAAAAACAGATCCTGGAACGGCGGTGAACAGATACGCTGTAAATGCAGGATATGAAGAAGATGTCACTGATCTCAACATCAATTCTGTTTGTGATGTGGACAATCAAGAGGAACAGTTTGATTCACTTACCGAGTCTAATTCATCAGACGATGAATCAATGCTCTGTGAAAATGCATCTAATTCTGCAAATGGAAATGATAAATCGACGCTCCACACTGATCATGGTAGTGAATCTAAGAGTGATGGGATGCAAGTCTCACACTTGATAAATCTTGTCGAGTCTAATGTGTCCATGAAGCACGAGATTGATTCTATACTGGATAAGTGCTCTGATAGCACAATACAAGTATTGTCTCAAATGATAAATAATAAAACTAAACGTGGGTCACCTGCAGGCTCAGACAATCCACAGCAACAGCATAAACCAAATCCACATGGTCAGAGGTTCTTTCCTTATACACGGAATTCCAAGAAGAGTCACCCTCCTAAACGTCCCAGATACGAGAAAGTCAGCTCCAAGCCACAACCTCTGATGTCCATAACAATTCCCCAACCGCTGATGTCAATATCAACGTTCTCACCACATACAAATGAGCATCACTCATACGTACAAATGGAAGACATTTCAAACCAGGATTCTCTGTCATCAGACGTAGACGCTCATCACAGTCAGTTACCACTTAGCAGTACTAGTGAAGCACCACTCCATTCTCAAATGTCGAGACTAGAAGATAATACAGCAAGAACAGTTCAGCAAGAAAATCTTTCCAAAGTCAATGGCGATCTGGTGCCTAGTTCAGTGTTGACACCATCGAACACGTCAGAAACACGACAGGAACCTTCGTTTTCACGTCTACAGACAATGACTCAAATTATTCTCGTTGATTTAGACAACTGGGCAGGATTCTTTAAGAAGCTGCCGAGAGTGTTACCCATGAGAACTTTTGTATGGGCGTTCCACGGTGGTCAAACCAACTGGAAAGAACCCACGGAAAGCAAAGCGTATCAGGATCTTATAAACACTCAGAGATTACACTTCAACCACAAGAGTGGCCGAACTAAGAATGCGGCAGATTTTGCAATGTGTACTGTGGTACGAGTAGTATTTATTTTTTCATTATTTTCAAGTGTTTTTAACAATTTCAACTTATCCACGTTTGTTTATTATTTTAAAGTCATTTATTAGTTCTTAAAGTGAGTATTTGAGTATAATCTCACAACAAATCAATTTTATATTTAATGTACAATCCAACTGTGGAAGCTAGTGGGATTTAACAGGGTTGAGAACCAAATTTTTTTTTTTTAATTTGATTTCTGTATTAAGTAGTGCATTCATTGTCTAAAAACTTAGAACGTAATTTGTTTAGAACCAGAAATGGCTTTTATATTATATTTTGAGGGCATCCACACAGACTATTTATATTTTGCAAGACTCACTAAGATGCAAACTGCCAACTTGTAAAATTCAGTGTTTTGCAAGATTTTGGCATTTTGCCATACTGACAATACCATCTGTTATTATTTTGGAAGGATGCTTAACCATTTCACCACCAGTTCCCTCTTCTTATCACAAATCCACAAAATAGTCTTGTTTATAGTCTGCACGTTCCGTCAGAGTTTGGGACAAAAATACACAAATTTTTTGTTCGAAAACTAAAAATTGACTGAAATTTTGTCTGTTGGTTCCAAAATTAGGGTTTATTTGCAGAAATATTGAAGAATATAAAAAAAAATTGCAAAGAAATTTGGGCGGCAAAATCTGGTGGTGAAAAAGTTGATTGATTTTAGTGTCAGTTAATAGTGATTTCAGTAATTTTACAGCAGTTATGGGGATTTAATATTCTGACAGTAAGTTAGCAAAATATGGCTTAGTTATTGTCCAACCAAGACTTGACAACGCTGTTCCAAATGTGCCATTTTGTTTATTTTTAATAGGCCGGCAGACTAGACGTCTTACTTCGTAGAGAAATAGTTTTTATTATTCTGTCAGCTGACAAAAGTTTTGTAGAATTACGTAACGAAATGGCGGTTACCAATCGGGAGACTGTTATGTTGAATCCTCATTCTTTGACCAATGAGGAACTTTGTGATAGAATCTATCAGGAGGCAGAAAAGGAAGAACAAAGAGAAGATCTAATTGATAGTTCATTGTTGGCAGCCAATGCTGAAGACTCTCTCATAGATAGTTCATCAACGGCAGTAAACACTGAAGCCGAGGAAAAACTATTGCTTAGCGAGTAATGAGATTAGTCTTCAAATACTGATTGGTATTTATGTGACAATATGCAAATATTCCACCTGTTTATTTTCATTTGAATAGCCAATCAGAGATGAAATTTGAATTAGCAATTTTAGAATTGAAAATGACATGACTAGGGAAATTTGCATATGGATTTGTGTGCATCTGATCAGTTGTGATAGTGTGTATTTAATAATTTATATTTAAATTGATTTGTATATTAATAAAATACAAAGTCGCTCAAATATAATTGTCACTGCAGTTGTATTATATTCTGAAGTATTATACGCCTGACGTCGAAAACAATAGAATTTCGTTAAAATTATGGACAGACATGTTTGAAAGCGTTAAAAATTCTAGCACTTTTTCACTTCAAATACTGAAGCGCCATCAGTGCATGATAAAAATAGAATGTTCGCAGAGCTTTTATTTCAAGCATTTATCTCATTAAAGGGCGATGGCCGTCTTGCCGCGCCCTGTTCGATATGGGACTCATAGCGATGTACACATCGCGTGTAAAATACATTGTTTACTTGAAATTCTAACACGCACTGCGCAACGACCAAGCAAAGTATGCACTCAGGTAGTACGGTAACGCCTTGACCTTTGCTACACATTGGTCGATACTGTCATTGTACTTTGTTTACACCTGACGTTGTTCTCGTAAGTATTTGACTCCCGCATGCGGAGCACGTAATTGGAGACTTTGTGGTTAGTGCGTCTGTGTTTATGTATGTACATGTACCTATGTATGTGTCTATTCCACCGATATCTCAAGAACCAATAATCAGATTTCAATGAAACTTGGTACACAGATGCTCTGAGACATGGATATTAATATTAACCTGAATAGTTTTTGGTTGAACTGAGAAAATTGGGATGAGTACTATAACAGATAGCCATGAAGAGGTACTGTGTGTAAACCATAAACTACATTTATTGTATATTGCTCAATACTAATAGTATCTTTTCTTGCTAGTTTATGCGGAATAAACCAATTGTCCAGCTACTATAGTTTTCTGCAGATTTAATTCACTATCAAAAAGCAACAAGTCAGCTCTCTTGTTGACTTCTATTTTCCCAATGTGATCCAATTTTGCAATTCTGAAAAAAAAATGAATAACCGTCAATCAGGTTGACAGTAATTTTTATTTGAGACTTTTTCAGCAAAAAATGTTTTGAAGCATTTAACCCTAGCTACATAACTATTTCAACATCAATGTCTGAAATTTTTACCTTTCAAAATGTCTGCAAAGTGTCAACCAAGATATGTAGCCGAAGAGATTTTTATTAATTATTAGCTGGGTTTTAATTTGGCTAATAAATAAAATCCTCTAAATTTAAATCTACTTGAACATGTAAAATAATAATAATAGAATTCATTGTTTCACTGACAAATTCATGAATATGCACAAAAATCACTATACTGATAATGAAACTAAAAGTCAGTTAAAAAAAATGACTGCAGTATTCAGCTAATGCATTTTTTTAATTTTATTTGCCTCTACAGAAAAGTCACTGACACTCAGAACCCCCAGGGTAATTCTCACTACTACAAAATTTCTGTATTTTCACTGACTCACGAAATTTGCCAATAAACTCATATCTTGTGCAATTAATGCAGTTCACTGGCTGTGGTGGAAACAGCTGATGAGCACTCACCTGGCTGGCGTCTCGGTCACCATAGCAACTGCTTCTCCAATATTCAAACCAAGAGTTTCAACCAATGAATGGAATGCATCTTTTACTGAGCAGCAACTGCCTGCAATTGTCTCGCTGCCACTCAAATAAAGACATTTGCCATCAGCCGACACTTCCACTGTGGGGACAAAAAAATACAAACTGGTTAAGTTGTGTCTTTCAGTAATTGGGAAAATATTATCTCAAAAATAAATATTGTGGGGAGAATAATAACACTTAGTTTGTTAAAAATACATGTTGTACAAATAAACAGCAGACCATGAAATAAATTTTGTTGAATTTTTTTTCTCATATTTTCCATAATTTTTTTCCTAAGGCAATTTTAGTTTTGATGCAACCAGATTAGAACCAAAGGTTGATACAAAACTAAAAATTGACAACAATGGAAGCTTTCACTGAATACAAGAAATCATGAAATGAACATACAATTCATGCGTCAGAAACAGAGTCGCTAAATGCAAATGTTTGCATAACGCGAATTTTTTCTGGACTGTCACCTTCCATCCAATTATTACTTCAAGCAGAAAAAAATTAAATTAATAATAAGTTTATCACAAGAATATAGTAAGTATGGTGATGGTATCGTCCTTCACGTTGGTTGATGCAATCATCGTCTACGTGCATACTTAAAGGGGGGTGAAGCTACGCCACAAGACATTCCACGTTGCTAAGACCCGCACCACTGTACCACATATTTCTATGGGCTCTGTGCACGCTGCTGAGGAACACGGAACGCCGAGCGAAGAGCCTAATATGAAAAATCGAGTAAACAACAGGAACTCAACTTTGAAGTAATCCTGAACAATTAAATTTATATGCTTTACACACGCAGGGGTAATCTTGTTACACTGTTCAGGGGAGTCTCAACAACCATCCCAACGTACCGTTTTCTGAGAGATTTTCGGCGCTTGTTTTCACCGTAATGGTTGCCATGCGCTGAAAATTCCCGGATGTCCGCCCCCGAGAATTCCCATAATTTTATTATTTTATAATAAATATACAGTTTACGTACCATCTCTACCACAATATTTCACTTTCTTTCCCGGGTTTGATTCAGCCGTACAATCTGATATAAAGGCTACATTATTGATACTCCTTGTTTTCAAAAGTGTTGAAATAGTCAGAGGGTGACTGTAAAGAAAAACAAATGTTTTATTACTTCCTCATAATTTATTTATTCAGTTACCAACGAGATTTAAAGTGCCTGTGAAATGGCTGCTATTTTCACGCCTAAAATTATCCATTGATACATAAATATTATTAATTTTTATGTTTCTAAGCATGAATTATTTTTTTTAAGTGAAAAAATGTGTTTTAAACTCGGTCTACGGCAACTTTATTTTTGTGTATTTTAAAACGAGGCTCCTCATTAGCTTCTCATTTGCATACAGAAATTCCCCTTGTGACGTCAGAAGGGGAAGTCGCATGGCAGCTTGCATTGCCGATACGTGTAAATAAGGCAAATTTTCTCGTCTTTGACTAAGTTGTCACTTATGTACTTGTTCGTCGAGGAAGAATGGACCATAATGAACACATAGTATCAATTTTTGTTGCATGGGGTTGAGTTAGATGCGAAATATGTCTGTTCTGGTGTAGCTGGTCACCGTGATCATCACCGACATCGGCGCACACACTGTCGCTGGACAAAATAGAATTTGACATCGGAATTATCTCGTTATCTAGCAGGTTACTAGGCACGTCACTACACTGTTTTATTTCATCGATCGTCTGAGTAAAACTTTCAAAATTAAAATAAAAGAGAACATATTTTGACATTCTAAACATTAGACTATAGTGATCACTATAAAATAATTAAAAAAAACGACAAATCACAGTTAATAAAAAAAAAATGACAGCCGCATGGAAATAAATTGACATTTTTTTGAAATAGGTGAACGCGTCAGGTCACGACGAGGGCAAGTGCGTTAAAAGCGGCGTTTAATTGGATAACAAAAATAATCGAGATCGACACACATACAGATAAATTCAGAGTGGATTCGAGTTAGCGTGATCCATGGCATGATTGTCATAATTATAACATCATATTAAAACTTCATTTGGTGGAAACACATTGACCAAGCCCGGATTCTTATTTCATAAATTATTACGCAGATCAAGCTGCAAGCATGGAGGTAAAAAAAGAACAGAGGTGTGAATTCGACATTCAACACCAATCACCAAACAATTCAGAAACTTTTAGCCTTCGAAAATAAAAACAGTTAGCAGTGTGTAAGGGCTGTGTAATTTCCTGTTTGTCCAACGCTTCATTTTCGTGTCACTGTACAAAAGTATTGCTACCTTTTACTTAACAGGGACTAAATGGTCTCTATAAAACGATAATCAGGATCGCAAATTCTTCTGAAATTCGCCTCGGTGATCATGGGCTAGTCTGGAATCTATTTCTTTCAAAAGTGTTGCGCCAGGTTTACGTTGTCGGCGCTTCTCTTTAAACCTAGTTGTTTTTTTCATGGACGAGGACAGTTTTTCCACACAAAAAAAAGAATCTGAGGTTGAGTGGCTTTCGTCCACCGATGTCGCACCTTCGGATCGATTAGAAACGTGTGAATACTTACACTATGACTATACGTTTCACTGCAACTGCCCACAACACAACATCTAAAAACCCTCTCAAAAAAAAATAAAATAGACAAAAATAGAGAAAAATGTATATCGTTTATAGTATACTGAATGACCAGTGTTATTACGGCTCAGGGGTATGACATCCTCTCAAATTTTGGCATTTGGTGGCGCACTTTCGGCCAGAGTCGGAAATCCGGAAACAGTCGACCGTTTCAGGATAAGTGGACGTGGCTACAACATGTGAAATATCCAAAATTTACTTGGATACAAGTAATCATTTTCAGCAAAAAAATCAATAACTGCCCATTTCAGTGAGACACAGATCTAAAATGGGAAACGTGAGGGTGGGCATTGCACAGGCACTTTAAGATCACATGACAAAAATACAGACCATGTTTTGTTGCACCTTAACCTTTTCGCCACCAGTTCCCTCTTTTCGTGACAAATTCACAAAATAGTCCTGTGTATAGGTTGCACTTTCCTTCAGAAGAATGGGACAAAAACTTAAAATTTACTCAAATTTTGTCTGTCGGCTCCAAAATTAGGATCATTTCCAGAATATTGAAGAATACAAAAAAAAAGTGTAGAAAAATTTTGGTGAAAAAGTTTGGTGGTGAAAAGGTTAAAGGATACACTGAGATGTGATGCGTGATGAGGCTGCCCATGTAGTAGGCGTGATGAGGCTGCCCATGTAGTAGGCGTGATGAGGCTGCCCATGTAGTAGGCGTGATGAGGCTGCCCATGTAGTAAGCAAATAACACCGAATAAACGGCAAGGTAAAGACTATGTCTAATTATAGTAAATACGTACTGCGTGCGTGACTCGAACCGGCGCTCGCGTACGGCACCTAATCGCCTAGCTTCACGCCACTACACGTCTTCCCCTCGGCCACCGGGCATCCCCAAAAAAAGATGCTTAATAACCGAGCTTATTACGTGCAGAGAACATGAAACCCGTCCACGCGATCTGCGCCACACAGCGTGCCGTTTATTCGGTGTTATTTGCTTACTTTACTTCCTATGTCGACAGCAACTATGAGTTTAAAATTATTGCCCATGTAGTAGGCGTGATGAGGCTGCCCATGTAGTAGGCGTGATGAGGCTGCCCATGTAGTAGGCGTGATGAGGCTGCCCATGTAGTAGGCGTGATGAGGCTGCCCATGTAGTAGGCGTGATGAGGCTGCCCATGTAGTAGGCGTGATGAGGCTGCCCATGTAGTAGGCGTGATGAGGTTGCCCATGTAGTAGGCGTGATGAGGCTGCCCATGTAGTAGGCGTGATGAGGCTGCCCATGTAGTAGGCGTGATGAGGCTGCCCATGTAGTAGGCGTGATGAGGCTGCCCATGTAGTAGGCGTGATGAGGCTGCCCATGTAGTAGGCGTGATGAGGCTGCCCATGTAGTAGGCGTGATGAGGCTGCCCATGTAGTAGGCGTGAATAAATTAATAAAGTTGCACAATGAAATGTTAGTACCGGGGGTACTTTGTATTTATACACTGATGTTTTGTGTTGTTGTTTTTTTTAGACGTGGATTAGATGTATTATACACATGTATATAGATTAGTACCAAATAAATATCCTATTTGACAGCATGAATACTTGACACACTAGTCAAAAGATAGCTAATTAAAATGATTAATTATTATGCAAATTACATGCACAGATTAATTAGAATATACCTTTAGATCTGTACAAACTCATGTCAAGCTACATTCTCACACGTCTAAAAAACGCCGGTGTTAACACTGTTTTTTTGTTGTGCAATTATTAGATAATCTGCTCGCGATCTCACTTAGTAAAAACACCGGTGTTTGAGGATTGAATGCTGGCCTTCCACCTAATATTTTGTGTAGTTCATCCCAAAATGGTATAGTTTTCGGATCTCTACCGCTTCTGTAGTTGTGCTCATTCACTTCTCTGTACTTTACACGTAAAGTTTTGATCTTCCGTTGACATTGTAATGACGTTCTGTCCAACCCCTTTTCAGTCGCTTTCTCTGCAATCACAGCATATACTCTAGCATTCCTAGACGTTCGGCCCATCATTCTTTGAATATTTGATTCTCTCCATACAGATATCAGTAATCTTGTTTCTTTGTCTGACCAGTTAGACATTCGACCTGTAACCTCTGACGCCATCTTGTGTAATGACAAGCATAAATAAGTCGGTAATAAAGGGCGTTTGGCCGTCGTATTGTGTTCACACGGCACATTGCGTTGTGCAAGAGCCGGTGTGACAACGGCGTTTAGGATCTGGTCTACCCCTTTTACAATGGTGCCAAAAACGACGACGTCACAATGGCGTATTCTGTTCACACAAGCATTTTAACAACATTCTCAAATAAAAGGCGTTGTGACAACGGCTTATTTCGTCCAGTGAGAACACCACTTAAGTTTCAATGCAAGTGTGCAAACAGATGTAAAGATAAACAATAAACATCCTAAAACTAATTATTATGCAAATTACCTAATTAACATGCACAGATTTCTACCTAAATCGAATCAGGTTAGGTGTTCATAATATAGTAGAATTGTGCCTAGTTTCTAAGTGGTTCTTGAGATATCAGAGAAAACTTGATACACAGACACACATGCATGTTTACTTTGTGTAAAGAGGAGCGAAAAATTGGAAGCTGAAATGATCGACAACATTCAATAAAATCATTGAAAATTCAGTACATATTTCCCACAATTCATACAAATTTTTATAACCAAATACTTCACATAATAGTCTTTTTGTTTGTTTCTTTATTTATTTGTTTGTTTATTATTGTTACATATAATAATATATCAGTGCCTCAAAGAGGTTTTATGAACTGTATGTGTCAAAGGGGAGAATGCATCAGGTGAAAACACCTATACAAGGCATTCTCTCTAAAATAATTTTAGTACATTCATTAATTATGAAGAATACTTAGGTATACCCAGTATCAAACAGAAGCTGAAAATAGCATTTTCTACCAAAAATGACAAAAATATTCACCAAAAATAGAGAATTGAAGATATAATCACAAAAAGAACAAATCAGACAGAGGTTCACCCAAAGTTTTCAAGAAGAAGATGGAAATGTAAATGAAACTGGTCACTGGTAGCATAGTGGTTTTCGCATCAGACTCAAGTTAAAATCCTACCTTAGGCTGAACATCGAAGGGTCGACCCATACCCTGGGTGAGTGTGACACAGACTCTATGGGAAGGCCAATTTCACTGGCCGAGATTCATTCACTAACGAATGCGGCTTCGCAAGAACCTTGGTTAAGGTCCGCAGGTGCTTGTGTTCGACCGAGCCTGGTTGACGCCAGGATAGCGCATTAAATTGCCATTTGATAGGAAGATGGCTGCACAGCCCTGTCATGTAGTCCCAAATATGGATATGACTTCTGTGGCAAAAATGCACTATGTGTCAGCAGAGACAACAGTGACATTCAATGTCCAGAACTGTCGCCTGGCACAAAAAACATTAATAAAAAAAAGAGCTAGAAAATTTTATTTTTAAAAAAAGAATTTAAACTTACACATGACGCATATCACCAATGACTTCAACTGATGGTGGTGTCAATCCACTATATTTGTCCAACTTGGGAAATACTTCAGTCAAACCAAAATTTACCAAACTTGGATTCCTTAAAAAAAAAAGTTAATGATGTAAATGCTGTGTCTAAAGTGGGACATAAATGAGACACAAATTTTCCAAATAAGGAAAAAGACCAACACTTTGGAATCTGTCACCATAACGCCATAAGTTTCAGCGTGCCGTAATTTTGCGGTATTTTACGTAGTATTTTCATCCTACCATATTAGGAAATACAAATTCCAAATATGGAATGATTATGTGCATAAGCGTCCTCTAATAATAAAAACAAACATAGCTGCCACCAGCCAGAGTTTGACCGGACTCCATACAAAGAAGTGATTCTGTTCTAAACTTTTTAGATTTCGGCATTCCCATGATGTATCCGTGGTAGAAAAAGATGTATAATAATAAGGTTATAACGAAGATACCTCAAAATATGCACTCAGACAGTACGCTGTTGCATCGACCTCCGCTGCACGTCAATCGATACTGCCACTGTACTGTCTTCGTGCATACTAGGTATCTTCGTAATAACCTTATAGTAATAATGACGGTATTCATCATTTCTATCAGTTGTAAACAATCGTTTACCTGTGGTGAAAAGTACAGACGTTGAATATATGTGTGATGTGGAACTGTACTGACGGGTCGGTTTGCAGTGCACCAAGTATGTCATCTTCTGTGGCTATTTTGTCATGGCCAAGGGATGGAACAATACCTCTGGAAATAAAAAAAAATAATAATAAATAATCAAAGATCTTAAAAATGAACTGACAGCCATTTTTTTTTCTTTTCATGTCCTATAGGACTGCCTGTGTATGTATTGTTTATTATATTTATTTATTGTATTTATTATCAACATTTATTTTGCAAAAACTTCATTTTTACATTGATTAGAAAATCATGCCAAAAAAAGTTTTGAAAGTAAGATTTATGTTATTCTCATGTGTGAGTAAATGATTATAATATTATGTACATATCAAAATATGTTTTATTTTTGTTTATTTTTAGCAAATTATTGAACAAAAAATATGTTGACAAGAAAATTACATTACATGGATTAGAAAATCATGCCAAAGAACAAAATCGGAATTTGTTTGTTACAACAAATGATTGATCAGAAAACAATTTTTTCATGGTGGAAAAGCTTCGGTATTTTGCGAACTGACAGGTGGTAGTGTAGTAACCCTGTAGGGTACTGCCTCACAGGTCTGTATCCTCAGTGTCAACATGGAATACAATATTTTATAACTTGTTTGGCTGACTCACCTTTCATGAAGCAGTTTTATTCTCTGATAATCTGATTTCCTATCAACATGGGGACTTATAGTCATAACTTTACAGCTCGGCATTGAATCTAACAGCCTGGTAAACTCTGTAATGTCCATCTCATTGTCGCTTTCTGGAAGACCCCCTAAGTCATTGACAATTGGTCCCTGGATAGTGTAACAAATATGCGAGTGATGTTGTTGCAACATGTATTCAATAATGCATCCCATATGATAAACAATGCAAAGATTTAGTTTGCACAAAATCTAAACATGGACTGTGCAAAAACCATTGCCATTTAATATAAAAGCATTACAGTCCCCATATTGCATGCATGCAAAATGCATGTTGGTTTTGGGCAGATATGTCACATAATGAACACGACAGAGCATAAGGTCTCATGCCACTAATCAACACATGCCACAATCAATTTAAATGCCTTGCAAGAACCAATGAAATTTTTTAAATATTTATTTTCTCAGGTGCTCCCTGTTTGAGGGCGTGATCACCTGGGTCAAAGGTGTGGTCTTTTGTTTACTACTTAGCGGCTGTGTACCTGTGGGTTTATTCTGTGTGTAATTGGATGTTCTAATCTTTGTGTTTTTCCAGTGATTTCTCTAGGTGCAATCCAAATACAGTAGGTGTGTCTTGTTTACCTGAGATTTGTAAAAGTTTGAGCTGGCCAACATGTTAGTTTTTTTCATGCAGTTGATTACTGGCATGTTGATTTCCCATTTTTGAGCAATGTTTTCAACTTTGTTCATCATTTTCATATAGCAATCTTGTCATATGTTAACATTGTCGTCTATGGAGTTTCACCTGCTACTAAGTTTTTCATACATTTGTAGCAATGTACCCGAGTTTGAATGATATTTGTTGTACCAATGAATGAGTGCGCGCTCCCACAAAGGACGTTCCTGCCACCGTAAGTTCAAGACATCTAATTTAATGCTACCAAGTATATAGAACAAATATATAATACAACTTATGTAACCTAAAAACAAAAGAATCATTATATAAACTGTGGTGGCACTGTTTACTCAAGATCCAATCTTACCTCTGCATGTATGCCTTCACAGATAGCACCATTACCAGGCTTTCCTATTATGATTTCAAGTGTTTGAATAATTTCAAATGTTTCGGATTTTTTGTTATCCTTTGGTAACACCATGGTAGCAAGAAACGAGGTGACTCCTAACTTGGGAAACAGCTTCTGTGGATATTCTGAAATAAGATTTGGTGAGGAACAGATGAAACTAAACATGACAGAATTTAACCTTGATTAATAGGCAGTGATCTTTATTTAGTATTTTCACATGCAGGACATTTGTGCAATCACTCTGACAAAGCAATATAGGCTTCACACAACTATTGGAATTTGTGAATCAGCATGGGGGTCTATTTTGCTTGTGTATTTCAGACATTATTATTGAACACAACACTAGAATAACTAAGCCTTAAGATTAGTGAGTGAAATTTTAGAAAAAAACAACAACTGGTTTTGAAATGCCGGACTGACACATTTAGAGTAACTATTGTAAAACCATTTATTTTCACCGACATTTAATTTCACTATTATGATATTTTGAGCATATGCACTGGGTTTTAATTTCAAGAATTTATAAGGGAAACAAAGAGTTTTATTGTTATTTTAGAATTAATTTAGCAGATTTTACTCATCAGCGAAAATAACGAAATTAAACACAGTGAATAATTATGCATTTGCAGTACTCAGCTAGATAACATTTCGGTTGAAATAACTGCATTTTTAGGACTTTCAATGTGATGATGTTGATTTTAAGCAAAAGTTGAAGAATATTGTGTTCTGGTTTACATCATGTGGTACTTACACTGGATAACATGGCATAACATATACAAAGTGTATTGATCATGGAAATAAGCAAAAATAAAACCCAGTGAATTAATTAATCCTTTTACAGTATATTAACCTCTTGAGTGCCATTGCCAACTTTTGGCACCATCTACAAAAATTTTTTGTACAGTCTGCTTCTCTTTTAATGAAAAGTTGATAAAAATTGACAAACCTTTTGATCAAAAACTAAAAACAATATCTAAAACTGTCTGTACGGTCCAAAATATGATGATATTTAGTGAAAATTTTACAAAATGTGGAAATATTTGCACTAAATTTTTAAAAATATCTAGCACTCTAAAGGTTAGCTATAACTCTGCGCTGAATAATCAACTCGTCTGATGCTTGTTTACTGCCTAGTAACAGATTATAGAGACTAATTCTCAATAAAATAGTACCTACCTGGATATTTCCAGTACTTATCCAAGTCTAAGCCATCTGGTCCTAAAAATAATTTAAGACATATGAAATAATGTTTATGTTAGTACATGTCTTCATTTTTATGAAAATTTGATACATAGTTTAGAATATAAACATCCTGGCTATATGTGGTTCAGTGAAGCGGCACTAATCGTTCACACACACTGATGCTAAGTAGAGATCGTACACTTTTTAAGATGGTGGTGCTCAAAAATTTTGCTGAATTTGGTTAACCGATGGTTGTGTGCGATTGTTTCATATCATGTAAGAGGTGTGTATTTTAGAAACAAATCTGGTACTGTATTATTTGGTGCAAAGTGACAAAAGTTGAATTTGATGTTTAAAGTCAAAGGTCAAAATAATAATAGAGGATATCTAATGAGTGACGTCTACGAAAAAATATTTCATCAATCAAGTTGTCAATATATTTCTGGGTATAGCAATACATTGGCAATCTGTTTCAAAATTTTGTGGTAATTCTTTCTGTGGTATCACATAGTTCACAAGAGATTGGCAAACAGTATAGTCGGAGAAAGCATCCTGTGTTTGGAGAATTAGAAATGACAGGGTCCACAAATGGCAATTTTAATGCATTATCCTGGCGTCAACCAGGCTTGGTCAAACAAAAGCATCTGCGGACCTTAACCCTAAAGTCGCATTCGTTAGTGAATGAATCTCAGCCAGTGGAATTGGCCTTCCCATTGAGTCTGTGGCACACTCACCCAGGGTAGGGGTCGACCCATTTGATGTTCAGTCTAAGGTAGGATTTGAACTTAGGTCTACCGATCATAAGTCTGATGCAAAAACCACTATGCTACCAGTGTCCAGTGACAGGGTCCACAAATTTGATATTAAAGGACAAAAAAAATATTTGACAACATAAATTACTGTAAAATATGTATTAGAAGCTATGGCTTCTTTTAAAATGGTACAATGCAACAGAGGGGATGCGGCTTCAATTAGAGCATCTACACATATGAGAAATTGTGAATGTTTGGTTCTTAATTATTCAAAAAGAATTGGTGCAACTTATATTAGCTAGAGATGCGGCTTCTAAAACAGATTTTACGGTAATCTCTCACCCCCTTGGTTATTATCACCAAATTATTACTGATGATGCAGACAACATAGCATACTGATGATGCACAGAAAGCATAGCATACTGATGATGCACAGAAAGCATAGCATACTGATGATGCACAGACAGCATAGCATACTGATGATGCACAGACAGCATAGCATACTGATGATGCACAGAAAGCATAGCACACTGATCATGCACAGACAGCATAGCACACTGATCATGCACAGACAGCATAGCACACTGATGATGCACAGAAAGCATAGCATACTGATGATGCACAGAAAGCATAGCATACTGATGATGCACAGAAAGCATAGCATACTGATGATGCACAGACAGCATAGCATACTGATGATGCACAGACAGCATAGCATACTGATGATGCACAGACAGCATAGCATACTGATGATGCACAGACAGCATAGCATACTGATGATGCACAGAAAGCATAGCATACTGATGATGCACAGAAAGCATAGCATACTGATGATGCACAGAAAGCATAGCATACTGATGATGCACAGAAAGCATAGCATACTGATGATGCACAGAAAGCATAGCATACTGATGATGCACAGAAAGCATAGCATACTGATGATGCACAGAAAGCATAGCATACTGATGATGCACAGAAAGCATAGCATACTGATGATGCACAGAAAGCATAGCATACTGATGATGCACAGAAAGCATAGCATACTGATGATGCACAGAAAGCATAGCATACTGATGATGCACAGAAAGCATAGCATACTGATGATGCACAGAAAGCATAGCATACTGATGATGCACAGAAAGCATAGCATACTGATGATGCACAGAAAGCATAGCATACTGATGATGCACAGACAGCATAGCATACTGATGATGCACAGACAGCATAGCATACTGATGATGTACAGAAAGCATAGCATACTGATGATGCACAGACAGCATAGCATACTGATGATGCACAGACAGCATAGCATACTGATGATGCACAGACAGCATAGCATACTGATGATGCACAGACAGCATAGCATACTGATGATGCACAGACAGCATAGCATACTGATGATGCACAGACAGCATAGCATACTGATGATGCACAGACAGCATATCATACTGATGATGCACAGACAGCATATCATACTGATGATGCACAGACAGCATAGCATACTGATGATGCACAGACAGCATAGCATACTGATGATGCACAGAAAGCATAGCATACTGATGATGCACAGAAAGCATAGCATACTGATGATGCACAGACAGCATAGCATACTGATGATGCACAGAAAGCATAGCATACTGATGATGCACAGACAGCATAGCATACTGATGATGCACAGAAAGCATAGCATACTGATAATGCACAAACAGCATAGCATACTGATGATGCACAGAAAGCATAGCATACTGATAATACACAGAAAGCATAGCATACTGATGATGCACAGACAGCATAGCATACTGATAATGCAGACAGCATAGCATACTGATGATGCACAGACAGCATAGCATACTGATGATGCACAGACAGCATAGCATACTGATAATGCACAGACAGCATAACATACTGATGATGCACATAAAGCATAGCATACTGATGATGCACATAAAGCATAGCATACTGATGATGCACAGACAGCATAGCATACTGATGATGCACAGACAGCATAGCATACTGATGATGCACAGAAAGCATAGCATACTGATGATGCACAGACAGCATAGCATACTGATGATGCACAGACAGCATAGCATACTGATGATGCACAGAAAGCATAGCATACTGATGATGCACAGAAAGCATAGCATGCTGATGATGCACAGAAAGCATAGCATACTGATGATGCACAGAAAGCATAGCATACTGATGATGCACAGACAGCATAGCATACCGATGATACACAGAAAGCATAGCATACTGATGATGCACAGAAAGCATAGCATACTGATGATGCACGGACAGCATACCGTACCAATGATGCCTTACCTTCAGTGCGTCCCACTCCATGGTTATGAATGTCAATAAAACCTGGCGTTACAATATCAGCAGTATAATGGTGATCGACTGACTCTGGTTGAAAGTCAGCTTTATCCAATATTTCTAGAAAAACAAACAATTTAAATCTTTAAAGAAAATCCTGTTGAGCTCTTGAAATCAAAACTTGTAAAATGTTAATATTTGTTTCCTTTGAAAAAGGCAGTGATTTTTCTAGCCCTGGGCACAGTCCAACCTACAGGACTGTACTGAGAGCTGCATTCTAAATTACACTAATATGAAAACATCACAGAAATATTTTACAAACATTGTACCGGTAAAAAGCGAAGCAAAACAACTCCTTCGCTTAGTCTCCAAGGACGGTTACAGTGAGTGTAAAGTAATAATGGGCCATTCCAGTTTATATCTGCACGCCCCCATGTTGATGAGTTTGTGTGTTTACTTTATACAGGGTATAATTTCTATGGGTGTATAAGTCATACAAAGTTTTATTTCTAAATCACCATTCACCATACAGTAATGGAAATCCAAAACTATAGGTCCTACTTACAGTGTTGATGAGTTCCTTTGTGACACCATACAGAGTAGGATTTCCAAATATAACTCTCATCCACAGTCGACTGTGTCTCATCATATGCTAATTTACCAAGTTCAAAATTGTATATCTGATAATGGAAATCCAAACTAGTCCTGATTCACGGTGTTGATGAGCTCATTTGTCCCACAATCATTATCTATTTCATACTGGCCCAATACAGTCAGAATTCCAAGTTTTTTTAGTCATAGAGTGTTGGAAATCCAACCTCATCAACCGGTATGTGGTGAGATAAGCTAGGCCATATTTTATTTTGCAGCCATAACTGCCTGGATTTCCAGAATTTTTTTTTCCATACTCGTCTGGATTTTTGGATTCTGTTTTTCCATATACAGTTGGAAATCCGGGGTATTTTCCCCATCATACAGTGCTGGAAATCTGACCTCATCAACAGGGGGGTGCAGATTTAAACTGGAATGGCCCAATATTACGACTGTTTCCCAGAATTGGTACGAGGGCAACCATTTCCAAAGCCAAAATTCATATAGGCATCAATGTCTCGGTGAAGCCTTGAATTTGCATAGATATGTGTGTGCACTCCCCAATTATATACGTAATATATATATTGTATATGCACTTCCTAAGGTAACCTATAGTTAATATCTAGAGGGGGCCTGTACAATTGAATTGGAGGGCTTAGGGTGAGGGTAAGAGTTAGGATTAGGGGTGTAGGGTACAAAAGGAACACTACTGTAAACATTGTGCAGTATCTCAAGTTCAAAGTTCAAGCTTTGCATATTATGATTATGAATCATTTCTTAATGAAAAGGGCAAGAATTTAACATATGTTGTGTATTATTTTCAATAATATGGTTGCAAAATATAGAATATCAGGAAGCAGAAATTCCAAATGTACCATTCATTTGACCTCTGACCTTCAGACTCATCACTCGGCAGCAGATGGGCCGCCCACATATATTCATACCTGTAATAGTTTCATTGCGTATTAGTATATGGAAATTTCCTTCTTTTACTCTTCCTCCAGGGCACACTAGACGCTTACACGACACACATACAGTAGACGGCATATCTCCATTTGATGCTATGTACACCACATGCGCTCGGAACGTTTCCTGGATAATAAAAAATGACCTAAAGTGGGATCGGCATAGCTGTGGAATCATAGCCCTATGTTGCCGACCGCATTATTTACGTGACTGACTCTGGCCGGCCCATAGGGCTATGGGGCCTTGTGCGACTGAATACCGGTTAAAATCCACATGCCAAATTTGGTCGTCGCGAAAATCACATTTTAAGACCTTCGAAAGTACTCACTATGTTTATTTACTTCCAAACAATGACCAGAACCTATCTGCGCTGTGAAATGATGACGGTGGTCATAAAAATTGACTTTATTTACCGTACACCGAGTCGCAGAATAACAAGACGAAAGACGCCATTTTGGACTACAGAGTTACGCGAGACCTATAGCAAATTACGCGAGACCTATAATTTTGTACCACGTGACCGAAATCAGTAGATAAATTGCGTTTATGCAACTAGTTTCTATTATTAAACAAAAATCATACAATTATAAATACTGTATGTGATTGCTTTGTTGGAACAATTAGAATAACGGGAAGAGTGAGTTTTATTCTTCCACCACTGTATCACATGACCGCCAAACGAGATTATATTTATTCTGCGCTAGGGAGTGTGGGATGTCAATGGCTGTCGTTTTCTCGTAATTTGCTTGGTTTCCGCGGTAATTGTAAAATATCACAAATTATTGCTTATTTATAAACACAAATTGCAAACAAAAGTTTGTATGTTATTCATCCAGCTATCAATTCACAATAAAGGTATGTCACACCATCGTAATCGAAAGCAAAAGCGATTTAATTTACGTATGCCAGATTTCTGTTTTTAAACGGTGATAGATCCCGTAGCTCGATGTTCGACGTACAACAAAATTAAAAAAAAGACGTCCAAATGAAATTGTTTGGGCGAAATTCGATTGTAGGTCGCACCAAAGAGCTACGGAACCGCAGCTAGGATCGGCATAGTTTAGTCAGTCGCCGGTACATTCTCCTACTACTCATATAATAACACAAGGTAGGAAAGCGTTGACATCGAAACTTCCCGAAAATAACACGATTTTCCAAATTATATTTTGATCCGCTTCACATAACTCAAGCATGACATCGGTAGAAACTATCGATCGACTTGCGTTACCTTTATTCGAACTAAAACGAGTTAAATCCTGTGAAAATCGAAACACCCGAGCAATATGAATCAACCCATCTACGCGGAAATTTTGAAGCAGAGGCCCGAGCATGCGCAGTTCCAAACATGCGCAATTCCAAACATATACGCATGAGTGAGTGTATCGATTGTTCATTTTCGTATAATTTAATTTCTTTCTTTTTTTTTTCGCACGCCATATTTCAGAATTCTTGGAGGTGTAGTATCCGTGGTAAATGTCAGCCAAACGAGTCAGTGTAGACAACGTTTTTGTTTTTGTGCAACTTAATGTAATCGATATGCTACTATGTAGTATTAGTATTTTAGTTTTATTTTAGAATATTTAATCGAAAATTAAATGTTTTATTTGGTAGTCGTATATATTTTGCTAATCCACCGCGTTAGATGACGTGTAGATGATGACGTGTATTCCAGACTGATGTATCAGTTTTTCTAGTTCTATGGGATATGATGGCGGCTAAAACGAGTTCCGAACCGTGACAGCGTGCATGCCTGTGATTCTAGACGTAATATTACTGACTTATTTGGATTTTCAGTATTTCAAATTTGTTCAACTATTGAGTTTAAAATTAAAGTCCGACATTCAATTTATTCAGATTTGTCAACTTAAACTAACCTGTTGACGTACAAGTGTATTTTACGCCATATTCGCGTCCCACTCATTAACTAGTACAATTTTAGTGTTTATTTTCATTTTTTTAAATAATTGTGTATGACGTTTGAGGTGTTGCATGATAGTAAATGGCGACCAAGAATGTTTGGAACAGCACATTCTAGTATATTGTATTCGAAATTCAAGGATGCAAGGGTTTCTTGGATTGCGACCACCTGTATTCATGGTCTGTGCTAACATTACGTTTATTGAATGGCACCACCACGCGCTTGCTGGGAGGGGGTTAGTTCTCGACGAACATATTTTAATGAAGGTTACTTCTCTCCTTTTTTCTTGGGTGAGCACTTTTGTAGAGTCCAATGTCTAATACTGTATGTCGGTATTATTCCCCAAAATGAAATTACCCAACTAAAATTAATTGTGGGAATATTTGCTCCAGCCATCAGTAAAATGGCGAAGTTATGACTTGACTACGACTACCCAACAGAACATCCATCCTATCAGTATTCATTATGCTGTCGTTGACCTTTTTAGAAACGTTAGAAGTTTTTCTCCCTGCCATTTTAATTTCACTTGTAACTCAACGGAAACACTCGACCTAGAAAAACATATTTATAATGTTTTAGAAATTGTTACTTAACGTTTGTGTTCATAAACATTGATTTTCCCACAATCCAATGCGCTCTTCAAATGGAAATCAAAAGTATGAGGTTTGACCTGGGCGCAAATTGCACAGATTACCGCCGGTTACTCCTTCGATACCTTCCAATCACATGAAAATTACCCAATTAAAGCTTGAAAACGTGCCAGTTCGCACTCGTTGATCTGCACAACAGTAAAAGTCGCCATCTTTGTTTATATGATACCCATATATCTCGCAGATGCGCAGCGCGACGACTACCGCGCTTTAAAATTGTTAGTGTTTGGTCCACATTTTCATAATGACCAGTTATAACCAACTATAACGCCGCAATGACAGTGATAACCAGATTTGCATATTCATAATCCCAAGACTGTACAATAAAAGATAAACTTAATATTGTGACGTTAAATGCGGGGGGGGGGGGCCTTTATGGGGCTACACCGTATTCAGGATCGGGGAGCTTGTCTTTAATACCGGTCTAATAGTCTTTGTCTTTGGTAGCGTGCTTATCTTATAAGTCTCCTCCTTCTCGGCTCGTCCGCTGTCACAGGGTGGGGATCGTTTGGTGAATGTATATCACCACAACTGAGACTGTGCAGAGAAAGAAATATACCAGTAACGATTATAACAAATCAACACAACACAATATATACGGTTTCCTGTACTTTAATAAACAAATAACAGGGATGCTGGTCACTGGAACCAGCAATGAAGGGAATACACTGTAAAATAAAATAAATTAGAGACTTGATCGATGCTGCAGGGAACACTCCACTCTCCATTGGACAGAAATGTGCAATGTTGCGTTCCTTTGTATCTGGCACACTGTCGACGCAGCTGCACTACCATTTAAACTCGTGCTCTGTGTCCAGGGAGTATCGGCAACTGCACTGCTATCTGCTGCTACTGGTAGCACTGGTACAACGGGAGTAGTTCAGGCAGTGAGCTTCAGTGGTTCCTGTTGATCAGCAGGGATTACTGCACAGCACGTCTGCATATGTACCCCTGTATAGGGTACAGCTCACTGGAGTCAGGAATCAGCATCACAAGATGTTACAGGATCAAGTCAGGTCACCTTCCTGACTAGAGATTTTCCCTTATGTCTCAACTTAAATACCCTAGCTAATTTATGGCCATGCAAATAATAAAATGTATATAACGAAATGATTGGTTATCTCGAAATAGCCGACAAATCAGTGTACAGAGGATGCCAATTTTGGTAGTGGAATAAACCACTCTTAATCCAAGCTCTACCAATTTAAAGTAGGAGACTCGGGTCAATGATGTCATATCTATTTTCATTGCCAACAACACTGGGCTCAGCACATTCCAAGGTATTTCACAATCACCATGTCACTGTCTGAGCCATACCATTATGCCACAGGGAGAGAAGGGTGTATGTATCTCAAATTCTGCTGACAACACAATCCAATGACTGTATCAGCAGTCTTAAAAATAAACATGTGCAATGGGTTGTTGCAAAGTATCCAAACATGTGCGCTTTTCATTCACACAGCCAGGGCTCTGTACTTTTAACTTACAATTTATGTCACAATATGTATATATGCATGGATGTATGATATAGTGAAACGTCGAATTTTCTTAAAGTTGTTTGCGAGATGTGTAAATACGCAGACGATTTCATAGTTCCATAATCCACAGTCCCTCAACGTATACTAATACTTGTACATGTATCATAAACCGATTATTTTGAAACAAAAAAACTACGCTCAGCGAAAGAAGGGAGGTGGAAGGTGGTGGAGGGGTGGGCTATGTTTTTGAAGGCTTTGAAGGGCGCATGAAAAAAATACGAATAAAACAATTTCTCACCAGACCCCCCCCCCTCCCCGTCGTAAATCCTGCCCCTTTTCTTAGATTATGGAATTATGAAATCGTCTGCGTATTTACACATCTCACAAACAACTTTAAGAACAATTCGACGTTTGGTATATTGTAAACATTAAACAGTACATTCAACAACCGATTTCTTTGACAAGACTAAGTTTTTAGTTTAGTGTGCTATATTACAGCATGTTTCGTCGGAAAAATCACTAAAAAGTAGATTTCGCAATTTGTACCATGTGTGGCGCTATTCAGCGCTAGTGCGCTATGAACTCTGGGATAGTCAGTGGCGGTCACGACCTGGCAGCCATTTCGACCGGGTTAGGAATCATATCTATAGAAATAGTCAAAATCAAGGTACGTTGAGTATATGTGTATATATTTTCGGAGCAACCTGCACGTAATAGTTGTTCTGATAACAGACAACAGTATTGTTTGCTGTAACGCATTGAAACCGAGTTCCTAGTTGCGTATGCCTCTACAACCACCAACGGTTGTACGTGTGTAAAACAATCCAAACTATATTCTGTTTGCAGTTGTATAAATACACAACAAATGTTTTGATAAAAGTTGACATCTGCTTATTTCCAAATATGGATGGAAATTATCCTTTTGATTGCATGACAAAATGTGTAATTTTGTTTTAAGACAAGGTAATTATATCACCATTCGCACGATTACAGATCCCTGCTGACTTTTTAGTGGTTAAGCAGACGCAGTTGAGATCCTTTCCCTTTCCTTCCCGGGATATAAAACTCGCCGCCCGTGGTCCCATCCACCCCCCATCACACAAACATACTCACTCGCTTAAATCGTTGAGTAGGCAACATTGAATGAACATGAAAAAAAATACATAAATCAGGGAATTAAAAAAAAAATCAGTTGTCATTTGATTTTATTGAAAAATCTTACCCATTTGGATTTCTACCTGCTTTGTCATAACTGTTATCCGACGTAGGTAAAAACAGCAGAAGGAATAAAGTACAGTTCACTGAAGTCATTAATATAAGGGGTTATCCTGACCTTAATGCAAATTATAACAGTTTATTGTAATGCAAGAGTATATCATTAAATGTATTTATATATGCTCCTAAAATCACTAATACTTGTCTCTGTCCAATAGACCATTTCCCGTTCACTGCGAGAATCGCGCGTTATGCGTGAAATCGAACGTAAAAACAGGACAAACAAAGGTCATAGCGTCGTGGTGGCATCAAACATCGCATGGGATTTGACAAACGCAAAAATATTTTTTGGGGCATTTCCATGCTTAATAATGTGCTGTACACATTTGATGATAGACAATTTCGAAGTGAGTGCATTCGAAAGCAATTCCTCTGTCGAAGATCGACCGGTGGATGTGAGTTACGAAATAAAGAAATTCGAGTTCAAAATCAAATCGTTTGATTTTTGCGGCAGACGTACAACGCTTGTCTTTCATGCATCTTGCGAGATCTCGGAAAATCACCTATCAGCCTGTACTATACAGTGTATAGTGCAGGGTGTACACTACATGTATGTGCAAGAGAACAAAGTAGCAACACAATCAATTAATCAATATCAATCAATCGATCAAACATAAACATTTATAAAGCACCTGCATCCAAAACTAAGTTCTGTTCAAAGACCCAGATGGAGTTATTTTACACTGTAGGCTTTGTTGAATAAATAAGTTGACATCAGTGATTTGATGCATGTCGAATAGAAGGGATGTTTCAAAGTTGAGGACCAGCATTTGAAAGGACACGTCCCCCATATGTTTTCAATTTATATTTGGTGGTGCAAAGAAGGTTCTTATTAGATGAACGAAGATACAACAGGGTACATGTAAATGAAGGAGATCAAAGAGACACAAATGTGGTTTAGAACAAGGTGGTTCAAAGCTCTAAACGTTAACAGAATAATTTTGTACTCAATTATGTGACGAACGGAAAGCCAATGCAGTCTTGTAAAACTGGGATTATATGCTCTGATCTAGTATGGGTATGATTCAAGCAGCCGTTACAGTGTTCTCCCCAGCATTCATTCAAAGAAATACGTAGCTATCAGGGATCTTGCTTCCGACCAGGACTATTGTCCGACGTACTGACCGACACGCATCCTGCCAGTCGTGGATTATAATTTGTAAACAATAGACGTAGTCGCACGATGTGGTAGTGGCTTATAAACAATACAAACTCTTCTTTCAAGAATTCTTTTACCTTTTAAAAATTTCTAATCACCTCTCTCGAAAACCATCATGCAGTTTTCATCTGAAATTCATACCAACACATCGTGCTACGACATCGCTTTACTTCCGCAATGTAATTTTTATGATCACTACCATTCGGAAAACTTCGGGTTCTGCCGGCATTACCATGCGGTATTCTGATTGGTTAATGGCATATTTGACCCACCGGGTCAAAGGACACATGCGGTCAACTAACCCGTCACAGCTATCATGGCGGGTCTGTGTTTTTCACGAAGTGATCGAGTGATCAAAAATAATTTCTCCCGATAAAACTAGTTCAAATTTTATGTTTTTCTCATATAAAAAAAGAAGTATTTAATTTTTGCATGGCATCATGACCGAGTAAGAGGAATTATTGGTATAACCGGTGTATAACATCGCGAAGTAAGTTATGTCACGTCGTAATTTTGATGATCGTTTGAAAGTGTTATTTGTTCGTTGTAGAAGCTGATCGTCAGAATAATAACTAGCAATTCGCCAAATAATTACGAATTTTGTAGTAAATAAGATCATGAAAGTCGTGAACATAATCCTGGCTCAAACGTTTCAAATTAGTTTCAATTTAACCTTTTACAATTTATTTGTTTCTTTTTAGTCTGCAGCATTTGCATTTCGGGAATGTTAAATTTTTAAATTCAAACTCTTCTAAATTGTGAAACGTAATATATTTTGACTCCAAAAAGAAATGTATTTGCACTGTGACGGAGCTCATTAATATTACAAAAGTGCCCAAAATAAGTGTTTATAACACTGTGTGAAGGAAATAAATATATGCTACTTTCTTTTTAAAATGTATGTTGTTTATTGTGTGGGTGTAAATATGCTTTGGTCAATTTCTATTATTATGTAAATGATATACAAATTATATGCAAATTAGGCTGCCACAGTGTTTTAAATTCCTGGGGAGAACACTGCCGTTATTTGTTTTTTTTAAAGTATATTAATTCTATTTTCTGGAAGTCCAAATAAAAGTGAATTCCCATAATCAAATTTGGCAGAGCGTATTGCATGAATTAAAGTAAGGTTGTTGCACCACGTCGTGTTCTATATGGGACCAATAGCAACGTATACAACACTTACACACATAATATATTGTTTGACTGTAACATTTTATTTTTTGCTGATAATAAAATGCACTTGATTTAAACCCAGAGTTATGAGGAAATCAGGATTGTCATTGCATATTACAGCATATGACACGGTAGGAGTGTGTACAAATTTCTCAGCAGTTGCTGGCTTGTTAGCTGTTGTATGTATCTGGTACTGTCACTTATGTCTGGGCTTCGAATACGAAGGCAACATTCAGCACCATCAATGTGGTGAAACCCATTGACGGTGCTGAACGTGATGATGCATATATGAAACGCCGGAGTCAAGTATATTCAGATTTGACTAGTAAACTGGTCACCAAATTTAACAACTGCTATCTTGTTTTACAATACAATCTTAAATGAGCTTTGACAAGCCGAAATAGATCTTGATTGCATACAGCGCCACCAGTGGCTGTTCCTGGCTCCATGCGTCCAGTAAATAAAAGTTATCCAGAGATGTATTGTTTCATAAATAAACTACTAAATTTAAAATAAAATGAATATGCCTGCAGCATCAATCTGCTAAAATTAATTAAACCTAGTGAACATTTCACAGTATCAGGCAACCACAGTCAACTACTGATATCTAGGCCACTATTCTAGTTTGAATTTCTGTCAACATATTAATATATCAGAATTTGTTTTGGCTTGTGTGAATCACTTCATGCTTAAACAGAAATTCACTATAAATTGCTTTGTTTTGTAGCAAGATGCCACTTTTCACCATACCCAAGATGGAGTGGGATAAAAAGCTAGCTGGCCACAACCTGAATATGAAATATTTTATGGTCAATGGTTTACCTAGGCAGAAATGCGCAGGGTTTGAGATGGATTGGCTTCGATGCGCTGACGGTCTTGGACAGAAAAAAGCCTTTGTTGAATGCGACCAGGAATATGCTGACTTTATTGAATGTGGAACTGATGCAAAAAAGGTGAGATGTTTCAAGTTTTATCACATGACCACAGTGCATATTATTCATAGTTGTGATGTTTTGTGTGAACTACAGGCTTTTAGCCAGCCACCTGTCAACCTGTTATCTTAGACAGGTAAAAAATGTCAGCTAAATTTTCACTAACCTTTCCACAAAAAATATGTTACACATCTGTGACTACTGTAAAATCTGTAGGAGAAACCGTGGTTCCTATTAAAATTGTACAATGCAACAGAGGGGATGCGGCTTCTACTAGAGCATCTACACATATGAGAAATGATGAATTTTTGGTTCTCAATTATTCAAACAGAATGGGTGCGACTTCTATTAGAAATGCGGCTTCTAATACAGATTTTTCGGTACTGACTATTCTCTTTCATTTCAATACAGTTTTATTTTACATTTTTCACATTTTATTTTCCTGTTATAACAATGACAAACTATGCAAGATAACTTTTTATATTTGGAAGGTGATCTTGCATGTGTTTTCATTGTATTTGTGGCTTCAGCTATTGGGTGTCGCGGAGATTTGCGATTTGCCGCAGAGCTTGAATAAATGTTTAAGTAAATCAGATTTGATGACATCATGGTGGTTTAATGTATCATAATATTATGAAAATTGCAGATCGAATAACAATGTCATTGCGCTATGTTGTACTTATAAATATAGGTTATAATTTGCTGGTTTTCTCACCGACTGAAAATTCAAATTTGACCAAATGCTTGAAGGGCAGTGGTTGTCACACTGGGCCCTATTTTTATATGGTTTCTATAGTAACCCATATAGTGGATGTAAAATACATTGTTCAATTGCATAAAATTCATAAAAGATGTGATGCATGACAATCTCTTAATTAATGAATTAATTAATTAACTTTAATAGTCTAGTACATGTATGTTAAAATTATAATTTCTTTGTTTTTTTTGACACTCATGATGAAAAGATTATAAGGTCATTGTGTTTCAATTCCCACATTTGAAGTGAGTAAAATCTAAGAACATTATATTTGAGGAAATGATACAAATCCACTATGTTACAAAGTATCAATTCATAAAACATGTTTGATGCAAGCCAATTTTTACTGGTAATTTTGTTACATTGTATTTGAAATGTATTTATACTGTGGTCATTTTTTAATGTAGCAATGATGTCAAAACAACATGTATAACCAAACTTATCAAAAACTGGTTGATACGTGTACTTATGGCATCATGGGCTGTATTATTTCCTCGCCTTCAATTTTCTAATAATACAGCCGGTGACACGCACAAGACCCAACTACACTGTGGCTCTAAGAATAAATGAAATTAACGGAAATCTGACAGTATTTATCTGTATTTTATAATGAAAGTCCCTGACATGTGAAGTAATACAATGTATTATACATTTAACAGCAAAAAACATTCATATACTAGCAACCACATTCACAATCTAGCGAATATACCTTTATTCCTATATTTTACATTCAGCTCGCCAAAAAATCTATGAAAATAAATTTCATACAAAACACTCCAGCTAAAATAAAGTATTTTACAGTATCTGTAAAATGCTGTATGAACATGTTACATGAACATGATAGTGTTACAGACGTGTTCCTCGCATCTTCGAATGTCTTCATCTTTTGTAAAATGTGCATATTTACATTAGAACAATTTTTTTGTTTACATCGCATGCAGCAATAAAGTAAAAGGTGACTGAAATATCAAATTATAACAAAACAGAGAAAATTTGTCACTATAATAGTGCAAAGTATGCATTCAGGCAGTGCAGGAATCCATCAACCTCCACTATGAATCATGTGCATACTTTGTCTTATTCTGTATGTTAATAAGGTTATCATGAGAATACTGCAAAGTATGCATTCAGGCAGTACAGGATGGCATCAACCTTAGATACACATTTTTTTTTAAATGTTCTTGTACCAGGTGACAGTTTCGGACATTGAATGTCGCATTCGTTGGTAAATGAATCTTGGCCAGTGGAATTGGCCTTCCCATTGAGCATGTTGCACACTCACCCACGGGTAGGGGTCGACCCTTTTTTGATGTTCAGTCTAAGATTGGATTTGAACTTGGGTCTACTGATCATGAGTCTGATGCGACAACCACTATGCTACCAGTGATCATTGATACACGTTGGTTGATACAATCACCATACTGCTTTCATGCATACTGGTACTCTTTGATATTTTCACAATAAATCAAATACATGTATGTACCAAATGCAACTGTTACAGTTTTCACAAAATATTAAACTTGGTCGGAAGCTTTTTGACAATAACCGAAAATTTTCAATCATTCTTTTGTAAATTGGTCAATGTTCATAATGTAACTGACACCCCTGTTTTTTCTTCTTTTTTTACCAGAGAGAAAGACTTTTAGCTATACGAAAACAGAGAGATAAATTGGTAAAAGAAGGAAAATATGATAAAAATCACCACCCCAGTTTGTGAATATTAACCAAGAGTTCAAATATAGATTATCGATAGAATTTTCACTTTTCTTTCAGTTCTCTTCTGAGCATCGAAGATGTTCTATTTGCAGTTGACCCATGTGATGTCTTTTATATAGGTACCACATATTTCATTCAATATGTCACTATTTCAACAAGAAATCTATCGTATAATTAACATGTTGGAAATTTAGCTAAATTCAAGGTTCTGTTGACCAATTCATTGAGCCAAATTTGCTAAAATGAGTGTTTCACTGTAATTTATAGGTATTTGTTTCAGTATATCAATGCCAACATTAGACTGATTTTGCATAGAATTGCATGCTTTGTTTCTTTCTGTGCAAGCCAGCTTGGGTTATTAAGGAATAAATACCAAGTTTAATAATAAATCATACTTTTGTATTTATTGACAGCTTCAATGACTTGTTATGTCTGGATTGAGTGATTTGATGTTTTCACAATGCATTGAATGAGTGATATGGTTCATGGCTGACAAGTACATTACACAACATATTGTAAAACATGTTGAAAAAGCGACATGCAATTTTAGCGAATCTTACTTGTCATTGTTGATTTCCTGTTTTCGCAATACTTGTCTGTCGCCTGCCAAAACAAACGTGCAGTTATCATCTCCATAAAAACAAAGAAAAACTGTCAAGTGTAATTAGGAAGCGCTTCAGATTTTTATGCTCCAGATTACTGTATACAAAGCCTTGGCCATTTTGAATTTATAATAAAGTCATTAGCGACATCTTGAATTAGGGAATCAGTTCTCTCGCTAAAAAGAGGTTCTCGCGAAAGACATGTTTTACAGTACATATAGTCAATTCAGTATTAAGAGAAATTTATAAAACTCGTAAAGATATACATGAAGGGAGCATATCCTGCTCTACATCATATGGCTCCCCACCATATATCTTTCTGTTAGTAATCTTAGATGTACACCAGACAAGTGACATTGATGCCATCTGAGATCATTCGTATAACTAGGATTTTTTCTAAACCAAGGAACAGGGGCACAGCACCCTGATACTCTCGGCTGGCGCCCTCTTACTGAATTGATTGAACTTTCAAGTCATAAATATATTTCTTGAGCCGCGCACTTCTGTGCTGCCGTACAACATGAAATCTTTCTCAAATATATTTTTCTCCGTGAAAACTTCTCAGTAACACCAGCTGACAATGTGTATGGACACCAAATACACTAAAATTACTCCAAAAATATTTCAATGGCGATAGATGCACCATTACAACTACGCAGAAACCTTCCAATATAGCGTTTCCAGATCGATCGTCTGTGTGCTCCCTTTTGATTATTTTTTCTAGAAAAAAACCTGGTGTAACAGTGTTATTATATTGAACCACCAGTTCAAATAACTTTTCAATGTTAAAGTGTAAGTCAAGGCGCTACTTATTACTGTTTTTTACTTACTAATAAACATGCTGATTTAAAGTGTGAGTGTTAAAATTTCTCATTCTTATATATGTGTCTATGGCAGAGGTATTAGAATTTGGATTAGAACCCTACGCATTCCAGCCTGAATACCGTAGATTCTTGTTTTGATGTTACTCTAATATAGGTATCAGAGAAAAGTGAAAGGCCTTATAACTTGGTTCCAAGATAAGCGTCACGAAAAAAAAAGCTCAAGATGAAAAAAAAGAATACTCAGTATATTTAATGTAATATGCATTTTTTTTTTAAATTTTCTTGGTAACGTAAAGTATATTCTAAAAGAAGTTTTAAATAAAAACACACAAACGCATTGCTAAGTACTAGCAAATGATCACGGTAGCATAATCCAGTCATGCTAGTTTCACAACCAGTCGAAATGTTGGATTGTGCCAACGTGTTCAGATTATAATAGCTCTATTTAATATGTTAATGACAGTTCAGCGACTTCATGGCAAACGCAACACGGAAGAGATTTACCGATGTTGCAGTATGATCTTTTGGCTTTGATTTTGATGGGAAAACGGCTGATTTTGATGGGAAAACAGTTGTTTTCGAAAGTTAAACTGAGCATTGAAGAATATTTTTTTATATTTTGTTATGGTGATAACAGCTCATTGTCGAAACGTTTTTATTTAGAATGATAGTGATGTACGTAGCCCTTGGGAGGCATGTATCCCTTCGAATTCGACACGTACACAATTTTCAACAGCAACAAATCCATTTTAATTAACAGCACATGCATATTCGGCAACTATAAAAAATCGTAACATTGTCCTTCCCTTTAAGGTTAGTCGTTCTCTGCAAAACCATTGCTTTAATAATTTAGATAGACTGGCGCAGTCGGGGCGATTAATTTGTTTTTGTAGTTTAAATAAAATAAAAAAAATCGCGAAATGGAGGTGTTAGCGCGAAATTCCCATTTCGCGAATTTTTTAATATTATTTAAACTACAAAAGCAAATTAATCGCCTCGGCTGTGCCAGTCTATATTATTTAAACTACAAAAACAAATTAATCGCCTCGGCTGTGCCAGTCTATAATTTAGATGAAAGAAGACAATGTTGTTTTGAAATTCCTCTAACTGCTAGTAGCCGATTTTGAATACTCGATTTTCAGAATTCTCAGGGCATCAGGAAAGAACGGAAAACTCTAACATATTCAGTTAGGTTGATTTATAATATGTTCAACTACCGCAAGTACTCATTGGGTCGCCTATGTCACAGTATTGCCATCTGACAGCAGGATCAATTGTATAACACCACGGCATTACTACAGGTTCAGGATTCCTGCAATAGTTGTGATCTCCCAATCCACCATTGGGATAATTCGCAACAGTTCTGTCATGAGAATGGGGAGACTGGACTGTCCATTTTTGACAAACTTTGCCATGTTCTGTAGTTGAAAGTTTTCCTCTGTAGTCACTCCCATCGGCTTTTGTGTAACATTCTGAAATAAATAATTGTATATCAAAATTTAAAAAATAAACTGAAATTTCACTTGTGTTACCAAAACAAAATGGAAATATACCTTTATATTGTATGTCTTGCATATATTTTGAGCTTGTACATAAATATACTGAATATAAATAACATATCATGATACGTAATGTTTTATAAAACATTATTTTTGGTGTAATAATTATGAAATTTTCTTTGAAAAAGGCAATGACGTGTTACTCGGGTAGCTTGGTACAATGTGTAGATGAAAATTATTATTTTTTTAAGATTGCTGGAACCCATAGGCACACACACACATGTATAACAAACCAAGCAACATAAGATGCAATAATAATCAAAGTTGAACACGCGAAGAAAGTAAAGAGAATCCGTCTAGAAACTATATATTAAATTAAACTATAATAGTCGCAAGTTTTTAGCCACGGACATTTTTGGTATATTTTCGTGATTATTTTGTAAATAATGGGAAATTTTCAATCAAAATTGGACAAGTTTGTGAAAATTAGGCCTGTCAATTTCGCAAAGGAAGAAAACAATCGACTATTAGCGGGTGCGTTGGATCCTGCATATCGCAAATTGGTATGTAAGAAGATTTGAGAGTGATAGTATACATACCAATACTGTATGTCTTAATTAGGTCATAGATCACACGTTGTTGTTCCGACGTCTCCGGACAATTGTCACTGCCATCAATACATGATCTAGTACGACATTGCTTATGGTCAATGTTACAGTTTTGAGACCAAGAGGACCACACATCCCACTCACCGTCTAACATAGTATATAATCAAACATAAACAAAATGATAGGTAATAATATCAAGTTGTTCAAGTGGCATTGTTACGTAGGCATTATATAAATTAAACCAACTCACTGGGTAGTCCTGTACAACATATACACATCAACAGCCGTCATTGGTGTTCGAGAGGTATATAACAATCTTACTCATAATATTAAAATGGTTTGACCAGGAATAAGTTATGCATACTGACAATATATTATATTTAAGTACATTATGATTTAGTGTAGACATATTGTATGCGTTTCCGTTCCCTTCATTCACTAATTCCAATTTTATACCGCAGTGAACAAATGGTTCATTATTATGCGTGTGTAGACAACTTTCATACCATGAAAACACTTTGTAACGTGATTAAGAAAGCGGCCAGTGACGGAATAGGTGATTTTCCGTACAATTACGAGATCTCGCGAGATGCAAGAAAAACGCGCGTCGAACGTCTGCCGCAAAAATCGAACGATTTGATTTTGAACTAGAATTTCTTTATTTCGTAGCTTACATTGACCGGCCGATCTTCGACAGAGGAATATTGCTTCCGAATACCCTTACTTAATCGAAATTGCCTATCATCAAATGTGGACTGACAGCACATTATTAAGCATGGAAATGTCCCCGAAATACTTTCGCGTTTGTCGAATCCCACGCGATGTTTGACGCGACTACGACGCTATGACCTTTGTTTGTCCTGTTTTTACGTTCGATTTCACGCATAACGCGTGATTCTCGCAGTGAACGGAAAATGGTCTATTAAACTTAGACGCTATATTTTGGTATTTTTGTCACACCATGGTACAACAGGATTTTGCAATCCTATAATTCTGTAATGGGGGGGGGGGGGGGGGTAACATCTGGATCACCCTGCATTACGTCATTGTAATATTGCCTTAGTAGATTGTTCGAACAAGGACATTACAAAATGAACACTTGATACTCACCATTGAGACACGTAATTCCGGCATATACGTCACGTGTAGCAGGCATTAAATTGATTTCACAATCATTGAGTGTCATCTCTGTCCCTTCACAATTCACAGTACATTGAAAATGACCATGAGTGTCCATGACACTGGATGTCCATACTAAAGTGTGAAATAATGTTGAGAAAGGATAAAAACAGTGATTCTATCAATTAAATTGTTTCCAGATGTTAAAATCTTGCAAACAAGCAACATACTTTTATTCGAACAACTTATATAATATTAACAATCTGACTAAACAGCAATCTGAAATCTGATAATTGCCTTCCTTACGACGACATGGCATATGGGTATATGTCAAATGTGTGTATCTTGTTGTGACATGCCATACGGGTATTAAGTTATATGCCAAATGTATGTGCCCCCTCATGATGCGTCATATGGACATGATGTTATATGTACTGAAAAATATTTTATTTTCGCTTGGAATTTATTTTTAAATTCGCCGAAAAGATGATTCAGCGAATATACCTTTTCCCTTATATATCACATTCAACTAATCAAGAATCAGTGAGAATAAATTCCATACAAAACACCCAAAAAGCCTTTTCAGTGAAAATTAATTCCATACAAAACACCGAAAAAGCCTTTTCAGTGAAAATTAATTCCAGCTAAAATATAGTATTTTACAGTATTTGTTTTTACGATGTACCATATGGACAGTAACTTGTATCTCACATGTATTCGTTTTCTTACGACGTTCCGTGTGAGCATTGAGCTACATGACTGGTATATATGCATTCTTATGATGTGCCATGTGGGCATTGAGCTACATGATTGGTTTATATACATTCTTATGATGTGCCATGTGGACATCATTGAGCTACGTGACAGGTATATATGCATTCTTATGATGTGCCATGTGGACATCATTGAGCTACATGACAGGTATATATGCATTCTTATGATGTGCCATGTGGACATTGAACTACATGACAGGTATATATACATTCTTATGATGTGCCATGTGGACATCATTGAACTATATAACAGGTGTATATGCATTCTTATGATGTGCCATGTGGACATCATTGAACTACATGACAGGTATATATGCATTCTTATGATGTGCCATGTGGACATCATTGAGCTACATAACAGGTATATATACATCCTTATGATGTGCCATGTGGACAGTGAGCTACATGACAGGTATATATGGGTTCTTATGATGTGCCATGTGGACATCATTGAGCTATATGACAGGTGTATATGCATTCTTATGATATGCCATGTGGACATCATTGAGCTACATGACAGGTATATATGCATTCTTATGATGTGCCGTGTGGACATCATTGAGCTACATGACAGGTATATATGCATTCTTATGATGTGCCATATGGACATCATTGAGCTACATAACAGGTATATATACATCCTTATGATGTGCCATGTGGGCATTGAGCTACATGACAGGTATATATGTATTCTTATGATGTGCCATGTGGACAGTGAGCTACATGACAGGTATATATGCATTCTTATGATGTGCCATGTAGACAGTGAGCTACATGACAGGTATATATGGGTTCTTATGATGTGCCATGTGGACATTATTGAGCTATATGACAGGTGTATATGCATTCTTATGATGTGCCAAGTGGACATCATTGAGCTACATGACAGGTATATATGCATTCTTATGATGTGCCGTGTGGACATCATTGAGCTACATGACAGGTATATATGCATTCTTATGATGTGCCATGTGGGTATTGAGCTACATGGCAGGTATATATACGTCCTTATGATGTGCCATGTGGGCATCATTGAGCTACATGACAGGTATATATGCATTCTTATGATGTGCCATGTGGACATCATTGGGCTACATGACAGGTATATATGCATTCTTATGATGTGCCATGTGGACATAATTGAGCTACATAACAGGTATATATACATCCTTATGATGTGCCATGTGAACATTGAGCTACATGACAGGTATATGTGTATTCTTATGATGTGCCATGTGGACACCATTGAACGACATGACAGGTATATATGCATTCTTATGATGTGCCATGTGGACATAATTGAGCTACGTGACAGGTGTATATGCATTCTTATGATGTGCCATGTGGACATCATTGAGCTACATGACAGGTATATATGCATTCTTATGATGTGCCATGTGGACATCATTGAGCTACATGACTGGCTTATATACATCCTTATGATGTGCCATGTGGGCATTGAGCTACATGATAGGTATATATGCATTCTTATGATGTGCCATGTGGACATCATTGAGCTACATGACAGGTATATATGCATTCTTATGATGTGCCATGTGGACATCATTGAGCTACATGACAGGTATATATACATCCTTATGATGTGCCATGTGGGCATTGAGATACATGACAGGTATATATGCATTCTTACGACGTTCCATGTGGACATCATTGAGCTACACGACAGGTATATATGCATTCTTATGATGTGCCATGTGGACATCATTGAGCTACATGACAGGTATATATGCATTCTTACGACGTTTTATGTGGACATCATTGAGCTACATGACAGGTATTTATGCACTCTTATGATGTTCCATGTGGGCATTGAGTTATATTTTAAAAGGTATATAGTTAAACCGTAGTGTATGTAACAAATTATATAAATATATATTATTTACAATTACTTATCATTCATGACATAGGAATCTTTACAAATAATTTATTCATCAAAATAGTGACATACCTGAAGTGGCGCCAGGTAATCCCAGATGCTTACATGCAACATTTCCATCATCAAAATCCCATTGTCCTAGATCACTATTTACCCCAACCCATTTACCAATCAGTTCCACAAATAACTGCAATGTACCATTACCAGCAACGTATTGTGGACCATCTAACCTTGCCGAAACTGAATTATAGTACATGTAAATTACGCGTTTTCAGCGTGTGTTGTTATCGTCCCTTGGGACTCAATTCCTGCGCGTGCGCAAGTGACGACCCTCCCGCTTTAAGTTTTCACAATGAATCACATATATTTAAACGTCAAATTAAATGAAGCATACACCTCATTTATTATGTGAACATCAGATAGCCAACCGAGGAGACGTCACCTGCTCACGCATCAGATGGTCATAGCGTGTCGTTGTTTACAAACAAGCGTCTACCCATGAGCCTTTGCGTTTTGGCGTGCGTTGTTATTGTCGCTATTGACACAATTCCCGCGCGTGCGCAGGTTACTACCCTCCCGCTTTAAAGGCGAGTAAGTACTACTAAGTAACATCTACGTCTTTTCATATTGTTGTTTCATTTTCGCTACATGAAAACGAATATTGATAATGAGTTGTACAGATTGAAAAGCGGGCGACAGAAAACATATCACGCAGACACCGTCCCTCGAGACACAGTGATACAAACAATCTGTGTTGCTGGCTGCATAGATGCTATACGGTAAGGTCATGCAATACGTTGGTTCCTAGTTGGCATCTGAAAAGCGGCTTGTTACGGATTGTTACGATTCGTTGGTTAATTATCAACCCCGCCGATTTTCAGAATCACGTGACGCTAAAACAAACACAATGTTCACAAAATATTAATAATAGAATAAGTACAAGTCAAGGGCTTTCTAAACATATAAAGATTGTATGGTTTTTTTTGTAAATTTTATTCCAATTATAGATGTTTACATTTGTCATGCCAATAAAATACCCTGCTACCTTAATGATTTATTCATTGCTTCACGCAGCTTGAATGTCAAACTAAATATCATGCAAAGTGACACTAAATAATAGTAAAGAAGACATAAACGACTTTCAGCAACAAGTGTTCATTAATTAAAAAGTCAAAATTGGAATAATAATGTCAAAATAATCATGCGTACAATTAATCACTTTTCATAAAGATATGTTGGGGGCGAAACCCGTAATATTTGGTGTTGTTCATTGAAAACATCGGAACACACCAAATGTCCGTGTTTTATTTTCAGTCACGGTGAAATCAGCTCCACATTTGTAGAAATTGATTGACGTACTAGAAGAGTTTATGAAAGTTAAAATAATTCAAATCAGTCAAAAGGGGCATAGAGCACTGCACGAGTAGTTTTTGCGTTTCCAGAAGGACGAATAGAAGCAGGAAGCTATCATACACATTATTCCACAGTAGCACACACATGATAGAAAAGTAACTATTTATAATTTGGTTTGTTTTGCCAATAGCTAAAGTGCCAACGTTTGGTTCAAAATCACTAATTCAAAACTGTCGTTCACCCCAATAATTGTCCGGTATCTGAAGTCTGGCTATTCACAGGCCATCTATTAGCATTTTGGCGCGAAGCTAAATTAACGAATCACGGGTTTAGGCACAATCCGCTTCCCAAAGTAACAAGATTTTCCACAACAATAAAATTTACAGCGAGCGCAAGATATTTACACACACCTGTGTGTGTAACTTTATTGCGTCTACAACGGTCATTGAAGTGTCTAGGAAAGTGCCTTGGGATGTTGCAAACTCCCTCGGTAATTGCCTTCCGGATGCTAGAGTTAGGTGTATGTAAAAATCTTGCGCCCTCTGTAATCGGGAATATTCAGCAAAAATCTGTCAGGTTGTCTTTATTTCTCAATTGTGATTTTAAGTTACATGGGTTCCAAACATGTTCTCCACTGTGATGTGACTCGGGAAATGTCGAGGATCAGTATTCCTAACAGTAACATGTGTAAAATTCATTCTGTTTAGTTTTAGTTTTTCTTTTTTAACCTGATACATGTAAATTTCATGATAGTGTTTGAAAAGGATACGGCATTTGATTATAAAGAATCATGCCATAATGATTTTATACTATTTGTTCCCATCATTTAATTCAGGTAAATTATTGTTAAAGGGCGGCAGTCGTCGCTCCGCGTCCTATTCGATATGGGACTCATAGCGACGTATACAACGCGTGTAAAATACATTGTTTATTTACATGAAATTCGAACACGCGCTGCGCGATGACCACCGCGCTTTAAAATTTAGCATTTTGAACATGTAAGCTAATACGCTGCAGAAAAATAGGTATTTAATCAACACATTATGACATTATAGCTGTGGTGCATTATACGATTGTATAGCGTCGTAACTATATATAGCTAAAATATTTAATTATTGGTTACTACGCCATTTAATATAATGAATAACATCAACCAAGCAAAGTAAATTAATTCCTGGGTATAAACTGAGTCTCAATCAATCAAGCATGAACTTAATTAAAACATAATTAGGTATCATCATGTTCTTGTTCACAATGTACACTGCAATGAAAATTGCTCAATCTATAATAACAATACCAGTAAAACGCGAACATAATTGTGTTCGGTAGGATGAAATACATTATATAACAACATAAATTTACCTTTGTCCAAGGATATAACAGGATATTCTGAAATGACAGAAATGATATTCAGATATAAATAAGTGTCATCTCAACGTTTATAGTCAAAGAATTATCATATGTTCATTATATGCATTCACGACTGTACACAAAGACAGCACAAACGCGCTAGTAGTTGTAATGTGGTTCAATTATAATACATACATTTCTAAGTAGTGTTTGTTACCTTCGGGAAAAGTCAAACATTTTTCAAATTGAATAGGATGTCCTAAACATCTATCTCTGGTCTGTTTGCGTACACAGTGTCTGTTTCTTTCACGATATCCCAAACCAACAGTAGCGCTGCAGTCACTCCAAGACGACCATATACTCCACGTATCATCGACAACTGTGCCACAATACAAGACAGAAATTGGTAGGTGTAATTAGAATTTAGAAAGTGTATTGGACTCCATTAGAATTACCTCGTTATATGCAAGCAATGTCAGAATTTAATGGCTTCGGCTGACTTCAAATCTATGTAGCGAGGCGAGGACAGTTCAAACTGACCTAGTCTGGTAAACGTGACATATTATATGTTGTTCAAAATATTTTTCAAACAAAATAACAAATATATCCTAATATATTACATACCAGGAATGTTACAATTCGTTCCTGTGAATCCATCTACAACGCTGCAAGTACATCTATATCCATCATTCGGCAGTGCAACACACCATCCATGGCTATTGCAAGGGTTGTTAGAACACGGATTTTGTGAAGACTAGAACAAAATAAACTTCTATTATTTCTAGTCACTGCATTCAAATACACACTTTTTTTCAAATTATGAACAACCCAAAACAACCCAATCAATCAATCAATATTTTTTAATATTTTGTATGACAGTGTAGCGCAATAACAGTGTATGATTGATGTGAACGAACAAGCAGCCCAACTAGCAGTGTTGCAATACAAAGGATCAATATTGATATACCATTACAAATTTCTATTTTGTTAGTAACACATTGAGTTATATTGTATCACTGCTGACTGTGTTGCGTTTTCGTTCAAAACTAAACTGAACTTAAACTGATCATGTGATGCGTTTCCGAATATTTACCTCTAGGGGTGTATAATTCGGGACATTATGTGGTTTATTTTCAACAAACCAACCGTTTCCGTATGTAGCACCGTCTCTATCATTTACATCTTGGTTGCACATTTCGCAAACTTCACTTTTGTATCTGACTGACTTACACGCGCTTCCGTAGATGACACAGGCATACATACAGGCGCGTGAGCTCGGGGAACCAATAACTTTCGTTGGCAACGTATTCACCGATATAGTTGTACTTCCAGCAGTGAAGCTCTGTTTAACCGTACATGCAACAATGAAACCACATATACATAACCAAGGCGGCGATAAGCACATCATGGTAACTGAAAACAAAATAAAAACACATTCTAGAATAAAATACCTGCCCGTAATTATATTACATACGTAAGCCGCTGCTGTTGCTTATATTTTACTCTGCATTCTGCTGTCAATTTAGAAATTCGAAAAGTGAGAATGATCCTCGTTCATATGGATTGCTTACCTTGTGAACGTCAGCGGGATGACAGATAACAGATAATGTGTTAATGTAATTGTACTGAATTGTAATAAGATTTCATCAGTGAATAGACGTCGTCACGATAGTATCACGTGACCCGCGATGTAATTTATTTAAACACATAATTACTCCCCGGTACTCATAATGAATTATTAAATTTGCATATAACATTAGCGCGTAACAAAGATTGTGATAAAGGAAAGAGTGGTATAAACAAAGATCAGTGATTACTTGAAAGTTATATAACATTTTATTATTTAATAATTTATTAAAATACATAAGTTTGTCCAACTCTCTGTGATATTACCATTTGCGTGTGAATTATGAGTTTCAAGTTCCAAGGCGTGTTCTCTGGTTACTAGTAATAACAACAATTTATTAACTCATAACAACCTACTGAAGGAGGTTAAAGGTTACAACAACAGCAAAAATTCCACATACAAATTAATCAAATTACAATGACTAATAGTTTAAAGACAACCAAAAACAGACTAAATTGAAGTTAGTAACGGAAACATATAATAAAGTAAAATGAAACACCAAAAAAAACCTATAAACTGAATATAAAAACAAAAACCCAATGAATAGGTGTAAAAAAAAAAAAAAAGTCAATGACTAAATAGGTGCTGCTGTCTAATAGCAAAGCTGTATTTCAGATATTGTGCCAGAGGAATTGCTAAGTTATTATTTGACATTATTTTTATGAATTTATTTTCAGGTGTGAGATTAGTAAAGTCAGGAATAATCTTTTCAGCTTCATTGTATAAAACGACCCTCTCTTTAATATATACTGGGCATATTATGAGGAAGTGATGTTCATCTTCAATATCATTTTTATTACACAATTTGCAGATTCTGTCGCTACTTTTGATTCTGTTGTGTCTTCCTTTTTCAATTTATAAACTGTGATTGCTCAGTCTGAATTTAGTTCGGGTACTTTTCAATTAACTTTTCTTAATTTTTTAGCTTAATTAAGTAGTTTTCCAAAATGAAGTTTGTTTTAAATTATTTGTAAGTCCTCGGTTTGTTTTTTGTATTAGTGTTTTGTCTGTTATCATCATTAATTAATCCAATGCTTTATAAATACATTTTTTATTTTATCATATATCCGTGACATTTGTGACGATTTTAGCTCATTATTGTCAATATCTGATAGTGTTGTATTTGTAGATTTCAGTACTGAGTTAAGTTCATTGTACCACTTACTTTTTATAGTCTTGTTAAGTAGGAAGGCTTCCTTAATAATGGGGTTTTGAATTTTGTTTAGGTAGTTTGTATATTTTATTAACTGTTTTTTAATGAATGAATCGATAGGATATCTACCCAACTCACTATAAATTCCCAATTTCGGAGTGTTTTTTGAAACGCCTAGGATGAAGCGACAAAAGCTGAGGTGTACATCTTCTATAGTAGAGTTGAATGAACTTTCTTCAGCCCATACTTCACATCCATATATAAGAATTGGTCTTATTAGTTTATCAAACAATGATAACAATAATGAGGGACTGAGGCTTTCATTATGACCTAATTTGGCTTTCAAAGAGAATAATGCTTTCATTCCTTTGTATTTCAGATGTTTCATAGCAGCTTTAAATTTTCCATTAGGGCTGAGAACAATACCTAAATAATTATAATTTCTCGCGATGTTAATCTCATTCCCTTCAAAAAAGAATAAATCACTGTCATAGTGTTTATTATTTTTATTAAAAACCATAATTTTTGTTTTCTCTGTGTTCACAGCGAGTTTCCATTTCTGTGTGTATTTTGAAACATTATCAAGGGCATTCTGGAGGCCACTTTTAGATTTAGAAAGAACAACTATATCATCTACATACATTAGACAGCTGATTGGTGTGTTATTTAAATTTGGTGGATCACATGATTCATGGTCCAGGGTATTAGTTATGTCATTAATAAAAATGTTGAAGAGTGAAGGGCTCAGATTATACCCTTGCTTAACACCCAGTGTTGAATTAAATTGATTGGTTAGTCCATCTTTCATTTTTATTTTATATTTTATATTACTGTACATACTTTTAATAATTTGATACATTTTACCTGTCACCCCATTGTTTAATAGTTTCCAGAATAGACCATCATGCCAAACACTATCAAAAGCCTTTTTCAGGTCTACAAAACAGGCATAAATTTTGTTTGTTTGCTTTAGCTTCTTTTTTTTTTTTATTCACTGTATTTTCATGCTGATTGTTGTTGGTGTGTTTTTCAATAATAGTTTTCAATATAATAAATAGTCCAGTTAATTTATGGTTTGACCTATCACAAATTGCAACAGAAATAATTTCTTCACAATACATTCCGGGGAGGTGCCTAGATTGACATACTAAAAGTCTAGGAAAATCTAGGCTTCTGAAATATACCTAATTTGCATATATTCAAAATGGCCGTTTGGTGCATTTTTACAACATGGAAAATATAACTATTAGGACATATCTTTAATTCTAGATGACATTTTTTAGATATTCAAGTTGCTGCAATATGGTTTGGTGTGTGTGAATGTATGTGATTGTGAAACATTTGATTGAATAACAACCATTTGCATAAATCCAATATGGCCGTCAAAATAATATCATTTAAATGTGCAACCTCAGACGGCCCCTCTGAGTTTGTTCTTGGTAATGACTCCATGAGCCACGCCGTGGGGTGAGGGGGAAACATCGATCCTAGTAACCCGATGTTCAACCCCCCTCGATCCTGAAACAGTCACTCTCGGTAGATTCCGTGATCCAGAGTCCTGCATTCGGTATTGCTCTGGATCCCGCCAAGTGCTGGATGTAGGGGGAACGCACAGACGGTGTTGATGGGTGGACCTTGGTTCCCTGCGGAATAGAGGCCTAAGTCTTTAGGGTAGGTAAATTTTATGCTCAACCTTTTCTGCTGGACCAAGCGCTACCCGACCGATCGGATCCTTCGTTTCCTCCCGGTACCACAATTTTTTTTGGTTCGGTGCAACGAGTTGTGGCATTCATGGAATATTTCAACCGGTTAGTCAGAAACAATCCACGCACTGAGAGCAGAGTGGCGACTCTCATCTTTGAGTTGTGGCAAGCCCACTTGAACGAATTGTTTTGCATCACCTGCACTTTGAAGTCTTAATGGCGGAACGTACCAGCCTCCTAGACCAGCAGACACAACCATTGGTGGGACACCACACGGCTAAGCGGGATATCCTGCAGTGTCATCTGGCTCTTGTGGAAGAGGCTGCCTCTGTACAGCAGAATGCGGTTTAGGCTGTTTTTACTGGGTGCATCATCGCCTCAGTTACGCAGCCTGGACCTCCCTCCGCTTCATTTTTGAGGATGGAAGGAGCAGTCTTGGTGCTTTAGGATCCCACTGACCAGTTGGTACAGGTGAGACCAGCCCCCTTTGGGGCACTACCAGGGGATCCCCGCAAAGTGAGAGCAATCCGACAGGAGGTAGATAGTTTGCTTACAAAGACCCTATACACAGGATAGAGGACCCGGTGTTAAGTCTACTTCGATACTGTACTTCTACTTGCAAGTATTGCTGGTTCCAAAGACTACAACTGTGACAACAGGTGGCTGTGCCCTGTTCTGGACTTAAGCAGACTAAATCAGTATGAGCTTCCTGGAAACACAGAGCACCATATTATTATCCATGCTCTGTTTCTACTGGTTAGCCTCGCTAGATTTGAGTGATACTTACCCGCACATACTGATACACCCAGTGAGTCAGCGACTCCCTGGATTCACCCAGTTGGGCCATGTAGTCAAGCGTGGGGTGCTCCCCTTCAGGTTTTGCATGGCTCCATACGTATTCACCAGAGTGTGGAAACAGGTGGTGCTACTGCTGTGCAGGTACACATCACATCGGTACACATCAACATACCTAGATCGCTGGTTGCTACACAAGCCAACAAAGGGTGGTTAGTCAAACAGTAAGGCTAATACCAGATTCTCTAGACCAGTTGTGCCCCCTAGTGAATTGAGCAAGTCCCACCCTCAGCCAACACAACAGTTGGTGTTCCTGGCCAGGGCCAGGACACTGAGGTGGGCTTGGTATGGTCGCCGCAGGCCCGTTGCGTAAACGACCTAGCCGAACACCTAGTCATCGTTCCCTCTGTGTCCCTCTGGGAACTAATGCAGATTATCAGAATGATGTCAGCGACTCGTAGGGTAGTTCCCCAGGCAGTTTTATGCAGCTACCCGTTACAACGCAATTTTGTTGCAACACCAGGCTCTCCTATGGGAACTGGATAGGCAAGTAACACTCTCGGACCAAGCGAGGGATGCCTTGCCCTGATGGTTGGCAATTACCAACCTCAGGCAGGGGGTTCCCTTGGACCCACTCGCCACAGCTATGACTCACATGTTGGGGAGCGCACCTGTTGGATGAACAAGCCCAATGAAAAATATGGCCCCTGCATTAGATTCAGGACTGCCATATCTACTGGCTCGAACTGAAAGGAGTGCGCTTAGCACTACTTCACTTTCTACCCATAGTTGCTTCGCACAGACAACACAGTGGTGGTCTCCAAAAGCTACAAGGAGGGGGACCAGATCCCCATCGTTGTCAGTCCTAGCATAGCAAATTGTCCTTTGGTACATGGAATACAATGTGGAGCTAGCCGCACACCACCTTCCAGGGGCGAGAAACAGTCAAGCGGATGCCCTCTCATGGCGGCTCCATTTCCAGAACTTGGAGTGGCGGGATACCCCAATGGGTAACCTCCAGACTGTTTCGGCGGTGGGACGGTCCAAGGTTAGACCTATTCAACTACAAGAGCCTGGGCCAGGGACACTTTGTCGTCCCCCATGGGCCCACATGGACATGTATACCTTTCCTCCCTTCTCTCTATTCACCAGGTACTGGAGAAACTTCGACAGGAACTCATCTGCTGTTTGACGTGGATGGCGCCCAACTGGCCAAGCAAGGTCTGGTTTCCACTACTGTTGAAAATGTTAGTCGAAACACCAGGGGTGCTTTCAGACTTTCGTCCCAACCAGACGACGCACTGTCATTGAGCCCAGCGATGTGCTACTTACATGCATCAAGGCTCTCAGTTGACTCACTCAGAGTGCATTGCCAACATCCTAGCCAAGGCGAACAGAGATCCAACCAACACAGCCTACGCCTCAAAATTAGGTGCGTACACTTTTCACCCATCGTTTGAATGAAATGGACTTGTCCTTTCAGCAATTGTTGGCTAAGGATCAGCCTTGTCATCCACCATTAGGATTCTCTGGGGACGAGACTAGCCGGTTGTTCTACCATTAGAAGACTGTTTACTGTTTAATCAGAGGCCTAGACCCTGAACGAGGGAACCAACCAATTGGAACTTATCGGTTGTTTTGGCCGCTCTAAGCAGACTGCCCTTTGAGCCTCTCCGATCAGCACCACTCAAACTTTTGTCGGGGAAACAGTCTTCTTACTCACCTTCGCCTCAGGTAGGCGTTGGGCTGAACTAGGGGCCACTGTCCTTCTCGGATAGGTGTGTCGCCTTTATGGACAATCAAGTCGTGATAAAGACATGAATCAGGTTTCTCGCCAGGAAGTAAATCCCAGGACGCGATCCACAACTGATCGTCATTCCTATATTGACAGACAAGGAGGCAGCACCTGAATTTCTCTTGAGGATAGTGAGATGCAACTGCTCCACAGACTGTTGCAGTCTCAGATGAAGATAGCGATGACGATTAGCAATTACTGTAAAGGGGTTAATTATTCACTGGGTTTTAATTCAGCTTTTTTCGCTGACTGGAAAATGCGCTAAATTAAAACCCAGTGAATATGTAAAATTGAGCATAGAACACATTATCCAAATGATAAAACTGTGAATTTTAAACCCACTAAATATGCCTGAAACGCTAAATCAGTGAAATTTAAACCCAGTGAAAATTAGTCATTTTACAGTACATTAATCAAACAATACACTTTTGGACAAAACTATTTAATACAGTTTGTTAAATCAAAAATAGTTTATAGAGTTGAAAATTTACGTTTAAATGGTCTATTATGTATATAGCATAGGAGATTTGTAGATCCGACCAGGGTGTTTCATTCCTCTGGTTTTTCTTTTAGATGTGACGGCCTTGTTGGATTTATGCAGATGAAGCATCCGTCTACCCATGATACTATTTATTTACATCTTTTCTGTACTGTACGATTCTGTTTAAAATTGTATTCTATCATCTTAAACTTATTACTTATGCCACATAAAAGAAAAGCCGGAAGTGAAGTTACATTAAATAATTATACTATCGCGGCCATATTGGATTTATGCAAATTGTCATCTACCCAATCAACACATTTGGCACTCTCATACCTTCTCCAACTCAAAGCAGTACCATAGCATCCTGTATTTTTTGAATACCTCATCTAGAATTAAAGATATGTCCAGATAGTTATATTTCCATGTTGTAAAAATGTGCAAAACGGCCATTTTGAATATATGCAAATTAGGTATATTTCGGAAGCCTAGATTTTCCTAGACTTTTAGTATGTTAATCTAGATACCTTTCTGAAAAGCACTGTGAAGAAATTATTTCTGTTGCAATTTGTGACGGGTTGGCCCCCTTTTTTTGCTAGAATGACTGGACTATAAATAGGTTGTTAGTTGTACGACAACCTTTTCTGAAACCAAACTGTTGGTGAGACAAAATGTTATTTTTCTCAATAAAAGTGGTTAGCCTTGTATTCAGGATACTTGTAAATAGTTTGCCAAGGCAACTGGAGATTGCTATTCCCCTGTAGTTTGAAGGATTTAATTTAGATCCTGCTTTATGTATGGGTATTATTAAACTTGTACTCCATGCATGTGGGAAGATATTTGCATTGTAAATAGAGTTAAATATTTTTTTAATAGGTTTGATGAGGTAATTTTCACCGCATTTTAGCATCTCATTACAGATTTGGTCTTTTGCAGTTGATTTGTTGTTTTTCAATAATCTGATGGCTTGTTTAATTTTATTTTCCTGTATTGGTCCATCCAAATCAGTTTTACTAGCGTCAAGTCCCTTAATTTCCCTATTTCTAAGATCTGATATAATATCGTCTTGTTCTTCTGTATTTTTACCAGGTTTAGAATTTAATAGATCTTTGAAGTGTGTCAACCATTTATCTGGTGCTATGCAATCAGCCTCTGACTTTCATGTATTCGCGTCATTGTTGAGTTCACTTATTTTTTTCCAGAATGATGAATTGTTACCTTGAAGACTCTCAATTTCATTAAGCTGGTGTACTTTAAATTGTTTTTTTTTTGTATTTGAGTATTTTTTTAAATTGTTTACGTGTTTTGAAGAATTTACATCTAACAATAGGGTCATTAGGAAATCTCTGAATTAATTTAGTATGCATTTTAAGTTCATTACGTAATAAATGGCAATCTTTATCAAACCATCTTTGGTTGTTTGTTTTTTTATTTATTTTATTTTTTATTATTCTTTTGAAGTGGATTTTTTTAAGGCTTTTTTCTGCCAATTGACATAGAAGTGAAGAGAAATCTGATACCATTTTGTCAGAGTTCTCATTTGCCGACATAAATGTTTTGATTTCATTACATTTTGCTAGCTCTAAAGCAGATAAAAATTTATTTTTTCGAGTCACTGTCCCAAATATATTTAGTTGGTAAGGGATCCAATCTATTACTATGATTTCTTTGAGAATTATTTGGGAGGTCTGGATTTAAGCATAAAGATAGGATAATGGGACAGTGATCCGAAATGTGGGTTAATCTATCAACTTTGAAATATTGTACATAATTATAAATTGATTTAGAAATAACCCCAAAATCAATTGTACTGCATCCATTGGTGAATAATAAGTCTATTTACCTGCCGAATCCCCAACTGTCCTGCCATTTACAATTACAAGATTACATTCAATACACATTTGAGAGAGTTTTCTACCAAATTAGTTAACACAGGATTTTGAGACACTATCCATATTATTACGTGGTTCAAAATTATCATTAACATAATCCAAAGGAAGCGGAATGTGTTGGTTTATGTCTTCATTAATAATGTCAGTTAATTCTCCTATTCTAGAATTAAACTCCCCTAACAAAATGACGTTTCCTTTAGTGGAAAAGTGGAGTATGTTATTTTCTAGATGAAAAATATCCATATCTGTTTTTTTATGAATAATAGAATTCTCTGGTGGTATGTACACACATCCAATATAAATATCCTTCTGTATTTTAAACAAATCTCTATCAAGCTTACACCAGAGAAAGTGGTTTGAACAGTTACTGACTTTGTGTATATAGTTGTTATATTGTGCTTTGTATAAGACAGCAACACCCCCTCTAGAAACTCTCTGCTTACTAATATTTAAATTTCTATCTTGTCTAATAATTTCAAAACTATTTAAGCTACTAGGCAAAGTAAAAGAACTATTACTATTTAACCAAGTCTCCTGTAAGCAAATAAAATCTAGAGATAAAATGAAACTGCCCCCAACAGAAGGCAGTTGCATCATTTTTGAAGTTAAATAGATATACATTGTATTTGTCCCTCTAGAAATATGTTACATCGTGCAAAGAAATCTCAGACAAAAAATATGTGTGCTGAGAGTATCCTCGGGGCGGAGCTACGTCATAAGACATTCTACGTTGCTAAGACGCGCACCACCACCATGTATTTCTATGGGCTCCGCGCGAGCTGCTGTGGAACGCCGGTCGAGCCGGTGAAAATAGCTTAATTCAAAAAAATAGCACAAAATCAACTTTATCTTGGACAACCAAATTTATATATGTTGGACATGCTTTATGGTAAACATGTTTTATAAATTTTATGAAAAAGTTTTTAAACTTACAGTAATGTGGTTGCCAACAACACAGAATTAACATGTACAAACAAAACTGAAGCTAGTAAAGTAAAATATCAGCCTAATACTGCTTATTTCTGCTGACCAGGAATGATTCCATATGGATTGGACTTCCTTTTGCATGCATGCTAACTAAGCCACTAAGGAATCCAAAGCTCATCCATAGCATGACTGTTAAGATAGATCATTGTATGCCTCGCTATCAAGCTTTTCGTAGATGAGCATCTTGGGCAGTTCACGATGTTCGTTACAACAAATTAGACCAACACTCATAAAACTATACGAGATGAATTACAAACACTCAGTTTGGTTTTTAATATTTATTTTCTGGTTATCACGAAAGTCAGTTGGACAATTTTCTGTTAGACAAACAAGAGAAAAAAAATCGAATGAACACTCCAAATAAAAGAACATCCTTTAATTAAGCCAATTTATAAAACAAAATCCTATTGACCAATACCTTTTTTTTTTTTAGGTCTTACAACGATCTAACAACGTTGCATTAAATCATTAATAACAAAATTAAAAACTTGTTCATACACCATTTTATTAAAAATCACAATGTTATTATAAACTAGTATGTGTACTTTCAAATAAATACTATTATAATACAAATGAATATTATTTTACTCTCTCGCATAATCTTACAGATTCTAAAATCCGATCCTGGCATAAATAATGTCAGTAGTTTTTAAATATCAAAAAGATAAATAATAATATTTACCCGTAATATTTAGGACAGGATGAAATCCAACTGTGAATAAGTTAAAATGTATCTAATAGTTTTGTTTAGATTTATGTAATGGGAAAAGCTTACAAATAGCACATTCTGCATTTCAGTGGAAAGATACAAATATAATTTGTGTGAAAAAAACAACAAAAAAAGTGAAGTATCATAATTGCTCACACAATATTCTGTTTAAAGATTACCGGGTACACAAGTTGATATTGGCATTCATAGGGTGAAACCAAGTACATGTGGTCATATCTAAACATCAAAGAAAGCTTAGAAAGAACTACCGTGTGCTGAGAGTTTTGGAGACACATTAAAAATTAATTCAAAATAACTAATATGAACAGATTTAAGTGTAAAACTAATAAGGTCTGCACAATGTACCAAGTTTCATTGAAATGTGATTAGAACCAAAAAAATATTAATTATTATACTAATTAGAGGATTAATATGAACAGATTTTAACCCAAAATTAATCAGACTGTCTATTGTCCTAGAGCATTTATGTACCAAGTTTTATTCAAATGTGATGATCAATACTTGAGATATCAGTATTAATTAATTATGTTAATTAGGTGATTAAGAAGCATAAATATTTACCAAAAACTAATATGGTGCATAGTCTTAGGTTCATTGAAATGTGATGGGTACTCTTTAAAAGTTTCATTGAAATCCAATGAGTGGTTTTTAGACATCATAGAACAGCAAAAAATTAACTATTTACCCAAAAAACTAATTAGGTCTCTGCACAGTCCTCAAGTAACTATGTACCAAGTTTCATTGAAACGTGATCATTACTACTCGAAATATCAAAAGCTGAAAATTAATTAATTATGCAAATTAGGTAATTAATATGTACTGATATTACCCTAAAAACTATCAGGTATGTGCAGTGTCCCAAGTTTTATTGAAATGTTATGATTAGTACTTGAGATATCAGTGGAAAATTTATTAATCATTATGTAAATTAGGTAATTAATAATATTAACAGATTTTTACCCAAAACTAATCAAATCTGCGCATTAGTTCAGAGCATCCATGTGCCAAGTTTCATTGAAATCCAATGAGTGGTTCTTCAAAAATCAGTGGAACAGTCATAGAACAGCTTAAAATCAGTTAATTATCATGCAAATTAGGTAATTAATATTCATGGATTTTTACCCAAAACTAACCAAATCTGCGCATTAGTTCAGAGCATCCATGTGCCAAGTTTCATTGAAATCCAATGAATGGTTCTTCAGATATCAGTGGAAGAGTCTTGGAACAGCTAAAAATCAGCTAATTATCATGCAAATTAGGTAATTAATATTCATAGATTTTTACCAAAACCTAATCAACTCTGCGCATTATCCCAGAGCATCTATGTACCAAGTTTCACCAAAATCTGATTAGTGGTTCTTGAGATAACGGTGGAACAAAAAAAGTGACATACATACATACATACAGACATACAGACAGGGTAACTGCAAAGACTCCCTTTTGTGCTTCGCACACGGGAGTCAAAAATGTTTGGTCAATGAATAGACTGCCCTCACAAGAGCATATCAAAATGACTTTGTTTTTATAGTCTTTTATAGAAGGAAGCCTTTTTTTATAGTAAATTTTCATAATCGATTTAGATGTACTATATTTAATCTAATATAAGTGCACATAAACCGAAAAATTGCATTTACTGTACCAATATTTGCTCTATTAGCAGTGCATGTGCTTAAGTAAATTACAGTGGTGTTTCTAAGATCAAATTAAATAATATTTCAATGATTTAATATACAGCAAATACAATATTTGGTGAACATGTGCTTCTATGAAGAAAACATGGTATACACTGTATCAATCTAAAGTTTTAAATGATCTGAATCTATGCTCATCACATTCAAAAATTAGACTTATAATGCTGATAAAATTGCACGACAGCTCTCTCTTGTTCAATTACTTCAATAGATCCAGGACGGATTTCCCGTATAAGATTAATGGCATCTTGTCCAGATATCTTCCTGGTTTTCACTAGATAGCATGCCAGCATTGTACCGGTTCTTCCGTTGCCATGGGCACAATGAACTGCAACAGCCTAATAATAAAGCCAGAAGATCATTTATGTTAAAGATAGTGAAGGGGTGGATTAACATAAATATCGCCATGGTAACACATTTGTTGACACTGAGTTCAGGATTTATAAGATAAGGATGTGCAACTTTCATAACCATGAATTGTGACATGCGATGAAATTTCAGGAGAGGGGAACTCAATTTGCAATTTGTAAACTCTTCGCGCATCTATCAAACATAGTTCTAGCCAATCCTCGGGGGCGGACATCCGGGCATTTTCTACCGCCTGGCAACCCTCACGGTGAAAACAAAGACCAAAAACTCGCAGAAAACGGTACTTTGCGATGATTGTTGAGACTCATCTGAACAGTGTAACAAAATTAGCCCTACGTGTGTAACATATATGAATTTGGTTGTTCAGGATTACTTCAAAGTTGAGTTTGTGTTGTTTTCTTGAGTTTTCACCGGCTCCACTGGCGTTCCACAGCAGCGCGCACAAAGCCCATAGAAATACGTGGTACAGTGGTGCGCGTCTTAGCAACGTAGAAGGTCCGTGACGTAGCTCCGCCCCCGAGGATAGCTTCAAAGAGCGCCATGGATGGTTGAAAACATTTGATTGCATAAAAAAAAAAATAGCAAGATTTGTACTGCATTGCGTATTAACAAGGACACTACCAAAAATGGTTTGAGATGAACATGAAGCAGTTCTTTCACAGACGTGCTATTTTGTAAGCATTTTTCGAAATGTAAGTTTGTCAGGAAATTTGTTTTATGCTTCTACAATTCGCATGACTTCCTTAATTCGTGAGAGATCACCATCGAACACATGCACCCCCCTTGCTTTCCAGTGATAACAGTGAAAGTTTGTATCATGCTCATGTTTAAAACTTTTGGCTGTTTTCATATTTTCATGAATAATCTTAGATTTGCACTCACTTCTCCCTTTGCATTGCTTTCTTCCACAATCTTCAAATATTTATATATTTGATCCATAGAAGGCGCCGTAAAATCTGGCATCTTAATCCTGTGCCACTTTAACATAGGGCACGTATCCATAGGAGGCGAGTTCATTGTCAAGGTGACGAGATGGTGCACACCTTGTTCATGGATGTAGTGCAAATGTTCAGCAGTGTGCGGGAATGCCAATCCAGCTACCTTTCCCTTATCAACCCAAGAAAAGTTTCCTGGAGCTTTTGTTGCCATTGAATACTGAAAAACAAAGGAACTGCACATAATTATTGAAATATTGTAAATGAAGCTCACAAAATGATTTATATTTTTGAATGCATTTGGGGGAGGGGGGGGGGACACGTGAAGACAAGTTTGAACTTGATCGGTTCAGGCATGTAGAATATATATTAATATATGTCAGTCGGCCATTTTGAATCCGATCTGAAAAAATAAAATGCTGTGCATGAAGGTTCCTTCATGTTCAGTGTATGTATCAAGTTCAAACTAAATCTGTCCATGCACGACTGAGATCCGGATCTAGAATGGTAAAAATGTGTGATTTTGATACATTACTGGCCTTAAAATGGCTGATATTCAGCCATCTTGAATCAGATGATGAAATAAATTTATGTGCATTTGTCTGATATAATTTCTGACATATTTCTGAATTTTGAACTTAATCAGTTCGAGGTGACGGCTGGATATGGATGGACGCACAGATACATACATGAAGGTCAATTCACAATTCTCTGTTTTTGTTTGAACACAAATGTAAAAATAAAAAGAACATTTATGTATTAATTTACAAATAATGGAAAAATATATTACACAATCACCAGCATATAAAAGAATGGTTGCAAGTCAAGAGTTGCAAGTTGTTAAATGCAGCTGTAAAAAGTAGCAGTTGTGAGTGTTCACCACCTTTGCAAGTGGTGAAATTTATTAGTCAAGAGTGCAACTACATGTAAATAACCTTATAGTCTAATGTCAGTTTTTGAGTTGCAAGTGTTGGGAATGTTGGGAATTGGGGGTAATGTAATGCAGGAGCATGGAGCTAAAAAGATACGTCATCATAAACACAAGTCCTTTGTTTATTTTAATATTAAAGAGCAAAACCTTTTGTGTTTACAGTGGAATTCTTATTCTTGTAATACCAGTACTAGTATACTATCACTATGTCCAACTTTGATCCTTATGATATAAGGTTTGTTTCATCTCTCTTTTGTTTTTCCTATTCCCGTTTCCATAATGGATAAAAAAAAATCTTGCCATTTTAATTTGAAGAATAAAAATATTGAGGACATATCATGTGAAATTAGTACGTTAGACCATTACACATCATTACGCGAGTTGTACATCAACTGGAATGATTCCCTGGTCCACATCACTTTTACTGCTAATGTGCTGGTCCACTTATTCACACCTTCAACACTACATGGTGTCCTCAGGAATTTTTTTAAACAAGGGAACAGGGGTGCAGCGCTCTCATGCCATGGCCATGCGCCTCCTTACCCTGGGGGCAGATCCACTGGCAACCATAAAATTCGGATTGACCAGGGATCACATGTGGCCACTCCAACTGTGACCTGTCTGATAGTAATTTTGGCCCAAGGAAGCCATAGAATGCAAAAACTCCACACCCTGGTAGGGAGAACCCTATCTCCCCAACTTGGTGCCGCCGCTGAGTTGCAGTGCCCTCTCTTGCAGTTTTTTTCTAGAAAAACCCCTGTGTCCTAGCATATGTACAAATGTAGTTGTGACACAAATTGTGTGCACTACAAATATAGCCATCATTTTGCAGCATAGGGTTCTAGGCTTTGTCGGTTAGTATATATGGCAGTAAAAGCTTGCTGTGTATACCAACAAACCACAGGGGCCTGGTGACCTAAGTACAGCTGATAGGATCTAGCAGAAGAAAAAATAAAATAATTGCTTACAGCTTAGATATCCATTTTGTGTTGAAATATTTCAATTTTGTCAGTGTTCGCAAGTGAAATATAAGATTAAATGCATTTGAAATTGCCATTTAGAAAATTCCAGTGCAAGTTTTGTTTCCTTCTTGTATTAAAGGGCGACAGTCGTTGATATGGGACTCATAGTGATGTATACAACGCGTGTAAAACGCATTGTTTATTTACATGAAATTCGAACACGCGCTGCGCGACGACCGCCACGCTTTAAATATTTCTACTGTACACCAATGCTGCACAAATTCTGGTAGAGTCATATTTGACACAAAATGGAAATGTAAGCTGTAAGCAATTATTTTATTTTTTTTCAATCTGCTAGACCCTATCAGCCATGTTTAGATCGTAAGGCATACCCAAAATGCCGCAGAACCAAGACTACGTATACCAAGGTCAGATATTTATTTTGAACGAAAAATCAACCCAACCCAACCAGCTGATTTATAATAGAGCTTACTGTTTTGAAAACAAAATAGCAATATTGATATTTTAAATGTAACAGATTGTAATGGTATGCTGATATCAATATTGATACTTTGTTAAAAAACAGTGAGCTATATTGCAAAGCTGCCGATTGGGTTGATTTTTCGTTGACAGTAAAATAGGCCATTTTAACTTCAAGTTCAAAGAACAGTTACCTAAAAGTCGTAATCGGCTGTGCACAGAAACAATAAAAAATGATGATTTGAGCTGTCAGGCGATAATCCGTGTAAATAGTAAGACTCGTAAATACAAGATGATCCACGAATTTAACACGAGAATCCGGTTAATGTTGCGGGTAGAACATTGATCAGCATCGTCGCCATATTTTATCGCACTACGACCCGTGTTGACCTCGAAAGTAAACTATTTACCCACAATGCTCCGGGACAACAAAACCTGTCAAATTATTCTAACCGTACGTCAACTTACAGTAACACTCAATGAAGTGATCGGTTTGCGCCGAATAATGAAAAAAAGACGTATAAAAGGAGAAAAATATTTATATTATTTTTCCAGAAGATGTTCATTAAGTTTATAATGTGTTTAGTCGTTTCTTCAAATAGTACTTTTCGCGTTTTTCGTAAAAGTGGCATTTAATAATAAAATGGTACTCATCTTCTATTTTGCAGATACTTTAATTTTTTCTATTTCGGTTTTTGGTTTGGTATACCTCTCTGTTTCAATTTTTAGTCTGTGATTGCTCAGACGGAACCTACTTAGACATTCACATAGTTCGGCATTATTTTGATCAAATAATTTTCTAAAATAAATTCATTTTAGAAACGTTTGTACGTTCTGAGTTTATTTCTTCTGTTATTGTTATTTTGGTTATCATCAGTCCTTATGTTAATTTCCCTTTCCCAGTATAATTTATATATTTTTTCAACTTCCAAACTTAATTTCTCGATTTCTCTGTCGTTTAGTATAGTTGTTGTTTCGGTAATATGTGGTTGGTTTATTGCAGTTAACAGTGTAGTTATCATAGTTGCACTGTACCGTGTTCATAATTGCTGCCTCCCTTTAAACAGTATACATGTAACCTTAGACGCTCACCGAACACTTTAAACATTATTGTATATATATAAATTTTCTCATAATTTATTTGTTTATATATTTATGTATTTACCTGAGAAATGCCATGTTTCATATTTCTCTGTGCCAGTGGACCTGGACCCCGATCCCTCGGGCCCTCCGTTAATTTTGCCTGAAAATTATTTTGGAAGTGGTCCATAGCGCCATCTGGTGGTGAAAAAATACGTCTGACTGGTTTGATCTGCATTTATAACAGATCCTTTTTTTTCTTCTGATTGTTATTCACTTTCTGTTCCGTATCTCAGGCCAATTCAAAAGTTAAGGACAATAATCCGTGATTCTTTTGGCAATTTCGATTTCTTGAATAGTGGTGATTTACCTTTTTAGCATGACAATATGGCTGTCCCATTCTTGGTCAGGGTTCAATGAACGCGTGAGCTAACCGCAAATTGTATTAAAATGACGTAAAAACATATTTGAATCTTTTAAAGTTTAATGTACTTATTCTACAGAATCTGAGTTTAAGTCATCGTTTTTTTAAAAAAAAGATATAACTTAGTTGTAGTCGTATATTTATTTAGCTGTAAAACAACCCCCCTCATTAAAATAGTCGGACCCAAATAAAAAAGGAGGTCATGGGGTGCATCGAGTTTGAAGTATTTCTGTTTGGTGGGGTCAGTCGGGTTGATATGCAATGGCGGGTAGCAAGTTTCTCGTCGCTTGCTTGATAGTTTCAACTATTGACATTTTTTCAGGGATTGTCAATGGCCAAGTTCTGCAGCCTCCTTATTTTAACATCGCTACCGGTAAGAACATCTCCGCGACATCGACTTGTGGCGAGGAAGTTGGAGAGGAACTTTTTTGCAAACTGACTGGAAACACCGCTACCGATGTCATATACAATTCTGATGTTAACTTGATCCAGGGACAAATATGTGATACCTGTGACCCGAAGAATCCCCTGACATCCCACCCAGCCTACCATGCTATAGACGGGACAAAACAATGGTGGCAAAGCCCGCCACTTTCACGTGGGCTCGAGTACAACGAAGTCAACGTTACCATCGATTTTGGTCAGGTAAGAATTCTTGCCCATCTTCAGTCTTAATGATTTCTGTTGTCATTAGTAAATGTATCAAATCCAGAGAGCATCTTTATTCTGTATAAAAATAGCGACTATGCAGTCTATGTATGAATACAACTATCAATATAAAATAATAAAAATTAATATTTTTCAGAAATTCACTTTAAAAAAATAATTTGTTCATATATCTATAGTTTCCTGTCACGAAGGACATCGATATCATTAAGACCCCCCTCCTCAAAATTGCCAGGTCCCCTCTATTCTTCAATCTCACATGTTTAATTTATCAGTCCAATTTTCAGCAACGTTTCCATAAAAATGAATATTTTTCTAATACGGTTTCATTTAAAACAAGGTGCTTCAATTCTTGTATTTAATTCGTCTACTTTTCTGAAGGTTTAACAATAGTCATCACTAAATTGCCTCATATATTTGTAGCAATATTAATAAAGCAATTGTTAGAAATAATAAAAAAATCATAGGAAAAGGGTTGAGATTCGTGTGGGTTTCTAGTGTATATGAATTAAAGTAACTGTAAAAAAATGAGTTTTGTCTTGCTACCAATTTTTTGAATCTATATATTTTGTCTATTATTGCTGACGTAATTCAGTAACTTCATGGATAGCCATTGTCATAAATTCCTAAGGCATACAGCATGCAATGTAAAAGTACCGGTTTATCAGAACATGTTTTTTTGAATTACATTATTTTCTGGTCCATGCTGTATTGCATAGTGGCTGCCCTGCTGTGGAATTTGTGTCAGTATTCTCAATGCAGTGCTTTCATGTTTAAAATCACAAGCGAATAAGTCAACACTCAACAAAAGTAATTGCTCGTGAAAGTTGAAAACTACAGTTGTCATGTATGTTGAATAGTGCAAAGCATGGTTGTGACTTGCATAATTACCCGGCTTGAATCCACATCATTATTTCTCAACTATTTCATGCCAGCTTGGGTGATTTTAAGAATACTGGCTGAATTCAAATGTTACACTACTGGGCATACAATGGGGCATACAAGTACAATGCATTGTGATAGAGAAATTAAAGTTTTACACTACTCCACATGTTACTGGGCATATAGTACAATTTTACCAGGACAACATTACCACGTTTTAAGCTGTGATTGAAACATTCTGTATATCTGCATTACAAATCAGACCCCTTTCTTAAAACTAAAACCACTAACAAAATTTCCAACTTTTAATTGAGCCAGTTTAAGCCAAGTTAAAATTTTGCACTACTGAGCATGTTACTACACATACATGCAATGCATTATGGGAGAGAACTTTCCATTGTATTTAAATGGGTAATAGAAATCTATTCCCATCCTGGAAAATTACTAAATTATTTGTCAATTTTTTGAATTAGAATTCACAAGAATAATAATTGATTTTTTTCATCTTATGTCAGATTGTCACTGAGAATAATTTTAGGATCTGAAGAAATAATATCATCATAGAAACCAGTATAAAAATGTAAATTATTACCAATTTTGACCATTGACCCCAATTTGTTTTCCATTTCCTGATGGCAGGAATTCATAGTGAAAACCTGGAAAAGATGACGTATTATTGTTCAATTTGGCTTAGACCTCATCAATATGAAAAATGAGATGAAAAACATTTCACCAATAGCATCATAGAACACTTGGAACCATATTCGAAAATGCAAAATGCAGATAATGCACACTTTCAAAAGCTGCCACAGCCCAAGATGGATACTGACCACAGATTCACTTAATTACATTGCTAGAGATGTCTTGAATTTTTTGATAATTTTGTGTCTTCAAATTTGGATCTTCGTTTAGTATCATACATGTTGCATCTCCTCATCTTGTAGATTTTGATTAAATTGAACTTCACTTCACTTCACTGCGACTGGCTAACTTTGATGCTAATTTGCATGTTGGAGTGGGCATCTTTTGAATTGTGGTGTTTACACAGTCTTGTCAGAACTCTTTATATAGGTTAGGGTTTGGTGGTTTTCTTTTACAACTGACAAAAGTGACAAATTAGTTTGGTCTTTAGTTTCTAAGAGATTGTAGAATTTGTAAATAAAACGTCTAGACATTGACACCCACACTGTTGATCAGGCCAAGAAACGGGAAAACTTTCATTTCTGGTGTCCTAAAACTCTGGGCATTACGTTTTCCCTCCTGTTATTTTTTCTTCTTCAATTTTTATAATATTTGTTATATATATAATGTACTTTCTCTACTTTTAGTGCATATACTTAAAGTGCAGCGGTCGTTGCGCAGCGCATGTTCGAGTTTCATGTAAATAAACAATGTATTTTACACGCGTTGTATACATAGCTATGAGTCCCATATCGAACAGGACGCGGCGCGACGACTGCCGCCCTTTAAATGAACATTACAGTTGTATTTCTATTGGGAAAATATTGAAGTCATTTAGTATACAACACGTATAATTTTTTATTTATATAAGTTAGTTTCTTATTGAGATACTTTTTGAACAAAGCAAATGAGATATATATGTTGTATATTTTGTTATTCATTTATTTATTATTTTTTTTTTTTATATATAAATATTATTGTGGAAATTATATTTTCGAAAATATTTGTTTGAATTTGGCCAAATAATTTGTAGGTCAGTTTTTGAGCTTTATAGTGGAGATAATGTATTACGACCTACCCCTAACCTGAACCCAAACATGTACATGTATTGTATAAACCCCTAAATATACACAATTAAAGCGGGGGAGGGTTACTGGAGGGTTAGAGTTATGGGTGAGGGAGTCCTAAGGAACTATTCTTAGGTTCAGTTCCTTTGACATTTTTTTCACTTTGAAAAGATTTATTTTCTATGATTTTTATAATTCGATAAGGTCCAGTAGTTATGCTTCCAGCGTGGAGGGAATTTGTCATCTGAGCTAATTCCACATGTGCCCAACCCATGCTGAAATGAGTGGTTTAGTCAATCACAACAAACAAATTAAGCAAAGTTTCAGAAAGTTCATTTCCCAACTATCATTAAAAATGTGAAAAAGAAAAACTTGCTTCAATTTCTCAATATTTAAATAAAGACAAATTAATGACCCAAGGGAAAAAAATGTGTAAAATGTTGCATGAACATTTGGGCATGAAAAATTACTGCATTGAATCCAATGAAAAAATAAAATTGAATCATGTCTCCTGTAAAGTACTTTTAACACCGTAGTTTATTTAATTGGACCATTAACAAATAGTTATTTTTTGGGTGCACATTGAATATAGCAATAAAAATTATATTTATTTTGCTTAAATTCATTTTTTTTCAGCGGTAACATGAAGTTAAATTAAATTTTATTAGAGGCATTTTCGTGAACAAGTGTAACATTTGGAAACAGAAGAACAGTTTACCTTGTTTTATTTCTGGTTAATAAGGCCAAAGAAAATCCAGTTTGATTACTAGCATCAGAAAGTGGTGGCATTTCCTGCCATTTGTTATTGGAAAGTTATAAATTATGCTTTGAAAAAAAAATTACAGTCGTCAGCTATGTGTGATCTGCACATACAATCCTTCCTTCAGGGATTGAAATAGAATTTTTTCCCTGCATGCACAGTGTACATGTTGAATTTGAAATTTACCTGCACTAACTTGTTGTGAAATGCACCACTTTTAAAGTTTAAATAAAATTGACGGGTTCTCGATTGATGCGATCACGAAAGAATTTGCTTTTTTTTAGTTGTCTTACAATGTTGGTTGAACTTAATTTAGGCTTAGTGAATATAATGAGAATTTGTTGTGTTAATTTCTACATGCACAGTGTGCACATTAAATTTTGAGTTTACTTGCACTAGCTAATAATCTATGTGCATAGTGCAGTGTGCACCAGAGTATTTCGATCCCTGTTCCTTCCTTTTAAGTAGTGGGGGGTGGGGGTGGGGGAGTTGGTGTAACCTTCTATTTATTTATGCCCTTTTCAACAGATATAAATCTTTCTACTCATAGGCCTTCCTGTACTAGACCAAGTAAATTTAGTGTTCAATCCTCCACTCCTGTGTTTTCCGCCTCTTTTTAGAAAACATTTTGGAATTTTATGACATTTTCACCTTTTTATTTGTTAATTTTAGAGCAAAAAGATTAGATTTATTATAATGTAGAAAAAATAGTGTTCAGGTCTGTGTTTTGTTGTTAATAGGTAATGGTGGAGAGCCCTGATTTTTTTTTTTCAATACTTGGTAGTTTTTTTTACAAAGTTATCTTTCAATTTTACACTTTGTTAGGCAGACCATGGGTAGACAGTACAAATTCTTTTCTTTAGCTGGCTGTTCATTGTAATAAGAGAAGCTAAGGACAGGTCAAATACAACTCATTATTTGTATGTTTAGGACATATCTTTTGAATCAATCTTATCAGCATTTCTCACTTCTCTGGCAGATTAGTTCTCCCAATTGATGTGAAATTCTAAAAAGGGATTAGTCCTCCCAGTTAATGTAAACTTCTGAAAACAATTTGTGAAAATTATAGTTTCACTTAGAGGTTATTCCTCAGAGCTTGCAATTACCAAATTATTTTTGGTTTGTCTGCTGGACCACCAGTTTTAAGAGATGATACAGTAGTAATATTGGATTGTCCATCAAGTTTAGTAGCTACTTTTACAGCCTTGATGATAAGTGTCAATACAAATAAAAAAACAGTAAATAATTTTCTTGTCAATACATACCAAACCATACTAATGTGTCTGCGTATTAAATCAGTATTGCCTGGTCCTTGTCTCCTAAAGAGAGACTTTTGTTACTTTTTAAAAAAAAAAGCAAATCAACATAATTTTTTCCATATTTTATAAAAATTTGGATTGATACAAATTATGGACAAATATAGTAAAAATTGTTTTGGCAAAGTATTAATGATTGAACTGGAGATTTGGGTGTATGATTAGGGTGGGGGGTAATATGAACAGAAAGTAAATGTAAAAAGGAGTGTAACTGAATATCGTTATAGATGTATAATTTTGCTGCTTACTTGCAGTAGTTGGTTAAACTAAAGTAGTGCTACGTGAAGTTAGTAACCTTATACTATTCTCTTACCAAGGACACCCATCACGTCCTTAGAAAGATCAGAGTTTAGTCAACTTTTTCAAAGTTTACCATTTCCAGCATAGCATTCAGTTGTAAGTAGACAGGCTAGGAATTAAAAGCTCTTGTTGGTATAATGGGATTTCAAGAGGTATGGTGAATAAAACCCATTGGTGGCGAGGACAATAAGACTTTCAACTGACTTGAGTTCCAAGTTATTCAGGATTTCTGAAGTGGCTCAATATGTGGGAGGTATCTGTAAGGAAAAAAGCGTGAACAATGAGTAAAATACAATTAAACAGGGCATTGGTAAAAATAAGTAGAGCCACGTAGAATAAAAGACATTTTTCTAAGATTTAGAACAATGATTATAATAATCAGTCTAATACGTGGCTGGGTCAAATTTTAAAAAAGTGATTATTAATAGTTTCACAGACTAAATGGACATAATTATCTGCTGTCAAAAGTATTGAATAAATGTGGAAAAATTGTGCAGATTATTTTGTGTAAAGGGGCGAAATTTAACTTGGATGTTCATGGCTTGGGTTGATTTTATGAGAGATTTATTTTTGTAAGTCTGAAAATCATGAAATCATATAAGAAGAGACATTTCACATCAAGTCTGGTTATGTTATCAGTTGTGCTTTTTTACCCAGTACAGAATATTTTGTTGGATAAAAATTGTCTAAAACATAATAATCTGAACATGCATGAATCTTATTCTCGATAGCGACCATTTCCACTGCCTGGCAACTACAACAGGTGAAAATAATGGTCGAAAACTCTCAAACAAATGTGCTTAGGGATACTCTCCTGAACAGTGTAACAAAATCACCCCAACATGTGCAACATTTATAAATTTGGTTGTTCGTGATTTCTTCAAAGTTGAGTTTGTGCTGTTTTCTCAACTTCAGCTGTTTTCACTGGCCATTCGATCGGCGTCTCACAGCAGCTTGTGCAGAGCCCATAGAAATGCATGGTACAGTGGTGCTTGTCTTGGCAACATAGACTCTTTCGCGATATAACTTAGCTCCATAGCTACATTGTACATTTTACTTTTATACCATATATACTCAAACTATGACATTCATTTTATATACATATTGCTATTAAACCAATAGATAATGTTATTTCTAAGGATGCAAGAAAGATATTATTTAACTAGTGGTAAATGGCTAAAAAATTAGTGGATTTTTTGAACAACAGCATAAATAAAGCGGTATGGTCAGGGAAATCTAGCAAGCAGGTTTAATGGTGGAAAAGTACCTTAAGTCAGCAATCAAGACACAGCGAAATATATATTGCATCTCATATACCATTAAATCACCAAATTGCAAGCATTCCTTGCGGTTAAACAATTTATAGTTGCAATTAATTGGATGTCTTGAAATTTATATACAGATGGTGAATTTGACATAAACTGGAAGGACAGTAGCGTGGTTTACTGCCAACATTACGGCCTACTGTGTAATTTACCAGCACAAAGCATGTACAACTCTTGTTTGAACGTAAACTTTGATTAAAAGGAAAAATGAAAACATTCGCACTACATAAAATGCTGTGAAAGACCGAAAGACATCAAAGCTAAAAAGTAATAGAATCAGAACATGTGGCTCATGAATTCTATAAAAATAGCCGGCCTATCCTTGGTTTTGTTGTAAATATTTATGGTGTGTATTAACACTCTGATATGTTGTTGTCTGTGATTTCCGTTTTGTGTTTATTTACCACCAAGCTAGGATAAAGTACACCAGTCTCAGTAGTATTATCTAAATAATACCATTTTTTCTGCCATTATAATTCAAGCATTTGACCCCAAGGGTTTCATGCTGGATGATAGCGCTGTCGGTGGTTTCACATTGCAAAATAAGGTAGGCCTTAAGCTTGCCCAAATATTGAAATTTTAAGTTGCGCCTCGAAACGGGTTCCAGCGCTGGCCCTAATTTCAATCTCAAAATTAGGTGGGCCAAACTGCTGTATGAACAAATGTTCAGATTATGTAATCGCCACTATCTTTGACTAAATTAGGTTTGTGACTTTTGTTACGGTCTCACAACTTTTACACAATCGCAACAACAGTGGTTGTGAGAGGAGTCAATTGGACTGATGAAGCACAGTCCTCCAACAGCAGACTGTAGTCAAGGAAACAATTGAATAATTGAATACAGGACCAACTAACCCTTTTGATGTTCAGTCTAAGATAGGATTTGAACTTGGGTCTATCGATCATGAGTCTGATGCGACAACCACTATGCTGCAGTGACCAGTGGGAGTCGTCTTCTGCGCATGCGTCAGATTGCCATAGCGTGTCATTGTTTACAAACAAGCCTCTGCCCATGAGCCTTTGCTTCTTTTAGCGTTTGTTGTTATTGTCGCTTGGGACTCAATTCCCGCGCATGCGCAGGTGACGTCCCTCTCGCTCTAAACCCTCCCACCATTGGCCTTACCTTACACCAACTCACTTTTGGCCTTACCTTACCCCACCCTCCTATGGTCTTACCTTACACCCAATCACCTTACATTATACCAACCCATCTTTGGCCTTACCTCACACTCTTCCATCTTTGACCTTACCTAACATCCTCCCTCCTTTGGCCTTAATACCTTACACCCACCTACCTTGCACCTTACCTTATACCAACAGACCTTTGGCCTTACCTTACACCCATCCATCATTGGCCTCACTCTATAACCACCTACCTTAAATATTCAGCAACTATTCTACTGGAAATAATGTTTGACATGCTTGTTTATTCTACTATTTGAAGGTCCATAATTGAAAAGTTGACTTCATGCTCAATTAAATGGACATTTCCTGTTTTGTTCTTCAAGGACGTTTTTATAATGAGGACATTGATATGTTTTCACAGTGATACTGCAATACAAATTAGTGTCAAGTTGTTCATTGCAATTAGAATGCATATTTAAAACTTACAAATGTAACTGCTGAAAGTAAGAAAAGTCATCAAACTTTGGCCCCATGCAGTCTTCCTGATTTGACTGTCACAGCACCAAGCTTACTATAAACATTATTTCCAACCTAAATGTTGGTATCACATTTTGCACTTTTGTATGTACCATATTTGTATATTTTGTTGCCAGACTATGGTCAAAATAAGTAATATCTGAATGATCCAGTATATAATATATGTAATATTTGGTCAATTACAGATGCGCTTCTAATAGAGTGAATATGGTATTGAACGAAAGTTTGAACCAAATATATCAATTTTATATTGCCTCAAATAAAAAAAAAATATGTAAACAAATTACTGTATATTCACTATTTTCGGTGAAGGAATGATTAAGTGAAAATAAAATCCAACTATTATACCTTTTTCATATATTTTACATTCAACTCGCCAAAAATCAGTGAAAATATATTCCATACAAAAAACCTGAAAAGTTCTTTCAGCGAAAATTAAATCTAGCGAAAATAAAGTACTTCACAGTATTATAAAGCAGGTTCATTTTCAGAAAAAGAGGCTAAAAATGGTGTAGTTGAAAAAAAGGTTTAAGTTTCATCCAGAGGGCACTTATTTAGATTATTTCCTGACCCCAGACGGTGTTTCTTTAACCTTTATGTGGTCAATCCAATGTACATGGCGCTGACAAGATTAGGGTTAAATTGCTAATTTAGGCCACAAGCCTGGGGTTAATTTATTCCAACTGATTGGTCAGGACATCCTACTGTGGGGTTTCCTGCAGTTATTTTCAGGGACAAGTTGATCTTAGTTGATACATACTGCTTAGCATGGTCCCAAAGTTATAGCTTGGTGGTTTCAGTTGCAGAAACAATTTCTTGGGTTTCAGTTTATACAAATTGCTTTGTGTTTTAGGTCTCTCTTGGTGCGAGATACCTTGGTAAAGTAAATCAGCTTTATTTTCATCGTTTTGCAGCAGATTGATGTGACTTCTGACAAACTAGACAAAGACTTATTTTTGAACCACTTTTATTCAGTAGAAGTAGAACTTGTTCCCATAGTATAAGCTTATTCATTAATACCCGTAATAACTTTACATAGTGGGATAGGTGTGGTTACAGGAACAAAACAAAAACAACACAAAACAACAACAGTACAATGTAATTATGAAAAAAAACATGAACTGTTTAGACTTAGGTTTTAGCCTGGTTACCTTTCTTTTATTTCGCAAGGCCCTCTGCACATACCTGGAAACGTTCTCAGTCTTGCCCGTACAGTCAGTGGTAGACCATGACCATAAATGTACGCTTCTAACATGAATATGCTAATGTTCCAAATCCAAACCCAAAATGAAACCCACCTCCAATAATAAATGGCTCATCCCTAATAATTGCTGCCATACTTAATGTGTAAACTTTGAATCTTGAAAAAGAAACCCTCCTCCATTGATAAATGGCTTATCCCTTATAATTCATGCCTCGCCAAATGAGTAACCCTTTCTTAGATCTGGAATTTTTTTAACCCCCTCCAATAATAAATGGCTCATCCCTAATAATTGCTGCCACACTTAATGGCTAAACTTTGAATCTGGAAAAAAAACCCTCCATTGATAAATGGCTTATTCCTTATAATTCATGCCTCGCCTAATGAGTAATCCTTTCTTAGATCTGGAAAAAATTTAACCCCCCTCCAATAATAAATGGCTCATCCCTAATAATTGCTGCCATACTTAATGGGTAAACTTTGAATCTGGAAAAAGAAACCCACCTCCAATAATAAATGGCTCATCACTAATAATTGCTGCCATACTTAATGTGTAAACTTTGAATCTGGAAAAAGAAACCCTCCTCCATTGATAAATGGCTTATTCCTTATAATTCTTGCCTCGTCTAATGAGTAACCCTTTCTTAGATCTGGAAAAAATTTAACCCCCCCCCCTCCTATAATAAATGGCTCATCCCTAATAATTGCTTCCACACTTAATGTGCAAACTTTGAATCTGGGTAATAAAAGCCAGCTCCTGATTATGAGTGAGAAATTCCCTTGGGAAGCATATAATGTTTATACAAGCCGTGTAATGTTCTCATAGTTAAGACATTGACATAGATCTTAATACTATCCATATGTCACATATACCCTGGCTGTCTAATAACTACTGCTTTAACATTCAATTTAAAAATAGTCTCTTCTGGACTGCCTATGCAATAAATTTATTTTGACTGGATTTAATTTTCGCGAAAGTTTTTCAAGAAGTTTATTTTCACTGATTTTTGAAGTTGAAATTAAAACTAGGAAAAAAATGCATTTTAACTAAATTTTATTTTCACCGACTCAAACTGATTCAGCGAAAATAGCAAAAATAAATTCCAAGTGAAAATAATGTAATTTATTGTATCAATTTGCGGTACAGAATATAACTATCTGAGTATCAGTGGTTATTGTAATATGATGTTTATAGTTGACTGTGTTGTCTTCATTCTGAGTAAAATATGATGCAATCTACAGCGTTTATTTATTTTATTTTTTTTTTATTTTATTTTATTTCATTTTAATATATTTTTGTTATTTTGTATAAATAATTATTTTTATTACATGGGATGAATATATAAAAAAATATATGAAAAAAAATATTCATAATAATAAAAATAAACCCAAATTTAATTGATTGGTCTTCATTTCTGGTGTGGATAAATAGTGTCAGTGTATATATATTCACACAATGGTTGGTGGCTAGCCAGCTATGGTCCAGTGAGCATGCACAGAAGCGATACTGAATATAAGCTGACAGGTGTGTCTCCCTTAGGATAGGTTGGTCAGACGGATGTGATTACACTACAGGTGTCAACACGCCCATCAAAGATATGTCACCTTTGTATTGTTGAAATGTCTCTCTTATAGATAATTGGAAAAGAGAATTCATCGTTTTCTGGGGCAGTGTAAATCTAAAGTTCTTTGTAAGGTGCTGCCGTATTTGTTCTATTAAAAGCATGTCTCCAATAATGTTGAAAGTCACCATGTCTATGATTTCCACTGCTGCAAAATGTTATAAATACTTATTCTCTGTTTCACACAAACCATGGAACTATAAACCGTGGTTTTAGCACAAACTTAAACTGATTGTGGTATGTCCATTATACACAATAAATTGGATCCATATTGATAAACGATAAATAATTGTTCTGCATTGGTCAGCAATATCACCTTTTTCTTGGAAGCATTTTACATATTTTTGTTGAAATTCTACAAGATACTGAGGGTAATTGGTATTTGATCTTTATAAAATTTGATATACCATATTTCTTCTATTAGTACCGGTAGCATATGTGGCCTTTTTAAATCACCAAGGTGTGCCTGTTGTCAAAATAAGTAATATTTTAATGATTCAGTGTAAACCAGCATGATTTTAAACTTATATGCAAATATGGCAAATATCAGTATGTAATGGAATATTATTTGCAAAATGTTGCGGAAAATGATGGAATTCTATATCTTAAGCACTGCACAGATTGTGCTAGAATTCAGATAAGGTAATGCATTTTGAAAGATTAACTTTATATTAATTTATTTATTTGGAAAACCAGTGAGAGTAGTTCCATTTACATTAGAGAAAATTAGTTTTTTTGTAGGAGACGGGAGACTGTGGGCTATCACAAGATTACTTACCACTGTACCACGCCCAGGTATATTTTGGTGTAAAAAGTCATATGGCAGTGTTTTGCAAGTTGAGAATTTAAAAAATATAGTAAACACTTAATCTTGAAATAGGATTTGGTTGCAGTGATCTTATTTGTTTTCAATACACCCCATGAAGTAAGTTTACCAGTTAGTGGTCTAATATAAACAAACATTACACAGTGAGAAAAGAATTAATAACAGAATCAGTTTGAGCTTCTGTAAACCAATAAATGTTTGCCAGTAATGCTCCCAATTTAATGATTCATGGGTTCGATTGTCAAAATCTCAGTAATTTCAAGGCCCCAGGGAGAGTTACTAACTCTCTAAGTCCCTAGTGAAAGCCATTGTGACTCTCTAGGGTCCCAGTGAAAGTCACCAACTCCCTAGGTCTCCAATGAAATTCATAGTGACTCCTTAGGGCCTCAGTTAAAGTCCCCCAGACTGTCTAGGACCCAGTGAAAGCCACTGTGACTCCCTAGAGTCCCAGTGAAAGTCACCAACTCCCTAGGTCTCCAATGATATTCATAGTGACTCCTTAGGGCCTCAGTTAAAGTCCCCTGACTGTCCAGGACCCAGTGAAAGCCACTGTGACTCCCTAGAGTCCCAGTGAAAGTCACCAACTCCCTAGGTCTCCAATGACATTCATAGTGACTCCTTAGGGCCTCAGTTAAAGTCCCCTGACTGTCCAGGACCCAGTGAAAGTCACAGTGACTCCCTGTCTTAAGATCAATAGTAAGATATTTATGACTTTTGAAATTATGTGATTTTCCTGACTTTGTGATATTTGTCTCTTGCACAATTGAGGCTGTTATGGTATTTTGCTGTCTAACCTTGTGAATACCAAACTTGCAAAAATAAATCTGGATAATTTGTTTTCCTATTTTTTCAAAATCTTGATGAAGATCTGTAAATAGTACCGGGGTAGGAAATTATGTCAAAAATGGAGAAATTTTTCAACATTATGTTATTATTATTAATTTTGATGGGAAATATTATTGCATTCAAAAGATTAATATGTCCCTGACATTTTTACTAAAATTTCAGAGCCTGAGGATATTTTACATGGATGGCATCAGTAAAGGTACAACTAATATCCACATTGTCCAAACTCTTGAAAGCATTTAAAGCCATTTGTAGTCTTTGAGTCTGGATATCACTGCTGTTCCCCATCATAGCCTGGCTTGTTAGTATAGGTACTTTTGTACTAACTGCCATAGTAATTTATTATTCCAAACAGACAGATCAAGATGGGACCAAAAAGTAGAGACATGTGTCTGGTTAGTGTCCTGATTGCTTTCTGACCGATGACCTATACAAATGATTGCTTCAAGATTTTGGATGAGTGAAAGACTAACTGTAGAGAAATCCTAATAATAAACAGATCTCGATAAAAAAGTTCCTAAGAGTCCCTCACTCGTAAGTCTAATCCTAAGCCTGTTCCTCTAGTGCTCTAGGGGTTGGTGTTGGGGTAGGGGTTGTCAGGTGGGGGCTGGAATGTTGGCATTAGGTTTGGGGGGGGGGGGGGGTTACGGAAATCTAACTGCTTTGCTAGATATATTTTTTCTGACCTTTTTAAAAATCCAATGAATGTATGAATAAACAGATATCATATTTAATATTAAATTGCTTTTTTCCTACCAGGATTTTTATTGGAAGTTCACATATATTTTATAATAAAAGTAAATCGTAAAGAAAACACAAACAATTTGTAGTGATTTTGTTATTAACTATTTACCATATCAAATAGCCACCATCTTAATAAAAATATGTTTAATAATTTGCCTTATACTAGTGCATGTTACACATTAACCTAAAGGTGTAGACTATTTCCGAATTTAACTCTAATGTTTTGTGTAAAGTTCTGCCCCAGTAGATTCAGTATTTGTACATGTATTTAAAGGATTATGTTAAATGCACAATACAGTCTGGTTTTCTTGCCACAAGGCTTTGTAGATGCAATGGGATTTGTATGTGAGCTAAGTATGATGAGTTTGAGAAGGTCTAGGTCAAAGTTCATTTGTATCCCCCAGCTTGATACCCAATTATGGAAATATTTCTGACTCATCAAAGTACCAAGATGTCACAGGGATTGTTCTGTAATACCCTAAAGTACTGCACCGAATATACACCAGTATTGCACTGGACTGGTATATGGAGTATCTCATTTTAATATACACCAGTATTGCACTGGACTGACATATGGAGTATCTCATTTTAATATACACCAGTATTGCACTGGACTGACATGGAGTATCTCATTTTTATATACACCAGTATTGCACTGGACTGACATATGGTGTATCTTATTTTAATATACACCAGTATTGCACTGGACTGACATATGGTGTATCTTATTTTAATATACACCAGTATTGCACTGGACTGACATATGGAGTATCTCATTTTAATATACACCAGTATTGCACTGGACTGATAATATGGAGTATCTCATTTTAATATACACCAGTGTAGCACTGGACTGATAATATGGAGTATCTCATTTTAATATACACCAGTATTGCACTGGACTGACATATGGTGTATCTTATTTTAATATACACCAGTATTGCACTGGACTGACATATGGAGTATCTCATTTTAATATACACCAGTATTGCACTGGACTGATAATATGGAGTATCTCATTTTAATATACACCAGTATTGCACTGGACTGATAATATGGAGTATCTCATTTTAATATACACCAGTATTGCACTGGACTGATAATATGGAGTATCTCATTTTAATATACACCTGTATTGCACTGGACTGATAATATGGAGTATCTCATTTTAATATACACCTGTATTGCACTGGACTGATAATATGGAATATCTCATTTTAATATACACCAGTATTGCACTGGACTGATAATATGGAGTATCTCATTTTAATATACACCTGTATTGCACTGGACTGATAATATGGAGTATCTCATTTTAATATACACCTGTATTGCACTGGACTGATAATATGGAGTATCTCATTTTAATATACACCAGTATTGCACTGGACTGATAATATGGAGTATCTCATTTTAATATACACCTGTATTGCACTGGACTGATAATATGGAGTATCTCATTTTAATATACACCTGTATTGCACTGGACTGATAATATGGAGTATCTCATTTTAATATACACCAGTATTGCACTGGACTAACATATGGAGTATCTCATTTTAATATACACCAGTATTGCACTGGACTGATAATATGGAATATCTCATTTTAATATACACCAGTATTGCACTGGACTGATAATATGGAGTATCTCATTTTAATATACACCAGTATTGCACTGGACTGATAATATGGAGTATCTCATTTTAATATACACCAGTATTGCACTGGACTGATATATGGAGTATCTTATTTTAATATACACCAGTATTGCACTGGACTGATAATATGGAGTATCTCATTTTAATATACACCTGTATTGCACTGGACTGATAATATGGAGTATCTCATTTTAATATACACCTGTATTGCACTGGACTGATAATATGGAGTATCTCATTTTAATATACACCAGTATTGCACTGGACTGATAATATGGAGTATCTCATTTTAATATACACCTGTATTGCACTGGACTGATACTATGGAGTATCTCATTTTAATATACACCTGTATTGCACTGGACTGATAATATGGAGTATCTCATTTTAATATACACCAGTATTGCACTGGACTAACATATGGAGTATCTCATTTTAATATACACCAGTATTGCACTGGACTGATAATATGGAATATCTCATTTTAATATACACCAGTATTGCACTGGACTGATAATATGGAGTATCTCATTTTAATATACACCAGTATTGCACTGGACTGATAATATGGAGTATCTCATTTTAATATACACCAGTATTGCACTGGACTGATAATATGGAGTATCTCATTTTAATATACACCTGTATTGCACTGGACTGATAATATGGAGTATCTCATTTTAATATACGCCTGTATTGCACTGGACTGATAATATGGAGTATCTCATTTTAATATACACCAGTATTGCACTGGACTAACATATGGAGTATCTCATTTTAATATACACCAGTATTGCACTGGACTGATAATATGGAGTATCTCATTTTAATATACACCAGTATTGCACTGGACTGATAATATAGAGTATCTCATTTTAATATACACCAGTATTGCACTGGACTGATATATGGAGTATCTTATTTTAATATACACCAGTATTGCACTGGACTGACATATGGATACTGTTATTATCGCACAGAAATATACAATGTGTAATATGGTGGAGTGTCTACATTAATATTGACCTGTATTCTATTGCAGTGACTTTTAGTATACTACTGGTGACAGCATCATAATTAATGTCTCTCTGTATGAACCCTATTAAAGTCTGAGTAGGGTGTTGCATGTACTGATGTCTAGTGACAGTGACAACTTTCTGTTGTGCCTTATCCATTCACAGACAGCCTCTTATATGCACGGGTGACTAGTTCTTTCACTGTTACTGGTTTCTTCGCTCACCACTCTATAGTAAAGTTTGAATTGAAGTGTATCCAACCGTGGCCCTCTTGTTGTCTACCAAGTTAGCGTGACCCACAGGTGTACTCTATGATGGATGCCCCGCCTACATGTACATAGATTCATGGTTTCATACCGAAAGCATTTTATTTCTGCTATCTTGATACATGTATATGGACTAGAACTGGTTTGGGTTATTACCTGTATGTTGAAGGTTGTACATTGTTATTTTTCATGCTACTAACTTTCTGCAATGCAGACCTTACACTCGCCCAAGTCAAGACACATAAAAGCTAATTATCATTCTCTCAGTCCATATAATTTTGAAGAGATTTTAAAAGCACACCTCCCTAATGGCTTGCTTTACTTTGCTCAGGAGATCTATTTCTTAGACATATTCAGAAAGCAAGGCTTACGACTATGTTTATAGGTACCGTAAAATCTGTATTAGAAGCCACATCCCTAATAGCAGTTGCACCCATTCTTTTTGAACAATTCGGAACCAAAAATCATATGTGTAGATGTTCTTATCCCATCCCCTCTGTTGCATTGTACCATTTTAATAGAAACCGTGGCTTCTAATACAGATTTTACAGTACTGGCTGTTAACTTTCACAATAATGACATTGTCTGAGCTAATGAATATGCAATGTGGAGATTGAAATAAAAAAAATATCTACCTGGTCGCCAATTAATTAAAGGGACAAGCATCCTCCAGAAACTGGCTTATTCACATAAAAATATAGTTTCCAATAAAGTATTTGTGTTTAGTGAACTTTCGTAACCTATCACTAAATGTATTTATGCTTGGTTAATGTGTAATGCTATTAAAGCAGTGTTTATGGTGTAGATTTGAAAATCTTGCTTGGTTCACATATTTCTAATTTCTCGTATGATCCCTACTATGCAGGATTATCAAGTGCCTTCATTATGCATGCATTGGATGCACCATAAATAAAACTTTTGATGGCTACAATCAAGGAATTGGCTTTCCACACAACTACATGTACACAAAAAATGATTTTTCCAGTAAAAATATAGATTGATAGTAATACTACATGTAACTATGTTAATACATGTAGTGTGACTTCTATACATGTATGTATTGTGGTTTGTCCCAATGAGCACCCATATTTGCTTGTCCTGTATCCAAAATGGTTGTGTGTGACAAAAGTGGTTGTCCATGACAACCGAACAACCATCAATACAATACAATTGGTGTACTTGATAGCAATGTTTCTGCTACAGTGCTAGCCGTTTTTCCAGACTTTTTTCCAGACTGATTGAATAAAGACTCTACGCCAGTAGCTGTGGATGTCACACTGCATTAAATTTAACCATGAGCTGTATATTTAAGAACACATAAAGTTGAAACTAATCAATGCCTGCTAACACCCGATAGTAGTAATAAAATGCTACATTAGATTTTCATGCTTTTAAGGCGTTAGTTGGAGGAGCGATCATGTAGAAAACTTAACATGTGGCTCACATTACATTATGGTAGTAAAACATCTTTTAAACTTAAATTAACAGTAATGCCATGTTGTTTTCCAAATTATTCGATGTTACATGTATGTGCTTTGGAGACTTCAGCTAATGGAAATTATGGTTCTTATAATGTTAAAAACATGGTAGACTTTATTTCCCTGTGGGGCGGGAATGGTTGTATGTGTGTTAAAAATTTGCTCACCAGATCCGAGACTGTCAATTCTTGCAGGGCTGCTATACTACGGATTGATAGCCCAACTGTACTACTGGTACTTCAGGTACTATGAATTTACAAATAATTTAAAATATCAACTGATTGATACCAAAATAACACAAATAACACACAGTCAGGTTGGTATTTCCATGTATTGTATGCATGGCCTAAAGTACAGCTGAGAGTTTTGGAAATTGGTAGCCTATGGAGCATCCCCCAAAGTTAATTTTGAGCCTTGACTACTAAATACACGTATTACTATAGAGATATCAATTTTCAGTCAAATTGCCAAAATAAAAAAAAAATTGAAACCTTATCAAATATGGTTAATGTTGAAATATAAAATGCTGATGATTTACCTGACTATTTTATGATGGCACTTACTCTGTCCTGATTATTATAGGATTTATAGTAGTACAAGGTACTTTTTGTTCGCGTACCAGTAATTGGTCTGGCTATTGTACAGTGTGACAGACAAGCAAAAAGCATGCAAGACCATTCATTGATTGTATGTGCTTGTCCCTGACACATTTCATGGTTGTTATGTGAAAGAAACCCACTACATGACGGTCATGATTTGGCATAAAGAACCATCAGTGACCCTTCTTACCAATTTGTTCTTGTTCTTATAATAGACCATTTTCTGTTCACTGCGAGATCACACTTTATGCGTGAAATCAAACGTAAAAGCAGGACAAACAAAGGTCATAGCATCGCAATGATGACAAAACACTGTGTGGGATTCAATGCAAAAATCTTTTGGGGATATTTCAACACTTAAAATTGCACTCTATGCATTTGATTATGGTCAATTTTGATGAAGTAAGTTTTTCAAAAATTATTAAAAATCTCATGATGAATCAAGGAAATTGACATTGTTAAGTATACGAGATATTATTCTACTTTCTTGTGTTTCTTTTTCAATTATCACATTTTAATACTAACATTCAAAAAATCCAGAGCATGTATGGGCAATTATTCTTCTTCTTTTTTTCTCACTATAGAAGAATACAGAGAGCACTCAGACTGTGCACTTGTTATGCTCTCAGACAACTGCAGGATCAGTCTGTTGTTTGAACAAAGAATGCATTTCTAGTATTTTTATCAGGCTATATGCAGAAACAGTTTGACATTTAAACTACAACACTTCTGTTAAATCACTGGTATGTGTCTTTTAGAATCGTGAAGTTACACGTAAACGGCTTTCCCCAACTGGGTTGATTAAAATAGGTTAATATCAGAACAATCACTGCCTACATACCAGTATACGTTTATATGTCTTGCTTATGCACTGCAATGTGGCACAACATTCTTTTGTCCAGTTTTAAATTTGCTGTAACAGCTTTGAAAATCACAACTGTGCTGTTATACTCAATTAGGTATATGGTCATGGCTCTCTTACTGGGCTGGACCGTAGGAAATCCTGGAGCATGCTGGGAAGATTTTAGTGCGAAAAAAAAAAGTTTCAAAATGACTAGTTTAAATTGGATTTCCATATATTTAGTATATTCTTAATACTTAATTAATGGTTTTTATATCTGTTGGTTATGGGAGTATTATATGAAATATTTGATGAATAGAATAGATTTCTTTATCTTTATTGGGATTGTGGGACTATTATATGAAATAGAATAAAATATAATAGAATAGAATAGAATAGTAAAATATAACATTTTAATGTGGGCTGTGAAGTCTAAACAGTTTTACATATTAAACAAAATTATTAAATACTAGTAACAAAAATATATACAGTCAAACCTGTGTTAACGGCCACCTGCCTATAGCGGTCACAACCGAACAGTCCCTACGAATTTTACATGTAAAGTACCCTGTTTACAGCGGCCACCTGCCTAACGCGGCCAACGGCCACGCTTCAGCGGCCCCAGTGATCAGTTGAACTGCATATAATGGACATAGTTCCCGGATGTCTTGCGGACTACTGCCTTCCATCTCAGACAACTAATAAGCTCACAAAGGACAAAGTTAGCACGTTTTCACACCTTTCATTCAACGGATGGCTTCGGCAATTATGTTTTATTCTTGTTTATAATTCAGTTTACCACGGCAAGCACACCGTACCGATGGCTATGGAACGCCAAAAACATAGTATGTAGTATGTGAAATTTCTCACATGTATTTTGAACTGAGGCAGCTCTTTGTGAATCAATGCACAACTGGACATCATTGCAAAGATTTAACTAATAAATGGTAAGCTAAGTGATCAGCTGAAGTTAGAAACACTTCAAACCATCAACAATTGAATGTTCAGTACCTACTTCCTGCTATTTGAACACCCCAGCCAAATAAAGTGCAACTCGATTGACATCACCCCCAGAATGTGAAATGGCTCACCCCTTATGGTATGTAGATGCCACAGTACTGGTACACACTCAAAATCAAGGGTGGATTATCTAAGGGCTTTGTGGTCGATCAGTAAGGTGATTGATATGTTTCAAAACTCTTTGAAATGATGGGGAAATAACATTATTCTGAAAAACTCAATATTTTTCCTTTCTAATGTTTGCATTTTGGAGGCACGTGATGTGTAGCAAAATGGTTAGCTTGTCCACCCATCATTAGGAAGTTTGTGTGTTTGTCTCCCAAGGATGACTACACACCCAGCAGTAAAAAAAAAAAAAAAGTACATTCTGCCCGCTTGGCAGACTCGAATTTGGGACAATGGTGTCTTTTAGATAGATATACAGCTGTGGGTCCTGTTTAATCGTTCCTATTCTCATTGCAGAGGTCTATTTGTTCCTGTCGCAAAAAGTAGCGGTTTCCACTGGACAACTGACACATTCCTCTCACAATGCATGTGTATGTTTGTAGTATGCCGTCCCTCATTTCCGAGTCTGTAATTAAGCCTAACCTGTTGACCAGAAATGAAAGTATGAATGGGTGATATGCATCTTCAAATCGATAAATACTGGCTAAATAAATAAATAGCATTTATAATGTTGAAAATTCACTGCTGCAAAATATTATAAATAAATATTCTCTGTCTTGTGCAAACTAAACTGATTGTGGTATGTTCATTTTATGCAATAAACTGAACTCATATTGATAAATGATAAATAATTGTTATTCATTGGTCAGCAATATCGCCTTCAATTGAATGTTCTTTTTTCTTGGAAGCATTTCAAACATTTTTGTTAAAATTTCACAAGACAATTACTATTTCAAAATAGTATATAATGTATTTGGTTTTGTTAAAAGTGAATATAAAATAAAAGCGCATACAGTGTAAACATAAAATATCATTTATTGAATTCTTGTTAATGGAAATATATCTTGTTTTGCATACACTGCTAACAGAGCAAATATGGTAAATGTTGATTTCGGGAATTCTGCTATGATTGTTTGTCATTGTGTAATAGAATATTTGTGCAATGGGATATTTTAATTGTTTTAATTTTAATAGTTTTAACTTGTTAGTAGTTGCATCACAATGTGTATATAGCTGCTGCTGCAATCTGAATTCGGGGTAAGCAAGCCCTGCGTACAGTGCTGTGTGTACGGGGACGCGTTCGGTTGATAGATGTCCCCACCACAGCCCTGCGTACCTCCATAGACAAAGTCCGGGACTTTGAAAAATATAACTTTTTTAATGAAATAACATGCCCAAGTACCAAAAATGATGATCGATTACCAGATATATCTAGAACTCCCAGTTCGGAGTCCAGTTGTGGATGAAATCGGCTACTTTGCCCTAAAACAAACGCATTCTCTCGCGTGAATGAAATTAAAAATGGCGGCGTTTGGTGGATAATTCCTCCGGTTTACAATTTGTCCGTCTTTACTAGTTGTTATTTAAAGACATTTCAGTCTCAGATAACTTTGTAATGCTTGTTACGGATAACTATTGCCATTTCAACCGATTTAGGCTGGGAAACTACTTATTAAAAGTTATTTTTAACTTGTGCACCAATTACGGTGCGCTCCCGGACTTTGTCTATGGAGGTACGCAGGGCTGTGGTGGGGACATCTATCAATCAAACGCGTCCCCGTACACGCAGCACTGTACGCAGGGCTAGTGGTAAGCAAGCACAAATGTTAACAGTTTACGCACCTTTCTCAGAAAACATGTGAAGGAAACCTATTCTGCAACAGCAGTTTGAAATCTGGTTCAAGTTTCCATCGGTTGCCTGCAAGAGTGTGAAAAATGTTAAGCAATTATGATGTCTGAGAGGTTGTACCTGTTTTTCTCCTGCCACTTAGAGTTCAATTATTTCCTGCCCCAAGCTATGTATGGAATTTTGAATCATTGTCGTGCTATTTATTTAAACGCTCAAAATTCCCCTAGGTGAATTAAAATGGTTACATTGAACAAAACTACTGGACGCTAGAAGTTTTATAAATCTCACTCGTACTTTGAGTTTTCAAAATCCTATTTAAGTTGTTTTCATGAGGAAATAATGTTCTGGTTTCTTGTCCAAATTAGAATCCACAAATTAATTAAATTTGAAGTCAACTTTTGTCACCATTCACGTATTTTTAACGCATATAATTTTGTCTTAATTTTTCCAAAATGTTGATGAAGACTTGTAGCCAATATAAAATTATGTCCATTTGATTCAAAATTATCAAATAAAAATTTAGAAAATACATAAAAACAAGTAAAATATTGTACTATAATTTGGAATGAAAAAGTATGGCACCCAACGGGTTAATAAGGTCAATGTGGAAACATACTTCCAGACTTTGAATGTCAAAGTCACCTATTGTCACCTTTGTTAAAATAGCACCCACCATTTTCACCCCTACCCTCTCCAATACATTATGCCGACATTTGACCTCATTTTGGGGAAGTAATTACCAGTAATTAAGTATGTTACTAATAAAGTTGAGAAATATCAAGTACTTTAATTTTTCTGTGATGATACCAATATAAAGTGTGTGAATTACTGCAAGGTAAACATAAAATTTAGTTAGTGTGGCATTCTTGTGTAAGTGAAAAACAAGTGGACACTTTTCAGCTTGAAAGAACGAGAGTAATTTGAGAGAGATTTGTACATGTACGGTTCCTCGCCACTTAAAGACCAACAACCAACAATTATTTGCGATATGCCAATAATGCAGTATGTATTCTTACACTGTTAAAATATTAGTGTACTTACCTAGACCTGAAAAAACAGAACAAATACTGGAATATAATTTGAATAAATTATACATCCACACTTTGCAAGTAATACACATGAATATACAACAACGAAAATTCACATATAGCAAGGACTGAATAGTTGAAGTATGATTGGACAACACAAAATATTTGCATATTTTTAATTTTGCCAATTTTTTTAAATGAAAAGTCATGTGATTATTCAATGATTCAATTTGGCGTTGCAGATTTCAGGGATTTAAGAGCTGTTCATCGTTTGATCTAGTTGTATACTGTCCAGTCTTTAATTTCTCTGGAAATCTCAAGTTTCATCTAACTAATAAACACTACAGAAGACTTGTAGACTTGTATGCCAGCTGTCTGTTGACAGTCTGATGATAAGACTGGCCTTAGCGAGCCTTTTTGGAATATTATCTCCCAGTGAGAGTGGAGATATGTGTTTTGAAGTAAGAGACCTTATTTTAAAATATTCACTCTTCATACCTTGCTTCTCCCAAGGTGCCGTTCTAACTTGGAACCAGGGATTTGTCAATGTAAGGCTGGGGACTTTTTAGAAGGTATTAATTTCCAAAATAAATGCCTTTTATAGATGCTATGTAGTAGCTTTATTCATTGTTAAAAGTTCATCAAAACCATGTATTTCTGCCATTCTCGAACTGGATTTCCATCATGGACATTATGGACTACATCTGTTTTTCAGATCAGATTCAAAATGTCCATTTGGTTTTAACAAATGCACTTCCAAAGCTGTATCGCTGACATGTTCTGACTAAGCATGTACATATTTATTTATTTGGTTATCAAATTCATCAAAATCAAGCATTTATGAAATTGCAAATCTGAATCTCAGTATGTACATTGAACTTTATAGGACCTTATTGCATGTCCCATGGTTTGTCAGTCTCAAAAATGGCTGACTGTTGGCCATATTTTTTTTTAGTAAATGCAGATTTTGAGCCATATCTCTGACATTTTTTGACTGCTTATGTTCAAACTTTATATATTTCTTAAAATTGAAAATTCACAGAGACTATATATGCAATGGAATTACCAAATCATAGTACGACACTTGCCTATTAGCATTCAATGCATACACATAACAGAAATGCAAGCATCTTTGATGTGCAATTGCTTCTTTTCTTCCCAACCCTACTGTTGTACATATCTTAAATTTTTCTGTATTTTGAAGGATTATTATTGAAAATAAAGGGCATAGCACTGCATCTTACTGAGGTCGCCTAAATAATGGGCTATTATTTGCCCACACCCCTGTCCTTGTCTTGTTGGCACCCCAGGAATGGCAGCATAAAGTGTCCTCTATTCCCTTAATACATACAACCTAAATAGATAAGTGCCTATCATCAGAGAAATCACAGGTTTGACTCCCATGGTAGGAATGCACACTCAGCAAAGAAATAAATACTGCCTCCTTTCCAGGCTCACAGCCTTCAGTGATGGGATCATGGCGTCCAATCAGAGGTGACTTAAAAATGTCAGTTACATGTACTGTTTCTGTCTTCAGTGCAAATAAAATATTACACAGAGTAGCACGGATTACCATGACTGAAACTTGGCCTTATTTCAGATATGTAATTTAGTTTGTCTGTTGATCTGATAAACAAATAAACAAGTGTGACTAATAGTTTTATGTTATCATCAATGTAAAATTCTAACTTATCTCCTAGTGGTGGAGTGTGCAAGTTAAATGTTTTATTCTTGAAATGTTTGAGGCAAGAAAAACTGTCCTTTCTGTGGTCAGTTGCAAACTGTGTACATAATCTCTGAGTGTACAGGCAGTCCATTGTCTGTTTCTGTCATGGACCACTTAGTGTGCTCTAAACTGTGGGAACATATGCTCAATGATTTGTGAAGCTACTTTTCGGGACTACTTGATGATTTTAATCCTTCATAACAAGTAAGTTTCCCACCAAAGCAAAATGTTTTAATGAATCTAAATTGAAAGTTCACACCTGCAAGATAATGATGATCAGATGTCATTTACTTTGAATATTCACTCTTTTCATCATTTATAGTCTGCACTTTTCTTCAAAAAGTTTGAACAAATATAGCCACATTTTTTGAATAAAAACTTGAAATTTCTTCTGTTGGCTCCAAAATTAGGGTTCATTTTTAGAAATATATAAGAAAAAAGTGAAAACAAATTTGGGCAAGAAATTCTGGTTTTACTCCCGAGACATTATGAGAACATAAAGTAAATGTACACCATGCATGTTTTTCTAATAGAAAAAATATGGCATAATTTTATGTGTATGCTCCAATTCAGACGGTTACAGAAGGCACAATCAAGATTTGTACAGGGACTTAGTAAACACCCTTCGAAAGTCCCAATGAACATTACAGTATAGGCGATGGACTTCCTTATTGGCGCTATCAAATGATTTCATGTTATGAAAACAATTTCTTACATTTTGTGTCATTTTCACTTCTGACACCACTTGATTTTGGACTAATTAATTTTTTTCTAGGTACGTACTATGGTTAAATTGTTATCTGTTTTTATATTGCAATATTGTTTTGAATTTACAAACTGAAGGAAGTTGTAAACTATATGTACAAATCTTATTTGTGGTTTTTTCAACTGTTGTTGTAACATTGATAAGTACTTTCCCAGGGCAGTTGCAAGTTACCTGTATGAATCACGTCAGCATTCAGTTATTAGGACAGCCATGTCATAACTGTAATATTAATGAGTGATATAAAATGGGGATCTCTTTTAATACATGTACAGCAAAGGACCAGGTGAACCTGTTCACCACCAGTTCTCTCCCTCTCATGACAAATTCACAAAATAGACTTGTTTGTAGTCTGCACTTTCCTTCAGACGTTTGGGACGAAAATAGCCAAATTTTTTGAGTGAAAAATGAAAATTGGTGAAAAATTTGGGCGAGAAAGTCTGGTTGTGAAAAAGGTTGTTTGTTGTACATTACTGTAATTTATTCACTCACTTTTTCTTTTTTTTGAATATTTGTCTGAAATAAAGCATATTAATAAAAAATAATATTAAAAACCAAAACTATCAAAACTTTTTATCAGTAAATGATCATTTTCTGTCACTGTGTATAATCCAGATATTTCACTTTGAGAGTTTTGTAATTTGCTGCACGCATCATGTTTATTGTTTCAGTATATGTTATCAAATATTGCTCGGCCACCTGATATTTCAGATTCATCATAGCTTTGTTATTCTAAAGGTTTGTATTATCTACTGTAAAATCTGTATGTGAAGTTGTAGCTTCTATTAAAATACAGATTCTAATACAGATTTCACGGTACTTCTATCAATCCCGGATTCCCTTGAAGCTGTAATACAATTCACTTCTTTTTGGTTGGATGTAAAACATATACCTTGTATTTTATATATTAATAATTACTTTTAATTAATCATTTTTGTTTTAAATTTTAACATTCTTTCAGCCATTTTTTTTCTCTTGAAAACATATTTTCATGTTAGGATCAAAGCTGACTTGTATCTATGTTTATATTTATTTAAGAATTTTGAAACAAAAAAATCATGATAAATAGTTCAGCCGTAACGAATACCCTAACATTAAATGTCAGACTATTGATTTCCCATGATTCATAGCAGGTTTTACTTGGAAAATCCATCTCGGCAAACTTTGTGAAGTAAACTACTGTGGAATACTTTATTTTCGTTGGAATTCATTTTCGCTGAAAAGGCTTTTTAGGCGTTTTGTATGGAATTTATTTTCACTGATTTCTGATGAGTTTAATGTGAAATATAGGAAAAAAAGTATATTCGCTGGATTTTATTTTCACGGAATCATCCCTTCAGCGAAAATAGCGAAAATAAATTCCAAGCGAAAATAAAGTATTCTACAGTATGTGGTTTGTTTTTTCTTTGTTCCACTTTCCTCCATTAATTGTAAAACTGTTTCATCTGATGTTCATTTGTCATTTGGAGGTCATGATTTTTTTTTTTTTTCTTGCTGTTGCAATGGTAATATCACTTGCAGAAGGTGGATTAATTTGGCAGACATCCAAGGTATCATTGTTGGATTGTTAGAAATCTGTTTCTAATCAGTCTAGAAATCTGTTACTTTTATTAAGTGTAGTTTTAACTATTAACACATCGCCTGCTAAAAGCCTCCACCTTCACGTATACCCCTCCAAAAACAGCTAATGGGTTAAAGGTAACTAGAACATGCTGCACTGTGAGGGCACTGTTCATTCCATAAATATAAAAGCTTTAAAATAGACCTTTAGAGCACATGAGTATATGAAATCTTCAGTTCAGGGAAAGTTCAGTAAAACAATGTTTCAAATAACTTTTGAACACATCCATAACTTTTGAACACATCATTGTAGGTTTTTACAAAATTTTATGCTGCGATGTATAGCAGAGTAACAACAGAATTTATTTTGAAAATTTATATGAAACAATTTTCAACTTTATTGGTGAACTGTTCGTTAAATAATACCTGCATAAAATGTTGATAAAAATTGATAAACCTTATGAACCTAAATGATGATAATTTTAGAAACAATTTCAAAAAATTTTTGCTCTGAATTTTAGGCAGGACAAATATCTGGCAGTCAAAGTTAAAGGGTGGTGGTCTTGTGCCATGGATGCGTGAGATATATGGGTCTCGTATAAACAAAGATGGCGACTTTGGCTGTTGCGCAGATCGACAATTACTAACTGAGAAGATACCAAGCTTTAATTAGGTATTTTTTAGGTTATTGGAAGGTATCAAAGGAGTCACCGGTGGTAATTAGTGCAAGTCGCCTCTAGGTCAAACCTAATACTTGTGATTGGAAAAGCGCATTGGATTGTGGGAAAACCAATGTTTATCAACAAAATTGTTGCACATACGCAGCACGACGACCACTGCCATTTAATATATATTCAACAGTAGATTTACTCAATTTTAATTACAGATCTGAAATAGTTAAATTTTGAGTGGCAGTTACAAAATGTAATCTTGTAACATTACCGGACATCATATGGACTGATGCTCTTTTGTTAGCTGGTTAGATGTATCTGATGTCTGGAATAGTTGTGGTGTGTGTAAATATAACTTACTAGTATAAAGTATGAGAGATATGTGAATACTATCATGTACTCAGATTTAGCTAAGGGGTTAATCATTATAACTTTGCGGGGAGGGGGGGTGAAAAACTATGAATTGTTCCTCTTCTTTAATAACAAAGTATCTTTTTAGAATGATATTACTGTAAATTTGCTTGATGAAATGTATATACTGTAAACTGAGAGAAAAATTGTTGTGAGTCAGTAAAAAATGTGAAATATTGTAGCAGTTAAAATGTACATGACATGTTTCAGTTACTTTTTGTGATATTATGTTGTCACAAATGCCATCAAATCCTGAAATTGCAAAATAATTTCTAGCAGTAAAACTGAAACTGTCAAAGAAGTTCTATTCCTGCAGAATTTGTTTTTGTTAAAATGTTATCTACAGATTTCCCCCTTACAGAGTTCCCAATGGTGGACCCTAAAAGAATAAGGAATTTGTACCTACTACACATAATGTTCATTTATTTATAATTCAACTTTAGCGGAATTCAAATTTTCCACTACTCAGCACGTTTCTAAACATATGACAGTGCTTTGTGGTTGATTCATTTTGATGGATAATGCAAAAATCAATTAAGATAGTTTTGAGAATTTGTAATACGGTAATGTAATTTATTCATTTAGAACAGTACATCTATAAATGGTTTTTCATGCACAGCATATAGATATAAAAATTAACATAAGATTAAACAAACCACTGCAAAAATGACGAGAACACAATAAAGAAAAGCATAAATAAGGTATAAAATAAAATGACTACGAAATAATAATAATTAAAATTTTCAGACCAAACAGAGTTTTTGTTGATTTAAGAAAAACGTTAACCGTATAGACAAATGTCACCACAGTTACAAACACATAATATATATTGGTTTTAATAGTTGTAAAGATACTCATGGATTTTTTTCTGAAAAAATAAAATATCTAATGGATGATAGTTATTATAACACATTATCCACAGGAGAGTTTTCTGTGCAATAGATATTGGCAATCTGTGACTATTCCTGGAGTCTTTCACCAGTCCATGTGTTAAAGTGAAAGATGGGTGATTTGTGGGCTGATAGGAATGCATGTGTTGGATGGACATAACACACCAATCTGAGTGACCACACACACATGGGGTTACTCAGCAGTAAAACAGTAACATAAAACCTGATACTTTTTAGCTCAGCTGTCGACTTTGTTGAGCGGAGCTTATCATATGAGTGATCGTCCGTCGTCGTCCGTGTCAATGTTTTACTTTTTCAACTTCTTCTTGAAAACTACAAGCCTGAATGCTTTGATATTTGGTGTATATGTACCTTGGGTAGACCTCTCTTAGGTTTGTTCATTTCATGTTGATATCTTCAATTCTCTAATTTTGGTGAATATTTTTGTAATTTTTGGTAGAAAGTGATATTTTCGACTTCTTGTTAAAAACCAAAAGTTCAATTGCTTTGATATTACATATATAGATACTACATGTAGACCTTTCTCAGATTTGTTCATTTCGTGATGATTTCTTCAATTCTTTAATTTTGGTGAATATGTTTGTCATTTTTGGTAGAAAGTGATATTTTCGACTTCTTGTTAAAAACTGTAAGTCCGATTGCTTTGATACTATACATATTGCTCATTTTCTAATGATGTCTTCAGTTCTTTAATTGAAATGTGCATTGTTAACAGCGGAGCTATCTCAGCCGATAGGCTGTTTATATAGGATTTAGGCTTGTCTAATTCCATAAGTTTGCACAAGCTTCACAACTCCATTGTAATATAGTGTTAGTAAATGTCTATTTTTATTTTATTTTTATTTTTTACTAACTTTTATTCCATCATTGTATTTTAATTTGGAAGCCATATGATAATAATAACTTTATTCACCATTAGGCCAGACTTTTTTTTATTCCTTGTTTCTTGAGTTTTTATAAGGCAATTTTTTTGAGGAGGGCAAAAAAAAAAAAAAATTAATTCTTTTTTTCCATTAGATTTGTGTGATTCTCAAAGAATTGTGAGTGAGATCATTGGTCAGAGAAAAGAAATGAAATAAAATTTTATTCCATGTATAACTTTGTTTCTCATCTGCGCGAGACTTCAGTACTTTGATCATGATACTCCCACGATAAGTCTGGCCTTATGCTAGAGGATACATTAAATTCACATTAAATCATGAGGACATCCACATTAAATTAAAGTATATAACTCTATATTTTGAGCAGTAATGGTGCGGCAGCAGAAAATAGCATAGGTGAAGCTAGTCTAGTCTGCTCCCGAAATACTGATGGAGCTAAATAATAATTTTGGCGGGTGATTTGTTAAGAAATAAAATTACATTTATACAATCTAATAGAAATAACAATAAACATAAATACAATAAACTCGGTTGACAATAAAGTTTCAGATAGTAGTTGTTTTTCACCATAGGTATGTAAATAGAAAACTAACTATGTCAGTTGGCTAAATGTACTTTTAATGTTTGCTTGAAAGTATAATGCGATTGGATATATGGAAAGCCATGGTTGAAATCAAGACTTGCTGATGCAAAGAGTTAGTTTTTAGTCGGATACTGTTTATGACAGCTGATCCATACAACACATAAAGTAACTGTTTCAAACCATTAACCATGTGTTCTTCAACAACTCAGTACAAACTTTTTGAAAAGACTGATATTGTTGATGCTAGAAACTCTGAGAAAATAATTAGCGGACTACAAGGCTATTTAGTGAGGTAATGACAAACACAGACAATAGTTAAGTAGACCATGATGGTAATCTTTGACCCTGTCAACATTCCAAATATACCTAATTACTGTGGAATACTTTATTTTCGCTGGAATTAATTTTCACTGAAAAGGCTTTTTGGGCGTTTTGTGTGGAATTTATTTTCACTGATTTTTGATGAGTTTAATGTGAAGTATAGGAAAAAAAGTATATTCGCTGGATTTTATTTTCACGGAATCATCCCTTCAGCGAAAATAGCGAAAATAAATTCCAAGCGAAAATAAAGTATTCTACAGTATTAAAACCTCTCCCACCATGAGACCAATTAGGGTCTGATAGTTATACTTATAGAGGCCAAAAAGGCAACTTACAGTAGAAGCCTACTAATGAATGAAAATAACCAGAATTTATTCATTTTCCAATAAATTATACTCCAAGGCAATATAAGAATATTGACGTAAAAAAAGTTAATTTCGAAAAAATTATGGTTGCCTTTTAGTGGATAGTGGCCATTTTGTCAGTTCTATAATGCTTTTACCATAGGTTCCTGTCCATCCGGCTGTCCTTGCGGCTATCTTGGACTTGCCTGGGCAGATCACTTTCAAACTTCACATATGCGTTATGCATCGTCTGACTATCACATGACAGCCAATCACATGACGCCAATAAAGTATTATGAATGATCTCAGGCGCAACTTTAAGGTAACTGTGGCCTGATTAAAAAACTCTCAGTATCAGACCCTTGTAGGTTAATAAAGTTAATAATTTATTATCTTTGTTGAGGATTCACCGATCTAACTATTTATATGTAGACTGTCAATTGTAACAAATTAGTGAATAACTTTTTTAAGACAAAGGTATCACCATACTATGATGAAATACATGTAGGAGTATAGAGACTTTCCAGCTGAGGACAATTTGTAAACAGGAAATTTCTCGGCAAAGAAACTGTTACGATTTCCTCTTCAGATCAAAAACCCATCTTGATTACTTGGTCATTGGTTAGATTCGGAACCACAAATATCTTTAAGTGTTTCCTAATATATAGTCACTCCCAAATTGGTTTCTTCTCTGAGTGGCTATCATTTTAGCAGTAACAATTGGGATGTCTGTCAAATCAATCCAGCATCTGGAAGTGATATTACTGTGGTAACAGAAAAAGAAAACATGACCTTCCCAACTTTTCATCAGCATGTCAAATGCAAATAAACATATCAGATGAAACAATTTTGCGGTTAAGGGAGGAAAGTGCAACAATCAAATAAACAAACCACAGGGTTTATTGCTGTTAATTTTCAAATAAGAAATTCTTCTGCAATAGTTGCATGTACAATGTATACAAACAAACACATAGTGCTTTGAAACTCCTTGAACTTGCATGTGTTATACCAGTATGTTGGGTGGCCTAAAAAAACTACATGTACAGTATTTGCAATATTAGTAGCATATGCACTTTATATGTAAATTACTGAGGTGTTTCTACGGTCTAAATATGTATTATTATACATCTGTCATCGTAACGCCATAAGTTACAGCGTGCCGTAATTTTGCGATATTGCACTGGGTATTTTCATCCTACCATATTAGGAAACGCGAATTCCAAATATGGATTACGCGCGTAAGCATCCTATAATAATAAAAACAAACATGGCTGCCACCAAGGTTTGACCTGAGTCCACACAAAGAAGTTCGCTAAATCTTTTCTAAACTTTTTGGATTTTGACATTTCCATGATGTATCCTTGGGAGGAAAAGATGTATAATAATAAGTTTATTACGAGGATACTGCAAATTATGCACTCAGACAGTACGTGAACGCATCGACCTCCGCTTTGCGTCAGTCGAAACTCCTGCTGTACTGTCTTTGTGCATACTTTGCAGCATCCTATAACCTCATATTCTTTTAATAATTCAGTATACAACAAATAAAATATTTGGTTTATATGCACTGCTATTGAAGAAGAGCATATAATAGAGCAAATACAGTCAGTGCATTTGGAGGTCTGCACACCAAAGAACGATGGACAAGTGAAAACTTTGATGTATAAAGGTCAATCTAGAGCTCCCCCCCCCCCCCCAATGCAATAATAAACTGGCCAGACTGTTGTACACTTTCAGGTCCTATACATGTGGGAACTTCCACTGTTCTTTAAATTGTGGAAAGTGTCAGTTTAACTGATCACATAAATTTATGATCATCAAAGTAGTTGTTTTATTATCAATTTTAAGTTTGTGTGTAAACACATGTCATGGCAACATAAATTACACAGTGATAGCAACATTTAAAGTCAAGTTGTTTGATTATGATAAGCGAGATAGGCCAGCAAGATGTAGACTGACTGACGTCTATGGTCGTGAGGAAAATCTATGAATAATGGACTTGTGAATCTGTTTGAAGTGTTGTGTGCAGACATTACCGGTGCCTACAGGTCATGCATATGTGTGTATGTGTATGTGTGTATTCCTATGAGACAACCAATTATGAAAACTTATTGCCTATTAGGACAATGATCAAAATAAAATATTGAAATTATCATACTATGTTGTCCAATGTGTATTATCATACATGTAATATGCATATTTTTGAGAAAAATACAGAAAATATTTTTAAGCAGATCCTGGTGATGTGATTTTGACCATTTGGCTATATTTTTGTCTTGAAACGCAGATCAATAGGTCATGTAATTTGAATTATGATAATACATGTATCATGGGTGGAAATTGATTTTTGTTTGTTAAGAAAAACAAATTATTCCAGCTGTTCGCATTCAAAACACGAACAAACTAACATGCATGTTTATTTAATACCACAAAGGAAATTTTGTTTTTTTACATGAATTAAATAAAATATGAAAAACAATGAAACTTATACTTCAAAACAAATTGTATTAAATTCAGTTCAAATATTTGTTGCACAGCCATAGTCACTGTAAAAAAAAAGTATTTTAAAGTAGGCATCTTACTCTGATATTAACACTTTGATATTGAGCTATATATACTTTCTGCAAGCCTGAAGACAAATTCCAAAAATAACATGAGATCATTGCCAAGCATATGATGTGGTCCACTAAACTTGGTGTCAACTTGATCTACTTTATGTATAAATATTTTCATAACTTGGTCTATGTATAAATATTTTCATAACTTGGTCTATGTATAAATATTTTCACAACTTGGTGGTAACCAAACTTGATGGAATTTCAGTTTATTTATTTTGATTTACTATTCAAAATGGCCACCATACTAGGGCTTAACCTTTTCACTGCCAGTTACCTATTTTCATCACAAATTCACAAAATATTCTTATTTATAGCCTGCACTTTCCTTCCTGACAAAAAACAAACACATTTTTTGAGTAAAAACTGAAAATTGACTCAAATTTTGTCTATAAATATTTAGGAAAATAAGAAAAAAATCTGGTGGTGAAAAGTTTAAGAGGCAATCAGCAGGTGATGTTTTAATATAAATATAAACATTGCCTGCAAAGAAACTTATTCTGGACCCCTCCTTTTTTTTGATTAATTTGATCAACCTTTTTGATCAGCAAAGTATGAAGAATTTATTATATAGTGTTTTTAAATTCTTCACACTTCTCTCGCTTACATCACTAAATGTCTGATTTAAAGAGGGCCAAATATTCCGCTGTAATAAAAACTTGAATGTTGTTGAAAAGTTATTATTGGATCATAGTTTATAGGTTGTCTGGTGTTAATCTGCTTGTTAGACAAGTCATAATTCACACATTTGCTTGATTTATCATGATATTTATAGTACTTAACTATAAATCATTTATAGTGCGTGTGCTCTTAAACTGACACTTAACTATAAATCCCTTATAGTGCATGTGCTATAACAGTTTGATTTGCACAGTGTGTGTGTGTGGTCAGTTTTACTGTTATTGTCATTTGCAGTCTGTTGTGAAATGTGAACCATCCCTGAAATGTTCCCCTGGGAATCCAAAGTGCTGTCTGGTGTACAACCTGTCATTTGACCCTTTTACTGGATCAGTCTGTGTATTCCCATGTCTCTCCATATCTGGTTCACTTCTAAATATAAGTATGACAGGCAGAGCAATGATAATTCTAGCATGTCGGGCCACCTGTTCCTGTATTTAGCAGCAGACATTATTTGGTGGGAGGTGTCAGTCACTTGTCCCTTCACACTGCATTTAGGGACAAACCATTATTTTTGTGAGGGGTTTATAGTCATCTGTCCCTATAAAGCTGTATTTGTAGGGGCATGCTATTATTTTGAGGAGGGGTCAGTCACCTGCCTTAAAATTTGTAATGTTTACTATATTTAGGGGCAGATCATTAATTTTGTATGGGAAGTGGGGGTGTCAATCACCTGTCTTTGTATTCAGTGACTACAATTTTGAATGATGGGTCAATCACCTGTTCTTTGTAATACAGTATTTAGGGACAGACCAGTATTTTTTGTGGGGAGGGGGGGTCAATCTCCTGCCTTTGTGTTTAGGGTAGACCACTGTTTTCGGGGATGGGATGTATTTTGGTGTAATTTTCTATTTTCTCTGTCTCAGTCTATGGATAATCTAATACAGAGGTCTTTGCTGTCAGATCATTATTATCATACCAATTTTTTTCATAATTATTATTTTTTCAATAATGAGGAAGAATTTTTACCTCTATAGAGGGCGCCAGTCAAACATTAATCGGATCTGTCATCTTAATATTTCAACTGTTTAACAATTTTTAATGCCAGATATTTTTCCCGCCTAAAATTTAGTGCTAATATTTTCTCATATTTTATAAAATTTTCACTAAATTGCATCATCATTTTTGGACCATGGAGACAAGTTGATATTGCTTTTAGTTTTTAATCAAAAAGTTTGTCAATTTTTATTTTTTATTTTCCATGTGGATGGAAGCAGTACTTTTAATTTTGTAGATATGCTAAAAGTTAAAGGGCGGTAGTCCTCATGCCGCGTCCTGTTCGATATGGGACTCATAGCGACGTATACAACGCATGTAAAATACATTGTTTATTTACATGAAAAACACGACGACCACCGTGATTTAACAATGACACTCAAATGGTCAAAGACAGAATTAGATTATCAGTTCATGTAATCATTAGTGACAGTGACTTGACTATTTCGATCAAGACCTATAGTCTGGACTTAAAAAAAACAAAAAAAAAACAGATTTTGATGGGAATAAGGCCGACATTGAATGGTGTTAGGCAGTTATTGATGGTATTAACATTGTGTTTAAAATTCCTGTCTGCATATCGATGACAATGTTTCTGCCCTACTGTTCATATTGTGTGTGCATACAACTGATCAATGTTTTGTTTGTTTAACCTTTGAGTGGCAAAGAAAAACTTTTTCAAATCTATATAATTTTTTCATATTTTTTTTCAAAATTTTGATCAATCGTGTATCCAATAGCAAATTATGTAAATTTGGTCCAAAGTGATTGAAAAAATTATAGAAAAATACTTCAAAATAGGGAAAATGTTGCAGCAAAATATTGGCGGGAAAAATTATTGTGCTCAAAGGGTTATTAGCATATTGAGGCCCCTAACCATGCATGTAGTGTTGTCCTATAAATGATGTTTGTTCTTACTTTTCTAGCAATTCCATGTCGCATACGTCATCGTGAAATTTGCCAATTCACCTAGACCAGCGTTATGGGTATTGGAGCGATCTACAGACTACGGCCAAACATTCACACCTTGGCAGTATTTTGCAAGCACTGACAGTGATTGTAATACGTACTTCGGTATGCAGTCTTTAGAAGCTATTACCAGAGATGACCAGGTGATCTGTAGTACAGAGTATTCAAAGATTGTTCCATTAGAGAATGGGGAGGTAAGTTAGTCATATATGAGGGTTATCTCACATTATTGATTGATTATTGTTTGATTTCGTTTGTGTTACGTTGTCCTTACAGTATTTTAGAGATGAATTTGGAATGTTTTGCTGAGAGTGAATTTGAATACTGGAATTGTTTTAAGCATGAATATTTTGTTTTTTATTTCAGATTGTTGTCTCTCTTGTCAATAATCGTCCAAGTGCTAACAACTTCTCGTATGCTGCCGTTTTACAAGAATGGACCAAAGCAACGACTGTCAGGCTACGTCTTATACGAACAAACACTTTGTTGAGTCATCTTTTGGCGTTGGCAAGACAGGATCCAACAGTAACTAGAAGGGTGAGTATATACTGATGTTGTGAAAACTTTTTTATATCATTGACTCCATCATTACCTTTTCACCACCAGACTTTCTTGATCAAAGTATTCTGCACTTTTCTTTTTATATTTTTCAATATTTTGGAAATGAACCTTAATTTTGGAGCCAACAGACAAAATTTGAGTAAAATTTAATTTTTACTAAAAAAATTGTCTTTTTTTGTCCTGATCTTCTCAAGAAAAGTGCAAACTATAATCGGGACTATTTTGTGAATTTGTGATAAGAAGGTTTAAGGCTAGTGAGTTACTTGATCCCACCACTAGAGGGCGTAAGCATGCTTGCATTTTGCACAATGCAGTGATCCTAAAAGTGCTTCACTGACATATATTCACACCTTTTCTAAGTGATCATTTGTTGAAAACCAATGGCGTTGAAACTTTGAACAAAATTACAAATCGAGGCTGTCTCACAATAATTACCACAACATCATAAATAATTTTAGATCAAACATTTAATGAGTTCACCTTTCATAAGAGCTATAATAAAAATGTAATTAGACATAAACCACTTTGATTAAAGGCTGTCGTAGTGTCAGCACACTGATGTCAATGACTCGATGTCCCGATAAGATTCAAAGCATGTGATGCAAAATCACTACCACACATTTAATCGATAAATATGTTTTCATGTATTTCTGGTTCATTACTGTCTCAGTACATGCAAAAAGCAGTTGCATCAAAGCTGTTTAAAACTGTCAAGCTGTGTTCATTACATCAGCACAATGTGCTACTAATAGAGCAAATATGATATATGACTAAGGCAGTTTATTTCCGAAGAATGTTACAAAACACAAACATCAATGTTATATTTATCAATACAATGTACATCAATCAATACATCGTTGTTTTTGTTAATGTTGATGTTTTCTTGTTTCCTGTTTCACTTGCAAGCATTTACCATTTCAGAGGTGAATAAATATTATTGTTACAGTAACCTATCACTAAGCCGTACCTCAGTAAGTCGTGATATCGGCTAAGTCGCTGGTAATTGAAAGGCTCGCAAAAAATTCTTTTTAGTGGTAGTTTTGAAAGAAAATAGGCAATGATTTATTGCTTCATGCATTTAATTAGCCGTTAAAAAGTCAGCGTGAGACTATTGGTGCCAGTGTTTTTCCAACCGAGTTGATGTCATCGTCATTTAACACCTATTGCCCCAGCAATTACTAGGATACAAAAAGTGCCGGCAGCTCGGCTCACAGTGTCAACCCAAGACTCGATGCGTACATTTCTTGGCTGGCACTGCTTCATAAATCTCTAAAAACTGACTGCATTGTGAACAATCCATCATTTTGATCGCTAGTTTCTAACTGAGCACCATGTGTCTACAAAAGTTACCGAGCCTGCCTGCCTGCCTGTCCTTGTTAAGTCGCGACCCTCCATAAATCACATTTTTATTATCGGATCCCGCCCCCTGTGACTTAGCAAGGAGTCACTGTATCATTATTGCTTCAATTTTGTCGGATTTTGCATTTCGGGAAAAACCAGAATCTTGTAGCAGTGAATGTTATTTGGATCATAGTGACTTACATGAATTTCTCACATACTGTAAAACATGTCTTTTTCGCGAATTTAGCGAGAGAACTGATTCCCTAATTCAAGATGTCGCTAATGACTTTATTATCAATTCAAAATGGCCACCAAACAAAGAAATCAACAATGACAAGAGAGATTTGCTAAATCAACATTTCACTATTACGTCATTTTACCACAATTTGCTAAAATTGCATGCCGCTTTTTCAACATTTTTTACATTACTCTAAAATATTATTAATACTATATTTATAAATTTTATATTTTCAGTATTATTACAGTATAAAGGACGTGTCTATTGGTGGTCGATGCGTTTGTAACGGGCATGCCGATAAGTGTGATACACCAGTACCGGGCGGTAATCGGTTTCAACTCCAGTGTACATGTCGACACAATACATGCGGTGAACAATGTGAAATTTGCTGCCCTGGGTTTGAACAAAAAAAATGGAGGCCAGCCACTGTTGACAGCGCAAATGAGTGTGAACGTATGTATTAAACTAATAATTATAACATGTTGAATGTGATCTTGATATCATCTTCATTCGTTTGTCTTTTCTTCCTGTATCCTTCGCACTCCCATAGGAGATTTTCTGTTCAATGCGAGACCTTGCGTAATGTGTGAAAGACAGCAATCAAATATCTGCCGCAAAAATCGAATGATTTTGAACTTGAATTCTTTATTTTTATGGTTCAATGTCAAGATGCCGAGTTTCCAGGCAGGAGGGCAAAATTGACCATCATCAAATGCGTATAGTACATTTGTAAGCGTAAAAATACTAATGCTATGACCTTTGTTTGTCCTATTTTACATATGATTTCACACATAACACAGGATCTGACAGTGAATAGAAAATAGTCTATTAGAATTTCATTGTGAAAGTTGCATATCTCTACATCAGTTTTCAAGGCATTGCTCTCAAATGACGTCAAGTATAATGTAATGTAATTATTCATCAAATTATTTGATTGAACAAAACAATAAGTAAACAAAAGCTATAAGACTTACCGGTATATGTATATATTATTCAATGACATAAATAATAAGGTAAAGTTTTTTAGCAATAAACTTATTTGGGTTTACAATAAATCACCAAAAAGCCACAGCGATATTGTCAGTTTGAAAGAAATTAATTTTTTTGTTCGAAGTTGTTCCTTATGCACTAGATACATTCTATGAATAGTGCAAAACCATGTATTTTCGCTGGTGTTTAATTTCACTGTATATGTAATGTTTTGAGCAATTTTACTAAGTTCATGAACTTGACAGAGAAACAATGAATTCCTTTGTTATTGTACATCTTTAGGTTTATTTTAATTTAGCAAATTTTACATTTTTGCGAAATTAAAAACCAGCAAATAATTAATGCCTTTTCCCAGTACATTTTGTCAGTTCTGTTTTTTGTAAGAACTCATCTTCCTGACAATTTTTCGCAATTTTTATATTTTATCTTTTTGTTTGTGTAGCTTGCAACTGTCATGGTCACAGTAATGAGTGTGTGTATGATGAGGAAATAGCTGAAAAAAAATTATCTCTGGATATCCATGGCAACTATGAAGGAGGTGGAGTTTGTCAACGTTGTCAGGTAAACATGCATCAATGAAGTCAATTGGTTTAGCCGGGTTACCCTACTATACTAGTACTTTCCACAAACATCCAGATTAAAAAATCTCATCAAAATAAGATTATTGTTTGGGGGTTGTTTAGTTCATTTACCTATTTATTTTTTTAAACAAAAAAAAAATCATTTGTTTGTTTATTTATTTTTGTTTAAAGTAATTTAAATTTTTAAATGATTAGTAAAATAAATCTAAACAAATAAATTTTATTTAAAAAAAATAAAATAAAATAAGTAAAAAACCACGAACCCTCAAACAAAGATATTATTTTGATCAGATTAGAATTTTTTTTTAGGTAGGTATATCTGTTCAGTCAAGTAATATTCTGCTGTTTACATGTAGTATTTGGCAATATAAAAACTGCTCAGTCAATGTCAGACAACTGCGTAGTGCCTCAAACCAAGTGCAAAATAAATAATAAAGTACAGATTCTTTCTCGCATAGTTTGTCAAATTATTTGATTGTAAAAGTATAGTTTTTATAGCAAGATGTTTTGTCTGTAGCATAATACACAAGGTATCAACTGTGAAGAGTGTAAAGCAGGATATTATCGTCCACGTGGTGTGCCTCTTGATAGTCCAGAAGTATGTCAACGTAAGTATGCAGTGTCATTCTAATGCAAGGTCTTACTAAACAAATTATTCAATCAATCAAATATTTTTTTTTATTAAACAATGACACTGGTAAACCGGTAAACCCAAGTAAACCGGTAAACCCAAGTTAAAATCCTACCTTAGGCTGAACATCAAAGGGTCGACCCTTACCCTGGGTGAGTGTGCCACAGACTCAATGGGGAAAGCCAAGTCCACTGGCCGAGATTCATTCACTAGCAAATGCGACTTTGAGGGAAGGTGTCTGTGTTCGGCTGAGCCTGGTTGACGCCAGGGTAGCGCATTGAAATTGCCATTTGACAGAGAGTTGGCCACATAGCCCTGTCATGTAGTCCCAAACATGAATATAACTTCTGTGGCAATGTGTCAGCACTAGCACTTGCAATTTGCACATACAAAAAAAAGTAAGGAGAGACACTAGTGACATTCAATTTCCGGAACTGTCGCCTGGCACAAAAAAAAACCTTTAAAAAATAAATAAAAAAACAATAAAAAACAAAAAAACAATGACTTTTTTATTCAATTTTCAAACTTATTGAACAATACAATTGTTTCTTGTTGTACATTAAGTTAACAATTAGAACCATATTCAACAATTCATTTGTGTCTTGTTGTTCATTCAGATAAACATTTGATAAACTTTTTAATTAACGAACAATCAAATAGAAAGCGAGGTTTAATGTCTTTAATAACATTTATTTTTGATGTTTGTTTGTTTGCAGCCTGTGATTGTAACTTTTTCTACTCCACTGGGTCGTGTTCAGCTGAGACTGGGCAGTGTGAATGTAGACCTGAATATGCTGGTTTGAATTGTGATGAATGTGCAGTTGGTTACTATGGTTACCCCACTTGCAGACGTAAGTATGTTTTTCATGAGTGATTATACAAATAATATTAGCGAGAACTTTAAACCAAAGTGTTTTTTTTTATTTATTTATGATGTTATAATAGGCAATGCAAATTGTGTGTCTGATCATATATAATATTTTGCATTTTATAAACTTAATAAATCTGTGTCAATCCATAAAAAAATGCATATTGCATAAAAAAAACAAAAAAAAATAATTTGCCTAATACCAACAATGAGGGCGCCCTCACATGAAACTTTAATATTAAAAGCCCTTGACTATGTTCGTGCCCATATTTTTTCCATTTCGTGTACGAAAACTCCATACATTGACAGGTTATTATCAGAATTGTGGCTTAAAATCTCTGCTGTAATATTCATACATCTATTCAATGATAAAATTCAAATTATTAAAGAAAACAATTGTTTTACTGCAGCTTGTGATTGTCATCGTAATGGTACAGAAGGAGGTGTATGTGAAGTTGGCGGTAGACAATGTCCTTGCAAGCCAAATTACATTGGTTTGAATTGTGATCGATGCAGTGTTGGCTATTACGACTTTCCTGCATGTCTTCGTGAGTATCAATCAGATTATTTAGTTTGATGTGTTCATACTTCTAATCTATGTTTGTATCTGTCAAGTTAGTAATAGTTGAGCTATGTAGTTCACTGCTATTGCTGGGTACTCCGCTGTTCATTCTTGATATTGCTGGGGAGTCTTCTTTCGATTCCTGGTATAGCTGAGGAGTCCTCTGATGATTCCTGGTATTGCTGGGTACTCCTCTGTTGATTCCTGATAATGCTGGGAGTCTTCTTTCAATTCCTGCTGTTGCTGGAGAGTCTTTTCGATTCTTGGTATAGCTGAGGAGTCCTTTGATGATCCCTGATATAGCTAGGTACTCCTCTGTTGATTCCTGATCGAGCTGGGGAGTCCTAGCTGTGTTGATTCCTCTGATATAACTGTTTACTGTAACTGACTTGTCATACACTGAACACATCACACACCTCATTATTTTATGTTTGGATTACATATCTTTGGCTTTGTTACATCATTAACTACAGATTGTATACAGCTTCACTATAATTCGGTTGACAAAGTGAATCTGTTCTTTTGCAGCTTGTGATTGTGATCATCTCGGCTCCAGAGATTATGTTTGTAGTCCTCTTGATGGTCAATGTCAGTGTCGTATTAACTACGGCGGCCGAGCATGTGATGAATGCAAAGATGGTTATTATAACTACCCTGCTTGCCAAGGTATATTAAAATTTGATTTTCAATCATATAGTTGTTTCAGTTTTTTTTTTTGTATATTTGCTTTAAACTTGCATTCCCATTTTGCAAATATGTGAGGTACCTGTTCCTCTATTAAATACCGAACACAAATAAATGTCGATACTGAGAACTTATCTACTGAAGATGAATCTAAGTGGGCTTTTTTTAAACTACTGAGTTAGGTAGCATTGTTTGTCCTTAAGGTCAGTTACATTGTAGGTATGTTTGTTTAAGGGATAAGATCCTCTAGTAATCTTAAAATGAAATAGGCAGGAGATCTACTTTTAAAATATCTTTGTGCCCAGTGTGCCATCTAAGCCGATATGACATTCCAATGACACTAAAAAAATTTGCTATGGCGTACCAATTACATGTAACTGGCACACATTAAAAAATGCATTGCTTGAAAACAGGAGTGGTTTATTTACAGTTGATATTAGCACGGGGTTGTATGGAAAAGATATGAGTTTTCCTCCTAAACACCTGCTATAGTTCAATTTCCTATTCCATAATTCATTGCAAAATCCAATATGGAGTTCACATATTCCTTCTCTATATAGTTATGTAATTTGTGATTTGGTAAAATAATGTTCACATCTTCAGTGTGAAAACAAAAAAACTGAAGAGCCACAACATTTTTTGTTATGCCTTATGTGACATAAATTTTCTTTTTTCCTTGAAGACCAGCAGTGAACAACACAACGCAACTAGATTTATGGGTGTTTCCTTTTTGACTTTTATTGCTCACAAAATCAATCCTGTTTGAAGGCGCAATGCTAAGTGACATTTTTTTTATTTTATTTGCCAGCTTGTTCTTGTGATGCGTTTGGAACTGCTGAAGAAATATGTGACAAAGACACTGGTGCCTGTATTTGCAAAGAGAAATATGGTGGACCAAGATGTAGCAATTGTGATGTTAGTTACTATAGTTACCCGAATTGTTATGGTGAGTCTCAATTGGAGTATTGCTATCTGTTGTTGGACATTTTATACTTTAATAATATAACACTTGGTATGTGGGCCACCTAGTAAAGAACTTTGCTGTGATAGATTTGTTCTTTTCATTGTTTTTAGTGAATATTTTTTGGTAAACTGTCTAACCACAGTCCATGCTGTTGAGGAATTGTGGTCTAACTAACTATGCAGAGCTATATCAACAGACTGTTTTATTTTTTATTATGAAAATTAATACTTCTATTTACTTTAACAAAAATGTTGTTGGACATTTTATACTTTCTGAGATGGATGTACTACAGTGTTTAATAATATAACACTTGGTATGTGGGCCACCTACTGAAGAACTTTGCTGTGATAGATTTGTTCTTTTCATTGTTTTTAGTGAATATTTTTTGGTAAAAAAAAAACTATATTCAACTGCTAACCACAGTCGATGTTGTTGAGGAATTGTCATCTAATTATGCCTTTCAGCAGAGCTATATCAACAGACTGTTTTATTTACTATTATGAAAATTAACACTTCTATTTACTTTAACAATAATGTGATATGTTGTTTGATTTTATGGTTAGTTACATAATAAAACCAGGATTTCAAAAATATTTGGTTAGAAGATTTGTTGCCATAACAAACTATCATGTTGATTTCATGCAGACTGTGACTGTGATACCGCTGGTTCTGCCCACGATGGCTGTCGTGATTCTGGACAGTGTCCATGTTTACCAAATTTTAGTGGCAAGAAATGTGACATGTGTGCATCAGCATATTTCAAATACCCAGAATGCACTCGTAAGTAATCTCAATTTATTGCATAGCTCCCAGAATGCATTGGTGTATACTTAGCATATTAGCAGTATAACCAGAACGCACTACGAGTTAATTATTTCAAAATACCCAGAATGGACTAATTAGTAATCTACTTGTATTGCACAGCTCCCAGAATGCATTAGTGTGTAGTTAGTATATTGACAGTCTATTATTTCAAAATACCCAGGATGCATTTGCAAATTACTGTAAAATGACTAATTTTCACTGGGTTTAAATTTCACTGATTTACCATTTCAGACATATTCAGTGGGTTTTAAATTCACTGTTTTATCATTTAGACAATGTGTACTATGCTAAATTTTACATATTCACTGGGTTTTAATTTAGCGCATTTTCCAGTCAGAGTAATAAGCAAAATTAAAACCCAGTGAATAATTAACCCCTTTACAGTATCCAGAATTCATTTGTAAGTAAAATATATATTGCGTATTCATGTAATCTACAAAATACCCAACAAACTTGTGTAATTAATTCATATACAATGCCTTGGCAAATATGAGTTGAACACAGAACAAGGCAGAATTTGTTGAAAAAAAATGTCAACAAACCTGCTGCTCTCTGATTGGTCTGATTTTTGGTGCTAGGGTTGGGTAGCCAATCAGCACGAATGCTTTTGATCATGTGATGAGATAAGATTTATTACAGCTGAATTAAACAGAAACATTTCTATTTGAGAGGGAAAAAGATAAATAAATAATAAAACAGAAAAAGTGAAATCTTCAGAAATAGAATCAGTTTACTGGCTATTTTTGTCTCTAATAGAAAATGCTGTTTTAATGAAATGAATGACTTATTTTAATTAATTTATTGTATTGATGTATTTCATCAGAGTAAACTACATGCATTCATGTATTTTTGTATTTCTCAGCTTGTAACTGTCATCGTACCGGTTCATTCAGCATAAGCTGTGATCAGATAACTGGACAGTGTAATTGTAGAAGTAATTTCCAAGGAGTCACATGCAGTGAGTGTGCAGAAGGGTTTTATAATTTTCCAGCCTGTGAAGGTAAGATATGCCACATGGGATCACTGTTGATGACCCCATACCTTGCACTACTATACTCACTTCCTAACCTCCAACTAGGTACATTTTGCTGTTGCCAGCGACATGTGGTTTGTATATGAGAAACTTTATATCATTTGACAATTATAAAACTTCAAATTTATGGAAAACTGTGTAAATAAGCATTGTCTAGCAAAAATATTCAATTTTCTAATGGGGAACTTCAAATTGTAGTGATTGTGTGTTCAAATCCCATGCTAGAAACCTATAAATATTTTTTTACTTCTTAATTTTGTTATTTCTTTTTAATGAGAAATTCTATGATTTTCTTATGTTTTTATGTTTGGGGCCATATTTCAGTTGGTCTCAAAATGGCCAACTGCTGTCCATTTTTTTTAAAGAATGAAGTTTGGAGCCATATCTGTGACATTCTCTGACATGTTCAAACTTTACATGTTCACAGGGACTAATTAATACATTATTGTTGCTCAGCGACAGACTTTGTTTACAGTGCTTGCTGCATGTCTAGACAGCAGACAGAAGTTTGTTGGTTATCAAAACAATTTCGAAACAAATTGAATGTAAAAACAGGACAAACAAAGGTCATAGCTGTGTTAATACCAATTTTAATGAAGTAAGACAATCTCAATGCCATCATACTTTCTTCTGAAAGATCTGATTTTTGATATTGAGCTATGAACTGAAGTTCAAAATCAAATTCTTAGATTTTTATGACAGACATTCATATATTTATGCATTGCTTTTAAATCTGTGTATCCAGAATGTAAATGTGATCCAGCTGGAGTTGTGTTTGTGCCTGGTGAACCGTTAGCAGGATGTGGGGCAGCTACACAGGTAAATACGATACGATACGATACGATATGAAATGATACAGTGGTATACGATACGATGCGATACGGTATGATACAATACGATAGGATACGAAACGATGTGATGGTATACATTGTATGATACGATACAATAGAATACGATATGGTGTGATACGATACGATGGTATACGATACGAAACGATACAATGGTATACGATACTATACGATACGATGGAATACAATACGAGACGATACGATACAATACAATATGATGCAATACAATGGTAAACGATAAGATACAAAACGAAACGATATGATGGGATATGATTCGATACAATATGATACGATACGATACGATACGATACGATGGTATACAATCTGATGGATCAAAACCAACTACTATACAAAATAGTATAATAATAATTAATGTATGTTATTTGTTTTCTCCACTGTATAGGGGTTATGTCAGTGTAAAGAGAAAGTGGGTGGAAGAACCTGCAACCTATGTGATCCACTGTATTGGAATCTGCAGTTCAGTAATCCGGTTGGATGTGAAGAATGTCATTGTTATAAACCGGGAACTGTGTCTGGAATAGCAGTCTGTGATGTGGTAAGTTACTATCTAGCCATTACCTCATACATCCCATTATACTATATCCAAACATTACACCATATATCCCATAATATCATTTAGCATTACACCATACATCCCATTATACTATATCCAAACATTACACCATATATCCCATAATATCATTTAGCATTACACCATACATCCCATTATACTATATCCAAACATTACACCATATATCCCATAATATCATTTAGCATTACACCATACATCCCATAATACCATCTAGTCATTACACTATATATCCAATAATACTATCTAGCCATTACACCATACATCCCATAATAGCATCTAGTCATTACACCACATATCCCATAATACTACCTAGCCATTACACCATATATCCCATAATATTATCTAGTCATTACACCATACATCCCATAATACTATCTAGCCATTACACCACACATCCCATAATACTATCTAGCCATTACACCACACATCCCATAATACTACCTAGCCATTACACCACACATCCCATAATACTACCTAGCTATTACACCACACATCCCATAATACTATTTAGTCATTACACCATACATCCCATAATACTACTTAGCCATTACACTATACATCCCATAATACTATTTAGCCATTACATTATACATCCCATAATACTATTTAGCCATTACACCATACATCCCATAATACTACTTAGCCATTACACTATACATCCCATAATACTATTTAGCCATTACACTATACATCCCATAATACTATTTAGCCATTACATTATACATCCCATAATACTATTTAGCCATTACACCATACATCCCATAATACTATTTAGCCATTACACTATACATCCCATAATACTATTTAGCCATTACACTATACATCCCATACTATTTAGCCATTACATTATACATCCCATAATATTATTTAGCCATTACATCATACATCCCATAATATTATTTAGCCAATACACCATACATCCCATAATACTACTTAGCCATTACACTATACATTCCATAATACTATTTAGCCATTACATTATACATCCCATAATACTACTTAGCCATTACACTACACATCTCATAATACTATTTAGCCAATACACCATACATCCCATAATACTACTTAGCCATTACACTATACATTCCATAATACCATTTAGCCATTACATTATACATCCCATAATACTACTTAGCCATTACACTACACATCTCATAATACTATTTAGCCATTACACCATACATCTCATAATACTACTTAGCCATTACACCATACATCCCATAATACTACTTAGCCATTACACTACACATCTCATAATACTATTTAGCCAATACACCATACATCCCATAATACTACTTAGCCATTACACTATACATTCCATAATACTATTTAGCCATTACATTATACATCCCATAATACTACTTAGCCATTACACTACACATCTCATAATACTATTTAGCCATTACACCATACATCCCATAATACTACTTAGCCATTACACTACACATCTCATAATACTATTTAGCCATTACACCATACATCTCATAATACTACTTAGCCATTACACCATAAATCCCATGATACTACTTAGCCATTACACCATACATCCCATAATACTACTACTTTATTGTGAATTTCAGGTTTCTGGTCAGTTTCAGGTTTCTGGTCACTGAGAATGCCTTCTCTGTTATTCCTATAGACTAAGATTGTTTTATAAGTTTTGGCCTTTGAGAATTGAGTGTCCTCACAACTCTAAACTTCAAATCCTGGCAGTGACAGTAAAACTATATTATATGCTGTATATTGTGAATTTCAGGTTTCAGGTCAGTGTACTTGTAAAGAATATGTTGATGGTAGACGTTGTGATCAGTGTGAAGATGGAGCATTTGATTTACAAACAAGAAATGTATTTGGTTGTCAAGGTAACCAGGATCTAGATATTAAACAATAACTGTTACAGCTATTCTGTAAACTACTCTGACAGTCAGTTTAGCATGATGGCTTGCAACTTTGCAAAACACTTTAGAATTGGTGGCACTGTTGCATTGCCATGTGCACAGTTTAGATCGTTCTATTAGCATACTACATTGTAGAGGAGGTAGACTGGCCCAGCTGTGGTGATTTTTTGTCAGTTAAATTATAATAATACAAATTTTAAAATAGTTTTGCAAAACTTGGGGTGAACGCAAAACCATTGTGATGGATGATTTTCACGGTTACAGGTGATTTTGTGTTAACTCCTCCATTTCATGATATTTTTATTTAACTTAAACTTTAAAAAGAAATAAATTGCCCAGACTGTGCCATAGATAAGGGTAAAGTACATTTTTTTTAAAATGGAGCACATTCTTCAGAATATACAAACAGGTCATTTTGATCCTTCTAACAAGGTTGTACTATGCATACAGTGGAAAAAAAAAAATTCACTTACAAATCCATTGAATTATCGGAGATATATACTGTGTTGATTTGTGTTCTTGATCAAAGTAATATCATATGCTAGGTGTGATTACACTCATTAATGGGAAGCTTCCTCTTCATGATTTCAATCCCCTTGTATTGACAAATTTCTCTATAATTTTATTGTTTTTAGCATGTGGATGTGATTTGGGAGGTGCCAGAGATGAAAACTGTGATAAGTCTACGGGTCAATGTGTCTGCAAGCCAAGAGTGTCTGGAAGAACATGTGACAGGTACATGTACCTTTTTTTCTAAAACTCATGCAAAATAGACCATTTTTTGTTCACTGCATTATGCGTGGAATTGAACGTGCAAAGGACAAACTATGTAGTTTTGTAGTGATGTCTAAACATTTCATCGAATTCGACAGAAGCACAAATATTTTGGGGATGTTTTTATACTGTATTCAATAATTCGCCATAGACATTTGATGATGGTCAGTTTTGATAAAGTAAGGCTATCTCAACACTATACTCCCCTCTCAAACATCAGCATTGACTTTGAGCTATAAAAACAGAAATTCAAAAAGAATCATACGATTTTTGTGTCAGATGTTTTGTCTGCACCATTCATGAAATGCGCAAGATCTTGCAGTGAACAGAAAGTCACCTATTCTGTGATCTGTCGAAGAAAATACAAAACTAGAGTGTGAATTTCACAGATAGTGTTACTACTTTGTTTGCAAATGTTTTCCTTTGTTAATAGTGTTAAGACCTACTTGTCTTGATGTGATTTAGATTTGTTTCGTTCATGTGAGATATCATTGGAATATCAATATCTTAATATACTTTTTAATTTTTTAGACCTCTGGATGTACATTTTTTCCACGATCTGTATCATATCAAATATGAAATAGAAGATGGTCGTGCTCCGAGAAATAAACCTGTGAGATTTGCATTCCGGGAATCTGACTTTCCAGGATATTCTTGGAGAGGATACGCTGTCATGTCAGCAGTCCAGGTAGGTGCATGGTTTCAAAAGATTATTCATGTAGCTTGCTTAGGCCTTATTCCCCCTAAGTTGAAGTACATGTTTCACTAGGTCATAGGTCATTAGCCCCTGACTGGGAAAAGTCCAGGGGCTTATGAATTGGGTTCAGTCCATTCATTCGTCCATCATAATTACTCAGAAGTTCATCCACTGATATTTGGTACTGAGTTTATACAAATAAAGATAGGGTGGTAGGCTTGACTAACTTAACAAAATCAACTTCTACTTTCGAGCCATGTACATATATGTGTTATATTATATTTTTATAATGTAACTTTTAATAATTATATTGTACATATGTATGGCATTAAAAATTGTATTTACATTGCAAAAATCTTTTTCCAAATTTTTATTTTTGATGAGATTCAATATGGCTGACTGGTGGCCATATTTGAGCTAAAAATTGCCTAAAACCTACATTATATATGTGTAGAACATTTATCTCTAATTTGTGCAGTTGGAATATTGGTAAGACCCAGGTATTTTTTCGAAATTGTCTAACTGCTATTTTGTATGTCACAAATCTTACTTTTAGCTGGCAGCTATTATTTACTAGTTCATCAACAAATGATCCAACCCAAGATGACCAACTGGCAGCCATTTTGTTTTACACTTTGCCAACATAGACACACACAACATGCTGAAAGCCGATATCAATTATGACGGCATCAGCTGCTGATGTGAGTCCAAGACATTTAGTACACAATGTTATACCTGTACATGGACTTGTACGAAAAACAAGCATATAAATGCTGACATTGCATTTGTCATATATTATTAAACGTGCAAGAAAAGAGGGTTATGATATTTTTAATGGCTCATTACACCATACATCCCATAGTCCTGGTTAGATGCACTCTGATTAAAAATAATTTGTTTCTTTTCTTTTTTTCAAATATAATTTAATATACCGTAAAATCTGTATTAGAAGCTGCATTCCTAATAGAAGTTGCACCCATTCTTTTTGAATAATTGAGAACCAAAAATTCATCATTTCTCATATGTGTAGATGCTCTAATAGAAGCCGCATTTCCTCTGTTGCATTGTACCATTTTAATAGAAGCTGCGGTTTCTAATACAGATTTTACAGTATATTTTATTTTATTCAAATTTATTCACTGGTAAAAAATTTTGGTAATCACGAAAGCTCACTTGTGAAAAAATGAAGGAACAAAAAAGAATTTTATTTTATTGCAATCAGATTAGGTTATTTGTTACTTCATCTGTATTCATCATTATATACTTGTTAATTCAAATTTAAATGTTTTTATCCCTGTCTCAGCCTGAAGTACTTATACCAGTTGAAATCAGAAACCCAAGTTTGTATCGCCTTGTATTCCGATATGTAAGTCAAAACAACGAACCAGTGAATGGAGAGGTTACAGTCACTCCAAGAACGCAGTCTGAATTAGGTGAGATTGTGTAACAACAAATTCCATTGGGTGTTTAAATTAGTTTGTCCTACTTGGTAAATTATATGTTATTACAGATTTATTTATTTTTATTTATTTATTTATTTATTTATTTATTTATTTATTTATTTATTTATTTATTTATTTATTTATTTATTTATTTATTTATTTATTTATTTATTTATTTATTTATTCATTCATTCATTACACAGTTCAATGGGCAAACCCATTAACAGAACTGGAAAATCAAACAATACATAAAGAAAACACATACAAATACAAATACAAGAATAAGCAGATATACATCAAAATGTATAAATGTAACAAAATAAAATTAAAAATAATTATACAGTACCGATTTAAAACTATATAAAGATGAAAAAATATCAATATCAATTTATATGATTATATGAGGTTATCACAAAAATATCGCAATATAAGAACAAAGGCAGTACAGTGTACTTTTTAGTGAAGATCAATGCAGTCCTGCACTGCCTGAGTGCATACTTTGCAGTATCCTTGTGATGACCTTATTATTATAATACATCTTTTTTTCAGATTTAATTTAATCAGATTCAATAGCCCAAAATGACAACAAAAAACATTTGTGTTCAGTGTTGGGAATGTATTTCCATCATGAGCTTATTTGTTCAGATGTAAACAAAAATCAGAGTCAGATGTAAACAAAAATAAGTGGTCAAATATTGCATCAATAATCTTGAACATGTTAAAGTTGGTGACATAGTCTATCCTAAATACATTTTGGAATGAATGCAGATACAGCTTTTACTGAACAATAAATTCTATTGTTTTTGCTGCTAGATGAATAACAATGCATTTTATTATTTTTTATGCAGCCATTGAACAGACTAGTAGTGTTGTGTTTAATCCTGGTACAAGTCCACAGCTGGTGACAGTGTCTGGTAATGGTGTTATAATGCCGTTTGTTATGGATCCCGGACAATGGATAATCTCTGTAAAGTCTCCAGAAAATATACTATTGGTAAGTTTTTAGGGGAAACATTTATATTTATTTTGGAACGATAACCTTTTATTAATTCTTCAATTTTTGGTAAAAAATGCTATTTTTAACTTGTTTTTGAAAATTGCTAACTTAATTGCTCCATTCTTTTTTTATTTAAAGCATCTTGGGTGGATATCTGTTAGATTTGTTGATTTTATGACAATGTCTTAAATTCTCTAATTTTAATGAATATTTGTCATTTTTGTTAAAAAAATTATATTTTTGACTCTTCTTAAAAACTACCAGCTCAACTGCTTTAATACTTGGTCTATATGTACCTTGGGTAGACTTCTGTCAGATTGTTCATTACATGACGATTTCTTCAATTCTCTATTTTGGATGAATATTTTTGTCATTTTTGGTAAAAAAAATGCTATTCTTGACTTCTCTTGTTCTCTTGAAAACTACCAACTCAATTGCTTTGATACTTGGTATGTAAGTGCCGTGGGTGAACCTCTGTCAGATTTGTTCATTTGACATTCCATTGTAATTACTACTGTTGAATGACAACTTGTAACCACCATCAAAAATATGATGCCCTCGCATCAATTTTGTTATCGCTAATAACACTTACTACCGTAGTTTAGAATTTCAGTTGCTTGATTTTGCTAATAAATCATTATTAATATTTTTTCTCAAGGATTATTTGGTGTTGTTACCTTCCGCTTACTATGAAGCACCATTGCTACAAGTAACAGTGAATGATGCTTGTAAAGCTGGCAGCTACCAAGAAGCGTAAGTACACCTTACCGTACTTACTTTTCACTGGAAAAGAATTTTCCTGATTTCCTGATTTTTTTTTTAAGGGTTTTCGTGAAGACAAATTTTCGCACAAGTCGCTGATATTCACTATGACTCCAGAGAAATTTTAACAGCCACAAAATTTTGCTATTTTCACCAACTCACAAGACTTTCTCGCCCAAATTTTGTCTGCACTTTTTTTTCTTATATTGTTCAATATAATTAGTAATGTATCCTAATTTTGGAGCCAACAGACAAAATTTAAGTCAAATTTTTACTCAAAAGAATTTCAAATTGGCTATTTCTGTCCCAATCTTCTGAATGCAGGCTGTAAACAGGACTGTTTTGTGAATTTGTGCTGAAAAGATGGCACTGGTGCTGAAAAGGTTAATAACCATTTGAGCGCCAATGTCTCCATCACAAATCAAGATATGTAGCCTGTAGTAAATTATGTCCATTTGATCCAACATTATCAACAAAATTACCAAAAAATACCTAAAAATAGGAAAAATGTTCGGCCAAAATTCAGTTTAGAAACATTAATGCTTTCAAAAGTACCAGACAGGAGTGTATTTTGAATAGGGCTTGATCATTTGAAGTCGTGATGGTTGACAGGAGAACAAAGAGAAAAAAATTGCGTGCAAAGTGTTGCAGAGCAAAGATGTTGGCAAGATAAAAAATTTACAAATAAGACAACATGGAAAAAAAATTGCACTGATCAAACTCTTCCAGCCACTCTCAATGATTTTAGAAGATTGACCCCATATGTAATTTTTGGAAAATTTGGGTTCAACATGTTTCAATCCTTTGACAATTAAGGTTTTTTAACATCTATCATAATCTGCTGGACAAACAGTGTTAGTCTTTTACATGGGATTGAATAGGACAAGGTCTCAATATTATGATGCTATACATCTAGCTCTGAAAGCAGTAGTCAAAGAATATTTGCATTTGTTCTAACATTCAATATTTGTGTTGTTTTGTGTAAACTACACCAAAAACGTTGAACACATTCAGAATATTGACATCACATTAAAAATTTCTATTGTTTTCATCGCACATATCAGAAATAGAACATGCAGATTTTTTTGGTCATATAGAAAGGTTGTGAATGAATTTTAATCTGAATTTATTTGTAGATGTAATGAATATGCGTTCCCAAGTGTTGCAACATATCCAACTATAGAGGCCGAACATGGTTACTATCAAGACAGTGGTCAACGATATCCAACCCAAACATTCAGAGATCGGTCCATTTTGCAAGATTTAAATGTTGATGCGATGGCACAACTTGATGAACAGCAGGTATGTAAAAAACATTGAATATTACACCATATAGTATTTATATATAATGCCTTCTAGTGTTCATATAACACCTTCTAGTGTTCATATAACACCTTCTAGTATTCATACAATGCCTTCCAGTGTTCATATAATGCCTTCTAGTGTTCATAAAACACCTTCTAGTGTTTATATAACACCTTCTAGTGTTCATACAATGCTTTCCAGTGTTCATATAATGCCTTCTAGTTGACTCCCGTGTGCGAAGTACAAAAAGGGAGTCTTTGCAGTTACTGTGTCTGTCTGTCTGTCTGTCTGTGTGTGTGTGTGTGTGTGTGTGTGTGTGTGTGTGTGTCTGTTCCACTGATATCTCAAGAACCATACATTGATTTTTGGTGAAATTTGGTGCATAGATGGTCTGGGCCAATGTGCAGATTTGATTAGATTTTGGTAAAAATCCATGCATATTAATTACTTAATTTGCATGATAATTAGCTCATTTTAGCTGTTCCATGACTGTTCCACTGATATCTAAAGAACCACTCATTGGATTTTGATGAAACTTGGCACATAGATGCTCCAAACTAATGCGCAGATTTGATTAGTTTTGGGTAAAAATCTGCAATATTAATTATCGAATTTGCATAATGATTAATCAATTTTCATGACCATGTAACGCCCTCTAGGGTTCAAAGTCCCCCAATCTTTACCTTGTTCATCCACTGCTGTGAACTAGTCCACTCATATAATCTGTTGCTGCCCTCTAGTGATCATATACTGCCCTCTAGTGTTCATATACTGCCCTCTAGTGGTCATATACTACCCTCTAGTGGTCATGTACTGCCCTCTAGTAATCATATACTGCCCTCTAGTGATCATATACTGCCCTCTAGTGGTCATATACTGCCCTCTAGTGATCATATACTGCCCTCTAGTGATCATATACTACCTTCCAGTGTTCAAATTTCTTCAATCTTTACACTCTTTCCCACTCCTGTGAACTAGTTCATAATCTTAATAAAACTATAATTTCCTTGCCCAAATGAAGAGAAACTTATTATAGGACTTTGTCTCTGTACTTGATATTTTTGTCATCAAAATTCTTGTTTGTTACATTTGTAACTATTTAATCTTTGTATTTATATATTATCTTGTCAGCCAACACTTGGACTGTCTTTACCCGTACCCAGACCTGGAAAATACATGATGGTTATCCAGTATTTTGATGGTGGACCAAATGCACACCGTCTTGATGTATCATTACTGGATTCAAGGACTGAACAAGATGGTCATTCTAATATCTATGATTGTCAACATTTGTAAGTTTATGACTTTATTACGATCCTCTTATTTTAACATTGCCTGCTGATGTCATTCATTTTGGCTATTGTGGAGGCTTGCAGCAAGTGATGGATTAAAAGTATACCACACTGAAAGTTTGATGGCAAGATTATAGAAATTCTTCTGTTAAAGTTGATTTATTATTATAATATAAAACAAGAGGCCTACAAGCCTATATGTAGAATTTCATTCAAGACAATTTTAAAACTAAAACTAAATGCTTCTATATAAAATTCAAGGTTTGTAATCGTTGAGTGGAAACCCCGGAAAACACTAAACCTGTCGAAAAACACTAAACCTGACAATAAAAACACTAAACCCGAGGTAAAGGGTGTATTATGGGTGTACCATAATCGTCCAGTGAATATTTGATTAAAAGAAAGCGAAAACATGAAAAAGAACCCTAACCCTAACCCTAACCCTATCCATAATTCGCCCTTTACGAAGGGTTTAGTGTTTTTTCAACAGGTTTAGTCTTTTTCAACAGGTTTAGTCTTTTTCAATAGGTTTAGTGTTTTTCAATTGGTTTAGTGTTTTCCGGGGTTTCCACTCAACGGTTTGTAATGTTTTTTTTGCCAGTGGCGATCTAAGTGAAATTTGAAGTGTTAATTGTTCAGGGGGTAATTATGTTGTCTGGTCGTGAATTTCTATCGTTTATAAAGCACTGACTGAAAATGTTTCTTCACAGTTCTAGTTTGTAGTGTATTTTAGTGAGTTTTTGGCTATGACCAAGAACAGTAGAGAGGGATGAATTCTGTCAATATTGTTCATGATTTTAAATACTTTGTCTATAGGCTAATAATGACAACTTTTAGATGCACATCTCATACAACAAGTCTCTAATTTTAGGAATTAATTCTGTGGCTCTTCTTTAAATCTTTGAAAATAAGACGATCAATTAATATTGCCATACTCCACGAAAGGTCATATGAAAGTTGTTAATAACAACAGCTTGTGTCAGATCCCATAGAAATGCATGGTACAGTGGTGCACATCTTAGCAACACAGAACGTTCTGTGATGTACTGGGTAGCACTGTCTTCCAGAATATAGTATAGCTGATTTGATAATCAAAATAGCCATGGGTTTCAAGCTAGATCATCATAATAGTAATAATTATTTAGGACAACAATTTAATCATATCCACTATAATAACTCTAATTAGATTAATTATAAAAAATGTTATTATTGCATTTTAATGAAGCCCATACAGCAATCAAGGTATGGATGATATTAGAATGATTCATTCATTAAAGAAATAACTGATGATTTTTTGTTCTCAATTTCAGATGCCGTGCTGTTGTCTTGGATTCTGAAAATAAAGTAAAGGAATTTGATATCAAACAAAGTAGGGTTACTATTTACCTCGAACAAGAACAACCGTATGACTTGGCAATTGTGAGTTGTTTATTATTGATTGTTTTTTATTCATGTCTGAAATTTGTATTGTGGGAAATGATTATTTGATTACAAAAAACTTTTCTGACTTTTTCACCAAAAGGCATAACCATAATAATTTATGAATGTCTGTGTGCCCACAAGAATCACTAACGTAAGGAAAATATAACACTTCAGTCTGACCTTTTGTGTCACGAAGTGGTGTGTTATCGCATGAATTCATGGACATTTTCTTATCTCCCCAAGTTGTTTATAAGATTAAAACTAAAACATAATTGCAAAAGCAAACTCGAGACATGCCTTAGATTGAAAGAAATACCTGTGTTGCCAGTCTGTTTATTAGTGGTATGAGGTTAGACCCAGAGAAAAAAAAAATTGCATGCAAAATGTTGCTGGAAAAAGATGTTGGCACAATCAAGAAAAATAAAATGTACAGATAAGACACCCTGAAAAGAAAACTTGCATCAGTCACACTCTTTCAGCCTTCCTTCCTGATTTCAAATGTTTTTCTTACTTTTTCAAAAATGTGATTGTCACTTCCTTGTATTTTATGTTATTTTCAACACTTGTTGTTAACAATGCATACACAGTTATGCAGAAAACATGTGTTAATGTTCTCTTTCAAGAGCAAGTTCCAATTGGTCCGTACACAATCATATGCAAATGAGTTCCATATATGGATAACAGTTGATTTATTTATTTATTACTTATTTTTACCAGGATTCAGTGACCTTAATACCTGTTGAAGAATGGAATGAAGATTTTGTGAATCAAGCATTGGAATGTGTCCTCAGGAAACCAAGTGACATGTAAGTTACATCAAAACAGAACAGAAAGTAATTATTCATGTCTGACCACGAGGCGAACCTCGAATATTTTCCAAAATTTGTACATATTCATCTTTGTTTATATGAGACCCATATCTCTAGCATACGCGGTGCAAAGACTACCGCCATTTAATACTACAATCGTGTGATATCACAACTTAATGCACTGTCTTAGCCCACACCAGTTAGGGGAAACTAGAAGCACCTGTACAACTGTTACCTAGCTTCCCCTTATGTCTCATTCATTAATGAACGCTTCTTGGTCAGAGTCTGGTACACTCATCAAAGACTTTGAACACTAGAGGGAGTTACACGGTCACTAGACGGCAGTTTACATCTTTTTGATGGTGGTTTCCATGTAGGATTTGATCTCTGGATCTTCAGATGAACCACTAATACAGCAATTAGTTGATATTCTTTTTACTCTGATTACAGATGTGTTGGTAGTCCTTACCTGACACCTCCGGGAACACAGAAATGGGAAGTAGAGAGTTTAGCATATCTTCCATCGTCTTCCCTTGTGCATACTGGGGTAACTCCTAATGTTGATGATCCAAATACGGCTCTCTATACATTAGATGGACCGGGTGGAGTTGTAAGTTTTTCATATTTATTTATCAGTCAACATCTCTGACTTTGTCGATCACTGTATGTTTTTTGCAGCCAAGGAAACAAAGTATATCTCATTGCTAGCTAGTTACTGTTTGTATTGTTTATATACAATGTATTCTCAAAACTAGACATGCATGTATATGGGTTTGTGAGGCAGTAATCCTGTCTACGGGGGTCTACCGAAACTGGTGCCCTCTAGTGGCCAGCATGGCTGGGTACTCTGGGAAATTCCTCTTCTCTGAAAACATTCTGTCTTTTCCCCATGTTGAGAAAACATGTAAAATAACGAACACATAATTTCCTGAAGCCTTCCACTCCATCATTCACTTTGTTTTAGTTTTGGGTTGTATTCAGCATGTTTCTTACAAGCAGCATTACGAGTATCTCTAGCCAATCACTTGAATCAGCTTTTTTGCTAGCCTAAGCATTAGATAGGTGGTGCAGCGATTTGCAGACTTTATTTTTTGCTGTCCACTTAACCTTTTTCAAACCGACTTGGTCATTCTGTTTACAAATCATTTCTTCAGGGCTAGAAACCAAAGTGAGCTGTCAGATTTTGACAATACATGTATCTATACATTACAAATCAGTAGTAGTAATTGACTAGGAAAGACATAAACCTAAAAAAAAATGAAAAACTGAAAAGTTTGAATTTATTTCGTAGTTGTCGCTATATATTTACACCTCACCAGTCTCGAAAATTTGCATACAGAGATTTCCAAGGGTGTCTTACTATTCTATCAACCAGGGGGTGCTACTACAAAATTTCTTGTACCAAGAAGATAGGATTAGCTCTTCTATTCGTCCCTGTTTGGACGAAGTCTGAAAACAGGAACTTCAAGTTCACTTCTATTTATATCCATCTGCTCTTGTATCCCAGTCATGCTTTAACAGATTATTAAAATATTGACATTTAATTATATCCCAGGAAATTATATCCCATAATGCATATATGCGTAGTAATGAGTTAGTACAAAATTTATATTTGGTTCAAACTGCCTTAAGTTGAATTGTGTTATGTTATAAAAAAAAATATGCATACATTTTAAAATCTTATTGTTCATGAAATCACTTTTTGCAGCCTTCAGTTGAGATGAGAGACATCTTACCTGACAACGGTCGCTATGTTTTTGTTGTGCATTACTATCAACCAACAAGTGTGTCTTATGATGTCAATTTTGATATTCGAGGAAGACCCAGTCAGAGTGGTGAGTTGATATGTATTCTTTGCAATATGGCTGCTTTTAATCAACCAGAAACACTTCAGTCTGTTCACGGTTACTAAAACAAAAGACCGTTAGGAAACGAACCATGTTCTTTTCATTGGATGCGTGTCGCGGGTAAACATTTGAAACAAAAGACGTACTAATCTGTGATAAATCATTAACATAAAATGTAGACAGGAAATCACGCAAACATGACGTCATTTTTCCCAGAGTTCATTGCAATCAACAACTGCACGCCATTTTATTGTATCTGTGTCGATACTTTCAGTAATACTAAAGTGTAAGTTGTTCCAGTGAATCCTGACAAAACCTGTCGCTCGGTTTAAACTCAATACAAATTTGCCTGTCTTGTATGGCATTTTCGTTTCTAAAGAACAAGATCGGCAGAAAACTGAAATAAAAAAAACAACAAAACATGATCAGAAAAAAAGACATCAAGGAAACCATACAAGTGTTTATATTTCAGCCATGTGAAAGTTTTAATGAGGAGCCATGATACCACGTACATTTTGTTGGAAATAAACAAAATATGCGATAAGATAACTGAAATGACCGGCCCATGCTCTACAAAATGCATGTAAGCAGACCAAATATGCAACAACAGGCAGTTTCAATGAAATTAAGAACGGTTAAAAAGGATTCGAAAAATTGATTTGGCGAAGAGACTGCTAGAAAGTTGTACCGACAGTTCAATGTGTTCAAAAATTGTAGCGTTGACTAAAACCGCATTTAACGGCACGCTGAATATTGCAATATGAAAAATTTGCCAAAAAACTGAAACAAGGACAGACAAGAACAATTAAATAGGTATTTTATAAAACTGGCGGAAAATATTGCAAATAAAATTTACTCTAATAAGCCCCCAAATTGCACACAACCTTCATAAGTATGCACAGTATTATACTAAAAATTCATTTGGTAGTATTTTTTATAATATAAATAAATGTATTTTAAAATAGTGACCTAGGGGTTAGAATTTTTGTCACTTTTTCTACCGGGCCCCAAGCTTACTCTCATGACAACAGTGAAAACGATAAATGACGATTCTCGATTCTGAATGTTATCACAGTCACAAAGAGTACTCATCCAAAATGTACGTGTAGTTCTTCGTAAAGCTTGTGCACTAAACGTGGATATTCTATTGAAAACGAGCTTAAAATTTCAAATTCACGGAACATCAAGTGATCGACACAAAAATGAAACAAAATGGTGGGCCTTGAAATCTCAAGCGATAGAGGGCGTACACAGCATGACACGCATCCTTGAGGGATTAGGCAGATTCACACCTTTTAACAATAGCGTTTCCTAACTGTCTTTTTTAGTAACTGTGGTCTGTTATAGTATAAAGATGTAATATGGATGGTAGTTGCACTTGTTAAGTCATTGTTTCTTTCATTGTCATTGTTTCTGTCAAACATATATACTTACTGTAAAATCTGTTTTATAAACCGCGGCTTCTATTAAAATTGTACAATAAAACTGAAGTCATGCAGCTTCTATTAGAGCATCTACACATACGAGAAATGATGACTTTTTGGTTCTCTTTTATTCAAAAATAATGGGTGCGACTTCTATTAAGGATGTGGCTTCTAATACAGATTTTACGGTACTACTGGTAATAGACTATCTATAATACCTTTTCTATCAATGACTTTTGATTTTAAATTTCATTCTACATGTACATGTATACTTGTTTCTTTTCAGGTACATTTAATGCTAAGTTCTGTCCACATGTATCTGGATGTCGTTCTGTTGTGACCACGCATGATGGTGATGTAGCTTTCGAGATAAGTCCTTTTGCACCAGATCTTGTCATAACTATTCCAGATGATAAAACACTGTGGTTGGTAAGTAATTGCATTTTGAAATTAACGATCACATTACATTATCCAAACCATGCGTAGAATTGCACAGAACTTGAAGAGCTTTAATTATCATACATATTCATATTTTTTAAGGTAGACGCTAAGTGAAAATGTCATTTTCATTATTTTTACATTTTTCATTTGAACATTAAATATGGTTAGCAAGTGTGCCACAGACTCAATGGAAAGGCCAAATCCACTGGCAGAGATTAATTCACTACTGAATACAACTTTGGAGAAATCTTGGTGCATTAAATTGTCATAATGCCATTACGAAAGAGAGGAGAGGGTCACACATGCAGCCCTGTTCCAAACTGGATTATTGTCTCTGTTGCAAAATGCACTGACAAATGCACATAAAAAAGTCAGAAGAGACAACAGTGACGTTCATTGTCACCAGGCACAAAAATATTTAAAAAAAACAAAAAAAAAATTTTTTCTCTGTGAAATGGGTCAAAAAAATCTGGGTTTTGTTGAATCATAATATTGATGAAAAATGAAAATATGATTACAATTAACGCAAGTTTCTAGTTGGTAATACTGTCAAAATGCATAGTAAATATGCTCTCCCACAATGCATTGCAAATATGCTCAATAGTGTATATTTTGAATTGGTCTTAATTCAGGATTATGTGATGGCAATACCAGAGGAGACGTACAGCTCAGATGTCCTGGAACCACTACCAATAGACCGTGCTGGGGAATTTATCAGAGAATGCGGACAAAATGATTTCTATATCAGGTAGATACATCACATCATTATGTATATTTATTCATTTATTTTTTGTCAATTTCCTTGTTCATTCGCTTGTTTGTTCGTTTACTCATTATTGTGTGCAAAATGTTTTCTATTTTTAATTTGTGATGGCCGAAAGCAGGTCCAGTGGAATTTATGTTTCTTGTTTTTTACTGCTTACGAAGGAAGCTGACCACTGGAACGCACAATGTCTCTGACTCGCATACCATTAAACCACAGTGGACTAAATCATGACATTCTCTGATTTCATTAATAATGTTATTATTGACCCAATGTGTTGTATTTTTTTATAGTTCAGAGACGACTGGATTCTGCCGTGACAGTGTATTCTCCTTGACCACTGATTATAACAATGGCGCTGTCAAATGTGACTGTAATTATGCTGGTTCTACAAGTTTTTCATGTGACCCTCTTGGAGGCCAGTGCCCATGTAAACCCAATGTTATTGGACGAACTTGTGACCGCTGTAAAACTGGCTATTATGCATTTCCTAATTGTATACGTAAGTGTTCTTCATTTTCCTATCCATTGTATCACTTGCATTGCTTGATGAATAAACTGTTAATCCTTGGAAAGAGAGAGGGCTGTATTTGTTCATCATGTAGATATGATCCATATGAGGCCAAGGCATTTATGGTTTAACTATGTTTTCATTTTGTTTCTAGCGTGTGGATGTGTTACTGGTGTTTGTGATAACACTGGTGCCTGTATTTGTCCACCTAATGTCGATACGATCCATATAAGGCCAAGGCATTTATGGTTTAACTATGTTTTCATTTTGTTTCTAGCATGTGGATGTGTTACTGGTGTTTGTGATGATAACACTGGTGCCTGTATTTGTCCACCTAATGTTGGTGGACCAAACTGTGATCAGTGTTTGCCAAGAACATTTGGATATGATCCTTTTATTGGCTGTGAGGTAAGCAACACAACATATGTATTTGGATAAGGGGAAATCATAGAGATTTCAAGAAGATTTATTTAAAAAAAAAATTGCAAGCTAGACACTGAGTGAAGGTATGTGTATGTGTATGCAAGGTGTTGAAGGAAAAAGATGTTGGCGAACCAAACATTTTCATCGGTCACACTCTTCCAGACATCCCCCCTCCCCCGTGATTTCAAAATTTAGACCCCTAAATAATGTGGTGTCCCGCAGCCATATTTCCATGAGCAAAATAATGACAATTAAAGGCATGCAGAGTACCATTAACATAAAGAGTGATTCTTCACAATAAAAGACGCCAGTCTTCACATACACATGTTAGTTGTGGGTACCGTACAACATAACAAAGGTAGATGACACGGGTATGTAAATTCATAACCAAATATGCAGGTAACATACAGTGAATTTGTGCACTTTACAAAAGTATATGACACACTTGTTAATATTTTATGTTTGCGTAGTGGTCAGTACCGTAAGTACCAGAAGCTAAAAATAATAATATTTGCAGGTGTCTTAAAATATTGATTATTATTATACGTCTGTCACCGTAACGCCATAAGTTACAGCGTGCCGTAATTTTGCAGTATTTTACGGGGTATTTTCATACTACCATATTTGGAAATGCGAATTCCAAATATAGAATGATTACGCGCATAAGCGTCCTCTAATAATAAAAACAAACATGGCTGCCACCAGGATTTGACCGGACTCCATACAAAGAAGTTCGCTGATTCTGTTCTTAATTTTTTTGGATTTCGGAATTTCCATGATGTATCCTTGAAGGGAAAAGATGTATAATAATAAGGTTATTATGAAGATACCTCAAAGTATGCACGCAGACAGTACGCTGTCGCATCGACCTCCGCTGTGCGTCGGTCATTACTGCCGCTGTACTGTCTTCGTGCTTACTTTGAGGTACGGTATCTTCGTAATAACCTTGTATTACATACAGTGAAAAAAAAACAGCCTAAGGGCGACTTTGTGACGGCAGAACATAAGCTACATGTAGTGGTGATCACTGAGCCACATTTATTTTCAGATATTCACATGCTGGTTGGCAAAACTACTGTGGAATACTTTATTTTCGCTGGAATTAATTTTCGCTGAAAAGGCTTTTTGGGCGTTTTGCTTGGAATTTATTTTCACTGATTTTTCATGAGTTTAATGTGAAATATAGGGAAAAAAGTATATTCGCTGGATTTTATTTTCACGGAATCATCCCTTCAGCGAAAATAGCGAAAATAAATTCCAAGCGAAAATAAAGTATTCTACAGTATATAAAAATAATGTCTCAACATATGGCAGCCAATAGAATCCCTATTTCTGCAGGAAGTGACACTAGAAATAACAGCCATCTGCTTCCTATACAATTACATTTATAGACTACTGTAAAAGGATTTATTATTTAATTATTCACTGGGTATTAATTTGGCTTATTTCGCCTACTGGAAAATGCGCTAAATTATAACCCAGTGAATATGTAAAATTTAGCATAGAACACATTACCTAAATGATAAAACCCTGAATTTAAAACCCACTGAATATGCCTGAAATGCTAAATCAGCGAAATTTAAACCCAGTGAAAATTAATCATTTTACAGTATTTGTGACTTTTCAAGATTTTTAGAAATTTGTTTTTGTCTCATTGTTGGTTGATCTTCAGTATATGTAATGAAATAAATAACCATCACTAACAACAATGTTTGTGTTTATAGGAGTGTGACTGTGACCCAAAAGGTGTACTTGGTGATTTGAACTGTGACCTCGTGAATGGACAATGCAAGTATGTTTCCTTTAACTTGATACAGTTTCATGAAAACTATACATTTTGTGGTAGATTGCTTTACAGGGTGTGGTATTAAATGGGGAGGGTTGTCACCTGCGTACATGCGAGAATTGTGTCCCAAGTGCTAATAACAACACATGCTAAAAAGCAAAGGCTCACTGGTAGACACTTGTTTGTAAACAATGAAACGCTATGTCATTTGACGCTTTAATATTTTTGAGGAAATCGCATTATTTTTTTTGTAATGAATCTGATTTTTGAGAAAATAATGTGTTATTATCTTATGCCAAGTTCATAAACAAGAAAAAAAATCTACTACTTTTTCTAGTTGTCTTCCGAATGTCGGCGGTCGTCAATGTGACGTATGCAAAGCAGGTTATTTCAACCATCCTAGGTGTGTACCATGTACATGCGATCTCAGAGGAACAACCTCAGATGTTTGCGATCAACGGTCATCAGCCTGTCTGTGTAAGGTGAGATTTAACAGCATCTATCATTTTAGAGAAAACTGAATCTTTTACTATGCTCGGGGGCGTAGCTATGTCACAAGACGTTCCGCGTTGCTAAGACATGCACCATTGTACCATGCATTTCTATGGGCTTTGCACGAGCTGGTGTGGAACGCTAGTCGAAGAGCCGGTGAAAATAACTAAATTCAAGAAAACAGCACAAAATCAACTTTGAAGTAATCCTGAACAACCAAATTTATATACGTTACACACGCAGGGGTAATCTTGTTACACGGTTCAGGGGGGTCTTAACAACCATACCGTTTTCTGAAAGTTTTCGGGCTTTGTTTTCAACGTGATGGTTGCCAGGTGGTGAAAATGCCCGGATGTCTGTCCCGAGGATAGAAAGTTACTGCTTGCCACAACCCATGTGTTTTTAATAATGTCTGATAATATCTCTTTTTACAGGAAAACGTTGAAGGTGTACGATGTGACAAATGTAAAGTTGGAACATTTTATTTAGAAGAACGCAATCCTAAGGGATGTACCAGCTGTTTTTGTTTCGGCATTACGCAGGAATGTAAAAGTTCATCAAGAGTGTTTGATCCTGTAAGTATGGGAACTATCTTTGTAACTCGTGTTATCTTTGCTGGAGGAAAGAAATGCTTGCAAACAAACCAAGATGGTGTACAACAGCTACTCTCGCTGAGAATGAAAATATTAAACGGTCCACCCTCTCATCATTTATTAGTGCCATCTAGTGGTCAGAATTTTGTTTGCTAAATCATGGACATAATGTTGAGTATAAACTATTGAGAATTTACTAATCTAAATTTGAATAAAATATATGTGCATAGGTGTCCACTAAAACAATAAAAACTCACTTATTCCCTATTCTAAGAATCCTAGTGAATCCTGCTCACAAAACTCACTCACTCCCTGTCCTAAGAATCCTAGTGAATCATGCTCACAAAACTCGCTTACTCTCTGTCCTAAGAATCCCAGTGAATCCTGCTCACAAAACTCACTTTATATACTCCCTGTTTTAAGAATCCTAGTGAATCCTGCTCCCAAAACTCAATTACTTCCTGTCTTAAGAATCTCAGGGGATTCTGCATACAAAACTCAGTTTTGAGTTTGAAATGGCTTCAAGATGATATATTAATGATATGCAAACAATATGTTAATTCTATATTTAGATAACAACAATGAATGATTGGACAGCAACCAACTTTGCTGATGGGCGAGTGACTGTGAGGAATAATGTCATTAATATTCAAGTTCTTGGTTCAGGAGATGATCCTGCTCAGGCAATCTATTTTGTTGCACCAAAGGATTATCGTGGAAACAAGGTAAAAAGTTATAAAAGTTCAAGTTCATAGTTCAGTATAATAGGTATTATGTATATACAGTTTTTGTACCATATTTGCATCTGGTTTCGATTGATTTGCATTCCCTGGACCATTTTCATCGGTTGTATAATTTAATATGCCTTTGAGATGCAAACAACTTATTTAAGAGCTGTACCAGTCTGGCTGTGACGTTCTATCTAAAGCAAACTATTCGTATGAAAGCCCATGATATTCTGTAACTAATTTGCATTTTCAGGTATCTTCATACGGTGGTGTTCTGGAATACTCGATAACTTATCGTAATTTGAGGAATGACGTCTCAGTACGGCCTATGAGGAGACCAGATGTTATATTCTCGGTAAGTTAGCCTAGAACATTTCCACTTGCAATAAGCCACTCTACTGATGCCTACAGCTTTTGCAACATTTCCTTTGCTTTAATCCACTCCCCCTTTCAATATTAAGTGGATTGTCTGCAACTGATATGATACCTTTTTTTTCTTGTAGGGTAATAACTTTGAACTTGTATATTCTGCACCATCTCAACCTGTAGCAGGAGTGACATTGACAGTGGTTGTGGACATCCTTGAGGTACATCTACCATATACTCTGATATACTTTAAAATACTTTATTTTCGCTATTTTTCTTGAAGGAATGATTCAGTGAAAAATAACATACTATTTTCCTTATATTTTACATTCAACTCGTTAAAAATCAGTGAAAATAAATTTCATGCAAAACACCCAAAATGTCTTTTCAGTGAAAACTATTTCCAGTTAAAATAAAGTATTCTACAGTATAGTCCTTATTTTCATATTCACAGAATTTGCACAAATTGATTTTTTAGACATTAAGTCTCTGTTCAAACAAAGTCTATGAATCCAAACCTATAATTTCACCTCTGTGACCGTTCAAACTTCACCCATACATTGTACATCATTCAAAAATGGTCAAATGGCGGCCATTTTAGTTCAAACAAATTATCAAAATCAAGCATATTATTTCTTAATCACACCAAAACAATATCAAGTACATATATTTCCACAATTTCAGAACAGGTTCGAATCCAACTTCACGCAAAAGTTATACATTAGACAAATTCTGATTTAGAATAACTGACTTCAATTTTCATTTTTTTCACTCTTGTCTGCTGATGTCTATCTAAGAGAATATATCATGGGATTATATAATATTTATAAATATTGAATATTGAATTTTATACATTTTATTACTTTATTATTGATATCGAGGTTATGGCCGTCTGTCAATAAAAAAAATTATGGTTTTTGTATATTGTTATTTTCACTTCATTGCTAGAGGTCTTAACTTAATGTATTGGGAAGATACTTTTCACCAACAATTCCCTCATTTCATCACAAATTCACAAAAAAAGTCCTGTTTATAGTCTGCAATTTCTTTCTGAAGATTGGGATAAAAAAAGCCAAAGTTTTGAGTAAAAACTGAACATTGACTCAAATTTTGTCTGCTGGCTCCAAAATTAGGGTTCATTTCCAGAAATATTGAAGAATATAAGAAAAAAAGTGGAGAAAAATTTTGGCGAGGAAGTCTGGTGGTGGAAAGATTATATATACTTAGTGCTGAACTTTTTAGACCTATGAACACATTTTATGATTTCTTATACTCTTCTCATTTTTTCATTCACAGAGTAGCTTCCAGCATAGTATTGGTGGTGGTCAAGTTAGTCGTGAGGAATTAATGATGACCTTAGCTGACCTCACTAAATTACACATAAGAGCGCAATATATGACAAATATCCAAGAAGCAAGGTAAAGTCCCAAGATTTATGGTCAAAATTAATTTACATTTCTGTCATTTTGGGTATTTTAATTATGTTTTTATTTCTTGTAATTCATTTTTGGTTTGTATTTCTTTTCTTTAACTCAATTTGTTGCCACGGTTTCCAAAGTACCCCCCTTTAACATTCACGCATCTAACGCGTGATCTAATTAAATTGCCACACTATGTCAAGTAATAATTTTTCTCTCAGAACTGGCAATTTAATATTTGTTTGTAGATTTCTATGATAATTTGCATATAATTATAAAATATATTTTTCTGTACACATACACATACACATTTTTCTATATTGTATTTTTCCATTATGACAGAACCAAGAATGTTACTTTCAGTAAGTTATGTAACATTACAACACATGTAATTTTAAATACACTTGTTTTTCCAATTTTAGTTTGAGTTTTGTTTCCTTCGATGTTGCTATGAAAAAAAAAGGAACAAAGCGTCCAGCAGAAACAGTTGAACAGTGCAGATGTCCTGCCAACTATAAGGGACTCTCATGTGAGGTAAAGTGCTTATCAAGTTTGTCTTTTCTCTACAAATAAAAAAAAAAACTACTACACACTTTTAATTACTATACAAAAAAAAGAGAATTGGTGTTAGGAACTGTGTGGAACATGGTTATGGGCTCTGAGGGGGCTGAATAATTAATTAGATTAAAAAACAAAGTACCACAGCCCACATCTCAGTTTTTTTGTTTTTATCAGTTTTTGTCTGTACTCTATTGTGTAAAATCAGCTCGTATTTACTTTGTGTGAAATAAAAAATAAAGTTACAGAAATACCCATATACCAAGTCTTTTATTTACCAAACTTACTAGACAGTGTATTATTGATTTCTTATTTTGTATGCTGTATAGAAATGTGAGGATGGATACTACAGAGTCAGTAGTGGTGCGTATCTTGGCGTATGTGTACAATGTGAGTGCAATGGCCATTCTGATATCTGTGATCAAGAGACTGGTACTTGCTTGGTGAGTGTTATCTTCATTTGTCAAGTGACATTCTCTGATTAGTCAAGATGATAACAAATGTATGCGATATGTTTGCCGTTTCCCCAGAGGTCAAACTTATGAAAGACTTAATATATCATTAGTTTCTGTCAATAGTATAATGGTAAAAAACATTTCAGAACAATGAACGCAATAGAATTTACTGGTATGGTTCTGAGAAAGTCTAATATATCTGTACTTGTTCCAACGTTTGAGTTCTTCATATCATATGGTGTAACTACATCACCAAAATTGGATGCATTCCTGATTATTTGACGTCACAGTCAAACACTTTCTTTTATTCCAATTGAACATAGGAGCATTAGAATGCTCAGTCAGTCACTGAATGCAAATGTTGGCACAACGCAAAACGTTTCATGTTGGTATTCTTGGTTTGATATCTCTGATATAATTGAAAGCAAAGAAAAGATGCTACACAATCTGATTGAAATCGAAATCTTTTTTTTATTTTTTTTATTTGATAATTTTTATTGTTATTTTTATTTATTGACAGTAATTTGAATATTTTAATTTCTGACAGGATTGTCAAGACAATACAGCAGGTCCAAATTGTGGGGAATGTAAAACTGGTTATGTTGGTGATGCTACGAATGGTACTCCATATGACTGCCAAATATGTTCATGTCCATATCCAACAGAAATTAACAAGTAAGTGAACGTCATCAACATTCTTCTAAAATTTTGGTGCACATTTTTTAGTATTTTTGTATAGTTTTTTTTAATCTTAAATCGGATTAACATTGCATTTGGCTATTGCTTTTCACTGTGGAGGCGTGAATGAAAGGAACATCTAATTACCAGCATCATTAGCAAACTTGCTGACGAATCACCTGTGTTGATGTCTGGAGTTAGTTATCAATTTGAAACATTTTAGGCCACCTCATTCTCAAAAGGAGGCAATTGTATTTACTGACAGGGCACGCTCTCAAATCATTTCTTTATGCTAAATTACCGTAATTTTTCTCGTTTTGCGCTATTTTAATGTAATAAATTATAAAGTACAATTACAACGACAATAACAATTATTATGAAAAATTCATATACCAATTATGTCCCTCTCTAAAAGTATCTTGGCCTCCTATTGACAATGGGATGGCCTAATCTGATAATGATCTCCAGACGCCAGTTTGAATCAGCACAGGCGATTCATTAGCGACTTTGCTGACGATGTTGGTAATTAGGTGTTCCTTTCATTCACACGCCCACAGTAATCAATATTTTTGAAAAAAGTTTTGTTGATTTTTATATTTTGTATGAAACAATGGTCGCATAAGACAGTTGGTTTTTAACACATACGTTGCTCATATGTTATACCAACTGTAGATTAATCACTAAATTATTTGTATCATGTCATTACTTTCAGTTATGCGTCTACTTGTGTACTTGGTTCAGGTGGGGAGACACTAAGCTGTGAGTGTTTACCAGGATACACTGGTGAAAGATGTACAAGGTATTGATATGCTAATTTTTATAAGCATTGTGTGCCCCCCTAACTGGATTTTGTTGGGATCCTGGGTCAGAAAATAATCAGAAAAAATCAACTTGGGTCATGTTGATTGTGAGGGAGGAATTCAAAAAAAATAAGATTTTTATCATGATTGAATGTGCCTGTAGGTGACTTAGGGTTAGGGGTAACCAAAATGTTGTGGCCACAAATTTCCTTCGTTTTCAAACTTTCTTTATGAAATGTGAATTTTTTTTTTACCAAATTACAAATTCTTAAAAAATAGTCAATTATTTGTAACGGTAGCTTTTTCAGTTTATAATTTTCTGTATACATACAGTGTATGCTTGCCAAAAAGAGTCCCTACAGAAAACTGGTCAGTTGATCACATGACTGCAAATTATAACTGTTGCTATTTACATATCATTTCCACCTCCATGTCACTGTATAATATACATAGATTAGTTCATGTTTAAGTCAACTCAAAAAGAACAGTGAATTTTTTTTATATAGCATGTTCAGCATGAACTGGCAGTGGAAATGTTGGACAAGAACAATTGCAAATGGGGGGTCCTATATATGAGCAAGTTCTGTAAAGATTGTTCGTCCTTCCTTTATTCATTTTCACTCCCCCTTTTAGTGTCCTCAAATCAAATGCATCCCAAGTACAGAAGGGAAACTATTTGTTTTTTAGGTATCGCTAAAGTCTTTCTCATTGATTTTTTTATTGATAGCTGTGCTGAAGGTTACTATGGAGACCCAACCATTATCGGTGGTGAAGGATGTCGTCCATGTGAATGTAACAACAACGAGTTGGTAGATCCTAGTGATGGCGGAAGGCAGTGCGACGCCTTCACGGGTCAGTGTCTGCGTTGCAGACCGGGCACTGCAGGACATAATTGTGAAAGGTGTGCTGATGGTTACTATGGTGATGCAATTGTTGCTAAGGATTGTAAAGGTAATATAAAACAATATCTGCTATAGGTCGGCTGACATAGCTGATGCTTTAAAATATACAGCGTTTGTCATTTACATAATACCAAATAAAACAAAATTTAATGGTTAGAATACTGAGTATGTGTGTGTGAACAACATCATGTGTGGCATCAAAGTTAGTTTTCAGAAGATTTTTTGATACATCAAAAATCAAAATTTGAATAGAAGTAAATACTATTGAGCTCACTTGCATAAAAATAAAGTTTTACCCAATCCCTTCTCCCCACCTTCCAGGAAACAGATAATTTATTTCTGATGTTGAAAATAACTGTTTTTTTTTTTTTGGTGTGTTGATGTTGAAAGTAAGCAATAATATAGGATTGTGAAAAACAAAGCATTTGTGATTATTATGTAAAATGTGCCAGTATTTATTTTTTTACACTATGCTTGTATGTTGATCTATCCATCTAATGTATTTCCCAAACTATATGTATACGAAAAAGTTAATTCAACTTTTATCTTTTTAATATTCTTAAAGTTATTACTTTCAACAATTTATTTCTGCTTCCAGAATGTGACTGTGATGAATGTGGCACAGAAAGTTGTCATCCTGAAACTGGTGTCTGTCTTTGCAAGCTTGGTGTCACTGGAAGTCGGTGCCACAAATGTCCAGTAAGTTGTTTCTTTTCTATTACTATAGGGAATAAATATTTGTATTTGTAAACTGACATTCTCAGCAAGTTGTCTCATTTTTACCACTAGAAAATTATTGCAGAAATTCCAATAACTTCTGCCACTAGAGAATATATTTTTTGTTGTAGGCTTGACTGGGAAACTGCCCAGTGACTGACCCATTTCTGCCACTAGAGGGCATACTTAATGTCTTATATAAATCTGCGCAAGCGGGAAGCAATGTCATATGCTTACTAAAGGTCTCATACTAAAATTAGCTGTTCAGTGCTCCTAGCTCTCACAGATCATATGGTTGTTGTTTGCAAATGGGATTTTTTCTCTGCATTTTATGCATACCAGGTGAATTTCATTGATGTCAGCTGTTAAACTAGTGAAAGAAATTTATTTATTCACAATTGCCCAGATCTACAGGTGACCAGTACGGTAAAATACTTTATTTTCGCTGAAGGAATGATTCAGTGAAAAATAAAATCTAGCAAATATACCTTTTTTTCCTATATTTTACATTCAACTTGTCAATATTCAGTGAAAATAAATTCCATACAAAACACCCGAAAAGGCTTCTCAATCGAAAATTAGTTCCAGGTAAAATAAAGTATTTTACAGTACTGGTCACCTGTGTATCTGGGCAACTGTTGATTTGACATGATAAAAACTAACATTGTCGATTGTGGAAATCTAATTAGTGGTACAAAATTTGAAGTGCCTCATCTCTGCCGCTAGAGGGCATACTTTAGGTATTGTGAACAACAACATACTTGTAATTAATATTCATAATAAAGTACTTTACCGCATTTGGAAAGTAATGCAAATTATTAAATTATAAGGGGTGCCAAAATAAACTAATTATGAAAACCACAATATCCCCATCAATTTTTATTGGAACAATACAATATCCCTTGGAACTAGTGTTTTGTTATAAATTTGCATTCAATTGTTAGAGATTTGCATAAATTTTGTACGAGTGTTGAATTTGAAATTAAACTTAATGTTAGCTATCGAATACTAGTTTGTTGTGTTTAAGTGTAAAAGGTTCATATTGGATTAAAAATTTATCATTATATTATTTCATGTAATTCCTTTGCTCAAAATCATGGGTAAAATTGAAAAACAAACGATGCACTTTATATAATTTTTACCACCCAGCACCCCTTGTGAAAATAGTTGTGTCCAGGAGCACCAACTGCTGAGATTTAACTTGTTCACTGAGAGACTTTCTCGCACAAATTTTGTCACACTTTTTTTTCTTACATTCTTCAATATTTCTGGAAATGAACCCTAATTTTGTAGCCAACATACAAAATTTTAGTCAATTTTCAGTTTTTACTCAAAAAATTTGGTTATTTTTGTCCCAATCTTCTGTAGGGGAGTGCAGACTATAAACAGGGCTATTTTGTGAAATTGTGATAAAAAGAGGGAACTGGTACTAAGGAACATTCCAAGGACTATTGCAAATTTTCCAAGGGAAATAGCGGTTTTGCTCATCACTTTTTTTCAGTATCCTCTGTGAAGTATTCTATCATATTTGTGATGTGATCACTATTGCTTTATAATCTATGAGCATTTGTTTTTATATTTAATAATGAGTTCAAATTGTTATTATATTTAATTTTTTTCAGAGAAACTACTATGGCTTCAATACATGCAATGGATGTCAGTCATGTGAATGCAAATCAGGATCTGAATACTCACAATGTGACGATGATACAGGACAGTGTGATTGCAAGCCTGGAGTCGGCGGCAGAGACTGCGGTGAATGTCTACCTGGTTACTGGAATTATCAACTAAATGGCTGTGAGCGTAAGTACAAGTTCAAATGTGACCAACAAGTCAAATCATTTGTGTAAAGCTACAAAACATGAAAGACGATGAAAGTTAAAGACCTTAGTGTGATTTTTAACCTTTAATTTGTTTTAATTTGTTCTTGTCGTATTAAGTTGTTTTTGTGACTTTGTAGGCTATTGTAGACTCTTTTGTTCAGTTTGTTGTTGTATTGTTCATTCTGTGGCAGAAAAGCATAATGCTCAGGTCAATATGCTTATTTGATTTTGTTCATAAGAATTTGTTTGCTTCAAAATGTTAGGTTAATTGTTTCAGACACAAGTTATCATCTTTTGCGTTTTTTGGGCCTGTACAAGACAAGCTGTCACGCCCATCTATAGAAATTCATGTTAAGACACTTCATAAAAAATTATTCGTCAGAAATTCTCAATAATTCGGAACAATCATAAGCATCTGTCTTCTAACTACATATGATTGTTTCACCATGTGTAACCTGAGCACAATTTTGAGCAAAATATGGTGACTGCTTTTTACCATTGGTAAATGGCTAAAAAATCACCATTTTCATTTTTTATGCGAAAAGTAGTCCGGTGACCTTAGCTTTTTATCACTATTATGTGAACAGCATAAAGTCACAAAATCTGTAAAAGTTGAGAAAATTTAGCAATCAGTTTTAATGGCAACCAACTGCATGTACTTGGGTATTATTTTAGCTGATGTACTCGCCAAGGCTAGCACAAAGAGCTTTCAGTGCCATGTGTATGTGTGTGTGCTTTATAATACAGAAGGAAAAATAGGTAAAGAGTTCTGTACATGACCCCTAAGACCTGGTTCAAGTTTGAATCAAAGGAGAATGTCAAGGTCACCAAACATGTTACCATAACTACGGAACTGCCAGGCCTATATTGTGGCTCTACCTGTTGACATGAACATTGAAGAAATCTACCATGCCATCTAGTTGTGTAGTCTTCCAATGAATGAATAAATTGGTTTTCCTATTTTCATGCAGGATGTGACTGTGGTGAGAATCTACGATGTCATCCCACTACTGGTGACTGTGTCTGTTTACCTGGTGCAAAGGGACCTAAATGTGATCAATGCGAAGAAAGATATGTTTTAACAGAACAAGGGTGCCAAGGTAAGTCGTTGATAACAATTAGATTGATTTTATTAACAAATATTCCTAACATGTATGCATCAAATTTTGTTAGTGCTTTCAACAGTTCAAATGTAGACAAGACAATAAATATTATTTCAACACTGACTGCATTTTGATTTTGAGTACTGTGTTAACCACTTCCATTTTGTGAAAATAAAATTGTTGTTGATTTTGCAATATAGTGAAATTTGTGAAATATGTTTTCACTAGTGCCATCAAATCCTGCAATTGTGAATTTTAGGAGTAAAACTTATATATAGTTTACTGTCATTGTTTTGTGAATTCCGCAGAATTTTTTTTATTGTTTTCACTATTCTAGTTTTTGTTTGAAACATGTTTGTTTGTTTGTCCAAATCTATTTATGAGTTGATGACATGGAACAAATTTATTTATTTGACTGTCGCTTAAACAATTTGGAAATATATATATATATATAGTATTAAGACAAACAGACAGATTTATTTTCTATGTTTTTATATATTTTCATTTAAACTGGGAGGGTAGTCACCTGCGCATGCGGGAATTGAACCCCAAACGACGATAACAACACATTCTAAAAACGCAAAGGCTCATGGGTAGACGCTTGTTTTTAAACAATGACACGCTATGGCCATCTGATGCATGCGCAGGTGATGACTCCCTCTCTTCATATATTTGAAACAAATGAAGCCAATTCCGGAAGATGCTACTTACCCCACCTAGGTATCCAAATAGTCCATTCCTGACTTTCACACAAGCTTTAATCATTAAAATTAAAATTGTTTTTATTTACAGAATGTGATTCCTGCGTAACTTTACTTTTGGATGAGATGGATGTAATGGACTATAATGTCTCAGATGCGATTGATGATCTCACAGGTGTCTCTGTTGGTGTTGATGCAGTCAAGAGACTCATGAAGATAAACGACACAGCATATGAACTATGGGTAATATTGTAGTTTTCTTTAGTTGATCGAGCATGATCTATCTTTCTCTAGAGCTGCAGGGTTCACTTTCCAGTGTACCCTGTCTTTGGAAATTGACTCAGCTGTGTTCTGTGATGTCCACCCCTATAGATTCCTTGCCCTCTTTTCCGTTCGCCTCCATGTTGTTTTAGGGCACCCTAATTTTCTTCTCCCTCCTGGTGTCCATGTGAGGGCTGTAATGCAACAGTAAGTTATCCTCCATTCTTAGCACATGGCCATTCTATTTCCATCTCCCGCATTGACTTCATTGCTGATCCGTTTCATGTTTGTTTGAGTATGTCACTGTTGGATACAGAATATGGCCATCTGATTTAAAGTATCTTCCTCAGACATTTAAATTGAAATGTGTCAGTACTGTTCGAGTTGAGTTGAGTTGAGCAGAGCACGATTGTGTGGATTTATTTGCAATTCATTGGAAGCACTTTTTTCAGAGTATTGTGAGCCCCTATGCTATAGCTCTTTTTACATTTCCACACTTTTCAGTCACTTTATTTACCATTTATTTTTCATGATTATTATTATTCATGTGAATGTGAAGAAGAATCAAAAAAAAATTGTAAAAACATGATTGTGCTACAAATCGAGTCATAACAATTTGCACATACTTTCCACAAATTTGACCTTAAATTGCAGATACACTTATAACAGAAAAATAAATTTATTATCATCCGATTTGGTGTTCAGTATCGAACAACAATATTAAAATATATTATGTTTTCAACCTCATTGCATCTTTGACAGGGATTTTCAGTGTTTTTGATTTTTTTTTTCAAAACTTGTATTTTTCAGGCCAAGTTGCCAGGTGTTAAAAATGGTTATAGTGGCAATTTACAACCAATACTGGATGATATCAATGAATTGAAAGATGATGCTAATGACATTGAAGCAAGGGTAAGAATCAAAAATTTGTAATTTTATTAATAATTAGGTACCTACATGTAGCAACCTGAATATCCATCACTTTTTTGTCCGTTGAGCAAATCATTAAATATTGACATAATATACTGTAAAACATGTTGAAAAAGCGACATGCAATTTTAGCGAATTGCGGTAAAATGAAGTAATAGCGAAATGTTGATTTAGCGAATCTCTCTTGTCATTGTTGATTTCAAAGGAAAACTGTCAAGGGTAATTAGGGAGCACCCCAGATTTTTATGTTCCAGATTACTGTATACAAATCCCCAAGCCTTGGCCATTTTGAATTTATAATAAAGTCATTAGCGACATCTTGAACTAGCGAATCAGTTCTCTCGCTTAATTTGCTAAAAAGACATGTACGCGATATTATGATATTTTATTTGGAACGTACACAAACAAGGTAAGGTAAGTAAGGTAATGACCAAAAGAGCAAAAAATATCAGACTAAAACAGATTTAAAATACAAAAAAATAAAAAACAAATTGATATTCAGTGACCCCTCGCTAATTGAGTCTCAGTAAGTCGCGTTTTCGGCTAAGTCACGGGTAGTAGGATGGTTCCCAAAAATTCTATTGTTGTGTTTGCAGTTTCGACATAAAAGTGAGTCCACTATTCGTGGGTGGTAAAGAATAAAGAAAAGCTGCTAAAATTTGTTTCGGAGTTGAACAAAGGCGGACTGAACAGAAACCTGTGATTTAGCGAGGGGTCACTGTATATATGCGTTAATGCTGTGTTTGCCTATATCTAGCCTTGATACATGGCTATGTAGCAAACTGGTTCATCTAAGTCATCACAAAGCTTCTCATGCAATGATTTGGTATTTCTATTATAATGCAATGTTTGGATAATATTATTACCTTAAAAAAACATTAATGACAACAACATGGTAGTAAGATATGAAAACACCTTTTTTGGCAATAAGTGGGTCTGCTTACAGTGTTCCATCTAAGCATTCAAGGCATTCAACTGTAACTAAACAGAGAAATTGTAGACACACAGTGGTCCCCTATTGAAGCTGCATTCAATGAAACAGTAAGCTAACAGACAATCATGGACATTATTTCATATTCCTATTATTATATAGAAAACACTAGAAAAAATAAACAAATTAACTATTTAACAAACACAATACACTGAAGTCATCATTATCTTTAGGGGGAGGGGCTCACAATACACTGAAGTTAGCTTGTTAGCTTTAGGGGGAGGGGCACTATTACCCAAGTAGGTCATTCACTCATTGTTCCTTATTTGTTTTATAATTCTTTTATTGTGCAGTCTCGTAAAGCCAAGAAAGACGCTAAGCCAATAGCTAAAGAGGCAGAAGACACTGATAAACGAGCTGCAGAAGTGGAAGATCTTGTTAATAAAGCTGCTCGGAAAGCAAGAGGTATTTTAAAAATCTACTGTAAACATTTCATGAGAGAATCGTTAATATGAATATTTCACAGTGACTTTATGTTATTCAAAAATGTCACAATATTTTTACTACTCCTTTTATCAGAAACTAATAGTCGAGTGAGAGGGCTTTAGATGCTGGACGTATTTGCGTGTGTATTTGCCTTAATCGTGTTAATTATCTTCACAAAATAGTGTTGAATTTTGTAAACACAGATATCCTAATATTATTCCTATACTTGTATGGGAAGCTGGTACTACCAATGCAAGCCAGTCGGTGACTTTCACTTGGAGCATCAACCAACAAAAATGCACTGTTTGTTCTAGACAACTGCCATCTACTGTCTATTCACTTAACGTGACTGAAGTGATCACGCCGACCGGGCGCATCAGCTGTGTTGGGTGGAAACAGTTCACAGTGGCATATGAACATCAGGGACGACGTCAAAAGATCGATGTCTGATAAAAAACTTAATTCCTTTAGTTTGGCGGTGGGGGGTGAGGATGGGGGGTTTGACCTCAAAAAGTTTCCATCCTTCAAAAACGATTTTATTATTTAATGAAGTCAAAAAAATCTTGGAGTATTTGTAGTTCGTTTTTTTCTATCCAATCATGAACAAAAATAACAGAAAATGAAAAACAAAACATCCAAGATGAGAAAATGGTAAAGGCTTTTTACACCCACCCGACAGCCAACTGCTATGCCATACTACTGTCCGATTATCAATTTGTATTTAATGGTGAATGTAGTCTGACGCCATGATCAATATTTAACAATTAAGTTTCAGTGGGGGTGGGGGGGTTTGGTAAAAAACTAAAGGAATTAAGTTTTTTTATCCTACATTGAACTTTTGATGTTGTCCCTAACATCTTTTATCAAATTTTATATTGATTATAATTACATCATGGTATATTCAAATGGTTGAACATTGCATGAATGTACTTGGTTGTATGTGCTTATTGGTCCTTTATTGATCTAGCTGTGTACATACATCATCGTGTCACCAATCATAATATGCTAATGAGCCCAGTCAATATACCGTACATGTATCGTGGTGTATTCTGTGCTACAGTTGGACAACTTGATATTGAAGTTTTCCTGTCAGTTGACTTATCATGTGATCACTGTATTGTGACAATGACACTTGCATCATCCATCAACAGAGTCTGTAGACAATGCAGCGGAAATTGCTGATAATATTGGGCGTAAAGGAGACTCTGATGTGGATGAGTTGCTGGCTGAGGCAAAGAAGATAGTGAGGGAGATTGAAGGAAGAGATTTTAGTGAACCAAAAGACAACGCTGATGAAGAATTGGAACTAGCAGAGGATGGTGAGCTATTTTGATGATAATGATGATGATGATAAAGATGATGATAATGATGATAATGATAATGATGAGGATAATGATAATGATGAGGATGATGATGATGATGATAATGATGAGGAGGATGAGGATGGTGATAATGATGAGGATGATGATGATGATGATAATAATGATAATGATGATAATAATGAGGATGTTGATAATGATGAGGAGGAGGATGATGATGATAATGATGATAATGATAATGATGAGGAGGATGAGGATGATGATAATGATGATGAGGAGGAGGAGGATGATGATGAGGAGGAGGAGGAGGAGGAGGAGGAGGAGGAGGATGATGACGATGATGATGATGATAATGATAATGATATTGATGAGGATGATAATGATAATGACAATGATGATGACGATGATGATGATGATGATGATGATGATGATGATAATAAAGAATGTCAGGTATATTGGTTTAAACTATATTAAAAATAAGTGATAAATTTTATTTTTAAGCTTTGAAAAAAGCCAAAAGATTGAATCGAAAATATGATGACCAGGAAGAAGATTGCAAAGCTGTTGAAGAAAATATGGACGACTTGATGAGTAAATTCCGTGAGTTGCTGAACGAGACTGAACAATCTAATAGGATTCTTGATGAAGTTGAGACATTCAATATGTTGAATGAGTTTCCTGATTATAAGGTGAGTTTCTGTAGTTATTACAAAGAATAATAAATGTACAGAAGGACTTGCCTCATTTACCAATACATCAACCTTAGCATAAACTGGATTTAATCCCATCTAGTCTTTGCTACAGTTTATTCCAATTTTCACTTTCGTATTTGTTCACGCTGCTAATAGTAATTCTCTTCGTAGTTGATTGGATGGCGACAACATCTTAACTCGCCTCGTGGTGTGTTGTCAAGAGCTCGGTTGTTGGACTTCTCATGTCCCGAAAACATTTCTTTCCAGGTTGTCTTTTCTTTCCAGCTTCATCCGACATTATTAAAATATTGTTATCTGTTAATCAGCCCGATGGTGCCCAACTGCAGGGTCTAAATTCACTTGATTTGTACTACTCACTGACGGAGCAAGCAAAAACACAACTATCCGAGCCGACGCATGCACACCGTCGCACAGAAGGACTTAATAGTACCTTCAAGATGGGCATAAGTGTGTAAAATTTATTTTGTGAGTAGGAGTACGGTTTAGAGTTAAAAGGAAAAGTCTTTTCGAAAAACACTGCACTGCCACAGATGTATGAGTAAAGATGGCATTTTGCTTGAGAGTTTCCTAGCTGTCCCTAGTCTAGTTCCTGGTCTACAATATCACAAAAGCTTTTCCTATAAAATCTAGAAATAAACAGTAGATGTAGTAGATGCTGTTTTTATACTTTAGTGAAACAAGTCTAACCTGAACACCAAATAGCCTGAGAAAAGAGTCTACAAAATGTTTTATTACAATGAAATGCATCTTAAAGCGGGGGAGTCGTCACCTGCCTATGCGCCAGATGGCCATAGTGTGTCATTGTTTACGAACAAGCGTCTACCCATGAGCCTTTGCGTTTTTAGCATGTGTTGTTATCATTGCTTTGGACTCAATTCCCGCGTATGCGCAGGTGATGATCCTCTTGCATTAACTGAACACAAATAGTTCTTTGGGTTGCACAGATTTTACTCTACATAGTTCTCTGTAAGGATTGAAAAAAAAGTCATTGCAAACGAAGGCTATGATTATACAACACTTTTGGTTTGGGAATAATTTCATTGATTAATAAATTAATTATTTATTGTGGTTATAGAATACATTGAAAGAGGCACAGGAAGGATATTCAGAAGCAGAGAAAGATATAGGTGCTGCAAGGGATTTATTGAATCAAGCTGAGGTATTCCTGGATGATGCTGACACCGCTGTTCAAGTAAGTGCAAAGTTGTAATAATAATGAGGTACTTGCATGGATGCCACAATGTATGGATTACAGTGGGAGTATCGATCAATGCGTAGTGGAGGTTGATGTGATCGTGCACTATCTGAGTGTATACATTGCAGCAGTATTCTCGTAATAACTTTATTATAATGCATCTTCCTAATCCAACTGATTGGTGTGGAATGCCCATAACTGTGTAAAATAGTGAAAATTATTGGAACTTTATTGCTATGAACTTTGTTTTTTAAAAAATGTCTGCCATCTTGTAAATACCACATAATCGTTCCATATTTGGAATTCACATAATACCTAATATGGTAGAATGCAGATGCAAATTACAGCATGCTGTAACTTACGGTGATACAGTGAAAGATGTATAATAATAATTATAATATATACAGTTATTGAAATTGTATCAGAGTGTGAGAAAATACAATAAAGTAACAACAAGCAACATAAACAGCACTAAAAAAGTTTAAAAAACAAACAAAAATTAAATAAACTGGAAAGAAGACATTCTAATATGTTGGTTGGTATAGGCAGCTAGGATTGTGCATTTATCCCTTTATAGTTGCATATACAAATTGTAACAAATTTCAATATTGTGGTACACAGGGGATGAAATTACTCCAGGAAAACAAATACTAGGGTTAATAAATATTGACTGTAGACAGCTATGATCACCAATGTCTTAAAAATATGTGATCTAATAAAACGAGAAAATTACCAGGTATTCAGTCTCTTTAATTTGAACCCGGGGCAGCTATCATTCAGGATTTTCTTGTTTTTCATTTGAAACAGTTACTAGCACATTGATCATGTTGAATGAAATTCATGTTATGTTTTTGTGATCAAGTTGACCGAGGGATGTGGATGCGATGATAACGAAACTACAATAACTACAATAATGCATTTTCCAGAAAACCGCAATTGAAGCATCCAAGTTAGACGCAGCTCAATCAAGATTGGATCCATTTGTAGAGAATCTGAAAGAGCAGAATATAGAATTGGAGCCATTGGTTGTAAATGCCACAATACATGCATATAAACTGCAGAGACAAGCCAATTTATTGGATGAGTAAGTATATACATTGTATGACACTCTACACTTAGAGGACGTTTTCTCTCAGTATGCTTCATGCACACACACCTCTACCACACATGGATTTGCATAATAATATACACAAAAATGGCGTCCACCAGTTCTTGTTCTGCCCTATATATTCGCACACCTAATACCCTGACATGGCTATTATTGTGCAAATCCATGTGCGGCAGAGGTGTGTGTGTGTGCGTGAAACATGCTGAGAGCAAACACCTTTTGGAGAGTATATTTGTAGCGTTATAGACACACGGTTCATTTTATTAGGACTGTAGGAGAATATCTTATGATGCATTTTCTTTGTTTTCAGTTTAATTGCCGATACTCGTGAACTAGGTGATAAGGCTGTGGCAGCAGCAACAGCCTATAAGAACATAGCATCAGCAATAGATGATGCATGGGAAGCTGCTCAGGATGCAAAAGAAGCTGCTGAAAGTGCTGATGAAAAGGTGAGTGTAGAATTGGTATAGCACCCACAGCCAGTAGGCATACATTTGTATAGTGACATCTTGTTCAGTTGGCATATAGTGGCACCTTGTTCAGTAGGCATATAGTAGCACCTTGTTCAGTAGGCATATAGTAGCACCTTGTTCAGTAGGCATATAGTAGCACCTTGTTCAGTAGGCATATAGTGGCACCTTGTTCAGCAGGCATTAGTGACACCTTGTTCAGTTGGCATATAGTGGCACCTTGTTCAGTAGGCATATAGTGACACCTTGTTCAGTAGGCATTAGTGACACCTTGTTCAGTAGGCATATAGTGGCACCTTGTTCAGTAGGCATATAGTAGCACCTTGTTCAGTAGGCATATAGTGACACCTTGTTCAGTCGGCATATGGTGACACCTTGTTCAGTAGGCATTAGTGACAGCTTGGTCAGTTGGCATATAGTGGCACCTTGTTCAGTAGGCATATGGTGACACCTTGTTCAGTAGGCATATAGTGGCACCTTGTTCAGTAGGCATATAGTGGCACCTTGTTCAGTAGGCATATAGTGACACCTTGTTCAGTAGGCATATGGTGACACCTTGTTCAGTAGGCATATAGTGGCACCTTGTTCAGTAGGCATATAGTAGCACCTTGTTCAGTAGGCATATAGTGTGGCACCTTGTTCAGTAGGCATATGTGACACCTTGATCAGTTGGCATATAGTGGCACCTTGTTCAGTAGGCATATAGTGACACCTTGTTCAGTAGGCATATAGTGACACCTTGTTCAGTAGGCATATAGTGACACCTTGTTCAGTAAGCATATAGTAGCACCTTGTTCAGTAAGCATATAGTGGCACCTTGTTCAGTAGGCATATAGCTGCACCTTGTTCAGTAGGCATTAGTGACACCTTGTTCAGTAGGCATATGGTGACACCTTGTTCAGTAGGCATATAGTGACACCTTGTTCAGTAGGCATATGGTGACACCTTGTTCAGTAGGCATATGGTGACACCTTGTTCAGTAGGCATATGGTGACACCTTGTTCAGTAGGCATATAGTGACACCTTGTTCAGTAGGCATATAGCTGCACCTTGTTCAGTAGGCATATAGTGGCACCTTGTTCAGTTGGCATATAGTGACACCTTGTTCAGTAGGCATATAGTGACACCTTGTTCAGTAGGCATATGGTGACACCTTGTTCAGTAGGCATATGGTGACACCTTGTTCAGTAGGCATATAGTGACACCTTGTTCAGTAGGCATATAGCTGCACCTTGTTCAGTAGGCATATAGTGACACCTTGTTCAGTAAGCATATAGCTGCATCTTGTTCAGTAGGCATTAGTGACACCTTGGTCAGTTGGCATATATTGGCACCTTGTTCAGTAGGCATATAGTGACACCTTGTTCAGTAGGCATATAGTGACACCTTGTTCAGTAGGCATATAGTGACACCTTGTTCAGTAGGCATATGGTGACACCTTGTTCGGTAGGCATATGGTGACACCTTGTTCAGTAGGCATATGGTGACACCTTGTTCAGTAGGCATATGGTGACACCTTGTTCAGTAGGCATATGGTGACACCTTGTTCAGTAGGCATATAGTGACACCTTGTTCAGTAGGCATATAGTGACACCTTGTTCAGTAGGCATATAGTGACACCTTGTTCAGTAGGCATATAGTGACACCTTGTTCAGTAGGCATATAGCTGCACCTTGGTCAGTAGGCATTAGTGACACCTTGTTCAGTAAGCATATAGTGGCACCTTGTTCAGTAGGCATATAGCTGCACCTTGTTCAGTAGGCATTAGTGACACCTTGGTCAGTTGGCATATAGTGGCACCTTGTTCAGTAGGCATATAGTGACACCTTGTTCAGTAGGCATATGGTGACACCTTGTTCAGTAGGCATATGGTGACACCTTGTTCAGTAGGCATATGGTGACACCTTGTTCAGTAGGCATATAGTGACACCTTGTTCAGTAGGCATATAGTGACACCTTGTTCAGTGGGCATATAGCGAGACCTTGGTCAGTGGGCATATAGCGAGACCTTGGTCAGTGGGCATATAGTGACACCTTGGTCAGTGGGCATATAGTGACACCTTGTTCAGTAGGCATTTGTGACACCTTGGTCAGTAGGCATATAGCGAGACCTTGGTCAGTGGGCATATAGCGAGACCTTGGTCAGTGGGCATATAGCGAGACCTTGGTCAGTGGGCATATAGTGACACCTTGGTCAGTAGGCATATAGTGACACCTTGTTCAGTAGGCATATAGCGAGACCTTGGTCAGTGGGCATATAGCGAGACCTTGGTCAGTGGGCATATAGGGACACCTTGGTCAGTAGGCATTAGTGACACCTTGTTCAGTAGGCATATAGTGACACCTTGTTCAGTAGGCATTAGTGACACCTTGGTCAGTAGGCATATAGTGACACCTTGTTCAGTCGGCATATAGTGACACCTTGTTCAGTAGGCATATAGTGACACCTTGGTCAGTAGGCATATAGTGACACCTTGTCCAGTAGGCATATATAGACACCACATACATGTACATTCTAAAATATCACAGACTTAATTTTTTCATCCTCAGTCTAATGGTCAATCAGCCAGAGCTAAAGATTCAAAGAAGAAAAGTAAACAATTACAGAAAACAGCTAAAGAATCAAAAGATAAAGTTGAAGGAGGTATGAAAAAACTCCACTTTATCCTACCTCATATACGTGTCACTCCAATCCACTCCTCTAAACCCCACACCATCCCTCCCAACACCACCCACTCCCAGACTCCACACCCCTCTCCCACACTCCACACCCCACTCCCCACTGTATTCCCCACACTTTACTCCCCACACTTCACCGACATACTCCACCCACTCTCCACACCCCATTCCCCACACTCCACACTAAACTCTCAAACTTCACTGACACACTCCACACTCTACTTCCCACACTCCACCAACACACTACACTCCACTCCCCACACTCCATTCCCCACACTCAACACTATTATCCACACTTCGCCGACACACTCTATTCCCCACACTATACTCCCCACTCTCCACACTCCACTCCCCACACTCCATTCCCCACAATCTACTCCCCCACACTTCACTCCCCACACTCCACACTCTACTTCCCACACTCCACTTCCCACACATCACCGACACACTCCACTGTACCCTATACTATTCTATACTATCATTGATTTGCCATTGAACAGATTTACAAGAGAGATTGGATAATGCCAAGAAAGATGTAGAGGAAATTGATCAACTCAATACTGAAACTGAAGAAGAACTGAGAAAACTAAAACAAGAAATTGATGCAATACCATCAGGTAAGTGTTATAAGTTCATCCCATCAAAGTTCATAGGAAGAAAGTTTCAATATTTCTTACCATTTTGATCAGTTCTGGACATTCTACAACATGTTGTTAAATCAGAAAGATGTATAATATCATATTATTAGTCCCTGTTTGAGCTTCTGTCTGTCTGGAGTCATATTTCAGAACCCTGTGAATCAAATCTGTTCATTCTTTGCATGTTCCTAGTACGTACTTTATCTGGGACATAGGCACAATGTGTTGTTTACTGATTCAATGTAAGATAGTGAACTGGCAGCTACTATGTTTTTTGAAAATATGCATGCTTTGTCAGTTTTTGTTCAAATTTGGTACATAAATTATACATGTTAGGGTACATGTCTAACAATTCGTTTTGCGATCAGGTCAAAGATGGTCACTGGCAGCCATCTTAATTGTTTTTTGGAAATGTTGTATCTTATGCATGCTTTGTCGGTTTTTGTTCAAATTTAGTACATACCTTATACATGTTGGAGTACATGTCTATGACAATTCGTTTTGCAATCGAATCAAAGACTAGCAGCCATTTTGTTTTTTGAAAACGTGGTACATGTATCTTATGCATGCTTTGTCAGTTTTTTGTTCAAATCTGGTACATATATTATACATTTCGTTGTGCGATTGGATCAAAGATGGCAAACTGGCAGCCCTCTTGTTTTTTGGAAATATTGTATCATGGACATGGTTTGTCATTTTCAAATGGACCAAAGATGGCTGACTGACGGCCATCTTGCATTTTTTACAATACTACTATTAATAATTATATCTTCAAGGCTTAGAGACCATTTTCATTCATATTTGGCACATGTATCATACATATAGGAATACATGTCAATGCCAGTTTGCTACATAATCAGATCAAAGGTGACAGGCTGGCATCCATCTTGTTTTTTGGAAGATGTGGTGTCTTGGACCGGATTTGTTCATTTTCGTTCAAATTTGATACAAACATAATATTTGTTGAGATACATGTCCATGATGATTCATTTTAAATACAAAAAATGTGTGAGTAGCTTGCATATTCTGTTTAATTTTGTACCATATATATTGATTTTGAAAAAGTCATTTATAACAATGTAATTTCTGTTGATACTAGACCAGCCAATTATTCACTCTCAATTATCTATGCTTTTGGTTCATATTACTTAATTTTTGGCATGAATAACACTTCCCCTAATTCCAATAGGGACATTAACAATGACTTGTACAAATTGTTTTCTCAGATGATCTTAGCGCGAGAGCTGAAGATGCAATGGACACTGCTGACAGTGCCCAAAACAAAGCCCAGGAAGCACTAGACTCAATCTATTCCATTGGTCAAACTTTGCCTGATAAGAAATTATTAGTTGCTGAGATTCCACAGAAAATTGATGATATTAATCGTGCTATGGACAGAGCTGCATCTAGACGTAAGTTTAAAATATAATATAATTTTCTTAGAGTGTGTATACATAAAAACGTTAAATTGATAGTTTGGGTGAATTTATTTATGTGATATGATGCTTTGATTTTAGGAAACAAATTTATCAGCAACATAACTTGGGTTATATTGGTTGGTTTGCATATTCGCCTTGTATTAGAAAGGTTCCAGGATTGACTTCCACAGCCAACTGCCCTGTCCTGCCTTCCAAATGTGCGGTATTAGGTTTGGAACACTGGTTTGTACTCATCCAATTAGCGCCAAATACAAAAAACGCAGGAGATACAGCAGTGACTTCAATGTCCGGAAATGTCATCTGGCACAACAATAATAAAAAAAAAAAAAAATTGACCAGTAAAATTTATTGAGTAATTTTTTTCCAACTGGCACTGGCACAATTTTCTACCAGGAAATAAGCAATGGATTACTGACCAGAGTTGTTGTATTGTTTCAGTGAGAAAACTTAACGAAATGGTTCCACAAGCCCAGGACTTGCTGAATGACATGAGTGCTCAGAAAGATAAGATGAAAGACTTAGGAATGAAAGCGTTATCAAATCTCACAGAATTACAAGATAAAATAGAAAGGGCACAGGATCAGGCAAATAGGGTATGTATAATGGACCATTTCCCATTCACTGCGAGATCCCATTCACTGCGAGATCCCATTCACTGCGAGATCCTGCATTATGCGTGAAATCGAACGTAAAAACAGGACAAACAAAGGTCATAGCGTCGTAGTGGCGACAAACATCGCGAAAGTATTTTTAGGGGATATTTGCATGCTTAATAATGTGCTGTACACATTTGATGATGATCAATTTTGATGAAGTTAGGGTATTCAAATGCAGTATTCCCCAGTCAAAGATCGGTCTTTTGATGTGAGATACAAAATAAAGAAATTCAAGTTCAAAATCGAATCATTCTATTTTTGTGGCAGACGTTCGGCATGCATCTTTCACGCAACTCGCTGGATCTCGCAGTTGAATGGAAACTCTCTTTTATATTATACTGCTTTCAAATTGCCACAATTTATTGTCTTGTGTTCGAAACAACTACTTGCAATCTCAGTATACAACAGTGCTTGTGTTATGTTCACTTGATCATAAATTTTGTGTTAAATAAAATTATGTGTAAAATAATATCTGATTCATAATTTTTGTTTTCTTCTTAGATTGAGGTTGCCATGGGTTTCCGTAAAACAACTACAGTTAGATTACGATCTGTTCCTAATAATGAAGATGCTTCAGCTTCTTCCTCTATCTCGCTGTTTTTCAAGACAAAAGAGAACGATGGATTCTTGGCATTCCTCGGTGGACAAGGTGGTGGGGTAAGTAAATTAGTGGCAAGGCCTCTACATTTTAACTATGTTTTCAACAAATTGCTAAAATTTGAATCGTGTAATGAAGATGTTCATCCAAGCATAATGCATTGCATTATGCGAAGCTATGTTTATGCAAATTATGTTAATCATTACACTTGATGAGAAGTTGCACTGCATTGTGGGAGATTTTGCTAAAAATAACCTTGTTGTTACTGCCATGTAAGCAGTTACATCATACTATGGGCAGATTTTTTTCAGACTGTGTCCCAGTTGTATGCATCCCAAAACAGCAACTGATATTATAGGGTACATGTATGTGTGTCTGTTTGAAGTAATTTCTCAGACATGCTGCAACTAACTTCTGTAAACTTGGTGCAATGACAAAGCAGGATGTATCAATCACTCAATAATCTAATGAAATTTGGCTGTACTGGTGGCCATCTTGGATTTTTTTTCTCCATGAGCTTATTGGTTTCTCTGGTATCCATTGTCATCTATTAAACAACGATTTTGTACAAAACCTGTGCATTATAAGATTAATGTACCTTATGTTTGAGATATGATTTCATCAACTGGTGGCCATTTAGGTCCTAAAATTCCAATACTTGAACATCCATACAAGTGCAACTTTTACAGGTGCACATGATTGTTTTATTCATTGATCTAATCCAAAATGGCCGACTGGTGGCAATTTTTTTTTTTTTGTATCTGTGTTTCTCTTCGTAAACTTGAACGGGCCACACCAAAAATAACCATTTAAAACAATTTCTTCAAACTTCCTCTTGGCAAAGACAATAAACCTTTAAGTTATTTTCATTTATGTTTTTCAGGATGACTACATGGCTTTGGAAATTGTTGATGGCAATGTTGTATTCTATTATGATTTAGGATCAGGGTTTGCTGAAATTAAAAGTAATAAGAAAGTAGCAGATGATGTCTGGCATCAAGCAGTAGGCGAAAGGTATTTCAATTGTACACCATGTTCTTGCATTCATATTAAAGCAAATAAGACAATTTTTGATTATTTATTTATTCATTTATTCATTCATTCATTCATTTATTCATTTGTTCGTTTGTTTGATCATTTGTTTATTTGTTTATTTATTTATTTATTTATGTGTTTATTTGTTTATTCATTCATTTATTTATTTATTTATTTATTTATTTGTTTATTTGTTTATTCATTCATTCATTCATTCATTCATTTGTGTAGTGATGATGTTATGTTCAACTTTTTTTTTTGTGGCAATAAGTAATGCCCATTTTGTATATTCAATGTAAATAACTAGTGTCACATAAAATATCTGTCTATCTTTCTATTCAAATCAGGGTTGGAATGTCTGGTACACTGACTATAAAGACAGACAAAGAAAATGATGATGAAACCACAGGTCGATCTCCACCTTCGTTCTCAGTTTTCGATCTAACAGCATCTGCACAATTCTTTGTTGGAGGTGTGCCACAGGAATTTGGGGTAAGATTTATAATCCGTTAGTGGATGTAACAGATATATCACTACAGTACAAGGAAACCCCAGCTTAGTATCCAGATAATTAATCCTTGTTCACCACAAGGTACACTTTGGGTAAATGTCTGAATTGTTATTTTTGATTTATTCAAGACTCTTATGTGACATAATTAGTGGTATGAATGTGTGCATAATACTGGAAATATTTCAATGACTCAAATAACATCAAATAATGTTCTGAAAATTAAATGGTTAACTGTAACATTACTACATATGCTGAAAATTAAATTTTTCACTTTCCAATTCAAAATGGCCAACTGGTGTCAAATGATTCATCAAAATCAAGCATTTTTGCCATTCTTAAACCAAATCTTAGCCTAAAATATCTAAATTTCATTCAAACTTGAGACATACATTAAACTTAACGGTACTGTTTTTTTTTGATTGAATTCAAAATGGCCAACCATTCGCCATTATGTTTAAACGTATGCTGTTTCAAAATCCACTATCTGACATTCCTTGTTTTTGCATGTGCACAAGCACTTCTATATTTGAACCTGCATAGAAAACGAATGAGAACTGTGTCTTGATTTCTAATAATTTAATTTTTTTTTTTAAATCCCCACAAACTAAATACAAAGTCTACATGTATGTTATGGTATACTTTTAGTTTTTTAGTCCCCGTTCGGACGCAGTCCGAAAACGGGGACTTATGTTTTGCCCTGTGTGCGTCCGTGCGTCCGTGATCACCTGTATCTTGAACATGCATGGACCGATTAAGTTCAAACTTCACTCATACATCACACCTTATATGGGACATATGCACATGCATTTTTTTCATGATCCGATTAACGATAGCCGAATAGCGGCCATTTTAAGGCCGAAAATGCATCAAAATCGCACATTTTCACCATTCCGGACCCGGCATGGACGGATTTTGTTCAAATTTGGTACATACATTAAACATAATAGGACCTTGATGCACGTCATTTTTTTTTTTTGGATCGGGTTCGAAATGGCCGACTGGCGGCCATTTTGTTTTAAAGAATTCAGTTCTGGATCCGTATCCGAGACATGTCTGGATTGATCAAGTTCAAACTTCACACACACAAGGTACATCATGTCACAAATATGTATGTGCATTTGTTTCATGATCTCATTAACGATAGCCGAATAGCGGCCATTTTAAGGCCGAAAATGCATCAAAATCGCACATTTTCACCATTCCGGACCCGGATCTCAGTTATGCATGGACGGATTTCATTCAAATTTGGTACATACATTAAACATAATAGGACCTTGATGCACGTCTTTTTTTTTTTTCGGATCAAATTCGAAATGGCCGACTGGCGGCCATTTTGTTAAAGAATTCAGTTCTGGATCCGTATCCAAGACATGTCTGGATTGATCAAGTTCAAACTTCACACACACATGGTACATCATGTCACAAATAGATATGTGCATTTGTTTCATGATCTGCTTAACAATAGCGGAATGATTGCCATTTTAAGGCCGAAAATGCATCAAAATCACATATTTTCACAATTCCAGAACCGGATCTCAGTCATGCATGGATGGATTTTGTTCAGATTTAGCACAATGTGTTGTACATATGCAGGTGCATTTCGGTCATGATCTGCTTTGAATGTATATGTCACTCAAATATGAACGGAACGGGGACGTGTCATTGACAATGACTTGTATTATTAGTCATGATATTATTTGTCTTTTAGAAACTTGGTTAGACAGTAGTGATTGTTTTAGATTTCCTAGTGGTTTTTCTTATTTTAGGGCTGACAGAAAGAAAAGTAGAAATGCTCGTAAAGCCTCTGGAGGTATTATGGTTCTTTTCAGATCTAAATTCAGTAAAGGAATCACTAAAATTGAAAGCAAATACAAAGAGTCATTTTGGCTTAAACTCAGTAAGGATTTCTTTGGTTTAGTAAAAGATCTCTACATTTGTATTACTTATATTCCTCCACTTGGTTCATCATACTATAATAGCAGTGAGCTTGCTGCTGAAGACATCTTTAATATTATTACAGACGAAGCACTAAAATATTCCTGTCATGGGGATATTTGTTTAATGGGTGATTTTAACTCTAGGACTACTGGTCTTAGTGATAATTTAGGAGAGGAAATTATTATGTCAGACATTCAAATTCCATATACTAATATTATTAATGATAACAGACAATCTATGGATACTGTTAACAATAAGTATGGACATCACCTATGCAATCTTTGTATTACTACTGACATGATTATTGCCAATGGGCGTATTATAGGGGACTTGTCAGGAAGAGTCACATGCTTCCAATATAATGGAGTGAGTCAAGTAGATTATTGTGTTGTACAAAAATCATTTTTGCCACAGATTAACTATTTAAAAGTTAATATTCTTAGTCATGTATCAGACCACTGCTCACTATCATTAGCTATCAAGACTAATTTTACTCTAAAAAATAGCAATGACATTGCATTAAATCCATACAAAAAATACATTTGGAATAGCACATCTAAAGTTAATTTCATTACACAGCTTAACTCTGAAGAGTCAACTAATAAAATGAAAACTTTTCTGCTTAAAAACATTTTAGATCAGAATAATGAAGCTATCCCAGCATTCAATAACATTATGTATAGTGCAGCTGATAAAGCTGTGAAATTTATTAAAATTAAGACTAGGAAAACAAATCAAAGCGGTATACGTAAAAAACAGAAATGGTTTAACGGTGATCTAGAGCAAATGCGTAAAAGCCTAAAAGATATTTCTAAACAACTCGACAAATTTCCATTTGATCAAAACTTGAGAATACAGAGAAAAAACTTGAACAAAAACTACAAAAAACTAGTTAAATTTAAGAAAAATGAATTCAAGTCGATGTTACTTCAAAATTTAATGAATTTGGAAAATAAAAACCCAAAAGATTTTTGGGAGGCTATTAAAAATATTAAAGAGTTCAATAGCGCTAACAGCACTAATCATTTACCCCCAATTCAAACTACTGACTGGACTGACTATTTTTCAGCACTGTTAAACATTAAATTTCAACCATTAAATTCTAATTCAGAGATTGATTCTGAAGTTAAATATTTTGTCAACAGCTTGAACAAAAAATCCAATGGTAATCCAGATCTTGATAAACAAATTACCAACAATGAAATCATTACTGCAATTAAAAAAACTAAATGTGGTAAATCAGCAGGTCCTGATTCTATTATCAATGAAATGTTTAAGTGCTATAACCCATTACTATTAGCTTGTATTAATAAACTATTCAATCAAATTTTATCAAGTGGATGTTTTCCAGCAGAGTGGAATACAAGTTATATAGTCCCTATTCACAAATCTGGAAATATTTCAGATATCAATAATTACAGGGGAATAGCCCTTTCTAATGGTACATCTAAAATTTTTAATAGCATTATTCATAATAGAATTCAAAATGTTCTTAACAATAATAATTTCTTACAAGATTCTCAATTTGGATTTAGAAAGAATAGGAGGACAACAGACAACATCTTCATTCTTAAGTCAATTATCAATAAATATACAAATAGCATTGGCAAGAAATATCTTTATGCCTGCTTTGTTGACTTACGCAAAGCTTTTGATAGTGTTTGGCGTGAAGGGCTATTATTTAAATTAGGGAAAGCAGGAGTGACAGGAAAATGTATAAATTTGATTCAATCAATGTATTCAAATACTAGCTATGCTATTAAGACTGGTCAGGGGTGCACCAAACCATTTGTATCATCTAGTGGTGTTAAACAAGGATGCAACTTAAGCCCATTATTATTTAACATATACATCAATGACCTATCTGACAGTCTTAAAAAATCTGAGTCTGTCAGTCTTAATGGCACCAATATTAATTGCCTACTTTTTGCAGATGACATTGTCATTTTTTCAAACACAAGTACAGGACTACAAGATAATCTTAATTTGTTTAAAAGCTACTGTATCAAATGGAGACTTGGAGTTAATATTAACAAAACTAAAATTATTATTTTTAATAACAGGGGAAGAAAGATAGATGGCAAATTTTACTTAGGAGACCAACAGGTAAAAGTTGTCCCAACATATACCTACTTAGGTATCACTTTTCAAAGTAGTGGTAATTTTACAATTGCTATTGATAATCTAGTCAAAAAAGCAATGCGTGCAATAGGTGCATTAAAACAAACACTTAGCCTACACAATTATATAGTTTCGCCAAAAAATGCTATTCAGTTATATCGCAGTACAATCCTACCCATTTTATTATATGGATCTGAGATATGGGGGGCTTTTACTTTCAAACTTGTTAAAACAAAGAATAACGAAATAACTGAAGACAATTTTATACAAAGTCTGTTTAATGACAAAACATACTTTGAACAACTCCACATTAAACTTTGCAAACAGATTTTAGGTGTTAATAATAAGGCCAGCAATGCAGCAACTAGAGCTGAACTTGGTAGCTATCCTCTCATTATTTACATTAGTTCACAAACATTGAAGTATTATGAAAGGCTAAAATCAATTAAACATAATCATCTTCTGGACTGTGCTTTTAATACTGACAATAAAATGAACGGTAATTCATGGACAGCATTTGTTAAAAGATTATTCACATTAACTAAAATTAGCGATGAATCTAACACTATAGAATTCAAAACCAAATTCAAACAAGTTTACTATAATAAAGTCTGGTTGCCAACGGTATTTAAACCAGAAAAGAATAAGCTACGTACTTTTAACAAGTTTAAACAAAATTTTGAATTTGAATCATATTTAGAACAAATTAAAAATGTGCAACACAGGGTCAGTTTCACTAAGTTTCGCATTTCTTCTCACGCGTTGCCAATTGAAAAACTTAGATATAATAAAACACCTCCAGAGCAAAGGTTTTGTTTTCTATGTAATGTGAACAGGCTATTGGGGATGAATTTCATGTATTACTCACATGTAAAAATAGTCAGATTGTACAAGCTCGTACTAAATTTGAAACTGAATTAGCAATTTATGATGATAACATTTGCAAGTTATCAACTCATGAGAAATTCAAGTGCTTGCTAGGCACTAAAGATAGCTTCATTGTCAATTGCTTGGGAAAATTTATTGATTTTATTTCTAAGCTTTAGTTTAGTCTATTGTTTTATTTGTGTTTTTTCTTGACCATTGATTTATTGTATGTTTTTTTTCATTCATGCTAAATTTTGTGTCAAATAAAATATCTATCTATCTATCTATCTATCAATCTATCTATATATACATGTATTTAAAATGGCTGATTTTGAATGCTGTTCCAGAGCAATAAAAGTACTTGTTTGACGATCAGATACAAATGTCAATCATTTTAATGTTAAAAAATCATATTCCTGACAAGGTTATATTCCAGCTATTTTACTATAAACAAAACTATATATCTTAAATTTGATAACTAATGGGGACTATGCTATGCATGGCTTGTTTTCAATAGTTTTTTTTTTTAATAGTTTTTTTTTAAAATAATTTATAATGTGTGTATAAATTATATATTCTTTTTGTATCATTGAACTTTGTGACCTAATAATCAAAACAACAAATCTTAACTGGAATGTGTATTCTGTATTTTCAGCTTCCAGCGAATATTAAAATTAGCAGATTTATTGGGTGTATAGATGATTTGAAGTTTATGGGCTTGGCGATTGGTTTGTGGAACTTTGCTGAAGCTGTCAATGCTGATAGGGGATGCAAAGAAAGGTGAGGATTATACATATCTCTATGGAAACTCATTTCAATTTTTTCACCACCAGACTTTCTCGCTTTTCACCCATATTTTTCTGCACTTTTTTTTTTATATATTCTTCAATATTTCAGGAAATGAACCCTAATTTTGGAGTCAACAGACAATTTTCAGTTTTTACTCAAAAATTTGGCTATTTTTGTCACAGTCTTCTGAAAGAAAGTGCAGACTATAAATTAAACAGGACTACCAGTATTTTGTGAATTTGTGATGAAATGAGGGAACTTGAAAGGTTAATATCAAATAGGGATTATGAGGTGTATTCTCATATGCAACTCCCTCGATACATAAGTTTCTTTCCTTTTTTTTGTCATTTTTCCTTATAACCATTTTTTTAACCTCTTTGAATGTCGATCAACTAAAATAAATATGCGTGGCAATCTCTTTATTTTTGTATATTTTTCAAAAATTTTTAGTAGGATTTGTTGTTCGTGCAAAATTTTGTCTATTCGCACTAAAACTGTGCAAACACACGTAATAAAGTGCCACAAATGTTTCCTGTTTCAGAAGTTTTGTTGATCCAAATCAACCTTTATTGTATATACTCAAATGCACTATTTAATAAATGTAGAACGGTGAATGTATCTTGTTATGTGATGTATGCACTTGGTATTCTCGGGGCAGTCATCTGGGCATTTTCACCGCCTGGCAACCATCACGGTGAAAACAAAGTCTGAAAACTCTCAAAAAACTGTACTTTGGGATGGTTGTTGAGACTCCCCTGAACAGTGTAACAAGATAACCCCTGTGTGTGTAACATATATAAATTTGGTTGTCCAGAATTACTTAAAATTTGACTTTGTGTTGTTTTCTTGAATTTAGCTATTTTCACCGACTCTTCGACCGGCGTTCCAAAGCAGCTTGTGCAGAGCTCATAGGATTACATGGTATAGTGGTGCACATCTTAGAAACGTGGAACTTCTTGTGACGTAGCCCTGCGACTGAGGATACATAAAATGATGTCAAGTGTTTCAAAAATTACATTTGAATTGTATTCTTGTTTTTTCAGATCTGTACTTCAAGCTCCACCAGAGAATATTTTCACATTGAATGGTGGTGACAGTTATGTTATATTACCAAAAGGTAATATCAATATCTATCAGCGCACAGAAATCTCTTTTCAAATGAAGACATTTGCAGACACTGGATTATTATTCTTTGCTGGCAAAGGGGTAAGTATTCCCAATGTTATTTTTCAACTCGTTAAAAATCGATGGCTCTCAAGCCATGAATGTGTTAGATATATGGGTCCATTAGCCTTTTCACCACTACTCAACTCTTTTCATCACAAAACAGATTATAGTCTGCACTTTCCTTCAGAAGATTCGGACAAAAATAGCCAAATTTTCTGAGTAAAAACTGAAAATTTTCTCAAATTTTGTCTGGTTGCTCCAAAATAAGCATTCATTTTCAGAAAAAATTGAAGAATATAAGAACAAAGTGCAGAAAAATTTGGGCGACAAGTCTGGTGGGGAAAAATGTTAAGAGTTTTTACATAGAAAATAACATGTACAGTTGCATGTTTTTATATTCTATAGCGTCTTTGATGTATCAGCATTTTGTTTTTTATTAAATTTTTTTCCTGACAGACTGACTTTATATCTGTGGAGCTGCGAAATGGCCACGTTTTATTCCAGTATGATTTTGGAAGCGGGGTTGCTGAGATTATGTCAGCTGAGAAATGCAATAGTGGTAACTGGACCAGAGTTACTGCACAGAGAAACAAACAGGCAGGCTCCCTTACTATAAACAAGTAAGTTAAGTAGAAGTATAATACTGTAAAATACTTTATTTTAGCTGGAATAAATTTTCGATAGAAAGGCTTTTTGGGTATTTTGTATGGAAATTATTTTTACTGATTTTTAATAAGTTGAATGTAAAAAATAGGACAAATGGATATTCCCTGGATTAAATTTTCACTGAATCATCCAAAATAGCGTAAATTAATTCCAAGTGAAAATAAAGTATTTTACAGTAGGTCTGTCAAAATTTAAAAAAATAAGTAATTAACTCATTTAACTCAGATTGGCATGACATTTTGCTTTGGGTTGTTTGTTAAAAAAAAATGAAAATATTCAAATTGGGCATATACTTTGCCCACTACCCCGGTAAATAGAATTAACAAAAGTATAACTTAAAATCAGTTACTATTAATTTTTCTGAAATGTATTGTGTATTATCTATGTCACATGTACATGTACTTTCTATCCACAAAAGCTTATGACAGTTGGGTTGGTTGCAGCCTTACTTTAAAGTAACACTGAAAATTTCATACAGGGAGTAGGGATGGGTTGCTCGATTACACAATTGTTTTAGCCAAACTTGTCATGAAGTTACTATTTTGTCATAAAATACAGTAATTGAGACCAAATTAATTTTGCTATAGCTACATGTATGTCAATAATTCTATTTTCAACTTCTTCTTGAAAACTACCAACTGTAGATACCTTGGGCGGACCTCTGTCAGATTTGTCCATTTTGTGACAATATCATTATCATTTCTGTAATTTTTTGTAAAACAATTTTTTGTTTTATTTTTTTTGGGGTGGGTCTCTGTCAGATTTTTTTTTTTTAGCAAATATTGTTGTCTTAAATTGCTTTGATACTTATTATACACATGTACATGTAGCTATTACATGGACCTCTATAACATTATTTTCTTCTGTGATATTATGGAAACACCCAAGACTGCTGAAACAGTGGGCGTATTGTGAATGTCAGGTGGCTTGTTTACCAGTTATATTTTAATCTCCCTCAGTATTTCTGTTTCATTCAAGTCCTCCTCTAAGATACATCTTTGTCTATGTAGTAAGTAAATTAGTGTATGATTCACTTGCATAATAAATGCAGACACACATTCATTCAGATGTAATTTTTGTTTTCAGAAATGATGCTGTTCGTGGGACATCACCTGGTAATCATCATGGTTTAGAAACCAGTGATGTGTTATATTTAGGTGGAGTTAAAGGGATTAAGGTCCCTAGGTAAGTATAAATTGTCATATACATGTATCTACAATAATTTATTTTTGCCAATCACTATTAATCTGTGTATAAATACTTGCATTTGGAAATCAGACTAGACTAACTCTAAGCTATTTCTCTTTTCAACCAAACCAACATAATTCTTAATTTTTATTTACCATCATTAATGTTATTAGTTTTGTTCATTATTATATTATTCTTGTAATGTCATTGTTACCATGCAATTATTTGGTGAATAAATATTTATTTATTTATAATTTTATTTATTTATTTATTTATTTATTTATTTATTTATTTATTTATTTATTTATTTATTTATTTATTTATTTATTTATTTATTTATTTATTTATTTATTTATATTAATATTCATTTATTTATTTAAATTTATATAAATGTGCCATTTCCATATAGTTTTGTGTTATTTTTTGTTATAGTGCAGTGACGTCTGTGTCATATATGGGTTGCTTGAAGGATGTACTTGTGCAACGAAAGGCTTGGGATGATTTATACGTCAACGAAGGATCCAAAGGACTCTACTCTGGATGCCAAGATAGGGTAAGATATGATGACATCACCAAATGAACTGAAATGCTTCCAGTTTTAATTCTTTCAACCATAGACCCCCCCAGTAGAAAGCAATCATTATGGTACTTTTTGTATTTACTTGAAGACGCTCATAGTTACTGATGTATCAGATGAATACAATAGCTGATTCAGAAATGATATGAACATTGTCTCATCTTGCTTTCTAACCATTCAAAAAAAAATATGCTTTAATAGTTATGAACTTGTACTTTGAATATTGCTTGACGATGTTACATTTTCACCACCAGTTCCCCCTTTTCATCACAAATTCACAAAACAGTCCCATTTATAGTCTGCATTTCTCTTCAGAAGATTGGGACAAAAAACTGAAAATTGACTCAAATTTTGTCTGTTGACTTAAATTCAAAATTAGTGTTCATTTTCAGAAATATTGAAGAATATAAGAAAAAAGTTGACAAGGAAGTCTGGTGGTAAAAAGGTTAAAAAAACGGGAAAAATAAATGTTCAGTCCTTTTGCCAACTCATATGTCATTGTAAAAACGTTTGTTCTCTCTTTATTTCATAAATATATCAAGATCACAATGAAAAGATGATTCAATAAATATTGTTATTATTGTAATAATGATTTAGACATTGGATATTTTGGTGTAATTTGTACCAGTTTGTTTTCAAAATCTTTAAAATCTATGATGTAATATTTTTTTTTTCAAGGCTGCAAGGACTGCTGCATTTACTCGTACTGATAGCTACATTGCTATGCCAGGAGTTAACATCAATCGAAATTCTGATATCTCCCTTCGATTCAAAACTCAACAACCGAGTGGATTAATGGTCTTTGCTACTAACGATGATCAGGTATGGTTAATTCACAGGAACATAAGCAGTCAGTCTGTACCACCTATCCTAATGTATATCAACTTGAGGTGAATGAAATGTCATAAATGTAAAAATATATAATACATGTAGGACATGATTTTTTAATTTTGGGTAGCGTTCAACCTTAAGCTCAAAGACCAGAGAGCTCATTAAATCTGGACTATTTAGTCTCTGTTTTGGGTAATGCTATTTCATTCAAACTTTGTACCATGATTGAGTTACAGTTGCAGGTTATATTTTTTTCAAGATTCAAACAATTATGGCTGACTGGCGGCCATTCTGTATTTTGTTCATGTTGATTCCTCACAAATTTTGTGTGACTAGAAATTGACAGTCATTTTGTCTAAAATATTAAAATCACAGTCTTTAAATGTATCAGGATTCACTTATCAGGATCATACATATGAGGTACAGGTGTACATGATTTTAACAACTGTTTCTCTGAGATGGCTTGCATGATTTTGTTCAAACTCAGTACAATGTTTCAACTGATTCATTCCCAATGCGTGTTAAACTAAAATTTTAAGAAAAATTAAAATTAAATTTTCGGTACTTCCCATTTTATACAGTATACACATATTGCAGAGATTTTGAGAATGGCAGAAAAAAAAATCTTTTATAAGCTAATTACCTAGAGAAAATCTTCTGAAGTCTTCACAAACTTTATAGAAAACTATTTACACAAAAGTCTACAGAGCTTTTATCACTCTACAGAATGTCTATAGGGATTATATAAAAGTCCATATTGTTTACACAAATCTTATATGAGAATTTTCGTGAGGGATATAATAAATAAATAAGGTATCAGAAAGCTTGCCAGTATTCCGCTTGTGCAGTTGATTCTGAATTTTTTTCCAATGCAACATAGTGTAGCATACTTAAATATACCTTGAGGCTAGTTGTTTAGTTTCTATGCATATTTACACATACTGTAAATACTTTATTTGCACTGGAATTAATTTTCGCTGATATAACTTTTTATGTGTGTTATATGGAATTTATTTTCACTGATTTTTGGCGAGTTGAATGTAAAAGAAAGGAAAAAGGTATATTCGCTGGATTTTATTGTCACTGAATCATTCCTTCAGCGAAAATAGCGAAAATTAATTCCAAGCAAAAATAAAGTATTCCACAGTAGTATTATTTTTTTATGTGAGTGTGTATTTGAAAAAATATTCAAGGAAATAAACGAATTGTCATTGTCATTAATCTTTTAAATTTTACTAGAATCTGAAGTGAAAATTCCTTGACTTGAGAAATTACTCTTACAGTAACAGTAGTTTATGTTCATTATGATACATTGGGTTCTTTGACAGGAAGTGACACGACTTTTTTCAATTTTTGTCTTCACAAATGCCATCAAATCGCAAAAAAATTCTAGCAGTGAAAATTAAGCGATTTACAATAGTTGAGCACACATTTATTCATGCTTGGCATCCATGACTTGTTAGAAATGAATTATTCAATCACTTGCTCTTTCAGAGTAATTCATTCTCTATCGCAATGGTTGATGGGGGTGTTGTTGTCCAGACTGATGTTAGTAATGACATATCTACAGTAGAGAGTAATAAGAAACGCTACGATGATGGAGAGTGGCATTTTGTAAACTTTGAGAAAAAAGGAACTGGGTAAGTAAAGTCAATCTTTCAGCGTTTTGATCAGAATTTAATATCCTGAATTCAAAATATACCACCGAAATGGACCAAGCGCCCATGCTAAATCCTGCAAAAACACATCATGGCAAAATTGTTCTGCATAGAGAGTTGGCGCACATTCAAAGACATTCAACAGTGATAATGATGATAATTTCAAATAATGGCTATTTTACATCACAAACCCCATTACATAGGAAATTGCTATTACCGTTATAATATGAAGTTATTACGAGGATATCTCAAAGTATGCACAAAGACAGTACAGGGGAAGTTTTAAATGACGTGCAGTGAAGGTTGATGCAACAGCATACTGTCTGAGTGCATACTTTGAGGTATCCTTGTAATAACCTTATTATTATACATCTTTTCCTTCCCAAAGGATTCATCATGGGAATGCTGAAATCCAAAAAGTTTAGAACAGATTTAGTGAACTTCTTTGTGTGGAGTCCGGAGAAACCTTGGTGGCAGCCATGTTTGTTTTTATTATTAGAGGGCGCTTACACGAGTAATCATTCCATATTTGAAATTCGCATTTCCTTATATAGTAGGATAAAAATACCCTGTAAAATTTCGCAAAATTACGACACACTGTAACTTGTGTCGTTACGGTGACAGATGTATAATAATGTGCGTTATGCAGATTCAGAGCTGTTGAGACAAAGTAATGTATTAAACTCAAGATCACACTAATGACATATCGCAATGGTCAAATAGGGACAATGTTATAAAAAAGTAATAATGTAATAATGTTTCTATATTACTAGCCTTTCACTAGTTATTGATGACACTGATACTAAAGAAGTTGATGGAACGGGGAAGAAAAAAACCACAACCAGCAGTCCAATATATTTTGGTGGAACACCATCTGGTTACGATATTACAAGTCAAGTTCCAACGAGAGATGAATTCATCGGATGTATTTCTGATGTCAGTATCAATTCAAGGTAATTATACATTTATTGAATAACTCATCTCTCCACAAGCACACATTTTTCATTGCCATTGCTATCTAGTCTGACAGTGTGCACCCATCTACAGACTTTTCCATGTTTGAAATATGTTTTTGACCAGATTCTTGATTTGCCAAATAAAAGATGACAATTTTAATTTTAATTTAATAATAATAATGATATTATCTTGATTGCATCCTTGGGAATAGAATTTTCTATCAGTTAATGGCAATATGTTTAATAAAATGTATTATCAGTATTATAAATCAAGAGAATGCTCGTTTCTTAAAATGAAAGAATTTTTAATAATAACGGTAGGGGGAGTCATCATCTGCGCATGTGGTAGACTGCCATAGAGTGATATTGTTCACAAACAAGCATCTACCCATTAGCGTGCATTGTTATCGTCGTTTGGGACTCAATTCTCGTGCGTGACCAGGTTACAACCCCTCTGCTTTAATTGTATATTTATCACTACTTTTCATTAAATAAAAATTAAGTTTCTGTAGTTAGTGATGTTTATTAATTCAATTTTGTATATTTTACAAAGGGGACACATACTACAGTATTAGACGTATTAGTGGCCAGCAACATCAAAATTGTCAATATTGAGACCACTTATCTTTAATTTCAAGCCCTGAGAAATGTTTGAAAGGCAGGCATGAAGTTATGTAAAATGGGAATTATAAACATTTTTTAATTTAATGTCAATTTTGATTTATTCATCAGACCAGGTACCATTTTTGCTCTACTAGAAGTGTATTAAACTGTTTTTTGGACAGTCTTAGACATCTCTCTTACATAAACACTGTGTTATTAATAAAAAGCAAAAGCAGTATGTATTCTATGCAAAATAAATTTTTTTAGTAGTTCACAAATAGCCGAAAGTTAGTGCAAAATGATCATGGATTTACCTGTAAATATGACATGTTTTTTTGTCCGTGCTGCAAAGTTGCTAATAATTCATGGATATATGAATAAATGCAATGACAGAATCCAACTACTACTGTGACAATTTAATATCCTTGCGTCAACCAGGCCAGGTCAAACACAAGCACCTGTGAACCTCAACCAAGGTTCCTCCAAAGTCGCATTTGTTAGTGAATGAATCTCGGTCATAGAAATTAGCCTTGCTATTGAGTCTGTGGCACACTCGTCCTGGGTAGGGGTCAGCTTTTTTCGGTGTTCATTCTAAGGCAAGATTTGAACTTAAATATGAGTTTGTGGCAACAACAACTATGCTACCAGTGTCCAATTGTTGTGAATAAAAAAAAAAATGTAATTATCATTCTTCACTTCAGACTTCAAGATTTTGCTCAAAGCGAAAGTGCTGAAGATGTTTCACTTGCTGGATGTCCGCTTGGAGCTGATGAAGATACATTTGCTGCTATCGTAGCAAGTCCAGTGACTGCCAGTCCAATTCAGAATGAAAAAATCACCACAACACAATCAACAGTTGATAAAGTAGCTGGATGTGCTTTACCACTAAGACCATCTGTCAATGAAGCTGATTCAGAAGATGGCATCAAATTTGGTGATGTAGTAGAAAGTAGATTTGAATATGATGCATTGGCTGATAAACTTGATAATAAAAGGTATGGTTTGGTATTACAGTAACTTATGTATGTTACTTATTTGTTATGTAACTTAAGTGAGATATTTTTTTATTTGTATATAACTCAAGTGGGATATTGATGTACAACTCAAGTGAGATATTGATGTACAACTCAAGTGAGATATTGATGTACAACTCAAGTGAGATATTGATATATAACTCAAGTGAGATATTGATGTATAACTAAAGTGAGGTATTGATGTATAACTCAAGTGAGATATTGCTATATAACCCTAGTAAGATACTTTTGTGTAACTCAACTGAAATACGCAACTCAAGCGTGCAAATACAACTTTAAGAGTGCAAATGTGTGAAATTTAACTTTTAAATTACTAAATTAAAATGAATATTCTCCTACTCTATTTCAGATCTGTGTTTTATATATCCTTCAAAACCTCTGCCAGCCATGGATTGATATTCTATGCTGCTGATGACAGACAAATTGATTTCATTTCCCTTTACATGTTCGACGGGGGTGTTGTTTATTCATTCAACTGTGGCACAGGGACATTGATTCTGCAAAGTCCATTGAAATACAACGATGGTAATTGGCATACTGTGAGTATAATTTGAATTAAAAATAAATCCTAAATTCTGGGTATTTTCACCGCATGGCAACCATCACGGTGAAAACAAAGGCCGAAAACTCTCAGAAAACTGTACTTTGGGTTGGTTGAGATTCCCCTGAACAGTGTAACAAGATTACTCCTGTGTGTTACTTCAAAATTGAGTTTCTGTTATTTTCTTGAATTTTCACCTGCTCTTCGCTCGGCGTTTCACGTTCCTCAGTAGCGTGCAGAGAACCCATAGAAATACGTGGTACAGTGGTGCGGGTCTTAGCAACGTGGAACGTCCGTGACGTAGCTCTGCCCCCGAAAATACACAGCATTGGTATTTATGGTGTATGTGTAGTCAATTGCATTGCTCAGGAATTCTATGTAATTTGTTATCAATTAAGTATGCAGGAGGGTGTATTTTTCTCAACTGTTTGTCGTCATCAACATTACTTTTTTCTCAATCTATATCTTCTATAATTGTAGTTAATATTTTTGTCATTTTTTTGGTTGTGTGCTGTAAACAATTCACCACACTATTTTTTTAGCTCCGCTGTCGACTTCGTCGAGCGGAGCTTATCATATGAGTGATTGTCCGTCATCGTCGTCCGTCGTCGTCCGTGTCAATGTTTTACTTTTTCGACTTCTTCTTGAAAACTACAAGCCTGAATGCTTTGATACTTGGTGTATATGTACCTTGGGTAGACTTCTCTTAGGTTTATTCATTTCATGTTGATATCTTCAATTCTCTAATTTTGGTGAATATTTTTGTCATTTTTGGTAAAAAGTGATATTTTCGACTTCTTGTTAAAAACCGCAAGTGCAATTGCTTTGATATTACATATATAGGTACTACATTTGGACCTCTCTCAGATTTGTTCATTTTGTAATGATATCTTTAATTCTCTAATTTTGGTGAATATTTTTATCATTTTTGGTAAAAAGTGATATTTTCGACTTCTTGTTAAAAACCACAAGTGCGATTGCTTTGATATTACATATATAGGTACTACATGTGGACCTCTCTCAGATTTGTTCATTTTGTGATGATGTCTTCAATTCTCTAATTTTGGTGAATATTTTTGTAATTGTTGGTAAAAAGTGATATTTTCGACTTCTTGTTAAAAACCAATCGTTCAATTGCTTTGATATTACATATTTAGATACTACATGTAGACTTTTCTCAGATTTGTTCATTTCGTGATGATATCTTGGATTCTATAATTTTGGTGAATATTTTTGTCATTTTTGGTAAAAAGTGATATTTTCGACTTCTTGTAAAAACCAATAGTCTGATTGCTTTGATATTACATATATAGGTACTACATGTAGACCTTTCTTAGATTTGTTCATTTCGTGATGATATCTTCAATTCTCTATTTTTGGTGAATATTTTGGTCATTTTTGGTAGAAAGTGATATTTTCGACTTCTTGTTAAAAACTGTAAGTCCGATTGCTTTGATACTATACATATTGTTCATTTTCTAATGATGTCTTCAGTTCTTTAATTGAAATGTGCATTGCTAACAGCAGAGCTATCTCAGCCGATAGGCTGCTTGTTAAAGTTTGACAAGAAAGGCATAACTGTGAAACCAATTGAATATTGTGTTCCTCAAAATTACAGGCTGTTAACTAGTGTGATAAGAAAGTGAATTTTGAAACCTGACTTTATGTTGGGAGATTTGATTAAAGGGTGACAGTGGTTGTCGCACCACGTCCTGATTGTTATTGGGCTCTTAAATACATTTATTTGTTTACATGAAATTCAATCACGACCACTGCTTGGGGTCAAATACCCCAGATATTTCCATTGTAGTTACCAAGCTAATCAATTAATTATTGGGGTAAAATTCCAAAATTCAACTAAACTGTGGAAAATTTAAACTTGATTGTCCAAGTTTATCTCAATGGTAAAATATAACTCCACTGTGAGGTTTTACACAAGCAATTTCAACTCAACTGTGTGAAATATAACTCAATTTAAACTTGATTGTCTTAAGTATGTGAAATTTACCTCAACTGTCTATTAATATTTAACTCAAATGTGATATATACGATAACTCAACTTCAATACAACCCTTGTTAACATTCATATCAACCAGAAACAAGTGACAACCTCACATATCAGTATTACATATTTAAAGTTATTATGTAATTATTATTTATCATTTCAGGTGAAATTTTTAAGAGAGCAACAGCAAGGAACATTAGAAATTGATGGAGTGCAGGTTGCAAGGGGGGAAGCAGGAGGTGCTGCACGAAAGATCACTGTGACACCACCTTTTTATGTTGGTGGTATACCTGATACAATGAGTGCCAAAAATGTCCATGTAAGTCAGTTCTACAATACTCGTTTTAATCTCCTGCTTTTATGTTTTCTTTTTTGGTCAGTGAGTCAGTAAGATTGTGATTGAATTGGTGAGTTAGTCAGTAAGATAGTGATTGAATTGGTGAGTGAGTCAGTAAGATAGTGATTGAAATGGTGAGTTAGTCAGTAAGATGGTGATTGAATTGGTGAGTGAGTCAGTGAGACAGTGATTGAATTGGTGAGTGAGTCAGTAAGATAGTGACTGAATTTGTGTGATAGTGATTGAATTGGTGAGTAAGTCCTTAAGATGGTGATTGAATTGGTGAGTTAGTCAGTAAGATAGTGATTGAATTGGTGAGTGAGTCAGTAAGATAGTGATTGAATTGGTGAGTGAGTCAGTAAGATAGTGATTGAATTGGTGAGTGAGTCAGTAAGATAGTGATTGAATTGGTGAGTGAGTCAGTAAGATAGTGATTGAATTGGTGAGTGAGTCAGTAAGATAGTGATTGAATTGGTGAGTGAGTCAGTAAGATAGTGATTGAATTGGTGAGTTAGTCAGTAAGAGAGTGATTGAATTGGTAAGTGAGTCGGTAAAATAGTGATTGAATTGGTGAGTGAGTCAGTAAGATAGTGATTGAATTGGTGAGTTAGTCGGTAAAATAGTGATTGAATTGGTGAGTGAGTCAGTAAGATAGTGACTGAATTTGTGTGATAGTGATTGAATTGGTGAGTGAGTCAGTAAGACAGTGATTGAATTGGTGAGTGAGTCAGTAAGACAGTGATTGAATTGGTGAGTTAGTCAGTAAGATAGTGATTGAATTGGTGAGTGAGTCAGTAAGATAGTGATTGAATTGGTGAGTGAGTCAGTAAGATAGTGATTGAATTGGTGAGTGAGTCAGTAAGATAGTGATTGAATTGGTGAGTGAGTCAGTAAGATAGTGATTGAATTGGTGAGCGAGTCAGTAAGATAGTGATTGAATTGGTGAGTTAGTCGGTAAAATAGTGATTGAATTGGTGAGTGAGTCAGTAAGATAGTGATTGAATTGGTGAGTGAGTCAGTAAGATAGTGATTGAATTGGTGAGTTAGTCGGTAAAATAGTGATTGAATTGGTGAGTGAGTCAGTAAGACAGTGATTGAATTGGTGAGTGAGTCAGTAAGATAGTGACTGAATTGGTGAGTGAGTTAGTCAGTAAAATAGTGACTGAATTGGTGAGTTAGTCAGTAAAATAGTGATTGAATTGGTGAGTGAGTCAGTAAGATGGTGATTGAATTGGTGAGTTAGTCAGTAAGATAGTGACTGAATTGGTGAGTTAGTCAGTAAGATGGTGATTGAATTGGTGAGTGAGTCAGTAAGATAGTGATTGAATTGGTGAGTGAGTCAGTAAGATAGTGATTGAATTGGTGAGTTAGTCGGTAAAATAGTGATTGAATTGGTGAGTGAGTCAGTAAGATAGTGACTGAATTTGTGTGATAGTGATTGAATTGGTGAGTGAGTCAGTAAGATAGTGATTGAATTGGTGAGTGAGTCAGTAAGACAGTGATTGAATTGGTGAGTGAGTCAGTAAGATAGTGATTGAATTGGTGAGTGAGTCAGTAAGATAGTGATTGAATTGGTGAGTGAGTCGGTAAAATAGTGATTGAATTGGTGAGTGAGTCAGTAAGATAGTGATTGAATTGGTGAGTTAGTCGGTAAAATAGTGATTGAATTGGTGAGTGAGTCAGTAAGATAGTGACTGAATTTGTGTGATAGTGATTGAATTGGTGAGTGAGTCAGTAAGATAGTGATTGAATTGGTGAGTGAGTCAGTAAGACAGTGATTGAATTGGTGAGTGAGTCAGTAAGATAGTGATTGAATTGGTGAGTGAGTCAGTAAGATAGTGATTGAATTGGTGAGTGAGTCAGTGAGACAGTGATTGAATTGGTGAGTGAGTCAGTAAAATAGTGATTGAATTGGTGAGTGAGTCAGTAAGATAGTGATTGAATTGGTGAGTTAGTCGGTAAAATAGTGATTGAATTGGTGAGTGAGTCAGTAAGATAGTGACTGAATTTGTGTGATAGTGATTGAATTGGTGAGTGCGTCAGTAAGATAGTGATTGAATTGGTGAGTGAGTCAGTAAGACAGTGATTGAATTGGTGAGTGAGTCAGTAAGATAGTGATTGAATTGGTGAGTGAGTCAGTAAGATAGTGATTGAATTGGTGAGTGAGTCAGTAAGATAGTGATTGAATTGGTGAGTGAGTCAGTAAGATAGTGATTGAATTGGAGAGTCAGTAAAATAGTGATTGAATTGGTGAGTTAGTCAGTAAAATAGTGATTGAATTAGTGAGTTAGTCAGTAAGATAGTGATTGAATTTGTGTGATAGTGATTGAATTGGTGAGTAAGTCCTTAAGATGGTGATTGAATTGGTGAGTTAGTCTGTAAAATAGTGATTGAATTGGTGAGTGAGTCACTAAGATAGTGATTGAATTGGTGAGTGAGTCAGTAAGATAGTGACTGAATTGGTGAGTGAGTTAGTCAGTAAAATAGTGACTGAATTGGTGAGTTAGTCAGTAAAATAGTGATTGAATTGGTGAGTGAGTCAGTAAGATGGTGATTGAATTGGTGAGTTAGTCAGTAAGATAGTGACTGAATTGGTGAGTTAGTCAGTAAGATGGTGATTGAATTGGTGAGTTAGTCAGTAAGATAGTGATTGAATTGGTGAGTTAGTCGGTAAAATAGTGATTGAATTGGTGAGTGAGTCAGTGAGACAGTGATTGAATTGGTGAGTGAGTCAGTAAAATAGTGATTGAATTGGTGAGTGAGTCAGTAAGATAGTGATTGAATTGGTGAGTTAGTCGGTAAAATAGTGATTGAATTGGTGAGTGAGTCAGTAAGATAGTGACTGAATTTGTGTGATAGTGATTGAATTGATGAGTGCGTCAGTAAGATAGTGATTGAATTGGTGAGTGAGTCAGTAAGACAGTGATTGAATTGGTGAGTGAGTCAGTAAGATAGTGATTGAATTGGTGAGTGAGTCAGTAAGATAGTGATTGAATTGGTGAGTCGGTGAGACAGTGATTGAATTGGTGAGGGAGTCAGTAAAATAGTGATTGAATTGGTGAGTTAGTCAGTAAGATAGTGATTGAATTGGTGAGTCAGTAAAATAGTGATTGAATTGGCGAGTTAGTCAGTAAAATAGTGATTGAATTGGTGAGTTAGTCAGTAAGATAGTGATTGAATTTGTGTGATAGTGATTGAATTGGTGAGTAAGTCCTTAAGATGGTGATTGAATTGGTGAGTTAGTCAGTAAAATAGTGATTGAATTGGTGAGTGAGTCAGTAAAATAGTGATTGAATTGGTGAGTGAGTCACTAAGATAGTGATTGAATTGGTGAGTGAGTCAGTAAGATAGTGACTGAATTGGTGAGTGAGTTAGTCAGTAAAATAGTGACTGAATTGGTGAGTTAGTCAGTAAAATAGTGATTGAATTGGTGAGTGAGTCAGTAAGATGGTGATTGAATTGGTGAGTTAGTCAGTAAGATAGTGACTGAATTGGTGAGTTAGTCAGTAAGATGGTGATTGAATTGGTGAGTTAGTCAGTAAGATAGTGATTGAATTGGTGATTTAGTCGGTAAAATAGTGATTAAATTGGTGAGTGAGTCAGTGAGACAGTGATTGAATTGGTGAGTGAGTCAGTGAGACAGTGATTGAATTGGTGAGTGAGTCGGTAAGATAGTGATTGAATTGGTGAGTGAGTCAGTAAGATAGTGATTGAATTGGTGAGTGAGTCTATAAAATAGTGATTGAATTGGTGAGTGAGTCAGTAAGATAGTGATTGAATTGGTGAGTTAGTCGGTAAAATAGTGATTGAATTGGTGAGTGAGTCAGTAAGATAGTGACTGAATTGGTGAGTGAGTCAGTAAGATAGTGATTGAATTGGTGAGTGAGTCAGTAAGGTAGTGATTGAATTGGTGAGTTAGTCAGTAAGATAGTGATTGAATTGGTGAGTTAGTTGGTAAAATAGTGATTGAATTGGTGAGTGAGTCAGTAAGATAGTGATTGAATTGGTAAGTGAGTCAGTAAGATAGTGACTGAATTTGTGTGATAGTGATTGAATTGGTGAGTGAGTCAGTAAGATAGTGATTGAATTGGTGAGTGAGTCAGTAAGACAGTGATTGACTTGGTGAGTGAGTCAGTAAGATAGTGATTGAATTGGTGAGTGAGTCAGTAAGATAGTGATTGAATTGGTGAGTGAGTCAGTAAGATAGTGATTGAATTGGTGAGTGAGACAGTGATTGAATTGGTGAGTTAGTCAGTAAGATAGTGATTGAATTGGTGAGTCAGTAAAATAGTGATTGAATTGGTGAGTTAGTCAGTAAAATAGTGATTGAATTGGTGAGTTAGTCAGTAAGATAGTGATTGAATTTGTGTGATAGTGATTGAATTGGTGAGTGAGTCAGTAAGATAGTGATTGAATTGGTGAGTGAGTCGGTAAAATAGTGATTGAATTGGTGAGTGAGTCAGTAAGATAGTGACTGAATTTGTGTGATAGTGATTGAATTGGTGAGTGAGTCAGTAAGATAGTGATTGAATTGGTGAGTGAGTCAGTAAGACAGTGATTGAATTGGTGAGTGAGTCAGTAAGATAGTGATTGAATTGGTGAGTGAGTCAGTAAGATAGTGATTGAATTGGTGAGTGAGTCGGTAAAATAGTGATTGAATTGGTGAGTGAGTCAGTAAGATAGTGATTGAATTGGTGAGTTAGTCGGTAAAATAGTGATTGAATTGGTGAGTGAGTCAGTAAGATAGTGACTGAATTTGTGTGATAGTGATTGAATTGGTGAGTGAGTCAGTAAGATAGTGATTGAATTGGTGAGTGAGTCAGTAAGACAGTGATTGAATTGGTGAGTGAGTCAGTAAGATAGTGATTGAATTGGTGAGTGAGTCAGTAAGATAGTGATTGAATTGGTGAGTGAGTCAGTGAGACAGTGATTGAATTGGTGAGTGAGTCAGTAAAATAGTGATTGAATTGGTGAGTGAGTCAGTAAGATAGTGATTGAATTGGTGAGTTAGTCGGTAAAATAGTGATTGAATTGGTGAGTGAGTCAGTAAGATAGTGACTGAATTTGTGTGATAGTGATTGAATTGGTGAGTGCGTCAGTAAGATAGTGATTGAATTGGTGAGTGAGTCAGTAAGACAGTGATTGAATTGGTGAGTGAGTCAGTAAGATAGTGATTGAATTGGTGAGTGAGTCAGTAAGATAGTGATTGAATTGGTGAGTGAGTCAGTAAGATTGTGATTGAATTGGTGAGTGAGTCAGTAAGATAGTGATTGAATTGGAGAGTCAGTAAAATAGTGATTGAATTGGTGAGTTAGTCAGTAAAATAGTGATTGAATTGGTGAGTTAGTCAGTAAGATAGTGATTGAATTTGTGTGATAGTGATTGAATTGGTGAGTAAGTCCTTAAGATGGTGATTGAATTGGTGAGTTAGTCTGTAAAATAGTGATTGAATTGGTGAGTGAGTCACTAAGATAGTGATTGAATTGGTGAGTGAGTCAGTAAGATAGTGACTGAATTGGTGAGTGAGTTAGTCAGTAAAATAGTGACTGAATTGGTGAGTTAGTCAGTAAAATAGTGATTGAATTGGTGAGTGAGTCAGTAAGATGGTGATTGAATTGGTGAGTTAGTCAGTAAGATAGTGACTGAATTGGTGAGTTAGTCAGTAAGATGGTGATTGAATTGGTGAGTTAGTCAGTAAGATAGTGATTGAATTGGTGAGTTAGTCAGTAAGATAGTGATTGAATTGGTGAGTCAGTAAAATAGTGATTGAATTGGTGAGTTAGTCAGTAAAATAGTGATTGAATTGGTGAGTTAGTCAGTAAGATAGTGATTGAATTTGTGTGATAGTGATTGAATTGGTGAGTGAGTCAGTAAGATAGTGATTGAATTGGTGAGTGAGTCGGTAAAATAGTGATTGAATTGGTGAGTGAGTCAGTAAAATAGTGATTGAATTGGTGAGTGAGTCAGTAAGATAGTGATTGAATTGGTGAGTGAGTCAGTAAGATAGTGACTGAATTGGTGAGTGAGTTAGTCAGTAAAATAGTGACTGAATTGGTGAGTGAGTCAGTAAAATAGTGATTGAATTGATGAGTGAGTCAATAAGATAGTGATTGAATTGGTGAGTTAGTCGGTAAAATAGTGATTGAATTGGTGAGTGAGTCAGTAAGATAGTGATTGAATTGGTGAGTTAGTCGGTAAAATAGTGATTGAATTGGTGAGTGAGTCAGTAAGATAGTGATTGAATTGGTGAGTGAGTCAGTAAGATAGTGATTGAATTGGTGAGTGAGTCGGTAAAATAGTGATTGAATTGGTGAGTGAGTCAGTAAGATAGTGATTGAATTGGTGAGTGAGTCAGTAAGATAGTGATTGAATTGATGAGTGAGTCAGTAAGATAGTGATTGAATTGGTGAGTGAGTCGGTAAAATAGTGATTGAATTGGTGAGTGAGTCAGTAAGATAGTGATTGAATTGGTGAGTTAGTCGGTAAAATAGTGATTGAATTGGTGAGTGAGTCAGTAAGATAGTGACTGAATTTGTGTGATAGTGATTGAATTGGTGAGTGAGTCAGTAAGATAGTGATTGAATTGGTGAGTGAGTCAGTAAGACAGTGATTGAATTGGTGAGTGAGTCAGTAAGATAGTGATTGAATTGGTGAGTGAGTCAGTAAGATAGTGATTGAATTGGTGAGTGAGTCAGTAAGATAGTGATTGAATTGGTGAGTGAGTCGGTAAAATAGTGATTGAATTGGTGAGTGAGTCAGTAAGATAGTGACTGAATTTGTGTGATAGTGATTGAATTGGTGAGTGAGTCAGTAAGATAGTGATTGAATTGGTGAGTGAGTCAGTAAGACAGTGATTGAATTGGTGAGTGAGTCAGTAAGATAGTGATTGAATTGGTGAGTGAGTCAGTAAGATAGTGATTGAATTGGTGAGTGAGTCAGTGAGACAGTGATTGAATTGGTGAGTGAGTCAGTAAAATAGTGATTGAATTGGTGAGTTAGTCAGTAAGATAGTGATTGAATTGGTGAGTCAGTAAAATAGTGATTGAATTGGTGAGTTAGTCAGTAAAATAGTGATTGAATTGGTGAGTGAGTCACTAAGATAGTGATTGAATTGGTGAGTGAGTCAGTAAGATAGTGACTGAATTGGTGAGTGAGTTAGTCAGTAAAATAGTGACTGAATTGGTGAGTTAGTCAGTAAAATAGTGATTGAATTGGTGAGTGAGTCAGTAAGATGGTGATTGAATTGGTGAGTTAGTCAGTAAGATAGTGATTGAATTGATGAGTGAGTCAATAAGATAGTGATTGAATTGGTGAGTTAGTCGGTAAAATAGTGATTGAATTGGTGAGTGAGTCAGTAAGATAGTGATTGAATTGGTGAGTTAGTCGGTAAAATAGTGATTGAATTGGTGAGTGAGTCAGTAAGATAGTGATTGAATTGGTGAGTGAGTCAGTAAGATAGTGATTGAATTGGTGAGTGAGTCGGTAAAATAGTGATTGAATTGGTGAGTGAGTCAGTAAGATAGTGATTGAATTGGTGAGTGAGTCAGTAAGATAGTGATTGAATTGATGAGTGAGTCAGTAAGATAGTGATTGAATTGGTGAGTTAGTCGGTAAAATAGTGATTGAATTGGTGAGTGAGTCAGTAAGATAGTGACTGTATTGGTGAGTGAGTCAGTAAGATAGTGATTGAATTGGTGAGTGAGTCAGTAAGATAGTGATTGAATTGGTGAGTTAGTCAGTAAGATAGTGATTGAATTGGTGAGTTAGTTGGTAAAATAGTGATTGAATTGGTGAGTGAGTCAGTAAGATAGTGATTGAATTGGTAAGTGAGTCAGTAAGATAGTGACTGAATTTGTGTGATAGTGATTGAATTGGTGAGTGAGTCAGTAAGATAGTGATTGAATTGGTGAGTGAGTCAGTAAGACAGTGATTGACTTGGTGAGTGAGTCAGTAAGATAGTGATTGAATTGGTGAGTGAGTCAGTAAGATAGTGATTGAATTGGTGAGTGAGTCAGTAAGATAGTGATTGAATTGGTGAGTGAGACAGTGATTGAATTGGTGAGTTAGTCAGTAAAATAGTGATTGAATTGGTGAGTTAGTCAGTAAGATAGTGATTGAATTGGTGAGTCAGTAAAATAGTGATTGAATTGGTGAGTGAGTCGGTAAAATAGTGATTGAATTGGTGAGTGAGTCAGTAAGATAGTGACTGAATTTGTGTGATAGTGATTGAATTGGTGAGTGAGTCAGTAAGATAGTGATTGAATTGGTGAGTGAGTCAGTAAGACAGTGATTGAATTGGTGAGTGAGTCAGTAAGATAGTGATTGAATTGGTGAGTGAGTCAGTAAGATAGTGATTGAATTGGTGAGTGAGTCAGTGAGACAGTGATTGAATTGGTGAGTGAGTCAGTAAAATAGTGATTGAATTGGTGAGTTAGTCAGTAAGATAGTGATTGAATTGGTGAGTCAGTAAAATAGTGATTGAATTGGTGAGTTAGTCAGTAAAATAGTGATTGAATTGGTGAGTGAGTCACTAAGATAGTGATTGAATTGGTGAGTGAGTCAGTAAGATAGTGACTGAATTGGTGAGTGAGTTAGTCAGTAAAATAGTGACTGAATTGGTGAGTTAGTCAGTAAAATAGTGATTGAATTGGTGAGTGAGTCAGTAAGATGGTGATTGAATTGGTGAGTTAGTCGGTAAAATAGTGATTGAATTGGTGAGTGAGTCAGTAAGATAGTGATTGAATTGGTGAGTTAGTCGGTAAAATAGTGATTGAATTGGTGAGTGAGTCAGTAAGATAGTGATTGAATTGGTGAGTGAGTCAGTAAGATAGTGATTGAATTGGTGAGTGAGTCGGTAAAATAGTGATTGAATTGGTGAGTGAGTCAGTAAGATAGTGATTGAATTGGTGAGTGAGTCAGTAAGATAGTGATTGAATTGATGAGTGAGTCAGTAAGATAGTGATTGAATTGGTGAGTTAGTCGGTAAAATAGTGATTGAATTGGTGAGTGAGTCAGTAAGATAGTGACTGAATTGGTGAGTGAGTCAGTAAGATAGTGATTGAATTGGTGAGTGAGTCAGTAAGATAGTGATTGAATTGGTGAGTGAGTCAGTAAGATAGTGATTGAATTGGTGAGTTAGTCAGTAAGATAGTGATTGAATTGGTGAGTTAGTTGGTAAAATAGTGATTGAATTGGTGAGTGAGTCAGTAAGATAGTGATTGAATTGGTAAGTGAGTCAGTAAGATAGTGACTGAATTTGTGTGATAGTGATTGAATTGGTGAGTGAGTCAGTAAGATAGTGATTGAATTGGTGAGTGAGTCAGTAAGACAGTGATTGACTTGGTGAGTGAGTCAGTAAGATAGTGATTGAATTGGTGAGTGAGTCAGTAAGATAGTGATTGAATTGGTGAGTGAGTCAGTAAGATAGTGATTGAATTGGTGAGTGAGACAGTGATTGAATTGGTGAGTTAGTCAGTAAAATAGTGATTGAATTGGTGAGTTAGTCAGTAAGATAGTGATTGAATTGGTGAGTCAGTAAAATAGTGATTGAATTGGTGAGTTAGTCAGTAAAATAGTGATTGAATTGGTGAGTTAGTCAGTAAGATAGTGATTGAATTTGTGTGATAGTGATTGAATTGGTGAGTAAGTCCTTAAGATGGTGATTGAATTGGTGAGTTAGTCAGTAAAATAGTGATTGAATTGGTGAGTGAGTCAGTAAAATAGTGATTGAATTGGTGAGTGAGTCAGTAAGATAGTGATTGAATTGGTGAGTGAGTCAGTAAGATAGTGACTGAATTGGTGAGTGAGTTAGTCAGTAAAATAGTGACTGAATTGGTGAGTGAGTCAGTAAAATAGTGATTGAATTGATGAGTGAGTCAATAAGATAGTGATTGAATTGGTGAGTTAGTCGGTAAAATAGTGATTGAATTGGTGAGTGAGTCAGTAAGATAGTGATTGAATTGGTGAGTTAGTCGGTAAAATAGTGATTGAATTGGTGAGTGAGTCAGTAAGATAGTGATTGAATTGGTGAGTGAGTCAGTAAGATAGTGATTGAATTGGTGAGTGAGTCGGTAAAATAGTGATTGAATTGGTGAGTGAGTCAGTAAGATAGTGATTGAATTGGTGAGTGAGTCAGTAAGATAGTGATTGAATTGATGAGTGAGTCAGTAAGATAGTGATTGAATTGGTGAGTGAGTCGGTAAAATAGTGATTGAATTGGTGAGTGAGTCAGTAAGATAGTGATTGAATTGGTGAGTTAGTCGGTAAAATAGTGATTGAATTGGTGAGTGAGTCAGTAAGATAGTGACTGAATTTGTGTGATAGTGATTGAATTGGTGAGTGAGTCAGTAAGATAGTGATTGAATTGGTGAGTGAGTCAGTAAGACAGTGATTGAATTGGTGAGTGAGTCAGTAAGATAGTGATTGAATTGGTGAGTGAGTCAGTAAGATAGTGATTGAATTGGTGAGTGAGTCAGTAAAATAGTGATTGAATTGGTGAGTGAGTCGGTAAAATAGTGATTGAATTGGTGAGTGAGTCAGTAAGATAGTGATTGAATTGGTGAGTTAGTCGGTAAAATAGTGATTGAATTGGTGAGTGAGTCAGTAAGATAGTGACTGAATTTGTGTGATAGTGATTGAATTGGTGAGTGAGTCAGTAAGATAGTGATTGAATTGGTGAGTGAGTCAGTAAGACAGTGATTGAATTGGTGAGTGAGTCAGTAAGATAGTGATTGAATTGGTGAGTGAGTCAGTAAGATAGTGATTGAATTGGTGAGTGAGTCAGTGAGACAGTGATTGAATTGGTGAGTGAGTCAGTAAAATAGTGATTGAATTGGTGAGTTAGTCAGTAAGATAGTGATTGAATTGGTGAGTCAGTAAAATAGTGATTGAATTGGTGAGTTAGTCAGTAAAATAGTGATTGAATTGGTGAGTGAGTCACTAAGATAGTGATTGAATTGGTGAGTGAGTCAGTAAGATAGTGACTGAATTGGTGAGTGAGTTAGTCAGTAAAATAGTGACTGAATTGGTGAGTTAGTCAGTAAAATAGTGATTGAATTGGTGAGTGAGTCAGTAAGATGGTGATTGAATTGGTGAGTTAGTCAGTAAGATAGTGACTGAATTGGTGAGTTAGTCAGTAAGATGGTGATTGAATTGGTGAGTGAGTCAGTAAAATAGTGATTGCATTGATGAGTGAGTCAATAAGATAGTGATTGAATTGGTGAGTGAGTCACTAAGATAGTGATTGAATTGGTGAGTGAGTCAGTAAGATAGTGACTGAATTGGTGAGTGAGTTAGTCAGTAAAATAGTGACTGAATTGGTGAGTTAGTCAGTAAAGTAGTGATTGAATTGGTGAGTGAGTCAGTAAGATGGTGATTGAATTGGTGAGTTAGTCAGTAAGATAGTGATTGAATTGATGAGTGAGTCAATAAGATAGTGATTGAATTGGTGAGTTAGTCGGTAAAATAGTGATTGAATTGGTGAGTGAGTCAGTAAGATAGTGATTGAATTGGTGAGTGAGTCGGTAAAATAGTGATTGAATTGGTGAGTGAGTCAGTAAGATAGTGATTGAATTGGTGAGTGAGTCAGTAAGATAGTGATTGAATTGATGAGTGAGTCAGTAAGATAGTGATTGAATTGGTGAGTTAGTCGGTAAAATAGTGATTGAATTGGTGAGTGAGTCAGTAAGATAGTGACTGTATTGGTGAGTGAGTCAGTAAGATAGTGATTGAATTGGTGAGTGAGTCAGTAAGATAGTGATTGAATTGGTGAGTTAGTCAGTAAGATAGTGATTGAATTGGTGAGTTAGTTGGTAAAATAGTGATTGAATTGGTGAGTGAGTCAGTAAGATAGTGATTGAATTGGTAAGTGAGTCAGTAAGATAGTGACTGAATTTGTGTGATAGTGATTGAATTGGTGAGTGAGTCAGTAAGATAGTGATTGAATTGGTGAGTGAGTCAGTAAGACAGTGATTGACTTGGTGAGTGAGTCAGTAAGATAGTGATTGAATTGGTGAGTGAGTCAGTAAGATAGTGATTGAATTGGTGAGTGAGTCAGTAAGATAGTGATTGAATTGGTGAGTGAGACAGTGATTGAATTGGTGAGTTAGTCAGTAAAATAGTGATTGAATTGGTGAGTTAGTCAGTAAGATAGTGATTGAATTGGTGAGTCAGTAAAATAGTGATTGAATTGGTGAGTGAGTCGGTAAAATAGTGATTGAATTGGTGAGTGAGTCAGTAAGATAGTGACTGAATTTGTGTGATAGTGATTGAATTGGTGAGTGAGTCAGTAAGATAGTGATTGAATTGGTGAGTGAGTCAGTAAGACAGTGATTGAATTGGTGAGTGAGTCAGTAAGATAGTGATTGAATTGGTGAGTGAGTCAGTAAGATAGTGATTGAATTGGTGAGTGAGTCAGTGAGACAGTGATTGAATTGGTGAGTGAGTCAGTAAAATAGTGATTGAATTGGTGAGTTAGTCAGTAAGATAGTGATTGAATTGGTGAGTCAGTAAAATAGTGATTGAATTGGTGAGTTAGTCAGTAAAATAGTGATTGAATTGGTGAGTGAGTCACTAAGATAGTGATTGAATTGGTGAGTGAGTCAGTAAGATAGTGACTGAATTGGTGAGTGAGTTAGTCAGTAAAATAGTGACTGAATTGGTGAGTTAGTCAGTAAAATAGTGATTGAATTGGTGAGTGAGTCAGTAAGATGGTGATTGAATTGGTGAGTTAGTCAGTAAGATAGTGATTGAATTGATGAGTGAGTCAATAAGATAGTGATTGAATTGGTGAGTTAGTCGGTAAAATAGTGATTGAATTGGTGAGTGAGTCAGTAAGATAGTGATTGAATTGGTGAGTTAGTCGGTAAAATAGTGATTGAATTGGTGAGTGAGTCAGTAAGATAGTGATTGAATTGGTGAGTGAGTCAGTAAGATAGTGATTGAATTGGTGAGTGAGTCAGTAAGATAGTGATTGAATTGGTGAGTGAGTCAGTAAGATAGTGATTGAATTGATGAGTGAGTCAGTAAGATAGTGATTGAATTGGTGAGTTAGTCGGTAAGATAGTGATTGAATTGGTGAGTTAGTCGGTAAAATAGTGATTGAATTGGTGAGTGAGTCAGTAAGATAGTGACTGAATTGGTGAGTGAGTCAGTAAGATAGTGATTGAATTGGTGAGTGAGTCAGTAAGATAGTGATTGAATTGGTGAGTTAGTCAGTAAGATAGTGATTGAATTGGTGAGTTAGTTGGTAAAATAGTGATTGAATTGGTGAGTGAGTCAGTAAGATAGTGATTGAATTGGTAAGTGAGTCAGTAAGATAGTGACTGAATTTGTGTGATAGTGATTGAATTGGTGAGTGAGTCAGTAAGATAGTGATTGAATTGGTGAGTGAGTCAGTAAGACAGTGATTGACTTGGTGAGTGAGTCAGTAAGATAGTGATTGAATTGGTGAGTGAGTCAGTAAGATAGTGATTGAATTGGTGAGTGAGTCAGTAAGATAGTGATTGAATTGGTGAGTGAGACAGTGATTGAATTGGTGAGTTAGTCAGTAAAATAGTGATTGAATTGGTGAGTTAGTCAGTAAGATAGTGATTGAATTGGTGAGTCAGTAAAATAGTGATTGAATTGGTGAGTTAGTCAGTAAAATAGTGATTGAATTGGTGAGTGAGTCAGTAAGATGGTGATTGAATTGGTGAGTTAGTCAGTAAGATAGTGATTGAATTGATGAGTGAGTCAATAAGATAGTGATTGAATTGGTGAGTTAGTCGGTAAAATAGTGATTGAATTGGTGAGTGAGTCAGTAAGATAGTGATTGAATTGGTGAGTTAGTCGGTAAAATAGTGATTGAATTGGTGAGTGAGTCAGTAAGATAGTGATTGAATTGGTGAGTGAGTCAGTAAGATAGTGATTGAATTGGTGAGTGAGTCGGTAAAATAGTGATTGAATTGGTGAGTGAGTCGGTAAGATAGTGATTGAATTGGTGAGTGAGTCAGTAAGATAGTGATTGAATTGATGAGTGAGTCAGTAAGATAGTGATTGAATTGGTGAGTTAGTCGGTAAAATAGTGATTGAATTGGTGAGTGAGTCAGTAAGATAGTGACTGTATTGGTGAGTGAGTCAGTAAGATAGTGATTGAATTGGTGAGTGAGTCAGTAAGATAGTGATTGAATTGGTGAGTTAGTCAGTAAGATAGTGATTGAATTGGTGAGTTAGTTGGTAAAATAGTGATTGAATTGGTGAGTGAGTCAGTAAGATAGTGATTGAATTGGTAAGTGAGTCAGTAAGATAGTGACTGAATTTGTGTGATAGTGATTGAATTGGTGAGTGAGTCAGTAAGATAGTGATTGAATTGGTGAGTGAGTCAGTAAGACAGTGATTGACTTGGTGAGTGAGTCAGTAAGATAGTGATTGAATTGGTGAGTGAGTCAGTAAGATAGTGATTGAATTGGTGAGTGAGTCAGTAAGATAGTGATTGAATTGGTGAGTGAGACAGTGATTGAATTGGTGAGTTAGTCAGTAAAATAGTGATTGAATTGGTGAGTTAGTCAGTAAGATAGTGATTGAATTGGTGAGTCAGTAAAATAGTGATTGAATTGGTGAGTGAGTCGGTAAAATAGTGATTGAATTGGTGAGTGAGTCAGTAAGATAGTGACTGAATTTGTGTGATAGTGATTGAATTGGTGAGTGAGTCAGTAAGATAGTGATTGAATTGGTGAGTGAGTCAGTAAGACAGTGATTGAATTGGTGAGTGAGTCAGTAAGATAGTGATTGAATTGGTGAGTGAGTCAGTAAGATAGTGATTGAATTGGTGAGTGAGTCAGTGAGACAGTGATTGAATTGGTGAGTGAGTCAGTAAAATAGTGATTGAATTGGTGAGTTAGTCAGTAAGATAGTGATTGAATTGGTGAGTCAGTAAAATAGTGATTGAATTGGTGAGTTAGTCAGTAAAATAGTGATTGAATTGGTGAGTGAGTCACTAAGATAGTGATTGAATTGGTGAGTGAGTCAGTAAGATAGTGACTGAATTGGTGAGTGAGTTAGTCAGTAAAATAGTGACTGAATTGGTGAGTTAGTCAGTAAAATAGTGATTGAATTGGTGAGTGAGTCAGTAAGATGGTGATTGAATTGGTGAGTTAGTCAGTAAGATAGTGATTGAATTGATGAGTGAGTCAATAAGATAGTGATTGAATTGGTGAGTTAGTCGGTAAAATAGTGATTGAATTGGTGAGTGAGTCAGTAAGATAGTGATTGAATTGGTGAGTTAGTCGGTAAAATAGTGATTGAATTGGTGAGTGAGTCAGTAAGATAGTGATTGAATTGGTGAGTGAGTCAGTAAGATAGTGATTGAATTGGTGAGTGAGTCGGTAAAATAGTGATTGAATTGGTGAGTGAGTCAGTAAGATAGTGATTGAATTGGTGAGTGAGTCAGTAAGATAGTGATTGAATTGATGAGTGAGTCAGTAAGATAGTGATTGAATTGGTGAGTTAGTCGGTAAAATAGTGATTGAATTGGTGAGTGAGTCAGTAAGATAGTGACTGAATTGGTGAGTGAGTCAGTAAGATAGTGATTGAATTGGTGAGTGAGTCAGTAAGATAGTGATTGAATTGGTGAGTTAGTCAGTAAGATAGTGATTGAATTGGTGAGTTAGTTGGTAAAATAGTGATTGAATTGGTGAGTGAGTCAGTAAGATAGTGATTGAATTGGTAAGTGAGTCAGTAAGATAGTGACTGAATTTGTGTGATAGTGATTGAATTGGTGAGTGAGTCAGTAAGATAGTGATTGAATTGGTGAGTGAGTCAGTAAGACAGTGATTGACTTGGTGAGTGAGTCAGTAAGATAGTGATTGAATTGGTGAGTGAGTCAGTAAGATAGTGATTGAATTGGTGAGTGAGTCAGTAAGATAGTGATTGAATTGGTGAGTGAGACAGTGATTGAATTGGTGAGTTAGTCAGTAAAATAGTGATTGAATTGGTGAGTTAGTCAGTAAGATAGTGATTGAATTGGTGAGTCAGTAAAATAGTGATTGAATTGGTGAGTTAGTCAGTAAAATAGTGATTGAATTGGTGAGTTAGTCAGTAAGATAGTGATTGAATTTGTGTGATAGTGATTGAATTGGTGAGTAAGTCCTTAAGATGGTGATTGAATTGGTGAGTTAGTCAGTAAAATAGTGATTGAATTGGTGAGTGAGTCAGTAAAATAGTGATTGAATTGGTGAGTGAGTCAGTAAGATAGTGATTGAATTGGTGAGTGAGTCAGTAAGATAGTGACTGAATTGGTGAGTGAGTTAGTCAGTAAAATAGTGACTGAATTGGTGAGTGAGTCAGTAAAATAGTGATTGAATTGATGAGTGAGTCAATAAGATAGTGATTGAATTGGTGAGTTAGTCGGTAAAATAGTGATTGAATTGGTGAGTGAGTCAGTAAGATAGTGATTGAATTGGTGAGTTAGTCGGTAAAATAGTGATTGAATTGGTGAGTGAGTCAGTAAGATAGTGATTGAATTGGTGAGTGAGTCAGTAAGATAGTGATTGAATTGGTGAGTGAGTCGGTAAAATAGTGATTGAATTGGTGAGTGAGTCAGTAAGATAGTGATTGAATTGGTGAGTGAGTCAGTAAGATAGTGATTGAATTGATGAGTGAGTCAGTAAGATAGTGATTGAATTGGTGAGTGAGTCGGTAAAATAGTGATTGAATTGGTGAGTGAGTCAGTAAGATAGTGATTGAATTGGTGAGTTAGTCGGTAAAATAGTGATTGAATTGGTGAGTGAGTCAGTAAGATAGTGACTGAATTTGTGTGATAGTGATTGAATTGGTGAGTGAGTCAGTAAGATAGTGATTGAATTGGTGAGTGAGTCAGTAAGATGGTGATTGAATTGGTGAGTGAGTCAGTAAAATAGTGATTGCATTGATGAGTGAGTCAATAAGATAGTGATTGAATTGGTGAGTGAGTCACTAAGATAGTGATTGAATTGGTGAGTGAGTCAGTAAGATAGTGACTGAATTGGTGAGTGAGTTAGTCAGTAAAATAGTGACTGAATTGGTGAGTTAGTCAGTAAAGTAGTGATTGAATTGGTGAGTGAGTCAGTAAGATGGTGATTGAATTGGTGAGTTAGTCAGTAAGATAGTGATTGAATTGATGAGTGAGTCAATAAGATAGTGATTGAATTGGTGAGTTAGTCGGTAAAATAGTGATTGAATTGGTGAGTGAGTCAGTAAGATAGTGATTGAATTGGTGAGTGAGTCGGTAAAATAGTGATTGAATTGGTGAGTGAGTCAGTAAGATAGTGATTGAATTGGTGAGTGAGTCAGTAAGATAGTGATTGAATTGATGAGTGAGTCAGTAAGATAGTGATTGAATTGGTGAGTTAGTCGGTAAAATAGTGATTGAATTGGTGAGTGAGTCAGTAAGATAGTGACTGTATTGGTGAGTGAGTCAGTAAGATAGTGATTGAATTGGTGAGTGAGTCAGTAAGATAGTGATTGAATTGGTGAGTTAGTCAGTAAGATAGTGATTGAATTGGTGAGTTAGTTGGTAAAATAGTGATTGAATTGGTGAGTGAGTCAGTAAGATAGTGATTGAATTGGTAAGTGAGTCAGTAACATAGTGACTGAATTTGTGTGATAGTGATTGAATTGGTGAGTGAGTCAGTAAGATAGTGATTGAATTGGTGAGTGAGTCAGTAAGACAGTGATTGACTTGGTGAGTGAGTCAGTAAGATAGTGATTGAATTGGTGAGTGAGTCAGTAAGATAGTGATTGAATTGGTGAGTGAGTCAGTAAGATAGTGATTGAATTGGTGAGTGAGACAGTGATTGAATTGGTGAGTTAGTCAGTAAAATAGTGATTGAATTGGTGAGTTAGTCAGTAAGATAGTGATTGAATTGGTGAGTCAGTAAAATAGTGATTGAATTGGTGAGTGAGTCGGTAAAATAGTGATTGAATTGGTGAGTGAGTCAGTAAGATAGTGACTGAATTTGTGTGATAGTGATTGAATTGGTGAGTGAGTCAGTAAGATAGTGATTGAATTGGTGAGTGAGTCAGTAAGACAGTGATTGAATTGGTGAGTGAGTCAGTAAGATAGTGATTGAATTGGTGAGTGAGTCAGTAAGATAGTGATTGAATTGGTGAGTGAGTCAGTGAGACAGTGATTGAATTGGTGAGTGAGTCAGTAAAATAGTGATTGAATTGGTGAGTTAGTCAGTAAGATAGTGATTGAATTGGTGAGTCAGTAAAATAGTGATTGAATTGGTGAGTTAGTCAGTAAAATAGTGATTGAATTGGTGAGTGAGTCACTAAGATAGTGATTGAATTGGTGAGTGAGTCAGTAAGATAGTGACTGAATTGGTGAGTGAGTTAGTCAGTAAAATAGTGACTGAATTGGTGAGTTAGTCAGTAAAATAGTGATTGAATTGGTGAGTGAGTCAGTAAGATGGTGATTGAATTGGTGAGTTAGTCAGTAAGATAGTGATTGAATTGATGAGTGAGTCAATAAGATAGTGATTGAATTGGTGAGTTAGTCGGTAAAATAGTGATTGAATTGGTGAGTGAGTCAGTAAGATAGTGATTGAATTGGTGAGTTAGTCGGTAAAATAGTGATTGAATTGGTGAGTGAGTCAGTAAGATAGTGATTGAATTGGTGAGTGAGTCAGTAAGATAGTGATTGAATTGGTGAGTGAGTCGGTAAAATAGTGATTGAATTGGTGAGTGAGTCAGTAAGATAGTGATTGAATTGGTGAGTGAGTCAGTAAGATAGTGATTGAATTGATGAGTGAGTCAGTAAGATAGTGATTGAATTGGTGAGTTAGTCGGTAAAATAGTGATTGAATTGGTGAGTGAGTCAGTAAGATAGTGACTGAATTGGTGAGTGAGTCAGTAAGATAGTGATTGAATTGGTGAGTGAGTCAGTAAGATAGTGATTGAATTGGTGAGTTAGTCAGTAAGATAGTGATTGAATTGGTGAGTTAGTTGGTAAAATAGTGATTGAATTGGTGAGTGAGTCAGTAAGATAGTGATTGAATTGGTAAGTGAGTCAGTAAGATAGTGACTGAATTTGTGTGATAGTGATTGAATTGGTGAGTGAGTCAGTAAGATAGTGATTGAATTGGTGAGTGAGTCAGTAAGACAGTGATTGACTTGGTGAGTGAGTCAGTAAGATAGTGATTGAATTGGTGAGTGAGTCAGTAAGATAGTGATTGAATTGGTGAGTGAGTCAGTAAGATAGTGATTGAATTGGTGAGTGAGACAGTGATTGAATTGGTGAGTTAGTCAGTAAAATAGTGATTGAATTGGTGAGTTAGTCAGTAAGATAGTGATTGAATTGGTGAGTCAGTAAAATAGTGATTGAATTGGTGAGTTAGTCAGTAAAATAGTGATTGAATTGGTGAGTGAGTCAGTAAGATGGTGATTGAATTGGTGAGTTAGTCAGTAAGATAGTGATTGAATTGATGAGTGAGTCAATAAGATAGTGATTGAATTGGTGAGTGAGTCAGTAAGATAGTGATTGAATTGGTGAGTTAGTCGGTAAAATAGTGATTGAATTGGTGAGTGAGTCAGTAAGATAGTGATTGAATTGGTGAGTGAGTCAGTAAGATAGTGATTGAATTGGTGAGTGAGTCGGTAAAATAGTGATTGAATTGGTGAGTGAGTCAGTAAGATAGTGATTGAATTGGTGAGTGAGTCAGTAAGATAGTGATTGAATTGATGAGTGAGTCAGTAAGATAGTGATTGAATTGGTGAGTTAGTCGGTAAAATAGTGATTGAATTGGTGAGTGAGTCAGTAAGATAGTGACTGTATTGGTGAGTGAGTCAGTAAGATAGTGATTGAATTGGTGAGTGAGTCAGTAAGATAGTGATTGAATTGGTGAGTTAGTCAGTAAGATAGTGATTGAATTGGTGAGTTAGTTGGTAAAATAGTGATTGAATTGGTGAGTGAGTCAGTAAGATAGTGATTGAATTGGTAAGTGAGTCAGTAAGATAGTGACTGAATTTGTGTGATAGTGATTGAATTGGTGAGTGAGTCAGTAAGATAGTGATTGAATTGGTGAGTGAGTCAGTAAGACAGTGATTGACTTGGTGAGTGAGTCAGTAAGATAGTGATTGAATTGGTGAGTGAGTCAGTAAGATAGTGATTGAATTGGTGAGTGAGTCAGTAAGATAGTGATTGAATTGGTGAGTGAGACAGTGATTGAATTGGTGAGTTAGTCAGTAAAATAGTGATTGAATTGGTGAGTTAGTCAGTAAGATAGTGATTGAATTGGTGAGTCAGTAAAATAGTGATTGAATTGGTGAGTGAGTCGGTAAAATAGTGATTGAATTGGTGAGTGAGTCAGTAAGATAGTGACTGAATTTGTGTGATAGTGATTGAATTGGTGAGTGAGTCAGTAAGATAGTGATTGAATTGGTGAGTGAGTCAGTAAGACAGTGATTGAATTGGTGAGTGAGTCAGTAAGATAGTGATTGAATTGGTGAGTGAGTCAGTAAGATAGTGATTGAATTGGTGAGTGAGTCAGTGAGACAGTGATTGAATTGGTGAGTGAGTCAGTAAAATAGTGATTGAATTGGTGAGTTAGTCAGTAAGATAGTGATTGAATTGGTGAGTCAGTAAAATAGTGATTGAATTGGTGAGTTAGTCAGTAAAATAGTGATTGAATTGGTGAGTGAGTCACTAAGATAGTGATTGAATTGGTGAGTGAGTCAGTAAGATAGTGACTGAATTGGTGAGTGAGTTAGTCAGTAAAATAGTGACTGAATTGGTGAGTTAGTCAGTAAAATAGTGATTGAATTGGTGAGTGAGTCAGTAAGATGGTGATTGAATTGGTGAGTTAGTCAGTAAGATAGTGATTGAATTGATGAGTGAGTCAATAAGATAGTGATTGAATTGGTGAGTTAGTCGGTAAAATAGTGATTGAATTGGTGAGTGAGTCAGTAAGATAGTGATTGAATTGGTGAGTTAGTCGGTAAAATAGTGATTGAATTGGTGAGTGAGTCAGTAAGATAGTGATTGAATTGGTGAGTGAGTCAGTAAGATAGTGATTGAATTGGTGAGTGAGTCGGTAAAATAGTGATTGAATTGGTGAGTGAGTCAGTAAGATAGTGATTGAATTGGTGAGTGAGTCAGTAAGATAGTGATTGAATTGATGAGTGAGTCAGTAAGATAGTGATTGAATTGGTGAGTTAGTCGGTAAAATAGTGATTGAATTGGTGAGTGAGTCAGTAAGATAGTGACTGAATTGGTGAGTGAGTCAGTAAGATAGTGATTGAATTGGTGAGTGAGTCAGTAAGATAGTGATTGAATTGGTGAGTTAGTCAGTAAGATAGTGATTGAATTGGTGAGTTAGTTGGTAAAATAGTGATTGAATTGGTGAGTGAGTCAGTAAGATAGTGATTGAATTGGTAAGTGAGTCAGTAAGATAGTGACTGAATTTGTGTGATAGTGATTGAATTGGTGAGTGAGTCAGTAAGATAGTGATTGAATTGGTGAGTGAGTCAGTAAGACAGTGATTGACTTGGTGAGTGAGTCAGTAAGATAGTGATTGAATTGGTGAGTGAGTCAGTAAGATAGTGATTGAATTGGTGAGTGAGTCAGTAAGATAGTGATTGAATTGGTGAGTGAGACAGTGATTGAATTGGTGAGTTAGTCAGTAAAATAGTGATTGAATTGGTGAGTTAGTCAGTAAGATAGTGATTGAATTGGTGAGTCAGTAAAATAGTGATTGAATTGGTGAGTTAGTCAGTAAAATAGTGATTGAATTGGTGAGTTAGTCAGTAAGATAGTGATTGAATTTGTGTGATAGTGATTGAATTGGTGAGTAAGTCCTTAAGATGGTGATTGAATTGGTGAGTTAGTCAGTAAAATAGTGATTGAATTGGTGAGTGAGTCAGTAAAATAGTGATTGAATTGGTGAGTGAGTCAGTAAGATAGTGATTGAATTGGTGAGTGAGTCAGTAAGATAGTGACTGAATTGGTGAGTGAGTTAGTCAGTAAAATAGTGACTGAATTGGTGAGTGAGTCAGTAAAATAGTGATTGAATTGATGAGTGAGTCAATAAGATAGTGATTGAATTGGTGAGTTAGTCGGTAAAATAGTGATTGAATTGGTGAGTGAGTCAGTAAGATAGTGATTGAATTGGTGAGTTAGTCGGTAAAATAGTGATTGAATTGGTGAGTGAGTCAGTAAGATAGTGATTGAATTGGTGAGTGAGTCAGTAAGATAGTGATTGAATTGGTGAGTGAGTCGGTAAAATAGTGATTGAATTGGTGAGTGAGTCAGTAAGATAGTGATTGAATTGGTGAGTGAGTCAGTAAGATAGTGATTGAATTGATGAGTGAGTCAGTAAGATAGTGATTGAATTGGTGAGTGAGTCGGTAAAATAGTGATTGAATTGGTGAGTGAGTCAGTAAGATAGTGATTGAATTGGTGAGTTAGTCGGTAAAATAGTGATTGAATTGGTGAGTGAGTCAGTAAGATAGTGACTGAATTTGTGTGATAGTGATTGAATTGGTGAGTGAGTCAGTAAGATAGTGATTGAATTGGTGAGTGAGTCAGTAAGACAGTGATTGAATTGGTGAGTGAGTCAGTAAGATAGTGATTGAATTGGTGAGTGAGTCAGTAAGATAGTGATTGAATTGGTGAGTGAGTCAGTAAAATAGTGATTGAATTGGTGAGTGAGTCGGTAAAATAGTGATTGAATTGGTGAGTGAGTCAGTAAGATAGTGATTGAATTGGTGAGTTAGTCGGTAAAATAGTGATTGAATTGGTGAGTGAGTCAGTAAGATAGTGACTGAATTTGTGTGATAGTGATTGAATTGGTGAGTGAGTCAGTAAGATAGTGATTGAATTGGTGAGTGAGTCAGTAAGACAGTGATTGAATTGGTGAGTGAGTCAGTAAGATAGTGATTGAATTGGTGAGTGAGTCAGTAAGATAGTGATTGAATTGGTGAGTGAGTCAGTGAGACAGTGATTGAATTGGTGAGTGAGTCAGTAAAATAGTGATTGAATTGGTGAGTTAGTCAGTAAGATAGTGATTGAATTGGTGAGTCAGTAAAATAGTGATTGAATTGGTGAGTTAGTCAGTAAAATAGTGATTGAATTGGTGAGTGAGTCACTAAGATAGTGATTGAATTGGTGAGTGAGTCAGTAAGATAGTGACTGAATTGGTGAGTGAGTTAGTCAGTAAAATAGTGACTGAATTGGTGAGTTAGTCAGTAAAATAGTGATTGAATTGGTGAGTGAGTCAGTAAGATGGTGATTGAATTGGTGAGTTAGTCAGTAAGATAGTGACTGAATTGGTGAGTTAGTCAGTAAGATGGTGATTGAATTGGTGAGTGAGTCAGTAAAATAGTGATTGCATTGATGAGTGAGTCAATAAGATAGTGATTGAATTGGTGAGTGAGTCACTAAGATAGTGATTGAATTGGTGAGTGAGTCAGTAAGATAGTGACTGAATTGGTGAGTGAGTTAGTCAGTAAAATAGTGACTGAATTGGTGAGTTAGTCAGTAAAGTAGTGATTGAATTGGTGAGTGAGTCAGTAAGATGGTGATTGAATTGGTGAGTTAGTCAGTAAGATAGTGATTGAATTGATGAGTGAGTCAATAAGATAGTGATTGAATTGGTGAGTTAGTCGGTAAAATAGTGATTGAATTGGTGAGTGAGTCAGTAAGATAGTGATTGAATTGGTGAGTGAGTCGGTAAAATAGTGATTGAATTGGTGAGTGAGTCAGTAAGATAGTGATTGAATTGGTGAGTGAGTCAGTAAGATAGTGATTGAATTGATGAGTGAGTCAGTAAGATAGTGATTGAATTGGTGAGTTAGTCGGTAAAATAGTGATTGAATTGGTGAGTGAGTCAGTAAGATAGTGACTGTATTGGTGAGTGAGTCAGTAAGATAGTGATTGAATTGGTGAGTGAGTCAGTAAGATAGTGATTGAATTGGTGAGTTAGTCAGTAAGATAGTGATTGAATTGGTGAGTTAGTTGGTAAAATAGTGATTGAATTGGTGAGTGAGTCAGTAAGATAGTGATTGAATTGGTAAGTGAGTCAGTAAGATAGTGACTGAATTTGTGTGATAGTGATTGAATTGGTGAGTGAGTCAGTAAGATAGTGATTGAATTGGTGAGTGAGTCAGTAAGACAGTGATTGACTTGGTGAGTGAGTCAGTAAGATAGTGATTGAATTGGTGAGTGAGTCAGTAAGATAGTGATTGAATTGGTGAGTGAGTCAGTAAGATAGTGATTGAATTGGTGAGTGAGACAGTGATTGAATTGGTGAGTTAGTCAGTAAAATAGTGATTGAATTGGTGAGTTAGTCAGTAAGATAGTGATTGAATTGGTGAGTCAGTAAAATAGTGATTGAATTGGTGAGTGAGTCGGTAAAATAGTGATTGAATTGGTGAGTGAGTCAGTAAGATAGTGACTGAATTTGTGTGATAGTGATTGAATTGGTGAGTGAGTCAGTAAGATAGTGATTGAATTGGTGAGTGAGTCAGTAAGACAGTGATTGAATTGGTGAGTGAGTCAGTAAGATAGTGATTGAATTGGTGAGTGAGTCAGTAAGATAGTGATTGAATTGGTGAGTGAGTCAGTGAGACAGTGATTGAATTGGTGAGTGAGTCAGTAAAATAGTGATTGAATTGGTGAGTTAGTCAGTAAGATAGTGATTGAATTGGTGAGTCAGTAAAATAGTGATTGAATTGGTGAGTTAGTCAGTAAAATAGTGATTGAATTGGTGAGTGAGTCACTAAGATAGTGATTGAATTGGTGAGTGAGTCAGTAAGATAGTGACTGAATTGGTGAGTGAGTTAGTCAGTAAAATAGTGACTGAATTGGTGAGTTAGTCAGTAAAATAGTGATTGAATTGGTGAGTGAGTCAGTAAGATGGTGATTGAATTGGTGAGTTAGTCAGTAAGATAGTGATTGAATTGATGAGTGAGTCAATAAGATAGTGATTGAATTGGTGAGTTAGTCGGTAAAATAGTGATTGAATTGGTGAGTGAGTCAGTAAGATAGTGATTGAATTGGTGAGTTAGTCGGTAAAATAGTGATTGAATTGGTGAGTGAGTCAGTAAGATAGTGATTGAATTGGTGAGTGAGTCAGTAAGATAGTGATTGAATTGGTGAGTGAGTCGGTAAAATAGTGATTGAATTGGTGAGTGAGTCAGTAAGATAGTGATTGAATTGGTGAGTGAGTCAGTAAGATAGTGATTGAATTGATGAGTGAGTCAGTAAGATAGTGATTGAATTGGTGAGTTAGTCGGTAAAATAGTGATTGAATTGGTGAGTGAGTCAGTAAGATAGTGACTGAATTGGTGAGTGAGTCAGTAAGATAGTGATTGAATTGGTGAGTGAGTCAGTAAGATAGTGATTGAATTGGTGAGTTAGTCAGTAAGATAGTGATTGAATTGGTGAGTTAGTTGGTAAAATAGTGATTGAATTGGTGAGTGAGTCAGTAAGATAGTGATTGAATTGGTAAGTGAGTCAGTAAGATAGTGACTGAATTTGTGTGATAGTGATTGAATTGGTGAGTGAGTCAGTAAGATAGTGATTGAATTGGTGAGTGAGTCAGTAAGACAGTGATTGACTTGGTGAGTGAGTCAGTAAGATAGTGATTGAATTGGTGAGTGAGTCAGTAAGATAGTGATTGAATTGGTGAGTGAGTCAGTAAGATAGTGATTGAATTGGTGAGTGAGACAGTGATTGAATTGGTGAGTTAGTCAGTAAAATAGTGATTGAATTGGTGAGTTAGTCAGTAAGATAGTGATTGAATTGGTGAGTCAGTAAAATAGTGATTGAATTGGTGAGTTAGTCAGTAAAATAGTGATTGAATTGGTGAGTTAGTCAGTAAGATAGTGATTGAATTTGTGTGATAGTGATTGAATTGGTGAGTAAGTCCTTAAGATGGTGATTGAATTGGTGAGTTAGTCAGTAAAATAGTGATTGAATTGGTGAGTGAGTCAGTAAAATAGTGATTGAATTGGTGAGTGAGTCAGTAAGATAGTGATTGAATTGGTGAGTGAGTCAGTAAGATAGTGACTGAATTGGTGAGTGAGTTAGTCAGTAAAATAGTGACTGAATTGGTGAGTGAGTCAGTAAAATAGTGATTGAATTGATGAGTGAGTCAATAAGATAGTGATTGAATTGGTGAGTTAGTCGGTAAAATAGTGATTGAATTGGTGAGTGAGTCAGTAAGATAGTGATTGAATTGGTGAGTTAGTCGGTAAAATAGTGATTGAATTGGTGAGTGAGTCAGTAAGATAGTGATTGAATTGGTGAGTGAGTCAGTAAGATAGTGATTGAATTGGTGAGTGAGTCGGTAAAATAGTGATTGAATTGGTGAGTGAGTCAGTAAGATAGTGATTGAATTGGTGAGTGAGTCAGTAAGATAGTGATTGAATTGATGAGTGAGTCAGTAAGATAGTGATTGAATTGGTGAGTGAGTCGGTAAAATAGTGATTGAATTGGTGAGTGAGTCAGTAAGATAGTGATTGAATTGGTGAGTTAGTCGGTAAAATAGTGATTGAATTGGTGAGTGAGTCAGTAAGATAGTGACTGAATTTGTGTGATAGTGATTGAATTGGTGAGTGAGTCAGTAAGATAGTGATTGAATTGGTGAGTGAGTCAGTAAGACAGTGATTGAATTGGTGAGTGAGTCAGTAAGATAGTGATTGAATTGGTGAGTGAGTCAGTAAGATAGTGATTGAATTGGTGAGTGAGTCAGTAAAATAGTGATTGAATTGGTGAGTGAGTCGGTAAAATAGTGATTGAATTGGTGAGTGAGTCAGTAAGATAGTGATTGAATTGGTGAGTTAGTCGGTAAAATAGTGATTGAATTGGTGAGTGAGTCAGTAAGATAGTGACTGAATTTGTGTGATAGTGATTGAATTGGTGAGTGAGTCAGTAAGATAGTGATTGAATTGGTGAGTGAGTCAGTAAGACAGTGATTGAATTGGTGAGTGAGTCAGTAAGATAGTGATTGAATTGGTGAGTGAGTCAGTAAGATAGTGATTGAATTGGTGAGTGAGTCAGTGAGACAGTGATTGAATTGGTGAGTGAGTCAGTAAAATAGTGATTGAATTGGTGAGTTAGTCAGTAAGATAGTGATTGAATTGGTGAGTCAGTAAAATAGTGATTGAATTGGTGAGTTAGTCAGTAAAATAGTGATTGAATTGGTGAGTGAGTCACTAAGATAGTGATTGAATTGGTGAGTGAGTCAGTAAGATAGTGACTGAATTGGTGAGTGAGTTAGTCAGTAAAATAGTGACTGAATTGGTGAGTTAGTCAGTAAAATAGTGATTGAATTGGTGAGTGAGTCAGTAAGATGGTGATTGAATTGGTGAGTTAGTCAGTAAGATAGTGACTGAATTGGTGAGTTAGTCAGTAAGATGGTGATTGAATTGGTGAGTGAGTCAGTAAAATAGTGATTGCATTGATGAGTGAGTCAATAAGATAGTGATTGAATTGGTGAGTTAGTCGGTAAAATAGTGATTGAATTGGTGAGTGAGTCAGTAAGATAGTGATTGAATTGGTGAGTTAGTCGGTAAAATAGGGATTGAATTGGTGAGTGAGTCAGTAAGATAGTGATTGAATTGGTGAGTGAGTCAGTAAGATAGTGATTGAATTGGTGAGTCAGTAAAATAGTGATTGAATTGGTGAGTTAGTCAGTAAAATAGTGATTGAATTGGTGAGTTAGTCAGTAAGATAGTGATTGAATTTGTGTGATAGTGATTGAATTGGTGAGTAAGTCCTTAAGATGGTGATTGAATTGGTGAGTTAGTCAGTAAAATAGTGATTGAATTGGTGAGTGAGTCAGTAAAATAGTGATTGAATTGGTGAGTGAGTCAGTAAGATAGTGATTGAATTGGTGAGTGAGTCAGTAAGATAGTGACTGAATTGGTGAGTGAGTTAGTCAGTAAAATAGTGACTGAATTGGTGAGTGAGTCAGTAAAATAGTGATTGAATTGATGAGTGAGTCAGTAAGATAGTGATTGAATTGGTGAGTTAGTCGGTAAAATAGTGATTGAATTGGTGAGTGAGTCAGTAAGATAGTGATTGAATTGGTGAGTGAGTCAGTAAGATAGTGATTGAATTGGTGAGTGAGTCGGTAAAATAGTGATTGAATTGGTGAGTGAGTCAGTAAGATAGTGAATGAATTGGTGAGTGAGTCAGTAAGATAGTGATTGAATTGATGAGTGAGTCAGTAAGATAGTGATTGAATTGGTGAGTGAGTCGGTAAAATAGTGATTGAATTGGTGAGTGAGTCAGTAAGATAGTGATTGAATTGGTGAGTTAGTCGGTAAAATAGTGATTGAATTGGTGAGTGAGTCAGTAAGATAGTGATTGAATTGGTGAGTGAGTCGGTAAAATAGTGATTGAATTGGTGAGTGAGTCAGTAAGATAGTGATTGAATTGGTGAGTGAGTCAGTAAGACAGTGATTGAATTGGTGAGTGAGTCAGTAAGATAGTGATTGAATTGGTGAGTGAGTCAGTAAGATAGTGATTGAATTGGTGAGTGAGTCAGTAAGATAGTGATTGAATTGGTGAGTGAGTCGGTAAAATAGTGATTGAATTGGTGAGTGAGTCAGTAAGATAGTGATTGAATTGGTGAGTTAGTCGGTAAAATAGTGATTGAATTGGTGAGTGAGTCAGTAAGATAGTGACTGAATTTGTGTGATAGTGATTGAATTGGTGAGTGAGTCAGTAAGATAGTGATTGAATTGGTGAGTGAGTCAGTAAGACAGTGATTGAATTGGTGAGTGAGTCAGTAAGATAGTGATTGAATTGGTGAGTGAGTCAGTAAGATAGTGATTGAATTGGTGAGTGAGTCAGTGAGACAGTGATTGAATTGGTGAGTGAGTCAGTAAAATAGTGATTGAATTGGTGAGTTAGTCAGTAAGATAGTGATTGAATTGGTGAGTCAGTAAAATAGTGATTGAATTGGTGAGTTAGTCAGTAAAATAGTGATTGAATTGGTGAGTGAGTCACTAAGATAGTGATTGAATTGGTGAGTGAGTCAGTAAGATAGTGACTGAATTGGTGAGTGAGTTAGTCAGTAAAATAGTGACTGAATTGGTGAGTTAGTCAGTAAAATAGTGATTGAATTGGTGAGTGAGTCAGTAAGATGGTGATTGAATTGGTGAGTTAGTCAGTAAGATAGTGACTGAATTGGTGAGTTAGTCAGTAAGATGGTGATTGAATTGGTGAGTGAGTCAGTAAAATAGTGATTGAATTGATGAGTGAGTCAATAAGATAGTGATTGAATTGGTGAGTTAGTCGGTAAAATAGTGATTGAATTGGTGAGTGAGTCAGTAAGATAGTGATTGAATTGGTGAGTTAGTCGGTAAAATAGGGATTGAATTGGTGAGTGAGTCAGTAAGATAGTGATTGAATTGGTGAGTGAGTCAGTAAGATAGTGATTGAATTGGTGAGTGAGTAGGTAAAATAGTGATTGAATTGGTGAGTGAGTCAGTAAGATAGTGATTGAATTGGTGAGTGAGTCAGTAAGATAGTGATTGAATTGATGAGTGAGTCAGTAAGATAGTGATTGAATTGGTGAGTGAGTCGGTAAAATAGTGATTGAATTGGTGAGTGAGTCAGTAAGATAGTGATTGAATTGGTGAGTTAGTCGGTAAAATAGTGATTAAATTGGTGAGTGAGTCAGTAAGATAGTGACTGAATTTGTGTGATAGTGATTGAATTGGTGAGTGAGTCAGTAAGATAGTGATTGAATTGGTGAGTGAGTCAGTAAGACAGTGATTGAATTGGTGAGTGAGTCAGTAAGATAGTGATTGAATTGGTGAGTGAGTCAGTAAGATAGTGATTGAATTGGTGAGTGAGTCAGTAAGATAGTGATTGAATTGGTGAGTGAGTCGGTAAAATAGTGATTGAATTGGTGAGTGAGTCAGTAAGATAGTGATTGAATTGGTGAGTTAGTCGGTAAAATAGTGATTGAATTGGTGAGTGAGTCAGTAAGATAGTGACTGAATTTGTGTGATAGTGATTGAATTGGTGAGTGAGTCAGTAAGATAGTGATTGAATTGGTGAGTGAGTCAGTAAGACAGTGATTGAATTGGTGAGTGAGTCAGTAAGATAGTGATTGAATTGGTGAGTGAGTCAGTAAGATAGTGATTGAATTGGTGAGTGAGTCAGTGAGACAGTGATTGAATTGGTGAGTGAGTAGGTAAAATAGTGATTGAATTGGTGAGTGAGTCAGTAAGATAGTGATTGAATTGGTGAGTGAGTCAGTAAGATAGTGATTGAATTGATGAGTGAGTCAGTAAGATAGTGATTGAATTGGTGAGTGAGTCGGTAAAATAGTGATTGAATTGGTGAGTGAGTCAGTAAGATAGTGATTGAATTGGTGAGTTAGTCGGTAAAATAGTGATTAAATTGGTGAGTGAGTCAGTAAGATAGTGACTGAATTTGTGTGATAGTGATTGAATTGGTGAGTGAGTCAGTAAGATAGTGATTGAATTGGTGAGTGAGTCAGTAAGACAGTGATTGAATTGGTGAGTGAGTCAGTAAGATAGTGATTGAATTGGTGAGTGAGTCAGTAAGATAGTGATTGAATTGGTGAGTGAGTCAGTAAGATAGTGATTGAATTGGTGAGTGAGTCGGTAAAATAGTGATTGAATTGGTGAGTGAGTCAGTAAGATAGTGATTGAATTGGTGAGTTAGTCGGTAAAATAGTGATTGAATTGGTGAGTGAGTCAGTAAGATAGTGACTGAATTTGTGTGATAGTGATTGAATTGGTGAGTGAGTCAGTAAGATAGTGATTGAATTGGTGAGTGAGTCAGTAAGACAGTGATTGAATTGGTGAGTGAGTCAGTAAGATAGTGATTGAATTGGTGAGTGAGTCAGTAAGATAGTGATTGAATTGGTGAGTGAGTCAGTGAGACAGTGATTGAATTGGTGAGTGAGTCAGTAAAATAGTGATTGAATTGGTGAGTTAGTCAGTAAGATAGTGATTGAATTGGTGAGTCAGTAAAATAGTGATTGAATTGGTGAGTTAGTCAGTAAAATAGTGATTGAATTGGTGAGTGAGTCACTAAGATAGTGATTGAATTGGTGAGTGAGTCAGTAAGATAGTGACTGAATTGGTGAGTGAGTTAGTCAGTAAAATAGTGACTGAATTGGTGAGTTAGTCAGTAAAATAGTGATTGAATTGGTGAGTGAGTCAGTAAGATGGTGATTGAATTGGTGAGTTAGTCAGTAAGATAGTGACTGAATTGGTGAGTTAGTCAGTAAGATAGTGATTGAATTGGTGAGTTAGTCGGTAAAATAGTGATTAAATTGGTGAGTGAGTCAGTGAGACAGTGATTGAATTGGTGAGTGAGTCAGTGAGACAGTGATTGAATTGGTGAGTGAGTCGGTAAGATAGTGATTGAATTGGTGAGTGAGTCAGTAAGATAGTGATTGAATTGGTGAGTGAGTCTATAAAATAGTGATTGAATTGGTGAGTGAGTCAGTAAGATAGTGATTGAATTGGTGAGTGAGTCAGTAAGATAGTGATTGAATTGGTGAGTGAGTCAGTAAGATAGTGATTGAATTGGTGAGTGAGTCAGTAAGATAGTGATTGAATTGGTGAGTGAGTCAGTAAGATAGTGCTTGAATTGGTGAGCGAGTCAGTAAGATAGTGATTGAATTGGTGAGCGAGTCAGTAAGATAGTGATTGAATTGGTGAGTTAGTCGGTAAAATAGTGATTGAATTGGTGAGTGAGTCAGTAAGATAGTGATTGAATTGGTGAGTGAGTCAGTAAGATAGTGATTGAATTGGTGAGTTAGTCGGTAAAATAGTGATTGAATTGGTGAGTGAGTCAGTAAGACAGTGATTGAATTGGTGAGTGAGTCAGTAAGATAGTGACTGAATTGGTGAGTGAGTTAGTCAGTAAAATAGTGACTGAATTGGTGAGTTAGTCAGTAAAATAGTGATTGAATTGGTGAGTGAGTCAGTAAGATGGTGATTGAATTGGTGAGTTAGTCAGTAAGATAGTGACTGAATTGGTGAGTTAGTCAGTAAGATGGTGATTGAATTGGTGAGTGAGTCAGTAAGATAGTGATTGAATTGGTGAGTAAGTCCTTAAGATGGTGATTGAATTGGTGAGTTAGTCAGTAAAATAGTGATTGAATTGGTGAGTGAGTCAGTAAAATAGTGATTGAATTGGTGAGTGAGTCAGTAAGATAGTGATTGAATTGGTGAGTGAGTCAGTAAGATAGTGACTGAATTGGTGAGTGAGTTAGTCAGTAAAATAGTGACTGAATTGGTGAGTGAGTCAGTAAAATAGTGATTGAATTGATGAGTGAGTCAATAAGATAGTGATTGAATTGGTGAGTTAGTCGGTAAAATAGTGATTGAATTGGTGAGTGAGTCAGTAAGATAGTGATTGAATTGGTGAGTTAGTCGGTAAAATAGTGATTGAATTGGTGAGTGAGTCAGTAAGATAGTGATTGAATTGGTGAGTGAGTCAGTAAGATAGTGATTGAATTGGTGAGTGCGTCGGTAAAATAGTGATTGAATTGGTGAGTGAGTCGGTAAAATAGTGATTGAATTGGTGAGTGAGTCAGTAAGATAGTGATTGAATTGGTGAGTGAGTCAGTAAGATAGTGATTGAATTGATGAGTGAGTCAGTAAGATAGTGATTGAATTGGTGAGTGAGTCAGTAAGATAGTGACTGAATTGGTGAGTGAGTCAGTAAAATAGGGATTGAATTGGTGAGTGAGTCAGTAAGATAGTGATTGAATTGGTGAGTGAGTCAGTAAGATAGTGATTGAATTGGTGAGTCAGTAAAATAGTGATTGAATTGGTGAGTTAGTCAGTAAAATAGTGATTGAATTTGTGTGATAGTGATTGAATTGGTGAGTAAGTCCTTAAGATGGTGATTGAATTGGTGAGTTAGTCAGTAAAATAGTGATTGAATTGGTGAGTGAGTCAGTAAAATAGTGATTGAATTGGTGAGTGAGTCAGTAAGATAGTGATTGAATTGGTGAGTGAGTCAGTAAGATAGTGACTGAATTGGTGAGTGAGTTAGTCAGTAAAATAGTGACTGAATTGGTGAGTGAGTCAGTAAAATAGTGATTGAATTGATGAGTGAGTCAATAAGATAGTGATTGAATTGGTGAGTTAGTCGGTAAAATAGTGATTGAATTGGTGAGTGAGTCAGTAAGATAGTGATTGAATTGGTGAGTTAGTCGGTAAAATAGTGATTGAATTGGTGAGTGAGTCAGTAAGATAGTGATTGAATTGGTGAGTGAGTCAGTAAGATAGTGATTGAATTGGTGAGTGAGTCGGTAAAATAGTGATTGAATTGGTGAGTGAGTCAGTAAGATAGTGAATGAATTGGTGAGTGAGTCAGTAAGATAGTGATTGAATTGATGAGTGAGTCAGTAAGATAGTGATTGAATTGGTGAGTGAGTCGGTAAAATAGTGATTGAATTGGTGAGTGAGTCAGTAAGATAGTGATTGAATTGGTGAGTTAGTCGGTAAAATAGTGATTGAATTGGTGAGTGAGTCAGTAAGATAGTGACTGAATTTGTGTGATAGTGATTGAATTGGTGAGTGAGTCAGTAAGATAGTGATTGAATTGGTGAGTGAGTCAGTAAGACAGTGATTGAATTGGTGAGTGAGTCAGTAAGATAGTGATTGAATTGGTGAGTGAGTCAGTAAGATAGTGATTGAATTGGTGAGTGAGTCAGTGAGACAGTGATTGAATTGGTGAGTGAGTCAGTAAAATAGTGATTGAATTGGTGAGTTAGTCAGTAAGATAGTGATTGAATTGGTGAGTCAGTAAAATAGTGATTGAATTGGTGAGTTAGTCAGTAAAATAGTGATTGAATTGGTGAGTGAGTCACTAAGATAGTGATTGAATTGGTGAGTGAGTCAGTAAGATAGTGACTGAATTGGTGAGTGAGTTAGTCAGTAAAATAGTGACTGAATTGGTGAGTTAGTCAGTAAAATAGTGATTGAATTGGTGAGTGAGTCAGTAAGATGGTGATTGAATTGGTGAGTTAGTCAGTAAGATAGTGACTGAATTGGTGAGTTAGTCAGTAAGATGGTGATTGAATTGGTGAGTGAGTCAGTAAAATAGTGATTGAATTGATGAGTGAGTCAATAAGATAGTGATTGAATTGGTGAGTTAGTCGGTAAAATAGTGATTGAATTGGTGAGTGAGTCAGTAAGATAGTGATTGAATTGGTGAGTTAGTCGGTAAAATAGGGATTGAATTGGTGAGTGAGTCAGTAAGATAGTGATTGAATTGGTGAGTGAGTCAGTAAGATAGTGATTGAATTGGTGAGTGAGTAGGTAAAATAGTGATTGAATTGGTGAGTGAGTCAGTAAGATAGTGATTGAATTGGTGAGTGAGTCAGTAAGATAGTGATTGAATTGATGAGTGAGTCAGTAAGATAGTGATTGAATTGGTGAGTGAGTCGGTAAAATAGTGATTGAATTGGTGAGTGAGTCAGTAAGATAGTGATTGAATTGGTGAGTTAGTCGGTAAAATAGTGATTAAATTGGTGAGTGAGTCAGTAAGATAGTGACTGAATTTGTGTGATAGTGATTGAATTGGTGAGTGAGTCAGTAAGACAGTGATTGAATTGGTGAGTGAGTCAGTAAGATAGTGATTGAATTGGTGAGTGAGTCAGTAAGATAGTGATTGAATTGGTGAGTGAGTCAGTAAGATAGTGATTGAATTGGTGAGTGAGTCGGTAAAATAGTGATTGAATTGGTGAGTGAGTCAGTAAGATAGTGATTGAATTGGTGAGTTAGTCGGTAAAATAGTGATTGAATTGGTGAGTGAGTCAGTAAGATAGTGACTGAATTTGTGTGATAGTGATTGAATTGGTGAGTGAGTCAGTAAGATAGTGATTGAATTGGTGAGTGAGTCAGTAAGACAGTGATTGAATTGGTGAGTGAGTCAGTAAGATAGTGATTGAATTGGTGAGTGAGTCAGTAAGATAGTGATTGAATTGGTGAGTGAGTCAGTGAGACAGTGATTGAATTGGTGAGTGAGTCAGTAAAATAGTGATTGAATTGGTGAGTTAGTCAGTAAGATAGTGATTGAATTGGTGAGTCAGTAAAATAGTGATTGAATTGGTGAGTTAGTCAGTAAAATAGTGATTGAATTGGTGAGTGAGTCACTAAGATAGTGATTGAATTGGTGAGTGAGTCAGTAAGATAGTGACTGAATTGGTGAGTGAGTTAGTCAGTAAAATAGTGACTGAATTGGTGAGTTAGTCAGTAAAATAGTGATTGAATTGGTGAGTGAGTCAGTAAGATGGTGATTGAATTGGTGAGTTAGTCAGTAAGATAGTGACTGAATTGGTGAGTTAGTCAGTAAGATAGTGATTGAATTGGTGAGTTAGTCGGTAAAATAGTGATTAAATTGGTGAGTGAGTCAGTGAGACAGTGATTGAATTGGTGAGTGAGTCAGTGAGACAGTGATTGAATTGGTGAGTGAGTCGGTAAGATAGTGATTGAATTGGTGAGTGAGTCAGTAAGATAGTGATTGAATTGGTGAGTGAGTCTATAAAATAGTGATTGAATTGGTGAGTGAGTCAGTAAGATAGTGATTGAATTGGTGAGTGAGTCAGTAAGATAGTGATTGAATTGGTGAGTGAGTCAGTAAGATAGTGATTGAATTGGTGAGTGAGTCAGTAAGATAGTGATTGAATTGGTGAGTGAGTCAGTAAGATAGTGATTGAATTGGTGAGCGAGTCAGTAAGATAGTGATTGAATTGGTGAGTTAGTCGGTAAAATAGTGATTGAATTGGTGAGTGAGTCAGTAAGATAGTGATTGAATTGGTGAGTGAGTCAGTAAGATAGTGATTGAATTGGTGAGTTAGTCGGTAAAATAGTGATTGAATTGGTGAGTGAGTCAGTAAGACAGTGATTGAATTGGTGAGTGAGTCAGTAAGATAGTGACTGAATTGGTGAGTGAGTTAGTCAGTAAAATAGTGACTGAATTGGTGAGTTAGTCAGTAAAATAGTGATTGAATTGATGAGTGAGTCAGTAAGATGGTGATTGAATTGGTGAGTTAGTCAGTAAGATAGTGACTGAATTGGTGAGTTAGTCAGTAAGATGGTGATTGAATTGGTGAGTGAGTCAGTAAGATAGTGATTGAATTGGTGAGTAAGTCCTTAAGATGGTGATTGAATTGGTGAGTTAGTCAGTAAAATAGTGATTGAATTGGTGAGTGAGTCAGTAAAATAGTGATTGAATTGGTGAGTGAGTCAGTAAGATAGTGATTGAATTGGTGAGTGAGTCAGTAAGATAGTGACTGAATTGGTGAGTGAGTTAGTCAGTAAAATAGTGACTGAATTGGTGAGTGAGTCAGTAAAATAGTGATTGAATTGATGAGTGAGTCAATAAGATAGTGATTGAATTGGTGAGTTAGTCGGTAAAATAGTGATTGAATTGGTGAGTGAGTCAGTAAGATAGTGATTGAATTGGTGAGTTAGTCGGTAAAATAGTGATTGAATTGGTGAGTGAGTCAGTAAGATAGTGATTGAATTGGTGAGTGAGTCAGTAAGATAGTGATTGAATTGGTGAGTGAGTCGGTAAAATAGTGATTGAATTGGTGAGTGAGTCAGTAAGATAGTGATTGAATTGGTGAGTGAGTCAGTAAGATAGTGATTGAATTGATGAGTGAGTCAGTAAGATAGTGATTGAATTGGTGAGTGAGTCAGTAAGATAGTGACTGAATTGGTGAGTGAGTCAGTAAAATAGGGATTGAATTGGTGAGTGAGTCAGTAAGATAGTGATTGAATTGGTGAGTGAGTCAGTAAGATAGTGATTGAATTGGTGAGTCAGTAAAATAGTGATTGAATTGGTGAGTTAGTCAGTAAAATAGTGATTGAATTGGTGAGTTAGTCAGTAAGATAGTGATTGAATTTGTGTGATAGTGATTGAATTGGTGAGTAAGTCCTTAAGATGGTGATTGAATTGGTGAGTTAGTCAGTAAAATAGTGATTGAATTGGTGAGTGAGTCAGTAAAATAGTGATTGAATTGGTGAGTGAGTCAGTAAGATAGTGATTGAATTGGTGAGTGAGTCAGTAAGATAGTGACTGAATTGGTGAGTGAGTTAGTCAGTAAAATAGTGACTGAATTGGTGAGTGAGTCAGTAAAATAGTGATTGAATTGATGAGTGAGTCAATAAGATAGTGATTGAATTGGTGAGTTAGTCGGTAAAATAGTGATTGAATTGGTGAGTGAGTCAGTAAGATAGTGATTGAATTGGTGAGTTAGTCGGTAAAATAGTGATTGAATTGGTGAGTGAGTCAGTAAGATAGTGATTGAATCGTGAGTGAGTCAGTAAGATTGTGATTGAATTGGTGAGTGAGTCGGTAAAATAGTGATTGAATTGGTGAGTGAGTCAGTAAGATAGTGAATGAATTGGTGAGTGAGTCAGTAAGATAGTGATTGAATTGATGAGTGAGTCAGTAAGATAGTGATTGAATTGGTGAGTGAGTCGGTAAAATAGTGATTGAATTGGTGAGTGAGTCAGTAAGATAGTGATTGAATTGGTGAGTTAGTCGGTAAAATAGTGATTGAATTGGTGAGTGAGTCAGTAAGATAGTGACTGAATTTGTGTGATAGTGATTGAATTGGTGAGTGAGTCAGTAAGATAGTGATTGAATTGGTGAGTGAGTCAGTAAGATAGTGATTGAATTGGTGAGTGAGTCGGTAAAATAGTGATTGAATTGGTGAGTGAGTCAGTAAGATAGTGATTGAATTGGTGAGTTAGTCGGTAAAATAGTGATTGAATTGGTGAGTGAGTCAGTAAGATAGTGACTGAATTTGTGTGATAGTGATTGAATTGGTGAGTGAGTCAGTAAGATAGTGATTGAATTGGTGAGTGAGTCAGTAAGACAGTGATTGAATTGGTGAGTGAGTCAGTAAGATAGTGATTGAATTGGTGAGTGAGTCAGTAAGATAGTGATTGAATTGGTGAGTGAGTCAGTGAGACAGTGATTGAATTGGTGAGTGAGTCAGTAAAATAGTGATTGAATTGGTGAGTTAGTCAGTAAGATAGTGATTGAATTGGTGAGTCAGTAAAATAGTGATTGAATTGGTGAGTTAGTCAGTAAAATAGTGATTGAATTGGTGAGTGAGTCACTAAGATAGTGATTGAATTGGTGAGTGAGTCAGTAAGATAGTGACTGAATTGGTGAGTGAGTTAGTCAGTAAAATAGTGACTGAATTGGTGAGTTAGTCAGTAAAATAGTGATTGAATTGGTGAGTGAGTCAGTAAGATGGTGATTGAATTGGTGAGTTAGTCAGTAAGATAGTGACTGAATTGGTGAGTTAGTCAGTAAGATGGTGATTGAATTGGTGAGTGAGTCAGTAAAATAGTGATTGAATTGATGAGTGAGTCAATAAGATAGTGATTGAATTGGTGAGTTAGTCGGTAAAATAGTGATTGAATTGGTGAGTGAGTCAGTAAGATAGTGATTGAATTGGTGAGTTAGTCGGTAAAATAGGGATTGAATTGGTGAGTGAGTCAGTAAGATAGTGATTGAATTGGTGAGTGAGTCAGTAAGATAGTGATTGAATTGGTGAGTGAGTAGGTAAAATAGTGATTGAATTGGTGAGTGAGTCAGTAAGATAGTGATTGAATTGGTGAGTGAGTCAGTAAGATAGTGATTGAATTGATGAGTGAGTCAGTAAGATAGTGATTGAATTGGTGAGTGAGTCGGTAAAATAGTGATTGAATTGGTGAGTGAGTCAGTAAGATAGTGATTGAATTGGTGAGTTAGTCGGTAAAATAGTGATTAAATTGGTGAGTGAGTCAGTAAGATAGTGACTGAATTTGTGTGATAGTGATTGAATTGGTGAGTGAGTCAGTAAGATAGTGATTGAATTGGTGAGTGAGTCAGTAAGACAGTGATTGAATTGGTGAGTGAGTCAGTAAGATAGTGATTGAATTGGTGAGTGAGTCAGTAAGATAGTGATTGAATTGGTGAGTGAGTCAGTAAGATAGTGATTGAATTGGTGAGTGAGTCGGTAAAATAGTGATTGAATTGGTGAGTGAGTCAGTAAGATAGTGATTGAATTGGTGAGTTAGTCGGTAAAATAGTGATTGAATTGGTGAGTGAGTCAGTAAGATAGTGACTGAATTTGTGTGATAGTGATTGAATTGGTGAGTGAGTCAGTAAGATAGTGATTGAATTGGTGAGTGAGTCAGTAAGACAGTGATTGAATTGGTGAGTGAGTCAGTAAGATAGTGATTGAATTGGTGAGTGAGTCAGTAAGATAGTGATTGAATTGGTGAGTGAGTCAGTGAGACAGTGATTGAATTGGTGAGTGAGTCAGTAAAATAGTGATTGAATTGGTGAGTTAGTCAGTAAGATAGTGATTGAATTGGTGAGTCAGTAAAATAGTGATTGAATTGGTGAGTTAGTCAGTAAAATAGTGATTGAATTGGTGAGTGAGTCACTAAGATAGTGATTGCATTGGTGAGTGAGTCAGTAAGATAGTGACTGAATTGGTGAGTGAGTTAGTCAGTAAAATAGTGACTGAATTGGTGATTTAGTCAGTAAAATAGTGATTGAATTGGTGAGTGAGTCAGTAAGATGGTGATTGAATTGGTGAGTTAGTCAGTAAGATAGTGACTGAATTGGTGAGTTAGTCAGTAAGATAGTGATTGAATTGGTGAGTTAGTCGGTAAAATAGTGATTAAATTGGTGAGTGAGTCAGTGAGACAGTGATTGAATTGGTGAGTGAGTCAGTGAGACAGTGATTGAATTGGTGAGTGAGTTGGTAAGATAGTGATTGAATTGGTGAGTGAGTCAGTAAGATAGTGATTGAATTGGTGAGTGAGTCTATAAAATAGTGATTGAATTGGTGAGTGAGTCAGTAAGATAGTGATTGAATTGGTGAGTGAGTCAGTAAGATAGTGATTGAATTGGTGAGTGAGTCAGTAAGATAGTGATTGAATTGGTGAGTGAGTCAGTAAGATAGTGATTGAATTGGTGAGTGAGTCAGTAAGATAGTGATTGAATTGGTGAGTGAGTCAGTAAGATAGTGATTGAATTGGTGAGCGAGTCAGTAAGATAGTGATTGAATTGGTGAGTTAGTCGGTAAAATAGTGATTGAATTGGTGAGTGAGTCAGTAAGATAGTGATTGAATTGGTGAGTGAGTCAGTAAGATAGTGATTGAATTGGTGAGTTAGTCGGTAAAATAGTGATTGAATTGGTGAGTGAGTCAGTAAGACAGTGATTGAATTGGTGAGTGAGTCAGTAAGATAGTGACTGAATTGGTGAGTGAGTTAGTCAGTAAAATAGTGACTGAATTGGTGAGTTAGTCAGTAAAATAGTGATTGAATTGGTGAGTGAGTCAGTAAGATGGTGATTGAATTGGTGAGTTAGTCAGTAAGATAGTGACTGAATTGGTGAGTTAGTCAGTAAGATGGTGATTGAATTGGTGAGTGAGTCAGTAAGATAGTGATTGAATTGGTGAGTAAGTCCTTAAGATGGTGATTGAATTGGTGAGTTAGTCAGTAAAATAGTGATTGAATTGGTGAGTGAGTCAGTAAAATAGTGATTGAATTGGTGAGTGAGTCAGTAAGATAGTGATTGAATTGGTGAGTGAGTCAGTAAGATAGTGACTGAATTGGTGAGTGAGTTAGTCAGTAAAATAGTGACTGAATTGGTGAGTGAGTCAGTAAAATAGTGATTGAATTGATGAGTGAGTCAATAAGATAGTGATTGAATTGGTGAGTTAGTCGGTAAAATAGTGATTGAATTGGTGAGTGAGTCAGTAAGATAGTGATTGAATTGGTGAGTTAGTCGGTAAAATAGTGATTGAATTGGTGAGTGAGTCAGTAAGATAGTGATTGAATTGGTGAGTGAGTCAGTAAGATAGTGATTGAATTGGTGAGTGAGTCGGTAAAATAGTGATTGAATTGGTGAGTGAGTCAGTAAGATAGTGATTGAATTGGTGAGTGAGTCAGTAAGATAGTGATTGAATTGATGAGTGAGTCAGTAAGATAGTGATTGAATTGGTGAGTGAGTCGGTAAAATAGTGATTGAATTGGTGAGTGAGTCAGTAAGATAGTGATTGAATTGGTGAGTTAGTCGGTAAAATAGTGATTGAATTGGTGAGTGAGTCAGTAAGATAGTGACTGAATTTGTGTGATAGTGATTGAATTGGTGAGTGAGTCAGTAAGATAGTGATTGAATTGGTGAGTGAGTCAGTAAGACAGTGATTGAATTGGTGAGTGAGTCAGTAAGATAGTGATTGAATTGGTGAGTGAGTCAGTAAGATAGTGATTGAATTGGTGAGTGAGTCAGTAAGATAGTGATTGAATTGGTGAGTGAGTCGGTAAAATAGTGATTGAATTGGTGAGTGAGTCAGTAAGATAGTGACTGAATTTGTGTGATAGTGATTGAATTGGTGAGTGAGTCAGTAAGATAGTGATTGAATTGGTGAGTGAGTCAGTAAGACAGTGATTGAATTGGTGAGTGAGTCAGTAAGATAGTGATTGAATTGGTGAGTGAGTCAGTAAGATAGTGATTGAATTGGTGAGTGAGTCAGTGAGACAGTGATTGAATTGGTGAGTGAGTCAGTAAAATAGTGATTGAATTGGTGTGTTAGTCAGTAAGATAGTGATTGAATTGGTGAGTCAGTAAAATAGTGATTGAATTGGTGAGTTAGTCAGTAAAATAGTGATTGAATTGGTGAGTGAGTCACTAAGATAGTGATTGAATTGGTGAGTGAGTCAGTAAGATAGTGACTGAATTGGTGAGTGAGTTAGTCAGTAAAATAGTGACTGAATTGGTGAGTTAGTCAGTAAAATAGTGATTGAATTGGTGAGTGAGTCAGTAAGATGGTGATTGAATTGGTGAGTTAGTCAGTAAGATAGTGATTGAATTGATGAGTGAGTCAATAAGATAGTGATTGAATTGGTGAGTTAGTCGGTAAAATAGTGATTGAATTGGTGAGTGAGTCAGTAAGATAGTGATTGAATTGGTGAGTTAGTCGGTAAAATAGTGATTGAATTGGTGAGTGAGTCAGTAAGATAGTGATTGAATTGGTGAGTGAGTCAGTAAGATAGTGATTGAATTGGTGAGTGAGTCGGTAAAATAGTGATTGAATTGGTGAGTGAGTCAGTAAGATAGTGATTGAATTGGTGAGTGAGTCAGTAAGATAGTGATTGAATTGATGAGTGAGTCAGTAAGATAGTGATTGAATTGGTGAGTGAGTCGGTAAAATAGTGATTGAATTGGTGAGTGAGTCAGTAAGATAGTGACTGAATTGGTGAGTGAGTCAGTAAGATAGTGATTGAATTGGTGAGTGAGTCAGTAAGATAGTGATTGAATTGGTGAGTTAGTCAGTAAGATAGTGATTGAATTGGTGAGTTAGTTGGTAAAATAGTGATTGAATTGGTGAGTGAGTCAGTAAGATAGTGATTGAATTGGTAAGTGAGTCAGTAAGATAGTGACTGAATTTGTGTGATAGTGATTGAATTGGTGAGTGAGTCAGTAAGATAGTGATTGAATTGGTGAGTGAGTCAGTAAGACAGTGATTGACTTGGTGAGTGAGTCAGTAAGATAGTGATTGAATTGGTGAGTGAGTCAGTAAGATAGTGATTGAATTGGTGAGTGAGTCAGTAAGATAGTGATTGAATTGGTGAGTGAGACAATGATTGAATTGGTGAGTTAGTCAGTAAAATAGTGATTGAATTGGTGAGTTAGTCAGTAAGATAGTGATTGAATTGGTGAGTCAGTAAAATAGTGATTGAATTGGTGAGTGAGTCGGTAAAATAGTGATTGAATTGGTGAGTGAGTCAGTAAGATAGTGACTGAATTTGTGTGATAGTGATTGAATTGGTGAGTGAGTCAGTAAGATAGTGATTGAATTGGTGAGTGAGTCAGTAAGACAGTGATTGAATTGGTGAGTGAGTCAGTAAGATAGTGATTGAATTGGTGAGTGAGTCAGTAAGATAGTGATTGAATTGGTGAGTGAGTCAGTGAGACAGTGATTGAATTGGTGAGTGAGTCAGTAAAATAGTGATTGAATTGGTGAGTTAGTCAGTAAGATAGTGATTGAATTGGTGAGTCAGTAAAATAGTGATTGAATTGGTGAGTTAGTCAGTAAAATAGTGATTGAATTGGTGAGTGAGTCACTAAGATAGTGATTGAATTGGTGAGTGAGTCAGTAAGATAGTGACTGAATTGGTGAGTGAGTTAGTCAGTAAAATAGTGACTGAATTGGTGAGTTAGTCAGTAAAATAGTGATTGAATTGGTGAGTGAGTCAGTAAGATGGTGATTGAATTGGTGAGTTAGTCAGTAAGATAGTGATTGAATTGATGAGTGAGTCAATAAGATAGTGATTGAATTGGTGAGTTAGTCGGTAAAATAGTGATTGAATTGGTGAGTGAGTCAGTAAGATAGTGATTGAATTGGTGAGTTAGTCGGTAAAATAGTGATTGAATTGGTGAGTGAGTCAGTAAGATAGTGATTGAATTGGTGAGTGAGTCAGTAAGATAGTGATTGAATTGGTGAGTGAGTCGGTAAAATAGTGATTGAATTGGTGAGTGAGTCAGTAAGATAGTGATTGAATTGGTGAGTGAGTCAGTAAGATAGTGATTGAATTGATGAGTGAGTCAGTAAGATAGTGATTGAATTGGTGAGTTAGTCGGTAAAATAGTGATTGAATTGGTGAGTGAGTCAGTAAGATAGTGATTGAATTGGTGAGTGAGTCAGTAAGATAGTGATTGAATTGGTGAGTTAGTCAGTAAGATAGTGATTGAATTGGTGAGTTAGTTGGTAAAATAGTGATTGAATTGGTGAGTGAGTCAGTAAGATAGTGATTGAATTGGTAAGTGAGTCAGTAAGATAGTGACTGAATTTGTGTGATAGTGATTGAATTGGTGAGTGAGTCAGTAAGATAGTGATTGAATTGGTGAGTGAGTCAGTAAGACAGTGATTGACTTGGTGAGTGAGTCAGTAAGATAGTGATTGAATTGGTGAGTGAGTCAGTAAGATAGTGATTGAATTGGTGAGTGAGACAGTGATTGAATTGGTGAGTTAGTCAGTAAAATAGTGATTGAATTGGTGAGTTAGTCAGTAAGATAGTGATTGAATTGGTGAGTCAGTAAAATAGTGATTGAATTGGTGAGTTAGTCAGTAAGATAGTGATTGAATTGGTGAGTGAGACAGTGATTGAATTGGTGAGTTAGTCAGTAAAATAGTGATTGAATTGGTGAGTTAGTCAGTAAGATAGTGATTGAATTGGTGAGTCAGTAAAATAGTGATTGAATTGGTGAGTTAGTCAGTAAAATAGTGATTGAATTGGTGAGTTAGTCAGTAAGATAGTGATTGAATTGGTGAGTCAGTAAAATAGTGATTGAATTGGTGAGTTAGTCAGTAAGATAGTGATTGAATTGGTGAGTGAGTCAGTAAGATAGTGATTGAATTGGTGAGTGAGTCAGTAAGACAGTGATTGACTTGGTGAGTGAGTCAGTATGATAGTGATTGAATTGGTGAGTGAGTCAGTAAGATAGTGATTGAATTGGTGAGTGAGTCAGTAAGATAGTGATTGAATTGGTGAGTGAGACAGTGATTGAATTGGTGAGTTAGTCAGTAAAATAGTGATTGAATTGGTGAGTTAGTCAGTAAGATAGTGATTGAATTGGTGAGTCAGTAAAATAGTGATTGAATTGGTGAGTTAGTCAGTAAAATAGTGATTGAATTGGTGAGTTAGTCAGTAAGATAGTGATTGAATTTGTGTGATAGTGATTGAATTGGTGAGTAAGTCCTTAAGATGGTGATTGAATTGGTGAGTTAGTCAGTAAAATAGTGATTGAATTGGTGAGTGAGTCAGTAAAATAGTGATTGAATTGGTGAGTGAGTCAGTAAGATAGTGATTGAATTGGTGAGTGAGTCAGTAAGATAGTGATTGAATTGGTGAGTGAGTCAGTAAGATAGTGATTGAATTGGTGAGTGAGTCAGTAAGATAGTGATTGAATTGGTGAGTTAGTCGGTAAAATAGTGATTGAATTGGTGAGTGAGTCAGTAAGACAGTGATTGAATTGGTGAGTGAGTCAGTAAGATAGTGACTGAATTGGTGAGTGAGTTAGTCAGTAAAATAGTGACTGAATTGGTGAGTTAGTCAGTAAAATAGTGATTGAATTGGTGAGTGAGTCAGTAAGATGGTGATTGAATTGGTGAGTTAGTCAGTAAGATAGTGACTGAATTGGTGAGTTAGTCAGTAAGATGGTGATTGAATTGGTGAGTGAGTCAGTAAGATAGTGATTGAATTGGTGAGTAAGTCCTTAAGATGGTGATTGAATTGGTGAGTTAGTCAGTAAAATAGTGATTGAATTGGTGAGTGAGTCAGTAAAATAGTGATTGAATTGGTGAGTGAGTCAGTAAGATAGTGATTGAATTGGTGAGTGAGTCAGTAAGATAGTGACTGAATTGGTGAGTGAGTTAGTCAGTAAAATAGTGACTGAATTGGTGAGTGAGTCAGTAAAATAGTGATTGAATTGATGAGTGAGTCAATAAGATAGTGATTGAATTGGTGAGTTAGTCGGTAAAATAGTGATTGAATTGGTGAGTGAGTCAGTAAGATAGTGATTGAATTGGTGAGTTAGTCGGTAAAATAGTGATTGAATTGGTGAGTGAGTCAGTAAGATAGTGATTGAATTGGTGAGTGAGTCAGTAAGATAGTGATTGAATTGGTGAGTGAGTCGGTAAAATAGTGATTGAATTGGTGAGTGAGTCAGTAAGATAGTGATTGAATTGGTGAGTGAGTCAGTAAGATAGTGATTGAATTGATGAGTGAGTCAGTAAGATAGTGATTGAATTGGTGAGTGAGTCAGTAAAATAGGGATTGAATTGGTGAGTGAGTCAGTAAGATAGTGATTGAATTGGTGAGTGAGTCAGTAAGATAGTGATTGAATTGGTGAGTCAGTAAAATAGTGATTGAATTGGTGAGTTAGTCAGTAAAATAGTGATTGAATTGGTGAGTTAGTCAGTAAGATAGTGATTGAATTTGTGTGATAGTGATTGAATTGGTGAGTAAGTCCTTAAGATGGTGATTGAATTGGTGAGTTAGTCAGTAAAATAGTGATTGAATTGGTGAGTGAGTCAGTAAAATAGTGATTGAATTGGTGAGTGAGTCAGTAAGATAGTGATTGAATTGGTGAGTGAGTCAGTAAGATAGTGACTGAATTGGTGAGTGAGTTAGTCAGTAAAATAGTGACTGAATTGGTGAGTGAGTCAGTAAAATAGTGATTGAATTGATGAGTGAGTCAATAAGATAGTGATTGAATTGGTGAGTTAGTCGGTAAAATAGTGATTGAATTGGTGAGTGAGTCAGTAAGATAGTGATTGAATTGGTGAGTTAGTCGGTAAAATAGTGATTGAATTGGTGAGTGAGTCAGTAAGATGGTGATTGAATTGGTGAGTGAGTCAGTAAGATTGTGATTGAATTGGTGAGTGAGTCGGTAAAATAGTGATTGAATTGGTGAGTGAGTCAGTAAGATAGTGAATGAATTGGTGAGTGAGTCAGTAAGATAGTGATTGAATTGATGAGTGAGTCAGTAAGATAGTGATTGAATTGGTGAGTGAGTCGGTAAAATAGTGATTGAATTGGTGAGTGAGTCAGTAAGATAGTGATTGAATGGGTGAGTTAGTCGGTAAAATAGTGATTGAATTGGTGAGTGAGTCAGTAAGATAGTGACTGAATTTGTGTGATAGTGATTGAATTGGTGAGTGAGTCAGTAAGATAGTGATTGAATTGGTGAGTGAGTCAGTAAGACAGTGATTGAATTGGTGAGTGAGTCAGTAAGATAGTGATTGAATTGGTGAGTGAGTCAGTAAGATAGTGATTGAATTGGTGAGTGAGTCAGTAAGATAGTGATTGAATTGGTGAGTGAGTCGGTAAAATAGTGATTGAATTGGTGAGTGAGTCAGTAAGATAGTGATTGAATTGGTGAGTTAGTCGGTAAAATAGTGATTGAATTGGTGAGTGAGTCAGTAAGATAGTGACTGAATTTGTGTGATAGTGATTGAATTGGTGAGTGAGTCAGTAAGATAGTGATTGAATTGGTGAGTGAGTCAGTAAGACAGTGATTGAATTGGTGAGTGAGTCAGTAAGATAGTGATTGAATTGGTGAGTGAGTCAGTAAGATAGTGATTGAATTGGTGAGTGAGTCAGTGAGACAGTGATTGAATTGGTGAGTGAGTCAGTAAAATAGTGATTGAATTGGTGAGTTAGTCAGTAAGATAGTGATTGAATTGGTGAGTCAGTAAAATAGTGATTGAATTGGTGAGTTAGTCAGTAAAATAGTGATTGAATTGGTGAGTGAGTCACTAAGATAGTGATTGAATTGGTGAGTGAGTCAGTAAGATAGTGACTGAATTGGTGAGTGAGTTAGTCAGTAAAATAGTGACTGAATTGGTGAGTTAGTCAGTAAAATAGTGATTGAATTGGTGAGTGAGTCAGTAAGATGGTGATTGAATTGGTGAGTTAGTCAGTAAGATAGTGACTGAATTGGTGAGTTAGTCAGTAAGATGGTGATTGAATTGGTGAGTGAGTCAGTAAAATAGTGATTGAATTGATGAGTGAGTCAATAAGATAGTGATTGAATTGGTGAGTTAGTCGGTAAAATAGTGATTGAATTGGTGAGTGAGTCAGTAAGATAGTGATTGAATTGGTGAGTTAGTCGGTAAAATAGGGATTGAATTGGTGAGTGAGTCAGTAAGATAGTGATTGAATTGGTGAGTGAGTCAGTAAGATAGTGATTGAATTGGTGAGTGAGTAGGTAAAATAGTGATTGAATTGGTGAGTGAGTCAGTAAGATAGTGATTGAATTGGTGAGTGAGTCAGTAAGATAGTGATTGAATTGATGAGTGAGTCAGTAAGATAGTGATTGAATTGGTGAGTGAGTCGGTAAAATAGTGATTGAATTGGTGAGTGAGTCAGTAAGATAGTGATTGAATTGGTGAGTTAGTCGGTAAAATAGTGATTAAATTGGTGAGTGAGTCAGTAAGATAGTGACTGAATTTGTGTGATAGTGATTGAATTGGTGAGTGAGTCAGTAAGATAGTGATTGAATTGGTGAGTGAGTCAGTAAGACAGTGATTGAATTGGTGAGTGAGTCAGTAAGATAGTGATTGAATTGGTGAGTGAGTCAGTAAGATAGTGATTGAATTGGTGAGTGAGTCAGTAAGATAGTGATTGAATTGGTGAGTGAGTCGGTAAAATAGTGATTGAATTGGTGAGTGAGTCAGTAAGATAGTGATTGAATTGGTGAGTTAGTCGGTAAAATAGTGATTGAATTGGTGAGTGAGTCAGTAAGATAGTGACTGAATTTGTGTGATAGTGATTGAATTGGTGAGTGAGTCAGTAAGATAGTGATTGAATTGGTGAGTGAGTCAGTAAGACAGTGATTGAATTGGTGAGTGAGTCAGTAAGATAGTGATTGAATTGGTGAGTGAGTCAGTAAGATAGTGATTGAATTGGTGAGTGAGTCAGTGAGACAGTGATTGAATTGGTGAGTGAGTCAGTAAAATAGTGATTGAATTGGTGAGTTAGTCAGTAAGATAGTGATTGAATTGGTGAGTCAGTAAAATAGTGATTGAATTGGTGAGTCAGTAAAATAGTGATTGAATTGGTGAGTTAGTCAGTAAAATAGTGATTGAATTGGTGAGTGAGTCACTAAGATAGTGATTGCATTGGTGAGTGAGTCAGTAAGATAGTGACTGAATTGGTGAGTGAGTTAGTCAGTAAAATAGTGACTGAATTGGTGAGTTAGTCAGTAAAATAGTGATTGAATTGGTGAGTGAGTCAGTAAGATGGTGATTGAATTGGTGAGTTAGTCAGTAAGATAGTGACTGAATTGGTGAGTTAGTCAGTAAGATAGTGATTGAATTGGTGAGTTAGTCGGTAAAATAGTGATTAAATTGGTGAGTGAGTCAGTGAGACAGTGATTGAATTGGTGAGTGAGTCAGTGAGACAGTGATTGAATTGGTGAGTGAGTTGGTAAGATAGTGATTGAATTGGTGAGTGAGTCAGTAAGATAGTGATTGAATTGGTGAGTGAGTCTATAAAATAGTGATTGAATTGGTGAGTGAGTCAGTAAGATAGTGATTGAATTGGTGAGTGAGTCAGTAAGATAGTGATTGAATTGGTGAGTGAGTCAGTAAGATAGTGATTGAATTGGTGAGTGAGTCAGTAAGATAGTGATTGAATTGGTGAGTGAGTCAGTAAGATAGTGATTGAATTGGTGAGTGAGTCAGTAAGATAGTGATTGAATTGGTGAGCGAGTCAGTAAGATAGTGATTGAATTGGTGAGTTAGTCGGTAAAATAGTGATTGAATTGGTGAGTGAGTCAGTAAGATAGTGATTGAATTGGTGAGTGAGTCAGTAAGATAGTGATTGAATTGGTGAGTTAGTCGGTAAAATAGTGATTGAATTGGTGAGTGAGTCAGTAAGACAGTGATTGAATTGGTGAGTGAGTCAGTAAGATAGTGACTGAATTGGTGAGTGAGTTAGTCAGTAAAATAGTGACTGAATTGGTGAGTTAGTCAGTAAAATAGTGATTGAATTGGTGAGTGAGTCAGTAAGATGGTGATTGAATTGGTGAGTTAGTCAGTAAGATAGTGACTGAATTGGTGAGTTAGTCAGTAAGATGGTGATTGAATTGGTGAGTGAGTCAGTAAGATAGTGATTGAATTGGTGAGTAAGTCCTTAAGATGGTGATTGAATTGGTGAGTTAGTCAGTAAAATAGTGATTGAATTGGTGAGTGAGTCAGTAAAATAGTGATTGAATTGGTGAGTGAGTCAGTAAGATAGTGATTGAATTGGTGAGTGAGTCAGTAAGATAGTGACTGAATTGGTGAGTGAGTTAGTCAGTAAAATAGTGACTGAATTGGTGAGTGAGTCAGTAAAATAGTGATTGAATTGATGAGTGAGTCAATAAGATAGTGATTGAATTGGTGAGTTAGTCGGTAAAATAGTGATTGAATTGGTGAGTGAGTCAGTAAGATAGTGATTGAATTGGTGAGTTAGTCGGTAAAATAGTGATTGAATTGGTGAGTGAGTCAGTAAGATAGTGATTGAATTGGTGAGTGAGTCAGTAAGATAGTGATTGAATTGGTGAGTGAGTCGGTAAAATAGTGATTGAATTGGTGAGTGAGTCAGTAAGATAGTGATTGAATTGGTGAGTGAGTCAGTAAGATAGTGATTGAATTGATGAGTGAGTCAGTAAGATAGTGATTGAATTGGTGAGTGAGTCGGTAAAATAGTGATTGAATTGGTGAGTGAGTCAGTAAGATAGTGATTGAATTGGTGAGTTAGTCGGTAAAATAGTGATTGAATTGGTGAGTGAGTCAGTAAGATAGTGACTGAATTTGTGTGATAGTGATTGAATTGGTGAGTGAGTCAGTAAGATAGTGATTGAATTGGTGAGTGAGTCAGTAAGACAGTGATTGAATTGGTGAGTGAGTCAGTAAGATAGTGATTGAATTGGTGAGTGAGTCAGTAAGATAGTGATTGAATTGGTGAGTGAGTCAGTAAGATAGTGATTGAATTGGTGAGTGAGTCGGTAAAATAGTGATTGAATTGGTGAGTGAGTCAGTAAGATAGTGACTGAATTTGTGTGATAGTGATTGAATTGGTGAGTGAGTCAGTAAGATAGTGATTGAATTGGTGAGTGAGTCAGTAAGACAGTGATTGAATTGGTGAGTGAGTCAGTAAGATAGTGATTGAATTGGTGAGTGAGTCAGTAAGATAGTGATTGAATTGGTGAGTGAGTCAGTGAGACAGTGATTGAATTGGTGAGTGAGTCAGTAAAATAGTGATTGAATTGGTGTGTTAGTCAGTAAGATAGTGATTGAATTGGTGAGTCAGTAAAATAGTGATTGAATTGGTGAGTTAGTCAGTAAAATAGTGATTGAATTGGTGAGTGAGTCACTAAGATAGTGATTGAATTGGTGAGTGAGTCAGTAAGATAGTGACTGAATTGGTGAGTGAGTTAGTCAGTAAAATAGTGACTGAATTGGTGAGTTAGTCAGTAAAATAGTGATTGAATTGGTGAGTGAGTCAGTAAGATGGTGATTGAATTGGTGAGTTAGTCAGTAAGATAGTGATTGAATTGATGAGTGAGTCAATAAGATAGTGATTGAATTGGTGAGTTAGTCAGTAAGATAGTGATTGAATTTGTGTGATAGTGATTGAATTGGTGAGTAAGTCCTTAAGATGGTGATTGAATTGGTGAGTTAGTCAGTAAAATAGTGATTGAATTGGTGAGTGAGTCAGTAAAATAGTGATTGAATTGGTGAGTGAGTCAGTAAGATAGTGATTGAATTGGTGAGTGAGTCAGTAAGATAGTGACTGAATTGGTGAGTGAGTTAGTCAGTAAAATAGTGACTGAATTGGTGAGTGAGTCAGTAAAATAGTGATTGAATTGATGAGTGAGTCAATAAGATAGTGATTGAATTGGTGAGTTAGTCGGTAAAATAGTGATTGAATTGGTGAGTGAGTCAGTAAGATAGTGATTGAATTGGTGAGTTAGTCGGTAAAATAGTGATTGAATTGGTGAGTGAGTCAGTAAGATAGTGATTGAATTGGTGAGTGAGTCAGTAAGATTGTGATTGAATTGGTGAGTGAGTCGGTAAAATAGTGATTGAATTGGTGAGTGAGTCAGTAAGATAGTGAATGAATTGGTGAGTGAGTCAGTAAGATAGTGATTGAATTGATGAGTGAGTCAGTAAGATAGTGATTGAATTGGTGAGTGAGTCGGTAAAATAGTGATTGAATTGGTGAGTGAGTCAGTAAGATAGTGATTGAATGGGTGAGTTAGTCGGTAAAATAGTGATTGAATTGGTGAGTGAGTCAGTAAGATAGTGACTGAATTTGTGTGATAGTGATTGAATTGGTGAGTGAGTCAGTAAGATAGTGATTGAATTGGTGAGTGAGTCAGTAAGACAGTGATTGAATTGGTGAGTGAGTCAGTAAGATAGTGATTGAATTGGTGAGTGAGTCAGTAAGATAGTGATTGAATTGGTGAGTGAGTCAGTAAGATAGTGATTGAATTGGTGAGTGAGTCGGTAAAATAGTGATTGAATTGGTGAGTGAGTCAGTAAGATAGTGATTGAATTGGTGAGTTAGTCGGTAAAATAGTGATTGAATTGGTGAGTGAGTCAGTAAGATAGTGACTGAATTTGTGTGATAGTGATTGAATTGGTGAGTGAGTCAGTAAGATAGTGATTGAATTGGTGAGTGAGTCAGTAAGACAGTGATTGAATTGGTGAGTGAGTCAGTAAGATAGTGATTGAATTGGTGAGTGAGTCAGTAAGATAGTGATTGAATTGGTGAGTGAGTCAGTGAGACAGTGATTGAATTGGTGAGTGAGTCAGTAAAATAGTGATTGAATTGGTGAGTTAGTCAGTAAGATAGTGATTGAATTGGTGAGTCAGTAAAATAGTGATTGAATTGGTGAGTTAGTCAGTAAAATAGTGATTGAATTGGTGAGTGAGTCACTAAGATAGTGATTGAATTGGTGAGTGAGTCAGTAAGATAGTGACTGAATTGGTGAGTGAGTTAGTCAGTAAAATAGTGACTGAATTGGTGAGTTAGTCAGTAAAATAGTGATTGAATTGGTGAGTGAGTCAGTAAGATGGTGATTGAATTGGTGAGTTAGTCAGTAAGATAGTGACTGAATTGGTGAGTTAGTCAGTAAGATGGTGATTGAATTGGTGAGTGAGTCAGTAAAATAGTGATTGAATTGATGAGTGAGTCAATAAGATAGTGATTGAATTGGTGAGTTAGTCGGTAAAATAGTGATTGAATTGGTGAGTGAGTCAGTAAGATAGTGATTGAATTGGTGAGTTAGTCGGTAAAATAGGGATTGAATTGGTGAGTGAGTCAGTAAGATAGTGATTGAATTGGTGAGTGAGTCAGTAAGATAGTGATTGAATTGGTGAGTGAGTAGGTAAAATAGTGATTGAATTGGTGAGTGAGTCAGTAAGATAGTGATTGAATTGGTGAGTGAGTCAGTAAGATAGTGATTGAATTGATGAGTGAGTCAGTAAGATAGTGATTGAATTGGTGAGTGAGTCGGTAAAATAGTGATTGAATTGGTGAGTGAGTCAGTAAGATAGTGATTGAATTGGTGAGTTAGTCGGTAAAATAGTGATTAAATTGGTGAGTGAGTCAGTAAGATAGTGACTGAATTTGTGTGATAGTGATTGAATTGGTGAGTGAGTCAGTAAGATAGTGATTGAATTGGTGAGTGAGTCAGTAAGATAGTGATTGAATTGGTGAGTGAGTCAGTAAGATAGTGATTGAATTGGTGAGTGAGTCAGTAAGATAGTGATTGAATTGGTGAGTGAGTCAGTAAGATAGTGATTGAATTGGTGAGTGAGTCAGTAAGATAGTGATTGAATTGGTGAGTGAGTCGGTAAAATAGTGATTGAATTGGTGAGTGAGTCAGTAAGAAAGTGATTGAATTGGTGAGTTAGTCGGTAAAATAGTGATTGAATTGGTGAGTGAGTCAGTAAGATAGTGACTGAATTTGTGTGATAGTGATTGAATTGGTGAGTGAGTCAGTAAGATAGTGATTGAATTGGTGAGTGAGTCAGTAAGACAGTGATTGAATTGGTGAGTGAGTCAGTAAGATAGTGATTGAATTGGTGAGTGAGTCAGTAAGATAGTGATTGAATTGGTGAGTGAGTCAGTGAGACAGTGATTGAATTGGTGAGTGAGTCAGTAAAATAGTGATTGAATTGGTGAGTTAGTCAGTAAGATAGTGATTGAATTGGTGAGTCAGTAAAATAGTGATTGAATTGGTGAGTCAGTAAAATAGTGATTGAATTGGTGAGTTAGTCAGTAAAATAGTGATTGAATTGGTGAGTGAGTCACTAAGATAGTGATTGCATTGGTGAGTGAGTCAGTAAGATAGTGACTGAATTGGTGAGTGAGTTAGTCAGTAAAATAGTGACTGAATTGGTGAGTTAGTCAGTAAAATAGTGATTGAATTGATGAGTGAGTCAGTAAGATGGTGATTGAATTGGTGAGTTAGTCAGTAAGATAGTGACTGAATTGGTGAGTTAGTCAGTAAGATAGTGATTGAATTGGTGAGTTAGTCGGTAAAATAGTGATTAAATTGGTGAGTGAGTCAGTGAGACAGTGATTGAATTGGTGAGTGAGTCAGTGAGACAGTGATTGAATTGGTGAGTGAGTTGGTAAGATAGTGATTGAATTGGTGAGTGAGTCAGTAAGATAGTGATTGAATTGGTGAGTGAGTCTATAAAATAGTGATTGAATTGGTGAGTGAGTCAGTAAGATAGTGATTGAATTGGTGAGTGAGTCAGTAAGATAGTGATTGAATTGGTGAGTGAGTCAGTAAGATAGTGATTGAATTGGTGAGTGAGTCAGTAAGATAGTGATTGAATTGGTGAGTGAGTCAGTAAGATAGTGATTGAATTGGTGAGTGAGTCAGTAAGATAGTGATTGAATTGGTGAGCGAGTCAGTAAGATAGTGATTGAATTGGTGAGTTAGTCGGTAAAATAGTGATTGAATTGGTGAGTGAGTCAGTAAGATAGTGATTGAATTGGTGAGTGAGTCAGTAAGATAGTGATTGAATTGGTGAGTTAGTCGGTAAAATAGTGATTGAATTGGTGAGTGAGTCAGTAAGACAGTGATTGAATTGGTGAGTGAGTCAGTAAGATAGTGACTGAATTGGTGAGTGAGTTAGTCAGTAAAATAGTGACTGAATTGGTGAGTTAGTCAGTAAAATAGTGATTGAATTGGTGAGTGAGTCAGTAAGATGGTGATTGAATTGGTGAGTTAGTCAGTAAGATAGTGACTGAATTGGTGAGTTAGTCAGTAAGATGGTGATTGAATTGGTGAGTGAGTCAGTAAGATAGTGATTGAATTGGTGAGTAAGTCCTTAAGATGGTGATTGAATTGGTGAGTTAGTCAGTAAAATAGTGATTGAATTGGTGAGTGAGTCAGTAAAATAGTGATTGAATTGGTGAGTGAGTCAGTAAGATAGTGATTGAATTGGTGAGTGAGTCAGTAAGATAGTGACTGAATTGGTGAGTGAGTTAGTCAGTAAAATAGTGACTGAATTGGTGAGTGAGTCAGTAAAATAGTGATTGAATTGATGAGTGAGTCAATAAGATAGTGATTGAATTGGTGAGTTAGTCGGTAAAATAGTGATTGAATTGGTGAGTGAGTCAGTAAGATAGTGATTGAATTGGTGAGTTAGTCGGTAAAATAGTGATTGAATTGGTGAGTGAGTCAGTAAGATAGTGATTGAATTGGTGAGTGAGTCAGTAAGATAGTGATTGAATTGGTGAGTGAGTCGGTAAAATAGTGATTGAATTGGTGAGTGAGTCAGTAAGATAGTGATTGAATTGGTGAGTGAGTCAGTAAGATAGTGATTGAATTGATGAGTGAGTCAGTAAGATAGTGATTGAATTGGTGAGTGAGTCGGTAAAATAGTGATTGAATTGGTGAGTGAGTCAGTAAGATAGTGATTGAATTGGTGAGTTAGTCGGTAAAATAGTGATTGAATTGGTGAGTGAGTCAGTAAGATAGTGACTGAATTTGTGTGATAGTGATTGAATTGGTGAGTGAGTCAGTAAGATAGTGATTGAATTGGTGAGTGAGTCAGTAAGACAGTGATTGAATTGGTGAGTGAGTCAGTAAGATAGTGATTGAATTGGTGAGTGAGTCAGTAAGATAGTGATTGAATTGGTGAGTGAGTCAGTAAGATAGTGATTGAATTGGTGAGTGAGTCGGTAAAATAGTGATTGAATTGGTGAGTGAGTCAGTAAGATAGTGACTGAATTTGTGTGATAGTGATTGAATTGGTGAGTGAGTCAGTAAGATAGTGATTGAATTGGTGAGTGAGTCAGTAAGACAGTGATTGAATTGGTGAGTGAGTCAGTAAGATAGTGATTGAATTGGTGAGTGAGTCAGTAAGATAGTGATTGAATTGGTGAGTGAGTCAGTGAGACAGTGATTGAATTGGTGAGTGAGTCAGTAAAATAGTGATTGAATTGGTGTGTTAGTCAGTAAGATAGTGATTGAATTGGTGAGTCAGTAAAATAGTGATTGAATTGGTGAGTTAGTCAGTAAAATAGTGATTGAATTGGTGAGTGAGTCACTAAGATAGTGATTGAATTGGTGAGTGAGTCAGTAAGATAGTGACTGAATTGGTGAGTGAGTTAGTCAGTAAAATAGTGACTGAATTGGTGAGTTAGTCAGTAAAATAGTGATTGAATTGGTGAGTGAGTCAGTAAGATGGTGATTGAATTGGTGAGTTAGTCAGTAAGATAGTGATTGAATTGATGAGTGAGTCAATAAGATAGTGATTGAATTGGTGAGTTAGTCGGTAAAATAGTGATTGAATTGGTGAGTGAGTCAGTAAGATAGTGATTGAATTGGTGAGTTAGTCGGTAAAATAGTGATTGAATTGGTGAGTGAGTCAGTAAGATAGTGATTGAATTGGTGAGTGAGTCAGTAAGATAGTGATTGAATTGGTGAGTGAGTCGGTAAAATAGTGATTGAATTGGTGAGTGAGTCAGTAAGATAGTGATTGAATTGGTGAGTGAGTCAGTAAGATAGTGATTGAATTGATGAGTGAGTCAGTAAGATAGTGATTGAATTGGTGAGTGAGTCGGTAAAATAGTGATTGAATTGGTGAGTGAGTCAGTAAGATAGTGACTGAATTGGTGAGTGAGTCAGTAAGATAGTGATTGAATTGGTGAGTGAGTCAGTAAGATAGTGATTGAATTGGTGAGTTAGTCAGTAAGATAGTGATTGAATTGGTGAGTTAGTTGGTAAAATAGTGATTGAATTGGTGAGTGAGTCAGTAAGATAGTGATTGAATTGGTAAGTGAGTCAGTAAGATAGTGACTGAATTTGTGTGATAGTGATTGAATTGGTGAGTGAGTCAGTAAGATAGTGATTGAATTGGTGAGTGAGTCAGTAAGACAGTGATTGACTTGGTGAGTGAGTCAGTAAGATAGTGATTGAATTGGTGAGTGAGTCAGTAAGATAGTGATTGAATTGGTGAGTGAGTCAGTAAGATAGTGATTGAATTGGTGAGTGAGACAATGATTGAATTGGTGAGTTAGTCAGTAAAATAGTGATTGAATTGGTGAGTTAGTCAGTAAGATAGTGATTGAATTGGTGAGTCAGTAAAATAGTGATTGAATTGGTGAGTGAGTCGGTAAAATAGTGATTGAATTGGTGAGTGAGTCAGTAAGATAGTGACTGAATTTGTGTGATAGTGATTGAATTGGTGAGTGAGTCAGTAAGATAGTGATTGAATTGGTGAGTGAGTCAGTAAGACAGTGATTGAATTGGTGAGTGAGTCAGTAAGATAGTGATTGAATTGGTGAGTGAGTCAGTAAGATAGTGATTGAATTGGTGAGTGAGTCAGTGAGACAGTGATTGAATTGGTGAGTGAGTCAGTAAAATAGTGATTGAATTGGTGAGTTAGTCAGTAAGATAGTGATTGAATTGGTGAGTCAGTAAAATAGTGATTGAATTGGTGAGTTAGTCAGTAAAATAGTGATTGAATTGGTGAGTGAGTCACTAAGATAGTGATTGAATTGGTGAGTGAGTCAGTAAGATAGTGACTGAATTGGTGAGTGAGTTAGTCAGTAAAATAGTGACTGAATTGGTGAGTTAGTCAGTAAAATAGTGATTGAATTGGTGAGTGAGTCAGTAAGATGGTGATTGAATTGGTGAGTTAGTCAGTAAGATAGTGATTGAATTGATGAGTGAGTCAATAAGATAGTGATTGAATTGGTGAGTTAGTCGGTAAAATAGTGATTGAATTGGTGAGTGAGTCAGTAAGATAGTGATTGAATTGGTGAGTTAGTCGGTAAAATAGTGATTGAATTGGTGAGTGAGTCAGTAAGATAGTGATTGAATTGGTGAGTGAGTCAGTAAGATAGTGATTGAATTGGTGAGTGAGTCGGTAAAATAGTGATTGAATTGGTGAGTGAGTCAGTAAGATAGTGATTGAATTGGTGAGTGAGTCAGTAAGATAGTGATTGAATTGATGAGTGAGTCAGTAAGATAGTGATTGAATTGGTGAGTTAGTCGGTAAAATAGTGATTGAATTGGTGAGTGAGTCAGTAAGATAGTGATTGAATTGGTGAGTGAGTCAGTAAGATAGTGATTGAATTGGTGAGTGAGTCAGTAAGATAGTGATTGAATTGGTGAGTTAGTTGGTAAAATAGTGATTGAATTGGTGAGTGAGTCAGTAAGATAGTGATTGAATTGGTAAGTGAGTCAGTAAGATAGTGACTGAATTTGTGTGATAGTGATTGAATTGGTGAGTGAGTCAGTAAGATAGTGATTGAATTGGTGAGTGAGTCAGTAAGACAGTGATTGACTTGGTGAGTGAGTCAGTAAGATAGTGATTGAATTGGTGAGTGAGTCAGTAAGATAGTGATTGAATTGGTGAGTGAGTCAGTAAGATAGTGATTGAATTGGTGAGTGAGACAGTGATTGAATTGGTGAGTTAGTCAGTAAAATAGTGATTGAATTGGTGAGTTAGTCAGTAAGATAGTGATTGAATTGGTGAGTCAGTAAAATAGTGATTGAATTGGTGAGTTAGTCAGTAAAATAGTGATTGAATTGGTGAGTTAGTCAGTAAGATAGTGATTGAATTTGTGTGATAGTGATTGAATTGGTGAGTAAGTCCTTAAGATGGTGATTGAATTGGTGAGTTAGTCAGTAAAATAGTGATTGAATTGGTGAGTGAGTCAGTAAAATAGTGATTGAATTGGTGAGTGAGTCAGTAAGATAGTGATTGAATTGGTGAGTGAGTCAGTAAGATAGTGACTGAATTGGTGAGTGAGTTAGTCAGTAAAATAGTGACTGAATTGGTGAGTGAGTCAGTAAAATAGTGATTGAATTGATGAGTGAGTCAATAAGATAGTGATTGAATTGGTGAGTTAGTCGGTAAAATAGTGATTGAATTGGTGAGTGAGTCAGTAAGATAGTGATTGAATTGGTGAGTTAGTCGGTAAAATAGTGATTGAATTGGTGAGTGAGTCAGTAAGATAGTGATTGAATTGGTGAGTGAGTCAGTAAGATAGTGATTGAATTGGTGAGTGAGTCGGTAAAATAGTGATTGAATTGGTGAGTGAGTCAGTAAGATAGTGATTGAATTGGTGAGTGAGTCAGTAAGATAGTGATTGAATTGATGAGTGAGTCAGTAAGATAGTGATTGAATTGGTGAGTGAGTCGGTAAAATAGTGATTGAATTGGTGAGTGAGTCAGTAAGATAGTGATTGAATTGGTGAGTTAGTCGGTAAAATAGTGATTGAATTGGTGAGTGAGTCAGTAAGATAGTGACTGAATTTGTGTGATAGTGATTGAATTGGTGAGTGAGTCAGTAAGATAGTGATTGAATTGGTGAGTGAGTCAGTAAGACAGTGATTGAATTGGTGAGTGAGTCAGTAAGATAGTGATTGAATTGGTGAGTGAGTCAGTAAGATAGTGATTGAATTGGTGAGTGAGTCGGTAAAATAGTGATTGAATTGGTGAGTGAGTCAGTAAGATAGTGATTAAATTGGTGAGTGAGTCAGTAAGATAGTGATTGAATTGGTGAGTGAGTCAGTAAGATAGTGATTGAATTGGTGAGTGAGTCAGTAAGACAGTGATTGAATTGGTGAGTGAGTCAGTAAGATAGTGATTGAATTGGTGAGTGAGTCAGTAAAATAGTGATTGAATTGGTGAGTGAGTCAGTAAGATAGTGACTGAATTTGTGTGATAGTGATTGAATTGGTGAGTGAGTCAGTAAGATAGTGATTGAATTGGTGAGTGAGTCAGTAAGACAGTGATTGAATTGGTGAGTGAGTCAGTAAGATAGTGATTGAATTGGTGAGTGAGTCAGTAAGATAGTGATTGAATTGGTGAGTGAGTCAGTGAGACAGTGATTGAATTGGTGAGTGAGTCAGTAAAATAGTGATTGAATTGGTGAGTTAGTCAGTAAGATAGTGATTGAATTGGTGAGTCAGTAAAATAGTGATTGAATTGGTGAGTTAGTCAGTAAAATAGTGATTGAATTGGTGTGTTAGTCAGTAAGATAGTGATTGAATTGGTGAGTCAGTAAAATAGTGATTGAATTGGTGAGTTAGTCAGTAAAATAGTGATTGAATTGGTGAGTGAGTCACTAAGATAGTGATTGAATTGGTGAGTGAGTCAGTAAGATAGTGACTGAATTGGTGAGTGAGTTAGTCAGTAAAATAGTGACTGAATTGGTGAGTTAGTCAGTAAAATAGTGATTGAATTGGTGAGTGAGTCAGTAAGATGGTGATTGAATTGGTGAGTTAGTCAGTAAGATAGTGATTGAATTGATGAGTGAGTCAATAAGATAGTGATTGAATTGGTGAGTTAGTCGGTAAAATAGTGATTGAATTGGTGAGTGAGTCAGTAAGATAGTGATTGAATTGGTGAGTTAGTCGGTAAAATAGTGATTGAATTGGTGAGTGAGTCAGTAAGATAGTGATTGAATTGGTGAGTGAGTCAGTAAGATAGTGATTGAATTGGTGAGTGAGTCGGTAAAATAGTGATTGAATTGGTGAGTGAGTCAGTAAGATAGTGATTGAATTGGTGAGTGAGTCAGTAAGATAGTGATTGAATTGATGAGTGAGTCAGTAAGATAGTGATTGAATTGGTGAGTTAGTCGGTAAAATAGTGATTGAATTGGTGAGTGAGTCAGTAAGATAGTGACTGAATTGGTGAGTGAGTCAGTAAGATAGTGATTGAATTGGTGAGTGAGTCAGTAAGATAGTGATTGAATTGGTGAGTTAGTCAGTAAGATAGTGATTGAATTGGTGAGTTAGTTGGTAAAATAGTGATTGAATTGGTGAGTGAGTCAGTAAGATAGTGATTGAATTGGTAAGTGAGTCAGTAAGATAGTGACTGAATTTGTGTGATAGTGATTGAATTGGTGAGTGAGTCAGTAAGATAGTGATTGAATTGGTGAGTGAGTCAGTAAGACAGTGATTGACTTGGTGAGTGAGTCAGTAAGATAGTGATTGAATTGGTGAGTGAGTCAGTAAGATAGTGATTGAATTGGTGAGTGAGTCAGTAAGATAGTGATTGAATTGGTGAGTGAGACAATGATTGAATTGGTGAGTTAGTCAGTAAAATAGTGATTGAATTGGTGAGTTAGTCAGTAAGATAGTGATTGAATTGGTGAGTCAGTAAAATAGTGATTGAATTGGTGAGTGAGTCGGTAAAATAGTGATTGAATTGGTGAGTGAGTCAGTAAGATAGTGACTGAATTTGTGTGATAGTGATTGAATTGGTGAGTGAGTCAGTAAGATAGTGATTGAATTGGTGAGTGAGTCAGTAAGACAGTGATTGAATTGGTGAGTGAGTCAGTAAGATAGTGATTGAATTGGTGAGTGAGTCAGTAAGATAGTGATTGAATTGGTGAGTGAGTCAGTGAGACAGTGATTGAATTGGTGAGTGAGTCAGTAAAATAGTGATTGAATTGGTGAGTTAGTCAGTAAGATAGTGATTGAATTGGTGAGTCAGTAAAATAGTGATTGAATTGGTGAGTTAGTCAGTAAAATAGTGATTGAATTGGTGAGTGAGTCACTAAGATAGTGATTGAATTGGTGAGTGAGTCAGTAAGATAGTGACTGAATTGGTGAGTGAGTTAGTCAGTAAAATAGTGACTGAATTGGTGAGTTAGTCAGTAAAATAGTGATTGAATTGGTGAGTGAGTCAGTAAGATGGTGATTGAATTGGTGAGTTAGTCAGTAAGATAGTGATTGAATTGATGAGTGAGTCAATAAGATAGTGATTGAATTGGTGAGTTAGTCGGTAAAATAGTGATTGAATTGGTGAGTGAGTCAGTAAGATAGTGATTGAATTGGTGAGTTAGTCGGTAAAATAGTGATTGAATTGGTGAGTGAGTCAGTAAGATAGTGATTGAATTGGTGAGTGAGTCAGTAAGATAGTGATTGAATTGGTGAGTGAGTCGGTAAAATAGTGATTGAATTGGTGAGTGAGTCAGTAAGATAGTGATTGAATTGGTGAGTGAGTCAGTAAGATAGTGATTGAATTGATGAGTGAGTCAGTAAGATAGTGATTGAATTGGTGAGTTAGTCGGTAAAATAGTGATTGAATTGGTGAGTGAGTCAGTAAGATAGTGATTGAATTGGTGAGTGAGTCAGTAAGATAGTGATTGAATTGGTGAGTTAGTCAGTAAGATAGTGATTGAATTGGTGAGTTAGTTGGTAAAATAGTGATTGAATTGGTGAGTGAGTCAGTAAGATAGTGATTGAATTGGTAAGTGAGTCAGTAAGATAGTGACTGAATTTGTGTGATAGTGATTGAATTGGTGAGTGAGTCAGTAAGATAGTGATTGAATTGGTGAGTGAGTCAGTAAGACAGTGATTGACTTGGTGAGTGAGTCAGTAAGATAGTGATTGAATTGGTGAGTGAGTCAGTAAGATAGTGATTGAATTGGTGAGTGAGTCAGTAAGATAGTGATTGAATTGGTGAGTGAGACAGTGATTGAATTGGTGAGTTAGTCAGTAAAATAGTGATTGAATTGGTGAGTTAGTCAGTAAGATAGTGATTGAATTGGTGAGTCAGTAAAATAGTGATTGAATTGGTGAGTTAGTCAGTAAAATAGTGATTGAATTGGTGAGTTAGTCAGTAAGATAGTGATTGAATTTGTGTGATAGTGATTGAATTGGTGAGTAAGTCCTTAAGATGGTGATTGAATTGGTGAGTTAGTCAGTAAAATAGTGATTGAATTGGTGAGTGAGTCAGTAAAATAGTGATTGAATTGGTGAGTGAGTCAGTAAGATAGTGATTGAATTGGTGAGTGAGTCAGTAAGATAGTGACTGAATTGGTGAGTGAGTTAGTCAGTAAAATAGTGACTGAATTGGTGAGTGAGTCAGTAAAATAGTGATTGAATTGATGAGTGAGTCAATAAGATAGTGATTGAATTGGTGAGTTAGTCGGTAAAATAGTGATTGAATTGGTGAGTGAGTCAGTAAGATAGTGATTGAATTGGTGAGTTAGTCGGTAAAATAGTGATTGAATTGGTGAGTGAGTCAGTAAGATAGTGATTGAATTGGTGAGTGAGTCAGTAAGATAGTGATTGAATTGGTGAGTGAGTCGGTAAAATAGTGATTGAATTGGTGAGTGAGTCAGTAAGATAGTGATTGAATTGGTGAGTGAGTCAGTAAGATAGTGATTGAATTGATGAGTGAGTCAGTAAGATAGTGATTGAATTGGTGAGTGAGTCGGTAAAATAGTGATTGAATTGGTGAGTGAGTCAGTAAGATAGTGATTGAATTGGTGAGTTAGTCGGTAAAATAGTGATTGAATTGGTGAGTGAGTCAGTAAGATAGTGACTGAATTTGTGTGATAGTGATTGAATTGGTGAGTGAGTCAGTAAGATAGTGATTGAATTGGTGAGTGAGTCAGTAAGACAGTGATTGAATTGGTGAGTGAGTCAGTAAGATAGTGATTGAATTGGTGAGTGAGTCAGTAAGATAGTGATTGAATTGGTGAGTGAGTCAGTAAGATAGTGATTGAATTGGTGAGTGAGTCGGTAAAATAGTGATTGAATTGGTGAGTGAGTCAGTAAGATAGTGATTGAATTGGTGAGTTAGTCGGTAAAATAGTGATTGAATTGGTGAGTGAGTCAGTAAGATAGTGACTGAATTTGTGTGATAGTGATTGAATTGGTGAGTGAGTCAGTAAGATAGTGATTGAATTGGTGAGTGAGTCAGTAAGACAGTGATTGAATTGGTGAGTGAGTCAGTAAGATAGTGATTGAATTGGTGAGTGAGTCAGTAAGATAGTGATTGAATTGGTGAGTGAGTCAGTGAGACAGTGATTGAATTGGTGAGTGAGTCAGTAAAATAGTGATTGAATTGGTGAGTTAGTCAGTAAGATAGTGATTGAATTGGTGAGTCAGTAAAATAGTGATTGAATTGGTGAGTTAGTCAGTAAAATAGTGATTGAATTGGTGAGTGAGTCAGTAAGATGGTGATTGAATTGGTGAGTTAGTCAGTAAGATAGTGATTGAATTGATGAGTGAGTCAATAAGATAGTGATTGAATTGGTGAGTTAGTCGGTAAAATAGTGATTGAATTGGTGAGTGAGTCAGTAAGATAGTGATTGAATTGGTGAGTTAGTCGGTAAAATAGTGATTGAATTGGTGAGTGAGTCAGTAAGATAGTGATTGAATTGGTGAGTGAGTCAGTAAGATAGTGATTGAATTGGTGAGTGAGTCGGTAAAATAGTGATTGAATTGGTGAGTGAGTCAGTAAGATAGTGATTGAATTGGTGAGTGAGTCAGTAAGATAGTGATTGAATTGATGAGTGAGTCAGTAAGATAGTGATTGAATTGGTGAGTTAGTCGGTAAAATAGTGATTGAATTGGTGAGTGAGTCAGTAAGATAGTGATTGAATTGGTGAGTGAGTCAGTAAGATAGTGATTGAATTGGTGAGTTAGTCAGTAAGATAGTGATTGAATTGGTGAGTTAGTTGGTAAAATAGTGATTGAATTGGTGAGTGAGTCAGTAAGATAGTGATTGAATTGGTAAGTGAGTCAGTAAGATAGTGACTGAATTTGTGTGATAGTGATTGAATTGGTGAGTGAGTCAGTAAGATAGTGATTGAATTGGTGAGTGAGTCAGTAAGACAGTGATTGACTTGGTGAGTGAGTCAGTAAGATAGTGATTGAATTGGTGAGTGAGTCAGTAAGATAGTGATTGAATTGGTGAGTGAGTCAGTAAGATAGTGATTGAATTGGTGAGTGAGACAGTGATTGAATTGGTGAGTTAGTCAGTAAAATAGTGATTGAATTGGTGAGTTAGTCAGTAAGATAGTGATTGAATTGGTGAGTCAGTAAAATAGTGATTGAATTGGTGAGTTAGTCAGTAAAATAGTGATTGAATTGGTGAGTTAGTCAGTAAGATAGTGATTGAATTTGTGTGATAGTGATTGAATTGGTGAGTAAGTCCTTAAGATGGTGATTGAATTGGTGAGTTAGTCAGTAAAATAGTGATTGAATTGGTGAGTGAGTCAGTAAAATAGTGATTGAATTGGTGAGTGAGTCAGTAAGATAGTGATTGAATTGGTGAGTGAGTCAGTAAGATAGTGACTGAATTGGTGAGTGAGTTAGTCAGTAAAATAGTGACTGAATTGGTGAGTGAGTCAGTAAAATAGTGATTGAATTGATGAGTGAGTCAATAAGATAGTGATTGAATTGGTGAGTTAGTCGGTAAAATAGTGATTGAATTGGTGAGTGAGTCAGTAAGATAGTGATTGAATTGGTGAGTTAGTCGGTAAAATAGTGATTGAATTGGTGAGTGAGTCAGTAAGATAGTGATTGAATTGGTGAGTGAGTCAGTAAGATAGTGATTGAATTGGTGAGTGAGTCGGTAAAATAGTGATTGAATTGGTGAGTGAGTCAGTAAGATAGTGATTGAATTGGTGAGTGAGTCAGTAAGATAGTGATTGAATTGATGAGTGAGTCAGTAAGATAGTGATTGAATTGGTGAGTGAGTCGGTAAAATAGTGATTGAATTGGTGAGTGAGTCAGTAAGATAGTGATTGAATTGGTGAGTTAGTCGGTAAAATAGTGATTGAATTGGTGAGTGAGTCAGTAAGATAGTGACTGAATTTGTGTGATAGTGATTGAATTGGTGAGTGAGTCAGTAAGATAGTGATTGAATTGGTGAGTGAGTCAGTAAGACAGTGATTGAATTGGTGAGTGAGTCAGTAAGATAGTGATTGAATTGGTGAGTGAGTCAGTAAGATAGTGATTGAATTGGTGAGTGAGTCAGTAAGATAGTGATTGAATTGGTGAGTGAGTCGGTAAAATAGTGATTGAATTGGTGAGTGAGTCAGTAAGATAGTGATTGAATTGGTGAGTTAGTCGGTAAAATAGTGATTGAATTGGTGAGTGAGTCAGTAAGATAGTGACTGAATTTGTGTGATAGTGATTGAATTGGTGAGTGAGTCAGTAAGATAGTGATTGAATTGGTGAGTGAGTCAGTAAGACAGTGATTGAATTGGTGAGTGAGTCAGTAAGATAGTGATTGAATTGGTGAGTGAGTCAGTAAGATAGTGATTGAATTGGTGAGTGAGTCAGTGAGACAGTGATTGAATTGGTGAGTGAGTCAGTAAAATAGTGATTGAATTGGTGAGTTAGTCAGTAAGATAGTGATTGAATTGGTGAGTCAGTAAAATAGTGATTGAATTGGTGAGTTAGTCAGTAAAATAGTGATTGAATTGGTGAGTGAGTCACTAAGATAGTGATTGAATTGGTGAGTGAGTCAGTAAGATAGTGACTGAATTGGTGAGTGAGTTAGTCAGTAAAATAGTGACTGAATTTGTGTGATAGTGATTGAATTGGTGAGTAAGTCCTTAAGATGGTGATTGAATTGGTGAGTTAGTCAGTAAAATAGTGATTGAATTGGTGAGTGAGTCAGTAAAATAGTGATTGAATTGGTGAGTGAGTCAGTAAGATAGTGATTGAATTGGTGAGTGAGTCAGTAAGATAGTGACTGAATTGGTGAGTGAGTTAGTCAGTAAAATAGTGACTGAATTGGTGAGTGAGTCAGTAAAATAGTGATTGAATTGATGAGTGAGTCAATAAGATAGTGATTGAATTGGTGAGTTAGTCGGTAAAATAGTGATTGAATTGGTGAGTGAGTCAGTAAGATAGTGATTGAATTGGTGAGTTAGTCGGTAAAATAGTGATTGAATTGGTGAGTGAGTCAGTAAGATAGTGATTGAATTGGTGAGTGAGTCAGTAAGATAGTGATTGAATTGGTGAGTGAGTCGGTAAAATAGTGATTGAATTGGTGAGTGAGTCAGTAAGATAGTGATTGAATTGGTGAGTGAGTCAGTAAGATAGTGATTGAATTGATGAGTGAGTCAGTAAGATAGTGATTGAATTGGTGAGTGAGTCGGTAAAATAGTGATTGAATTGGTGAGTGAGTCAGTAAGATAGTGATTGAATTGGTGAGTTAGTCGGTAAAATAGTGATTGAATTGGTGAGTGAGTCAGTAAGATAGTGACTGAATTTGTGTGATAGTGATTGAATTGGTGAGTGAGTCAGTAAGATAGTGATTGAATTGGTGAGTGAGTCAGTAAGACAGTGATTGAATTGGTGAGTGAGTCAGTAAGATAGTGATTGAATTGGTGAGTGAGTCAGTAAGATAGTGATTGAATTGGTGAGTGAGTCAGTAAGATAGTGATTGAATTGGTGAGTGAGTCGGTAAAATAGTGATTGAATTGGTGAGTGAGTCAGTAAGATAGTGATTGAATTGGTGAGTTAGTCGGTAAAATAGTGATTGAATTGGTGAGTGAGTCAGTAAGATAGTGACTGAATTTGTGTGATAGTGATTGAATTGGTGAGTGAGTCAGTAAGATAGTGATTGAATTGGTGAGTGAGTCAGTAAGACAGTGATTGAATTGGTGAGTGAGTCAGTAAGATAGTGATTGAATTGGTGAGTGAGTCAGTAAGATAGTGATTGAATTGGTGAGTGAGTCAGTGAGACAGTGATTGAATTGGTGAGTGAGTCAGTAAAATAGTGATTGAATTGGTGAGTTAGTCAGTAAGATAGTGATTGAATTGGTGAGTCAGTAAAATAGTGATTGAATTGGTGAGTTAGTCAGTAAAATAGTGATTGAATTGGTGAGTGAGTCACTAAGATAGTGATTGAATTGGTGAGTGAGTCAGTAAGATAGTGACTGAATTGGTGAGTGAGTTAGTCAGTAAAATAGTGACTGAATTGGTGAGTTAGTCAGTAAAATAGTGATTGAATTGGTGAGTGAGTCAGTAAGATGGTGATTGAATTGGTGAGTTAGTCAGTAAGATAGTGACTGAATTGGTGAGTTAGTCAGTAAGATGGTGATTGAATTGGTGAGTGAGTCAGTAAAATAGTGATTGAATTGATGAGTGAGTCAATAAGATAGTGATTGAATTGGTGAGTTAGTCGGTAAAATAGTGATTGAATTGGTGAGTGAGTCAGTAAGATAGTGATTGAATTGGTGAGTTAGTCGGTAAAATAGTGATTGAATTGGTGAGTGAGTCAGTAAGATAGTGATTGAATTGGTGAGTGAGTCAGTAAGATAGTGATTGAATTGGTGAGTGAGTAGGTAAAATAGTGATTGAATTGGTGAGTGAGTCAGTAAGATAGTGATTGAATTGGTGAGTGAGTCAGTAAGATAGTGATTGAATTGATGAGTGAGTCAGTAAGATAGTGATTGAATTGGTGAGTGAGTCGGTAAAATAGTGATTGAATTGGTGAGTGAGTCAGTAAGATAGTGATTGAATTGGTGAGTTAGTCGGTAAAATAGTGATTAAATTGGTGAGTGAGTCAGTAAGATAGTGACTGAATTTGTGTGATAGTGATTGAATTGGTGAGTGAGTCAGTAAGATAGTGATTGAATTGGTGAGTGAGTCAGTAAGGCAGTGATTGAATTGGTGAGTGAGTCAGTAAGATAGTGATTGAATTGGTGAGTGAGTCAGTAAGATAGTGATTGAATTGGTGAGTGAGTCAGTAAGATAGTGATTGAATTGGTGAGTGAGTCGGTAAAATAGTGATTGAATTGGTGAGTGAGTCAGTAAGATAGTGATTGAATTGGTGAGTTAGTCGGTAAAATAGTTTTTAAACTCATAGTTGCTGTCGACATAGGAAGTAAAGTAAGCAAATAACACCGAATAAACGGCAAGGTAAAGACTATGTCTAATTATAGTAAATACGTACTGCGTGCGTGACTCGAACCGGCGCTCGCGTACGGCACCTAATCGCCTAGCTTCACGCCACTACACGTCTTCCCCTCGGCCACCGGGCATCCCCAAAAAAGGATGCTTAATAACCGAGCTTATTACGTGCAGAGAACGTGAAACGCGATACGCGCCACACAGCATGGCCAGAATGCGGCAAAGGCCTTCAGATCTGGCTGTAGTAGGATGGTGAAAGTAATGGTACAGCATTTTAACAGTGAATAAGCACTGAGAAATAATTTTTAAACTCATAGTTGCTGTCGACATAGGAAGTAAAGTAAGCAAATAACACCGAATAAACGGCAAGGTAAAGACTATGTCTAATTATAGTAAATACGTACTGCGTGCGTGACTCGAACCGGCACTCGCGTACGGCACCTAATCGCCTAGCTTCACGCCACTACACGTCTTCCCCTCGGCCACCGGGCATCCCCAAAAAAGGATGCTTAATAACCGAGCTTATTACGTGCAATAGTGATTGAATTGGTGAGTGAGTCAGTAAGATAGTGACTGAATTTGTGTGATAGTGATTGAATTGGTGAGTGAGTCAGTAAGATAGTGATTGAATTGGTGAGTGAGTCAGTAAGACAGTGATTGAATTGGTGAGTGAGTCAGTAAGATAGTGATTGAATTGGTGAGTGAGTCAGTAAGATAGTGATTGAATTGGTGAGTGAGTCAGTGAGACAGTGATTGAATTGGTGAGTGAGTCAGTAAAATAGTGATTGAATTGGTGAGTTAGTCAGTAAGATAATGATTGAATTGGTGAGTCAGTAAAATAGTGATTGAATTGGTGAGTTAGTCAGCAAAATAGTGATTGAATTGGTGAGTGAGTCACTAAGATAGTGATTGAATTGGTGAGTGAGTCAGTAAGATAGTGACTGAATTGGTGAGTGAGTTAGTCAGTAAAATAGTGACTGAATTGGTGAGTTAGTCAGTAAAATAGTGATTGAATTGGTGAGTGAGTCAGTAAGATGGTGATTGAATTGGTGAGTTAGTCAGTAAGATAGTGACTGAATTGGTGAGTTAGTCAGTAAGATAGTGATTGAATTGGTGAGTTAGTCGGTAAAATAGTGATTAAATTGGTGAGTGAGTCAGTGAGACAGTGATTGAATTGGTGAGTGAGTCAGTGAGACAGTGATTGAATTGGTGAGTGAGTCGGTAAGATAGTGATTGAATTGGTGAGTGAGTCAGTAAGATAGTGATTGAATTGGTGAGTGAGTCTATAAAATAGTGATTGAATTGGTGAGTGAGTCAGTAAGATAGTGATTGAATTGGTGAGTGAGTCAGTAAGATAGTGATTGAATTGGTGAGTGAGTCAGTAAGATAGTGATTGAATTGGTGAGTGAGTCAGTAAGATAGTGATTGAATTGGTGAGGGAGTCAGTAAGATAGTGATTGAATTGGTGAGTTAGTCGGTAAAATAGTGATTGAATTGGTGAGTGAGTCAGTAAGATAGTGATTGAATTGGTGAGTGAGTCAGTAAGATAGTGATTGAATTGGTGAGTTAGTCGGTAAAATAGTGATTGAATTGGTGAGTGAGTCAGTAAGACAGTGATTGAATTGGTGAGTGAGTCAGTAAGATAGTGACTGAATTGGTGAGTGAGTTAGTCAGTAAAATAGTGACTGAATTGGTGAGTTAGTCAGTAAAATAGTGATTGAATTGGTGAGTGAGTCAGTAAGATGGTGATTGAATTGGTGAGTTAGTCAGTAAGATAGTGACTGAATTGGTGAGTTAGTCAGTAAGATGGTGATTGAATTGGTGAGTGAGTCAGTAAGATAGTGATTGAATTGGTGAGTGAGTCAGTAAGATAGTGATTGAATTGGTGAGTGAGTCGGTAAAATAGTGATTGAATTGGTGAGTGAGTCAGTAAGATAGTGATTGAATTGGTGAGTTAGTCGGTAAAATAGTGATTGAATTGGTGAGTGAGTCAGTAAGATAGTGACTGAATTTGTGTGATAGTGATTGAATTGGTGAGTGAGTCAGTAAGATAGTGATTGAATTGGTGAGTGAGTCAGTAAGACAGTGATTGAATTGGTGAGTGAGTCAGTAAGATAGTGATTGAATTGGTGAGTGAGTCAGTAAGATAGTGATTGAATTGGTGAGTGAGTCGGTAAAATAGTGATTGAATTGGTGAGTGAGTCAGTAAGATAGTGATTGAATTGGTGAGTTAGTCGGTAAAATAGTGATTGAATTGGTGAGTGAGTCAGTAAGATAGTGACTGAATTTGTGTGATAGTGATTGAATTGGTGAGTGAGTCAGTAAGATAGTGATTGAATTGGTGAGTGAGTCAGTAAGACAGTGATTGAATTGGTGAGTGTGTCAGTAAGATAGTGATTGAATTGGTGAGTGAGTCAGTAAGATAGTGATTGAATTGGTGAGTGAGTCAGTGAGACAGTGATTGAATTGGTGAGTGAGTCAGTAAAATAGTGATTGAATTGGTGAGTGAGTCAGTAAGATAGTGATTGAATTGGTGAGTTAGTCGGTAAAATAGTGATTGAATTGGTGAGTGAGTCAGTAAGATAGTGACTGAATTTGTGTGATAGTGATTGAATTGGTGAGTGCGTCAGTAAGATAGTGATTGAATTGGTGAGTGAGTCAGTAAGATAGTGATTGAATTGGTGAGGGAGTCGGTGAGACAGTGATTGAATTGGTGAGGGAGTCAGTAAAATAGTGATTGAATTGGTGAGTTAGTCAGTAAGATAGTGATTGAATTGGAGAGTCAGTAAAATAGTGATTGAATTGGTGAGTTAGTCAGTAAAATAGTGATTGAATTGGTGAGTTAGTCAGTAAGATAGTGATTGAATTTGTGTGATAGTGATTGAATTGGTGAGTAAGTCCTTAAGATGGTGATTGAATTGGTGAGTTAGTCTGTAAAATAGTGATTGAATTGGTGAGTGAGTCACTAAGATAGTGATTGAATTGGTGAGTGAGTCAGTAAGATAGTGACTGAATTGGTGAGTGAGTTAGTCAGTAAAATAGTGACTGAATTGGTGAGTTAGTCAGTAAAATAGTGATTGAATTGGTGAGTGAGTCAGTAAGATGGTGATTGAATTGGTGAGTTAGTCAGTAAGATAGTGACTGAATTGGTGAGTTAGTCAGTAAGATGGTGATTGAATTGGTGAGTTAGTCAGTAAGATAGTGATTGAATTGGTGAGTTAGTCGGTAAAATAGTGATTGAATTGGTGAGTGAGTCAGTGAGACAGTGATTGAATTGGTGAGTGAGTCAGTAAAATAGTGATTGAATTGGTGAGTGAGTCAGTAAGATAGTGATTGAATTGGTGAGTTAGTCGGTAAAATAGTGATTGAATTGGTGAGTGAGTCAGTAAGATAGTGACTGAATTTGTGTGATAGTGATTGAATTGATGAGTGCGTCAGTAAGATAGTGATTGAATTGGTGAGTGAGTCAGTAAGACAGTGATTGAATTGGTGAGTGAGTCAGTAAGATAGTGATTGAATTGGTGAGTCGGTGAGACAGTGATTGAATTGGTGAGGGAGTCAGTAAAATAGTGATTGAATTGGTGAGTTAGTCAGTAAGATAGTGATTGAATTGGTGAGTCAGTAAAATAGTGATTGAATTGGTGAGTTAGTCAGTAAAATAGTGATTGAATTGGTGAGTTAGTCAGTAAGATAGTGATTGAATTTGTGTGATAGTGATTGAATTGGTGAGTAAGTCCTTAAGATGGTGATTGAATTGGTGAGTTAGTCAGTAAAATAGTGATTGAATTGGTGAGTGAGTCAGTAAAATAGTGATTGAATTGGTGAGTGAGTCACTAAGATAGTGATTGAATTGGTGAGTGAGTCAGTAAGATAGTGACTGAATTGGTGAGTGAGTTAGTCAGTAAAATAGTGACTGAATTGGTGAGTTAGTCAGTAAAATAGTGATTGAATTGGTGAGTTAGTCAGTAAGATGGTGATTGAATTGGTGAGTTAGTCAGTAAGATAGTGACTGAATTGGTGAGTTAGTCAGTAAGATGGTGATTGAATTGGTGAGTTAGTCAGTAAGATAGTGATTGAATTGGTGAGTTAGTCGGTAAAATAGTGATTAAATTGGTGAGTGAGTCAGTGAGACAGTGATTGAATTGGTGAGTGAGTCAGTGAGACAGTGATTGAATTGGTGAGTGAGTCGGTAAGATAGTGATTGAATTGGTGAGTGAGTCAGTAAGATAGTGATTGAATTGGTGAGTGAGTCTATAAAATAGTGATTGAATTGGTGAGTGAGTCAGTAAGATAGTGATTGAATTGGTGAGTGAGTCAGTAAGATAGTGATTGAATTGGTGAGTTAGTCGGTAAAATAGTGATTGAATTGGTGAGTGAGTCAGTAAGATAGTGACTGAATTGGTGAGTGAGTCAATAAGATAGTGATTGAATTGGTGAGTGAGTCAGTAAGATAGTGATTGAATTGGTGAGTTAGTCAGTAAGATAGTGATTGAATTGGTGAGTTAGTTGGTAAAATAGTGATTGAATTGGTGAGTGAGTCAGTAAGATAGTGATTGAATTGGTAAGTGAGTCAGTAAGATAGTGACTGAATTTGTGTGATAGTGATTGAATTGGTGAGTGAGTCAGTAAGATAGTGATTGAATTGGTGAGTGAGTCAGTAAGACAGTGATTGACTTGGTGAGTGAGTCAGTAAGATAGTGATTGAATTGGTGAGTGAGTCAGTAAGATAGTGATTGAATTGGTGAGTGAGTCAGTAAGATAGTGATTGAATTGGTGAGTGAGACAGTGATTGAATTGGTGAGTTAGTCAGTAAAATAGTGATTGAATTGGTGAGTTAGTCAGTAAGATAGTGATTGAATTGGTGAGTCAGTAAAATAGTGATTGAATTGGTGAGTTAGTCAGTAAAATAGTGATTGAATTGGTGAGTTAGTCAGTAAGATAGTGATTGAATTTGTGTGATAGTGATTGAATTGGTGAGTAAGTCCTTAAGATGGTGATTGAATTGGTGAGTTAGTCAGTAAAATAGTGATTGAATTGGTGAGTGAGTCAGTAAAATAGTGATTGAATTGGTGAGTGAGTCAGTAAGATAGTGATTGAATTGGTGAGTGAGTCAGTAAGATAGTGACTGAATTGGTGAGTGAGTTAGTCAGTAAAATAGTGACTGAATTGGTGAGTGAGTCAGTAAAATAGTGATTGAATTGATGAGTGAGTCAATAAGATAGTGATTGAATTGGTGAGTTAGTCGGTAAAATAGTGATTGAATTGGTGACTGAGTCAGTAAGATAGTGATTGAATTGGTGAGTTAGTCGGTAAAATAGTGATTGAATTGGTGAGTGAGTCAGTAAGATAGTGATTGAATTGGTGAGTGAGTCAGTAAAATAGTGATTGAATTGGTGAGTGAGTCGGTAAAATAGTGATTGAATTGGTGAGTGAGTCAGTAAGATAGTGATTGAATTGGTGAGTGAGTCAGTAAGATAGTGATTGAATTGATGAGTGAGTCAGTAAGATAGTGATTGAATTGGTGAGTGAGTCGGTAAAATAGTGATTGAATTGGTGAGTGAGTCAGTAAGATAGTGATTGAATTGGTGAGTTAGTCGGTAAAATAGTGATTGAATTGGTGAGTGAGTCAGTAAGATAGTGACTGAATTTGTGTGATAGTGATTGAATTGGTGAGTGAGTCAGTAAGATAGTGATTGAATTGGTGAGTGAGTCAGTAAGACAGTGATTGAATTGGTGAGTGAGTCAGTAAGATAGTGATTGAATTGGTGAGTGAGTCAGTAAGATAGTGATTGAATTGGTGAGTGAGTCAGTAAGATAGTGATTGAATTGGTGAGTGAGTCGGTAAAATAGTGATTGAATTGGTGAGTGAGTCAGTAAGATAGTGATTGAATTGGTGAGTTAGTCGGTAAAATAGTGATTGAATTGATGAGTGAGTCAGTAAGATAGTGACTGAATTTGTGTGATAGTGATTGAATTGGTGAGTGAGTCAGTAAGATAGTGATTGAATTGGTGAGTGAGTCAGTAAGACAGTGATTGAATTGGTGAGTGAGTCAGTAAGATAGTGATTGAATTGGTGAGTGAGTCAGTAAGATAGTGATTGAATTGGTGAGTGAGTCAGTGAGACAGTGATTGAATTGGTGAGTGAGTCAGTAAAATAGTGATTGAATTGGTGAGTTAGTCAGTAAGATAGTGATTGAATTGGTGAGTCAGTAAAATAGTGATTGAATTGGTGAGTTAGTCAGTAAAATAGTGATTGAATTGGTGAGTTAGTCAGTAAGATAGTGATTGAATTTGTGTGATAGTGATTGAATTGGTGAGTTAGTCAGTAAAATAGTGATTGAATTGGTGAGTGAGTCAGTAAAATAGTGATTGAATTGGTGAGTGAGTCAGTAAGACAGTGATTGAATTGGTGAGTAAGTCAGTAAGATAGTGACTGAATTGGTGAGTGAGTTAGTCAGTAAAATAGTGACTGAATTGGTGAGTTAGTCAGTAAAATAGTGATTGAATTGGTGAGTGAGTCAGTAAAATAGTGATTGAATTGGTGAGTGAGTCAGTAAGACAGTGATTGAATTGGTGAGTAAGTCAGTAAGATAGTGACTGAATTGGTGAGTGAGTTAGTCAGTAAAATAGTGACTGAATTGGTGAGTTAGTCAGTAAAATAGTGATTGAATTGGTGAGTGAGTCAGTAAAATAGTGATTGAATTGGTGAGTTAGTCAGTAAAATAGTGATTGAATTGGTGAGTTAGTCAGTAAGATAGTGATTGAATTTGTGTGATAGTGATTGAATTGGTGAGTAAGTCCTTAAGATGGTGATTGAATTGGTGAGTGAGTCAGTAAAATAGTGATTGAATTGGTGAGTGAGTCAGTAAGATAGTGATTGAATTGGTGAGTGAGTCAGTAAGATAGTGACTGAATTGGTGAGTGAGTTAGTCAGTAAAATAGTGACTGAATTGGTGAGTGAGTCAGTAAAATAGTGATTGAATTGATGAGTGAGTCAATAAGATAGTGATTGAATTGGTGAGTTAGTCGGTAAAATAGTGATTGAATTGGTGACTGAGTCAGTAAGATAGTGATTGAATTGGTGAGTTAGTCGGTAAAATAGTGATTGAATTGGTGAGTGAGTCAGTAAGATAGTGATTGAATTGGTGAGTGAGTCAGTAAAATAGTGATTGAATTGGTGAGTGAGTCGGTAAAATAGTGATTGAATTGGTGAGTGAGTCAGTAAGATAGTGATTGAATTGGTGAGTGAGTCAGTAAGATAGTGATTGAATTGATGAGTGAGTCAGTAAGATAGTGATTGAATTGGTGAGTGAGTCGGTAAAATAGTGATTGAATTGGTGAGTGAGTCAGTAAGATAGTGATTGAATTGGTGAGTTAGTCGGTAAAATAGTGATTGAATTGGTGAGTGAGTCAGTAAGATAGTGACTGAATTTGTGTGATAGTGATTGAATTGGTGAGTGAGTCAGTAAGATAGTGATTGAATTGGTGAGTGAGTCAGTAAGACAGTGATTGAATTGGTGAGTGAGTCAGTAAGATAGTGATTGAATTGGTGAGTGAGTCAGTAAGATAGTGATTGAATTGGTGAGTGAGTCAGTAAGATAGTGATTGAATTGGTGAGTGAGTCGGTAAAATAGTGATTGAATTGGTGAGTGAGTCAGTAAGATAGTGATTGAATTGGTGAGTTAGTCGGTAAAATAGTGATTGAATTGATGAGTGAGTCAGTAAGATAGTGACTGAATTTGTGTGATAGTGATTGAATTGGTGAGTGAGTCAGTAAGATAGTGATTGAATTGGTGAGTGAGTCAGTAAGACAGTGATTGAATTGGTGAGTGAGTCAGTAAGATAGTGATTGAATTGGTGAGTGAGTCAGTAAGATAGTGATTGAATTGGTGAGTGAGTCAGTGAGACAGTGATTGAATTGGTGAGTGAGTCAGTAAAATAGTGATTGAATTGGTGAGTTAGTCAGTAAGATAGTGATTGAATTGGTGAGTCAGTAAAATAGTGATTGAATTGGTGAGTTAGTCAGTAAAATAGTGATTGAATTGGTGAGTTAGTCAGTAAGATAGTGATTGAATTTGTGTGATAGTGATTGAATTGGTGAGTTAGTCAGTAAAATAGTGATTGAATTGGTGAGTGAGTCAGTAAAATAGTGATTGAATTGGTGAGTGAGTCAGTAAGACAGTGATTGAATTGGTGAGTAAGTCAGTAAGATAGTGACTGAATTGGTGAGTGAGTTAGTCAGTAAAATAGTGACTGAATTGGTGAGTTAGTCAGTAAAATAGTGATTGAATTGGTGAGTGAGTCAGTAAAATAGTGATTGAATTGGTGAGTGAGTCAGTAAGACAGTGATTGAATTGGTGAGTAAGTCAGTAAGATAGTGACTGAATTGGTGAGTGAGTTAGTCAGTAAAATAGTGACTGAATTGGTGAGTTAGTCAGTAAAATAGTGATTGAATTGGTGAGTGAGTCAGTAAGATGGTGATTGAATTGGTGAGTTAGTCAGTAAGATAGTGACTGAATTGGTGAGTTAGTCAGTAAGATGGTGATTGAATTGGTGAGTTAGTCAGTAAGATAGTGATTGAATTGGTGAGTTAGTCGGTAAAATAGTGATTGAATTGGTGAGTGAGTCAGTGAGACAGTGATTGAATTGGTGAGTGAGTCGGTAAGATAGTGATTGAATTGGTGAGTGAGTCAGTAAGATAGTGATTGAATTGGTGAGTGAGTCAGTAAAATAGTGATTGAATTGGTGAGTGAGTCAGTAAGATAGTGATTGAATTGGTGAGTGAGTCTCTAAGATAGTGATTGAATTGGTGAGTGAGTCAGTAAGATAGTGATTGAATTGGTGAGTGAGTCAGTAAGATAGTGATTGAATTGGTGAGTGAGTCAGTAAGATAGTGATTGAATTGGTGAGTGAGTCAGTAAGATAGTGATTGAATTGGTGAGTTAGTCAGTAAGAGAGTGATTGAATTGGTGAGTGAGTCGGTAAAATAGTGATTGAATTGGTGAGTGAGTCAGTAAGATAGTGATTGAATTTGTGTGATAGTGATTGAATTGGTGAGTGAGTCAGTAAGATAGTGATTGAATTGGTGAGTGAGTCAGTAAGATAGTGATTGAATTGGTGAGTGAGTCAGTAAGACAGTGATTGAATTGGTGAGTGAGTCAGTACGATAGTGATTGAATTGGTGAGTGAGTCAGTAACATAGTGACTGAATTGGTGAGTGAGTCAGTAAGATAGTGATTGAATTGGTGAGTGAGTCAGTGGGACAGTGATTGAATTGGTGAGTTAGTCAGTAAGATAGTGATTGAATTGGTGAGTTAGTCAGTAAAATAGTGATTGAATTGGTGAGTTAGTCAGTAAGATAGTGATTGAATTGGTGAGTGAGTCAGTAAGATAGTGATTGAATTGGTGAGTGAGTCAGTAAGATAGTGATTGAATTGGTGAGTTAGTCAGTAAGAGAGTGATTGAATTGGTGAGTGAGTCGGTAAAATAGTGATTGAATTGGTGAGTGAGTCAGTAAGATAGTGACTGAATTTGTGTGATAGTGATTGAATTGGTGAGTGAGTCAGTAAGATAGTGATTGAATTGGTGAGTGAGTCAGTGAGACAGTGATTGAATTGGTGAGTGAGTCAGTAAAATAGTGATTGAATTGGTGAGTTAGTCAGTAAAAAAAGTGATTGAATTGGTGAGTTAGTCAGTAAAATAGTGATTGAATTAGTGAGTGAGTCAGTAACATAGTGACTGAATTGGTGAGTGAGTCAGTAAGATAGTGATTGAATTGGTGAGTGAGTCAGTAAGATAGTGATTGAATTGGTGAGTGAGTCAGTGAGACAGTGATTGAATTGGTGAGTGAGTCAGTAAGATAGTGATTGAATTGGTGAGTTAGTCAGTAAAAAAAGTGATTGAATTGGTGAGTTAGTCAGTAAAATAGTGATTGAATTAGTGAGTGAGTCAGTAACATAGTGACTGAATTGGTGAGTGAGTCAGTAAAATAGTGATTGAATTGGTGAGTGAGTCAGTAAGATAGTGATTGAATTGGTGAGTGAGTCAGTAACATAGTGACTGAATTGGTGAGTGAGTCAGTAAGATAGTGATTGAATTGGTGAGTGAGTCAGTAAAATAGTGATTGAATTGGTGAGTGAGTCAGTAAAATAGTGATTGAATTGATGAGTGAGTCAATAAGATAGTGATTGAATTGGTGAGTTAGTCAGTAAAATAGTGATTGAATTGGTGAGTGAGTCAGTAAAATAGTGATTGAATTGGTGAGTGAGTCAGTAAAATAGTGATTGAATTGGTGAGTTAGTCAGTAAAATAGTGATTGAATTAGTGAGTTAGTCAGTAAGATAGTGATTGAATTGGTGAGTCAGTAAAATAGTGATTGAATTGGTGAGTTAGTCAGTAAAATAGTGATTGAATTGGTGAGTTAGTCAGTAAGATAGTGATTGAATTTGTGTGATAGTGATTGAATTGGTGAGTAAGTCCTTAAGATGGTGATTGAATTAGTGAGTTAGTCAGTAAAATAGTGATTGAATTGGTGAGTGAGTCAGTTAAATAGTGATTGAATTGGTGAGTGAGTCAGTAAGACAGTGATTGAATTGGTGAGTAAGTCAGTAAGATAGTGACTGAATTGGTGAGTGAGTTAGTCAGTAAAATAGTGACTGAATTGGTGAGTTAGTCAGTAAAATAGTGATTGAATTGGTGAGTGAGTCAGTAAGATGGTGATTGAATTGGTGAGTTAGTCAGTAAGATAGTGACTGAATTGGTGAGTTAGTCAGTAAGATGGTGATTGAATTGGTGAGTTAGTCAGTAAGATAGTGATTGAATTGGTGAGTTAGTCGGTAAAATAGAGATTGAATTGGTGAGTGAGTCAGTAAGATAGTGATTGAATTGGTGAGTGAGTCTCTAAGATAGTGATTGAATTGGTGAGTGAGTCAGTAAGATAGTGATTGAATTGGTGAGTGAGTCAGTAAGATAGTGATTGAATTGGTGAGTGAGTCAGTAAGATAGTGATTGAATTGGTGAGTTAGTCTGTAAGAGAGTGATTGAATTGGTGAGTGAGTTGGTAAAATAGTGATTGAATTGGTGAGTGAGTCAGTAAGATAGTGACTGAATTTGTGTGATAGTGATTGAATTGGTGAGTGAGTCAGTAAGATAGTGATTGAATTGGTGAGTGAGTCAGTAAGATAGTGATTGAATTGGTGAGTGAGTCAGTAAGACAGTGATTGAATTGGTGAGTGAGTCAGTACGATAGTGACTGAATTGGTGAGTGAGTCAGTAACATAGTGACTGAATTGGTGAGTGAGTCAGTAAGATAGTGATTGAATTGGTGAGTGAGTCAGTGGGACAGTGATTGAATTGGTGAGTGAGTCAGTAAGATAGTGATTGAATTGGTGAGTTAGTCAGTAAAATAGTGATTGAATTGGTGAGTTAGTCAGTAAAATAGTGATTGAATTGGTGAGTTAGTCAGTAAGATAGTGATTGAATTGGTGAGTGAGTCAGTAAGATAGTGATTGAATTGGTGAGTGAGTCAGTGAGACAGTGATTGAATTGGTGAGTGAGTCAGTAAAATAGTGATTGAATTGGTGAGTTAGTCAGTAAGATAGTGATTGAATTGGTGAGTCAGTAAAATAGTGATTGAATTGGTGAGTTAGTCAGTAAAATAGTGATTGAATTGGTGAGTTAGTCAGTAAGATAGTGATTGAATTTGTGTGATAGTGATTGAATTGGTGAGTTAGTCAGTAAAATAGTGATTGAATTGGTGAGTGAGTCAGTAAAATAGTGATTGAATTGGTGAGTGAGTCAGTAAGACAGTGATTGAATTGGTGAGTAAGTCAGTAAGATAGTGACTGAATTGGTGAGTGAGTTAGTCAGTAAAATAGTGACTGAATTGGTGAGTTAGTCAGTAAAATAGTGATTGAATTGGTGAGTGAGTCAGTAAAATAGTGATTGAATTGGTGAGTGAGTCAGTAAGACAGTGATTGAATTGGTGAGTAAGTCAGTAAGATAGTGACTGAATTGGTGAGTGAGTTAGTCAGTAAAATAGTGACTGAATTGGTGAGTTAGTCAGTAAAATAGTGATTGAATTGGTGAGTGAGTCAGTAAGATGGTGATTGAATTGGTGAGTTAGTCAGTAAGATAGTGACTGAATTGGTGAGTTAGTCAGTAAGATGGTGATTGAATTGGTGAGTTAGTCAGTAAGATAGTGATTGAATTGGTGAGTTAGTCGGTAAAATAGTGATTGAATTGGTGAGTGAGTCAGTGAGACAGTGATTGAATTGGTGAGTGAGTCGGTAAGATAGTGATTGAATTGGTGAGTGAGTCAGTAAGATAGTGATTGAATTGGTGAGTGAGTCAGTAAAATAGTGATTGAATTGGTGAGTGAGTCAGTAAGATAGTGATTGAATTGGTGAGTGAGTCTCTAAGATAGTGATTGAATTGGTGAGTGAGTCAGTAAGATAGTGATTGAATTGGTGAGTGAGTCAGTAAGATAGTGATTGAATTGGTGAGTGAGTCAGTAAGATAGTGATTGAATTGGTGAGTTAGTCAGTAAGAGAGTGATTGAATTGGTGAGTGAGTCGGTAAAATAGTGATTGAATTGGTGAGTGAGTCAGTAAGATAGTGACTGAATTTGTGTGATAGTGATTGAATTGGTGAGTGAGTCAGTAAGATAGTGATTGAATTGGTGAGTGAGTCAGTAAGATAGTGATTGAATTGGTGAGTGAGTCAGTAAGACAGTGATTGAATTGGTGAGTGAGTCAGTACGATAGTGATTGAATTGGTGAGTGAGTCAGTAACATAGTGACTGAATTGGTGAGTGAGTCAGTAAGATAGTGATTGAATTGGTGAGTGAGTCAGTGGGACAGTGATTGAATTGGTGAGTTAGTCAGTAAGATAGTGATTGAATTGGTGAGTTAGTCAGTAAAATAGTGATTGAATTGGTGAGTTAGTCAGTAAGATAGTGATTGAATTGGTGAGTGAGTCAGTAAGATAGTGATTGAATTGGTGAGTGAGTCAGTAAGATAGTGATTGAATTGGTGAGTTAGTCAGTAAGAGAGTGATTGAATTGGTGAGTGAGTCGGTAAAATAGTGATTGAATTGGTGAGTGAGTCAGTAAGATAGTGACTGAATTTGTGTGATAGTGATTGAATTGGTGAGTGAGTCAGTAAGATAGTGATTGAATTGGTGAGTGAGTCAGTGAGACAGTGATTGAATTGGTGAGTGAGTCAGTAAAATAGTGATTGAATTGGTGAGTTAGTCAGTAAAAAAAGTGATTGAATTGGTGAGTTAGTCAGTAAAATAGTGATTGAATTAGTGAGTGAGTCAGTAACATAGTGACTGAATTGGTGAGTGAGTCAGTAAGATAGTGATTGAATTGGTGAGTGAGTCAGTAAGATAGTGATTGAATTGGTGAGTGAGTCAGTGAGACAGTGATTGAATTGGTGAGTGAGTCAGTAAGATAGTGATTGAATTGGTGAGTTAGTCAGTAAAAAAAGTGATTGAATTGGTGAGTTAGTCAGTAAAATAGTGATTGAATTAGTGAGTGAGTCAGTAACATAGTGACTGAATTGGTGAGTGAGTCAGTAAAATAGTGATTGAATTGGTGAGTGAGTCAGTAAGATAGTGATTGAATTGGTGAGTGAGTCAGTAACATAGTGACTGAATTGGTGAGTGAGTCAGTAAGATAGTGATTGAATTGGTGAGTGAGTCAGTAAAATAGTGATTGAATTGGTGAGTGAGTCAGTAAAATAGTGATTGAATTGATGAGTGAGTCAATAAGATAGTGATTGAATTGGTGAGTTAGTCAGTAAAATAGTGATTGAATTGGTGAGTGAGTCAGTAAAATAGTGATTGAATTGGTGAGTTAGTCAGTAAAATAGTGATTGAATTAGTGAGTTAGTCAGTAAGATAGTGATTGAATTGGTGAGTCAGTAAAATAGTGATTGAATTGGTGAGTTAGTCAGTAAAATAGTGATTGAATTGGTGAGTTAGTCAGTAAGATAGTGATTGAATTTGTGTGATAGTGATTGAATTGGTGAGTAAGTCCTTAAGATGGTGATTGAATTAGTGAGTTAGTCAGTAAAATAGTGATTGAATTGGTGAGTGAGTCAGTAAAATAGTGATTGAATTGGTGAGTGAGTCAGTAAGACAGTGATTGAATTGGTGAGTAAGTCAGTAAGATAGTGACTGAATTGGTGAGTGAGTTAGTCAGTAAAATAGTGACTGAATTGGTGAGTTAGTCAGTAAAATAGTGATTGAATTGGTGAGTGAGTCAGTAAGATGGTGATTGAATTGGTGAGTTAGTTAGTAAGATAGTGACTGAATTGGTGAGTTAGTCAGTAAGATGGTGATTGAATTGGTGAGTTAGTCAGTAAGATAGTGATTGAATTGGTGAGTTAGTCGGTAAAATAGAGATTGAATTGGTGAGTGAGTCAGTAAGATAGTGATTGAATTGGTGAGTGAGTCTCTAAGATAGTGATTGAATTGGTGAGTGAGTCAGTAAGACAGTGATTGAATTGGTGAGTAAGTCAGTAAGATAGTGACTGAATTGGTGAGTGAGTTAGTCAGTAAAATAGTGACTGAATTGGTGAGTTAGTCAGTAAAATAGTGATTGAATTGGTGAGTGAGTCAGTAAAATAGTGATTGAATTGGTGAGTGAGTCAGTAAGACAGTGATTGAATTGGTGAGTAAGTCAGTAAGATAGTGACTGAATTGGTGAGTGAGTTAGTCAGTAAAATAGTGACTGAATTGGTGAGTTAGTCAGTAAAATAGTGATTGAATTGGTGAGTGAGTCAGTAAGATGGTGATTGAATTGGTGAGTTAGTCAGTAAGATAGTGACTGAATTGGTGAGTTAGTCAGTAAGATGGTGATTGAATTGGTGAGTTAGTCAGTAAGATAGTGATTGAATTGGTGAGTTAGTCGGTAAAATAGTGATTGAATTGGTGAGTGAGTCAGTGAGACAGTGATTGAATTGGTGAGTGAGTCGGTAAGATAGTGATTGAATTGGTGAGTGAGTCAGTAAGATAGTGATTGAATTGGTGAGTGAGTCAGTAAAATAGTGATTGAATTGGTGAGTGAGTCAGTAAGATAGTGATTGAATTGGTGAGTGAGTCTCTAAGATAGTGATTGAATTGGTGAGTGAGTCAGTAAGATAGTGATTGAATTGGTGAGTGAGTCAGTAAGATAGTGATTGAATTGGTGAGTGAGTCAGTAAGATAGTGATTGAATTGGTGAGTTAGTCAGTAAGAGAGTGATTGAATTGGTGAGTGAGTCGGTAAAATAGTGATTGAATTGGTGAGTGAGTCAGTAAGATAGTGACTGAATTTGTGTGATAGTGATTGAATTGGTGAGTGAGTCAGTAAGATAGTGATTGAATTGGTGAGTGAGTCAGTAAGATAGTGATTGAATTGGTGAGTGAGTCAGTAAGACAGTGATTGAATTGGTGAGTGAGTCAGTACGATAGTGATTGAATTGGTGAGTGAGTCAGTAACATAGTGACTGAATTGGTGAGTGAGTCAGTAAGATAGTGATTGAATTGGTGAGTGAGTCAGTGGGACAGTGATTGAATTGGTGAGTTAGTCAGTAAGATAGTGATTGAATTGGTGAGTTAGTCAGTAAAATAGTGATTGAATTGGTGAGTTAGTCAGTAAGATAGTGATTGAATTGGTGAGTGAGTCAGTAAGATAGTGATTGAATTGGTGAGTGAGTCAGTAAGATAGTGATTGAATTGGTGAGTTAGTCAGTAAGAGAGTGATTGAATTGGTGAGTGAGTCGGTAAAATAGTGATTGAATTGGTGAGTGAGTCAGTAAGATAGTGACTGAATTTGTGTGATAGTGATTGAATTGGTGAGTGAGTCAGTAAGATAGTGATTGAATTGGTGAGTGAGTCAGTGAGACAGTGATTGAATTGGTGAGTGAGTCAGTAAAATAGTGATTGAATTGGTGAGTTAGTCAGTAAAAAAAGTGATTGAATTGGTGAGTTAGTCAGTAAAATAGTGATTGAATTAGTGAGTGAGTCAGTAACATAGTGACTGAATTGGTGAGTGAGTCAGTAAGATAGTGATTGAATTGGTGAGTGAGTCAGTAAGATAGTGATTGAATTGGTGAGTGAGTCAGTGAGACAGTGATTGAATTGGTGAGTGAGTCAGTAAGATAGTGATTGAATTGGTGAGTTAGTCAGTAAAAAAAGTGATTGAATTGGTGAGTTAGTCAGTAAAATAGTGATTGAATTAGTGAGTGAGTCAGTAACATAGTGACTGAATTGGTGAGTGAGACAGTAAAATAGTGATTGAATTGGTGAGTGAGTCAGTAAGATAGTGATTGAATTGGTGAGTGAGTCAGTAACATAGTGACTGAATTGGTGAGTGAGTCAGTAAGATAGTGATTGAATTGGTGAGTGAGTCAGTAAAATAGTGATTGAATTGGTGAGTGAGTCAGTAAAATAGTGATTGAATTGATGAGTGAGTCAATAAGATAGTGATTGAATTGGTGAGTTAGTCAGTAAAATAGTGATTGAATTGGTGAGTGAGTCAGTAAAATAGTGATTGAATTGGTGAGTTAGTCAGTAAAATAGTGATTGAATTAGTGAGTTAGTCAGTAAGATAGTGATTGAATTGGTGAGTCAGTAAAATAGTGATTGAATTGGTGAGTTAGTCAGTAAAATAGTGATTGAATTGGTGAGTTAGTCAGTAAGATAGTGATTGAATTTGTGTGATAGTGATTGAATTGGTGAGTAAGTCCTTAAGATGGTGATTGAATTAGTGAGTTAGTCAGTAAAATAGTGATTGAATTGGTGAGTGAGTCAGTAAAATAGTGATTGAATTGGTGAGTGAGTCAGTAAAATAGTGATTGAATTGGTGAGTGAGTCAGTAAGACAGTGATTGAATTGGTGAGTAAGTCAGTAAGATAGTGACTGAATTGGTGAGTGAGTTAGTCAGTAAAATAGTGACTGAATTGGTGAGTTAGTCAGTAAAATAGTGATTGAATTGGTGAGTGAGTCAGTAAGATGGTGATTGAATTGGTGAGTTAGTCAGTAAGATAGTGACTGAATTGGTGAGTTAGTCAGTAAGATGGTGATTGAATTGGTGAGTTAGTCAGTAAGATAGTGATTGAATTGGTGAGTTAGTCGGTAAAATAGAGATTGAATTGGTGAGTGAGTCAGTAAGATAGTGATTGAATTGGTGAGTGAGTCTCTAAGATAGTGATTGAATTGGTGAGTGAGTCAGTAAGATAGTGATTGAATTGGTGAGTGAGTCAGTAAGATAGTGATTGAATTGGTGAGTGAGTCAGTAAGATAGTGATTGAATTGGTGAGTTAGTCAGTAAGAGAGTGATTGAATTGGTGAGTGAGTTGGTAAAATAGTGATTGAATTGGTGAGTGAGTCAGTAAGATAGTGACTGAATTTGTGTGATAGTGATTGAATTGGTGAGTGAGTCAGTAAGATAGTGATTGAATTGGTGAGTGAGTCAGTAAGATAGTGATTGAATTGGTGAGTGAGTCAGTAAGACAGTGATTGAATTGGTGAGTGAGTCAGTACGATAGTGACTGAATTGGTGAGTGAGTCAGTAACATAGTGACTGAATTGGTGAGTGAGTCAGTAAGATAGTGATTGAATTGGTGAGTGAGTCAGTGGGACAGTGATTGAATTGGTGAGTTAGTCAGTCAGTAAGATAGTGATTGAATTGGTGAGTTAGTCAGTAAAATAGTGATTGAATTGGTGAGTTAGTCAGTAAGATAGTGATTGAATTGGTGAGTGAGTCAGTAAGATAGTGATTGAATTGGTGAGTGAGTCAGTAAGATAGTGATTGAATTGGTGAGTTAGTCAGTAAGAGAGTGATTGAATTGGTGAGTGAGTCGGTAAAATAGTGATTGAATTGGTGAGTGAGTCAGTAAGATAGTGACTGAATTTGTGTGATAGTGATTGAATTGGTGAGTGAGTCAGTAAGATAGTGATTGAATTGGTGAGTGAGTCAGTGAGACAGTGATTGAATTGGTGAGTGAGTCAGTAAAATAGTGATTGAATTGGTGAGTTAGTCAGTAAAAAAAGTGATTGAATTGGTGAGTTAGTCAGTAAAATAGTGATTGAATTAGTGAGTGAGTCAGTAACATAGTGACTGAATTGGTGAGTGAGTCAGTAAGATAGTGATTGAATTGGTGAGTGAGTCAGTAAGATAGTGATTGAATCGGTGAGTGAGTCAGTGAGACAGTGATTGAATTGGTGAGTGAGTCAGTAAGATAGTGATTGAATTGGTGAGTTAGTCAGTAAAAAAAGTGATTGAATTGGTGAGTTAGTCAGTAAAATAGTGATTGAATTAGTGAGTGAGTCAGTAACATAGTGACTGAATTGGTGAGTGAGTCAGTAAAATAGTGATTGAATTGGTGAGTGAGTCAGTAAGATAGTGATTGAATTGGTGAGTGAGTCAGTAACATAGTGACTGAATTGGTGAGTGAGTCAGTAAGATAGTGATTGAATTGGTGAGTGAGTCAGTAAAATAGTGATTGAATTGGTGAGTGAGTCAGTAAAATAGTGATTGAATTGATGAGTGAGTCAATAAGATAGTGATTGAATTGGTGAGTTAGTCAGTAAAATAGTGATTGAATTGGTGAGTGAGTCAGTAAAATAGTGATTGAATTGGTGAGTTAGTCAGTAAAATAGTGATTGAATTAGTGAGTCAGTAAAATAGTGATTGAACTGGTGAGTGAGTCTGTAAAATGATGATTGAATTGGTGAGTGAGTCTGTAAAATAATGATTGAATTGGTGAGTGAGTCTGTGAAATAATGATTGAATTGGTGAGTGAGTCAGTGAGACAGTGATTGAATTGGTGAGTGAGTGAGTCAGTGATTAAATTGGCGAGTAGGCCGGTGAGATACACTGGAGTGATTGAATTTGTGAGTAAGTTGATGAGATGGTGAGTGTGTCAGTAAAATTTTGACTGAGATGGCAAGTCAGTACTATAGGATGGTGAGTTGGTAGGATGGAGGCTGAGATGGAGAACCAGTGAGTGAGTGAGTGAGTGAGTGAATGAGCAAGTACAATGGTGAGTGATTAAGATGGTAAGATTGTGACAGAGATGGTTTGCCAGTGTCAGGGGTGATCTCATATTCAAACACCTGGCTCAAACCTGGGTTAATTTGGGTTAACCCAGCCTGCCCTATTCAGACCTACTAGACCTACGATATGCAAATTAGTAGTAGGTTTGAACCTAACCTCCGGATTATCTGCCCATTAACTCCCCCACTGAAAACAAACAACAGAGAACAAAGAAGACAGACCTAGAGAAAACCTAGGTTTTTCTTACAATACTGTTTCAGCCTGGGTTCAGTAGGAAAAAAAATACGATGTATACTATGGAGCTCCATGTTCATACTGAGTGTTATATTTTGAAGTGTTAAGAATTACAGCAGCGATTTTTTTTTTCTTTGCAAGTCTTGTACATGTAAATGCTAATAAAAACAAACTTGCATTTGTTTCACAAATCTATTTACATCATGTCATTTATAAGTGTGATGAAAATTATATTTATTTATTTCTGTGATTGGTAATAATAATCAGTTTCCCACAACTTACATTTTGGTACAAGTCAATACAATTGTTATTGTTATTCAATTTATCTGGAATTAATTACAGACGTGATGGTTTGTTATATTTTGTAATTAAATGTGAATCAAGTGATACCATAAACCCTCTCTATTTTAAATGAGCAGCTTGTTGGATAAATTACTTACGTTATATATATATTTGGCGTAGTCAGTAAAATATGTTTATCCATGGAACGAACTGGTACATTTTGTCCGCAACAAGTACGGTCAGTTTTGTGTCCATGTCAGTTCATAAATTCATAGAACACATTTTTTGGTTAAGTTTGTAAAGTCTGTGAGACTGCAAGTTATCAAAATATGATGAAAGTATTAAATTGATAATGGCAACATTTTTTTCTACGAAGGCATCTGAAAACCACATTCCCTCTATCACTGTGTCAAAACTAAAGTTGGGGCTAATGCTACGACTCTGGCGCTACGACCACAGTAACATTGTCAGCTGACGGCATTGCGGGGGAAATTACGGGTATTTACCGCTGCCAATATCTTACTTTTCTGTAACAAAATGCACACATTTCGAACCCCCAGTTAATTAAAAATAAACGATTAGAAAATACATCGAAGCACAGTGCCTTGAGGGACTGTGGGCGAAGTAGGCAGTGAGGTGTTTTAAACACCGCAGAAAATCATGCACTCAACGCAGCCATCTTGGTTACCTCAATCAGAATTTCCTTTTGTCACCCTGCATGCATCGATTGCGATATCGCAACGTGCACTGTGTCGCCTTGGGCGACGGTCTTAGGTACAAGGCACTCTATGAATAAGGTAATTTCAGAGGTCAGGGTTCGTTTTTTATAAGCAGTCTGGTCTGCAGATGAATAGCCGTAAATAATCAGCGCGAGTCCATTTAATTTAATTTTCTGTTTTGATACTTCTTGTCACTGGAAATTGAATAAGAAAAACTGCAAATAACCGATGTGCAGTAAATCAAAATAAATTTTCATTGCGTACGCTGCATTTGTTTTTCCGGATTTTGCGATGCCGCACTCCTGAAAGAACTGTTTGAAAATTGAACGCGCAACAGTAGTAAAGGCTTGAACACAGTAGCGCAAGTCTCAAGTGCAACTTTGTATCAACAAATGTTCGTCTTTTGATACTTATTAGCTGTCAGAGACACATATCAATTGTCCAGCCCAATGAAAAGTCTGATTCACGTCCTCTGCTCAATTTGCGACTCAAGCATAACAGTTTATCAAAACAATTTATTCAGCACGCTGTTCACCGATATATAAAAGGGTGTTTTTTTAGGCAAGGCACACGGTAAAATGACTACTGTACACCAATAAATCGACACATTTTAGAGACAACTATCTAGTCTAGCAATGTAAACTCTGTCAGTCCTAAAAATAAACAACAGCTTGAATGAGGTATGAATGAGATCGGTTCGAACCGCAGTTTTTATGCAAATTCGTGCGGTCGTCCTGAATCGCACTGTCTATTGTTTAAACTTCCAAACCGCAAAACTGGGTTTTGTTCGGGCGGTTTAGGGCGGTTTGGGTTTTCGTAGGTTTGACCCGCATGTTTGAATATGAGATCACCCCTGAGTGAGTCGGCCAGTGAGTGACTGAGATGATGAGTGGCTCATTGAGTCAGTAATTAAGATGTTGACCAAGATGATGAGTGTGTGCAGGAGATGTTAGTGACTGAGATGGTTCAACACTGTAGAAAACGTATTTAATATTATGATTTGATTATTTTAATGCTACATGCTAGATTTCAATTTCAGGAGCTTGCACGTACCAGCTTTGATGGCTGTTTACTACTAGAACATAAAGAAAATTATATAAAATTTGGTGAACCAGATAGAACATATTCCACACAGCCCTGCACGTCCAATAGTGAAAAAGGGACATTCTTTGCAGTCGATGGTGGATATATTGTACAATGTAAGTTTAACTTCTATAAACTGCTCAGACCCCCTTTTCGGCTTAGCAGGTCATCCTTTGCCTAGGGGGATCCAACTCGCCTGTGGGATGGGAGAGAAGCCCCCTCGCCCAATTTATTTATTTCTGTTCGCCCAATTTATTTTATGTGAGTATTAGTTTATAGCTTTGTAATTTTAGTCTTTGTCTGTTCGAGTTTATTAGGTTATAGCTCTGTAATTTTATTTTAGTTTATATCTTATTTGACTGCCTTGCCTTTGCTGGTATACCATTTCTGTCGTATCTGGGTACCAGGTGCCGGCAGCCTAGTTTTGAGTACATGTGTGTTATTTGCTTGAGTCATATTTTTAATTTCATTGCAATACTTTACCTGTTTGTAGTGTTTTTTACAAAAGGTGGTTTTGGGCCGAATTGAAATGAGTAATTTATTTTCCATTAATTATTTTTTTTTTATAGTTGACGAATTCACAGTTGGATTGGATTTAAAGATCCAAATTGAAATCAAACCACGTGTAACGTCGGGAACATTGTTATCTGTACAGAGTGATAGAGGGGATTTCTTGTCTATGGAAATGTTGGATGGTAACGTAAGTGAATTTGTTTTTGCTCTATTCCCTAAAGGTCACACATCTTAGTTCTTTCTTGGTATATTGTACATTTCAATATCACGTAGTAATTTTTGAACTTCAATGTCAAGAATTTGTCCCTCCTAGAAGTACCAGGATGTGTGACATTTAGGTACCAGGATGTGTGACCTCTGAAGGAACCTGCTTACACACTATTAGAATATTTATCCTATATATACTTTCTTTATTTTTGTTTTGGTACCTTATACTTATCCTTACTCTCTGTACCATTACTGAATGTACAATGCGGTATGCTGACCAAAATAGAGGAGACAAACTTTGATAATGAAAAACAGATAATTCATTTGATATGGTCTTTTAACAAATATTGTTGTTTATTTCTAGTTGGTGTTTAGCGCAGATAATGGAGAAGGGATCTTCAGTACAACCTATGAACCCAATACAAACCAAGGAAGAAAATATCTATGTGACGGTGAATGGCACAGTATAGTTGGTAAGATTCTATCATTACTGAATATTGTTTGAAAGTAATAACTACTTAATACAATTTTTACATTTAGTTTTAAGCCAAAACACAACCTCTAAGGCAATCAATGAAAGTGTGCCCTTTATGTCAACTCAAAAAAAGTATGCTCTCTATGGTAACTCAAAAAAAAAAGTGTGCCCTCTATGTCAACTCAATAAAAGTATGCCCTCTATGGTAACTCAAAAAAATGTCTGCCCTTGATGGTAACTCAATAAATGTATGCCCTCTATGGTAACTCAATAAACCTATGCCCTCTATGGTAACTCAAAAAAAATATGCCCTCTATGGCAATAGTTACAGCTATATCAATAACGTTTATATATACATTTATATTGTAGCATTAAAAGCCAAGAATGTTGTGACACTAAATGTGGATGGCAAGGAAATCATGCCTGTGGGTATTGGAAGAGGAACAACTATCAATACAGACACCAAAAATGAGCTGTATATAGGTGGTCTTCCAGGTATGTATTTTAATATTCACTTCAATTAAAGTAGATTAGAAGTCATCTATGATCATGAGATTGTGAAAAATCTATGTATAATGGACTAGTGAATCAGTCTGGGATGTTGTGGGCAGGCCTTGCATACATGTTCATGCAAGCTTCCATGTTAATGTTGTGAAATGATAGAGACAGCCAATCAGTTATGACACAGAATTCTGTGATGACTACGTAGTTGCATAGCGATTCATCTGACCATTCTTGAGTGTACTCCTAATGTCTTGATTTCAGGCTACAATTAAAATTATGATTTATGAAATGTAAACGTGACTTAGTTTTACAAATCTGGATTATGGCGTAAATGTCAGTGTTTAGGGACAACATCAAAAGTTAAATGTAGGATAAAAAACTTAATTTCTTTAGTCCCCACCCCCACTTCAACTTAATTGATAAATATTGATCATGGCGTCAGACTACATTCACCATTAAATACAAATTAATAATCAGACAGTTGTATGACATAGCAGTTGGTTCTAGGTCCATGCCCAGAAATTGACCTCATTTGACGTACATATTTATTTACACTTGGACAAAACCATTTTCTCTGATTCTCGTCTTGTATGTTTTGTTTTTTTTCATTTTCTGTTATTTTTGTCCATGATTGGATAGAAAAAAAAATTAAATCGTTTTTGTAGGATGAAAACTTTTTGAGGTCAAACCCTCCCACCCCCAAACTAAAGCAAATAATTTTTTTATCCGACATCGATATTTTGACGTCGTTCTTTACCGGTATATCACAACAGCAAAACTGATGATGATTTTCACTGGCACATATTTAACACATTACCTAACATATCCTCTTATTTGCCTTTCCAGATGGAGTAACACATAAAGGCATTACAACAACAGAACAGTTTGTAGGCTGCATTAAAAACTTAGTGATTGGTAGTAACATAGTGAACTTCAATGAGGCTTTCCGTGTTGCTGGAGCAGTACAAGTCAATAGTTGTCCTACGACATAAAAAAACACACTTGCATGCATTTAGCATTGCTTGTCTGCTCTTTCACCCTAATCTTTAGATTCGGAGTGGTTGCCATGCAATTTTATCACTGATAATCAACCGTTTTTGCTAATAGAAATGTTTGATTTGATGAATGTGGTCAGAATTTTCTAATTGGTCTGTAGAAACATCATGCACGCCAGATATTATGACATTCAAAAATAAACATTGCACATGATCATAATTATATTACTTTATTATCAAAAAAAAAAAAAAAACTATGACCAAGCAAACAGTTTTACAAGGTCATATGATGGGGCATCATCACCATAAGTGTCTTTCATTTCAACAAAAGTCTCCTTTGGTGTATGTCCCTGCGTGACACTCAACTGCTTCAATTTCACACCTAACTCAGTTCAAACACCTGTAAATCAGAAATTAGAAATCACAATTAGTTCAGAGCTGTTTTTTGCAACATAACCCATAGAAATGTCAATCATTACACATGCAACATTTCATCTAGATCAGACAACTGGAAGTCGGTCAGGGACATTATCTATTGAACACCCCTCGTAAACTTGTCTCTTTCAATAGATGAACATTGATTGATCTTCCTATGTATTGTTCTGACAGTGTCCCTTAAAAAACAAACTATATAAATTATGAGGAGGTTTGGGTCAAATTGGCGATCATACTTTGTCATTATAATGCATTCATGTCATTAAAAACAATGACTAAACAGATTTGTGTCACTGGAAAATATACGTCGAGACACAAAAACTGGAATTGTCATGAGAAGTTTCTGAATTTGCATTTTTGTTTTGGCATAAGTTTTTATAGTGAAGTAAAGTTGTATTTATTTCATTAAATCCAGAAATTTAGCTCAGTAATTTGGCCTTTAAAGTCATAAATTGTTATTGATGTGATATGACATTTTGACCTTTAAATGGCAAAGTTCAACTTTCACAAAATAAACCTGACATAATTTATTAAAAGCTGTAGCTAATCAATAATAAACCATTTGATGCAAAATTAACAAAAAATGTTACATCAACATTATGATGGAAACAAATCCACTACTGTAAAATACTTTATTTTCACTTGGAATTAATTTTCACTGAAGCAGTGATTTAGTGATTCATAAAATCCAGCTAATAACCTTTTTTTCTATAATTTACATACAACTCGTCAAAAATCAGTGAAAATAAATTGCATAAAAACACCCAAAATGTGGTTCCAGCGAAAATTAATTCCAGCTAAAATAAAGTATTTTACAGTTACTGTATTATTTTCACATTTTGTTTATTCATTCTCCCATAAATTTTGACCAAGAGCTGTTGCCATGTCAAATAGGCCAACGTGCCTTTTAAACAAAATAATTGTAAAATAGTATGTAATATTTTTCAGAGTTTTTATTTTACAGTATTGTAGAGAAATGTATTTTTGTACATTTTGTAATTTTATAACAATCTGCACTTTTGAGAGAAAAATGCTTTAGTTCACTGCAGTTGCCGCATTAAAACTTAGATTCTTAGAAATATTGTATAATGTTTGTTTTTTTATAGATGGATTTGAATTCTTGCTAATTATTATGTGGTAGTGTGGGGGTGATATAAGTAACCAAAACTTATCTTTAATAATATGTATGGTGTTAGCTTAGTCTGTATTCTCTCTCTGTCAGATTCAAAATGGCCACATGGCCAAGTATTTATGCCAGCAATTATGATTTCAGCGTAACTATTACTATACTGAGGGCATCTACATTTGTGGCTGTGGGAATTCGCCATGTTTAATAAATCTCCACAGAACATACAGTAGACTCAAGTGATCGAGTTCAAAAGAAAATCGTAATGACTTCTTTATTCATGGGTAGAACGCTGAACATTTCAACCAGTAATTACATCAGTAGTACAAACTTCAGTATTAAACTGTGAGTGCCCTTGATGAGGGGCAAATAGGTGAATAACTTAAGAAACTATGAACTAAATTCAAATGTAGACTCCATTGATGACCGCCATATCCATCGAAGCTAGGAATCATGGGTAACACTTGCATAATAATTAGCATGTTTGAGGTCGATTCCATTACTCATAGGGGTAACTCTTAATGTAAGAACACATGTAAATGATCTAACAGTGAAATAATAAGGTAATTTTCCCAGTTAATAGGGAAATATGAATAAACTAGAATAATCTAAACTGTTTATAAAGATAACACTAGATGAATAAATCTATCTAAAAGTAGAAATGTATTGATACACATTCTTATGCATTTAACTACATGTAATTAAAAAACACGCATGTTGACCTGTGCCCGACAACATTATGCTATTGTGATACAGGAAATAGTTTCAATATTACTATAATACTTTTCCTACTCAGCACCCATGCTTGACTATTGACTCATGTGCCTATCCCTTACAAAATGCCCAAAATTTGCTTGCATGATCATAAAACCTGGTCTTGAGCTTTGTTAGAATGTGAAGACCACGGTAACAGTATGTGCATATTAATCAAATAATTTGCATAATTAGTTAATTTTCAGCTTTCTACTCGTATCTCAAGTACTAATCATCACATTTAAATTAAAATTTGGCACATAAATGTTGTAGTACAATTGACAGACCTGATTAGTAACTGGGTTAAAATATGTACATATTAATTATCTTATATGCATAAGTGAATTTTAAGCTTTCACACTGATATCTAAAGTACTAATTATTCCATTTCAAAGAAACATTGTACATAGATGCTCTAGGACAATGTACAAATCTGATTATATCAATTCCCTAATTAGCATAATAATTCACAATTTTGAATGAAACTTGATACATAGATGGTCTGTTACATTGCGCAGACCTTATTAGTTTTACACTCATATCTGTTCATATTAATATCATGATTTGTTTTCAGCTTTTCCATCAATATCTCAAGTACAAGTAATTTTTAATTCGTCTCCAATACTCTGAGTTCTTTCTAAGCAGCAGGTTGAACAGATTATAAAATGGTGCATAATAATCAAATTATGAATATTCATGATACAACTTGAAAGCCAATGACGATGGTTCATAATAATCAACTTATGAATTTTCATGATGCAACTTGAAAGCCAAAAATTGTTCATAATGATCAACTTATGAATATTCATGATACAACTTGAAAGCCAATGATGGTTCATAGTAATCAACTTATGAATATTCATGATACAACTTGAAAGCCAATGACGATGGTTCATAATAATCAACTTATGAATATTCATGATACAACTTGAAAGCCAATGACGATGGTGCATAATAATCAACTTATGAACAGTCGTAATACAACTTGAAAGCCAATGATGGTTCATAATAATAAAATTAAGAATATTCATGATACAACTTGAAAGCCTATGATGATGGTTCATAATAATCAACTTATGAATATTCATGATACAACTTGAAAGCCAATGAAGATGGTTCATAATAATCAACTTCTGAATATTCGTGATACAACTTGAAAGCCAGTCATGATGATTCATAATAATCAACTTATGAATATTCATGATACAACTTGAGAGCCAATGATGGTTCGTAATAATCAACTTATAAATATTCATGATACAACTGATTTTGAGTTCCGTGCTTCTCCAAGACACCTAGCTTATTTACAAAACTCCACAGATATTGTTGAGCAAAAAAAGCATCCCCCAAATAGTGTTCCTTTCTGTTCACTATTCCAAATGTCATGGTTTTTATGGCTAGGTGGAGAGAACACAGACTTCGATGCCAACAAACCTTGTGGCTTTTACACTTTCTATGTCATCTCGGCTGTTTACAAATTTTAAATAGTAGCCTTTATCAGGGTTTTTCTCACCATTGTTACATCTATGATCTATTATATTATTATATTAACATTATCAATACTAGTGGAACGAATAAAGGAGAAACTATTTCAAACTAACAGCCTCTCGGCTGAGATAGCTCTGCTGTTAGCAATGTACAGCTCAATTAAAGAACTGGAGATATCATTAGAAAATGAGCAAATCTGAGAGAAGTCTACCCGAGGTACCTACCTGTATATGTATAGTATCAAACCAATCAGACATGCTGTTTTCAACAATAATTCGAAAATAATTCGAAAATATCAAAAAATATTTCCAATTAAAATTAGAGAATTGAAGATATCACCATGAAATGAACAAATCTGAGAGAGGTACCTGTAGTACCTATATGTATACTGGTAATATCAAAGCAATCGAACTTTCAACAAGAAGTCAAAAATATCACTGATTACCAAAAATGACAAAAATAATCATCATAATTAGAGAATTAAAGATATCATCATGAAATGAACAAATCTGAGAGAGGTCTACCTGACGTAACTATATGTATAATATTTGTCATCAATCTTGGGCAATGTTTTATAGTATAGCGCCATCAGCGGCTGTAAGACACAGCATACTGAAAAGAACGTCAATCTTCGGTGGCGGAGCAACGTCACATGACGTCCCACGTTGCTAAGACGCGCACCACTGTACATGCATTTCTATGGACTCTCTGCGCGCAGCTGTGGAACGCCGATCGAGCCGGTGAAAATTCGAGAAAACAATACAAACTCAACTTTGAAGTAATCCTGAACAACCAAATTTATATATGTTACACACGTAGGGCTAATCTTGTTATACTGTTCAGGCACAGTCAGCTGGCGCACACGTGATAATAAAATAAATACGATATTTACTATATATATATAGGGGCCGCCATTTTGAATGGCGCATAAAACTAAATAATAGACAAGTTGTGAAACGCGTTTTTTAGATTCCTACAAATCAGAACAAAAATACCAATCTTTCACAAAAATACGGTTCGTTGGGGTTATATTAAGCCAACCGATAACAAAATTCGGCCGAATTCGTCGTTTTTGTGTGGAAAAAACCCTTGCATACGAACACCTTATTACACAAAGAACATAGAACACTCTCCAGGGGTATTTAAAACTAAAAAATTGGCATTCCAGCTCAGCAGCCAATCAGCGACGGCCTAACGCTTAGATGACAATTGTGGTTTCAAATACCCTGGCTTATATGACTTGCGTTTCGAGCAGCCAGTCGAATTGTTTTTATTGGCTGTCACCCATGCTAACCTGATGTTTTTTGACAAAAAAAAAAACGATAACTGTAAGTGTTCAGACTATGATTGTATTGTTCATTCATTGATAGTATTGCTTATTTTGTGTGTAACAGCCATATTGATTTTGAACATGTGATTTGGTGTAGAGGCGGCCATTTTTACCGCTACGGTTTGGCTGTAGCGGCATTTTAGTTATCAAGTATTTGAGTTTAAAAAACATTAGTCTCTGTGATCTAGATTAAGATATGATATTTTATGATGGAAGTGTTTGAGTATGACATATTATTGTTAGATTTGTTGTTGAACGCATATTTGAGTGAATTGCTGACCTCATGCTAATTTGCACATGATCTCATGAGTATGTAGTACGCTGACAGTTGCCTGAATTAATTTTCAGTTTGTTCTGAATTGTTATTAAGATTTGAACTAGCGTTTTAAGTGGTTAGAAAATTATTGTTGACTTCATGATGTGTATTTTGATTTTAATTGTTTTCTGTAGTGTATTTCTATTGTATGCATTTATTATTTAGGTATTGACGATGTATTTGAATGCTTTCTGAACTGGCTAACTGGGATTGTGTTTATACCCGGCAAATTAGCAAGTTTCATTGTTACGCATGTAGGATCCGATTTTGAGTGAAGTGTGTTTATAAAAGAAAACTGTAATTATTATTTAACTGAAGTATTGTTTATTGCACAAGTTCATTGTAAGAATATATGAACGCAAGTGTGTGCCTGTATTTGCTATGAATTTGAAGTTTGAAGCCAAAAGGTAAATAATGTGCAACTGCCAAGCATTCCACTGCAAGATGTGCAACGAGAAAGATTTCAAAAATGTTGGATCTGTAAATCAAACGAGCATTGGCCTGATCAATGTAAAAAGTTTTCTGATAGACAGATATGAACTGACCAAAAAAGTCATGCATGCTTTTTTTCTTGTAGCTTGAAGAAATCACCGACTAAGCAATTATGTGATCGTTTGTACCATAAGCTGCTTCACCTAAAGAAGAATGTTGGCAATGTGGGCAATATGTCTCTGAACTGCAGTGATGAACCATTTCTCTGTGTATTAGAAGTTGATAACATAATAACATAATAGCAAAAGAAGATAGACAGATGACAAATGTTATGTTGGTTCACAAGGAACATTTGTGAGGAAAGACTTTGTTGACCGATTGTAAATAAAGGGAAAGAGTGTAGCTGCATCTATAACCAAGATATGAGGTACAGAAGAAAGCTTCCTGTCAAAGATCTGTGACCTTAAACTGTGTGGAAAGCAGCCAGATATAGTCCACAATATTAAAGCTTTAGAAATTGAGACGATAAATCAAGTAAAGAAGCTTAACATCAAAGAGCTTGAGAGGTTATTCAAGATGAAGGAGAACAGCTTGGATAGACGAGGTGGTCAGATTGATATTCTAATTGGCGTTGACAATGCAGGCCTGATCGCAGGTGAAACCATCGAGTCAAGGATTAGTAGCAATGACGTCGCCACTAGGATGGGTGTACAGTGTTTGATCTAGGCTGCGCCATTGCGCAATTTGCGCAAAAAAATCAAAGTTGACGCGTTATTCATAACACTATGCGCCAGTTTGGGCGCAACATTTTTGTCCTGCCAATTTAATGAAACAATTACGTAGTTGCGTTGTTTTTACTGTAAAGAGGCTGATTGACCTTAACGACCCATTACTTACTTCGTGGCGACATCTTTTGCGACAATAATGTCGCAAATTTCATCACGTGACCACTTCAAGTGGACCGTGTGCATATAAACAGCATGGCGAATAAAATGAGTTCATCTTCGGGCATTAGTTCGTTCTATGAAAGAAAATGATACCCCAGAAACAGTTTCTGAGTCTTCTGAACGTTTGGAGGGCCGGATAAATATGGGATAACAGATACAACGGTAACTAGCAGTTATACTAGTTCCGATGTTAATCGGCGGCACCCACAGGTACGTAAACACAATCATAACACTGTTACGCTATTCATTGTTTTCAATGCTAATGTTATTTTAATAAATTACACTTTTACTTTGAAAATTATGACCAGCAAAAGAGCCTACCATGTATTATCAAATCAAAGCGAAGTTGCGAAATGTTTTGTAGGTCAACATTACATTACACGTGAAACCAAAATATAAGACTATTTTTTGTAATAATAATTATCTTTATTGCGTTCGTATCTTTATCAGGATTTTGACTAAAATGCAATACAGATGTGAATAAAGATAAACAAACAATTAAAGTGAGAATAAAAATACACACAGGAAAATAAAAACTGACAAGCAAATAAAAGTAGGGAAAAAATAAATTGGGTTGTTTGTCATATTTGTGTTGGTGAATGTTTGGATTACTAATGCATGCACATGACCTTATCTTGAGATAGCTGACTATCTTGTTTTCAGTTTTTCCTCTCTAGTTTTGAAACAGTTCTCTATGTATTATTGTATGCACACACTGGGTTTCAGAATGCTTTAGTTGGCTATCAGAATTAATTTTATGGCGTGTTTTCTAAATATAATTCAAGAACTCTGGGTGATGTTGTGTTGTTTCTTATAAAAAACGCATAGGTCTTACCCAAAAACCTGTAAATTTAAAAAAAATATTTTTATTGATCTATGCAAAATGATTTACAGACATAACAATGGTTACAATATTAGAATTTATCTTGACTCTTCCAACTTTCTTTTTCTTGCAGGAAAGGTGGTTATCCCCAGACTGTGTTAAAATAATGTAGCACCCACTGTCAGTGTCACACCAGAACCCATCCATTACCACCTGTGAAGAATTGACATTTCAATGTTATGTATAATAGTGACAAACTGTCAACACTAAGTAAAAAGCAGTGAATTGGTATCCAACAAAGTTTAACCCAGCTGATTTGATTTGTATACCCAAAAGGTGAAATTATAAGTATTCCATAGTGAAATGGTGAATATATTATTTTCTCATGCAATTTGTTGCAACATTTGTTTTTGAAGTGTCTTTCCCCAGTTGTGTTTTGTTGCAATTTTTATGATAAATAAAAAAATAACTGAAATACTTGCTTACATGTAGTCTTTTCTAGCAAGCACTGGAGCTTCTGCAGCTTCCATTTGTCAATGTTCCATTAATTGTCCCAGTAGGTAGATGTAAGTGGTCATGAAGAAGGTATTAGTAAAGGGTACTGTTCAGTACTATAAAAGGGAGTGTTTAATATGATGTTGTCCAATAAAAATAAAAATATCATTTTTTATGCATTCAGGCTTTTAAATGCTGGAAAATGCTTCAGACCTGCCACTAGATTGCTGTATTTCACTTATGCTCCAGACAACCCTGACAACCAGTAAACTGGTTGATTTGTGCCAAGTGAACACTTCAGGGTTATGAGCACGCCATTGCTATGCCATGTTGCAGTATGCCAACTTCTGGGCCCCAGTAATTTTTCATGGCCCTTGTTCTCATACAAGAGGGGCCCCAATGGCCCCACTTAATAAATTCCTAGATCAATCACTGGGTGTAACGCAAATGATCAGATGGCACATGGAGTTATGAATGTTAAAATAAGCAAACCTGTCAATTTAGAAGACTTTTGGTCAACTGAAGATATTGGAGTTGAAGTAGGAAGCTGTGAATGTAAAGCAAAGTTAAATGTAGTCGAGGATATTGAAGCAAAATTGATAGAAAACCTTGCTTCCAAAGTTGGAGATTGATGGCTCATTCCATATCCATTGGATCCATGGGCCAAGCCAAAGCCAAGATTTTAATATGTTGAAAGGACTAGAAAACAGACTGGCTAAGAACAAACATCATGGCATGGCATATACAGAACAGATGAAAGAAATGTTGAGAAATGGATTTGCCAGGAATTTGAGCTACACAGAAATAAAAAATATCAATGCCCAGTACCACACCATGCTGTAGTCAGACCTGATAAGAAGAGTACACCAGCTGTATGCGGAGATATATCTAAGATGTACCACAGAATAATGATACCGGAAGTGGACCAATATGTACACAGATTTCTATGGCAAGACCCGGAGTGCGAACGGGAACTGGATACATACATAATGAAGGTATTGACATTCATTGATAAACCTGTCGCTGCAATGGCACAGACGGCGCTCAAGATGACTGCTAGGCAAAGTGCAGATACCTACACTAGAGCAGCTGAAGTGCTGGAGAATGACACGTATATGGACGATGTCTGCACTTCAGATGTCTGCACTTCAACGAAGACAATAGAAGAAGCTAAACAACTTACAAGTGACATTGATGATGTGCTGAGCAAAGGAGGATTCAGTATTAAAGAATGGTTGTCACCAAGTCACTGATCAGCAAAATGACAAATAAGGAGAGTATGAATTTAAGACACAAAGAAAAGGAAGAAAAGGTACATGGCGATAACGAGATGCTTAACACCAATGAACGCTACTGAAGAAGTAGATTCAATCGTTTTCTGTGATGAGTCTGAGAAAGCGTTCGATGCATGTGCATATTTAAGATGAAAATTAAGAAATGGAATGTTCAAAACTACATTTGTTGCAGCATAGTCACATGTTGCTCCTCTAAAGAAGCTTGCAATTCCTAGATTAGAGTTGCAAGCCGCGGTGATGGCAGCAAGGATGAGCTCATCAATTACAGAAGAGTCAAGATTGATGTTCAAGGAGAAGATTCATTTGACTGACAGCATGATAGTTCTAGGATAAATAAGCCTTCTGATTGTTACAAGCAGTTTGTAGAGATACAGAACAAAACGAAGGTTGGAAGTTGGAGGCATGTCCCTGGAGCAAAGAATCCAGCAGATGACAATTCAAGGGGGATCCCCGCAGAAAATTTAAAGAGCAGATGGCTAGAGCAACCATAATTTTTTAAGCACTATAAATGAGTGGGTACAAGTTAAGTTGCAAGTAGAAGATTATGACAAAGAAATAAAATCTGTTAATTTTACTGGAAACATTAGAATCGAACAAGTACAATCAGAAGTGAATATTGAAGATTGCCAAATATGGGAAGATATGTTAGAGATATATAAGAAGTGAAACTATGGTGAAAATTGTATAATTTCATATATGTATAATATCAAAGCGATCGGACAAGAAGTCGAAGTCACATTTTACTAAAAATAACAAAAATATTCATCAAAATTAGAGGATTGAAGATATCATCACAAAATGAGCAAATCTGAGAGAGGTCCACATGTAGTACCACATGTAGTACCTATATATATAATATGCAACAAGAAGTTGAAAATATCACTTTTTAACAAAAACAGTCATCACAAAATGAACAAAGCTGAGAGGTACACATGTAGTACCCATATATATACTGGTAATATCAAAGCAATTGGACTTTCAAGGGGAGGTTGAAAAAGTAAAAAGTTGACACAGACAACGCGACCGCGTACCAGTCGGTGTGCCATTCGTGTGCAAATCACTACAATGCTACTCCACACCACACATCGGTCATTCATTCACTCGCAATGTAAATGATATAAATATAATAATATTTGATGGACAATAAACTAAAAGTTTTTTTTCTTAGTTTGCCATATGAGATTGTGGAAACAATTACTAGAAAGACATTTTAAATTATTCAAGGGCCAGTGACTGTGAAACTGTTCAGTTTGCTGTGGATTTTTCTCCAATTTTTGTCGCTTTTTAGTGGCACCAAATCCACACTTTGTACTCCATATATGTATTCGGCTAACATCTCGAACATACTAGTATATGTCTCACAAAGTGGGCTTTTGCCCATTATGGATTTGCAGGTCTGTCATTAATTAAAACAATTCTTAATAATTTATGTGAAAAAAAATCCTTCGTTGCTATGAACACAATGTAATCAGGTATTCTGATTGGTCAAGAAGTACTCCATAGAATTTATTGGTTACAATTCTCTTTATTCAACCCCACAAAAAATAGCATCATTGGGGAGGGGGCTTACATTGTGAAATATTGCCAGGATATTTTGTTTAATTAATTTTAAATAATATATTTTTTGTTGTAATTGTTGTAAGCTTTTACAAATTAATGAAAAATATTTAAAAATACCAGTTTTATTTCATCATATACCAGGTACATGTGTAGTTGACTACTACTCATCTCACAATTGAAGGTTGTGAATAATGTCGCTGTCAATTCTACTCGATTCAATCACCATGTTTTTTGTGTGTAAATAACCCCTTACAATTGGCACCTTGATAATGTGTAAACCAAAGCCTGCATAAACCAAATATTTTATGAAATATTACTTCATGTTTTTCATGGCATCTTTTAGGACTCTTCTCAGTATCTTGCCACTTGCTGATTTGGGAACTTCTTCAACAAATTGAACACCTCCTCTTAGACGCTTATGAGGAGAAACGGTTTCTGGAAAAACGATGACATAATATGAATGAGTGAGTGAATGAATGAACGAACGAATGAATGAATGAATGAATAAACGTTATTTCAAACGTCATGAATGATTGAGTTGATCTAGAAATAAAAATTCCTAACCGAACAAAAAATCTGAAAACGCTGAACTACAGAATATTGTGAACGATAGTAAACAACTTTTTCATTTTAACAGGTGAAAAACTGGCACAAAGTCGTGGACGTACACCCACAGTTTTCAGAAAATACTTTTTTTTTGCTTTTACATCCTGTAACTGAGACCAAAGTTAAAAATAAGGAAAGGTGACTGGATATGATAATATCAGTGTTTGTATTCCTTTATACCACATTATAATCATAAGGTATAATCCAAGATAACTAAAATCATTATGTGTTGAAAATTTGGTTGGCATTGGAAAATATAGCCTAGACCGATTTTAGTTCTATATGTTATGTAAACTGTTCGAAATGACTAAAATTTAACAACATCTTAGTGAGCATGATTTAGTTTATCAGCAGCAATATGGGGTAACCCTTTTCCCACCAGCCTTTCTCGCTGAAATTTGTCTGCACTTTTTCTTATTTCCTTCAATATTACTTTAATTGAACGCTATATTAGCCAATTTTCAAGCTTTACTCAAACATTTTTAGCTATTTTTAGTTTGTCCCAATCTTTCGAAGGAGGGGTGTACACGATATTAAATCACATGCAATACTTGGAAACATTTTGTTGTTGATTAAATGATATTCCTATATAATAATTATTTAGCATAGGCAACACGTGTTGAGTACATTCTAAATATACCAGCCATCAGATCGCTTTAATGTAGACACAGCTTTAAGCATGCATTCACGCTTATCTTATGTAGTGTATTGACCTTGTATGACCTGAATATGACATCACATTAGCATATCAATGACGTGTAATTCTATATATGTAGATGCTCATTATAATAAATTGTGTACCCGCGTCAATTGCTAGTCCTCAATGTACGGACGTGCACAGCATCTTACAGGAATAAGTTTACCTTCTACAAATTTGATCACTTCTCTCACTGTAATTTGATCAGTTTTTGGTACGATAAATGCTTTAGGAAGTTCCCCAGCATCATCATCAGGTATTCCGATTACAGCCACATCTTGAATCTGAGGATGAGTCAATAACAGAGCTTCCAATTCTGCTGGTGCAATCTATAAGTAACAAGAAATCATACAAATATATGTGATACTAATGATATTGAAGATGAAGAGCACTTTTTGTTAAAATGTCAGCTATACAAACATGAGAGACAGATCCTTCTCAACACAATTAGACAGTTTTCTGAGGGCAACACTGATACAAGCTTTATTAACATACTAGGCACAAAGAATACGGTCATGCTAAAATGTCTAGCAAAATACATAAAGGCAATCACTGCGCTCTGTAATTATTGTCACACGCAACGTAATATTACCGTAATTGGTATAGTACAGGTGTGATGGTTCAAATATCAAAATGGCAACAGTAACAAAAAGACTTCTCTGGTGGCGATGATAAAATACGAACACGGAGCCAACAGATGAGGTTTCAACTGGTACTGGTATTATTATACTCTGCAAACATCAAGTACAATAACGCGGTAAAACTCCACTACTCCAATAACTAGATACTTAAACTCCAATACAATTCAACGAGATCTCCGATCTGATCTCAGTGCTGAACAACTCCCCTATATATACCCACACTGTCTATAAATAGACCATTACAGCATACATAATGAGTCTGAAATTTACTACAAATTTCTAGAATGTTCCATTACCTTCTATTGCCTTCTACAGTGTCCTATTACCTATTCAACCAGCTTCTAAAAATTCCACCCAGACACAGTACGGTTCTAGAACATTCTCAGTCACACGGAAGTGGTAAACAAGTCGTATGCGACAATTATCTTCCGCCAAATATGTTAATTTCCCAAAGAGGCCTTGTATTCATTAACAATTACCTTTGTTGCCGTTCATAACCTAAACTTATTGTAAAATCCACTGAAAATCAAATTAAATGCATGTTCCCCTTTTCAATGAATTTCTATTTCTTTTAAACTTTCAGTCCAATATTAAGTGAGGCTTTTTAACTAAGATGCAGTATTCTGATTGGCTACTAGAATATGTAATCAATGTATGAAGTATTCCGATTGGCTACTAGAATATGTAATTATTGTATGCAGTATTCTGATTGGCTACTAGAATATGTAATCAGTGTATCCAGCATTCTGATTGGCCAATAGAATATGTTATCACAGTGTATCAACATATGATTGGTAGATTGATTATGTAAGTTATTAGAAAGTGAACCATTTGAAAACATTTGAAAAACAGCAAATTATTTGTTTCTTTCTTTTAGTTTTTATCAACATTGTTTTGTGATTATTGTTTGGCTTTCTGCTATTAAATGTGTGGGTTTGCATTTTCTATAATACTTCCTATAAATTTTAAAATGTAGAATTGTTAATCAATATTTTTTCTGTGTAGACTTTACTCCTCTCCCTTCAAAATTACCCCGTTACCCCTCAGAAGGTACAAATTATTAAACTATGACGATTGTTGACAAAAAAAAATCTTGTATTCATACCTGGAAGCCTTTATATTTGATCAGTTCTTTCAATCGGCCAACAATATAAAAGTGACCATTGTTGTCATAGTGACCAATATCACCTAGGGCAAAACAGAAATTCAAAAATTTGCATTTACTTCCCTCATAATGATCCATACTGAGTTCAGCAACCAAAATAGGGCCGATATGGGCCATCGCACTTGTATACATTTTGCCTGCACGTTTGATTTTTCATAGTGACTCGTTTGGCAAGAACCAGCTGTTCACACCTGAAGATAAAATAACAGCATTGTTCACTGCGGATATTAAATATTATTATAATTATACATCTGTCATCGTAATGTCATAAGCTACAGCATGCCGTAATTTTGCAACATTTTACAGGGTATTTTCGTCCTACCATATTAGGAAATGCGAATTCCAAATATGGAATGATTACGCGCATAAGCGTATTCTAATAATAAAAACATGGCTGCCACTAGGGTTTGACCGAACACCCGAAAAGTCTTTTCAGTAAAAATAATCGATTCCAGCTAAAATAAAGTATTTTACATCACCTTTTCACAATCTAACATTAGTATAGTGTTGTTAAGTTCAACAATGTGCGATTGCTTCTTCACTTTTTTCTGTTATATATACATTTTGAACAGTGTTTTTGAATTGCTAAATTATATAAATTTTATGCATTTTATCAAAAATACACATTTTAATTATTAAAATAATTCTCTGCCTGAATATTCACTTGTGGCTTTATAAGAACATTTCGCTTATTGCAGTTTTAAGATGAACCGCTGTCACACTAGTGATCAGAATAATGTTCGAATGATGCACGTGGAAATTAGTGGTAGGTGAATAGGTGAGCATGCCAACTGAATGAGGATAAAATTAAGCCACTGTATAAATGTGACCAACATTAAATATCATCAATGTAGAAAGAAAATGTTACAATGTACAATTATATTACCAGTATATAACCATCCGTCTTTTACTGTCATGTTTGTTGCTTGTATATTATTTAGATAGCCTTTCATGATCTGGGGTCCACGGAGGCAGATTTCACCATCTTGACCAGCTGCAAGATTTTCTCCTGTCTTAAGATCAACTACCTAGAATAATAAAATAATTTGAATAAAACTATATTCATCATGACAGTGATTGTAAGTGAGTGTTGGAGGTTAATAAATAAATGCTTCCTTTGGCCCACGTCATCATATGCATCGGGCCTACGGCTCTCGATGGATGGCCGGACCAACTCATTTTTGCTGTCTATGGCCTTAATAGTAAAATGAAAGGGTCAATGTGGAAGTGAGAGGGTCAATGTGGAAGTGAGAAAGTCAACAATAGAAGTGAGAGGGTCAACAATAAAAGTGGGAGGGTGGTCAATGGAAGTGAGACAACAGTGGAAGCGAGAAAGTCAACAATGGAAGTGAGAGGGCCAACAGCAGGTGTAAAATGACTTGTACCTTGCCAAGTGTGTTTGGTAATAATGGTCCAACGGAACCAGGATGAAATTCTTCATACCGGGAACAGATGTTTGAAGCAGTACTAGTTTCAGTCAATCCATATCCTGTCAAAACATTATATAACAATAAAGATCTTGCATCATTACTAAAAAAAGATTTGTTTTAGGTTGCATTACCATTCTTTTGCAAAATTACCTTTAAAAGTTCGATAAATTTGAATAAATTCAAGAATGCAAAATATTTATTAAGTGCTTCAGATACTAAACCTATAATAGCTTTTGCAAATTATGTATATTCCATTTTAATGAACATACTGCTGTATAACGTTCATATGGTGTGTCAATAAATTATCATTATTACAGAACCACTGAGGTTATTAAAAAACAAACAAGTCATGCATGGCACAGTCCCTGTCATGCATGGCACAGTCCCTGTCATGCATGGCACAGTCCCTGTCATGCATGGCACAGTCCCCGTCAGTTATCAAACTTAAGATATATAGTTTTGTTATAGTATATATTAATATAGTTTGAACATAAACATGTCAGAGATATGGATTCAGAAGCTGTTACAATAAAATGACTGACATTCAGTCATCTTGTATCTGATCATCAAACAAGTACTTGCCCTTGAGATATTGCTCTGGCACAGCATCAATTAAAACAAATGGCCGCCAGTCGGCCATTTTAAATTCCACTCGGATAAAAGAATGATGCGCATCATGGTCCCTAGTTTAAACAAAATCAATCTGTAAATAGCCAGAAATGTTTGATTTTTGATGATTTTTCAGCACAAAAATGGCCGCCATTACGCCGTCTGAATCAGATCTTGACTAATTATGCATAGAGGCAGAATGGTGATTGTATATAGCAAATATTTGGTCGGTCCTTACATGTTTTTTTCAGTTCCTGATAATAATTATACATACCTGGCCATATACAAGTAAAAGTACATTTTACATTTGTCACTAATTAAAATTGATCGTCTTCACTCTGTTAAGTGATTTTATATTATTTCCTAATATTATCCTTTATTCAGCTGGGGAAAATATATGACTCAAGTAACGTAAGAGCAGTATCACTACAAGTCAGAGACACAAGCCCAATCCCAAGCACAAGCCAAGTTGTTGAATTATTTTCATTTGTCTGTTTTGAAGGCGTGTCATGTAAATAATGCATTTTTAGCAAGGTGAAAATCCATGGTCTGGAAAAACATAAATGTGCAATGAACATTTATATCATGAACATGATAATCATAACTGTTTATTCGGTGACTAAACATACTATTTGGACTTATATTGCTCATTATGAAGACAAAAAAACTGAGTTATCACTTGTGTCTTCCATAAGGTTGTGGTGCATTCGTGGCGGCGTGCGTCTTCACGCTAACAGACAACACAAGCCATATTTTCTTTTCAACAGGGAATAACTTGGCTTGTGCATGTACTAATATATATACCATTCATGGATACGATATCAAGGGATTGATGTAAATACCTTGTCTCACAATTAGATTTTCATTCTTTAGTTTTTTCTTGAGGTCAGTGATACGTTCGGCACCGAGAGGTGCCGCTGCACTTAATATATATACAAGACTAGACAGATCATACTGATCAACCATTGGGTGTTTTATTAGAAACAAAATTATTGGCGGAACAAACAGACCTTGTGTTATCTGCAAAATAATATATACAATATGATGAGAATAAGAGGCTCAACATAAAAATTACCTATGGTGTTCCAAGCCTCATTTTGAATTCAGAATGTGGGGCGCCCTCACCGTAATATTAATGTGATGGATACAGATCATCACTTTGGAGTCAGAAAACAGGCATACTACAGTAAATACAACACTGCCTCCATGCATTGATTGCTTTGAATTCACAAAACAACATAACATACAAATTTGAGAATTATTATCATCATTACCTTGTATTTTTCAATGAGTTGCAGACATTTTTGAGGTTCAAATTTTGGCATTGTGACTAGTTTTGCTCCTTGACTTAATGCATTGGCAAGCACAGCAACCATTCCATAGGAGTGATAGAATGGTAAAACGCACAGTATAACATCATCAACTGAAAAATCCAGTAATCCTGGGGTTCTGAGAATTAAATAAACTTGAGTTATTGTCATAATGACATGGAAAACAAGTTTTGCATGTTTGTGATAGTTGTCATCATTCAGATTTAAAAATCTCAAAGGTATCGGTGGCTAGTATGCGACTATTGACCCTCATACCACTATAGGGACACCACTATTTTTTATCTCTCCCCTCTTTTCTACATGTATACGGTATGTCCTAGTCAGCTTCAAGAATTTCAAAGAGTGTGCAAGTGGTGCAATGCAAACAAACGTGACAGTCAATATTGACAGACCAATACAATAATTTACACACCCCTAGGAGCAGTGCAGTCACGTGGATTTCTTGAATGCTTGTGGTTCACCAGTAGAAGGCATTCGCATAGCTAAGTACTTGGGAGTGAATATAGATCACAATTCCAACATTAAACACATCCGTAAAAACTTTGTCCCTAAAATTGGATTTATTTTTTTGAAATTCATCAATTTGTTCCCCAGTCTATTTTCTAATATTCCTGTACAACTCCTTTACTGTACCCCATATCATCTATTGTCCGGACATTTTGGATTACGTGTAACTACAGGCAAAACATGATGTTTTTATTTTATAATGGTTAAAACTTTTATCAAAATTCAAGTTAGTGAGTTAGCGAAATTGAGGTTTTGTATAACACTAATTAACATCGTGATTGTAGATCATCAAATCTTCTGCATTCACAAGCAAGCCATTGCAGACGACACTCATTTTTGTCGGAATTTATCATAGGAATTTACACAAAATACTGTATGTCACACGCAACGTAATATTACCGTAATTGGTATAGTACAGGTGTGATGGTTCAAATACCAAGATGGCGACAGTAACATAAAGACTTCCCTGGCGGCGATGATTACATACGAACACGGAGTCAAAAGATGAGGTTTCAACTGGTACTGGTATTATTATACTCTGCAAACATCAAGTACAATAACTCGGTAAAACTCCAAACCTCCAATAACTAGATACTTAAACTCCAACACAATTCAACAAGATCTCCGATCTGATCTCAGTATATGATCTATATATACCCACACTGTCTATAAATAGACCATTATATCAGCATACATAATGAGTCTGGAACATACTACAAATTTCTAGAATGTTCCATTACCTTCTATTGCCTTCTACAGTGTCCTATTACCTATTCAATCAACATCTAAAAATTCCACCCAGACACAGTACGGTTCTAGAACATTCTCAGTCACACGGAAGTGGTAAACAAGTCGTATGCGACATGCCTCCCCTCTCAAGAATATTATAACATATAATATTACATGACTAGCAACGACGTCAATGATACGAATACGATAACAATTTCAAACAAAACAACAATACAATATATCAAATCGAACTGAATAAAGCTCTGAGTACAAAAATTCGAAAATCACATACAGTAGAATATAATAAAATATAAAATACAGTCATAAACGAATAACATTCTACTATACTGTTCAAAAGTTCCTCAGTCCAGGAATATCCTCAACACGATGATTATATCCTTGCTGAGTCATCGCCCATGTCATCACTCGGTCATTTGCAAACTTGGCTTTATCCATGGTCGACATCAGTAATGCGGGATGGACATTGTGCTGCTCGATGACCAACACCCTGACATACAAAACACCGGACACTACTGCCCTGTCCCACATCAGTATTACCAATGGCAGTGTCATTATCATTACGCCTCACCTTGTTCTTCGTGGATAACTGTCGATCATGTGCCACTAGGTACTGCTTTGCTATTACCACCAACTCATCTAAATCTTTGGGTGCTCTTTCTTTAAGATGAACTGCAAGATCTCTTGTACAGGCACCAATAAACTGCTCCTTCACCATCAAGTCGGTAACACCATCATATGTTGCTGCAGTGCCTGACAACTCAACCCATTTAGCAAAATAATTCTTAAGCCGCACAATTAACTGGTCAGGACTCTCGGAACTTTCAGGTTTAATTTCACGGAATCGCTTCCTGTACCCATCCTCTGTGAAATCGTATCTTGTCAACAGCGCCACCTTCACACGATCATAGTCAACTGCATCAGTGTCGGACATCCTGGAATATACTTCCAGTGCTCTACCAGTCAACAGCGCACTCAATTTTATGGCCCATCCATCTCTATGCCAACTCGCATTTGTTGCAAACCTCTCAAACCGCAATAAATAACTATCAAGTTCGTCCTTACCATCAACAAATGCAGGCAACTTTGGTGGCTGTGCATCACTGCCCACATTTCGTTGACCGCCAAAATCAGTCTGTTGGAACCCCGGCATTGCTGCTTGCAGCTCTAATTTCTTCAACTCAAATTCTCTTTCGCCTGCTTCCGTTTCCAGCCGTAACTTTTCCTTTCTTTCCTCAATCTCCATTTTCTTCACCTCTGCTTCCCTTTCCTTTTCTCGCTGTTTCGCTTCCTTTTTTGCCTTTCTCTCTTCCCTCGCCGCTTGTCTCTCAGCTCGCTGAGAACTCAGTTGCTCCAAAATAAATTTCCTTTTGTCTTCTCCAGTCATTCCCAGTTCATCCGCCCACTCCATCAACTCTTGTTTCGACATATCTATTATCCCGCTGGCCATGTTGTCTTCTATGTCTTCACTGTTCCCGGACAAGCCCCCAGTTGTCACACGCAACGTAATATTACCGTAATTGGTATAGTACAGGTGTGATGGTTCAAATACCAAGATGGCAACAGTAACATAAAGACTTCCCTGGCGGCGATGATAACATACGAACACGGAGTCAAGAGATGAGGTTTCAACTGGTACTGGTATTATTATACTCTGCAAACATCAAGTACAAGAACTCGGTAAAACTCCAAACCTCCAATAACTAGATACTTAAACTCCAACACAATTCAACGAGATCTCCGATCTGATCTCAGTGCTGAACAACTCCCCTATATATACCCACACTGTCCATAAATAGACCATTATATTAGCATACATAATGAGTCTGGAACATACTACAAATTTCTAGAATGTTCCATTACCTTCTATTGCCTTCTACAATGTCCTATTACCTATTCAATCAACATCTAAAAATTCCACCCAGACACAGTACGGTTCTAGAACATTCTCAGTCACACGGAAGTGGTAAACAAGTCATATGCGACACTGTAAATGCATTAATTATTGACTGGTTTAAATTGTGCTATTTTCGTTGATATGTGAATTTGTGAACAGTGAATATGCTCGCACATCAAAAATAGTTAAATTAATTGTCAGTGAAAATAAATGGGTGTACAGTAATGAGGCATTCTAAGAGAGTTTAGCCTTTTGGGATAGAAACTCAGGGTCCCTGGTAAATTTACAAACGTGACAAATTTCAATGAATTTTAATAGTCGGTGCTCTCTACAGACCTGGGTGCAAAACCACAAGTGATGAAATGTACAACCCCTGTTGCGATAATCTCGTAATATGACGTCATATTATGTACTGGATGTTTTAATACAAGGCATGATATCAGGCATTAGATCGGTATGACTAACCTAATCTGATGGAGATTACAAACCATGTTTCCATGTGTCAACATCACACCTTTCGGTAAACCAGTTGTACCGCTTGAATATGGTAAAGCAACGACATCTTCCGCTGGGTTAATTCGAACATCGGTAGGAAACGCTGATCCGTCATCCTCCATTAAGTCAGCGGCGAAAGATCGACATCCTTCCACAGATTCATCACCAATCACATACAAAGCCTAAAATAATGAGAAATTTATAACGAAACTGATACCCCATGAAAAATCAGTCATCATGACATGGAACAGTTACCATTGTAAGATAAAATTACTTAAATTGGAAAACTGTGAGAGTACATGTACACTCATGTCCCATAGTATGTAGCTTACATGATGTAAATACAAGTATACTAGAAATGCCATCGATTCCAGGATCTGGATCTTCCAGTTATGTTTGTACCAAATCCATTCATGAGAGCCATGAGTTTTCTAAAAATGTTGAAATACTTTTTACGATTTATTTTTACTAGAAGAACTACAAGCCAATCATCTTGAAACAATTTGAAATGAATGCATGTCAATAGTTGTGACATGATGACATATGTGTAAGATGAAATGCCATCAGTGTTATGCATGTAGAGAGATGGAAACTGAATAACAATTTTAAACAAGCAGAGATAGCTCCGCTGTCAGCAATGCACATTTCAATGAATGAACTGAAGATATCATTAAAAAATGAACAGTATGTATAGTATCAAAGCAATTGGACTTCCTGTTTTCAACAAGAAGTCGAAAATGTCTTTTTTACCAAAAATGACAAAAATATTAGTCAAAATTAGAGAATTAAAGATATCATGAAATGAACAAATCTAAGGAAGGCCTACCCAAGGTACATATACACCAAGTATCAAAGCATTCAGGCTTGTAGTTTTCAAGAAGAAGACGAAAAAGTAAAACATTGACAGAGACGCTGACGGACAATCATATGATAAGGTCCGCTCGACAAAGTCTAGTCTTACCAGCCAAGTTAAATGGCATTCTGTTGATGTATACTTACCTTAATCCTGGACATCCTCAGTACTGCCTGTCTGGCCTTACCAGCCAAATCAGATGACATTATGATGATGTATACTTACCTTGATCTCAGACACCCTCTGTGCTGCCTGTCTGGCCTTATCAGCCAACTCAGATGGCATTCTGTTGATGTATACTTACCTTGATCTCAGACACCTTTTGTGCTGCCTGTCTGGCCTTACCAGCCAACTCAGATGTCGTTATCATCCATTGAGCACCGGAATGTTTGAGTTGAGTAGTTAGTTCATCTGAAATAAAGCGAAGAAACACAACATATTGAAAATGCACGTCACTTTTTATGTAATGACTCTTCGTAAATGTTATAATCAGGAAAAATTAAAAAGTGCTTTACAGAGTCATCATGCAGCATGTGTTTTGAATTTATGGAGACAAACAATGTTTTTACACACTTTGTATACATTGTATATGGGTCCCATATCAAAGACTATGAATGTGACTTTAATGAGAACAATACTTCAGTCACTTATCATAAAATGGTCATTAGTGTACATCTGACCAAATGACTAACCAATCAAAACTCATGTTACAAGTCACTTTCTAGTACGGAAAGTTCTAATTGGTTGGAAATCCTGGTGGAGAGTTGTGTGAATGTGAATTGTATTTGGTTGGATGAAGTTGTAGACAATTTACACAGATACCCTGAATAAAAAGTGAGCAGAAAACCAAAGCTTTCCAGGCTATTTGGTTTCTTGGGAGTTCAGATTGGTTTATATAATAATACATAATGAATAATAATAACAAATAATTATACAAACGTAAGGTGTTTTGGGCTGGGAAGCAAAATTAGTTGATGTGGGGCTAGTCTGGTCTGCTTCTCATAAAAACACAACATGGTTGCAAAACGGCCATTTTGAATCAAATCGACGTGTAACAAAACACCTTCCTCATCGCGTGGGATGTTAATACATAGCTTGAATAAAACCATGTCTGAGATATGGTTGATGACACATTAAATTATTTTTTTGTAAATATTTTGAAAAAAATGACCATTAGTTTTATTGAAATCATATGAACATGTATTCTTATATGTATGATGTATGTGACACATATGAATGAAAATGGTACACAATTTCCGAAAATATTAGATGGCCACCAGCCTAGCAATTTGTATCAATTATGAAACAAAATGACATGTCTTATTAACCCACCATGAGTGATGTTAGGACCAAGTTACCACCCTGAAACACAATCATTTCAGGTATGATTGAACAATTGTTAAGAAAATGTTAAAAAAAAGTCTTGATTACAAACAATTTCTGATTCTCCGAACCCGCCCATTCACACAGTTCATACCCACCATAGACTCCGGTCAGTAAAAATGACTATTTTGAACTGTAGGCATTATTCAGCGATTCTGTTAGGACAAACCCACTTCGTCAAACAGGTGGATGAAGGATTGTGCTACCTGGCAAATAGAGAGATGGTATGGATCAATCTCCCTTCCGCTACACCAATCAGTGTAAGCTCACCACTTAGAAATGTAGGCAGCGTTGGTGGAATCCCTGTGCGCCCTGGCCAGAACGTTGGCAGCTCAGATAAATCTTTTGCATGTGCGGGTCTACTGAGAGCCTCTATGCCTGTAAATGATACCTGCTGGGCGCGTTTGTAGTGCGTTGAAACTGAAAAGATTCAAACCATTATGTTGCGCCTGTACCAAATTTATCTTAGAAACATTTGAAAATATGTCATTGTTCATGACATTGTCCCTGTTGGAAGTAGGGGAAGTGAATTGAGAGTGAATAATTGGCTGGTTGAGTATCTACAGAAATTAGGTGTATTAAATGACTCTTACAAAATCAAAATATATGGTATGAAATTACACAGGATATCCTACTCATACATTTTTTGTATCCAAATTGAATTTCCATTGTCTGGGTCCATGTAGTAGTAATAGATATAGTAGTTTAATCAAAAAGCAAGATTGCAGGCAGGCAACCATTTTTGATTTGATTGTGAAACAAAATGTATCCTAATTATCCTATGTATAATTTGAGAAAAAATGTCAAGTATACATTTTGGAAAAACAGGATGGCTGCCAGTTTCTCATTTTAGATTTGAACACGAAACAAATCATCATGGACATGTATCTCAAAATGTATAATGTTTGTAACTGATAAATCCTGTCCAAGATACCTCATTTTCCAAAACACAAGATGAATGCCAGTCAGGCATCTTTGATCTAATAATGGAACAAACTGACATGAACATGTATTATTATATTTATGATGTATGTGACAAATATGAATGAAAATGATACAAAATTTCTAAAAAAATAGGTTGGCCACCAGCCTAGCAATTTGAATCAATTATGAAACAAAATGACATGTCTCATTAACCCACCATGAGTGATGTTAGTACCAAGTTACCACCTTAAAACACAATCAGTTTAGATATGAATGAACAATTGTTGAGAAAAAAAAATCATTCAAGGCATCTTGATTACAAACAATTGTTCCCGAATTTAGGCAGAGGGTTCTCAGAACCCGCTTATTCACATAGTTCATACCCACCATAGACTCTGGTCAGTCAAAATGACTATTTTGAACTGTATGCATTAATCAGCGATTCTGCCAATGACGGAGAGATAGAATCTAGGTCAGGGGAAGCCCAATGACCCCAAGATTTATTTCTTTACGTCACGAACCACGTGACCGAGGCCGTATGGCGGCACCATTACGGCTGGCTATTCACTCTGGTTTCTTTCTTTCCGCATCAAGGACCAACGCTACGGAAAGAGTGGGGTGGTTGGGGGACCCAGAGTCTGGTGGGTATTAACTATGTGAATAGGCGGGTTTGGAGAACCCTCAGCCTAAATTCACTACGTTCAATTACCCACCATAGACTCCAGTCTGTCAAATTGACTATTTTGAAATGTAGGCAGAGTCAGACGCCAATAGGTGGTGGGTTTTCTGAGCAAACAGAAAATGATGAAAGTCTTTTCCCTGTCTGGGATGATACACTCTACACCACTCATCACCTAGCTAAGACCCCCAAAAGAGGGTAGTGTCTTACCTCGCCTGTGCTGTCCCTGGAGCAAAAAGCCAAAAATGGTGACAGGGTTTGAAGTGCCCAGAGTCTGACCCACTATGACGGGACCCAGCTTAAAAGATGCTCTCCTAAATGGATTGGGTGTCTCTTAGGTAGTAGTTGATAAAGAAAAAGGTTTGAGGGGGCGCCTGACGCTAGCACTAGTGAGTTAGCAATCGAATGGACCTCATGTCTAGGTACGGATTGATGTGTACCAACGTTTGGTGAAGCAGCAGCACCACCTGTGCCATCCATTTCAGTGGAACATAGGGGGCTGTGCATAACCCGAAGGGAGGGGGGCACTGAGATTTGAATACTTGGCCAAGCTGGGTGACTCAAAGGAGATGGCAACTAGCCGGATGCATCGGTATGTGCAGGTAGGCCCACTTAAATCAAGTGGGGCTAGCCATTCAAAATGGTAGATGGAGAGAATAACGCTGAATGGCGTCTCCATGCAAAACCGCTGGAGGAGCACGTACTGATTCAGTCTGCCTAGGTCCAGAACTGGACGCCCACCACCTGTAGATTTGGTACTACAAACACATTTGAGTAGAAGCCTGGAATTAATGCCAGCTGACCTACCTTGTGTATGGCGCTCTTTTCCAGCAAACTGTCTGATAGCTTCCGCCTTGCAGGAGTCCCCTGGCAGTGCCCCCAATGAGGGAGAAACTGATGGGGAGATGGAGATTTCCGTGGTAACCATATGTCACCACATGGAAAGTCCAGTGATCGGTCACCCACTGCCTCCAAACTAGACTACACCAGTGCAATCTGTGTGCAACTGGCCATGGTTCAGCAGTTGCGAGGTGTGGGTACTCTCTTCTCCCATGAGGTGAGTTTCCCCAAGGTCTGCAGTAGTCACTAAGTTGTGACCTGGCCACTCGTCGAACACATGCCTGTCCCCCAGTGGCAGAGGTAAGCGTCAAACATCCTTCCCCCGCTGCCAGGGTGGACGTCCGTCTGAGTAGGATTAGGAGTCACAACCTGGTCTCTTCCTGGGGGCACGCCACTACTTTTCCTTCCCATGAAAGGGTATGAGCGCTTGCCTCCTGGCTGACTCTGGCTAGCGAACATCACCTTAAGGCGGTATGTTGTCTGTGCCCTCTGTGCCCTCCATTTACTCTTGGCAGTGGCCAACTGGCTAGCATATTCGATCTGAACCATCTGGTTTATTGCACTCCAAAGCTCCGAGACTGAACCTGGCATCTCCCCCATCAAAGAGGGTGGAAGATGTCCAGTCTGTGTCACTGAGGTGGGGATGTATCCCCTGACTCAGTTTGCCGGCGAAAACACACGCAACTAAGACCGTGTCTCATTTCACAGTAGTCGGCCCGACCAGGAGAGCCAGGTGACACTGGGGATGTTGCACGTAGATGTGCGACGGCCCACCAGTAAATGTGTTTCCTGGTCTAGGAGGCTGGTGCGTTCTGCCTCCGAGGTCTCGGAGTCCTGGGCGAGCACAATAATGTGCTCAAGCAACTCTGCCCTAAGGGCATGATGGATCATCCCAGACTGAGCTGGCAAGAACGCCCACGGAACACGGCCGTCCCCCTTTACCTGGTTTGCCAAACAAATTCATGATACCAGGGTCTGGGGATGGAGCCTTGGAATCTTGTCTGGGCGTTTTGGTCTCATCCCACACTTTGGGGGATGATCCCGAAACCACACCAACTGGGTAGCATTTGGTCCAACGGAAAGTGTTGCATAAGATTTGCCCCACCCAGGGCGTTAAGAATTACTTCTTCCGTGGCTGACCAGCATTAGCCAATCAACACCGTCTGCTTACTCAGCACTCAGCCGAACAGGGGGAGACGTGCCAATGGGGTTGCTTTGAATTCCAATGCATGTGGTCCCGTAAGCATTCAAGAACAGTAAGTAGTTGCCTTAGGATCAAGGGTGGGGGTATATACATTGTATCAGGATCACTAGGATCAATGATACTCAGTACCGTTGGTACCATGTGACGAACCCTGGCTGGCTGAAAGTACGGGGGAGGCGCAATGTGTGCCCTGACCTGAAAGCTCTGCCCCGAAATCAGAGGCTTGGCTGCCAGCATACCCATTGGCATCCAGTGCCTGAGGGCCCAGAGGAGACCCGGTGCAACTAGCCTGAGCTAGGCTCACCCAAATCAGTGGCGAGAGAGTTGCGGACGGGAATGGGGGTTCTTCGGAAGAGACATGTTTTAAATGCGAGTGATGCTTTGTGTTTCTTCCTACTTGCCAACCGAGGGGTCCCAGTGGAGATGCTCGCTCCAACTGCATCTGATCTACCCGGCCTGCCAGGGAATGCAATTTGCCCCGACCAAAGTCCTCATCTCGGAGGCAAACCCGGCGTTGTGCGAGGATGGATCCACAATAGGACACGCAATGGGTCCCATAGGAGGAAAGACCTCCAGAGACAAAGCCTCGCTGTAGTCGGTAAAATCGGGTAAACCACTGCCTGAAAACACAGACTGTGAGGATGACCTTCGATCAGCGGGGGGGGAGGCTGAAAAAAAACGGTACCTCCACCATCAGGCCTCCTGATCGACATTAGTACACGAAGTACCGGTAGCCGAGCGTGAGAACTTTCCACTCACGACCTTGCTGTGAAAATACGAGTGACACAGTCAGTCTCAGCAATTTTGCATGGCTCTGAAAAACATCTCAGGCCTCAGAACTCCAGAAAAACACACGCCTTCAAGGCAAAAAACCCGAAATCCGCATGCAGCTACAACAAAAATAGCATTTCAGATGCGGGTTCTATGCTGGTAAATTCTGATTATAACCACTGCACTGTCGCCTCGAAAAACGAGGAGACAAAAGCGGCGGCGAGCCTCTGGTGTTGTCATTACATCTATCCATTTCTAAATACATTGATAAAGCATAAAATGAACACGACATGCATGAGGGAGGCGAAATACAGTTGGAAAAGGTGATGCAACAAAACCAACAAGTGATTAAGTTACATCGCCAGGTTTTATTTACTTTGTTGTGAAAAATGTTACACACAAAGGGGAAATCGACATGAGGGTAAACATTACAAGGAAAACAGCTACAATCAGCTACAATGTCGGTTACCGCGGCGGCGGTAACAACCCAAGCCAGAAACCCGGACAGGAAAAAGTAGGCTATGCATGCAGAGTCGCTAAACTTCATCCCCATCGATGCGGAGATAAAGAAAGAGTGAATAGCCAACCATAATGGCGTCGCCATATGGCCTCGGTCACGTGGTTCGTGATGTAAGGGAAAAGAATCTTGGGGTCATGGGGCTTCCCCTGACCTAGATTATATCTCTCCGTCATTGGCTGAATCGCTGATTAAAGCCTACAGTTCAAAATAGTCATTTTGACTCACCGGAGTCTATGGTGAGTATGAACTATGTGAATAAGCGGGTTCTGAGAACCCTCTGCCTAAATTCGGGAACAATTGTTTGTAATCAAGATGCCTTGAGTGAGTCATTTTGACTGACCGGAGTCTATGGTGGGTAATTGAACGTAGTGAATTGGTAGAATTTGCACGTTGATTGTTTGTGTGCTTGCGCATTTCTTGTGACCTGGGTCAACAAACTGGAAGGTAGGACAGAATTTGATCATTCCGAATGCACATTCATCATTCCGAGTCGCGGTGCACAGAACATCACAGTTTCCAACTTGCAACGTAAAAAATCATCTGGAATAAAATTGCCATAATCTTTCAACTAACTCGTACCAGCCTGCTGTCTTCAAATAGTTCTTCTAGTTGCCCTTGTAAGTACCCACCCACACTTACTCTGCTATCTTTAAAAAACTGTTTAAAATATGGTGCTGACTCCTTCTGGGTTGCATGTCTACCAGTGCTTATTTGACATTTTATATTTTTGTCCTACCCCCGTCGGTTGTAAGTAGAATTACATCACATCTGACAGTAATTCAGGAATCAGGAATTGTTAATGATGATGATGATGATGATGATGATGATATGTGGCATGTTACTATACAGACACTCGGTTATACCTTCCTGTTTATTTCATTAAATGCAAGGCAAAAACAACATCACTACCAGACGTGCCCATTTTGAATCAAATTGCAAAACAAACATGCATCAGTAAACAGTCATGTATACACTGGAAAAAACACGGCTGAAAATGACAAATGTTGCAATTGACAAAAAATGGCTGCCTGTTGGTACAAAAGCAAAAAAAAAAATCAACATGCATCTGTGAAATATTATATTTCACTACGATAGGAAATGATGTCAGACACACAACAATTGATGGATTGATAGACCAAATTATTAAAAAATTCTTACTATAATTAGAAAAAAAACATACATACAAACAGTGTACACTGGATTTGCAGGGGATATGGTTCCTCCAATAGATGCAACGCCATAAAATGCAACAAAAAATTCTGGCAGGTTTGGTAGGTATAAAATGCATACATCTCCTTGGCGGAATCCAGCTTTAGTTAACCCACTTCCACATCGATAAACAAGGACTTTTAATTGCCGGAAGGCGTACGACTTACCAGTTATCCCATCAATCTGAAACGTATTAACAGAGAGTTATGCATTACAATGGAAACTGGATGATGGATGAAGAAAGCAAAATACACAGTCAACAATTTCTGAGAGGATTGACCTTGCGTGTTTCTATGTTAAAAAATTATTTCAAAATGAAGTCTGGTGACTCCAGATGAGAAAATGCACAGTGCTAGTACACACTGCTATAAAATACATGTAGTTGCACAATTACAAATTGCATAATAATTTTTCTCCCCAAAAATAATTTACCTGGTCATAAATAACAAGGCTTGATATATAAACTAAAATGTACCATACTTATACACATCAATACCAGTGTGTATGTTACTTTCATGTATTAGTATATTAAACATACTACTATCTGGACCCATGGCATTGTTATTTGGTTATCAGCTTCCTACACATTCAAACATTGTCATGGATACTGCTAAAGAAAAATGAGGTTTATGAGCAACATCTTTACTTTGGGTGGCACTGTAGGCGGTACTTTGGATGATACTTTGGAATTTTGTGTTACTATGTGTGGTAATTTGTGTTACTTTGTGTAACTTTTTGTAGTATTTTGTATTACTTTGTATGGTATTTTGTATTTGTAGTTGAATTCGACCACCTAATTATTTGGCAGGTTTTCGAAGTTTATAGGTTTCTAGAATTTTCATCGATCACAGATTTGTATTGTTTTCTGTTCCTGTAAAATGTTATCCACCTCAGATTTTTCTTCATGGGAAAATGTTTTGACTTTAATTTAATTAAAACAAATACCTGAGGTACATGGTGTTAGGGACACATGAATAATTTAATTATCACACAAACAATCACTTACTACCATAGACCAGGACATGTATAATAGTAGGAAACACTAAATGTTCATTTCACATTTTTGTTTACTAACCATAGCATCTCTGTCTCCATAGTGATCAAATTTGGACAAGACAAATTGATGAACTGATAAATCTGTGGGTACTCTGACATCAGGATATTTGCTTCTAACGATACCTAAATCATGATATGAAAAAACACATTTTCGTTCAGGCTTGCAAGTACGCATCTTTTTGACAAATATATATCTTAGTTAAATTTCTTCCAAAAAAATATAAAACAGTCTGAGAATAGAAACCAAAAAGATTTTCAAAACAAATAAAATGTGCATCACCACAACTTTTTTCAACATCAAATTTAAATACTCTTTTGAGCCATATTTGTCATTACAAAACATTAATCTCAGCAAAGCATTGCTAAAATTGAGAACAAGCTAACACATGCTTGAAATTTGAAATTGCATGCAAGTACACACATCCCAAAACAACACTAAATGAAAGAAAGTGCAAACAGTGCAACATAAATGTGATTGAATATGAATTACATTTACTCATGATTTGTCCAAAATATGGAAACTTGCTATTGTCTGAATTTAATTTTCTACCACATGATTCACACAATACATTCATTCTATGCAAATGAATGTGAAATTATAAAAAAGGTTTCACAGTTTATTTACAAAGGCTTTCAAGAAAGAATAGATGGTTGACAGTTTTGAATTTTATTTTTATTAGTTAAAAAATATTACATTACATTTTACTTTTATACTTTACATTATAATATTTTCTCTTTCTTTATTATTTCATTATTATTATTATACTTTGTTACACTTTTATTGCTACTATACCGATAGAAATACTGTATTTCTAAATATAATGAATAATATGAAGTTATTACGAGTATACCTCAAAGTATGCACAAAGACAGTACGGCGACGTATCGACCGACGAGCAGCGCTCGTATATACAAATAATATGGATAGGCAATGTATTAGGGATAAGTCATGGATGTACTAACAGTACGTCCATGAATACATGAACTACCCCACTGTTATAATGTCTGTATATAACTACAGTTATACTTACCAGTGTTGTTTGCAGCACATTTGAATGCTTCTATTAATATATTTATACGTCTCTGAGACTTTGACTTGTCTGAAGACATGGCTAATTTTCCTTAAAGAACAGAACATTTCAAGGCAATAATATTAACATATTGACTGCTAATATAGTTTTCTCCATTCATCTTGATGAGTAGTGGAGGTTTGCTTGAGGCAATGAGTTAACATATCTCCAACTCATATAAATAATTCAGGTTGTCAAAATGGTTTATAAATTATTAATTAAAACTTGTGGAAACACCAAACAAATATTTTATCGCACCAATAAATTTTGCAAAATCCATTCAGTCACTATTACTAGGACGTATTCTGCTTTTAAACCAATTATTTCCAACCGTTTTGCGATAGTATTTTCTAGAATGAAGGCAGCATTTACAGTTCATTCAAAGTTCAAAGTTGCGTTGGGATTACATTGATACAGTGTAATGATACGCATGGTCATTTGAACACTGGTAAGAGATAATACATTTTGGTGAAAGTATTCAAAAATCAGTTTTTGGCTGTTGCAATGGCCGTGGTTGGCCAGGATTGTTGTCCAATCAGTGACGGTACGACCTTACTTTCAAGTATGATCAATATCAGCCAATCCAAAAAAAAAAATAATAACAGAGGAGTTAAAAGCCGTTGCTGGTGAAAATTTACCCCAACTTTGAGGTCAATTTTCCCGTTAATGAAAATATACATAAAACAGTAATTTTTTACTACTAGTATGTCCGTGCTTTTTAATCCTAGAATTGTAGAGTGAGATACATTTGGCGCGAAGGTATTTAAAAAATCAGTTGCCATGGAAACGATTGGCGAAAATTTGTTTTCAGATTGTTCCTAATAACTAGGGTGAATGTGTGACCTACCTGCCAAGTGTGAGCGAAATCGGCCAATCCAAAAAAAATCACAGAAGAATTAATACGTGAAAACACTGGAAATCACACACACACACACACAAGTGATTTGAAGGGCAATCCTAGCGGAGCGGCTCGCCAAAAATGTGAAATGGGACTAATGTGAATTGGGACGAATCGACTTGTGGGACGATTGTGAATTGGGACGAATGTGAATTAGGACGAATTGACTATAAATCAATCGTTCCGCCCGACGAATAGATCGTCAGGCCCCTGTGTTCTGTAGGTCCGTAACGCGTAACTCCCTGGTAGTCTCAAATAGAAGGACATGTGTTAAGCTAAATACATCTCACTCATGATACTTAATTACTTACTTATAGAATCAGGCATAGTTCCAATAGCCGCATACCTAACTTTATGCAATTGTTTTAAATTATGCTAATTTATTCATGACGTGCAGTTTCTGTGCTCAATACAAAAGAAGTGACCCATTTTGAGAGCAGCAATGATTCTCGTGTCTGCTGTTGTTGTTGCACATGAGCTGTCAACTGTGTTCGTACTTCGAACCAAGTTATTTATAGGAGCACTGTTCTCACTAGCATACTAATCACAGGATACGAACCAGCAATCTCTAACATAGATGTCAGTGTACAAATCCACTGAACCATGTGGGTAGTCATGCAAACGAATAATTTGTTGCCATACTTGGCTTTATTGCAAGTTAGTGTTTGCAAGAAAAGACTGGCAGAGATGGGAATTGAACACGGTGGACTGACTGGTTGTCTTGGCATTTGATGAAACTATATAGTGTGTATATATACAGATATACAACATATTTCTGTTATCCTCACAATAATATTGCCAATTTGGTGTTTTATCCTTCTGTAAACTATATGCATGTCATAAACTGTTAATGTACATCTTGCCAATTTGGTGTTTGCAATTTGCGTTGCCCATACCTGACCCGACCCTGACCCTAATGCCAAGACACATTTCTGTTCATAATTGCGTTGAACGGGAACGCCAGAACGATTACTTTGTGTATCTAGTGGGATTCGAACCCATGTTGGCTACGCCATAATATGCAACCACTTCCCCAGTTTTATTGTGATTTTGTAAGTGTTTAATGATGTCTTCTTCACCCGTCCCACCATGACCCAGTTTCAACCACAGACCATTATGCAACGAAGCGCGTGACCTTTGGCGTGACCCCACTGACTGTATGATCGTTCTGTTCAACTGTTAAGCTAGGATTTATTACCGGTATTATCATTATGTTGTCACATAATTTGTTCAACCTTATGTGTAATGTCTTAAGTATCATTACTGTAATTTGTATATACCAATTCGTATATCCCAATTGAAGGTCATGTATTCTGTGACGCCACCAATTTGTGTGTAAGTACGGCTTCTAGAACTGTGCCACTTTCACCATGATTAATGAACGCCTAGTCTGATAAGCAAACGATGTTGACTTGACCTTTATGATGAAACACTAGTAGTGAAGTCATTTTTAGCCAATCGGTAAAGCGGATGCTTAAAGGTCAAAGATGATTGTCAGACGGTAAACAAAAGCATCGTGCAAGTGTACTAGTTCTTATTACATCCTCTTATTACTGCACCCCCTGCAATAGTACCTAGTTCCTATTGCACCCCCTGCAGTAACACCTAGTTCCTATTGCACCCTGGGGGCAATACTAACTAGGTGTTATTGCCTCCCCTTGTTTTATTGCCCCTTATAAAATTCAAAATGTCATAAATATTTCTATTATAATATGATTACATTATATTATTTAATAGCTGCAAAATGTTCCTAGAAGTAAACGGACGTTCCATTGTTTTGAGAGACAGTTGTATTATAATTACCTTCCTAGCAGCAAGATTTGACCAGCGAGATATAAGAGAAAACACTTTCTTGCATGTTTTCAGAATGAAGCGCTCACCCCATTACCAAAGATTGCATCATCTGGTCAGTGCACCAAAGATACAAAAAATTCAGCTTCACTGAATTTGTGAAATGCCAGAATATCACGATAATGTGATAACACATGCGATGAATTGTATCACTTGACATGTGTTGGGCTAGCAGGCTATATACCAAATGTCTGGCAGTGTTGGGGATCCGCTCCGCTCGGGTTGTTCTTAAAATCACTTTTGTTGGCAATCAGCTCCGCTTGAATTGCCCTTATAATCACTTTTGTAGGTTTGTGTGAGCATGTGTGTGATTACCAGTGCTTTGACATATTATTTCTTCTGTGATTTCCTCAAACTTGGCAGGTAGATCACACAATCACCCTAGGATTAATATGAAAAAAAATGTTAGCCCACCGTTGCCATAGCATAGTTGGATAGCTTCGCGCCAAGTGTATCTCCCCTACAAATTTAGGATAAAACACTCCAGATATAGTGTGGGCACAAAATTTCTATTTGAATTGTTGTTATCTTTTTTCATTACCGAGAAATTTGACTTTGGCTTTTTAACTATTCTGTGATTTTTTTTGGCTGGACCGATTTGGTTCAAACTTGGCAGACAAATCACACCTTCACTCTAGGTTGTAAAATCTGAAAACAAATTTTGACCCATCGTTTCCATGGCAACAGCAAAAAAAACAGATTTTTTAACTACCTCCACGCCAAATGTATCTCACCCTACAATTCAAGGATTAAAAAGCATGGATATAGCTCATTCTAACCAGCTTGAGTGTGGGAAAAACTTTACTGTTTTTTTATGTATATTTTCATTAACGAGAAAATTGACCTCAAAGTTGACTCACCCCTCAGATTACTTGACAATAGTTTACAAATATTTTGTATGATATAACAACTGATATATGCTAACTGGGGTGCAATAGATCCTAGCCAGTTTCTACTGCACCCCTGAGATTACTTGACAATAGTCTACAAATATTTTGTATGATATAAAAACTGATATATGCTAACTGGGATGCAATTGATCCTTGCTATTTTCTACTGCACCCCTCAGATTACTTGTAATAGCCTACAAATATTTTGGGCCAAATATTTTCTTTCAGATTTGTCATAATAACTGAGGTGAAGGTGTGACCTACTTGCCAAGTAACGGAGTGAGACACTATCGCAAACTACACAAAGGGGAGAGATGTGTTTGCCTGTGTAACGTGTTGACATTCGTCTTGTCAAAAAGAACTCATTTCGAAAGCAGGGATCCCCCACTTTCAGATGCCATTCTCGTAGAGTAACTCTCGCTTAGTTTATGGTTGAAATTCCTTCCTGAGCTCATCCATGTTCTATGCAAAGTCGACGCTCTCATTCTACATTTTCTGCACGCATACGAACTGGCAAGATGTAGATCGATCGTCGCTGCCACAACAAATTCGCATGTCGTAGTTCTATCGATCCCACGAAGCAGTCTCCTTCGGTTTTCTATATTTTTTTGACTGCCACAAACAATACACTTTGTTTACTTGGTTCTAAGCGCTTTAATAGTTTTCTTTGCTATTTTGGTTGGAGTGACTGTATTCATTGTGTTCATAACGTGAACAACCAACGCATTCAGGGGGACATTTACAATAAATTTGCATGCATTATGTTAATATAATTTATTTCGTGACGTCAGTATCAACTATGAATTATTCATATCAACTAGAAACCTGCAGACATGGACAGTCTCTCGGGACAAAAGTTCCTCGCGTGAAATGGTTCGCATTACCATCAAACACCTTCGGCGTTCGAATGTCTAGAAAACACAATTACATTAGACCCGAGACTGTCGACAGTCTAGTCTCGAACGTGTAACTGGTAGGCACGTGTCTCAAATAAGACATGTGTTGAGCTAAATACATTTCACTCTAGATACTTACTTACTTACTTACAGAATCAGGCGTAGTTCCAAAAGACGTACCTTCACTTCATGCATTTTTACTAAAATTATGCTAATTTATTCTTGACGTGGCAGTTTCTGTGCTCATGAATATTCATTAATTAGTTGGAGAATTAAACACGGGTCCTCCCGATCACTATGTAGACAACTGACCCACAAGACCACGATGGACTGACTGGGTGTCTTGGCATTTGATGAGACTATATTGTGTGTATATATAAAGATATACAACATGCTTCTGTTATTGAGTCACGATTGTCAATTATATTGCCAATTTGGTGTTTTCTCCTTGTCTAAACTATGTGCAAAAATATGTCATAACCCGTTAATGTACATCTTGCCAATTTGGTGTTTGCCATTTGCGTTGCCCATACCTGACCCGACCCTGACCCTAATGCCAAGACACGTTCCTAATAATAATTGAACGGGAAAGCCAAAACGATTGCTGATCTCTGATTACTTCGGTTCCGGAGAGTGTGTATCTAGTGGGATTCGAACCCATGGCTTTATTGTGTGGTTTTTCATTCCCCGTTTTATTGTGATTTTGTGAGTGTTTAATGATGTCTTCCTCACCCGTCACGCCATAACCCAGTTTCCGCCACAGGCCATTTTGCAACGAAGTGCGTGACGCTTGGCGTGACCCCACTGATTATGTGATCGTTTTGTTCAACTGTTAGACTAGGATTTATCATAGTTATTGTCATTATATTATCACGCGATACCTTATGTGTAATGTCTTAAGGTAGAGGTGCAGTTTACCTGACAGATATTTTAATTAGTTAATTAGGAAACCAAGATGACCTCCACAAAACTATATATTTTCGGAAAGCTTATTGTATGAATTTTAAAATTGTGTTAGTATTTTTTTTATGACACTGTAATTTGAAATATGTACACAAATGTGCTTTTTTTTGGTCAAAAGTGATTTAAAAAAAATTAGCTTCTAACCCATGCTTCTGTTTCCTTTTAAAATTGGTATATGGGTACATCTGTTTACTATGAAGAAAGTGCCGTCTTGTAAACTGTCTACCAGTTGTCAATTTTGCACGGCAGAAGCTCAAATTTAACTACTTCAAGTTTATGCATAAATTAACACCCAGGCTAGTTGTCTTACGATTGTTGTAACACTGTTCAATCAAAAACAATGCTCCGACGGCGTTTTGAAGATAAACACATTGTCAACCATTTGTCAAAATTTAAAAACAAAAGGTCAAAGCGTCTAGGAGCTATTTTTTTAACGTTCTGGGATGCGCACTGAAAAGAAGCTGAGATAATTGCTAATTTGCATAACAATTCACTCAGTAAGAAGTTTTCTAATGCTCATAATTAAAATGGATGTAACAGTTCCAAATTTAAATGTATTATCGTTTTGTTAAAAGTTAAATATAGTGCATAATATGGAGATCCCGTCATTTCTTTTTTTTTCACCATGTTTCTTTTTTATTATTTATGTATAGCCTTGCTAAACCTTGCTAAGCATTGAAAAGAGAGAATGTTTGTACCTGTTATCTATATTTTAAAATCATTTTTGAAACCGTAATTCTGAATGCTTCATAATTTGGTACATAGGCACCTTGGGTGGATCTCTCTCAGATTTGTTCATTTCGTGATGATATCTTCCATTATCTAATTTTAATGAATTCTTTTTGTAATTTTTGGTCAAAAGTGATATTTTTGAATTCTTGTTAAAAACCGCAAGTCCAATTGTTTTGATATTATACATATATGTACTACATGTGGACCTCTCTCAGATTTGTTCATTTTATGATGATATCTTCAATTCTTTAATTTTGATGAATATTTTTGTCATTTTTGCTAAAAAGTGATATTTTCGACTTCTTGATGAAAACCACAAGTCTGATTGCTTTGATATTTCATATATTGGTACTGCATACGGTCGCCTCTCAGATATGTTCATTTCGTGATGATCTTCAATTATCTAATTTTAATGAAATCTTTTCGTCATTTTTGGTGAAAAGTCCGATTGCTTTGATACTATACATATTGTTTATTTTATAATGATATCTTCAGTTCTTTAATTGACAGACCGACAGGCTGCTTGTTTTATTTTGAAATTTTGTAATCTTGTCCCAGGGATTGTCAGTTTTACCTTTAAAAATGTAATTGAGCGTGTAACAAAATGTATAGTTTTGTCGTGTTGTACACATTTATTCGGGTGCAACAGAAACTGGGGGTGCAATAGGACCTAGGCACGATTGCCCCCCCCCCCTCGTGAAATAAGACCAGGGGGCAATATATAAACTGCTACACGAGTCGTTTGCCGCGACCCCGTTTTTCTTATCTTTTTATTCTGATTAGTCGTGAATTAAAAGTGCCAAGGTGACAGACAGCGAAATCCGTGGATTAAGTGTGCTAAGTCCAAATTGTGTGGCACGAACTTCAAGACGAAGCTGTGTGGATTTTGCTCGATTGCAACAGTGACGCCGACTTTGACTATCTGGGTTTTTACTTTTACGAAGATAACAACGAACGTACAAATAGAGATCTGAGATGTTTTTTTCAAACAACTATGAACTTTCATAATTTTACTGCTTAAATTATTATTGATCTTGTATGGCTATTGATCCGGTATTTGTCAAAACTTGATATAATGTTATGCAGTTTAAACCCTGACATTTTAATTCATTTTGATTCACGCGTATGGGGTGTGTTTGTCGGGGGGAGGGGATCCTAATTCAAATGATTCTTCACTGTCGATTTTTCTGGTTCATTTGTCTCATTCTAAGCAATAAAATTGGCCCATCCCTTCTTTTTGGCGAATTTCCATGTTCAGGACCCTGGGCTCTTACCCGGATAAATGCAGTAAATTGAAATTGAAAATTTTTCTACTCTATTTCACTGATGCGTGTTTTATATATCCTTTAAAACCTCTGCCAGCCATGGATTGATATTCTATGCTGCTGATGACAGACAAATTTATTTTATCTCCTTTTACATGTTCGACGGGAGTTTATTTATTCAACTGTGGCACAGGGACATTGATTCTGCAAAGTCCATTGAAATACAACGATGGTAATTGGCATACTGCGAGTATATTTAAATTAAATATAAATCCTAAATTCTGGAATACTATACACAACATTGATATTTATGGTGTATATGTAGTCAATCACATTGCTCAGGAATTCTATGTAATTTGTTACTAATTAAGTATGCAGGAGAGGGTATTTTTCTCAATTGTTTGTCGTCATCAACTTGACATTTTCAAGTTTTTTTTTATCTGTATCTTCTCTAATTGTAGTGAATATTTTTGGCATTTTTATTGGTTGTGTGCTGTAAACAAATCACCACAACTTGTTTTTTTTTAGTTTGACACGCCTAACCGTAAAACCAATGCAATACTGTGTTCCTCAAAATTGTGAGTGAATCATAAATAGAAATATTGTGTCATGTTTTTCTTGAGGATGGATTTGTATTATTGCTAATTTTTGTGTGGGGGATATAAGTAACCCAAACTTATCTTTAATAATATGTATGGTGTGCTTATCCTCTTATATGCTTAGTCTGAATTTTCTCCCTGTCAGATTCAAAATGGCCTCAGGGCCAAGTATTGATGCCAGCCATTCTGATTTCAGCGTAATTATTATGATACTGAGGGCTACATGTACATTATGCTATTGCGATACAGGGAATAGTTATAATTTTACTATACTCTTCCTACTATTGACTCATGTTCGGCTAAATGCTTATCGCTTCTAATTATAAAATGCCCACAATTTGCTTGCATGGTCATAAAACCTGGCATTGGTCATTGTTAGAATGTGAAGACCACGGTAACCGTATGTGCATATTAATCAACTAATTTGCATAATTAGTTAATTTTCAGCTTATCCACTAATCATCACATTTCAATTAAGGTAGAGATGCATTTTGCCTGACAGGTATTTTAATTAGTTAATTAGGGAACCAAGATGACCTCTCTTGTCCACAAAACTATATATTTTCGGAAAGCTTATTGTATGAATTTTGAAATTTTGTTAGTATTTTTTTTCTATGGACACTGTAGTTTGAAATATACAAAAACATGTGCTTTTTTGGTCAAAAGTGATTTAAAAAAAATTAGCTTCTAAACCATGCTTCTGTTTCCTGTCAAAATTGGTATATGGGTACATCTATTTACTATGAAGAAAGTGCCGTCTTGAAAATTGTCTACCAGTTCTCAATTTTGCAGGGCCGCAGCTCAAATTCCACTACTTCTAGTTTATGCATAAATTAACACCCAGGCTAGTTGTCTGTACGATAGTTGTAACACTGTTCAACTAAAAACAATGCCCCGACGGCGTTTTGAAGATAAACACATTGTCAATCATTTGTGAAAATTTCAAAACAAAAGGTCAAAGCGTCTAGGAGCTATTTGTTATTAAAGTTCTGGGATGTGCACTCAAAAGAAGCTGAGATAATTGCTAATTTGCATAACAATTCACTCAGTAAGAAGTTTTCCAATGCTCATAATTAAAATGGCTGTAGCAGTTCCAAATTTAAATGTATTATCGTTTTGTTAAAAGTTAAATATATTGCATAATATGGAGATCCCATCATTTCTTTTTTTCACCATGTTTCTTTTTTTATTATTTATGTACAGCCTTGCTAAATCTTGCTAAGTATTCAAAAGAAAGAATGTTTGCACCTGTTATCTATATTTTAAAATCGTTTTTTGAGTATGTTCCACTATTCACAATTGTACAAAATTGTAACAGTCTATAGCCAAGACTGTTTGGATAATAAAAAAGCCAAAGAAAAAAAATTCACTCCCAAGTGCCCACGAACCTGCATCTCTACCTTAAACTTAGTACGTAGATGCTGTAGTATAATTGACAGACCTGTACATATTAATTACCTAATTTGTATAATTGAATTTTAAATTTTCACACTGTTATCTTGAGTACTAATTATTCAATTTTAAAGAAACATTGTACATAGATGCTCTAGAATAATGTACAAACCTAATAAGTTTTGGGTTAAAATCTGTTCATATTAATTCCCTAATTAGCACAATAATTCATAATCTTTAATGAAACTTGGCACATAGATGGTCTGGCTTTGGAATTAGTCTTTTCATATTGAAATTGCAGCAGGTTGAACAGATTATAAAATGGTGCATAAGATATTCATGATACAACTTGAAAGCCAATGAAGATGGTGCATAATAATCAACTTATGAATACTCATGATACAACTTGAAAGCCAATGATGGTGGTTCATAATAATCGACTTATGAATATTCATGATACAACTTGAAAGCCAATGATTGTTCATAATAATCAACTCATGAATATTCATGATACAACTTGAAAGTCAATGGTGGCGCATAATAATCAAATTAAGAATATTCATGATACAACTTGAAAGCCAATGAAGATGGTGCATAATAATCAACTTATGAATACTCATGATACAACTTGAAAGCCAATGATGGTGTATAATAATCAACTTATGAATATTGATGATACAACTTGAAAGCCAATGAAAGTTCATATTAATCAAATAAAGAATATTCATGATACAACTTGAAAACCAATGATGGGTCATAATAATCAACTTACAAATATTCATGATACAACTTGAAAGCCAATGAAAGTTCATAGTAATCAAATAAAGAATATTCATGATGCAACTTGAAAGCCAATGATGGGTTATAATAATCAACTTATGAATATTCGTGATACAACTTGAAAGCCAATGATGATGGTTCATAATAATCAACTTACAAATATTTATGATACAATTTGAAAGCCAATGATGATGGTTCATAATAATCAACTTATGAATATTCATGATACAAATTGAAAGCCAATGATGGTGGTTCATAATAATCAACTTACAAATAGTCATGATACAATTTGAAAGCCAATGATGGTGGTTTATAATAATCAACTTACAAATATTCATGATACAATTTGAAAGCCAATGATGGTGGTTCATAATAATCAACTTGCAAACATTCATGATACAATTGGAAAGCCAATGATGGTGGTTCATAATAATCAACTTATCAATATTCTAGAAGCAACTTGAAAGCCAATGATGTTGGTGCATAATAATCAACTTATGAATATTCATGATGCAATTTCAAAGCCAATGATCAATATCGAAATCAAACAATTTTTTAGGGCATATCGTCTTCTGCACTGTTCACGCCTTGTTCGATCACAGCGGTCCATGTACAACGCACGCTTCTAAATTCAGAAAATGTTGACAAATGTTTGAAAAGTAAGATCGATGAAAGACCGACATGACTTGTATTTTCTCAGCGTCGACTTCTCGATAAATGTCTCCGGGACACAGTTTATATAAACAAATGAAAGTATGTGTGTTCTCAGGCGTTTTTGTTTTGTTTTACACAGTCAGATTAAAATCACTGTGTTTCTCTTTCTATAATGGCTAACACCCACAAGCCGTCCAGCCATATTTGTTTTCTCACAAATATTTGTTTTCTCTAAGTTCCGTTTGGCTTCAAAGTATTCGTTAAATCCTCTGCCTTCCGTATAATTTGAAAATAACTATTACACAGACAGAACAGTTGTCAATAACATCTACCTTGATGGTTTGAAAACGATCGTGGGATGGGGTAATGATACGGCTTCGTACATGTACCTCAGGTGTGCATCTCTAGGCACAGTCGATCCAGCCATTCTACAGCGGCCATCTAGCGTAGCATAGCATAGTGCAAGGCCACAGTGGACATCGAGACAGCGCACACAATGTACCAGTCGGTGTGCCATTCACTACAATATATTAATGCTACTCCACACCACACATCGTCATTCGTTCACTCGCAATGTAAATAATTTAAATATAATAATATTTGATGGATTAAAACTAGAAGTTGTTTTCTTAGTTTGCCATACGAGATTGTGGAAACAATTTCCAGAAAGAATTTTGAATTATTCAGATTTAAGGGCCAGTGACTGTGAAACTGTTTAGTGCCAGCAAATCCAGTGGTATTGACAATGCTACAAAATAATCAAACACACGTTGTACTCCATATATGTGCTCGGCTCACACTTCGCACATATATGCCACACAAAGTGGGCTTTCGCCCATTATGGGTTGGCAGGTTTTCCATTAATGTTTAAATAATTCCTGATTAAAACAATTCTTAATAATTTCTTTGAAAAATTCTTTGTTGCTATGAACACAATGCAATCGTACATACTGATTGGTCAAGAAGTACTCCATAGAATTTATAGGTTACAATTGTCTTTATTCAACCCCACAAAAAAGAGCATCATTGCATCAGTTAGAGGGGGAGGGGCTTACATTGTAAAATTTTACAGAGATATTTTAAATTTATTAATAAATTTATTGTTGTAAGCTTTTACAAATTAATGAGAAATATTTAAAATACCAGTTTTATTTCATCATATTACTAGTAATTATAATAATCTAATATTTACACCACAAGAACATATCCCCTTGAAAACCAATATTTAATGTCCAATCAAGCAGGCAGAAACATGTTTTGATATCAGATATATATGTGTTGACTACTACTCATCTCACAATTGGAGGTTATGAATAATGTCGCTGTCAATTCTATCCGATATGTTTTTTTTGTAAATAACCCATCACAATTGGCACCTTGACAATGTGCAAACCAAAGCCTGCATGAACCAAATATTTCATTAAATATTACTTTTTCATGTTTTTAGTTTCAGCATCTTTTAGGACTCTTCTCAGTATTTTGCCACTTGCTGATTTGGGGATTTCTTCAACAAATTGAACACCTCCTCGAAGACGCTTATGAGGAGAAACAGTTTCTGGAAAAAAGATGGCATAATATGAATGAATGAATGAATGAATAATCGTTATTTCAATAAGGAGTGGTAAATGATTAAGTTGATCAGGAAATAGAAATTCCTAATCGAAACTTGTAACACGCTGAACTACAGAATATAATGAATAGTATTGAACAACTTTTTCATTTCAATAGGAGAAAAACTGGTACAAAATCCTGGTACACTCACGTCAGATTTCAGGGAATACCTATTAATTCTTTTTTGTTTTTGTTTTGACATCCTCTAACTAGGACCTGAGTTAAAAATATGATCATTTCATTGAATATGAAAAGGATATGATGTCAGTGTTTTTATTTTATTTAAGATTCTCAAAACTAAATTATGTACCCTTTATACTACATTATAAACATGTGTTTCTCAAAATGGTATATTCGCAGATTACTAAAATCAAATTTTAGAAATTGTGTTGGCATTGGAAATTATGGTTTAGATCGGTTTTAGTTTTATCTGTTATATAAACTGTTTGAAATGGTTAATGTAAACCAATTTGTATCATCTTAGTTAGTATGATTTATTTTTTATCAATTTGGGTTTAGTCTTTTACCTACTAGAGCAATTTTGTCTGCATTTTTTTCTTTAATATATTCTTCAATATTTCTGGAAATTTTTGAGCCAACAGACACTGCAATTTGAGTCACAGTTTTACCCAAAAAGTTTGGCTTTTTTGTCTAAATCTTTTGAAGGAAAGTGCAGACTTTAAACCTGACTATTTTGTGAACTTGTGATGAAAACAGGGAACTGATAGTGAAAAGGATATAAAACTTCACTGTACTAGAAACTTATGTGTAAGCCTCACTCGGTAAAGGAAAGTAAACTATTTGACTGTTTGATATTTGAAAAGCCTCATTGCATCAAAACATTATGGAATAAGAAGGCTGCCTTTACAGGTGTTAAATAGTTATTTGACATCCAGAAATAAGTTTGTGGGTGTACACGATGTTAAATCTCATGCAATACTTTGACTCATTTTGTTTCTGATTTATGTAAATGATGTTCCCACATATTCATTTTAATATTTTCGAATTGCTTTTAATTAGTTTATTTGGACTATATTCCAATATTCCTGTATGATAGATTCTATGCGACATGCATTGTTTACATTTCAAATAAAATATATTTTCCATCAATGTAGACAAGCATGCCTTCACGCTTTTCTTAGTCAGAAAAAAGTATAAATTATCTGTATACATCTAATATACATATTTTTTTTTTCATCATTATTAACACTGAAATAAAAAATATTTTCTGTGAGTTAATTTTCTACTGGTTAAACCAACTGTCTGATTCAAATAGTGCTTGATTACCACTATTTTCAGACTTCTTTCACATGTTTGAACGAAAAAAAAGAAGATGTAATTATAATTAACAGATAATTAACAGTTTACCCTCTACAAATTTGATCACTTTTCTCACTGTAATTTGATCAGTTTTGGGTACGATAAATGCTTTAGGAAGTTCCCCAGCATCATCATCAGGTATTCCGATTACAGCCACATCTTGAATCTGAGGATGAGTCAATAACAGAGCTTCCAATTCTGCTGGTGCAACCTATAAGTAACAAGAAATCATACGTTATGAATGTTTCAACCTAAGAGAAAGCAAATTCAAAAAAACATTTGCCTCACAGATATCAAAAATAATATTTACATATCAAAAGTAATATTTACATATACTTTATAATCATGAATTTCTAACCCATTTTCGGGCAATTTTTTTTTCTTCTGATTGTTTTTGACATAGAATGACAATCATGCTTTTATTGTACATGTGATCTACGTCCATTTAGGAATACAACTTCAATAAAGACTATTGTAATGGAAACCTGTGCTTTAATGCATTATTAAACTACAATATTTGTTAACCTAGGTAGACCTTTCGGGTCGCCAGGTAGTGGTGGAATATTCCACTCCATATATGTATAAGATGTACGCCTATTACAGATATTAGCCTATCGGGTTGAGTATATAATATCACATGACCATTTTTGATTGACATGTACACACTCTGTAATTCTGTTCGAGCAGCATGGCGTTGGTGTGATGGTTCATGGAGAATATAACTACTCTGTTTTCATCCACAATCTGTGTGTGAATCGTTTTATTTAGATAACATCGTGAAATAGTCGAACCGAGGCGGTACCAGGATCCCCCTGAGAAGAAAGTGCGTGCTGTGTGTCCGCTAAAACACCGTGCGACACAGTAGAAAGTGTCGTCGTTTATCGCCCCTAAATTACTAGGCCGGGTAACGTTCTTTTTGTAGTGGAGCCCAGAATAAATTCCATTACACTATTATTATAGTTATAATAAATCTTTTGGCACATTTGATACGCCTGCATATTATAATAGGGCTATAAATGGTATGATGGTTTTTTTCTATATTAATATAATTGGAACAGGCAATCACCGCGCTCAGTAATTATCTTCCACCAAATATGTTAATTTTCCCAAAGAGGTTTCATTACCGAAACTTATCGTAATATCAACTGAAAATTAAATTAAATGCTTTTCAAGGGATTTCCACTTTTTTTTTAACTTTCAACCAATATCAACTGAGGCTTTCTAACTAAGATGCAGTATTTTGATTGGCTACTAGAACATGTAATCAGTATAGGCTGTATTCTGATTGGCTATTAAAATATGTAATCAGTGTATGCAGTATTCTGATTGGCTACTAGAACATGTAATCAGTGTATGCAGTATTCTGATTGGCTACTAAAATATGTAATCAGTGTATGCAGTATTCTGATTGGCTACTGAAATATGTAATCAGTGTGTGCAGTATTCTGATTGGCTACTAAAATATGTAATCAGTGTATGCTGTATTCTGATTGGCTACTAAAATATGTAATCAGTATGTGCAGTATTCTGATTGGCTACTAGAATATGTAATAAGTGTATGCAGTATTCTGATTGGCTACTAAAATATGTAATCAGTGTGTGCAGTATTCTGATTGGCTACTAAAATATGTAATCAATGTATGCAGTATTCTGATTGGCTACTAAAACATGTAATCAGTGTGTGCAGTATTCTGATTGGCTACTAAAATATGTAATCAGTGTATGCAGTATTCTGATTGGCTACTAAAATATGTAATCAGTGTGTGCAGTATTCTGATTGGCTACTAAAATATGTAATCAATGTATGCAGTATTCTGATTGGCTACTAAAATATGTAATCAGTGTGTGTGCAGTATTCTGATTGGCTACTAAAATATGTAATCAATGTATGCAGTATTCTGATTTGCTAATAGAATATGTTATCACAGTGTATCAACATATGATTGGTAGATTGATTATCTAAGTAAACCATATGAAATTCTGGGAGGGAAGATGGTATAGAAAAACAGCAAATTATTTCTTTTAGTTTTTATCAACATTGTTTTGTTTGTTTTCAGAATAATCTTCCTGTAACTATTGTTTGGCGTTCTGCTATTAAATGTGTGGGTTTCATTAACATCTTCCTCAGAATATTTTCTATAAATTTTAAAATGTAGAATTGTTATTCAATATTTTTTCTGTGTTGACTTCTGTGTTAAGCATGTACAAATTATTAAACTATGATGATTGTTGACAAAAAACATCCATGTATTCATACCTGGAAGCCCTTATATTTGATCAATTCTTTCAATCGGTCAACAATATAAAAGTGACCATCGTTGTCATAGTGACCAATATCACCTAGGGCAAAACAAATTCAAAAAATTTGCATTAACTTCCCTCATAATGATACATTCTGAGTTCAGATGCAACCTGGTTTTAATACCAAAAGAAAGCCGCTATAGACCATCGCACTTGTATACATTTCGCTTGCATGTGTGAATTTTCATAGTGACTCGGTTGGCCAGAACCAGCCATTCACACCTGAAGATAAAATAACAGCATTGTTCACTGCGGTTATTAAATATTATTATACATCTATCACCGCAACGCCATAAGTTACAGCCTGCCTAATTTTGCGGTATTTTACAGGGTATTTTCATCCTACCATATTAGAAAATGCGAGATGAACCGCTGCCACACTAGTGATCAGAATAATGTTCGAATGATGCACAAGGAACTTAGTGGAAAGGTGAATAGGTGAGAGTGCAAACTGGCCGAGGCTAAAATTAAGCTGCTGTATGATGTTATTATGATGAAAGAAATGTACAATTGTATTACCAGTATATAACCATCCATCTTTTACTGTCCTGTTTGTTGCTTGTATATTATTTAGATAGCCTTTCATGATCTGGGGTCCACGGAGGCAGATTTCACCATCTTGACCAGCGGCAAGATTTTCTCCTGTCTTAAGATCAACTACCTGGAATAATATATAAAATAATTTGAATAAAACTGTATGCATCATGACAGTGGTTGTATGTGTATGTGTTGGGGTTTATTAAATAAATGTAATGATGACTGCTTTAATTATGCATGCTTTGCAGACTATTCTTGGAATGCTTAGTTCTATTACAGCATGTAACAGAAATTTTACAAAAGGCAACAATAATTTTACTATTATAGTAAAATGAAAGAGTCAATGTGGAAGTGAGAGAGTCAACAATGGAAGTCAGAGGGTCAACAATAAAAGTGAGAGGGTCAACAGTGAAATTGAGTGGATCAACAATAGAAGTGAGGGGTCAACAACAGAGTGAGAGGGTCAACAATGAAAGTGAGAGAATCAATAGTAGAAATGAGAGGGTCAACATTAGAAGTGAGGGGTCAACAATAGAGTGAGAGGGTCAACAATAAAAGTGAGAGGTGAACAATAGATGTGAGGAGGTCAACAATAAAATTGAGTGTCAACAATAAAGTTGAGAGGGTCAACAATGAAAGTGAGCGGGTCAACAACGAACATGAGCGTGTCAACAATGAAATTAAGGGCTTCAACAACGAAAGTGAGAGGGTCAACAACGAAAATGAGAGCTTCAACAATGAAATTGAGAGCTTCAACAATGAAAGTGAGGGATTCAACAACGAAAGTGAGAGGGTCAACAAAGAAAATGAGAGGGTCAACAATGAAAGTGAGAGTGTCAACAATGAAAGTGAGAGGGACAACAATGGAAGTGAGAGGGTTAACAACAAGGTGAGAGAGTCAGCAATGAAAGTGAGAGGGTCAACAATGAAAGTCAGCGGTCAACAACGAAAGTGAGCAGCTCAACAATGAAAGACAGTGTCAACAATGAAATTGAGAGGGTCGACAACAAAAGTGAGAGGGTCAACAATGAGATTGAGAGGGTCAACAATAGAAGTGAGAAGGTCAACAATGGAAGTGAGAGGGTCAACAATGGAAGTGAGAGGGTCAACAATGGAAGTGAGAGATTCAACAATGGAAGTGTGAAGGTCAACAATGACAGTGAGAGGGTCAACAATAAAAGCGAGAGGGTCAACAATAAAAGTGAGAAGGTCAACAGTGGAAGAGAGAGGGTCAACAGTGGAAGCGAGAAGGTCAACAATGGAAGTGAGAATGTCAACAATGGAGGTCAGAGGGTCAACAATGGAAATGTGAAGGTCAACAATGACAGTGAGAGGGTCAACAACAAAGTGAGAGGATCAGCAATGAAAGTGAGAAGGTCAACAATGAAAGTGAGAGGGTCAATAATGGAAGTGAGAGGGTCAACAATGAAAGTGAGAGGGTCAACAATGAAAGTGAGAAAGTCAACAATGAAAGTGAGAGGGTCAATAATGGAAGTGAGAGGGTCAACAATGAAAGTGAGAGGGTCAATAATGAAAGTGAGAGGTCAACAATGAAAGTCAGAGGGTCAACAACGAAAGTGAGCAGGTCAACAATGAAAGACAGAGAGTCAACAATGAAAGTGAGAGGGTCAACAACGAAAGTGAGAGGGTCAACAATTAAATTGAGAGGGTCAACAACGAAAGTGAGGGTCAACAATGAAAGTGAGGGGGTCAACAATGAAAGTCAGAGGGTCAACAATGAAATTGAGAGCTTCAACAATGAAAGTGAGATGGTCAACAATGAAAGTGAGAAGGTCAACAGTGGAAGCGAGAAGGTCAACAATGGAAGTGAGAGGGTCAACAGTGGAAGCGAGAAGGTCAACAATGGAAGTGAGAAGGTCAACAATGAAAGTGAGAGGGTCAACAATGAAAGTGAGAGGGTGAACAATGGAAATGAGAATGTCAACAACAGCAGGTGACTTGTACCTTGCCAAGTGTGTTTGGTAATAACTGTCCAACGGAACCAGGATGAAATTCTTCAAATCGGGAACAAATATTTGTAGCAGGACCAGTTTCAGTTAATCCATATGCTGTCAAAACATTATATTGCAAGCAATAAAGACCTTACATCACTGTTACTAAAAAATCTTTTTCAGTAAAGATTACCTTTAGAGTTTGATAAATTAAGTAAATTCAAGAATGCAAATTATTTATCAAGTGCTTCAGACGCTAAACTTATAATAGCTTTTGCAAATTATGTATATTTCATTTTAATGAACATACTGCTGTATGTTCATATGGTGTTGTGTCAATAAATTATCATTATTACAAAACTACTGATCGTCAAACGAGTACTTAATGTTAAGTGTACATAACGGTACATAATGGGAGATATTGCTCTGGAACAGCATTAATTAAAACAAAATGGCCACTGATCAGCCATTTTTAAATGGATCGTCGAAAAAAACATATATGTATATCTATGACATGATGAATAATGAATATATAAAATTTGAACATAATCAGTCAAAGCATGTTAGAGATATGGCACTAAAACCGCATTTATTAAAACAAAATGGCCGCCAGTCGACCATTTAAAATTCGAACTGGATAACAAAATGATATGCATCACGATCCCATAATGACAATGTACATTTATACATACCTAGTTTTAACAAAATCCATTTGTAAATAGGCAGAAATGTTTGATTTTGATGATTTTTCAGCACAAAAATTGTGAAATTGATGTGCATATGTAGTTTGCATATAATCCGTCCAGGCATGTCTAAGACATACATGTAGGTCTGGACACATGCATGCACACACGCACACATGTAGACATGCAAAGTGGTCAATCCATAAGTGTTGTTTAACTTGTCTTGTGCATATGATAATATATAGTATACCGTTTATCGATACAAAATCAAAGGGTTAATCGATGTATATTCCCTTTACCTTGTCTCACAATTAGATTTTCGTTCTTTAGTTTTTTCTTGAGTTCAGTTACATGTTCGGCACCGCACTCAATATATTTACTAGACTAGACAGATCATACTGATCAACCATTGGGTGTTTTATTAGAAACAAAACTATTGGTGGAACAAGCAGACCTTGTGTTATCTGCAAAAAAATATACAAGCCTCATTTTGAATTAATGTGATGGAATCAAATCATCGCTTTGAATTCAGAAAACAGGCATACTACAGTAAATACAACAATGCCTCCATGCAGTGATTCCCTTGAATTCACAAAGCAGCGTAACATACAAATTTGAGAATTATTATCATCATTACCTTGTATTTTTCAATGAGTTGCAAGAATTGTTGAGGTTCAAATTTTGGCATTGTGACTAGTTTTGCTCCTTGACTTATAGCATTGGCAAGCACAGTAATCATCCCATAGGAATGATAGAATGGTAAAACACACAGTATAACATCATCAACTGAAAAATCCAGTAATCCTGGGGTTCTGAGAATTAAATAAACTTGAGTTATTGTCATAATGACATGGAAAACAAGTTTTGCATGTTTGTGATAGTTGTCATCATTCAGATTTAAATATCTCGGTGGCTAGTATGCGACTATTGACCCTCATACCACTATAGGGACACCACTATTTTTTTTATCTCTCCTCGTCAGCTTCAAGAATTCCAAAAAGTGTGCAAGTGGTGCAATGCAAACAAACGTGACAGTCAATATTGACAGACCAATACAATAATTTACACACCCCGTGGAGCAGTGCAGTCACGTGGTTTTCTTGAATGCTTATGGTTCACCAGTAGAAGGCATTCGCATAGCTAAGTACTTGGGAGTGACTATAGATAACAATTCCAATATTAAACACATTCGTAAAAACTTTGCCCCTAAAATTTGATTTATTTTTCAAATTCATCAATGTGTTCCCCAGTTTATTTTCTAATATTACTGTACAACTCCTTCATTGTACCCCATATCGCCTATTGTACAGAAATTTGGGGAATACATGTAACTACAGACTAAACATGATGTTTTCATTTCATAATGGTTGCAATTTTTATCAAAATTCAAGTTAGGGAGTTAGCGAGATTGAGATTTTGTACAAAATATAGACACTAATTAACATCGTGATTGCAGATCGTCAAAACTTCTGCGTTCACAAGCAAGCCATTGCAGACGACAATAATTTTGTTTGCCATATTTGTGAAATTTAGAAAATTTATCATAAGAATTTACACAAAATACTGTAAATGCATTAATTATTGACTGGTTTAAATTGTGCTATTTTCATTGATATGCAAAATCTGATAAATTAAATATATGTGAACATATGTGAATTTGTGAAAATCAATTGTCAGTTAAAATATATGGGTGTACAGTAATGAGTGAGAGATATTCTACGAGAGTTTGGCCTTTTGGGATGGAAACTCAGGGTCTCTGGTAAATTGACAAACTTGACAAATTTCAATGAATTTAATAGTTAGTGCTCTCTACAGACCTCGATGCAAAACCAGAAATGATGAAACCCTGTATGCCGGTATCACTGTACTACATTCGTCCATGATTTGCGATAATCTCGTAATATAACGTCATATTATGTACTGGGTGTTTTATTTATTTAAGGCATGATATCAGGCATTAAATCGGTACGACTAACCTCATTTGATGGAGATTACAAACCATGTTTCTATGTGTCAACATCACACCTTTCGGTAAACCAGTTGTACCGCTTGAATATGGTAAAGCAACGACATCTTCCGCTGGGTTAATTCGAACATCGGTAGGAAACGCTGATCCGTCATCCTCCATTAAGTCGGCGGCGAAAGATCTACATCCTTCCATGGATTCATCACCAATCACATACAAAGCCTAAAATAATGAGAAGTTTATAACGAAACTGATACCATATAAAAAATCAGTCATTATGACATGAAACAGTTTGCAATGTAAGATAAAATTACTTAAATTGGAAAACTGTGAGAGTACATGTACACTCATGTCCCGTAGTATGTAGCTTACATGATGTAAATACAAGTATAATAGAAATGCTATCGACTCCAGTGTATATGTCTTCTCGTTATGTTTGTACCAAATCCATTCATGACAGCCATGAGTCTCTAAAAAGGTTGAAATACGTTTTACTGTTTATTCGCCTTGAAACAACTTCAAATGAATGCATGTCAATAGCTGTGACATGACGACATATATGTAAAATGGAATGCTACCAGTGTAGGCATGTAGCGAGATGAAAACAGCAATTTGAAAAAATGGCCATTTTAAACCTGACCTGTATCGCAAAATTACAGGTAGTAAAAATACTCCAGATGGCGTTCTGTTGGTGTACCTTTATCCCAGTCGCCCTCTGTACTGTCTATCTGTCTTTAACAGCCAACTTAGATGGCGTTCTGTTGATATATAGTTACCTTAATCCTAGACACCCTCTGTACTTCCTATCTGTCTTCAACATCCAACTTAGATGGCGTTCTGTTGATATGTACTTACCTTAATCCCAGACTCCCTATGTGCTGCCTTGTATGGCCTTATCATGCAACTTAGATGCCGTTCTCTTGATATATACTTACCTTAATCCCATACACTATATGTGCTGCCTGTCTGGCCTTATCGGGCAACTTAGATGCCGTTCTCTTGATATATACTTACCATAATCCCAGACACCATATGTGCTGTCTGTATGGCTTTATCAGGCAACTTAGATGCCGTTCTCTTGATATATACTTACCTTAATCCCATACACCATATGTGCTGCCTGTCTGGCCTTATCAGGCAACTTAGATGGCGTTCTGGTGATATATACTTACCTTAATCCCAGACACCCTCAGTGCTGCCTGCCTGGTCTCATCAGGCAACTTAGATGGCATTCTCTTGATATATACTTACCTTAATCCCAGAGACCCTTTGTGCTGCTTGTCTGGCCTTACCAGCCAACTCAGATGGCATTCTGTTGATATATACTTACCTTAATCCCAGAGACCCTCTGTGCTGCCTGTCTGGCCTTACCAGCCAACTCAGATGTTGTTATCATCCATAGAACACCGGAATGTTTAAGTTGAGTAGTTAATTCATCTGAAATAAAGTGAAGAAACACAACATATGCACATCACTTTTTATGTAATGACTCTTCGTAAATGTTATAATCAGGAAAAATTAAAAAGTGCTTTACAGAGTCATCATGCAGCATGTGTTTTAATTTTATGGAAACAAACAATGCTTTTACACACTTTGTATACATTGTATATGGGTCCCATATCAAAGACAATGAATGTGACTTTAAATTATTAGAACAAGGTTTTAGTCACTTTTCATGAAATGGTCATTGGTGTACATCTGACAAAATGACAAACCAATCAAAACTCATGTTACAAGTCACTTTCTCGTAAGGCAAGTTCTGATTGGTTGGCAATTCCTGGTGGAGAGTTATGTGAATGTGATTTGTATTTGGTTGGATGAAGTTGTAGAAAATTTACACAGATACCCTGAATAAAAAGTGAGCAGAAAACCAAAGCTTTCCAGGCTATTTGGTTTCTTGGAAGTTCAGGTTGGTTTATTGATTAATAAATAATGAATATTAATAGATAACAAATAATTATACAAACTTAAGGTGTTTTGGGCTGGGAAGCAGAATTAGTTGATGTGGGGCTAGTCTGGTCTGCTTCTTATAAAAACACAACATGGCTGCAAAACGGCCATTTTGAATCAAATCGGGCAACAAAACATCTTTCCCAGTATTAAACTCATCACGTGGTTTGTTAATACCTAGCTTGAATAAAACCATGTCTGGGAAATGGTTGATGACACATAACATTATTTTTTTTGTAAATATTTTGAAAGAAAGACCATTAGTTTTATTGAAATCCTAACTGAAAAGATTCCAACCATTATGTTGCGCCTGTACCACATTTATCTGAGGAACAGGTAGGACATTTGAAAATAAGTCATTGTTCATGAAATTATCCCTGTTGGAAGTAGGGGAAGTGAATTAAGAGTGAATTTAATTGGCTGATCCAGTATCTACAGAAATTAGATGTATTAAATGACTCTTACAAAATCAAAATATATGGTATGAAATTCCAAATTGAATTTCCATTGTGTAGGCTCATGTAGTAGTTATAGATATAGTAGTTTGATCAAAAAGCAAGAGCAGGCAACCATTTTTGCTTTGATTGTGAAACAAAATGTATCCTAACTATCATCCTATGTATAATTTGGGAAAAAAACAGGATGGCTTCCAGTTGCTCATTTTAGATTTGAACACGAAACGAATCATCATGGACATGTATCTCAAAATGTATAAAGTTTGTAACTGATAAATCCTGTCCAAGATACCTGATTTTTCAAAACACAAGATGGATACCAGTCGGTCATCTTTGATCTGATTTTGGAGCAAACTGACATGAACATGAATTCTTATATGTATGTGACAAATATGAATGAAAATGGTCCAAAAGCCTTGGAGATATAGTAGTATGGTAAACAAGTTGGTCATCTTTGATGTGATTATGAAACAAACTGAGAAGAACATGTATTCCAATATGTACTATGTATGTGCCAAATATGAACGAAATTGGTACAACATTTCCAAATAATAAGATGGCCACCAGCCTACCAATTTTGATATATTATGAAACAAAATGACATGTCTCATTAACCCACAATGAGTGATGTTAGTACCAAGTTAATAACCACCTTGGAACACATACAGTATGACTGAAAAATGTTTAAAAAAACACACAATTTTGGTAAAAAAATTACTCAAGTCATCTTGATTACAAACAATTTCCGGTTCCCAAATTGATAGCGTTTGAACGTTGATCGATTGTGCCCTTGCACATATCGCGTAACCTAGGGTCAACAAACCGGAAGGCATGACAGTTGTTGAACATTCCGAATGTGCAGAGTCGCAGTGCAGTGAAAATCACAGTTTCCAGCTTGCAACGTACAGATTCACCTGAATAAAACTGCCATAATCTTTCAACTAGCTGGTAACAACCTCTGACAATGTGCACACTATTCTGCCTAAGCAAGCACTGAATAAATATAAATATTAATGCATTTTTACTATAATTAGAAAAACATACATACAAACAGTGTACACTGGATTTGCAGTGGATATGGTTCCTCCAATAGATGCAACGCCATAAAATGCAACAAAGAATTCTGGCAGGTTTGGTAGGTATAAAATGCACACATCTCCTTGGCGGAATCCAGCTTTAGTTAACCCACTTCCACATCGATAAACAAGGTCTTTTAATTGCCGGAAGGTGTACGACTTACCAGTTACCCCATCGATCTGAAACGTATTAACAGAGAGTTAGGCGTTACTATGGAAACTGGAAGATGGATGAAGAAAGCAAAATACACAGTCAAACATTTCTGAGAAGATTGACCTTGCGTGTTTCTATGTTAAGAAATTGTTTCAGATGAGATGAGAAAATGCACAGTGCTATGACAGACTAGTACACATTGCTATAAAATAGTTGCAAAATTACAAATTGCATAATACTTTTTCTCCACAAAAATAATTTACTTGGTCATGAAAAGCAAGGCTTGATTGTATAAACTAAAATGTACCATACTTATACACAACAATACCAGGGTGTATGTTAATTCCATGTATTAGTATATTTAACATACTACCCTCTGGACCAATGGCATTGTCATTTAGTTATCAGCTACCTACACATTCAAACATTGCCATGAATCCTGCTAAAGAAAATGAGCTTCATGCGCAACATCTTTACTTTGGGTGGTACTGTGGGTGGTACTGTGGGTGGTACTGCGGGTGGTACTGTGGGTGGTACTGTGGGTGGTACTGCGGGTGGTACTGTGGGTGGTACTGCGGGTGGTACTGTGGGTGGTACTGCGGGTGGTACTGTGGGTGGTACTGCGGGTGGTACTGTGGGTGGTACTTTGGGTGGTACTGCGGGTGGTACTGTGGGTGGTACTGTGGGTGGTACTGCGGGTGGTACTGCGGGTGGTACTGTGGGTGGTACTGCGGGTGGTACTGTGGGTGGTACTGTGGGTGGTACTGTGGGTGGTACTGCGGGTGGTACTGTGGGTGGTACTGCGGGTGGTATTGTGGGTGGTACTGCGGGTGGTACTGTGGGTGGTATTGTGGGCGGTACTTTGAATGATACTTTGGAATTTTTGTTACCACACTATGTGTGGTAATTTGTGGTATTTTGTGTTACTTGTTGTAGTATTTTATGTTACTTCGTATGTTATTTTGTGTTCGTAGTTGAATTTGACCACCTAATTATTTGGGAGGTTTTCGGAACTTATTGGTTTCTAGAATTTTCATCGATCACAGATTTGTGTTCTTTTCTGTTCCACCTCAGATTTTCCTTCATGGAAAAATGTTTTGACTTTAATTTACTGTAAAGGGGGTAATTATTCACTGGGTTTTAATTTAGCTTATTTCGCTGACTAGAAAATGCGCTAAATTAAAACCCAGTAAATATGTAAAATTTAGCATAGAACACGTTATCTAAATGACGAAACCGTGAATTTAAAACCCACTGAATATGCCTGAAATGGTAAATCAATGAAATTTAAACCCAGTGAAAATTAGTCATTTTACAGTAATTAAAACAAACACCTGATGGTACATGGTATTAGGGACACAGGAATAATTTAATTATCACACAAACAATTACCTACTACCATAGACGTACGTACCTGGCAATGTATAATAGTAGGAAACACTAAATGTTTAATTCACATTTTTGTTACTAACCATAGCATCTCTGTCTCCATAGTGATCAAATTTGGACAAGACAAATTGATGAACTGATAAATCTGTGGGTACTCTGACATCGGGATATTTGCTTCTAACGATACCTAAAACATGATATATAAAAAAAAACATTTTCGTTCTGGCTTGCAGGTGCGCATCATTTTGACAAATAGATATCTTAGTTAAATTTCTTCCCAAAAAACTATAACAGATTTTCACAACAAATAAAATGTGTATCACCACAACTTATTTTCAACACCAAATTTTAATCCTTTTGAGCCATAATTGACATTACAAAACATTAAACACAGAAAAGCATTGCTAAAATTGAGAACAAGCACACAAAGCTTGAAATTGAAAAGGGCATGCAAGTACACACACCCACAAAACAACACTAAATAAAAGAAAGTGCAAACAGTGCAACATAAATGTGATTGAATATGAATTACATTTACTCATGGTTTGCCAGCAGCTTTTGTCTGAATTTAATTTTCTACCACACAATACATTCATTCAATTGCTCTATGCAGATGAGTGTGAAATTATAAAATAGGTTTCACTGTTTATTTACAAAGACTTTCAAGAAAGAATAGAGAGTTGATAGTTTTGAATTTTATTATTATTAGTTTTATAAAAAATATTACATTACATTTTACTTTTATACTTTACAATATTTTCTCTTTCTTTATTATTTCATTATTATTGTTAAACTTTGTTTTATTGCTACTATACTGTATTTGTAAATATAATAAATAACATGAAGTTATTACGAGGATACCTCAAAGTATGCACAAAGACAGTGACGAGCAGTGCAGGGAGAAAACGTACTGTCTGAGTGCATACTTTGAGGTATCCTCATAATAACCTTATCATCTTTTCCTTCCAAGGATACATCATGGGATTGCCAAAAATACAAAAAGTTTAGAACAGAATCAGTGAAGCATGCTGATAAAGAGCCATGATTTGTAGTGCATACCCCAAAACCAGCTATGTAGGTCACATGACCTGGCTGCCATCTTAGGTAGAACACAAACCGGAAGTACTCAATTGCACCACTTTCTAAGGTTCTAGGAACTTCGGGTTTTTTTGTGTGGCATCATTGGCTCATGTCTAGCAAATATCAGCAATAAAAACTTTAGCGGTCATGTGACCTTTGCCGCCATATTGGATTTTCTGAAAATTGACATCAAACTTTAAAAATCTTCTACTTAAAAAATGGCTCATTCATGTGATTAGAAATTTGCTTTGCAGCACCTACGTCCATAGCTCTACAAAGTTACTGAAGCAGATTTTTGAAAAATGGCTTCCTTTGGCAGCTTACTTGGATTTAGTAAAAAGTGAAAGTACGCTATAACACATGAACAATTTGCCAGATTTAAACCAAACTTTGCATACAACATCCCTTCAGTAAGGTGATTATGTGTTCATAAAAATATTTACCATGATTCAAATGGTTTTGGCGGCCATCTTGAATTTATTCAACAAATGCAAAAAACCTCAAAAAATTATCTTCTTAAAAAATGCTTGCTTGTTTGACAATCCATTTAGCATATAGTACCTCTGTTGATAGCTCTACAAAGTTACTAAGGCAGATTTTTGAAAAATGGCTTCCTTTGGCAGCCATCTTGGATTTAGTAAAAATTGATATTACGCTATAACTCATAAACAGTTTGCCAGATTGAAACCAAACTTGGCATACAACATCCAGTAAGCAAGATGATTATGTGCTCATGAAAATATTTCCCATGATTCAACTGGTTTTGGCGTCTTGAATTCATTAAAATAAAGCAAAAAACCTCAAAAAATGATCTTCTTAAACACTGACTGTTTGACAAGCAATTTAGAATATGGCACCTATGTTGATAGCTCTACAAAGTATTTGAAGCAGATTTGTGAAAAATGGCTTCCTTTGGCAGCCATCTTGGATTTAGGAAAAAGTGAAATCACGCTATAACAATTTGCCTGATTTAAACCAAAGTTGGCATACAACATCCATTCAATAAGATGATTATGTGTTCTTGAAAATATTTCCCTTGATTCAAGTGGTTTTGAATTTGTCACAAAAATGCAAAAAAAACAACTCAAAAAATTATCTTCATAAAGACTACCCGCTTGTTTGACAATCAATTTAGCATATAGTATCTCTGATACTATATGCAAGCAATCAATCAATCAATCAAGCAAGTGCAATTTACCATTAGCCACGCAGGCTCGAAACCCGTCATCGCTGCTATGCAGCTATATTTATTATTATTATTATATCTAATGTTAATATATTAAATGCACAAAAATCTTATTCGCAACTTTTCAGAGTTCGTGGAAAGAAAGCAGCCAATTTACACTTACATTTTACAATTACATTACATCACGCTTGACACATATCGTTATATCTAATGTATACACGTACAAATGATATGGATAGGCAATGTATAAGGGATACATGAACTACCCCACTGTTATAATGTCTGTATATAACTACAGTTATACTTACCAGTGTTATTTGCAGCACATTTGAATGCTTCTATTAATATATTTATACGTCTCTGTGACTTTGACTTGTCTGAAGACATGGCTAATTTTCCTTAAAGAACAGAAAATTTCAAGGCAATAATATTAACATATTGACTGCTAATGTAGTTTTTTCCATTCATCTTGATGAGTAGTGGAGGTTTGCTTGAGGCAATGAGTTAACATATATCCAACTCATATAAATAATTCAAGTTGTCAAAATATTTTATAAATTATTAATTAAAACATGTGGAAACACCAAACAAAGATTTTGCCGCACCAATAAATTTCGCAAAAACCATTCAGTCTTTAGAAGTCATTTAGTTTATTACAATGACGTATTCTGCTGTTAAACTTATTATTTCCAACCGTTTTGCGATAGTATTTTCTCGAATGAATGCAGCATTTACAGTTCATTCAAAGTTCAAAGTTGCGTTGGGATTACATTGATACAGTGTAACAATGTCGGCGCCGATGAACTCTTACCAGTGCGCAATGTAGCCAAAATAAAACGCATGGCCATTTGAACACTGGTAAGTGATAATACATTTGGGCGAAAGTATTCAAAAATAAGTTTTGGCTGTTGCAATGGCCGTGGTTGGCCAGGATTTTTGTCCAATCAGTGACGGTACGACCTAACTTTCAAGTATGAACAAGATCAGCCAATCCAAAAAAAAATAACAGAGGAGTTAAAAGCCGTTGCTGGTGAAAGGTTACCCAAGCTTTGGAGTCAAATTTCTGTATAATGAAAAAAGATATCAAAAATTCAAATAGTAATTTCGTGCCCACACTCAAGCTGAGTAGAATGACAACGGTGGTCCAAATTTGAGCGAAATCGGCATGAATGAATACGTGAAAACACTGGAAATCACACACACAGACGCATACACCCATACAGGTGTCCCATGAATTGTGGAGCCCCCATTGAATAAACTTTTAATATAGTTGCGATATGAACTCGATTAAAACGCGTTCCTATATAGGGTTGCGTTTTAATTGGAGTTTAATTAAACTCAATTACAATGCAATACAATGGAGAATTGCACTTTAATTAAGTTTAATTAAACTAGAGTTGAATATCCCGTGACTGAACATAGAAATGTTTGCGAAGCTTAGGTTTAGTATCGGGGTAAGGTATGGTATATTTATATTAATATAACGTGAACCATACCTTTCCCGATACTAAACCTAAGCTTCGCAAACCTGACTTAAATTCGATTAAATATTAATATAAATTATGAAACATTGTGGAGCCACCAATTTGGGGCTCCACTTGTACAAAGGGCTCCACTTTGTTTGTGTATGTCTGGTCTGGTCTTAATTACTTACTTACTTACAGAATCAGGCATAGTTCCAGAAGCCGTATATCTACACTTTATGCAATTGTTTTTTTTAAATTATGCTAATTTATTCGTGACGTGCAGTTTCAGTGCTCATGAATATTCATTAAATAGTGGGTCAATACATTCTAAAGGGGGCGATATATTATGTTTTGGGGAAGAGTTAGAAAGGAGGAATTAACTATTCTCAAGGGGTCAATACAAAAGAAGGGTCCCATTTGGAGATAGAGCAGTAATAATCCTCATGTCTGATGTTGTTGCATATGACTTGATCCTCGTTATTTATAGGAGCACTGTTTTCGAACCAGAAATCTCTAACATAGCTGACAGTGTACAAATCCACTGAACCATGTGGGTAGTCATGGTAACGAATAATTTGTTGTCATACTTAGCTTTATTGCAAGTTAGTGTTTGCAAGAAAAGACTGGCACAGATGGGAATTGAACACGATGGACTGACTAGTTGTCTTAGCATTTGATGAGACTATATAGTGTGTATATATACAGATATACAACATATTTCTGTTATCGTCACAATAATATTGCCAATTTGGTGTTTTATCCTTGTGTAAACTATATGCATGTCATAAACTGTTAATGTACATCTTTCCAATTTGGTGTTTGCAATTTGCGTTGCCCATACCTGACCCGACCCTGACCCTAATAATTGCGTTGAGCAGGAACGCCAGAACAATTACTTTGTGTATCTAGTGGAATTCGAACCCATGTTGGCTACGCCATAATATGCAACCACTTCCCCCATTTTATTGTGATTTTGTAAGTGTTTAATGATGTCTTCTTCACCCGTCCCACCATGACCCAGTTTCAACCACAGGCCATTTTGCAACGAAGCGCGTGACCCTTGGCGTGACCCCACTGACTGTATGATCGTTCTGTTCAACTGTTAAGCTAGGATTTATTACCGGTATTATCATTATGTTGTCACGTAATTTGTTCAACCTTATCTGTAATGTCTTAAGTATCATTACTGTAATTTGTATATACCAATTTGTATATACCCAGGAAACGACCCGGATTGAAGGTCATGTATGTTGTGACGTCACCAATTAGTGTGTAGGTACGGCTTCTAGAACTGTGCCACTTTCACCATGATTGATGAGCGCCTAGTCTGATAAGAAAGCGATGTTGACTTGACCTCCATGATGAAACACTAGTAGTGATGTCATTATTAGCCAATCGGTAAAGCGGATGCTTAAAGTTCAAACAAGATTGCCAGATGGTAAACACAAGCATCGTTCAAGTGTACTAGTTCTTATTGCACCCTCTTATTACTGCACCCCCTGCAATAGTACCTAGTTCCTATTGCACCCCATGCAGTAACACCTAGTTCCTATTGCACCCCGGGGGCAATACTAACTATGTGTTATTGCCTCCCCTTGTTTTATTGCCCCTTATAAAATTCAAAATGTCATAAATATTCTGTCTGGGGAATTTCTATTATAATATGATTACATTATATTATTTAATAGCTGCAAAATGTTCATAGAAGTAAACGGACGTTCCATTGTTTTGAGAGACAGTTGTATTATAATTACCTTCCTAGCAGCAAGATTTGACCAGCGAGATATAAGAGAAAACACTTTCTTGCATGTTTTCAGAATGAAGCGCTCACCCCATTACCAAAGATTGCATCATCTGGTCAGTGCACCAAAGATACAAAAAATTCAGCATCACTGAATTTGTGAAATGCCAGAATGTCACGATAATGTGATAACACATGCGATGAATTGTATCACTTGACATGTGTTGGGCTAGCAGGCTATATACCAAATATCTGGCAGTGTTGGGGATCCGCTCCGCTAGGGTTGTTCTTAATATCACTTTTGTTGGCAATCAGCTCCGCTCGGATTGCCTATATAATCACTTCTGTAGGTTTGTGTGAGCGTGTGTGTGATTACCAGTGCTTTGACATATTATTTCGTCTGTAATTTTTTTGGCTTGGCCGATTTCCTCAAACTTGGCAGGTAGATCACACAATCACCCGAGGAAAAATCTGAAAAAAAATGTTAGCCCACCGTTGCCATAGCATAGTTGGATAGCTTCGCGCCAAGTGTATCTCCCCTACAAATTTAGGATAAAACACCCCAGACATAGCTCAATATACTCAGCTTGAGTGTGGGCACAAAATTACTATTTAAATTGTTGTTATCTTTTTTCATTACCGAGAAATTTGACTTTGGCTTTTTAACTCTTCTGTGATTTTTTTTTGGCTGGACCGATTTGGTTCTAACTTGGCAGACGAATCACACCTTCACTCCAGTTAGGTTGTAAAATCTGAAAACAAATTTTGACCCATCGTTTCCATGACAACAGCCAAAAAACAGATTTTTTAACTACCTCCACGCCAATGTATCTCACCCTACAATTCAAGCATGGACATAGCTCATTCTACCCAGCTTGAGTGTGGGGGAAAACTTTACTGTTTTTTTATGTATATTTTCATTAACGAGAAAATTGACCTCAAAGTTGAGGTAACTGTTCACCAGGAATAGCATTTTAACTTTTCTGTGATTTTTTTGGCTGAGCCGATTTGGTTCAAACTTGGCAGGCAAGTCACACCTCCACTCTAATTAGGTTGTAAAATCTGAAAACAAGTTCTGGCCCATGATTTTGTTCATACTTGACAGGCAAATCGTACCATCACTAATTGAAACAAAAATCATGGCCCACTGCTTCCATGGCGACAGCATTTTCGAATATATTCGCCCCAAATGTATTACATCCTATCAGTCTTGTAATAGCAGTGTTCAAATGACCATGCTTTTTATTTTGGCTACGTTGCGCTTTGACAAGAGACAACCGGTGCCGAAATTGTATCAGGGCAACGTAACTTTGAACTTTGAATGAACTGTGAATCGTGCCTTCATTCTAGAAAATACTATTGCAAAACGGTTGGTAATAATAAATATAATAGCAGAATACGTCCTAGTAATAAAGTGAAGTGTCTTCTAAAGACTGAATGTTTTTGCACACTTCATATATGGGGCTCGGTTTTAGTTGGAAACCGACGTTTGATTCACGTTTATGTCCTGCTATATAGTACTACAATGTATGGCAACAGCAGAAAACATCTTGGTTGTTTTTGAGCGGTGCAGATCGCCAACCAGCCTACCGGCTTGTAAGGTCAAAAAAACTTATGTTGCACTCAAGTCGAAAAATAGTCTACAAATATTTTGTATGATATAAAAACTGATATATGCTAATTGGGGTGCAATAGATCCTAGCTAGTTTCTACTGCACCCTTCAGATTACTTGACAATAGTCTACAAATATTTTGTATGATATAAAAACTGATTTATGCTAACTGGGATGCAATAGATCCTAGCTAGTTTCTACTGCACCCCTCAGATTACTTGACAATAGTCTACAAATATTTTGTATGATATAAAAACTGATATATGCTAATTGTGGTGCAATTGATCCTAGCTAGTTTCTACTGCACCCCTCAGATTACTTGACAATAGTCTACAAATATTTTGTATGATATAAAAACTGATATATGCTAATTGGGGTGCAATAGATCCTAGCCAGTTTCTACTGCACCCCTGAGATTACTTGACAATAGTCTATAAATATTTTGTATGATATAAAAACTGATATATGCTAACTGGGGTGCAATAGATCCTAGCTAGTTTCTACTGCACCCCTCAGATTACTTGACAATAGTCTACAAATATTTTGTATGATATAAAAACTGATATATGCTAATTGGGGTGCAATAGATCCTAGCCAGTTTCTACTGCACCCCTGAGATTACTTGACAATAGTCTACAAATATTTTGTATGATATAAAAACTGATATATGCTAATTGGGGTGCAATAGATCCTAGCCAGTTTCTACTGCACCCCTGAGATTACTTGACAATAGTCTATAAATATTTTGTATGATATAAAAACTGATATATGCTAACTGGGGTGCAATAGATCCTAGCTAGTTTCTACTGCACCCCTCAGATTACTTGACAATAGTCTACAAATATTTTGTATGATATAAAAACTGATATATGCTAATTGGGGTGCAATAGATCCTAGCCAGTTTCTACTGCACCCCTGAGATTACTTGACAATAGTCTATAAATATTTTGTATGATATAAAAACTGATATATGCTAACTGGGGTGCAATAGATCCTAGCTAGTTTCTACTGCACCCCTCAGATTACTTGACAATAGTCTACAAATATTTTGTATGATATAAAAACTGATCTATGCTAACTGGGGTGCAATAGATCCTAGCTAGTTTCTACTGCACCCCTCAGATTACTTGACAATAGTCTACAAATATTTTGTATGATATAAAAACTGATCTATGCTAACTGGGGTGCAATAGATCCTAGCTAGTTTCTACTGCACCCCTCAGATTACTTGACAATAGTCTACAAATATTTTGTATGATATAAAAACTGATCTATGCTAACTGGGGTGCAATAGATCCTAGCTAGTTTCTACTGCACCCCTCAGATTACTTGACAATAGTCTACAAATATTTTGTATGATATAAAAACTGATCTATGCTAACTGGGGTGCAATAGATCCTAGCTAGTTTCTACTGCACCCCTCAGATTACTTGACAATAGTCTACAAATATTTTGTATGATATAAAAACTGATCTATGCTAACTGGGGTGCAATAGATCCTAGCTAGTTTCTACTGCATCCCTCAGATTACTTGACAATAGTCTACAAATATTTTGTATGATATAAAAACTGATATATGCTAACTGGGATGCAATTGATTCTTGCTATTTTCTACTGCACCCCTCAGATTACTTGTAATAGCCTACAAATATTTTGGGCCAAATATTTTTTTCAGATTTTTCATAATAACTAAGGTGAAGGTGTGACCTACTTGCCAAGTACCGGAGTGAGACACTATCGCAAACAACACAAAAGGGAGAGATATGTTTGCCTGTGTAACGTGTTGACATTCGTCTTGTCAAAAAGAACTCATTTCGAAAGCAGGGATCCCCCACTTTCAGATGCCATTCTCGTAGAGTAAAACGCCTCGACCTATCCAATAACTCTCGCTTAGTTTATGGTTGAAATTCCTTTCTGAGCTCATCCATGTTTTTATGCAGAGTCGACGCTCTCAGTCTACATTTTCTGCACGCATACGAACTGGCAAGATATAGATCGATCGTCGCTGCCACAACAAATTCGCATGTCGTAGTTCTATCGATCCCACAAAGCAGTCTCCTTCGGTTTTCTATATTTGTTTGACTGCCACAAACAATACACTTTGTTTACTTGGTTCTAAGCGCTTTAATAGTTTTCTTTGCTATTTTGGTTGGAGTGACTGTATTCATTGTGTTCATAACGTGAACAACCAACGCATTCAGGGGGGCATTTAGAATAAATTTGCATGCATTATGTTAATATAATTTATTTCGTGACGTCAGTATCAACTATGAATTATTCATATCAACTAGAAACCTGCATACATGGACAGTCTCTCGGGACAAAAGTCCCTCGCGTGAAAAGGTTCGCCTTACTATCAAACACCTTCGGCGTTCGAAAACACAATTACATTAGACCCGAAACTGTCGACAGTCTAGTCTCGAACGTGTAACTGGTAGGTACGTGTCTCAAATAAGACATGTGTTGAGCTTAATACATCTCACTCTAGATACTTACTTACTTACTTACTTACAGAATCAGGCGTAGTTCCAAGAGACGTACCTACACTTCATGCATTTTTACTAAAATTATGCTAATTTATTCATGACGTGGCAGGTTTTGTGCTCATGAATATTCATTAATTAGTTGAATTGAACATGGGTCCTCCCGATCACTATGTAGACAACTGACCCACAAGACCACGATGGACTGACTGGGTGTCTTGGCATTTGATGAGACTATATTGTGTGTATATATAAAGATATACAACGTGCTTCTGTTATTGAGTCACGATTGTCAATTATATTGCCAATTTGGTGTTTTCTCCTTGTCTAAACAATGTGCAAAAATATGTCATAACCCGTTAATGTACATCTTGCCAATTTGGTGTTTGCCATTTGCGTTGCCCATACCTGACCCGACCCTGACCTTAATGCCAAGACACGTTCCTAATAATAATTGAACGGGAAAGCCAAAACGATTGCTGATCTCTGATTACTTCGGTCCCGGAGAGTGTGTATCTAGTGGGATTCGAACCCATGGCATTTGTATTGTGTGGTTTTTCATTCCCCGTTTTATGTGATTTTGTGTGTGTTTAATGATGTCTTCCTCACCCGTCACGCCATGACCCAGTTTCCGCCACAGGCCATTTTGCAACGAAGTGCGTGACGCTTGGCGTGACCCCACTGGTTATGTGATTGTTCTGTTCAACTGTTAGACTAGGATTTATCATAGTTATTGTCATTATATTGTCACGTGTGTAATGTCTTAAGGTAGAGATGCAGTTTACCTGACAGATAGTTTAATTAGTTAATCAAGATGACCTCCTTTGTCCACAAAACTATATATTTTCGGAAAGCTTATTGTATAAATTTTAAAATTTTGTTACTATTCTTTTTTTATAGACACTGTAATTTGAAATTCGCTCACAAATGTGCTTTTTTGGTCAAAAGTGATTTAAAAAAAATAGCTTCTAACCCATGCTTCTGTTTCCTGTCAAAATTGGTTTATGGGTACATCTTTTTACTATGAAGAAAGTGCCGTCTTGAAAACTGTCTACCAGTTGTCAATTTTGCACGGCAGAAGCTCAAATTTCACTACTTCAAGTTTATGCATATATTAACACCCAGACTAGTTGTCTGTACGATTGTTGTAACACTGTTCAACCAAAAACAATGCCCCGACGGCGTTTTGAAGATAAACACATTGTCAATCATTTGTGAAAATTTCAAAACAAAAGGTCAAAGCGTCTAGGAGCTATTTTTTTTAAAGTTCTGGGATGCGCACTAAAAAGAAGCTGAGATAATTGTTAATTTGCATAGCAATTCACTCAGTAAGAAGTTTTATAATGCTCATAATTAAAATGGATGTAACAGTTCCAAATTTAAATGTATTATCGTTTTGTTAAAAGTTAAATATAGTGCATAATATGGAGATCCCGTCATTTCTTTTCTTTTTTCACCATGTTTCTTTTTTATTATTTATGTACAGCCTTGCTAAGCATTGAAAAGAGAGAATGTTTGTACCTGTTATATATATTTTAAAATCATTTTTTGAGTATGTTCCACTATTCTACAAAATTTCAACAGTCTATAGCCAAGACTGTTTGGATAATAAAAAGCACAAAAAAAAATTCACTCCAAAGTGCCCACGAACCTGCATCTCTACTTTAAGTATCTTTATTGTAATTTGTATATACCAATTCGTATATACCCAGGAAACGACCCGGATTGAAGGTCATGTATGTTGTGACGTCACCAATTAGTGTGTAGGTACGGCTTCTAGAACTGTGCCACGTTCACCATGATTAATGAACGCCTAGTCTGATAAGAAAACGATGTTGACTTGACTTCTATGATGAAACACTAGTAGTGATGTCATTTTTAGCCAATCGGTAAAGCGGATGCTTAAAGGTTAAAGATGATTGCCAGACGGTAAACATAAGCATCGTGCAAGTGTACTAGCTCTTATTACACCCCCTTGTTACTGCACCCCCTGCAATAGTACCTAGTTCCTATTGCACCCCCTGCTGTAACACCTAGTTCCTATTGCACCCCGGGGGCAATACTAAGGTATTATTGCCTCCCATGGTTTTATTTCCCCTTTTAAAATTCAAAATGTCATAAATATTCCGCCTGGGGGATTTCTATTATACTTTGATTACTTTATATTATTTAATAGCTGCAAAATGTTCATAGAAGTAATGGGACGTTCTGTTGGTTTTGAGAGATTTAAAATTACCTTCCTAACAGCAAGATTGACCAGCGAGAAATGAGAAAACATCTTCTTGCATGTTATCAGAATGAAGCGCTCACCCCATTTCCAAAGATTGCATCATCTGGTCGGTGCACCAAAGATACACAAAATTTAGCTTCACAGAAATGCCAGAATGTCACGATAATGTGATAACACCTGTGATGAATTGTATCACTTGACATGTGTTGGGCTAGCAGGCTATATACTAAATGTCTGGCAGTGTTGGCGATCCGCTCCGCTAAAATTACCCTTAAAAGCACTTTTGTGTGTGTGTATCTGTGTGTGTGATTTTCAGTGTTTTCACGTATTAGTTCTTCTGAAAAATTCGAAAATTGTTTTTGGCTTAACGTTGCCATAGCAACAGCCAAAAAAATATTTTTGGATTGCTTCGCGCCAAATGTATCTCCCGCTACAAACTTAGAATAAAACTCCTCAGACATAGCTCATTCTACTCAGCTTGAGTGTGGGCACAAAGTTACTATGTGAATTGTTGATACCTTTTTTTTATTACTGAGAAATGTTACCCCAAGGTTGGGGTAACTGTTCGCCAGAAATGGCATTCTAACTCTTCTGTGATTGTTTCGGATGGACCAATTTGGTTCAAACTTGGCAGGCAAGTCACACCTCCACTCTGATTAAGTTGTAGAATCTGAAAACAAGTTCTGGCCCATCGTTTTAATGGCAACAGCCAAACAACTGATTTTTGAATACCTTCGCGCCAAATGTATCTCACCCTACAATTCTAGGATTAAAAGGCACGGACATAGCCATTCTACTTAGGTTGAGTGTGGGCAAAAATTTAATATTGTCTATTTTCATTACCGAGAAATTTGATCTCAAAGTTGGGGTAACTTTTTACCAGCAACGGCTTTTTAACTTCTCTGTGATTTTTTTGTCTTGGCTGATTTTGTTCATACTTGACAGGCAAATCGTACCGTCAATAATTGGAGAAAAAAAATCATGGCCATGACAACAGTCAAAAACTGATTTTCGAATACTTACCAGTCTTGTAATAGCAGTGATCAAATAACCATACTTTTTTGGGCTACGTTGCACACTGAAAAGACACAAGCGGTGCCGAAATGGTTCCACTGTATCAACGCAACGCAATGCAATGCAACTTTGAACTTTGAATTAGATCCTAGCTAGTTTCTACTGCACCCCTCAGATTACTAGATAATAGTCTAAACATATTTTGTATGATATAAAAACTGATATATGCTAACTGTTGAGCAATAGATTCTAGCTAGATTCTACTGCACCCCTCACATTAGTTCACATTAGTCTACAAATATTTTGTAAGATATAAAAACTGGTATATGCTAGCTGGGGTGCAGTGAATCCTGGTTAGTTTCTACTGCACCTAGGTTACTGACAATAATGTTTTCCGGATTTTTATTTGATAATAATTATATGGGTTACAATACATGGTAATACAAAACTGCAAAATGTTCTTGTGTATTTTACCAAGTTGAGATATTAAATAACAATTTAAGCTACATCATGCATATGCCTAGCTTTTTAGTTCACCTATCGACAAAGTCGACACAGAAGAGCTGTTCATATTACTGATTGTCGGTCATTGTTGTCGTCCATTGTCGGTGTCAACTTTACAATTTCAACTTCTTCTTCAAAACCACAAGTCAAGTTTGATATGCAAGTACCCTGGATGGTTCTCTCTCAGATTTCAAAAAATGTAAATTTGACTTGAAATAAGACCAGGGGGCATTATAAACTGCTACACGAGTCGTTTTCTGCGACCCCATTTTTCTTGTCTCTTTATTCTGATTAGACGTGAATTAAAAGTGCCAAATCAAAATTGTGTGGGACGAACTTCAAGACGAAGCTGTAAGGATTTTGTTCGATCGCAACAGTGACGCCGACTTTGACTATCTGGGTTTTTACTTTTACGAAGATAACAACGAACGTACAAATAGAGATCTGAGATGTTTTTTTCAAACAACTATGAACTTTCATAATTTTACTGCGTAAATTATTATTGATCTTGTATGGCTATTGATCCAGTATTTGTCAAAACTGGATATAATGTTATGCAGTTTAACCCCTGACATTTTAATTCATTTTGATTCACGCTTGTTTGTCGTGGGGGGGGGTGCTTAATTCAAATGATTCTTCACTGTCAATTTTTATTATTTCCGGTTTATTTGTCACATTCTAAGCAATACAATAGGCCCACCCCTTCTTTTTGGCGAATTTCCATGTTCAGGACCTTGGGCTCTTACCCGGATAAATGCAGTAAATTAAAATATTTCCCTACTCTATTTCAGATCTGTGTTTTATATATCCTTTAAAACCTCTGCCAGCCATGGATTGATATTCTATGCTGCTGATGACAGACAAATTTATTTCATCTCCTTTTACATGTTCGACGGGAGTGTTGTTTATTCATTCAACTGTGGCACAGGGACATTGATTCTGCAAAGTCCATTAAAATACAACGATGGTAATTGGCATACTGCGAGTATATTTAAATTAAATATAAATCCTAAATTCTGGAATACAATACACAGCATTGATATTTATGGTGTATGTGTAGTCAATCACATTGCTCAGGAATTCTATGTAATTTGTTACTAATTAAGTATGCAGGAGAGTGTATTTTTCTCAATTGTTTGTCATCATCAACTTCACTTTTTCAAGTTTTTTATCTGTATCTTCTCTAATTGTAGTGAATAATTTTGTCATTTGTTTTGGTTGTATGCTGTAAACAAGTCACAACACCTTATTTTTTCAGTTTGACAGGTCTAATTGTAAAACCAATGCAATACTGTGTTCCTCAAAATTGTGAGCGAGTCAAAAATAGAAATATTGTGTCATGTTTTTCTTAAGAATAGATTTGTATTATTGCTGTGGGGGGGGGGGAGTATAAGTAACCCAAACTTATCTTTAATAATATGTATGGTGTGCTTATCCTCTTATATGCTTAGTCTGAATTTTCTCCCTGTCAGATTCAAAATGGCCGCAGGGCCAAGTATTGATGCCAGCTTATCTGATTTCAGCGTAATTATGATGATACTGAGGGCTACATGTACATTATGCTATTGCGATACAGGGAATAGTTATAATTTTACTATACTCTTCCTACTATTGACTCATGTTCGGCTAAATGCCTATCCTTTCCCAAATGCCCAAAATTTACTTGCATGGTCATATATATAATCTGGTCTTGAGCATTGTTAGAATGTGAAGACCACGGTAACCGTATGTGCATATTTATCAACTAATTTGCATAATTAGTTAATTTTCATTTTTTCACTCATATCTCAAGTACTAATCATCACATTTCAATTAAACTTAGTACATAGATGCTGTAGTACAATTGTCAGACCTGATTAGTTTTGGGTTAAAATCTGTACATATTAATTACCTAATTTCTATAATTAAACTTTAACCTTTCACACTAATATTTTGAGTACTAATTATTCCATTTTAAAGAAACATTGTACATAGATGCTCTAGGATAATGTACAAACCTAATTAGTTTTGGGTTAAAATCTGTTCATATTAATTCCCTAATTAGCACAATAATTCATAATCTTTAATGAAACTTGGCACATAGATGGTCTGGTTTTGGAATTAGTATTTTCATATTGAAATTGCAGCAGGTTGAACAGATTATAAAATGTTGCATAATAATTACCTTATGAATATTCATGATACAACTTGAAAGCCAATGATGATGGTGCATAATAATCAACTGATGAATATTCATGATACAACTTGAAAGGCAATGATGATGGTGCATAATAATCAAATTAAGAATATTCATGATACAAGTTGAAAGCCAATGATGATGGTTCATAATATTCAACTTATGAATATTCATGATACAACTTGAAAGTCAATGATGATGGTTCATAATAATACAATTAGGAATATCCATGATACAACTTGAAAGCCAATGATGGTGTATAATAATCAACTTATGAACATTGATGATACAACTTGAAAGCCAATGATGGTTCATAGTAATCAAATAAAGAATATTCATGATGCAACTTGAAAGCCAATGATGGTGTATAATAATAAACTTATGAATATTCGTGATACAACTTGAAAGCCAATGATGATGGTGCATAATAATCAACTTATGAACATTGATGATACAACTTGAAAGCCAATGATGGTTCATAGTAATCAAATAAAGAATATTCATGATGCAACTTGAAAGCCAATGATGGTGTATAATAATAAACTTATGAATATTCGTGATACAACTCGAAAGCCAATGATGATGGTTCATAATAATACAATTAGGAATATCCATGATACAACTTGAAAGCCAATGATGGTGTATAATAATCAACTTATGAACATTGATGATACAACTTGAAAGCCAATGATGGTTCATAGTAATCAAATAAAGAATATTCATGATGCAACTTGAAAGCCAATGATGGTGTATAATAATAAACTTATGAATATTCGTGATACAACTTGAAAGCCAATGATGATGGTGCATAATAATCAACTTATGAACATTGATGATACAACTTGAAAGCCAATGATGGTTCATAGTAATCAAATAAAGAATATTCCTGATGCAACTTGAAAGCCAATGATGGTGTATAATAATAAACTTATGAATATTCGTGATACAACTCGAAAGCCAATGATGATGGTGCATAATAATCAACTTATGAATTTTCATGATACAACTTGAAAGCCAATGATCAATATCGAAATCCAACATTTTTTTCGGGCATATCGTCGTCTGCACTGTATGCTAAAGCATGTTCGATCACAGCGGTCTATGTACAACGCACGCTTCTAAATTCAGCAAATGTTGACGTTGTCGTGGTTGTTGGCTCCTGACTGGGTCGCCTGATCGTGTTGAGGAATTAAGGTTAGCCCTGGGTGATTTTTCCGAGCCAATGCGATAAACGTAGTGAGTGTGTGTCCACAGAGCGCGAGTACAGAGAGATGAATTTGTTCTGTTTTTTTGTAGTGAATTGTACTACACTATTTGCAAAATAAGATCGATGAAAGACCGACATGACTTTTATTTTCTCAGCGTCGACTTCTCGATAAATGTTCCTGGGACACAGTTTATATAAACACATGAAAGTATCCGTATTCTCAGGCGTTTTTGTTTTGTTTTACACAGTCAGATTAAAATCACTGTGTTTCTCCTTCTATAATTGCTAACACCCGCAGGCCGTCCAGCCAAATTTGTTCTCTCACTACGCCTTTAAGTTTCATTTGGCTTCATTCGTCAAATCATCGGCCTTTCGTAGAATTTGAAAATAACTATTACACAGACAGAACAGTTGTCAATAAGATCTACCTTGAAGGTTTGAAAACGCTAGTGGGATAGGGTAATGACACGGCTTCGTACATGTACCTCAGGTATGCACTTCTACACACAGGCGATCCAGCCATTCTACAGCGGCGACCTAGCGTAGCATAGTGCAAGGCCACGCGGACATCGAGACAGCGTACCAGTCGGTGTGCCCTGGGTGTGCCATTCGTTCTGGCGATCACTACAATGCTACTCCACACCACACATCAGTCATTCGTTCACTCGCAATGTAAATAATTTAAATATAATAATCTTTCGATGTACTAAAACTAGTTTTTTCTTAGTTTGCCATATGAAATTGTGGAAAAAATTTCCAGAAAGACATTTTAAATTATTCAAATTTAAGGGCCAGTGATTGTGAAACTGTTCAGTTTGCTGTGGATTTTTCTCCAAATCTACAAAATAATCAAGCCCACTTTGTACTCCATATATGTATTCGGCTAACGTCTCGCACATATAGTGTCTCACAAAGTGGGCTTTCGCCCATTATGGGTTGGCAGGTTTTTCATTAATGTTTAAATAATTCCTGATTAGAACAATTCTTAATAATTTTTGTGGAAAAAAAAAATCTTTGTTGCTATGAACACTATGCAATCGGGCATACTGATTGGTCAAGAAGTACTCCATAGAATTTATAGGTTAAAATTGTCTTTATTCAACCCCACAAAAAACAGCATCATTGCATTAATTAGAAGGAGAGGAGGGTTACATTGTAAAATATTACCGACTCGGAGATATTTTAGATTTATTTATAAATTTATTGTTGTAAGCTTTTACAAATTAATGAAAATTATTTAAAATACCAGTTTTATTTCATCGTATTACTAGTTATTATATTAATCTAATATTTACACCACAAGAACACATCCCCTTAAACCCAATATTTAATGTCCAATCAAGCAAACAGTAACATGTTTTGATATTAGGTACATGTGTCGAAGGTTATGAATAATGTCGCTGTCAATTCTATCCGATTCAAACACCATATGTTATTTTTGTAAATAACCCCTCACAATTGGCACCTTGACAATGTGCAAACCAAAGCCTGCATGAACCAAATATTTCATTAAATATTACTTGTTTTTCATGTTTTTAGTTTCAGCATCTTTTAAGACTCTTCTCAGTATCTTGCCACTTGCTGATTTGGGGATTTCTTCAACAAATTGAACACCTCCTCGCAGACGCTTATGAGGAGAAACGGTTTCTGGAAAAAAGATGGCATAATATGAATGAATGAATAATCGTTATTTCAATAGGTAGTGGTGAATGAATGAGTTGATCAGGAAGTAAAAAAATCCAAATCGAACAAAAATATCTAAAAACAAACTTGTAACAGGCTGAACTACAGAATATAGTGAATGATATTAAACAACTTTTTCTTTTCAATAGGAGAAAAACTGGTACAAAATCCTGGTACACTCACGTCAGATTTCAGGGAGTACTTATTAATTCTTTTTTGTTTTTGTTTTGACATCCTCTAACTAGGACCTGAGTTAAAAATATGATCATAGCATTGAATATGAAAAGGATATGATATCAGTGTTTTTATTTTATTTAAGATTCTCGAAACTAAATTATGTACCCTTTATACTACATTATAAACATGTGTTTCTCAAAATGGCATATTCCCAGATTACTAAAATCAAATTTTAGAAATTGTGTTGGCATTGGAAATTATGGTTTAGTCCGAATTTAGTTCTATCTGTTCTATAAACTGTTTGAAATGGTTAATGTAAACCAATTTGTATCATCTTAGTTAGTATGATTTATTTTTTATCAATATGGGTTTAGTCTTTTACCTACTAGAGCAAATTTGTCTGCATTTTTTTCTTTAATATATTCTTCAATATTTCTGGAAATAACCCTTAGGTTAATTTATGAGCCAACAGACACTGCAATTTGAGTCAAAGTTTTACTCAAACAAAAAGTTTGGCTATTTTTGTCTAAAACTTTTGAAGGAAAGAAATGCAGACTTTAAACGTGACTATTTTGTGAACTTGTGATGAAAACAGGGAGCTGGTGGTGAAAAGGATAGAAAACTTCACAGTACTAGAATCTTATGTGTGAGCCTCACTCGGTAAAGGAAAGTAAACTATTTGACTGTTGGTTATTTGAAAAGCCTCATTGCATCAAAACATTATGGAATAAGAAGGCTGCCTTAACAGGTGTTAAATAGTTATTTGACATACAGAAATAAGTTTGTTTCTGATTTATGTAAATGATGTTCCCACATATTAATTTTAACATTTTAGAATTGCTTTTAAATAGTTTATTTGGACTGTATTCCAATATTCCTGTATGATAGATTTTATGCGACATGTATTGTTTACATTTCAAATAAAATATATTCTCCATCAATGTAGACAAGCATGCCTTCACGCTTTTCTTACAGTCAGAGAAAAAGTATAAATTATCTGTATACATCTAAATATACATGTTTTTTTCATTATTATTAACACTGAAATAAAAAATATTTTCTGTGTTTTAATTTTCTACTGGTTAAACCAACTGTCTGATTCAAATAGTGCTTGATTACCACTATTTTCAGACTTCTTTCACATGTTTGTACGAAAAAAAATGTCTTATGTATAACATTTCTACACCGAAATAAAGAAGATTTAGTTAATATTAACAAATAATTAACAGTTTACCTTCTACAAATTTGATCACTTCTCTCACTGTAATTTGATCAGTTTTGGGTACGATAAATGCTTTAGGAAGTTCCCCAGCATCATCATCAGGTATTCCGATTACAGCCACATCTTGAATCTGAGGATGAGTCAATAACAGAGCTTCCAATTCTGCTGGTGCAACCTATAAGTAACAAGAAATCATACATTATGAATGTTTCAACCTAAGAGAAAGCAAATTCAAAAAAAAACATCTGCCTCACAGATATCAAAAATAAGTAATGTTTACATATACTGTATAATTATGCATTTCTAACCCATTTTCGGGCAATTTTGTTGTTGTTTTTTGTTTTTGTTTTGTTTTTTTCTTCTAGTGTATGTTTTTTTTTCTGATTGTTTTTGACATAGAATGACAAGCATGCTTTATTGTACATGTGATCTACGTCCATTTAAGAATACAACTTCAATAAAGACTATTATTATTATTATAATAAATCTTTTGGCACATTTGATAAGCCTGCATATTATAATAGGGTTATAAATGGTATGATGTTTTTTTTTTCTCTAGTAATATAATTGGAACAGGCAATCACCGCGCTCTGTAATTATCTTCCACCAAATATGTTAATTTTCCCAAAGAGGTTTCATTACCAAAACTTATCGTAATATCAACTGAAAATTAAATTAAATGCTTTTCAAGGGATTTCCACTTTTTAACTTTCAACCAATATCAACTGAGGCTTTCTAACTAAGATGCAGTATTTTGATTGGCTACTAGAATATGTAATCAGTATGGGCTGTATTCTGATTGGCTATTAAAATATGTAATCAATGTATGCAGTATTCTGATTGGCTACTAAAATATGTAATCAGTGTATGCAGTATTCTGATTGGCTACTAGAACATGTAATCAGTATGTGCAGTATTCTGATTGGCTACTAGAACATGTAATCAGTGTATGCAGTATTCTGATTGGCTACTAAAATATGTAATCAGTATGTGCAGTATTCTGATTGGCTACTAGAACATGTAATCAGTATGGGCTGTATTCTGATTGGCTATTAAAATATGTAATCAGTGTATGCAGTATTCTGATTGGCTACTAGAACATGTAATCAGTATGGGCTGTATTCTGATTGGCTATTAAAATATGTAATCAGTGTATGCAGTATTCTGATTGGCTACTAGAACATGTAATCAGTATGGGCTGTATTCTGATTGGCTATTAAAATATGTAATCAGTGTATGCAGTATTCTGATTGGCTACTAGAACATGTAATCAGTATGGGCTGTATTCTGATTGGCTATTAAAATATGTAATCAGTGTATGCAGTATTCTGATTGGCTACTAGAACATGTAATCAGTATGGGCTGTATTCTGATTGGCTATTAAAATATGTAATCAGTGTATGCAGTATTCTGATTGGCTACTAGAACATGTAATCAGTATGGGCTGTATTCTGATTGGCTATTAAAATATGTAATCAGTGTGTGCAGTATTCTGATTGGCTACTAGAACATGTAATCAGTATAGGCTGTATTCTGATTGGCTATTAAAATATGTAATCAGTGTATGCAGTATTCTGATTGGCTACTAGAACATGTAATCAGTATAGGCTGTATTCTGATTGGCTATTAAAATATGTAATCAGTGTATGCAGTATTCTGATTGGCTACTAGAACATGTAATCAGTATAGGCTGTATTCTGATTGGCTATTAAAATATGTAATCAGTGTATGCAGTATTCTGATTGGCTACTAAAATATGTAATCAATGTATGCAGTATTCTGATTGGCAACAAGAATATGTAATCAGTGTATGCAGTATTCTGATTGGCTAATAGAATATGTTATCCCAGTGTATCAACATATAATTGGTAGATTAATTATATATTAAGTTATTAGAAAGTGGACCATTTGAAATTATGGGAGATGAAGATGGTATAGAAAAACAGCAAATTATTTGTTTCTTTTGTTCAGTTGTTATCAACATTGTTTTGTTTTGTTTTCAGGATAATCTTTCTGTGATTATTGTTTGGCTTTCTATTAAATTTGTGGGTTTCATTAACATCTTTCTCTATAGTATCTTCTATAAATTTTAAAATGTAGAATTGTTATTCAATATTTTTTCTGTGTAGACTTTACCCCTCTCCCGACAAAATTATCGCCTCACCCCTCAGCATGTACAAATTATTAAACTATTTTGATTGTTGACAAAAAAAAACACCCATGTATTCATACCTGGAAGCCTTTATATTTGATCAGTTCTTTCAATCGGTCAACAATATAAAAGTGACCATCGTTGTCATAGTGACCAATATCACCTAGGGCAAAACAAATTCAAAAATTTGCACTCACTTTCCTCATAATGATACATTCTGAGTTCAGATGCAACCTGGTTTTAATACCAAAATAGGGCTGTTACAGGCCATCACACTTGTATACATTTTGCCTGCATGTGTGAATTTTCATAGTGACTTGGTTGGCCAGAACCAGCCATTCACACCTGAAGATAAAATAACAGCATTGTTCACTGCGGTTATTAAATATTATACATCTGTCACCGCAACGCCATAAGTTACAGCGTGTCGTAATTTTGCGGTATTTTACAGGGTATTTTCATCCTACCATATTAAGAAATGCGAGATGAACCGCTGTCACACTAGTGATCAGAATAATGTTCGAATGATGCACATGGAACTTAGTGGAAGGCGAATAGGTGAGAGTGCCAACTGACCAAGGCTAAAATTAAGCCACTGTATAATGTTATTATGAAGAAATAAAATGTCACAATGTACAATTGTATTACCAGTATATAACCATCCGTCTTTTACTGTCCTGTTTGTTGCTTGTATATTATTTAGATAGCCTTTCATGATCTGGGGTCCACGGAGGCAGATTTCACCATCTTGACCAGCTGCAAGATTTTCTCCTGTCTTAAGATCAACTACCTAGTACAACAATAATAAAATAATTTGAATAAAACTGTATGCATCATGACAGTGGTTGTATGTGTATGTGTTGGGGTTTATTAAATAAATGTAATGATGACTGCTTTAATTATGCATGCTTTGCAGAATATTCTTGGAATGCTTAGTTCTATTATAGCATGTAGCAGAAATTTTACAAAAGGCAACAATAATTTTACTATTATAGTAAAATGAAAGGGTCAATGTGGAAGTGAGTGAGTCAACAATGGAAGTGAGAGAGTCGACAATGGAAGTGAGAAAGCCAACAATGGAAGTGAGAAAGCCAACAATGGAAGTGAGAAAGCCAACAATGGAAGTGAGAAAGTCAACAATGGAAGTGAGAGGGTCAACAATAGAAGTGAGAGAGTCAACAATGGAAGTGAGAAAGTCAACAATGGAAGTGAGAGAGTCAACAATGGAAGTGAGAGAGTCAACAATGGAAGTGAGAAAGTCAACAATGGAAGTGAGAAAGTCAACAATGGAAGTGAGAAAGTCAACAATGGAAGTGAGAAAGTCAACAATGGAAGTGAGAAAGTCAACAATGGAAGTGAGAAAGTCAACATCTGAAGTGAGAGGGTCAACAATGGAAGTGAGAGAGTCGACAATGGAAGTGAGAAGGTCAACAATAGAAGTGAGAGGGACAATAATGGAAGTGAGAGGTTCAACACTAGAAGTGAGAGAGTCAACAATGGAAGTGAGAGGGTCAACAATGGAAGTGAGAGGGTCAACAATGGAAGTGAGAGAATCGACAATGGAAGTGAGAAGGTCAACAATAGAAGTGAGAGGGACAATAATGGAAGTGAGAGGGACAACAATGGAAGTGAGAGGTTCAACACTAGAAGTGAGGGGTCAACACTAGAAGTGAGAAGTTCAACAATGAAAGTGAGAAGTTCAACAATGGAAGTGAGAGGTTCAACAATGGAAGTGATATGGTCAACAATGACAGTGAGAGGGTCAACAACGAAAGTGAGAGGGTCAACAACGAAAATGAGAGCTTCAACAATGAAAGTAAGAGGGTCAACAATGAAATTGAGAGCTTCAACAATGAAAGTGAGGGGTCAACAATGAAATTGAGAGGGACAACAATGGAAGTGAGAGGTTCAACACTAGAAGTGAGGGGTCAACACTAGAAGTGAGAAGTTCAACAATGAAAGTGAGAAGTTCAACAATGGAAGTGAGAGGTTCAACAATGGAAGTGATATGGTCAACAATGAAAGTGAGATGGTCAACAATGAAAGTGAGATGGTCAACAATGGAAGTTAGAGGTTCAACAATGAAAGTGAGAAGTTCAACAATGGAAGTGAGAGGTTCAACAATGGAAGTGATATGGTCAACAATGGAAGTGATATGGTCAACAATGAAAGTGAGAAGTTCAACAATGAAAGTGAGAAGTTCAACAATGGAAGTGAGAGGTTCAACAATGGAAGTGATATGGTCAACAATGAAAGTGAGATGGTCAACAATGGAAGTGAGAGGTTCAACAATGGAAGTGAGAGGTTCAACAATGGAAGTGAGAGGTTCAACAATGGAAGTGAGATGGTCCACAATGGAAGTGAGATGGTCAACAATGGAAGTGAGATGGTCAACAATGGAAGTGAGAGGTTCAACAATGGAAGTGAGATGGAAGCGAGAAGGTCAACAGTGGAAGTGAGAGGGTCAACAGTGGAAGTGAGAGGGTCAACAGTGGAAGTGAGAGGGTCAACAGTGGAAGTGAGAGGGTCAACAGTGGAAGTGAGAGGGTCAACAGTGGAAGTGAGAGGGTCAACAACAAGGTGAGAGGGTCAACAACGAAAGTGACAATAGGTGTAAAATGACTTGTACCTTGCCTAGTGTGTTTGGTAATAACGGTCCAACGGAACCAGGATGAAATTCTTCAAATCGGGAACAAATATTTGTAGCAGGACCAGTTTCAGTTAATCCATATCCTGTCAAAACATTATATTGCAAGCAATAAAGACCTTACAAAAATTACCTTTAGAGTTTGATAAATTAAATAAATTCAAGAATGCAAATTATTTATTAAGTGCTTCAGATAATGAACATACTTCTGTATAACGTTCATATGGTGTTGTATCAATAAATTATCATTATTACAAAACTACTGATCGTCAAACGAGGACTTAATGTGAAGTGTACATAAAGGTACATAATTGGAGATATTGCTCTGGAACAGCATTAATTAAAACAAAATGGCCACTGATCAGCCATTTTTAAATGGATCGTCGAACAAACATATATGTGACATGATGAATAATGAATATATAAAATTTGAACATAATCAGTCAAAGCATGTCAGAGATATGGCACTAAAACTGCATTTATTAAAACAAAATGGCCGCCAGTCGACCATTTAAAATCCGAACTGGATAACAAAATGATATGCATCACGATCCCATAATGACAATGTACATTTATACATACCTAGTTTTAACAAAATCCATTTGTAAATATAGCCAGAAATGTTTGATTTTGATGATTTTTCAGCACAAAAATTGTGAAATTGATGTGCATATGTAGTTTGAATATAATCCGTCCAAGATACAGGGCAGGACACATGCATGCACACACGCACACATGTACGCATGCAAAGTGGTCAATCCATAAGTGTTGTATAACTTATCTTTGTGCATATGATAATATATAGTATACCATTTATGGATACAAAATCAAGGCATTAATTGATGTATATGCACTTTACCTTGTCTCACAATTAGATTTTCATTCTTTAGTTTTTTCTTGAGTTCAGTTACATGTTCGGCACCAAGAGGTGCCGCTGCACTCAATATATTTACTAGACTAGACAGATCATACTGATCAACCATTGGGTGTTTTATTAGAAACAAAATTATTGGTGGAACAAGCATCCCTTGTGTTATCTGCGAAAAAAAATATACAAGATGATGAGAATATGGTGTCCCAAGCCTCATTTTGAATTCAGAATGTTGGGCGCCCTCAACGTAATATTAATGTGATGGATGCTTTGGATTCAGAAAACAGGCATACGACTGTAACAGTAAATACAACAGTGCCTCCATGCATTGATCACTTTGAATTCACAAAACAGGCATACTAATGTAACAGTAAATACAACAGTGCCTCCATGCATTGATCACTTTGAATTCACAAAACAGGCATACTACTGTAACAGTGAATACAACAGTGCCTCCATGCATTGATCACTTTGAATTCACAAAACAGGCGTACTACTGTAACAGTGAATACAACAGTGCCTCCATGCATTGATCACTTTGAATTCAGAAAACAGGCATACTACTGTAACAGTAAATACAACAGTGCCTCCATGCATTGATCACTTTGAATTCACAAAACAGGCATACTACTGTAACAGTAAATACAACAGTGCCTCCATGCATTGATCACTTTTAATTCACAAAACAGGCATACTACTGTAACAGTGAATACAACAGTGCCTCCATGCATTGATCACTTTGAATTCAGAAAACAGGCATACTACTGTAACAGTAAATACAACAGTGCCTCCATGCATTGATCACTTTGAATTCACAAAACAGGCAAACTACTGTAACAGTAAATACAACAGTGCCTCCATGCATTGATCACTTTGAATTCACAAAACAGGCATATTACTGTAACAGTAAATACAACAGTGCCTCCATGCATTGATCACTTTGAATTTACAAAACAGGCATACTACTGTAACAGTAAATACAACAGTGCCTCCATGCATTGATCACTTTGAATTTACAAAACAGGCATACTACTGTAACAGTAAATACAACAGTGCCTCCATGCATTGATCACTTTGAATTCACAAAACAGGCATATTACTGTAACAGTAAATACAACAGTGCCTCCATGCATTGATCACTTTGAATTCACAAAACAGGCAAACTACTGTAACAGTAAATACAACAGTGCCTCCATGCATTGATCACTTTGAATTCACAAAACAGGCATACTACTGTAACAGTAAATACAACAGTACCTCCATGCATTGATCACTTTGAATTCAGAAAACAGGCATACTACTGTAACAGTAAATACAACAGTGCCTCCATGCATTGATCACTTTGAATTCACAAAACAGGCATACTACTGTAACAGTAAATACAACAGTGCCTCCATGCATTGATCACTTTGAATTCACAAAACAGGCGTACTACTGTAACAGTGAATACAACAGTGCCTCCATGCATTGATCACTTTGAATTCACAAAACAGGCATACTACTGTAAGAGTAAATACAACAGTGCCTCCATGCATTGATCACTTTGAATTCACAAAACAGGCATACTACTGTAACAGTAAATACAACAGTGCCTCCATGCATTGATCACTTTGAATTCACAAAACAGGCATACTACTGTAACAGTGAATACAACAGTGCCTCCATGCATTGATCACTTTGAATTCACAAAACAGGCATACTACTGTAACAGTAAATACAACAGTGCCTCCATGCATTGATCACTTTGAATTCACAAAACAGGCATACTACTGTAACAGTAAATACAACAGTGCCTTCATGCATTGATCACTTTGAATTCACAAAACAGGCATACTACTGTAACAGTGAATACAACAGTGACTCCATGCATTGATCACTTTGAATTCACAAAACAGGCGTACTACTGTAACAGTAAATACAACAGTGCCTCCATGCATTGATCACTTTGAGTTCACAAAACAGGCATACTACTGTAACAGTAAATACAACAGTGCCTCCATGCATTGATCACTTTGAATTCACAAAACAGGCATACTACTGTAACAGTGAATACAACAGTGCCTCCATGCATTGATCACTTTGAATTTACAAAACAGGCATACTACTGTAACAGTAAATACAACTTACAGTGCCTCCATGCATTGATCACTTTGAATTCACAAAACAGGCATACTACTGTAACAGTAAATACAACAGTGCCTCCATGCATTGATCACTTTGAATTCACAAAACAGGCATACTACTGTAACAGTAAATACAACAGTGCCTCCATGCATTGATCACTTTGAATTCACAAAACAGGCATACTACTGTAACAGTAAATACAACAGTGCCTCCATGCATTGATCACTTTGAATTCACAAAACAGGCATACTACTGTAACAGTGAATACAACAGTGCCTCCATGCATTGATCACTTTGAATTCACAAAACAGGCATACTACTGTAACAGTAAATACAACAGTGCCTCCATGCATTGATCACTTTGGATTCAGAAAACAGGCATACTACTGTAACAGTGAATACAACAGTGCCTCCATGCATTGATCACTTTGAATTCAGAAAACAGGCATACTACTGTAACAGTAAATACAACAGTGCCTCCATGCATTGATCACTTTGAATTCACAAAACAGGCATACTACTGTAACAGTAAATACAACAGTGCCTCCATGCATTGATCACTTTGAATTCACAAAACAGGCATACTACTGTAACAGTAAATACAACAGTGCCTCCATGCATTGATCACTTTGAATTCACAAAACAGACATACTACTGTAACAGTAAATACAACAGTGCCTCCATGCATTGATCACTTTGAATTTACAAAACAGGCATACTACTGTAACAGTAAATACAACAGTGCCTCCATGCATTGATCACTTTGAATTCACAAAACAGGCATACTACTGTAACAGTAAATACAACAGTGCCTCCATGCATTGATCACTTTGAATTCACAAAACAGGCATACTACTGTAACAGTAAATACAACAGTGCCTCCATGCATTGATCACTTTGAATTCACAAAACAGGCATACTACTGTAACAGTAAATACAACAGTGCCTCCATGCATTGATCACTTTGAATTCACAAAACAGGCATACTACTGTAACAGTAAATACAACAGTGCCTCCATGCATTGATCACTTTGAATTCACAAAACAGGCATACTACTGTAACAGTAAATACAACAGTGCCTTCATGCATTGATCACTTTGAATTCACAAAACAGGCATACTACTGTAACAGTAAATACAACAGTGCCTCCATGCATTGATCACTTTGAATTCAGAAAACAGGCATACTACTGTAACAGTGAATACAACAGTGCCTCCATGCATTGATCACTTTGAATTTACAAAACAGACATACTACTGTAACAGTAAATACAACAGTGCCTCCATGCATTGATCACTTTGAATTCAGAAAACAGGCATACTACTGTAACAGTGAATACAACAGTGCCTCCATGCATTGATCACTTTGAATTCAGAAAACAGGCATACTACTGTAACAGTAAATACAACAGTGCCTCCATGCATTGATCACTTTGAATTCACAAAACAGGCATACTACTGTAACAGTAAATACAACAGTGCCTCCATGCATTGATCACTTTGAATTCACAAAACTGGAATACTACTGTAACAGTGAATACAACAGTGCCTCCATGCATTGATCACTTTGAATTTACAAAACAGGCATACTACTGTAACAGTGAATACAACAGTGCCTCCATGCATTGATCACTTTGAATTCACAAAACAGGCATACTACTGTAACAGTAAATACAACAGTGCCTCCATGCATTGATCACTTTGAATTCACAAAACAGGCATACTACTGTAACAGTAAATACAACAGTGCCTCCATGCATTGATCACTTTGAATTCACAAAACAGGCATACTACTGTAACAGTAAATACAACAGTGCCTCCATGCATTGATCACTTTGAATTCAGAAAACAGGCATACTACTGTAACAGTGAATACAACAGTGCCTCCATGCATTGATCACTTTGAATTCACAAAACAGGCATACTACTGTAACAGTAAATACAACAGTGCCTCCATGCATTGATCACTTTGAATTCACAAAACAGGCATACTACTGTAACAGTAAATACAACAGTGCCTCCATGCATTGATCACTTTGAATTCAGAAAACAGGCATACTACTGTAACAGTAAATACAACAGTGCCTTCATGCATTGATCACTTTGAATTCACAAAACAGGCATACTACTGTAACAGTAAATACAACAGTGCCTCCATGCATTGATCACTTTGAATTCAGAAAACAGGCATACTACTGTAACAGTGAATACAACAGTGCCTCCATGCATTGATCACTTTGAATTTACAAAACAGACATACTACTGTAACAGTAAATACAACAGTGCCTCCATGCATTGATCACTTTGAATTCAGAAAACAGGCATACTACTGTAACAGTGAATACAACAGTGCCTCCATGCATTGATCACTTTGAATTCAGAAAACAGGCATACTACTGTAACAGTAAATACAACAGTGCCTCCATGCATTGATCACTTTGAATTCACAAAACAGGCATACTACTGTAACAGTAAATACAACAGTGCCTCCATGCATTGATCACTTTGAATTCACAAAACTGGAATACTACTGTAACAGTGAATACAACAGTGCCTCCATGCATTGATCACTTTGAATTTACAAAACAGACATACTACTCTAACAGTGAATACAACAGTGCCTCCATGCATTGATCACTTTGAATTTACAAAACAGGCATACTACTGTAACAGTAAATACAACAGTGCCTTCATGCATTGATCACTTTGAATTCACAAAACAGCGTAACCTACAAATTTGACAATTATTATCATTATTACCTTATATTTTTCAATGAGTTGCAAGAAATGTTGAGGTTCAAATTTTGGCATCGTGACTAGTTTAGCTCCTTGACTTAATGCATTGGCAAGAACAGCAACCATTCCATAGGAGTGATAGAATGGTAAAACACATAGCATAACATCATCAACTGACAAATCAAGTATGCCTGGGGTTCTGAAAATTAAATAAACTTGCGTTATTGTCATAATGACATGAAGGACAAATATCCTGGTTTAAAAATCTCAAACATTTTTTGTTCCGCAATTTGTTCAATAGCGACCGAGTATCGGGTATTGGTTCCTTGCATGCGACTTACATACCACTATAGGCACAGCTATAAGTTACAGCGTGCCGCAGTTTTGCGGTATTTCATGGGGTATGTTCATCCTACCATATAAGGAAATGCAAATTCTAAATAATAAATAATAAAAACAAACATGGCTGCCACCAGGGTTTGACCGGACTCCATACAAAAACGTTTGCTGATTCTGTTCCAAACTTTTTGGACTTGCGCATTCCCATGATGGATCCTTAGACGGAAAAGATGTATAACAAGCTGCCTGTCGGCTGAGATAGCTCCGCTGTTAACAATGCACAATGCAATTAAAAAACTGAAGATATCATTAGAAAATTAACAATATGTATAGTATCAAAACAATCAGACAATTGTTTTCAACAAGAATTAAAAAATATCACTTTTCACCAAAAATATTCATCAAAATTAGAGAATTGAAGATAGCACCACGAAAGGAACAAATCTGAGAGAGGTCCACATGTAGTACCTATATATGTAATATCAAAGCAATTGGACTTGCGGTTTTTAACAAGAAGTCAAAATTATCCCTTTTTACCAAAAATTACCAAAATATTCACCAAAAATAGAGAATTTGAGATATAATGTCATATTATGTACTGAATGTTTTATTACAAGGCATAATATCAGGCATTAAATCGGTACGACTAACCTCATCTGATGGAGATTGCAAACCATGTTTCTATGTGTCAACATCACACCTTTCGGTAAACCAGTTGTACCGCTTGAATACGGTAAAGCAACGACATCTTCCGCTGGGTTAATTCGAACATTGATAGGAAACGCTGATCCGTCATCCTCCATTAAGTCAGCGACAAAAGATCGACATCCTTCCATGGATTCATCACCAATCACATACAAAGCCTAAAATAATGAGAAATTTATAACAAAACTGATCAGTCATCATGACATGAAACAGTTTCCAATGTAAGATAAAATTACTTGGGGAAAATTTTGTGTTTCATCATTGTAAAAGTCTCTATATCTGAATGATGACATGTTTCGTAAAACTATGAATAGTTTTATTTTCTTAAGCTGGCATAGTATGGCTAATGAAAATTGTAATTTTGATAACTTTTGAGGGGGGTGTTCAACTGAGCACTCATTGGTTGAGTACATTATATAGGAGACCAGGGGAGGTTTTGGCTTATTTGCCATCTACAAATGTCCTTAATGATTCACTAGCCACATGTTTTTTAAATTCTATGTATGAAACACAATTTAGCTGCCGACTTTCTTGATTGAGCCATTTGGTTAAAATCTTGGAAAATAACTGTGAGAGTACATTTATACTCATGTCCCATATAGTATGGAGTTTACATAATGTAAATACAATTACAAAATGTATACTAGAAATGCTATCAATTCCAGGGTCTGGATCTTCCAGTTATGTTTATACCAAATCCATTCATTAGATCCATGATTTTCTAAAAATGTTGAAATACTTTACCATTTTTTTTTACTAGAAAAACTACGAGCCAGTCATCTTGGAACAACTTGAAATGAATTCATGTCAATAGTTGTGACATGATGACATAAGTGTATTAAGATGGAACGATATCAGTGTGGACATGTAGCGGGATGGAAACTGAACAGCAATTTTAAACAAGCAGCCTCTCGACTGAGATAGCCCTGCTGTTATCAATGCACCTTTCAATTAAAGAACAGAAGATATCATTAGAAAATGAACAATACACACTGTATGTATAGTATCAAAATTAGAGAATTGAAGATATCATCATGAAATGAACAAATCTAAGAGAGGTCTACCCAAGGTACATATAGACCAAGTATCAAAGCATTCAGGCTTGTAGTTTTCAAGAAGAAGTCGAAAAAGTAAAACATTGACACGGACGACGACGAACAATCACTCATATGATAAGCTCTGCTCGACAAAGTCGACAGCGGAGCTAAAAAAATGGCCATTTTGAACCTGACCTGTATCGCTAAATTACATGTAGTAAAAATACACCAGATGGCATTCTGTTAGTGTATACTTACCTTAATCCCAGACACCCTGTGCTGCCTATCTGGTCTTATCAGGCAACTCAGATGGCATTCTGTTGATATATACTTACCTTAATCCCAGACACCCTTTGTGCTGCCTGTCTGGCCTTACCAACCAACTCAGATGGCATTTTGTTGGTATATACTTACCTTAATCCCAGACACCCTTTGTGCTGCCTGTCTGGCCTTATCAGCTAACCCAGATGACATTATGATGATGTATACTTACCTTAATCCCAGCCACCCTCTGTGCTGCCTGTCTGGCCTTACCAGCCAACTCAGATGGCATTCTGTTGATATATACTTACCTTAATCCCAGACACCCTTTGTGCTGCCTGTCTGGCCTTACCAGCCAACTCAGATGGCATTCTGTTGATATATACTTACCTTAATCCCAGACACCCTTTGTGCTGCCTGTCTGGCCTTACCAACCAACTCAGATGGCATTTTGTTGGTATATACTTACCTTAATCCCAGACACCCTTTGTGCTGCCTGTCTGGCCTTATCAGCTAACCCAGATGACATTATGATGATGTATACTTACCTTAATCCCAGCCACCCTCTGTGCTGCCTGTCTAGCCTTACCAGCCAACTCAGATGGCATTCTGTTGATGTATACTTACCGTAATCCTGGACATCTTCAGTACTGCCTGTCTGGCCTTACCAGCCAAATCAGATGACATTATGATGATGTATACTTACCTTGATCTCAGACACCCTCTGTGCTGCCTGTCTGGCCTTACCAGCCAACTCAGATGGCATTTTGTTGATATACATGTATACTTACCTTAATCCCAGACACCCTTTGTGCTGCCTGTCTGGCCTTACCAGCCAAATCAGATGACATTATGATGATGTATACTTACCTTAATCCCAGACACCCTCTGTGCTGCCTGTCTGGTCTTATCAGGCAACTTAGATGGCATTCTCTTGATATATACTTACCTTAATCCCAGAGACCCTTTGTGCTGCTTGTCTGGCCTTACCAGCCAACTCAGATGGCATTCTGTTAATATATACTTACCTTAATCCCAGACACCCTCTGTGCTGCCTGTCTGGTCTTATCAGGCAACTCAGATGGCATTCTGTTGATATATACTTACCTTAATCCCAGACACCCTTTGTGCTGCCTGTCTGGCCTTACCAGCCAACTCAGATGTTGTTATCATCCATTGAGCACCGGAATGTTTAAGTTGAGTAGTTAGTTCATCTGAAATAAAGCGAAGAAACACAACATATTAAAAATGCACGTCACTTTTTATGTAATGACTCTTCGTGAACGTTATAATCAGGAAAAATTAAAAAGTGCTTTACAGAGTCATCATACAGCACGTGTTTTAATTTTATGGAGACAAACAATGCTTTTACACACTTTGTATACATTGTCTATGGGTCCCATATCAAAGACAATGACTGTAGTGCTTTAAATTATTATTGGGGCACATTCAACTAAATGACTAACCAATCAAAAGTGACGTTACAAGTCACAAGTTCTAATTGCTTGGCAAATCCTGGTGGAGAGTTGTGTGAATGTGATTTGTATTTGTATTTGACGCAACTTATTTCGTAATTTTATTTCCCCCCAAAGATGTAATATCCCCCTCATTCTGTCACATGGTGAATTAAAATTGTCATTTGCTCTTTTTTCCGAAGAGGTGCTTGGGTAAGCGAGTTGAGGACCCTGGACGCTAACGCAATCCAAGTGTGATAGGACATGTATCCTAACATGTATAATTTGAAGAGAAAACATGTCAATGATACATTTTGAAAAACAGGATCGCTGCAGTTGCTCATTTTAGATTTAAACACGAAATAAATCATCCTGGGCATGTATCTCAACATGTATAATGTTTGTAACTGACAAATCCCGTCCTGTACCACATTTTCAAAAAAAACACAAAATGGATACCAGTCGGCCATCTTTGATCTAATTATGGAATAAACAGACATGGACATGTATTCCAATATGTACTATACATGTGCCAAATATGAATGAAAATGACAAACAATGTCTATAATACAACGTTTCCAAAAAACAAGATGGCTGCAAATCGGCCATCTTTGATCTGATTGGAAACAAATAGTCATAGACATGTATCCTAACATGTATACATTTGTACTTCATTCGAACAGGGACAAAAAAAATGGCCACCAGCCGACCAATTTGAATCAAATTATGAAACAAAATAACATGTCTCATTAGTTTGAACGAAATCAAACCAGGTATGCCAGAAATACTGATTGATTGATGGTACAATAAATGACTGCCAGCCAGTCATCATGTATATCAATAATGTCATCTTGTTACAACATTGGAACACATCAAGAAAATATAAAATAAAAGTACACACACTTTTTGGAAAAATTACTCTAGTCATCCTGAACACAAACAATTGTTAACGATGATGACGATGGGGCTGCTGCCAGACAGACAATCTGTACCTTCTCTTTTATTTCATTAGAGGCAAGGCAAAAACAAGGTCACCACCAGTTGCCCATTTTCAATCAAATTACAAAACTAAGGTGATGTTCATGATGTTCATAAAAATTTTAAATAAAATTGGCAAAGGCGTGACTGAAAATGACAACTGTTATAAATAACAAAAATGGCTGCCAGTTGGTCTTAAACAAAAAGCAAATCAATATGCATCAATGACAGACAGACTGTGGAATATTAATGTCATACGATCGCAAATGATCGCGGGCACACAACAATTGATGGATTGAAATTTCACATAAATAAGAAAAACATACATACAAACAGTGTACACTGGATTTGCAGGGGATACGGTTCCTCCAATAGATGCAATGCCATAAAATGCAACAAAAAATTCTGGCAGGTTTGGTAGGTATAAAACGCACACGTCTCCTTGGTGGAATCCAGCTTTAGTTAACCCACTTCCACATCGATAAACAAGGTCTTTTAATTGCCGGAAGGTGTACGACTTACCAGTTACCCCATCAATCTGAAACGTATTAACAAAGAGTTATGCATTACTATGGTAACTGGATGATGGATGAAGAAAGCAGCATACACAGTCAAACATTTCTGAGAAGATTGACCTTGAGAGTTTCTATGTTAAGAAATTATTTCAAAATAGAGTCTGGTGACACCAGATGCGATCAAAGAAAGCTTAGAAAGAACTCCTGTGTGTTGAGAGTATTGGAGACACATTAAAATTAATTCAAAATTTGAGATTTGCTTTTTAAACAAGAAGTTTGGCAACTAATTTTTGTCTGCCATTTGAGATGCACAACATAAAAACAATGTGATTCACATTATCAAAATTTATAATACATACAGAAAATATATTTGATTTTTCATCCATGGTTTTCAGTCTTTTAGTTACAGAGCACCTCTGCGATGAATTCAATTTAAAATCTGATTTTTTTTAGATACCAGAAATGGGCTAATAATAAATAATCAAGTATGTTTATCAACATTAAAATAATCATGTCTTTACCTCAATGAACCAAATGAATTATTATACAAATTATGCTATTATTATGCATAGATTTAGGTGTGTATATTGTTTCAGGGTGCACATGTACAGAGTTTCATTATAATATGATGATTAATCCTAACTAAATTAGTGGAAAGCTGAAAAGTTAATTATTATGCAAATTAGGTAATTATTATAAATGTATATAAACCTAATTCTAATTTGATCATCACATTGTGTTAGAGTACATAAGATAAATACTAGTTGTCACAGACCATCTATGTACAAAGTTTCATTGAAATGTGATTAGAACCAAAAATTATGATTTATTATGCAAATTAGGTAATAAATATGATCTGATTTTAACCCAAAACTGAGCAGGTCTGTGCATTGTTCTAGTGCATCAATGCACCAAGTTTTATTGAAATGGAATAATTAGTACCGGTACATGTGATATCAGTGTAAAAGCTTAAAATTGTCTAATTATGCAAATTAGGTAATTAATATGCACTGATTGTAACCCAAAACTAATCAGGTCTGTGTATTGTCCTAGAACATCTATGTACCAATATTCATTGAAATGGGATAATTAGTACTTGCGATATCAGTGTAAAAGTCAAAAATTAACTAATTATGCAAAATAGTTGATTAATATGCACACATTTTTACTTAAATTGTGTGGTACATTGTGTGGTTTTTGGGGTGGTACTTTGTGTGGTACTTTGTGTGGTACATTGTGTGGTACATTGTGTGGTTTTTGGATGGTTTTTGGGTGGTACATGTACATTGTGTGGTACTTTGTGTAGTACATTGTGTGGTTTTTTGATGGTTTTTGATGGTTTTTGGGTGGTACATTGTGTGGTACATTGTGTGGTACATTGTGTGGTACATTGTGTGGTACTTTGTGTGGTACTTTGTGTGGTACTTTGTGTGGTACTTTGTGTGGCACATTGTGTGGTACATTGTGTGGCTTGTGGGTGGTACTTTGTGAGGTATATTGTGTGGTACATTGTGTGGTACTTTGTATGGTACTTTGTGTTCATGGTTTTTGGGTGGTACTTTGTGTGGTACATTGTGTGTTTTTTGGGTGGTACATTGTTTGGTTTTTGTGTGGTGCATTGTGTGGTACATTGTGTGGTACATTGTGTGGTTTATGGGTGGTACTTTGTGTGGTACTTTGTGTGGCACATTGTGTGGTACATTGTGTGGTACATTGTGTGGTACATTGTGTGGTACTTTTTGTGGTACACTGCGTGGTACATTGTGTGGTACATTGTGTGGTTTTTGGGTGGTACTTTGTGAGGTATAGTGTGTGGTACATTGTGTTGTACATTGTGTGGTTATTGTGTGGTACATTGTGTGGTTTTTGGGTGGTACATTGTTTGGTTTTTGTGTGGTGCATTGTGTGGTACATTGTGGGTTTTTTAGGTGGTACTTTGCGTGATACATTGTGTGGTACATTGTGTGGTTTGGGGTGGTACATTGTGTGGTTTTTGGGTGGTACGTTTGGTGGTACATTGTGTGGTTTTTGGGTGGTACTTTGGGTGGTACTTTGAGTGGTACATTGGTTGGTACATTGTGTGGTTTTTGGGTGGCACTTTGTGTGGTACATTGTGTGGTACATTGTGTGGTTTTTGGGTGGTACTTTGCGTGGTACTTTGCATGGTACATTGTGTGGTACATTGTGTGGTACATTGTGTGGTACATTGTGTGGTACATTGTGTGGTTATTGGGTCGTACATTGTGTGGTGCATTGTGTGGTACATTGTGTGGTACATTGATATCTAAAGACTACTACAATAAACTATGGAATCAAGACAATAACAGAGAGAACTCAAAACTACGGACATACAGGCAAATAAACAATGAAATTAAACAAGCACCATATTTAACTAAATTAAATAAACTCCATGATGTTGAAACACTAGCAAGATTACAGCTTAGTTACCACAAATTACAGATTTAAGTAGGAAGACATACTCGTCCAAAAACACCACTCAGCAAGAGACTATGCAAAACATGCAATGTATTAGAGGATGAAATCCACTTCATTACATCTTGTAAAGCTTACTCTTCTGAAAGAAAGACTCTTTACGATGAATTTAACATAATATTTACTAATTTACATGAGATGGACAAAACAGAAAAATTCAAGACAATCATCAACGCATCAGATATACATTTACTGAAAACACTAATCCAATACATTGATAATGCAAACTTGAAAAGAAGCATTTAGTAACTTTCTTTGTTTTTTTGATACTATAATTAATCTGTGTTCATGTTTATTAATTTAACTTTATTATTCAGAGCCCAAAAAAGATTGTAATTTCTTTACGGTGATAATAAAGTATTATTGTATTGTATTGTGTGGTACATTGTGTGGTTATTGGGTCGTACATCATGTGGTTTTTTGGTGGTACTTTGTGTGGTAATAATAATAATCATCTTTATTGTTATCATATCCTCTATGGGACTTTGATTGAAGAATACAATAAAGGTATAGCAATGAAAAAAAAATTAAATGAGATTAAAAGAGTATAAAACAAAGGTACCGGTATTAATAAAATATAATAAATGAAAGTAAATGTTTTTATTCATTTAGCAATTTGAGGAGCTAATTTTTTACTACCATTGTTTAGTATTGCAACTATTTTTTCTTTGTCAGGAAGTTTTGGAGGTAGCGTCAAATTTTTGAGAAGCTCATTTCTTTCTTTTTTATAGAGACCGCATTTAAGAAGGAAGTGCTCTTCATTTTCTATTTCGTTTAATTGACAAAACTGACAATTTCTTTTTGAAATGTCAATGTTTTTATGTCTTCCAGTTTCTAATCCTAAAACATGAGCACTAATTCTTAGTTTGGTCATGGATGACCTGTGGAAGGGATTTTGCACAGTTTCTAAATATTTTTCAAAAGTGAATTTTGTTTTTAGATGTCTGTACATGTATGTGCAGACTTTATTCTGATGTTTTGTTCCCTTATTATCATCATACATTGAATCTAAACAGTATGTTTGAAAGTTGGCTACAAGCTTTTCAGAGACTGATTTAGGCAGCTTTTCATCCTTGTAATGGTTTTCTTCCCAAATGTGACTCATGTTTAAATGAGTCAACAGATTCTTTATACCAGATGTCCAATTATAGATGTTTAAATTATCTAAATAAATGCCAAGTCAATAGGCTTCTGAAAGAAGTGTGTTGTTCTTTGTTTGTTTTATTTTACACCAATATTTAATTTTTTGTTTTATACTAGTAATAGCTAATGGATATCTTCCTAGTTCTAGTAGACAAGCAAGATTGGTAGCTTTGCTGTTTACTCTTAAAAGAGATTTACAGAATTTTACATGCAATTTTTCCATAGGTGTTGTCAAATTAAAGAAATCTTTTGCATGGTTGTTGTAATCAGTTGACCATATTTCACTGCAATAGAGCAGTATTGGTCTTACCACAGCATCAAACATTTTTATATGTACTTTTAATGGAACTGCAGTGTCCGAATACAAAATTTGTTTCATTTTGAAATAGTTTTTTAGAGCTCTATTTTTAAGGTTCTCTTGAGCTTTGTGGAGCTTCCCAGTTAGATTAAATTTGATTCCTAGGTAGGCATAGGAGGCTACATTTTCTAATTGCTGGCCAGAGATTGTGAATTTGAATTTATTGAGAACTCTGCCAGATTTGCTGAATATCATAATTTTTGATTTTGTTGTGTTAATTTTTAAATTCCACTTTTTGCAGTATGTTTCCACACTGTTTCTGTAGGCCTAATTTAGATTGTGAAATCAGTACCAGGTCATCAGCATACATCAGGCAGGAAAGGTTATTATGTAAAAGAGTTATTGGAGGATTCAATGTGACTTGTGATGTCATTAACAAATATATTGAAGAGTAGAGGACTTAAGCCATCTCCCTGTCTGATGCCCTTTTTCACAGCAAAGGAGTTAGTGAATCTATTTTTTTTAGCTTAACACAGCTAATTGAATTAAGATAGATTGCTTTAATTACATTGTAGAATTTTCCGGAAATTTGGTATTTCTGTAGTTTATAGAAGAGGCCAACATGCCAAATGGAGTCAAAGGCCTTTTTAAAATCTATGAAGCATGAAAAAATATATTTACCGGTACCATTATTTAAGTATTTTGTTAAAAGTTCTTTAAAAACAAAGATGTGGTCAGATGTGCTAAAATTTGGCATGAAGCCAATCTGTTCTCTCATAATGATATCATTTTCTTTGATATATGTTGTCAACCTTGGTTTCAGGATTGCAGTAAAGAACTTACTCAAACTGTTAAGTAGAGTTATTCCTCTATAGTTTCCTGGTTCAGATTTGATACCTTGTTTAAATACAGGGGTGATCATGCCTAAATTCCAAGTATTTGGAAATTGGTACATCATGTGGTTTTGGGGTGGTACTTTGTGTGGTTTTTGGGTGGTACTTTGTGTGGTTTTTGGGTGGTACATTGTGTGGTACATTGTGTGGTTTTTAGGTGGTACTTTGCGTGATACATTGTGTGGTACATTGTGTGGTTTTTGGGTGTACATTGTGTGGTACATTGTGTGGTTTTTAGGTGGTACATTGTGTGGTACATTGTGTGGTACATGTACTTTGTGAGGTACATTGTGTGGTACATTGTGTGGTACATATTGTGTGGTTTTTGGGTGGTACTTTGTGTGGTACATTGTGTGGTACATTGTGTGGTACATTGTGTGGTACATTGTGTGGTACATTGCGTGGTACTTTGCGTGGTACTTTGCGTGGTACTTTGTGTGGTACTTTGTGTGGTACTTTGTGTGGTTTTTGGGTGGTACTTTGTGTGGTACATTGTGTGTTTTTTTGTGGTACTTTGTGTGGTACTTTGTGTGGTACTTTGGGTGGTACTTTGGGTGGTTTTTGGGTGGTACTTTGTGTGGTACATTCTGTGGTTTTTGGGAGGTACATTGTGTGGTACATTGTGTGGTTTTTTGGTGGTACTTTGTGTGGTACACTGCGTGTGGTACATTGTGTGGTTTATGGGTGGTACTTTGTGTGGTACATTGTGTAGTTTTTGGCTGGTACTTTGTGTAGTACATTGTGTAGTTTTTGGGTGGGACATTGTGTGGTTTTTGGGTAGTACTTTGTGGTAATGTAAAAACACGCTATTTTCATAATTTAATGGTTTCTAGAATTTCCACCAATCACAAAATTGTGCTGTTTTTAGTTCTCAAAAATGTTATCCATCTCAGATTTTTCTACTTGGAACAATGATTTATCTTTGAATCAATGAGAATAAAACCCATTGAACTGATGGTGAATGACAAATGAATGCAACAATCACCTACAACCATAGACATACTTTGTTGTATGCACATGATAACTTTATCAATGTGTGAAGGTAGGATACTTAGTACTATAAATGTTCATTTCAGATTTTGATTACTAACCATGGCATCTCTGTCTCCATAGTGATCAAATTTGGACAAGACAAATTGATGAACTGATAAATCTGTAGGTACTCTGACATCAGGATATTTGCTTCTAACGATACCTAAAACATGATATAAAAAAACTATTAAAATATTAAAAGCATTTATTCTTCGTGCATACTTTGAGGTATTCTCGTAATAATCTCATATTATTATTATAAATTATATATCTAATGTCAATATATTTAATGCACAACAAATGTATGACTTTCTTGTTCAAAACTTATTTTGCAGGTCATTTTTTCGTGATTTAACACCGTGCATGTACGTGAACCTGTGTGGGCCGCAGACATAGAATACACATCTATTACAATCTGTACAGTCAGAGTTTGAATGCGCATTTGAGATTTGTCACGTAATGACTATTAATATATTAAATGCACAACGAATGTATGACTATCTTATTTGCAACTTATTTTATGTCATTTGTCTTCACGGTTGCATTTTACAATTAACACTTGACACATGTCGTTATTTCTAATGTATAACCACAGGGAACCCAGGAACTATAATCAACTGTCATACGCAGTCTCTATAAGCGGGGGGGTGGGGGGGGGTGTTCGGACTAACCGTTAGGAATTCCTAAATGGAGTCAATTTGTGTAGTTTTCTTGATTTGTTCTGCAGATATCGATAAAATGTAGGTAATGCTTTGGCGAAATTCGAAGGAGCAACTTATATTCTTCAACCTAGTATTTTTTTTAGATTTTATTTTTTATTTTTTTCGTCTGTTTTTTCGAGTTTAAAAAATGTGAGCTGGCTGGAGCCTTCATCCCTTGTCTATTTCTTACACTAGATACCAGCCGATACCCTCCCCCCCTCATAGAGACTGCGTATTACAGTTGATTATAGTTCCTGGGCTCCCTGTGTGTATACACAAATATTATGGATAGGCAATGTATAAGGGATAAATCATAGATGTACTAACAGTACGTCCATGGATACATGAACTACCCCACTGTTATAATGTCTGTATATAACTACAGTTATACTTACCAGTGTTATTTGCAGCACATTTGAATGCTTCTATTAATATATTTATACGTCTCTGTGACTTTGACTTGTCTGAAGACATGGCTAATTTTCCTTAAAGAACAGAACATTTCAAGGCAATAATATTAACATATCGACTGCATTACATTACCAAACTGTTTTAATTATATGATTTATAATATTTTGAGCAAGGCTAAGGTCCTGTGTCGGATCATAGTCGTTCCGTCCCACAGACTCCCATGTTTTGACGCGAATAGATGATCGTCAGGCCCCTGTGTTGAGGGGGGGGGGGGCAAGGGTTATTTTCGTTCAACGTAATTGCAATATTTTTTTGTTCGTACAACGTAAATAGAAAAAATAAATTCCGTAATTCTGTAATCACACGCTAGACGTACAACGTAATCAATCAAATATTTTTTTCGTACACTGTAAAAATGTGTCATTTTTCTCGTACGTACAAAAATTCACATCCAAATAAAAAAATCGTAAAGAATAATCCAGGGAAATTACATTTTAGAAACTGTAAAACGACTAGATGACAGAATTCACTACAAAATTGAATGTCAAGACGTAAAAGGCCCTCTAACCGAATGAAGAGCATTACGAGGGTAATATGCGCATGCGTCTCTTCACATGGCACAGCAATGGTGGAGAATTTGAGTTGGAGAACTCTTCGGACCATTCAATGTTCCATTTGTTAACACTGTAAACTGTAAAAACGTCCTTTTTTCTTCGTAAATTGTGAAAAGCCCTTTTTATTTCCCGTAAAACCGTACCAGCTACCCCCCTTGCCTCCCCTCTGTGTTCTGTAGGTCCTAGCCCTGCGTACAGTGCTGTGTGTAAGGGGACGCGTTTGGTTGATAGATGTCCCCTTACACACAGCACTGTACGCAGGGCTATGTAGGTCCGTACTGCGTAACTTTCTGGTAGTCTCAAATAGAAGGACATGTGTTGAGCTAAATACATCTCACTCATAATACTTACTTACTTACTTACTTACAGAATTAAACACGAGTCACTGTTAGCAAATTACGAAGGGGGACATCGCCAAGCCGAAGGAGACTTCGCACTTTGTACGGTCGTGGTCAATAAGAAAAAGTCCATTGACACAAAGAGCGCCACACGTGGTGGAACAAACAAAAATCGTCGCTGATTGGTGGCGCACTATAACAATCTCAATAACAAGTGATCATTGCTGATCGTTCTAAAACAAACTCCATTTAACAAATACTGTTACGAATTATAGCAAACGCGTTGAAAGAAAATTATTTTGATTGCATTAGTAAAATCAATCATTTCGGGCCAGGGTTTACCCAGTCGAAATCTTTTTTTTTTATAGTTTATAGATGCACAGTGATATATGTATGGACAATAACGATTATTGCTACGTTTACACTAGCCTGACGTGTTGGCGTGAGTAGGGCCATCGACGGCCGAACGGCATCAGACTTCACTGTGGTGAGTTTTGAGCACCGCAGAGGGCGCAACTCACGCGACCTCATCGTTTACAAGGCAGCGTTCTATCGGAGCCGAAATACTGCTTCTTCCTATCGATTAACAGAAGATTCTTTCAATGCGTTCATACGGTCGGGGCCGAACGAGAGCCAAGATCTGCCAGGGTTTAATTCAGTTCGATCAGAGCCGAACAGCGCCGTATTTAGTACGTTAAATGTGCTACAGATAATTCGCTAAGTTACTCTAGTATCACCATCTTGTAACTGTTGTGATATGTGTAACAGTTGTCAACCTAAACCTAGTACAAACACGTCGCCGTACAGTGACCGCTTCTACGATTTTTATCTTCAGTGTCTTTAAAAGGTTTCTTCAATTTCAATTAGATCTGTTCAAGTTATTGTCGCATAATTCAGTTCGTACGCCATCGTACGTAGTATTTCTTTACTCTGTCAAATATATATTAGGGCGCGTACCTCAACGTCAAGCCAGAAATTACGCAAAATTACAAACATTATTGTCTTCTTGAAGAAGACGATTGAGGGCGCGATTTCGGCCCGATACTTGGGGTCCGATGCGTATACACGGTCCGAGCAATGTTTGGACCCAACCCTATCGGAGTTCAACCATGGGGGTTTATTGGAGCTGAACTTGGCTCGAGCCGAACGAGTAAACATGCCAATTTTTGCTGGCTCGAGCCGGGTGGAGCCGTATGGCACCGATAAAATGTTGTCGTGTAAACGTAGCAATTATCTGGATAACCAGTTCTTCGCTTGGACCGTGATGATGACATGACAGTTTAGTAGGTGTCAAATAATGCCAAAAAATCGTTTTCCTGGTCACCACGCGCGTGTGTTAAAAAACGTTCGCTTCGCAGCTTCTTTTTTTCATTTTTTTCTTCATAATTTTAGGATCAATGAAAAAATATTTTTCGTGAGAATTTTCGTGGGTTTCAGATAAAATAAAGAATATTGTCGAGCTTTAGGTGCCCGGAAGTAAATACTGATTTTGTGTAAATATCTGCAATGCATATGCAACTTAGTTTCAACTGAATTATGTAATTTGTACAGCGTTTCATTTCGCCACGCTGCTTGCTTCTGTTGCTTAAAAACTATCGGTGATGCCTTTTTTTGTAATGTAACATTAAGAAAGTCGATGTGCGCATGCGTGAACAAGATATCGTAGCACCAAAGGAAGGCACATTCACCCATTGAGATCCACAAGTATCTCAAACAAACAAGTATGAACCCTGGCCTCGACCACGCCTGTGAACATGAATGAGATCACATGACACTCGCATAGTCTGTATTTCCATTCTGTTTTCAGTTCCATGGTGCATAAATTCGAACTTAACTCAACATATATAATAGGTGAGTATATTGTGTCGTAAAGGTGAAATATACTTCTGTTGGACCGTGACGGTTTTGCATCGCTGTTGTTTCACAGGCTAGAATTTGATTACGTCTTTAAACGAAAACTCCGGATAAAACCACAGAGGGATCGACTGTGACCAAACTATAAACCATAGAAAATAAGGTCTTTGCTTTTTCTTTGCATATTGTCTAGGTAAGTCATATACTAGTATTAACAGCATTCCTGAGATATATGGGTCTCAAATAAACAAAGATCGCGCCTTTGACTGTTGCGCAGATTAACGAGTACCAACAACCTGACACGCTACCAAGCGTTAATTCTACAATGAGCATGCGCATAAAATAAATATATATAATTCTACGATGATTACGCTGAAAACATCTTTACGTCACTATTCGCGTGCTACCCTTCAGACAGGAAAAATATCAATGTGTTCACGATACTTGTAAATGGTATATGTGAGTCTCTTTCACGATCACTTTCCACTCAAGGTTGTTTTCACACTTGTGTCTGAAATATCAAGATAATTCAACACTCATGAATCGTTTTATAAATTAAAAGAAAACATTCAAACAGAGTCCCTGATTAAAAGTCAGGGACTTGAATAACATGACAAAAAACGAAGCGAACGAGATATAATAATAAGCTTGGAGGTCATAAGTTGAGCCAAGGATAATAGAAAGTTCAGACTGCTACATATAATAGTCTAAGTACAAAGAGGGGGTCGCGGATCCTGGCATGTAAGCGTGAGTAGGCACTCACCGGCCGTGTTGGGTTTGGAGCACCGCGGAGGGCGAAACGCACGCGACCTCGTCAGGATAAGGAACACATAACTCAGTCTTTTCATTCACATAGGGCAGGAGTGTATTTCCACCTTGACCATATTATATTTTGCTAAGGGTTATAGGGTATAACATAAAGGGGGATAGGGGACTTTTTCATTCCATGCAGCCATGTGCCAACATCAAAAGTAACATCAACTTGTTTTCAAGCAGAGTGCCTTTTTTAAAAATTATATGGTTATATTAATGGACTTTTAAAGCGCGGTGGTCGTCTCGCAGCGCGTGTTCGAATTTCATGTAAATAAACAATGTATTTTACACGCGTTGTATACGTCGCTATGAGTCCCATATCGAACAGGACGCGGCGCGACGACCTCTGACCTTTAATTATGAGCCATAAAACGTTAGGGTTATTAAGTTATTTTTGAAGTTGTTATATCAACATGGTCATTATTACAACTCAAACTGTCCCAAAAAATGTAAATTTGATCTCCATCTTCATAGCAAATACGACCGCCCACTCATCCAAAATAAAACGCTCGCGAAACTGTCATTTTGATTTACTAAAATTTATATTTATAAAAAAATTTATAAAGTCCACAGCCTTCTGCCTTTCACTTTAATGACTGAAAATAAATGGTTGAAAACAAATATTTGACCAATCAAAACGACCTGATATCCCTTTGTTGTCGACCGTAGGTGTGGGGCCATACCTCTTTAGTCGGTCTTTAGTTTTGTGATGTTATTTTAGTCAATTCTATTACATTCGGTGTCCTTAGAAGATAGTCATGGTTCTTAACATTGACTTGCGTACCGAAAACGTGCGACGCCAAACGGTATCGTTAAAAGTAGAATGTTTTTCTTTTTCGTATTTTTTCGAATTACATGTACACTATGGTGACAAACACGATTAGTTTGATGTTCCGTTTTCCCGGGATTTAATGCCCGAACCGTAACTCTCTGGTGGCAATATGACGTCACTGGAGTAGACATTCCTGGTGGACTTGTTGGATACTTCCATAAAGCGGGAACTGACCACAGTATTGAGAGAAATGCTTAGCTGTCGCTAGAATTACGCACGGTCTAGGCGACCTAAATCCCTTAAATCCTAAATCTAAATTTTGTTGCAGTTTTCGCGCTGGCGAGTGTTTAATAATAATTACTATTGATTGGTGACAGTTTCTGACTGTGGGAAATGGTGTACCTATATCGTCTTGTATTTGTGAACCAGAACACTTCGTGTCGATAAAAATCCTAATATCTGAAAATACAACAAATTTAATGACACTACTATAAATGTATAAAAAATGACTAAAATACCATTACTCAGACAAAACGCCGACACAAGAATAGCTATCATCATGATGGACCTACAGCTATGCCGACCGTCATGTCAATCACAGGTCTTCGTTTAATTAGAATGAAATACGTTTTTCAATATTAAAGGGCGGTAGTCGTCGCGCCGCGTACGAAGTAAGAGGTTTGACCTGGGCGAGACTTACACTAATTACTGTTGGCGACTCCTTCGATACCTTCAAATCACGTAACAAATTTTGGTAACGTCCAAGTTTGTACTCGTTGATCTGCGCAACAGCCAAAGTCGCCATCTTTGTTTATATGAGACCCATATATCTCGCGCATGCGTGGCGCGACAACTACGCCTTTTAAAAACTTCCGTAACTTTTTCGGGAAGATCTGAAGGTGAATTATTCATGTCATTTCTGGTAGTACATCGACTTGCGATGCCAACGATCAAGGAAATAAATCAAAACAATAATTGTTTGTTGTTTGTTTGTTGTTTTTTTCAGATGACAATGATTACACAGTGGGTTTCAAAGTGGCAGACAGCGGAGGAACTTGTTAAAGAAGCCAAGGCAGGAGATATAATTGAATTTGAACATGCTGGATTTGAACATGCCGGTATATACATCGACAGTGACCGCACCGGTTGCTGTTGTTTGGGGAAATATATCGGCCCCAGGGTGGTCCACGGGTGTGTGCGCAAAGAAGTAGGCGAGAGTGCCACAGTGGTGGAAGACGATTTTGTCCAGGCAGCAGCGGGAGTTCGTGTCCGTGTTAACAACAGCGACGACATTGAACATGATCCTGAAACTCGGCGAAGAATTGTAAGATTTGCGCGTATGAGAGTTGGTGAAATAGTCAGATACAGTACTTCCGGAAATCCCGTGTACACGCTAGTAAGACATTGTCGTTATGGACGACATCAGGCATGGATCAATGAGGTTAGTATATCATGACCCGGATGTAAGTAGACCGAATAATTTGTGTACGTGTATTGGCATTGCGGCAAAACAGCGCCCGCTACGCCTCATGTAAACACAAACAGTGGCGCCCTCTATCTAGGAAACTATTTTGCGAAGTAAATATGCATCCGTGTATGAGTGGATATTTGTTGTGTTTGCTGTAACTCAAAAAGTACTGCCTTGATTATTATGAATGTTTGACTGAATTTTGTTTGCTCGCCCGTTTCCAAAAACGAATATGAAGTTAAATATGCAAGTCCAAAATGTGAAAAAAAGTCCGCAAAATAACAGTATAAGTAGGCGTCTATATTTTTATATATTCGAAATAATATTTTTCTAAGTGCTCCAAGTTTACGACATATAACATACTGTGGAATAACATGAAATGTCAGTTGAGTGCGTGTTATTGTATAACTTTAAACAACTGTCGAAAATGCAATTTGAACAATTTCCGTAATATTCCATATTAAAGCACTATTTCAAAAAAAATACTTCGTCATAATTTCCATAGAGCCTATCGCAACAAATGATTGTTTTCGCCATATGTAACCAGCACACTTTTCACGACCCGAGTACGAACGTTTGCCTGTCTCACATTAAATAATTCAGATTGCGCATTAAATATCTCCTAACACTTAAAGCGGTGGTGTCGTCACTTGCGCATGTGTCATTGTTTACAAACAATCGTCTACCCATGAGCCTTTGCTTGTTAAGCACGCGTTGTTATCGTCGGTTGGGACTCAATTCTCGCGCGTGCGCAGGTGACGACCCCTCCGCTTTAAAAACTATGAACGCAACATAAATTGTTCGGATTGTTGTTGGTGAATTGTTGTTCTCTCTACCCCTATAAGCCATCTAGTGTGATGTTCGCATCTAGCACATTGTATCAACGCAATTAGTTTCAAAGAATCCTGTTCGATATGGGACTCATAGCGACATATACGCGGGGAAAATACATTGTTTATTTACATTTACATAAAATTGAACACGCGCTGCACGACGACCACCGTCCTTTAAGTGTCAGTAGTAGCTGCTGCATATAATTTAATATAATCATAATTTTGCTGTCATCAAACCAATAACTAGTGAATACAATAATTATTGTTTGTTCTTAAAAATAAATTAAAGCGGGGGAGTCGTTACCTGTGCATGCGTCAGATGGCCATAGCGTGTCATTGTTTACAAACAAACGTCTATTCATGAGCCTTTACCTTTTAGCGTGTGTTGTTTATCGTCGCTTGGGACTCAATTCCCGCGCGTGCGCAGGTGACGACCCTCCTGCTTCAAGTCATTATATGGCGCTTGAGCTTGAAGAAAATGACACCATGTCGTTAATATTTTTCAGGAGAAAACAAAATGGCGATGGGTTATGAAAGTTTCCTCGTGGCAAACACCCGAAGAACTTCAAGAACATGCCAAACCCGGGGACATCATTCAAATGCAATACGCCCTTTGTACACATGCCGGAATCTTCATCGGGAAAATAAAAGGTGTTCATATGATAGTTCACTCGACCGGGAGTCCTGGACAACTTCTGAAAGACGGCGATGTTTCCAGGGTGAAAGAAGAACCATTCGCCGAGGTCATGAAGGGCGTTGAAGTACGCGTTAACAACAGTGATGACATCGAACACACCCCACTGAGTACAGCGAAGATAGTGAAGAGAGCTCGTAACAGAGTCGGTGAATTGTATAAGTTCGATCTACTCTACCACAACTGTGAAAACTTCGCTACACAGTGTCGATATGGGAGTGAAACCGGCTGGACCATACAGGTACGTATTGCGCCAAACTAGTTAAAGGGGCGGCAGTCGTCGTGCCGCGTCCTGTTCGATATGGGACTCATAGCGACGTATACAACGCGTGTAAAATTGATTGTTTATTTACATGAAATTCGAACACGCGCTGAGCGACGACCACCGCGCTTTAAACCGTTTTTAATATACCGAAATTGCAGATTGCCAAGTCCATTGCCTTCTCGTGATATGATGCAGCATTGCTCCTAAATCCAGTACTCTTGAAAGGCATTCCAAGTGTATTCTGTGTTTCATGCGTGCAAGTGTATCCCAGAACTGACTAGCATCCTTCATGTTGTTTTATCCGAATCACATTGATTGCATTATGTAATGACGAGTGACGTAATGTAAAAGATAAATAACGCTTTTGAGAATACATATTTGAATAACAGTACGTATATCTATTGTTAATTCATTTCAGGGCGAAAGAATAACGGACGTTCTCGAGAAGCCGATAGAACTAGTGGACAGCATTCGAGACACCGTGGAAGATATCGTTGATTAAAGGGTGGTAGTCGTCGCGCCACGCATGCGCGAGATATATGGGTCTCATATAATTAAAGATTGCGACTTTGGCGGTTGCGCAGATCAACGAGTACAAACTGAGACGTTATCGAGCTTATAGTATAGCCAAGGGTATTTTTAGGTGATTGGAAGGTATCAAAAGAGTCACTGGCGGTAATTAGTGCAAGTTGAGCCCAGGTCAAACCTCATACTTGTTATTTCCATTAGAAGAGCGCATTGGATTGTGGGACAATCAATGTTTATCAACACAAATGCCACACATGCGCAGCGCGACGACCATTGCCCTTTAAGTGTCGGGAAATCATTCTTTCATTTACATTGTTATCCAGCATGTTTATGTCAGTTTTAATATTATATTGTCACTGTGAGTATGAATGTCTTGTTTCAGCTAATCAGATTGTCACTGTGAGTATGGATGGCTTGTGTCAGCCAAACAAGTTGTCACTGTGAGTATGAATGGCTTGTTTCAGCCAATCAGATTGTCACTGTGAGTATGAATGTCTTGTTTCAGCTAATCAGATTGTCACTGTGAGTATGGATGGCTTGTGTCAGCCAAACAAGTTGTCACTGTGAGTATGAATGGCTTGTTTCAGCCAATCAGATTGTCACTGTGAGTATGAATGGCTTGTGTCAGCCAATCAGATTGTCACTGTGAGTATGAATGGCTTGTGTCAGCCAATCAGATTGTCACTGTGAGTATGAATGGCTTGTTTCAGCCAATCAGATTGTCACTGTGAGTATGAATGTCTTGTTTCAGCTAATCAGATTGTCACTGTGAGTATGGTTGGCTTGTGTCAGCCAAACAAGTTGTCACTGTGAGTATGAATGGCTTGTTTCAGCCAATCAGATTGTCACTGTGAGTATGAATGTCTTGTTTCAGCTAATCAGATTGTCACTGTGAGTATGGATGGCTTGTGTCAGCCAAACAAGTTGTCACTGTGAGTATGAATGGCTTGTTTCAGCCAATCAGATTGTCACTGTGAGTATGAATGGCTTGTGTCAGCCAATCAGATTGTCACTGTGACTATGAATGGCTTGTGTCAGCCAATCAGATTGTCACTGTGAGTATTAATGTCTTGTTTCAGCTAATCAGATTGTCACTGTGAGTATGGATGGCTTGTGTCAGCCAAACAAGTTGTCACTGTGAGTATGAATGGCTTGTGTCAGCCAATTAGATTGTCACTGTGAGTATGAATGGCTTGTGTCAGCCAATCAGATTGTCACTGTGAGTATGAATGGCTTGTGTCAGCCAAACAAGTTGTCACTGTGAGTATGAATGTCTTGTGTCAGCCAATCAGATTGTCACTGTGAGTATGAATAACTTGTGTCAGCCAATCAGATTGTCACTGTGAGTATGGATGTCTTGTGTCAGCCAATCAGATTGTCACTGTGAGTATGGATGACTTGTGTCAGCCAAACAAGTTGTCACTGTGAGTATGAATGTCTTGTGTCAGCCAATCAGATTGTCACTGTGAGTATGAATGGCTTGTGTCAGCCAATCAGATTGTCACTGTGAGTATGAATGTCTTGTGTCAGCCAATCAGATTGTCACTGTGAGTATGAATGGCTTGTGTCAGCCAAACAAGTTGTCACTGTGAGTATGAATGGCTCGTGTCAGCCAAACAAGTTGTCACTGTGAGTATGAATGGCTTGTGTCAGCCAAACAAGTTGTCACTGTGAGTATGAATGGGTTGTGTCAGCCAATCAGATTGTCACTGTGAGTACGAATGGCTTGTGTCAGCCAATCAGATTGTCACTCTGAGTATGAATGGCTTGTGTCAGCCAATCAGATTGTCACTGTGAGTTTGAATGGCTTGTGTCAGCCAAACAAGTTGTCACTGTGAGTATGAATGGCTTGTGTCAGCCAATCAGATTGTCACTGTGAGTATGAATGGCTTGTTTCAGCCAATCAGATTGTCACTGTGAGTATGAATGGCTTGTTTCAGCCAATCAGATTGTCACTGTGAGTATGAATGGCTTGTGTCAGCCAAACAAGTTGTCACTGTGAGTATGAATGGCTTGTTTCAGCCAATCAGATTGTCACTGTGAGTATGGATGACTTGTGTCAGCCAATCAGATTGTCACTGTGAGTATGGATGACTTGTGTCAGCCAAACAAGTTGTCACTGTGAGTATGAATGGCTTTTTTTCAGCCAATCAGATTGTCACTGTGAGTATGGATGGCTTGTGTCAGCTAAGATTGTCACTGTGAGTATGAATTGCTTGTTTCAGCCAATCAGGTTGTCACTGTGAGTATGGATGACTTGTGTCAGCCAAACAAGTTGTCACTGTGAGTATGAATGGCTTGTGTCAGCCAATCAGGTTGTCACTGTGAGTATGAATGGCTTGTGTCAGCCAATCAGATTGTCACTGTGAGTATGAATGGCTTGTGTCAGCCAATCAGATTGTCACTGTGAGTATGAATGTCTTGTGTCAGCCAATCAGATTGTCACTGTGAGTATGAATGGCTTGTGTCAGCCAATCAGATTGTCACTGTGAGTATGGATGGCTTGTGTCAGCTAAGATTGTCACTGTGAGTATGAATGGCTTGTGTCAGCCAATCAGATTGTCACTGTGAGTATGGATGACTTGTGTCAGCCAATCAGATTGTCACTGTGAGTATGGATGACTTGTGTCAGCCAAACAAGTTGTCACTGTGAGTATGAATGGCTTGTTTCAGCCAATCAGATTGTCACTGTGAGTATGAATGGCTTGTGTCAGCCAATCAGATTGTCACTGTGAGTATGAATGGCTTGTGTCAGCCAATCAGATTGTCACTGTGAGTATGAATGGCTTGTGTCAGCCAAACAAGTTGTCACTGTGAGTATGAATGTCTTGTGTCAGCCAATCAGATTGTCACTGTGAGTATGAATGGCTTGTGTCAGCCAATCAGATTGTCACTGTGAGTACGAATGGCTTGTGTCAGCCAATCAGATTGTCACTCTGAGTATGAATGGCTTGTGTCAGCCAATCAGATTGTCACTGTGAGTTTGAATGGCTTGTGTCAGCCAAACAAGTTGTCACTGTGAGTATGAATGGCTTGTGTCAGCCAATCAGATTGTCACTGTGAGTATGAATGGCTTGTGTCAGCCAATCAGATTGTCACTGTGAGTATGGATGACTTGTGTCAGCCAAACAAGTTGTCACTGTGAGTATGAATGGCTTGTTTCAGCCAATCAGATTGTCACTGTGAGTATGAATGGCTTGTGTCAGCCAATCAGATTGTCACTGTGAGTATGAATGGCTTGTGTCAGCCAATCAGATTGTCACTGTGAGTATGGATGACTTGTGTCAGCCAATCAGATTGTCACTGTGAGTATGGATGACTTGTGTCAGCCAAACAAGTTGTCACTGTGAGTATGAATGGCTTTTTTTCAGCCAATCAGATTGTCACTGTGAGTATGGATGGCTTGTGTCAGCTAAGATTGTCACTGTGAGTATGAATTGCTTGTTTCAGCCAATCAGGTTGTCACTGTGAGTATGGATGACTTGTGTCAGCCAAACAAGTTGTCACTGTGAGTATGAATGGCTTGTGTCAGCCAATCAGGTTGTCACTGTGAGTATGAATGGCTTGTGTCAGCCAATCAGATTGTCACTGTGAGTATGGATGACTTGTGTCAGCCAAACAAGTTGTCACTGTGAGTATGAATGGCTTGTTTCAGCCAATCAGATTGTCACTGTGAGTATGAATGGCTTGTGTCAGCCAATCAGATTGTCACTGTGAGTATGAATGGCTTGTGTCAGCCAATCAGATTGTCACTGTGAGTATGAATGGCTTGTGTCAGCCAAACAAGTTGTCACTGTGAGTATGAATGTCTTGTGTCAGCCAATCAGATTGTCACTGTGAGTATGAATGGCTTGTGTCAGCCAATCAGATTGTCACTGTGAGTATGAAAGTCTTGTGTCAGCCAATCAGATTGTCACTGTGAGTATGAATGGCTTGTGTCAGCCAAACAAGTTGTCACTGTGAGTATGAATGGCTTGTGTCAGCCAATCAGATTGTCACTCTGAGTATGAATGGCTTGTATCAGCCAATCAGATTGTCACTGTGAGTATGAATGGCTTGTGTCAGCCAATCAGATTGTCACTGTGAGTTTGAATGGCTTGTGTCAGCCAAACAAGTTGTCACTGTGAGTATGAATGGCTTGTGTCAGCCAATCAGATTGTCACTGTGAGTATGAATGGCTTGTGTCAGCCAAACAAGTTGTCACTGTGAGTATGAATGGGTTGTTTCAGCCAATCAGATTGTCACTGTGAGTATGGATGACTTGTGTCAGCCAATCAGATTGTCACTGTGAGTATGGATGACTTGTGTCAGCCAAACAAGTTGTCACTGTGAGTATGAATGGCTTGTTTCAGCCAATCAGATTGTCACTGTGAGTATGAATGGCTTGTGTCAGCCAATCAGATTGTCACTGTGAGTATGAATGGCTTGTTCTTTTGTATAATTAGATGTTCATATGCAAGACATTTTCCCAAACAAAAAAATGACGAATTCGGCCAAATTTTTTTAGTGGTTGGCCAAATGTTACCCAAATAGATCATTTTGCTGTGAAAGTTTGAAATTTTTCCTGATTTGTAGGAACTGAAAAAGAAAAACATTTTCAACTCGTCTCTTTCTTTACATCCAAGTTGTATTCAAGATGGTTACCCTGTAGAGTAAATTTATTGCATTTATTTTATTAAAATGTGTACAACCAGCTGACAGTGGTCTGTCAGCTCCTCCAGCTGTTCTACAGGGGTAAAGTGCGAGATTGCAATTTATACTACTGAGCACCCTATTATGTTTTTAGTACAAATTGCCCCCTCCCCAAACAGTAGTGTACCCTCACATTGTCAAACTAGGCAATTGAGCTGTTAAGCTTTCGGTGGCTAAAACTACATGTCCACATCTTATAAGAAGAGAATTAGTATATTATCCTAAATACACCATGTGACCTTATACGACCAATACATTTGGCTCAGTTAAAAAATAGAGAAAAATGGTAAAAGATGCGCTTCAATTTTAGTGCCACTTTTCTTTGCACATATCTATACAAACAGACAAAGCAAGTTGTATCTTCTAAATGTAAATATGTTTTATTAATAAAACTTATACTTATTCTAGTATTATACTGAACATAAGTAACATACAAAACACTGGTAAATGTCTAAAAATGACTGTTATTTGACAAGATATATCATCAAACTGGATGACTTTAAACTGGTACAATACATAAAAATAACGGGTACCAGCTTGCTACACTGTTCATAACTATAAATATCTATCATTTTCGTCACAAGAGGGCACTGTACATTGGTAGAGGGCGCTATATATTTACATTGCTAAGTACATTTTTATAAATATCTAAGTGCACAAATATTGACTGCATTACAAGTTGTACATGTCGGCTATGTAGTCGAAATGAACGAACTTCCACTTTTTCCACTTTTTCTTATGGTGAGTATGATATACAGAGATAGGTTGAAAATAATGTATGTAACAATAACATTATTGAACAAATGTGCCATGTTAATTATTATACTTCCCTAACAAGATTCCTGCATGTTTAACTTCTCATATAAAGTGCATCCTAATTCATATGTTGAATTATCAATCTGTGCTTGATGGATAAAAAAATACTTTGATTATCAAATGCAAAAAAAAAACTGATCTTTATATGAAAAAAAGAATACATTTTTTTTCTGAATACACATATCTGATAGAGGGTGCCATTTTATAAACTTGTTGAACCAAAGGGGCAATATGAATATGTAATTTTATAATAATGCATAATATGATAATAATATTTAATAATATTTCGTCAGCAAATGTTTTCCCATAGAGAAATATCTGTCAGTCATTGTTACAAACACCACCCCTAATACATAAATGGCACCCTCTATTTACTATAAAAATTTATGAATTCATAAATAATATGAAGGCATGATGACATCATATCTGAAATAATACATAGATGCATAAATTTTCACGAATATATGATGTCATTGTTTCGATATTTTGAGTTTATTCACGGACATTAAAATTAACGGATTTATCAATAGAAAAACAAGTTCTATTGTAATTCTACAGGATCACATTGATTGAATTTAGCGGATTTCACTTATCAGCAAAAGGAGTGAAATTAAAAATAATTCTTTGGTCAGATTGTCAATATACCAATGATTAGAAATAAACAATGCTATAGATGCCCTTTTAAAGAATAAGTTACTTTTACATTTAGGTAACACAATTACCAGGCTCGACTTACCACAACTAAACCATTATGAAAACTGTCACAAATCAATAGTTCCCACAAATTCAGATTTTCAATACCACACTTATAAAATAACTTCCATAACAAATGCTTTATAAATATGAAAAACTCAATACCCATCACTAGAGGGAGCTGTTTAAAGGCCCCCTAGTGGCGACATGTGAAAAAATAAACCTGAATCTTCCTGAAGGTGTGTGTTGGTAAGTGTTGCAAATTCTGTAAGAGCTTTATTCACATTTCATGACTCAGACTATTTAAACTGATGCATAACAAAAATGCTAAATAAGTGAATTCTACCAAAATTTATGCAGAAATACTTGCATATACCAGGAATTACATCTCGTATAACTTTGCATCAAATTGCTGTTATGAATACACGGAAGGATAATAAAAGTGCAGAAAATGTCAGCATTTATATATACAGCAATATAGTTTTATAGCTATTTCTTGCAAAATACATAGAAAAAAGATCAAAATGTACAACATATACATTATTTTATTAAAATCTAAATTCTAAAACAATTAAAAATATTGAATATTATTGAGGTAATGCTAAGTAGACATACAGTAATTACATATTTACATGTACCCAGTTTTCTGCAGATTGACCCCTTAACTCACCACAAAAATAATGTTTCTTGATATCACAATAAAAAAGTATCTGCATTAAATATATCGGGGTCGACATAAAAAATCTCAGTAACTGGTTTCCTGGGCAACTAAAGGAGAATGTAAACACCATTCGTTATAATGATACTCCTTAAGTTTGTGGCAAAAATACAATCACGATTACTTACAATGATACTCCTTAAGTTTGCTGTAAAAATGAGCCTCTATAGAATGTTTCTGGGTTCCCTAGATGAACCAAAACTTACAGATTGGCAACGAACAGAAACAAATTTTAAACATAGTATTTTTTAAATAGGCTTAACAAATTATATTCTTTGTTCATTCAATATCTTTCTTAAAATCCGTCTTAAAATACTGAGCTTATTAAATTTACAAAAAAAAACACTTTATTACTCTTTATTCCAAAGTTAAAAGGCCTATTTGTCCTACACTGAAAATTGTACATTTTCTGCTGGAATACGCATTCATTAAAATCAGCTTCTTTGGGAAATATTTATTGAAATGTCAGTGACATTATTATTTTCAGTATCCCGTGATGTGTATTGCACAATTATGATCTAACTACTTCATATATACCGTGGTATCTACATAAAATATCGCTCTTCAAACATCTACATTTCTCTATTAGATTATTTATTGATAATTTTGTTGCAAAGCAACAAATAAATTTAGCATTATTAGATTTGTAAACATAAAACAAATATCACATACATGACAGCTTTAATAATGTGACGTTTCAGTAACTAGCACATGTCACTAGTTAACTGTATGTAGTTCACTACAAATTACAAAACTATCATTTTGGTAAGTAAAAGTATCATCATGTTCATTTCCATAGAAACACCATACAAGGGGTATTTGTATGTATAAGTATATATAAGAGATTTAACAGAAAGAGACCATGGTGAAAAAAAGTAGTTGACTGTAAACTTCCATTATTCATTGAGAGTATTAAGGCAGAATTCCCAAACATTTTCTCAAATCATTTTTAAAACCTATGTCGCATTTTCTTTTTCTTCTTTCACCCCGACTGGATCCGCAGCCTCTTCTATCATTTTTAGTTTCTTAGCTTCTTCTTCAGCTTTCTGTTTTGCTACAAGTGCAGACCAATTCTGAAGGTTTTTCCTGTGAAAAAATGAGCAATAATGAGTCATATTTTATTTATTCTATCCAAATAACGACATTTATACACAGTTCAAATGATATACTGTCTAAATTATGGCTTTATATTATTATTATATTATTTTCGCTATTTTTGCTGAAAGGATGTTTCTGTGAAAATAAAATCAAGCAAATATACCAATTTTTATTTATATTCAACTAAATTCAACAATCAGGAAAAATATAATCAATACAAAGTGAAAATGAATTCCAGCTAAAATAAAAATATTTTACAGTAGCCCTGCAACTCAAAAAAGGAACACATACTGTTTCCAAACATCAAATGATTCCTTTATTTCACAGATGTTTGGTAAAATTACCTAATTTCTACCACTTTTTTTATCCTGTCTTTGCTTTTTAGAAAATCTGTAAGTGAGACTGATTGTTCACTGAGTGCAAGCAAAAATGGAGATACTGATCAATTCTTTTTATTTGTACTTACGCTGTGCCTTCCATCATTGGCTTTGACCCTGGTAATACTCTAGCTAATAATTCATAGCACGGCAGACAAATGCCGACAATAAAACCAACCTGTCATTGAGAAAAAGAAAAGAAAAGAAATTTTGTTATATTTCATTGCAGCAAAGAAATGTACATGACTTTCAACAAAGTCATACTATGGTAATCACTTATAATTAGTTCCACTTGACCACCATCAGCTTTATGTCATGTGATCAGTATATATGTCATGTGATCAGTATATATGTCATGTGATCAGTATATATGTCATGTGACCACCATCCATGTCATATTATCAGCATTATGTCATGTGAACAGCATACATGTCATGTGATCAGTATATATGTCATGTGATCAGTATATATGTCATGTGATCAGTATATATGTCATGTGATCAGTATATATGTCATGTGACCACCATCCATGTCATATTATCAGCATTATGTCATGTGAACAGCATACATGTCATGTGATCAGTATATATGTCATGTGATCAGTATATATGTCATGTGATCAGTATATATGTCATGTGATCAGCATCTATGAAGTCATAGGAACAGTATACATACTGTAAAGGGGTTAATTATTCACTGGGTTTTAATTTGGCTTTTTTCGCTGACTGGAAAATGCGCTAAATTAAAACCCAATGAATATGTAAAATTTAGCATGGAACACATTATCCAAATAATAAAACCGTGAATTTTAAACCCACTAAATATGCCTGAAACGCTAAATCAGTGAAATTTAAACCCAGTGAAAATTAGTCATTTTACAGTACACAAGATTTGCTGATGTACAATTCTGAACATAATTAGTTAACAGATTACTGATTACCTGATTGGCTGGTAGTTCATGTGCCCGATCTCTATCCATCATTGGAATAGGCTGTCGACCTTGATTCTTCTCCTCGTCTCCCTACGATAACCACAAAAAATAAAGTTAAAACAAAATAATTTCCATGTTCTCCTCCTGGCATTTTTACATTCCAATTTTTTTGTTTTTATGAACCTGATATTTTTGTTTTATTATTAACCTGATTAGATTCATACATGAAAATTTATAGTTTTTGTTTTTCTTTTATAAACATGATCTTATGTTTTTAAAAATCCATGGTTCTTTTGTTTTTAGATGCCAATTTTTTTGTTTTTCAGAACCCAATGCTTTTGTTTTTCAGAACCCAATGCTTTTGTTTTTCAGAACCCAATGCTTTTGTTTTTCAGAACCCAATGCTTTTGTTTTTATAAAACTATATGCCAATTTCCTGAACCCATTCATTATTTTGACATATTATTAAGACATATTGGGAACCCATACAGAAATTTGAGAGTATAATTTGATCTATCTATTTTCTTCAATATTCAAAATCAATCAGACAATATTAGTGTTTATCGGATAAATAAAAATAAGTGGCAAATCAAACATAAGTACAATATAGCAATTATGTAAATTAATAATTTTTGCACATTAGAAATTTCAAGACATTGACATTTACCAAGTTATTTAAGAACAGATGATTTCTGTAATATTGTATATGTTTTCTAATTTGTTTTTCTACCATCAGAACATAAATTACAACACTGAGGGCAGTCTAACTTTGGTACTAAACTGAGGCATGGTACAACAGTTAAACCAATCCAAGCAAGAGACTGATAACTCTATTTAGAAAAAAAAAATATTCAAGTTTCTGGTCATCATGCTACTCAGTTAAAAATGTATAGATTATTTATTTTCCAGGTTAATCAAAATAAAAGCACAATTTGTATAACACAAATTATAAAATGGACGCCCGCTTTATTTTTCTGTACCTCGCTCAGATCTACTTCAATTGTAAATCAATTGTAAGACACAGAGCTATTGTGTCAAAGTTCAGTTTTTCACAGACTGTGAAAAGACAATGGTTTGAATTATTTCAAAACTGTTAATATAAATAAATATGATATTTCTCAATCGCAATTGGTGTTCATGAACAACGATCAATTATGCAAATTAGCCAGGATACTTTATGATGTCTTGATCATAAATTACCATCATGTTCTACAATATCAGATTTATTAATCATTTCACCACCAGACATTCTCGCCCAAATTTTTCTGCACTTTTTTCTTATATTCTTCAATATTTCTGGAAATGAACCCCAATTTTGAAGTCAACAGACAAAATTTGAGTCAATTTTCAGTTTTCATCCAAAAAAATATACTATTTTTGTTCCAATCGTCAAGGGAAGACTATAAACAGGACTATTTTGTAAATTTGTGCTGAAAACAGGGAACTGGTGGTGAAAAGGTTAAACTGGGGAAGTAATTTTCATTTGTTATTTGCCAAAATTATTATACTCGTTTAAAACGTAAGATATTGTAGGGTCACTCATTTGGTATCCTCTATCATATATATTGATTCTTACATTAAACTGCAGTTTTTGTTCATCTATTTACTAGTAAAAGCAAGCACATATTGCAAGAATCACAAACACTGCCCCGGGAATGTAGCAGATTTTAAAAATATGGCATATTCCAGCACTGCAGTGTGTGGTGAAAAGAGAAGAGCAAAGACTCCACCTGTTGCCAGAATTCTTCAAATATATCGGTGACCACTTTTCTGTTCACTTGGTAAGGCTTAGAGTTGGCACAAAGATCAGCCCCGGTCATAGCAATGGCATTTCTTAAATATCTAGAAGAACGTTGAAAACACACAACAAACACACAAACATGCATTAAACTAAAAAGACATTGATCACAGCAAAAAAAAACAACATCACAATTATATGAATTCATAAACTTATCATGCAGTAAGAGAAACCTTCTTTTACTGGATATAATTCAAGTTAGCAAATCAAGTACCCTCTCTTAATTACAAAATTGAGGGCGCTGTTCATAACAGACAGGGCACTATTCATGAAAGCGAGGGCGCTGTACCATGACTCATTGGTTTCTCTGACAACAAAACAGGTTTATTACACATATATAAGCATGCAGATTACATTTCTTTCTTGTCTTTATAAAAGTACCTGTGAATAGAATTCATCGAAGATGACTTTAACAGTTTTTTGTTGCACCGCCCATGGTTTCATGACAGCAGACAGATCACATGCAGTCATACTTAGTGCTCGTGTTCGCATTCTGCCATATTAGTAATAATGAACAAAATGTGGTTGTCATGGAAACAGACAAGATAAATCCCCAAATGCAGCATTAAAAAGAAGAGAATTAATTAATATTAATGAATTATTGATTATGCAAATGATTAGGTAGTGCCATTACATAGAAGATTATCACAAATGTATCAGATGCATATTCTACATTTATGAAAGTAATTTACATAATCACTCACATGCGTGTGCATACCTCCCTTAACTATTTCTATTACATGGCATGAATAGTGTATATTATTCGATTTTACAAATATTCACTAAATAACTTAAATTCTGATATTTAGTATTTAATAACGATGATCATGTTAGGTTAAGTAGCAGTGTGATTGAAGATTCCAAACAGTGTGATTTGTAAGCATACTAGGGAGTTAAAACAGTATTGTTTGTAAAGCATACTAGGGAGTTAAAACAGTATTGTTTGTAAGCATACTAGGGAGTTAAAACAGTATTGTTTGTAAGCATACTAGGGAGTTAAAATAGTGCTGTTTGTGAGCATACTAGGGAGTTAAAACTGTGAGGTTTGTAAGCATACTAGGGAGTTTAAACTGTGAGGTTTGTAAGCATACTAGGGAGTTTAAACTGTGAGGTTTGTAAGCATACCAGGGAGTTCAAATATGTGGTTTGTAAGCATACTAGGGAGTTAAACAGTGTGGTTTGTAAGAATACTAGGGAGTTCAAACATTGTTATCGTTGAACATAATAGAGAGTCCAAACTGAGGTTATATACATACTAGGGAGTTCGAATAAGAGGTTTACAAGCATACTAGGGAGTTCATACATGGTAGTTTCTAAGCACACCAGAGAGTTTAAACATTGTGATTTGTGAGCATACTAGGGAGTTCAAACATTGTGAGTGTACTAGGGAGTTCAAATATCAAGTTTGCAGGCATACTAGGGAGTGCAATATATGTTGTGCGCACACATTGTAGTGTATGATATAAACAAGAAATGTACAATTGTAGAATATAAATACAGTATGATAAGTTCGAAACACACACATTATATTTTATCGAAATGCTAATTTATTACACCATTCCAGTTGTCATTAATTAACATATTAATGAAAGAAATAATATTTTTGAGAGATCTATTGTTACATTTCAACAACCAGCTATATTCATAATCAGTACTTCAATTGATTCCTGTAAGACTCATTTTTAATCTTGTAATCGACACTCATGCACTAAAACATCACAGGATAATGTTCACGTAATTATTAAATGTCTCTGGTATTATGTTCAACTTGACTGACCACATTATGACTGGTCACATGACTATGGTCACATGATGATTGGTCACATGACTATTGTTACATATCTTACCTGTGTTCTGGATTCTCCCAATTGAACTTCCCTGAGTCAACTATTGCTTTAAGTTTATCTTTATTGCCAAAGAACAGCGCCAAATCCGTTGCCAGGATTGCGTGTTTGACATCACCAATCACCGTTTTGTACTCCTCTGCAGTTAGGTTCCTAAAGATGTTGTGTCCTTCATGCTGCAAGACATAAAATAACAATAATAACAGTTACTTGCACCACAACACTTTAAAGGTCTAGGTATACTATAAATACGCTCCTAAACAATAGGGATTATTTCCTTGCTTGTCACGCTGTAGTAAACAGCTCCAGCCAAGCTCCGGTAAAAACGTGTTTTCTCGAACTTACAGGTATATTATGTCGTGCCAAAGTGGATGTATGTGACTATGAATATCACAGCAGTGACTGTGTGTAGTATTTATGACAATAAATAGTGTACAAGCTGAGATTTTGGCAGATAAAAGTAAAAAACATGAACCGGGGAAAGGGATGCGTGACTAATCTTGAATAATTACTACTGTCAATCAAAGTCACGTGATGTTGGATCGCTGAAACAGGATGCGTCATAGGCTATGCAAGTGATTAACAACACTCATTAGCATAGCCACACCTCCAATTCACACTTGCCCGGGGCAAGTGAATTGGGCCTTTAAGCTTGAATAGGATTTGGAAATAATTTTTATTCGTGGAGGGATTAAAAACATCACTAACACCAGCAGAGTAGACACAGCTAGAGGTATCAGCAATAGAAAGGACGGTGATTTATTCCTTTTATGCATGGAGGAGCATAGATTGTTTGTTTATTGATTTCAGCCTAGAAAAAGGTGAAAAAGTACCATCTACATAGTAAGCGCAGGAATGTCAGTAAAATTCAAAAAATCCTCGTTCCATCCATATGGCTTTGGTTCTCTCTTTCTGGTAGCTTCACATGCATGACTACGTGCAGTCACCGTTTTAATTACGGGAATCTTACCTGTAATATTGTGACTGTTTGGTTGAAGTGATGATGTTCCATTGTTGATGTACTGTACACGGCCGCTAATGGTGTCGAATTGTTTACCATGAAGGCGTTATTCTTTCCTCGATGGTCTAAATCATGACAAAGACATGCCACAAATAAAGCTAAACACTGGGAGAAATGAAAGAAAGATAAAATATTTAAAATACACATTGACACAAAGTAAACCACATGCAATGATGAAGGGCATTAGTAGCTGTATCAGAGACATAGTAGTGAAATCTGAGGCAGTCAATTGTGAAATCAGGGCAATAGAAGATGCATCAGGGTTACAACTAGTGGAGACATCTGAGACATAGTGGTGATATTAGGGTCATAATCATGGCATCAGGGACACGGCGCAGTGGTGATATCAGGGTCTTAATCGTGACATCAGGGACACAGTGGTGATATCAGGGTCTTAATCGTGACATCAGGAACATGGTGGTGATATCACGACCATAATCGTGGCATCAGGGACACAGTGGTGATATCAGGGTCATAATCATGGCATCAGGGACACAGTGGTGATATCACGACCATAATCGTGGCATCAGGGACACAGTGGTGAGATCAGGGTCTTAATCGTGACATCAGGGACATGGTGGTGATATCAGGGTCATAATCGTGACATCAGGGACACAGTGGTGGTATCAGGGTCATAATTGTGACATCAGGAACATGGTGGTGATATCAGGGTCATAATCGTGACATCAGGGACATGGTGGTGATATCAGGGTCATAATCATGGCATCAGGAACATAGTGGTGGCATCAGGGATACAGTGGTGGTATCAGGGTCATAATTGTGGCATCAGGGACATGGTGGTGATATCAGGGTCATAATCTTGACATCAGGGACATGGTGGTGATATCAGGGTCATAATCATGACATCAGGGACACAGTGGTGGCATCAGGGACACAGTGGTGAGATCAGGGTCTTAATCGTGACATCAGGGACATGGTGGTGATATCAGGGTCATAATCGTGACATCAGGGACACAGTGGTGGTATCAGGGTCATAATTGTGACATCAGGAACATGGTGGTGATATCAGGGTCATAATCGTGACATCAGGAACATGGTGGTGATATCAGGGTCATAATCATGGCATCAGGAACATAGTGGTGGCATCAGATATACAGTGGTGGTATCAGGGTCATAATCGTGGCATCAGGGACATGGTGGTGATATCAGGGTCATAATCTTGACATCAGGGACATGGTGGTGATATCAGGGTCATAATCATGACATCAGGGACACAGTGGTGGCATCAGGGACACAGTGGTGGTATCAGGGTCATAATCGTGACATCAGGGACATGATGGTGATATCAGGGTCATAATCGTGACATCAGGGACATGGTGGTGATATCAGGGTCATAATCGTGACATCAGGGACATGGTGGTGATATCAGGGTCATAATCGTGGCATCAGGGACACAGTGGTGATATCAGGGTCTTAATCGTGACATCAGGGACATGGTGGTGATATCAGGGTCATAATCGTGGCGTCAGGGACACAGTGGTGATATCAGGGTCATAATCGTGACATCAGGGACATGGTGGTGATATCAGGGTCATAATCATGGCATCAGGGACACAGTGGTGATATCACGACCATAATCGTGGCATCAGGGACACAGTGGTGAGATCAGGGTCTTAATCGTGACATCAGGGACATGGTGGTGATATCAGGGTCATAATCGTGACATCAGGGACACAGTGGTGGTATCAGGGTCATAATTGTGACATCAGGAACATGGTGGTGATATCAGGGTCATAATCGTGACATCAGGGACATGGTGGTGATATCAGGGTCATAATCATGGCATCAGGAACATAGTGGTGGCATCAGGGATACAGTGGTGGTATCAGGGTCATAATTGTGGCATCAGGGACATGGTGGTGATATCAGGGTCATAATCTTGACATCAGGGACATGGTGGTGATATCAGGGTCATAATCATGACATCAGGGACACAGTGGTGGCATCAGGGACACAGTGGTGAGATCAGGGTCTTAATCGTGACATCAGGGACATGGTGGTGATATCAGGGTCATAATCGTGACATCAGGGACACAGTGGTGGTATCAGGGTCATAATTGTGACATCAGGAACATGGTGGTGATATCAGGGTCATAATCGTGACATCAGGAACATGGTGGTGATATCAGGGTCATAATCATGGCATCAGGAACATAGTGGTGGCATCAGATATACAGTGGTGGTATCAGGGTCATAATCGTGGCATCAGGGACATGGTGGTGATATCAGGGTCATAATCTTGACATCAGGGACATGGTGGTGATATCAGGGTCATAATCATGACATCAGGGACACAGTGGTGGCATCAGGGACACAGTGGTGGTATCAGGGTCATAATCGTGACATCAGGGACATGATGGTGATATCAGGGTCATAATCGTGACATCAGGGACATGGTGGTGATATCAGGGTCATAATCGTGACATCAGGGACATGGTGGTGATATCAGGGTCATAATCGTGGCATCAGGGACACAGTGGTGATATCAGGGTCTTAATCGTGACATCAGGGACATGGTGGTGATATCAGGGTCATAATCGTGGCGTCAGGGACACAGTGGTGATATCAGGGTCATAATCGTGACATCAGGGACATGGTGGTGATATCAGGGTCATAATCGTGACATCAGGGACATAATGGTGATATCAGGGTCATAATCGTGACATCAGGGACATGGTGGTGATATCAGGGTCATAATCGTGACATCAGGGACACAGTGGTGGTATCAGGGTCATAATCGTGGCATCAGGGACATGGTGGTGAGATCAGGGTCATAATCATGGCATCAGGAACATAGTGGTGTTATTAGGGTCATAATCGTGGCATCAGGGACATAGTGGTGGTATTAGGGCCATAAGCATGGCATCAGGGACATAGTGGTGTTATTAGGTCCATAAGCATGGCATCAGGGACATGGTGGTGGTATTAGGGCCATAATCATGGCATCAGGAACATAGTGGTGGCATCTGGGACACAGTGGTGTTATTAGGTCCATAATCATGGCATCAGGGACATAGTGGTGGTATTAGGGCCATAATCATGGCATCAGGGACATAGTGGTGGTATCAGGTCCATAATCATGGCATCAGGATCATGATGGTAGCATCAGTGACATAGTGGCATTAGGTACATTACTGTGGCATTGGAACATAATGGTGGCATCGGGACAAACTGAAAGGCCATAGAGGTGGTATAGTGCCATCATTAAGGCAGAGTAGAGGTGTGGTGGAACAATGGTAGTATTTTCATTAATACCAATCATTGTAGCACACTATATAATTTGTTGTTTAAATTTACGGCATGACAAATTGTTTGAGGAAATCTTAGACTTACCTCCAAATCATCAAAGACATCCGGAGACACTTTAATAACCGTATAAATAGCATGCGCCACTGAAAATGCATGCGTCCAATTGTGATATGGAACTGTGCGATAGTTCTTTCTCACAGTCAATGTAAATCGACACACTTCCTCATAATCAAACCTGAAATAGTCACAAAATAAATACACAAAAAAGTTTTTCAGTTTGATGTCCTAGAATATGGGCCTGATGACTATAAAAAACAAATACTTGGATATTCATATTTGATTACATTTCAGATTTGTCAAACTTCAAATGTGAAAACTATAAATAGATTTTTAAGAAGGGAGATGGTTGCCAGTCAGCCATTTTTTATTAGATTGAATAATACATTCTTAATGCCTAATAGAATATTTCACATCAGAACTATGATGTCAATTATCACATATTTCTTATTTATTAAATTAATAAATCTCTTGCGTTTGAATAGAATATGCAAATTATAATTGTTTGATTGAAATTTTTGTGTTTACATAGCACACAAAGGGAAGAAAATTTGTCATACCTTTGCTGATTATACACATTGAAAATCCTTCATAGATTGTATGTGTACACTTACTTTGTAAGGCCGAATAAATCTTTAAACATACACAACACATAAAGTGGCTTGGCTTCTTCCTCTAAATCCCATGGTGAAAAGTCAAACCTGAAATAAAGAGAGACAATTTAATGTGAAGACAGAAAAAAAAAATTGAACCAGCGTCCTTTTATTCAATTGTCAACTTGTGTTGAGTCCTGAAGAAATTTTAATGTGTTCAGCTGCTGGAGCTTTTGTTTTATAATTGATGTTGGCAATCTTTGACTATCTGTGGAGATGTTCAGCAACTGATGTCTCAATCTACATTTTCAGCAAATATTGATAGCTAAATCAAACTTGGGAAAAATTTTATTCTGGTTTCTTCAAACCAAATCAAAGTGTGAAAGTCTTTGATTTATTTTTTACCACAAGAAAAAGTTTACAGAGACGATTACGCAATATAAAATTCACACAACTTACAATACAGGCAATATATATAGATCTATAGATCACTGCACTGTGATTTAATTTGTTTACATTTTTGCCAAGCAGCTTGCAAATGTCCGATAACAAATTTCGCTCACTGCTACTAAGACAATATTACCCATTGGTTGTTTTATCAACAGGGACACATATATTTAATAATAGTACCGTAAAATCTGTATTAGAAGCAGCATCTCTAATAGAAGTCGTACCCATTCTTTTTGAATAATTGAGAACCATAAATTCATCATTTCTCATATGTGTAGATGCTCTAATAGAAGCTGCATCCCCTCAGTTGCATTGTACCATTTTAATAGAAGTCGCGGCTTTTAATACAGATTAATAGTAGTAATAGTAGCAGCAAACAATGCAGACGACCAGTTCTTGCCAACAAGTGGCAAATTAATATCAAGGGAAACTATGACATGTCATGCCGTAACCGCACACGATAAAGTCAATAATGTCAAACTGTTAACGAAAATAATGTACCTGCTCAATTCTGGCATTGCCACGGGTAGCGGTTTCATTCGTAACGCTTCAAACTCGCTTTCTGTACACTGGCTATGATAAGACAAGACCTCGACCGCCACACGATATTTCTGTTCCGACCTACGTATTTTGTCGTACAGCTGCAACGAAAGAGATTAAGTGCTAAGTGCAAATAGAGTGCAAGCAATTGCAAAGTATGGAAACAATGTGCATGTCAGGAAAACAAGGCTTTTAACGAAAGAGTTTATTAATTAGATTGAAAAGATCAGTAAAATTAGAAAAAAATATATTACAAAACTACAAATAATTTATCCCAACGAATTATTATTATTACTGGAAAAGCAGTAAATTTAATATTTTTTGAACATACACATTTTTCATAAAATATCCTATTAATAAACACAGTTATTGTTTACGTATAAAAATGGTAAATAATCTAATATGTAAATAAGAGAGTCCTCATTTTTAAACTGGGGAGCGTGATGATTTGGAAGGGAAGATTGGAAAAATATGGCAGACGAAGAATTCCAAAAATTCAGTTTCAGGATACCCAGATTTATGAGGTTGAGAGGCTAATCAGTGCATACAATTTAAGTCATGTGATAATCTGTTGTAAGGAACCCCGATTTTGCCATCAACCAGCATTATTTGTGTAAACTTTGAAAGTCAGAATCACTTTTTGTGTGCAATGATGTATTTGCTAGTTTTGAGGGTTTAGGGTGGTCTATGGGTCAGAGGTTCTTCAAAATTTAGCATTTCAAAAGTGTATAAACATATTACATTAATAGAGTAATACACAAAAGAGAGGTGCGTTGATTAAATATTCTCTCATTATAGAAATACTACTATAAACACTACAGTGTCAGTATTATAGCAAGCATGAAGATGAACTTGGTTGTCATGGTAATGCCCAAGACTCCTTACATACAAGAAGCATTAACTCAAACAAGTGATCTGTGCTTATTTGAGGTTTTTATAAAACTGTGCAAAAAAAAGAAAAGGAAAACCTAGAGATTTTTAAAATGTGTGAATGTCCATATAAATATAGACAGTTCTCAAATTAACAATCTCTTGTTTTAAAAAAAACAAACATTTCAACTACTTTTAATGTAGTTGTTATATAGTCTCTCGCAGCACAAAAACACAATATGAAGGAGATTGTATGTGCACTGTTAATACACATAGGGAAAAATTGGGGTAAGGTGAAATTTGGTGTGCCAATGAAACTGAATTTCTAAAAAGTCAATAATGAAATGAATAATGAAATGTGCCCAGTGCATTGTGGGAAGGAAACATTATCAGAGAAATAGACAGCAGACCATGCCGCAGTGACTTGAACATTGTTTTTGAATTGATGTGGGAATATGAAATGAACTGCTCTCACTAGCACCATAGCAACCAAGTACACTTTTGTGCAAGAGGCAGATTTGCCTAGCGATAAGTATCATCCCAGTTACTCAGAATATTATAATGCGCTCATTAATTTGAATATCTAGCATGAACACAGTGCCCATAAATCTGAATAGTTACCATACAGTGCCCATAAAACTGAACAGTTAACATACAGTGCCCATAAATCTGAATATTTAACACACAGAAGCCATTAACCTGAATAGTTAATAAACAGAAGCCATAAACCGGAATAGTTAATATACAGTGCCCATGAATCTGAATATTTAGTGCAATAGTTAGCCTCATCTTGCAGTATATACAGTAATTCACAGATGGAAACAAAAATGATCAAAAGAAAAAAATAAATCATGCATATCTAAAATAACATGCAGGGAAAATATGAAATAATGAAAGTAGACAATGAATGGAATGGAACAAACTTTAAGATGTTTAATCTTGTCAAAGCAGGGCAATTTCCCAACATTTTAATTGGTTATGCTGATAAGAAGAAACCGATCTAAATCTTCACTAATTTTCAAACCAAAAAATTCAGTTTATTTCGGATTTCAGTTCATTCTGGCATCAAACTTTGGTAAACTTTTGGTAATCTTAATTTCAATGTTGTTTTGAATGAATGTACTCAGTATTAATATACTATAATGTTAAAATAAATTTTAAACTTCATATAAACAATTTGAGATTGCTAAACAACAACACTGTTTGGAAATAAATGTGGTATGACAAGATTTGGTATTGGATGAAGTACAGGAATGGCATATCATTATTTGTCTTTGTGCGGGGACAGACTCCATGGTAACGCATGCAGTACTGCTGCGGCAGGGCACTACAACACAACACAGAACAAATTTACAGCGACAAAAAAAAATGGCAAAACATGTAGTACCTTTGCATGATGCAATGCCAAACCGCAGTAGATTGCAAAAGTTTCAAACGACTCTTCATCAGACTTTGTAAATTTTCCATTTTTCTTGTTCACCATTTGCACCACACCAATAATACTGTAGAAACAAAAAACAACATTTAATAAGGTTGCCATGGTAATGCTAAAAATGATGATGACTTATACAAGCAGGCTGTTTTAATTCCTTTCAGCTGTAAAAAAAAAAAGCTTTAAAAATCTTACTTTTTTACAGAAAACCTTTTTAATTATTGCAATATTAATGTCATGCTAAAATTCATTTCAAACATTTAGATTTTTTTAAACAGGACTTTTTGAGAATTTTTTTTTTAGATTACTGTTCGAATTTGAATATTGTCACTAAGGATGTTTGGTACAGTTTCATTTTTGCAATGTTTAAAAAAAAAATTACAATGTTTTTGTTTTTTTATTTAAAAGGATTTGTTTCACTTTTTGCTCATAGAACCTGTGTAATATAAACATACAATTTTCTCAAAAATAAGGTCAATGACCCCAATTTATTATTGCTAATAGTTGATATCAGAATTATCTCCCAGTGTTCGAAAAATGAGAAAATTCTAAATGTTTCTGTGAAACTGTACCAAACATTCTTAAAAAAAATTCTAAATAAAAATTCAAGTTTGTCAAGAAAGAAAAAAAAAAGAATTATGTAGGCAATAGAACACCACACAAGGGCGCTATAACACCACATGGCGCTATAACATCATGCGAGGGCGCTGTAACACCACTTAGGGCGTCCTATTCTAGTTTTGATCACTGTTCAAAAAAACCCCATTGCGTATTGCGTTTGCCATTGTATTTCTTTAAAGAATACATTTGCCATTTGTGCAAGGAAAGAATTAATGCAGTTACAGAGCTTGTATGTTTGTCACACTGTTAACACAAAATTGGAAGCCATAATTTGAATAAATGACATGGACTCACTGAAATTGTGATAGAAATATTTGGCAAGTCATGACAGTCATGGCCTTTGTAAGTTTTGAGTCCTTAAGTTGATAAAATTATCTGCTCCATGGAGCTCTGCAACGTTGCATCTTTCCTCACCTTTGAACTATGACCCAATCCAATGGGGTCAAGCATTGTTTTTTTTTAAACCTAAAAATATGTTAATATTTACGAAAGACTGGCATCACATGCTTGCATTCTCTGTTTTAGAATTAAGATAAAATGCATTAACACATGCACGTTTCCATGTCAAGGGCAGATAAAAAAAAGGATCAAGAAGACAAAGATCTTCCGAAATTCCAAATATCATGGTTACATAAATCAGTGGACGCAATGGTGACAAGTCACATGTGTGGTTGTCTCGCATACAGAAATCTCAGCGACCATTTGTGTTCAAGGCAAAAGATGCCAATTTTACATGATCAATGCTGGCACATTCTTCAAATAATAGCGTATTATAGAAAATACAGACCTTTGTCTTATCCACCCTTACTGCTATTCTGCACCGAGCAACATTTATATTTTACCATGCATAGCGTACACATGCTAATTTCTCCAAAATAGATCAATAATGGTGCCTGTATTACGGAGAGTCCCCAGTACTGAACCAGAATAATTGAACTACAGTACTGGTCCATAAGATTTGTCTCCAGTACCAGACTGTTGTGGAGGACAAGCATTATGGTCCAGTACTGGAGATCTGGCGTACGGAACCATTTAATATGGAGGGCAGTCATTATGGTCTAGTGCTTTACTTTTACAGAGGAACTATTTTAGGAATGTACATTATTAATTCATGCTCATTTTTCCCCTAAAAAAATCATTAAATCTTTTACAATCTTGTGTGGCAGTTTTTATATTCTTGCAAAACAATATTTTTTTTATCCAAATTTACCATTTTGGCCTTTTTCCTCATAAGTAAGTTTTACCTAATTAATTAATCCAGCCATGCATCATTACTGAATGAAATCAAAATTATAATGCCCACCATCTCCTCGTCCATTGGAATTGTGGGTAATCATGATGCTTCACCATAAAAGAAGACATGCACTGATCCAATACTGATCAAGTTCTGGCTAATAGTAACAATGCTTTCCAGTGACAGATGGAGCTGAGCATGGTTGACATCCATAACATATTGTACCAGCACTGCGCCATAAATTTGTTGAGTTTAGAGAAATGTGCGTGTGTACAGTACTGAATTAAACATAACTGTTGTATTAAAGTGATGTAATTTGACAAGACAGAAACATCCAGGAAATTTTGTAGAGGTGAATAGTTCTCAAAACAATCATTAAAATGAATCAGGTCATGGTTAGACATTAATTTTTTGACTAGCATTTTTCACTTTCAATGCTCACAAATATGTCCTACCAACCTCCTTATCTAAAACACTGGTAGAAATTGGTAAAAAATTTACAAAAAAGAATTTTGAATTCTAATTTTGTTATTCAAAATTTAAATTCAAACTGATGTTGAAAAGAATAACAAACTGTATATCATCATATGCTTACCTTCTACATAATGGGAAGCAAATCAATAAAATAAAATAAAAAAGAAATTACAGAGAGACATAGGTGAGGGTCTCCTACGTCACATGATATATTCAACTACAGAAAGTTAGTGGAGGAAATAAATAGAAAACAAATAATAATAATAATAGAGGATGCATTGTGATTGTGTACGTGTATCTACTTTAACTCGAATGTGCTGTTGGGTGGACAAAATAAAAAACCATGTAAATTACGGTAGCTGAGTTTATGAGAATATATGTAGTATTTAGGAAAAGATTGGTGGAATTGCATTGTGGGATAGATTAATTAAAATAGATACATCCCATGACTCACTAGAGTCATAGATGGAAAACCTTGAGTACAATGATGGATAATAGGTGAGTACACTGGGAATTCATGGTACAAAACTCTAGAGTTGATTATGAGGAATCCTAGTGTTAGAACACTAGAGTCAATGGTAGAGTCATTAGAGTCAATGGTAGAGTCATTAGAGTCAATGGTGGATAATACTATAATTAGGTGCAAAACATTGGGAATCCATGGTAGAAAACACCAGAGTTGGTGGTGAGGAATACTAGTGTTAGAACACTCCAGTCTAAGGCAGAGAACACTAGAGTCAATGGTAAAGTCATTAGAGTCAATAGTGGATAATATTAGCATTAGCTGAAGAACACAGGGAATCCATGGTAGAAACACTAGAGTTGATGGTGAGGAATACTAGTGTTAAAGCACTGCAGTCAATGGCAGAGAACACTAGAGTCAATGGTGGAGTCATTAGAGTAAATGGTGGAGTCATTAGAGTCAACGGTGGATAATACTAGTATATCAGGTGAAAAATACTAGAGTCAATGATAGAGAACACTAGAGTCAATGGTGGAGTCATTAGAGTAAATGGTGGAGTCATTAGAGTCAACGGTGGATAATACTAGTATATCAGGAGAGAAATACTAGAGTCAATGATAGAGAACACTTGAGTCAATGATGCAGAATGCTAGAGTCAATGATGGTGAACGCTAGAGTCAATGTTGGAGAATGCTAGAGTCAATGATGGAGATTGCTAGAGTCAATTTTGAATACTAGTAATACCTGAAGGACAGTAAAGTCAATTGCTGTACCAGAGGTACATGTGGCTAACATTAGAGTCAGGTGAACACTAGATTTCAAGGAATCATGGATATTGTTATAGATGGCGCTAGAAAGGATAATTTTCTGGTTAATAGGTTGAAATAAAAATTGATAATGTATAGTTGTGGAGAATAGTTACAGCAGGAATTGGAATTAGGGTTATGGTTAGTTAACTCATCCGTCAAGCAATTTTTCCAATATCAGGTAACATTACTGACAGTTAAAAAACACTCCACCAAGAGAAAGTAAGAACCCAACAGCACTACATGGAGCCAAAAAACAATAAACTTTCAAACACTAAAAATTTGATATTGCCAAACCATTAGTGCAAAAATGAATGTTTTAAAAAGTGCCAACTCATGCAAATAAACAATGTGCGCAAGCAAAAAAAATAGATAATAAAAAAAGTTTTATCTGACACAGTTGAGAAAAGATGCAGAAAACAAACAAACAAACATCAGAAAGATAGAGAACAAATCTGTAGGAATCCATACTTACTTTCCTCTAATGTAAATAGGCATGCAAAGTATCGTCTTCGTAACGTAACCTGTTTGGATATCAACATCCCTATAATAATAGAATGAGTTTGAAGCAGTTATGAGAATAATGTTGACATTTATAACCTTATATTTCTGTTGACCTTTAACCTTACATAGTTTATAGAAATATCACTCCTATCCTGGAATCATCCAGGATAGTTGTTGACCCATTTACAAAAAGAATGTTTAGGGTATAAAAGATGTATTTTGGATTTTTTTTTTAAAAAAAACTTCCAAAATTTCTAAAACTTGTGCATTGATGTCAGTTAATTTTTGTTTCAGGATAATTTGTATTCATTTGATCAAACATTAAAATGAAATTGAAAAATAAATGATTGGCTGAGACACAGTCTCTCTAAGGACTTTGGCTTAGAGCCACGAAAATGAACTGAATCATTGTAGTGCCTGCAGACAAAACCTATTTTCTGTTATGATGCCATCAGTACATGACAACCTATTGACAATTAGTAAGCATGTAATAACAAAAATACATATTTTGTCTTTCATAGATTATTTAGCTCCAAGAGAGTAAAATCTATAAAATTTACCGGTATTTAAAATTTTTTCTATCCCAGTACTTGCCTGTTAAATCGCTCATCCAGATATGCGTCTGGTATATTTAGTGTACTTCCTGTAGAGGCCACATGTCCTGCTATCCCTTTCTCCATAGGAAACCTGAATTAGGTGAAAATAAAGAAGTCATGACCTGATAAAGTCCTTGTTCATTTGTAGCGTAAGTTATCTCTGAGTGCATGTGCATATACGTCTCCCATGATAAACAAGGCATGTAAACAGCATTAGTTAAAACACAAAGGCCACCAGTGACCATTATTAATTAGATTTGAAAAACAAAGTGACGTACGTACATCAAGATTACATAATATCCAATGTATGTCTTTACACGACTGAGATATGGTTCAAAATGAAAAAAAATGCTTGATTTTGAGAAATTTTTTGAATCAAAATGGCCGCCATATTGAATCTTAAATCAGATGTTAAAACAAAATTAATATACATACATACCCACAAGATGAAAGACGCATATATATATATATATATATATATATATATATATATATATATATATATATATATATATTTATATATGAGAAGTTTGAACATTATTAATTCAAAAATTTTGTGATACAGGCATGGATGCACAGAGGTAAATTGTAAATCAGCGTTTTCAGACTTGTGTATACCTAGTTAGGTATCAAGAATTCCAACAAGAACCTGACAGAAACTACTGTCTGTTTATTGCTGTTCCACCAAATCTTAATATTCAAGTTTTTACCTTATCTCTTTCTGTTTTGTTGTAGGTTGCGGTCCTTCACCGTTTCCAACATCAAATATTCTTGCATAAAGTTCATTTGTTTTCGTATCACACAGAAATAAAGATGCCCTGTCTGCGTTTACTAATTTCTGTGCATAGTTCTGTCGAATAAAAAACAAAACAAAATGATTTCAATGAAAAATGGTTCACAGATATAAGATTGACAGTGTTCGAGAAAGTTTCACTGAAGAGGTCAAGAAGTATCTAAAAAAAAACAATTAATTTGAAAGTGAATTTCACACAATTTCATAATTTGCTCAATTTGAAGAAAAAGTCCACAGATATAAGAAAGTTTGTGTCAAGAAAGTTCCACTAGGAAGATCAAGGAATATCTAAACAAGCAGCCTATCGGCTGAGATAGCTCCGCTGTTAGCAATGCACATTTCAATTAAAGAACTGAAGACATCATTAGAAAATGAACAATATGAATAGTATCAAAGCAATCGGACTTACAGTTTTTAACAAGAAGTCGAAAATATCACTTTTTACCAAAAATTACAAAAATATTCACCAAAATAAATTAATAAGAGAATTGAAGACATCATCACAAAACGAACAAATCTGAGAGAGGTCCACATGTAGTACCTATATATGTAATATCAAAGCAATCGGACTTACAGTTTTCAACAAGAAGTCGAAAATATCACTTTTTACCAAAAATGACAAAAATATTCACCAAAATTAGAGAATTGAAGATATCATCACAAAATGAACAAATCTGAGAGAGGTCCACATGTAGTACCTATATATGTAATATCAAAGCAATCGGACTTGCGGTTTTTAACAAGAAGTCAAAAATATCACTTTTTACCAAAAATGACAAAAATATTCACCAAAATTAGAGAATTGAAGATATCATCACAAAATAAACAAATCTGAGAGAGGTCCACATGTAGTACCTATATATGTAGTATCAAAGCAATTGGACTTGCGGTTTTTAACAAGAAGTTGAAAATATCACTTTTCACCAAAAAATGACAAAAATATTCACCAAAAATAGAGAATTAAAGATATCATTACAAAATGAACAAATCTGAGAGAGGTCCACATGTAGTACCTATATATGTAATATCAAAGCAATTGCACTTGTGGTTTTTTACAAGAAGTCGAAAATATCAGTTTTTACCAAAAATGACAAAAATATTCACCAAAATTAGAGAATTAAAGATATCATTACAAAATGAACAAATCTGAGAGAGGTCCACATGTAGTACCTATATATGTAATATCAAAGCAATTGCACTTGTGGTTTTTAACAAGAAGTCGAAAATATCAGTTTTTACCAAAAATGACAAAAATATTCACCAAAATTAGAGAATTAAAGATATCATTACAAAATGAACAAATCTGAGAGAGGTCCACATGTAGTACCTATATATGTAATATCAAAGCAATTGCACTTGTGGTTTTTAACAAGAAGTCGAAAATATCAGTTTTTACCAAAAATGACAAAAATATTCACCAAAATTAGAGAATTAAAGATATCAACATGAAATGAACAAACCTAAGAGAGGTCTACCCAAGGTACATATACACCAAGTATCAAAGCATTTAGGCTTGTAGTTTTCAAGAAGAAGTCGAAAAAGTAAAACATTGACACGGACGACGGACGACTACGACGGACGACGACGACGACGGACAATCACTCATATGATAAGCTCCGATCGACAAAGTCGACAGCGGAGCTAAAAAAAAACAATCAAAGTGAATTTCATAAATTGCTCGATTTGAAGATTTTCATGACTCTTATTAGAACCATTTATAGTTGTTGAAACGGCTATATTTTTAAATTGTTCAAAGGTTCCATCTCACAAAATAAACTTAATAGAAAAATCATGTCCATTTGGTTCAAAATTAACAAAGAAATTATAAAAATAGGCAAAAATTGGTGAAGAAAAATAGATTAACAAATTTGATGTTAAAAATACGTACCATAATTTTCATTATCACAGTATCCATGCTGACAATGTCTTGAAATATGGATCTAAAAAAAAAAACAATATTTTCATAATGTCATAATAAAAACAACAAACTGCAATATATGAACTGAAGAAAAAGCAGAAAAAGTGTAGAAAAATTTGGGCGAGAAATTCTGGTGGCGAAAAGGCTAAGTTTTCTGTGAGTTTCCTAAAAAGTTTTATGAAACTGTTTTATAAGTTTTTTGTTATTATAAGACAGGCCCAGGTGGATCCAACAATTTATTTACTACATATTTGCGAATCATAGATGTTGTTTGTTGACTTACTTTGTGACAGCTAAGAGAAATTCATTGAGTTTCCGCTGTCTCTGCATATTTTGATACATCTAAAGAAAACACGTCAGGAAGTAAAAACACAAAAATAAACCAAGGTTCGAGGTATAATAAAAGTTAATTATTATAATTACTATCATTAATTTGCTACGAGTTATTTTCAAGTTAATAGGCTCAGTAAATTCTTGGCAAATTTTGTTGATCATAAACAACAACGAGACAACAGATAAATGTTGTTCATATCTGAAATGTTGAGTTGATAAATGTTGTTTGCTGTCTCAGCTGTAATTTGTTGATGCATGTTGAAAGAATATAGTTTCAATATCACCATATGGTTATTGTACATGTCACACCAACATCATTTCAAAAATATTTGTTATTACCCCAACTAAAAAATTCCATAATTTGACACCTATCCATTCAATAAAACTTGCCAAGTTGATAGGAATTTTTACTTTATGCAAAAGCGAAAGTAAGCTAATGCTATGCTTAATGCACATGCAACATTTCTCGCAATCAACATGCATGCTCATTCTATTGTAAATACCATGTGACATATCACATGATAACATGTTGTCATGTGACACGTCACCTAGTTTTAATATTTTCTGGTCATGATTACCTCCAAGTTAACGGTTCAATTTCTAGATCTAATTCAAGTAGAATGATCTAATTCTAGCACAGATTTGTTCGTAGGAAACTTATTTATTGGAGTAAAGTTATGGCAATAGTGAAAACACACATATTTGAGTTGTGACCACAATATGTTACTTGTGATAACAAAAATATTCAATGACAACCAATTTAAAAAACTTGTTTTTCACATCTTTATCTGATTTAATAGTCCATTTTTTTGCACATGCTTCATAGATTACGAGCAAGATTTAACAAATTATTGTAAAAAAAAACATAATTGTAGTTCTCGTCATCCAAACATCACTCATATCCCAGCATGCAATGTGGCACACACACATAATTGTTTTCAAGACAAATTTGAACATAGTGCACATCATACAGTTCTAAATTACCCATCAGGCATTTCAAAGTCACGTGATTGGTTTTAACCAATCATTGCTTCAGACTTATTTCCCATGATGCATTTTAACCAATCACAGTTAACTTGCTAGCATGCTTGATACCCAGGGCTCAAAAACTGCATCAAATTATTCCAAACTCTGATGTGAGATTTTTTTAAAAGTTTTTTCCTCTAATAGATTGCCACTTTGTTCTGAGCTGATGTCACACTATATTCTTCAATCAGGCATAACTAAATCCATGCAGACAAAATGCAAAGTTACATCTACTCAGAAACAGCAAAACTGTTAAATGAATTGTTAGTAGCAAAATAAAAAAAAAAAAATTGTAAAGAACATCTGTAATTTTGAAAACAAAGACGGCACAATGAAACAAAAACAGGACGAATGGTTGAGAAGGAGCAAATGAAACATTATTTGGGTCCCTTGGGTAGCTTGTTAGTATAAATGGTGGGATGAACGAATGCAAATGGAACAGCAGTTACCCTTGCATGAAATTATGGGGAGGGGGGAGGCAAAAGTTAATGGAACAGCCCAGAACCTTTACGATCAGAGTGGGCAAGTTAGTATGAGAATAAGGTTAGGAAATTAAATGATAAAAAATCTGAGGATTGTGGGATGAACAACAGCAAATGGAACACCACAGGATTTGTTGATGCAAAGTTGGCTGACTGTTAGTAAATGAAACAGCATGGACAGATGAATATTTCACTTAGCTGTCCGTAGGATGGGGGTGGGTGGCGGATAATGGAACAGCAAAAGCTTGTCAGGTTAAAACTATGCAATGTGTAAACAGATAAAATAATTTATACAAATCAGATTCCTAAAAAACATATATTATTAATGTTTTACCTGTGAACGTTTATCAACATTAATAAATTTATATCTAACGTGTTTTTTTTTAATGTAGACACTTTTTTGACAATATTCTAAAACATCTTGCCAAGTTTATAGTGGATTAGAATTATAAGGTCAACCAACATTATTATTATTTTACAATAAAAAAAAATTAAAATTGTTAGTAAAAATATATATAATTTCAATGTGTTCTTTGTTTAGTTAGCTTTCATTCAATAAGTTAAAAAGGCATACAAATTTATTCTCTTAAACTGAAATGATGGTTCTTAATGAAAGTGTTCTTAACCCTCTTTGTTTTGATTGCATTACCCGAAATGCAGAAGATTTGAAAACAAACAGATTTCAATGAAAATACTGGTTTTACAAGATAAATGATGACAACCACATCAACGTAACTCAAGCATTCATGAACACTCTTCAGACGGGTTCCAAGGCCTCTAATAAGTATGAGCTAATTAGCATAATTTCTAAATAACAAAGTTCAGATTTAATAAGTTCTCCAGGAGTTACTTATATCACCAAAAGATGATATAGATAATTATAGAATATTTTTAATCGGGAATCGCTCAATCCCATGGATTGCACCATATGCTCATGGGTAATTAACTCCGCCTCTGCCCACTAAGTAAATGAATGCTTATTATGATCGCTTTCTCAAACTGTGATTGACAGGCATTTTGCATACATTAGTTGCCATTTTAAACTCATGATTTTTACTTGGTGCGGCAGGTTTCGACCGAAAACAACAACTTTTATACATCAGAAGCCCAACCAGACGAATGTAATCGCTAGTGTACATATTCATGCCTCCGTAGAAATGTATTTGGAATCACAGCTTGATCTCTAAACATGGTAAATGGCATATTTCACGGAGCTCCCACCACGATGTGAGCGACTTGGTTCGGATTAGCATACTAATTGCGGTGGCCATCTTGCCCCTATTTTTAGTATCGGCTTCCCTTTAATCAATTTATATCACCCTGACATTTCACAGATGAATGCTAACAACGCTAATTTTACTACCGGTACTTTTTGAAAATTTAGAAGAAAAAAATGGTTTCCTTGAATTCATTTTACCTAGAGCTCAAATCAGTCTAAAGATCTCAACTTTTTTTATACCATTGCAAATAAAAGATCACAAAATTGCTGTCACCATGGAAACAAGCATCCCGACCTACGTTTTTTATTTGCTTTTTAACCACATACTTGATGTAAATAAAATAACACATTTTGAAGTTTTATTGTTCAGTTATTTCTTTTTTTATACCTTTAAGTCTTTAATGTTAAATTTCCATAGTATCTATTGCATAGGTTTGTATGCTAAAACTACTTCTTCATCCTCATAGTTTAGCAACGTGATTGTCACTGATTTGAATCCTAAAATTGTGAAATACTGACATTTGGGTTTTTATCATGATATTTTTCTGTTATATCCAATCAATCTCCCATAATGCATTGCATACACGATGCTACATTAGAATTTTTGTTATTCATCGCGTCATTGTTAGTTTTTGATTCTCTTTAAGATACACTAGTTTTGAAAGTCATGGAATCATATTATTTTTTTTAGAATTTCACACACAATGCAGAATGGCATTAAACATAGATTAATTTACGCAGGCAAATACAGGGTTGCAGTTTTAGTGAAAGAAGATAACAAGAAAAATCGGTTAGCAAGGTTACAAAAAAAATAAAGCAAAAAAAAAAAATGTTTTGTTGTATTGGGTAAAATTGGGCATCAAGCATGCAAGCATTTAGGCCAGAATACAGCAACATGCATTCCTGAGTTCTGAGATTTGCTTTGTGATAATGAGTTGGAAGGGTAATCCTCTAGCCTGAAAAATATTAAAAACAAAAGTTTTGAAGATTTCAGACTATAGAGGGCTCCATTGCATAAAATGAAATCTGCTTCTTTGCGCTTATCATATTAAAAACAAGAGTTTTGAAATTGTCAGACTATAGAGGGCTCCATTGCATAGAATGAAATCTGCTTCTTCGCTCTTATCATGCTCTTTTTAGCACATCCACTGACACCATTTTTCTCATCTTCATTTTAGCTATTCATGGAGGCTTTATGCGGGAGATATGTTCACAATAAAGCAATTCTCAAAACATCTTATCAAAAATCTTTTTTTTTTCTTTTGCTAAGAACTACCCGAAGACAAAAAAGAGGTGCAAACACAAACCTCTCTGTCCAATAGTTTGCCATTACAATGCTACATTCATAGTTGATAACATGCAGGAAGATAAGGAGTGCAGAGGAGAAAAACATTGATTAGTTAGGGTGCCTTAGGTTATTAACATACATCATTACAAATTTGACATATGACCCTTCCAGTGCCAAAATTACAATTTTTAAAATTAAAAAAACATGTCAAAAGGTAGATGGCACCTAAGGATGGATTATGATATTGTGTGAAAATAGGTTATCAGATTTATTATACAGATAATCACATTTATGCCAATTTAATTATGAACATATTAACACATTCTTGCAATAACTTGTTTTATATTCTAAAAAAAAACATCAATTATAGTACTGTGGAATACTTTATTTTCGCTGGAATTAATTTTCGCTGAAAAGGCTTTTTAAGCGTTTTGTATGGAATTTATTTTCACTGATTTTTGGTGAGTTTAATGTGAAATATAGGAAAAGTATATTCGCTGGATTTTATTTTCACGAAATCATCCCTTCAGCGAAAATAGCGAAAATAAATTCCAAGCGAAAATAAAGTATTCTACAGTATTAAAATATGATCAGTTATGATTAAATTGTTTTCAAAGAGGTCAAAAGTCAAACAGAAATATAAAATGGTTGACAGAATCCAGATTTGTTTTCAAGAATATATTTGCTCTCAGAATTTTTTTTAAATTTTTTTTTTCAAATTATTTAATATGATTAAGATTCTTAATTTGTTCCACAATTCATAAAATATTACCAATAGATACCATCTATTTGACTTGTAAATAAAGAAGCTATTATCATCAGTAAATTAAAACATTGTGTATGTCACTAAAACTTGGTGCAATCGGAATTTTGACCCTCAAAACACTTTTTTCATAAATTTCCAACAAACATGTTTCATTTATTGAAACCTTATGATGAAATTGAATAAAGAAAAAAAGTAAGGTTTTTTAAACTATTTGAAAGCAACTTTAATTAATTTGCTTGTACTTGTATCACCAAGTACACCATTATATGGACAAGGAAGGGATAAACAAGTAAGGACCGAACCATTAAATTTTAGAGAGGGATAGCTAGGTAACGATCACACCATTACATTTTAGGAAGGGATAGCCAAGTAAGGATCAAACCATTATATTTTAGAAAGGGATAGATAAGTATGGATTGAACCATTATATTTTAGGGAGGAACAGCCAAGTAAGGATCGAACCGTATATTTTAGGGAAGGATAGCCAAGTAAAAATCAAACCATTATATTTTATGAAGAGATAGCCAAGTAAGGATCGGACCATTATATTTTAGGGAAGGATAGCCAAGTAAGGATCGAACCATTATATTTTAGGGAAGGATAGCCAAGTAAAAATCAAACCATTATATTTTATGAAGGGATAGCCAAGTAAGGATCGAACCATTATATTTTAGGGAAGGATAGCCAAGTAAAAATCAAACCATTATATTTTATGAAGGGATAGCCAAGTAAGGATCGGACCATTATATTTTAGGGAAGGATAGCCAAGTAAAAATCAAACCATTATATTTTATGAAGGGATAGCCAAGTAAGGATCGAACCATTATATTTTAGGGAAGGATAGCCAAGTAAAAATCAAACCATTATATTTTATGAAGAGATAGCCAAGTAAGAATCGGACCATTATATTTTAGGAAACAATAACCAAGTAAGGCTCAAACCATTATATTTTAGAGAATAGAAAAAACATCAATTGACAAATTCAGCTTTCAAACTTTTCTCCCAAGCTGCTTATTTTTGTAATTTCTAAAATTTTCACTCGATGTGAAATACAAGCATATCAAGTTATATACCTGGTATAATTTTTGATTTCTGAAAAAATAATTACTCCTGAATTTATAGATCATATTAAAAAATATTTGTGTTTTGAGGGTCATATAAAAACTTGCCTCAGATGATACCAGTTCCCGAACAGAGGCCTGCAAAAGGGGTGGTTGTTTTGAAACAAATAAATACACACATTAAGTACAACGTGGAAACCAAAATATCAACGTAGAAATGAAATAACACATATAACAGGGTTACCATGGGAATTGGCACTGCAAAGGTAACAATAATTAGAAAAAGAAAAACACTCTGCAAAAAGATGATTTTTAGAATGCACACACAAAAAACAAAAACTGGCATATGATGACCTTTAACCTTTAGTTAAGCTGATGGAAGATGACAATACAACAATCAGAAATACAGTATGCTTTGCATGAAATCCGATTGGCCGATGAGATATTGCATACCTGCTTAGTACACCAATAGCAATATGAATATGTAAATTAGTATGAACTATGACCTCAATATAGATGAGAATAAATTATAATTCTAAAAATCAAACAAAATCCTATTTTTTTTTCGTGTTAATTCCTCTACCAAAATTATCTAATGAGTTATCAATTCCCCAACCCATTTGATTTGAATTTGAAAGAGACATAGACAAAGACACACAGCTGTAAACCCTATGAGTATGATAGTTGATACCATGGCAACAGATCACATGATACATATATAGAACAACATATATAATGTTGACGATATTACCTCGGCATAGTAGAGAGCAATACCACCCCACACAAGGTAACTACTCGCAATCTGAAAACAAAAACACAAATGGGGAAATGAAATAACACCTCATAGTCGTATAACAGTTTGATGTCGGATCCATGCTATGTGCATAACTAAAACTCATAAAATAAATGTAGCAGTCATTTTATTTGAACTCTACATGTAAACACTATACCATCCCACACCACTAGAGGGCACTGTTTCAGTCTCATATACTTTGCAAACAATACATTGTGTGTACATATATACATAGACTGGCACAGTCGGGGCGATTAATTTGTTTTGTAATAAAAAAAATCGCCAAATGGAGGTTTATTCTGCAGGAAATTCATTGCTATTAAATATTCATGAGCACATATTATAATGAAGTGGGCGCGGAAATACGTGCATAATGAGATCAACATAGTAAAGGTCACACTGCAGACCCAACATGGCGGCACGTTGAATTTCGAGTTTGTCGTAGTCGTCGTTTCTTATTCATCACAATGTAGAAATGAAACTCGTACTGTCGTAGAATTGAAAAAAAATCGGCTGCTACAATCAGCTGACGTCTTCTCGATCAGAGGTCAGTTGAAGAGACGTGATTGGCTTAGATGATTGTCAGTGAGAACACTCATTAACATAATAACCCGTTGCAGTGTCGATAGAGGGCCATGTAGAATAAACCAGTCGGGGTGATTTCGCAGTCACAGGGATTTCGCACTAACACCTCCATTTCGCGATTTTTTTTTATTTTATTTAAACTACAAAAACAAATTACCCCGTAATCGCCCCGACTGCGCCAGTCTAAAATATACACTGTTAACACAAAATTCAAATATGTATTGCCATGACAACTTTAAAAATTAAATGCCAATAAAACTGTTTGCATAAAAATAGACACATAATAGCGTGATGCCATGAAACTCAGCTCATTACCACATAATAGCGTGATGCCATGAAACTCAGCTCATTACCACATACTGATTAAAAAGTGTATCTCAACTTTGTGATTTTTAACTAAGTTGCAGCATTGGGTATAAACCGTGGTACTAGTAAATAATAGCGTTTCATACCTCTTCATCTTCCTCGCCGAATGGATAGTTTCCTTCTGATCTGAAGAACTCCAGAACACCTGGAAACAAACATAGAGAAATGAGAAGCATTGCCCTAACTATGGTTCATATATAAGTACCAATCATTACCATATATGGTGATTTTCTCTCTTAATATCAAATCATGATACTCCTGTTACCAACATTACCATGTATGGCAATATGTCTTAGCAATTCCTGTTTCGTCTGGCTTTGATATTACCGTATATGTTAATTTATTTAGTCAGTCACCATTATAAATATATATGGTAATACATGATTCTGTTATCATCATCATTACCAAATCTTCTTTTTCTTCAGTTTCCAACATTACCATAAATGGATGACTTACTTCTACATTTTATAATTAGTAATATTACCATATATGGTAATTTCATATTTATTAAGTCTTCAGCATTACCATATACATTGTATAACTGGTTATATTACCATATATGGTAATTTCATAGTTATTCAGTCTCCAACATTACCATAATATGGATAATTACCAATATATTGTATAACTGGTTATACATGTATTACCGTATATGGTAATTTCATAGTTATTCAGTCTCTAACATTAGCATATATGGATAATTACCAATATATTGTATAACTAGTTATACATGTATTACCATATATGGTAATTTTATAATTATTCAGTCTCTAACATTACCATATATGGATAATTACCAATATATTGTATAACTAGTTATACATGTATTACCATATATGGTAATTTTATAATTATTCAGTCTCTAACATTACCATATATGGATAATTACCAATATATTGTATAACTAGTTATACATGTATTACCATATATGGTAATTTTATAATTATTCAGTCTCTAACATTACCATATATGGTTAATTACCAATATATTGTATAACTAGTTATACATGTATTACCATATATGGTAATTTTATAATTATTCAGTCTCTAACATTACCATATATGGATAATTACCAATATATTGTATAACTAATTATACATGTATTACCATATATGGTAATTTTATAATTATTCAGTCTCTAACATTACCATATATGGTTAATTACCAATATATTGTATAACTAGTTATACATGTATTACCGTATATGGTAAATTACCAATATAAGATAAGATAAGATAATTCTTTATTACAACCTTATAGAATGAATTACATATCTATTTTGGTTTATGAAATGCAATAAAGGTGTTAAAATAAACATAACAAGTTAGATATCTAAAATCTACTACAATACAGTTACATGAAATAATGTAAAAAAAAAAAATATTAATGACCCATTAGGTGGTTTTCTCTAATGGTATTTGCTGTTTTTATAAATTTGATATTTATATTGTATAACTGGTTATACATGTATTACCATATATGGTAATTTCATAGTTATTCAGTCTCTAACATTACCATATATGGATAATTACCGATATATTGTATAACTGGTTATACATGTATTGTATAACTGGTTATACATGTATTACCGTATATGGTAATTTTATAATTATTCAGTCTCTAACATTACCATATATGGTTAATTACCGATATATTGTATAACTAGTTATACATGTATTACCATATATGGTAATTTTATAATTATTCAGTCTCTAACATTACCATATATGGTAAATTACCAATATATTGTATAACTAGTTATACATGTATTACCATATATGGTAATTTTATAATTATTCAGTCTCTAACATTACCATATATAGTAAATTACCAATATATTGTATAACTAGTTATACATGTGTTACCATATATGGTAATTTTATAATTATTCAGCCTCTAACATTACCATATATGGTTAATTACCAATATATTGTATAACTAGTTATACATGTGTTACCATATATGGTAATTTCATAGTTATTCAGTCTCTAACATTACCATATATGGATAATTACCGATATATTGTATAACTGGTTATACATGTATTGTATAACTGGTTATACATGTATTACTGTATATGGTAATATTATAATTATTCAGTCTCTAACATTACCATATATGGTTAATTACCGATATATTGTATAACTAGTTATACATGTATTACCATATATGGTAAATTACCAATATATTGTATAACTGGTTATACATGTATTACCATATATGGTAATTTTATAATTATTCAGTCTCTAACATTACCATATATGGTTAATTACCAATATATTATATAACTAGTTATACATGTATTACCATATATAGTAATTTTATAATTATTCAGTCTCTAACATTACCATATATGGTTAATTACCGATATATTGTATAACTAGTTATACATGTATTACCATATATGGTAAATTACCAATATATTGTATAACTGGTTATACATGTATTACCATATATGGTAATTTTATAATTATTCAGTCTCTAACATTACCATATATGGTTAATTACCAATATATTGTATAACTAGTTATACATGTATTACCATATATGGTAATTTTATAATTATTCAGCCTCTAACATTACCATATATGGTTAATTACCAATATATTGTATAACTAGTTATACATGTATTACCATATATGGTAATTTTATAATTATTCAGTCTCCAGAATTACCATATATGGATGACTTACCTATACATTCTCCATTTGATTGTATGATTGGTAATGCTAGTGCGGAAAATGTATTAGGTTCATCTATTGCCATTCCTACAGGATACCTTGCATCCTACAAAATAAAAATACCCAGAATGCTTCAAGAAAATAAAGTAAATGTGAATTACCGGTACTGTAAAATACTTTTATTTTAGCTGGAATTAATTTTTGGTGAAAACACTTTTTAGGCGTTTTGTATGGAATTTATTTTCACTGAACTTTGATGAGTTGAATGTAAAATATAGGAAAAAAGGTGTATTTGCTGGATTTTATTTTCACTGAAACACTCCTTCAGCGAAAATAGCGAAAATTAATTCCAAGCGAAAATAAAGTATTCTACAATATTCAAATTTATGCAAATATTCATATTTTGCCAATCACACTTTCCTTTCCAAAGAATCAAGTAGCTATAGGCTTTGAAGTGTTTAGCTTACTTAATTTGTGTTTTCTAGTTTTAGGAAAAGGAACTATAAAGGTTTTCTTACCCCTGTGAAATCTGTAGTGCATACTGTTTGTAACGAGTGGGCAGCAAATCCTGCAATTGTACTTCCTTTATCTATTTTCCATCTCACTGTATTGTCACTGTAAACACAGTATTGAATAAGTAACATATTGCCATATTTGGTGTGTGTAATATTACCATATATGGTCATCTTGGTTCTCATATATTACCACATATGGTAATAATACAACATTAGCATATTTGGTTATTCAAAGTTCAAGTAATTCTCTATATGGTATTCTCTATGTTTTTGTATTATTACAAAAGTTTAATATTCAATAAATAAATAAAAAAACACAATTCTTACATTAAATTGCTTGGTTTGTAGAGGTAAAGATCCTGAAAAAAATGGAATAATAATTTAGTGGAATGAATTTGGTACAATAGTTGAAAAAAGCCAATACTTCAACTGATCTTACATTTCCTTGGTGGCGCTATACAACAATCAAAGGATGTACTGGTACTTTTTCGAATAAGTTTGATACAATGTTTCAAAATAGAGTGGTGGTCATGACCTCATTCCATACTATGCATAGCAACATATACCACGGCTGAGATGACCACAGTTATTGAATTATCATTATTTTGGGCAAAACATTAAAGTAAAATTTATTTGAAGGAATGATAAATAACTCACTGTTCTGTTTTCATCTACTAAATAAAGATGTGTGCCGTCTGCGCTGATGGCTGACGATATACATTCAGATAATTCATTTAACACTTGTGCTTTGTTGGGATGTTGATGGATATCTCTCGTCAGTTCTTGTAACATTTTCCTTTTGTCTTTGTGAACGCAAAACTGTAAAATACAAAATAAATCACTGATTACGACAATATGAACAATAGACGAGTAGTGAGTTCCATGGTTGCTTTGTTGCCATGCGCGGGACAATGTCAATCTTGTAAGTAAAGGTGGGTTTGATAAACAGTTTTAGACAGATGTTTTCTTATACCATTTTCAGTTTTTTGTTGATTTTATATTTTATATATCCAGGTTGTATTTTAAAGTTTTTGAGATGTTCATAAAATTTGAAAACATATATACAGACATTAAAGCGGGGGAGTCGTCACCTTCGCATGCTTCAGATGGCCATAGCGTGTCAATGTTTACAAACAAGCGTCCATATGCGAAATATTATTTACGACTTTTTGATATCTGTACGTACATTGTAAGATACCTCAAGAAACAAAGACATGTATTCAATTTGCATAAAAATGACACACATGATCTCAACATAATTCTGTCACATGCTCTTTAACGTACTGACTAGAGATAACAAAGTACAAAAGCATACTAATAGTAACTAGGGGGGAACTAGTATAGCGCCCCCTAGAGTGTGTCTGCTTAGTTCTTTTGTTTAAATTTGCCATTTCATGGTAAAACCAACATATGAAATAGAAATCAGTAAGCTCAATAAAGAATTGATATTTCAAGGTTTACTGAAAACTTAATACATTTTTCTTTGATTGAATCGAACATGACCTATTATAAATTCTAAAAACATGTTTTTAAAGAAAAAATAACAAACATATTTTTTTGCAGAGTTCACTTAATAGAAATGTCATAATAGTAGAGTAGAATAAATTAAACATTGATTCGGCTATGGCGCGGCACAGTTGATCCAAAATAATAAAGAAATGACTCAGCAGGAAATTGTATTATGAATGATTTAGAACCGAATTGTGAGAAATATCAAAATAGAGATTTAAGTGAAATTCAGCAAAATCTTTGACAGTGATAATAAGTGTAAATACAAATGTATATCTCTATAATGAGAAATGGAGAGACAAAAGAGACAACAAATTGGCTTCCAACATTATCATTAACTTCAATACTTGAACAGTGGAAAACTATATAATATTCACGATGGGGGTCCCAAACTCAGTTATCAAGGTAACGGAAGCCAGCTGTGAAAAGGTGTCATGTTATATCAAGGGCAGATCAAAATAAGGGTACCTGACGTCCATACACATGTACACATACACATCTCACTGAAATCACATGATGTGAGCTCATACAAGTTATTTTTTTAGCATCATTTGAGATACAATTTTGCTTATGATTTGAATGCACGAGTTTCATTGAGATCTCATGTCATAATTACAAACCCTTTGTTTAATATGCCCTTGTTTATAACTTATTTTGATTTATATTTTTCAAAAGCAACAAAATATCAGGAATGACATTTTGTATCTTTTTTTTCCAGTAATTTTCATTCCAAACAAAAAAATATAATTTGTTAACGCTGAGTGTCGAAGTCATTATTTACGAATTTTTGACCTACATAATTTTTTCATAATTTTTCCAAAATTTTGATCAAGGCTTGTAGCCGATATGAAATTATGATTATTTGGTTCAAAATTATTAAAATAAATATAGAAAAATACATAAAAACAGAAAATGTTGCACCGATATTTTTCTGAGAAAAATGATGACATTCAAAGGATTAAGATGATTGCACATCTGAAGATCATCAACCATTTCAATGTCATAAAACTTCCCGCCAAATTTTTGCATAGTTTTTGTTTTTATCAAAATTATTTTGCTAATTTTCAACTAAATTGATATCATTTTTAATGTTTTGATCAAATATTTTATAAAAATATATGTAAAAAATTAATTCAGATCTGTATATTTTGTGAAAAGTTGATTTTGGTTTTCAAAGTTAATAAATGATTTAATTTAATAAATAATATTAATTATTTAATATTAATATTTCATGAACACTTAGGCGAGGGAGAAGTAAAAGAGACTATAATAATGTGATTTGATGAAAAATAAAATCTTCACATGATATAATAATGTTATTATATGCGTGCAACAAGGCATCCAGCGGGAGTTGATGAACATGAAAGAAGTTATTATGTCTGTCATGTCATTATGCACGGAACACCAAACACATCAGAGGTATTATAGAGTTAAGTGAAGAGTGATAACAAGAAAAGCGGTGATTATAATCAGAGGAGGACGAGTTTAATGATGCGAATGAAGAGAGTGAATATTATGAGTATAAAGAAATCGAAGCGTGTGAACTTTAAGATAAAATTTGATGCTAGTTGACGCCGACATAATGGGTGCCAAATGTGATGCGATTTTGTTTTTCAAAAAGTAAACAGTATGTGGTTGAATAATTGGAGAATGTGATGCAGATACATTAGTGGGTAAGAGGGAGTAAAAACGATGGTTGGGAAGGCAGAGGTTTAACTGACAAGTAGGAGAAATTGAATTTGTTGATCCTAAAGTCATTGTTCGCAAAACAGACTTTCAGATTTTTTGCCATATTTTTTTTTTAAAATTTGAGCAAGACTTGAAGGAAATGGAAAATTATGTTCATTTAGTTTAAAAATCAACAACAAAATTATAGAATTATTGAAATATGCATAATATTGCATAAATTGCTTGTAGGAAAAATTATAGCATTCAACAAGAGGAGAGATATTATGCATCTGATGGAGACATGGACAAAAAAAAGATTCATTGATGTAGAGATAGAGTGATGGAGACATAGAGTTGATTAAAAGATAATGATTGGAAAAAGTCAACCATGCTAATAAGCGATCAGTGAAGATAACGAAAAGTAGGTCTCCCTTGACGCACGCAGGTACGCGTAGGTGTCATTCTTGATTTTCACACCATTGGCTATTAATAAAACTGTTCACACATTTTGAACAGAGGAACTGTTTCATTGAGAAATAAAAAAGTCTTCCCTCTTATTCTAGTCTTAGCATCCCCATTATCAGATACTGCCCTCTCTCCCACACACACATGAAGCTAACTTACTGTAAAGGGGTTAATTATTCACTGGGTTTTAATTTTGCTTATTTCGCTGACTAGAAAATGCGCTAAATTAAAACCCAGTGAATATGTAAAATTTAGCATGGAACACATTATCTAAATGACAAAACCGTGAATTGACAACCCACTGAATATGCCTGAAATGGTAAATTAGCGAAATTTAAACCCAGTGAAAATTAGTCATTTAACAGTATGTTTTTTTAAATATGAACTCTCAGGAGAATTTTGTACCAAAGTCTGCCTTGTAATGAAACCCATTTAATAGACAGACTAGAAAAACATAAACCAAATACTAATAGTTGCAAAAGTCTTGCTCATGTTAGTCTGCCCTCTAGAGGCCAATCCAGTTGTGAATAATGAATGACCAATATTTCTAATTTCATCAACATAATTTCAAATGATGCAAAATATCAGAACAGTGTATGAAAATATATGTATGAGTGAATATATCATTGCAAAACTTTACAACATAAAAGCACTTTTAAGCCGCATAAATTTGGAATTTTGTGGCAGAGAATGTTTTGCTGGAGTTCTAAAGACACAGAGTCTGATCCACTTTCATCAAATGTCACGAAATTCAAAATTTGAGAATATAGATCTTTGTTTTTAATAATGGTTACTGGTCGTGAGATATTGACTAAATTATTTATGTACATTTGTTTATCTAACAAATAAACATCACTGTCAGGTGAGCAAACACGGTTGAGACCATGTTTACGTAAATATAAAAAAAAAACGGTTCGTGACCAGAAAAAATGCTGACACTCACAATGAAATATACACGAATAAACAAACTTAAATTCACATATACGCTTTTGTCAAATTGTTCAAAAAATCAACTGCTTTGACATGTGTCAAATATATTAAACAAGCTACTACAAAACTAAATGTAGTTTATAACCAACGTGTATTTGTTCGATACTTCGTATCTGAGTGACGTTGAGATATGTCAAGAGGAGGAAGGCTGGGGGCGGAGACTGAAAACCACCTGGCAAATTAATTGTAAAATACGTCTGTCTATTTAAAAAATTACATAAAGGTTGTTAAGAAGTAGAATGCTTGACTAAATTTCTTACATAATCGAGAGTTCATTCAAATCAACACTCGATCCATGACAACGTGACAGAGATTTAAACTATGTTGTTTGTTCAGACTTTAGGTCAGTCTTCATTTGTGATCATACTCAAGAGTTCACCAGAAGGCTTAAAACTAACTCTGTCCAAATATACATAAATTAGTGGTGCTAAACAACTATCAGAGTCGGCTAAAGTATGCGAAGAAGTTGTTTCAAGAGATGGCGTCAATAACAGAATTAAACGTAGTATCAATCATTGTCTTTTGTGCATGTGGAACAGAAGGGGTGTCTGAATATTTTTTTTTCCATCATTTAAAAAACTATAAACTATTTACTATCAATTTCGTAACTATAGTTCATTGCAATGTTTTCTGCCAGAAACCGCCCAATTTTGAGCAGCGTTTATTTATTTATAAACTACTATTACAATTTTGAGCGATACGTGTATACTGTAGAATACTTTTTTTTTCTTGGAATTTATTTCGGCTATTTTTGCTGAAAAGATGAGTCAGTTAAAATAAAATTCAGCGAATATTCTTTTTTTCCTAAATATTTGACATTCAACTCGTCAAAAATCAGTGAAAATATATTCCATACAAAACAGCTAAATATTCTTTTCAGAAAAAATTGATTCCAGCTAAAATAAAAAAATTTACAGTATATAAATTGCCATCAAGGAAGCCTCCTCCAAGGTTTCACATTCTGAATAGACCACCATTGATATCCATTTCCCAAATACAGATAAATAAAAATAAACATTTCCTAAAACAATATTTACAGATAATAGTTATTAGATAAACCTAGCATACCAACAATTGTAATCTAGACCCCTAGCATACTTTAAATAGTTATTTGGACCCCCTAGCATATTTTCAATAGATTTCTAGACACCCTAGCATACTTTCACTAGTTATCTGGACACCCTAGTACACTGACAATAATTATATTGATACCCTGGAACACCACCAATATAGAGACCCTAGCATAATTATAATACTTATCCAGACATATAGGATGATTAGGCCAATCAGCAATCAATACTGCTACCTAAAGTATGTAATATTCATGAAATCAACATAATTAGCATAAATTTGCATACCTTCCATCTTGAAAGCCTCCTTGGAGAATTTTCACCTAAGATGAGAACAAAAAGAAGTATAAAAATCATGAAAATTTTTTTTAATCGTCAACAAATAAACAAAATGTACATGCTGCGAAAGAAAATAGTACAAAAATGTCCGATGTTTTAGGTTTTAAGGAAAAAGAAGCTCAAGATAAAAATGTTCATCATTGAGTGTATGAAATACTAATGTGTGCTGTATGATGAATGTGATGCTTTAATGAGCCTTATATGAGTTTCAAAGTCATGTGATGTGTCTGAGTATATCATCAAATCCACCATTTTGTTCAGTCATGGTTATAAATCACAAAAACTGTTGTTATGGCCACCATATCACAACTTGTCAGGTCATACTTTTACTGTTTGTTTCTCTCACCCCTGAAAAATGGGCCTACATGGTAATGTTGTACTCTTGAGAACATTCATAGAGTTATTTTGGGACTATTAAGTAAAATATTTGATGCATTAAAATTGCATGAATTGTGAAGAATATATAATAAATGTTCAAATTTTGAAGCTTTTCAGCGTGTTCGAACACTGACATTCATTTTGCCGCCAATCTGAGTGTAATATTTAATTTTGATGCTGACATCTTTTAATTAATTGTTTGAAATTCCTGAGATTCACAGAAAAGTAGAAACATTGCGAAACCTCATTTTCCCCACAATGCATCACAGTGAGATCATCAAATATTTCAAACAATAATCCCAAGACTCCAAAGCTTTATGACGGTTTTAAGAATATAGAATACACATACTTTTATCACATGCGCTAGAAACCCATATATGGTTAATCACATCACGAATACATCAGAGTAAGACAACAAACTTTAACCTCGGCAAGCTCGAGCAAACACAAGAAAAATTGTTCATACATGTATATTCCAAAAAGTTATAAAAAGCAGTTACATTTTTGTGCAAAAAATATACATATTTTCGGGCACCCATGCTTTGGTAGCACTAAAAAAAAACTGCCCAAAGAAACAAGACTTACAATGCTTTCCTTTTCTCATGTAGACTAGAAAAGGAAAATTAATATTAATTATTATGTATATAAAATCATATTTAATTAAAATTAGAAATTAAATTTTGGTGAATTTTTGTTTTTCAAATTTAGCATGAAATCAACAAACACAAATGTTGTATTTTCATTTATTTTTCATTACTTTTCAAATTATAGATCAGAAAACTCACAACTTATTTTATTGATGGGGATTGATGTGTGGGAAAATGGGAATAATATCATATGGTTTGATCAACTATAACCTAGTTGAACATAAAATGGTTTCCTAGGTGATGTGTATTAAACATTTAAAGGCTATTGTATCAAAGCAATGACCAATTTCACACTTTGTGTGAGAGTATTATCAATATCCAACTTTTCTTCTAAACACTGATTTATAAACCTATTAATAATAGATTTAATAAAGAAGATTTCAATTAAAAACAATTATTAAATATTCATAAATATTATTGGTACATGACCTCCATTATTTTGGCGACAGACATGAACTATAAAATTTTACTTATCATCATTAAATTATCATTATGGCTTGATTCAAATGGCTGCTATGGAAACAATAAAACTGATGAGGCATGTGGAGTTTTTATAATATATGAGCAAAAACGAAAGAAGTACATGTGTGGATTTGACACATATCTTCATATTTTCCATTACTATGGCAACCACCCAAATACACATCTCATTTATGATCGAAAAAATCAACAGCATGGTGTGGTACTGTAGAATACTTTATTTTTGCTTGGAATTTATTTTCGATAAAGGGATGATTCCGTGAAAATAAAATCCAGCGAATATACTTTTTTCCCTATATTTCATATTCAACTCGTCAAAAATCAGGGAAAACACCCAAAATGCCTTTTCAGCGAAAATTAATTCCAGCTAAAATAAAGTATTTCACAGTATTTGATTTTATAAAAAGATTTTTTTTTTTACGGAACTTGTAACCATCATACAACATTGATTTCTGTGATAGACAACATGTACCAGTACTACATTGTACATGCACAGAAATCAGCTTCACATTATGATTGTAAAAAGCAGCCTTAGAACCCCCAGCAAAATTGCGTTCATAACCCTTTAATAGAACAGCCAAAATGCCTTTTCCCATCGCCATAGCTCCCAAGTGGAACAGCTAAAATGCTGCTTTTGTGACATATTAGCAGTACATGACTCCCTAGGCATAGTAATATTTTCATGTGACATGTATATGACCCCCTAGCAGAGCAGAAAATAGTGTTATTTTCATGAGATGAACAGTACTGTGAAATACTTTATTTTAGCTGGAATTAATTTTTGCAGAAAAGATATTTTGAATGTGTTGTATGGAATTTTCACTGATTTTTGACGAGTTGAATGCGAAATATACAGAAAAAAGTATATTCACTGGATTTTATTTTCACGGATTCATCCTTACAGCGAAAATAGTGAAAATAAATTCCAAGCGAAAATAAAGTATTCTACAGTATATGAACCCACCAGAACAACAACAAAGTGTTATTAATATGAAATTATATGATATAAAGTTCCCTTCATGCATAAAATTCTACTTACTTCTTTCTGTATTTGGAAATAAAACAAAGAAAGCAGAGAAGAAAGAGAGAATCCTCAATTGAAATAAAACAGAAATATTCAGAAAATAAGAAGTTTTATCAAAAGAAAATTTTACCATAAAAACATCTAAAAATCATTTTAAGAAGTATCAATATTTCTATCTTTTTTGGTGAAAAATCCTTGATGTAAAAGTATCATCACAACTTATAACTATAAGCTGTGCAAGTAATATGAGGTTATTACAAGGATACCGAAAAGTATGCACAAAGACAGTACAGCGGGAGTATTGACAGATGTGCAGCGGAAGATGATGCGACCCGGTACTGTCTGAGTGCATACTTTTTGGTATCCTTGTGATAACCTAATTATTATACATCTTCTCCTTCCAAGGATACATCATGGGGATTCCGAAATCCCAAAAGTTTAGAACAGAATCAGCAAACTTTGTGTGGAGTCCGGTCAAACCCTGGTGGCAGCCATATTTGTTTTTATTATTAGAGGACGCTAACATGCGTAATTTTTCAATATTTGGAATTTGCATTTCCTAATATGGTAGGATGAAAATACCCTGTAAAATACCATGTGGCGTTACTCTATGTTTATAGGTGATTTTCCATTCAACTACGAATAGTTATTGAATATGTATAATAAGTATGCAAATCATAATGTTGATTACCCATTTGTCAAGTCTAGAACAAAGCAACTGCCAAAAATACTTTGAAAACTTGCGAGTCAACTTGTAAATTGACTGTCCGAATAATTCTAAAAATCGCTATAATAATGCATTTTGCTACTACATTGGATTAGGATTTCTCACAAACTTAAAAATATGTTTGATTTTTCTTCATTCGCATTGTACATTATTTTTAAGTTCAGCATGAATCAATATCCAATGTATTCATCAACATTACAGATTGCATAATCTCTCCCATAGCCTTAAGTACAACATCTGTAATTTGTTAATACTAACTTTTTTTTTCATCGGCTTTTATATTAGACGCATACTTTAATAGAGCATTATTATTTGTTGGAATATTCCTTGTTTAATATTTAATATTTGACTTCGTATACACACAATTTCAACGATTGTGGGATGAAAAATGTTGTTTTGACAAGGTTGTGGTATTATTTATACAAATAATTCTGATAGCGCTTAATGGCATAATTGTGAACATTCTATCCTTGTCAAAAAATTAATATGACATTACTTACTATTAATTCTCCCAGCATCCTTTGCATTTGACAATCTCTGCGCCCGCCGAATCATCCATCTTTCTAAGTCTTCTTGATTGACGTTATTTAAAATGTAGTCTTCTAAAAACGCTGGATTGTCATTAAGAAATGATTTCACCTGTTCCGGATATATATGTTCTGCAAAATATAATCAGTTTTTCTGTCATTTTCAGTTAAAATCTATTTATTTTTCTTAAAATTACAGTAATAAGCTTTCTTAATCGAATTCTGCGTAAAATCGTAATGTAATCTGGACTGGAACACTTGCCTAAAGCATGATAGCAACAATGTATTACAGTTAGTAATTTTATGAATATAATTATGAATTTAAAATGTAATTCCGCTGTGAAATTAATAGTTTATCGTAAAGGCTTATTCTATAATGTTGCCTAGATACTGGATAGTTGTTGCCATGGTGACCTACAGCAAATATACAAATATGTGTTTTTGGAATGTAGACAGGAAGAAATCACCAAATATGCAATAACATAAAAATTAATATGGCTTTTTTTTTTCAAGATTTACATCGGTGAATTTATATGCCTGAACTTTGATCTATCTTGTGTGGATGGGTGTGACATTTAGTTATTTTATTTCACATTTTTGTAATGAAAATTAAAACAAAATTTCAGGCCACAAAAGATAATTCTTATGTTCTATATACTGTGCATATTAATTTTTCAGAAAAATAATGCTGATCCATGACAGAGTTTGAATTTCCATGAAATTATGTACCAGCGCCTTGTAACTACTTTCTAAGATTATTTATTCCAAATTTCTACATACAAATGTACATTTATCCAACTCAAATACTGTAAAATACTTTATTTTAACTGGAATTAAAGTTCGTTGAAAAGAAATTTTGGCTATTTTGTGGGAAGTTTTGTGGGAAAATGCACTAAATTAAAACCCAGTGAATAAATGCTAAAATTTAGCATAGAACACATTATCTAAATGATAAAACCATGAATTTAAAACCCACTGAATATGCCTGTAATGGTAAATCAGTGAAATTTAAACCCAGTGAAAATTAGTCATTTTACAGTACGTAAAAAAAAAGTAAACCGTAAGTGTTGTGTACATTAAATGACCAGTAACGTCACGTAAGGTCACAAATAAAAACATAATTCATAGTTACGGACTATTAACCGTATGCACCATCTGTCAAAACAAAAAAATTTTCATTGTGTAACATTTCACAAAGGTGAGGAATAAAAAAGACATGTTAGTACATTACAGCCTGTATCCATAGCAACTAAGTGTTCCTATTTCATGATATTATTAGTTTTCCGTTATGAAGAGAAATGACGATACTTATGTAATTCAGGATTTTACTCGTACAGCAAATGACGGAAGTGTAACTTTTTAGACGTAAAAACTATTAATCATAAAGCAACAATGTTACACTATAGGTTCAATGAAGCAGATATTCATACAATTCCTGTTTGATAGTGGATAGTCCCATCATTTATTTAGCAATTTTTCCTACTAAACATGTTTCTTTTTTAATTTTCATAATTATTTTTTGCCAAATTCAATATTTTTGCACTAAGTTATTGATTGGAAATTTCAAATTTTATAAGCGAAAATAAGCAAATAGTAACATGATTTGTGGAGTAAAAAAAAGATGTTAAATAGTTATCTAGACTTTAATCAAACGTGTAATAAAGCCGACTAAAAGGTTATAGCGCCACCTGTGTCCGCAAATGACTGAATGAAACCCTAAAGGTGGAGTAACAGAAAATGCCACATAATAGTACATGTGATGTTCAAAGAGCTTGGAAACTATTTCATGAGTGAATGCAGTATGTTCTGCAGCCTTATTTTCACAGGAAAGTACAGAATGCATATACTGCGTCACGAGTAAAAATAACTTCCATGCTCTTTGAGCGTCACATCAGAGAAAGGCCATGAAGTTCCATTATTAATACGTGTTTCAGATTTAGAGAAAGTTATAATCACATCATCCAAGACGTTTGTATGAGTGCATTCAACAGCAATGATCTATTCAGTCTAATGATTGGTTAGCCCTGTGTTCTATTTTATTCATATGCAAATGTCAACAGAAACGGGTTTGAGTTGGCAACTTGATCTATTAAAGTTTGAATAGAGAGACAGAAACGAAAATCAGCATGTGTCAAGATTGGCTGCCGGAACACTAAGCAAGTTCAAAAATCACATTTCCCATGGGTGAATTTGAGAGAACATATACTTAATCGTATGACGTGATGATAGTGGGAAAAGCAGCTAGATCATCAAGAAATATACGGTTGCATGATAGTTTGATAATTGGCAAACTGACAATAAAGTAAAGTGCCTATCAAATAGAGTGTGAGAAGCATCCTGTGTTTTCATCGAGTATATTTGCACAAAAACAATCATCACTTCCGCATTTTTTTTTTAGAGAAAAACAAACTCCTTCAGTTCTCGCTTTGTGAATTTGAAAAACAAAACTAGAAAAACAATGTGCTCTCCATCCTGATTGATTGAGCTAAGCTAACTTTGAAGAAAACGTTTGTCATTCGTATTTATTCTTCAAATAAATTGTATAAGATAAACTGTAAAAGCAACAAGATCTAGCTTCATTACTTGGAAATAAATACAGGTTTTCAATTCCACACTTTAATTCAATGGTTATACTCGCACAATTCAATCATCAGTCTACATAAACGATGACGGTAAAGTAATTTCTTAAAAAAAAATCATGATGACAATTAAGTTTGTATGATGAAGAACCTCCAGCAGTGTTGTTGCTTAGCAACCATAAAATATAATTCCTCATTATTAACTTTATTACTACAAGTACCATCTGAGGGTACTGAATGGCAAAAAAATAATATGGAAGCCATCTTCATCATCGTTATAATTATTGTAAAATTATAATACCATTTTTTTAATTTTCAACCAAATTCTGTTAGTATAAGACTGCTTTAACTTCAGGAGAGACAAGGTATCACGAATCACAAATAACGTTGTGACAGTGAACATTGAACATGAAATTTGTTGTCATCATTCACACAGAAAATCCATATCATTTTCAAAATTTTTTTAACAAGATTCGTAGCCAAAAAATAAATAAAAGTGCGCAGAACACTTATGTGGGAAATATGTAAGACAACAGGCCAAATCATGAGTGTGAATACGAACATCGTACATCATAGAGGTACGGTAATAATGTAAAATATGGTAATTAGTACAAGATTTACGTAAACATTATAAGAAAAGTTTGGTTTATGACGCAGAACAGAGAATTAAAAACCTGAGTCATCTGTGTAAGTATGTCAGTAACGTGACACTGCGGAGATAAGCACGTACATGCACAATATGCTTGCAATGATGAATATAATCCAATATGATGAAAATGAAATCACTATCATTCACACAATGACCAATCGTGATAACACCACAACCATAACTCTATGGTGCCTCATCAGGCTTTATAGTTGTTAACAATTACCCCCCTTCGGCAGCCTGACAAGAGAATTCAGTTATTTTTTTTGGATCAGGATTTACTAGATAATTTAAAAGCTGCTTTAGTTGACTTCTTATAGCATTTCATCTAACAGGGTTGGATAATTTTGACACGCAACAATTCTTACAAAAACTAGGTTGGGTATTAAAATTTGAGCAGATTTCAAAAGGAAGTGCGCCCAGGACATTTAAATTCGTCTTTAGGATCAATGGTTGCTATGTCATCTTTATTCTTATTAAAATATTAGATTGAATTTGCATTTTTTGATGGAGAGCTTAAGTTAGTAAACATTATATGCAATCTGAATTTGTGAGTCATTCTCCAATTCAAAATGGCTGCCAGAGTGTCAACTACTGTTTCCATGGAAACAAGCACAGGTACAGCATTTTGCTCAGTATAAATGAAATTTGTTAAATCTCTGTATTTTCCACCATATTGGTTTGTATGGCCTCACCAAATAAAAAAATATTTGTGGTTCTAAATATACCGTACCTCAAATTTACTGCCTACTCTAAATCTTTTTTTGTCCAAATATGTTTAACATAGTTAAACTATACATGGCTTCCAGCATGGGATTTTTTTTCTCTCCATCTTGCACTTGCAATAGCTGGATAAATGGTCTACTACTACAACATGAAGTTTCCCAATAGACACTACATACACTTTAAAAACAAAACTACAATTTTTGGAAAATCAACTCCAAAATCTATACAGCTCAACTAGGTTAACCATAAAATAAGTTTGATATCGATTGACATATGCGGAAAGAAAAGACAAAATCACAAAATTTTAATGAGACATGACTTGACTCAAAAATGTTGACCAAATTTGGATAACTTCACTGTAAACATCTTTACTTACACAAGGATTTTTTTAATTAATCATCAAGGTTAAAATGATATCTGTTGAAGGTTAAAAAAATAAAATAAAATCTACTCTATCTGTTTTTAACGTGCATGTTATTTAATTTAATATTTAATATTTTGTTTTGTCTTAAAAGTAACACAGAGACCAGTCTCAGGTTAAACATGTAAAATGTTACCATAATTATTTTATAATTATTATTATTCAAGAATTACAGTCAAAAACATTACCACATAGAAATAACCATTATAAATATTTTTTTGCCTAGCAACTACATTTACATGTACCTAAGTTGCTATGGGAGACAGAAAACTTGAACTCGATGATCTCCGACATCATCCCCGGTACAATTCAATTTCACTAAATAATATATATCATAATTTAATCAATCAAAAAATGCAATCGGGCAGATTGTACTTCTCATACGTACAAAAAGTTTTTTTCACAGTGTATGCATTTTATTCACAGCGTAGTAATCTTCATTAACGACACCCTGTTTGCTTATTTGGAAGATTCCAATTAAATTACGCCTCTTTTGTGTAAAAGAAGATGCTTGAATTCAAGGTTGTACACTTCCAATCAAGACCTATCTTCACTGGAAATATAATCTGCTCTCACTTTAAACTTGTCTTGGAGCAATAAGCGTGATGACTATGTAACATCGCACTTTGTGTGTTTACAGTCAGACTGAAATTCGATTAAAATCGTCAACTTCTCAGATCAACTTTTATTCTATCAGTTATTTGATATCTGTCTAGTTTATCCAATCAAATTAGATTGGTCTAAGTATACTGGAATCTATCCAGCATACAGCCTTGAAGATATATTGTGCCTGCTCAGGTAGCATGCCGCTGGGCTTAATCAATTCTCAAGAACTGATTGGCTGAATGACATCCTTACTGTACAAAGTAAGTGTACATCAAAACTGCATGAATGTTTAACCCTTTCAATACCAGACTTTCTCGCCTGAATTTTTCCACTCTTTTTTCTCAAAAAAAAAAAAAAATATGTTCTTCAATATTTCTGGAAATAAACCCCTAAATTTGGAGGCAACAAACAAAGTTTGAGTCAATTTTCAGCTTTTACTCAAAATATTTGGCTATTTTTGTCCAAGTTTTCTGAAGGAAAGTGCAGACTATAAATTATAAGGACTAATGTGAATTTATGATGAAAAAAAAAACTGGTAGTGAAAAATAATCATACACATCACCTCCTTACCAAAGATATCCTTCTCAATTTTTCAATTTTTCACTTAAAATTTAATGGATGTTTTAATTTAAAATGTCTAAATACAGTATTTCTTATAGATGTTATTCCAAAAAATTTGAAATTCTGGTAAACATCTTTTACAGAAATGGCACTATTTTGTAGAAGTTTGCAAAAGTTGGTAAAGTTGTGAAGAGACTAATAGGTTAACATTCAAAATAGTAGCCTAGCTACAGAACTGAGAGAAAAATATTCTATTGAAAATCTACTTTTATTATTTTTGAAATTAAAATCATCTCATTAGTACCAGTATTCTAAGTGCATTTGAAAATAAGTTGTTAGTCATCTAAATAAAAATTGCAAAAAAATATTATAATAGTAATTGTGATATGAGTACATTATTATAATATACAGAACTAAATAAATAAAAACTAGTGCGAATACATTTCTAAAATAGCATAATTATTTTTATTTTTGTGTATTTAGATTGTAGATATTTTTTGTCTGTGAAATGGTACTTGTAGATTAATAAAGTTAATTTTAAATTTCAACAAAGTCGACTTTTGTCAATAAAACAGTAAAACTTGTAAGTATGAATTTCACTATCTTCAAAACCATGCTACGTATAAGACCTTTTTTACTTTTACATTGTGTTTGTGCACTAGAGATTGTAATTGTGGTGTAAGACCTATATATTTGTGTGGGTGATGCAGACAAGTGACTGCCAGTCCATTAATTGACAATAGATTAAATGCATTTGTCATCAACCCTTTGAGCAGCAAATTATTTTCCCCAGTTAAATTTGTTCACATTTTTCGTAATTTTCACTGAATTCATTTTAATTTTCAACAAAACCGACAAAATATGACATTATTTCTGGTTTTTGATCAAAAAATTTGAAATTTTCGTAACATCTCAGACAATAAATGGAACAATTTTGTGGACTTGGAGCTTAAATGGTTAAACTAATTGAAAAAGAAAATGCTGCAATATGCCTGCAAACTCTAGGATGACATGCAGTTTTATTGCGTGAGAATATCAGTAACACAAATTACAAAGATAATGCACGAGATGAGATGATGACAGATCATGAAAAAAACTACATTAGCTACCTTCATAAAAGTGAAAGATAAGGAAAGATAATAGACAAAATTATTCATCAGTTACGATTGACTTAAAAGAATCAATCAAAGATGACATTAAGATTGTCACCTAGCTTAGTATTGATCATAGACTGGGTTTGATAAAGGTCAATTTAGATGCCATTATTCATCATGCTGCGGGGTTAACAAACCTTTATTGTTTTCGTTCTGACATACGATGACAGAAAAGAACAATATACAGCATTGAAATCACAAAAACTGATCAAATTTACTCAACAATGATCGTCATGGTTGTTTCTGCATGAGTTTGCGAAATGAAATTAAATACACCACGATTGAAAATAAAGGTCAAAATTAAAAGGGCACAGATCGATATATCATACCCAAGTGATGTCAGCTTGGCATGCACGTCTAAATATTTGACACAAAACACACCAATTCATTTGATATATTACAATTATATAGCAATCAAAGTGGATGAAGTCTGGAGGATTTGACCTTCGACAAATGCATAATGTTTCCACCTAACGTGACATCTTTCGCACTCAATGCGAGTGCTACAAAGATACATCACACTAGGTAACATTGATATGTTACTTTTACATGATTCTGATAACTATAACAAAAATAAAGTTGAAACAAAAATGGTTATTAAAATAATTTTAATGATATTAATTTTAAATAAAAATAGTGTTATAATTGTCTATTCATGTACATCTGAATGGTCTCAGAGTTCCAAAAACGGAAAGATTTTTGTAGAAAAAGTTTTCTTTTGTAGAATTTTTCCACTTTGTAGCTTTTAAGTTTTATGTAAATATTCACATTGTATTGATTTATCTGGTACATGTGAATGGCGCTCACATGCCGTTCAATTACATACTATCTGAGGCTTCTACAGTACATTTTTAAAATTCTATTAGGTATTTTTCTGTTGTTTCTTTATCAGTTTAATAAAAAGTTTATAAAATTGTTAAAAAGTTTGAACAATATATATTTTGTGAAAAGTAACATAAGTTGACTTTGGCATCAAACACCTTTTCACCACTAGACTTTCTTGCCAAAATCGTTCTGTACTTTTTTCTTATATTCGTCAATATTTCTTGAAATGAACGCTAATTTTGGAGCCAACAGTGAAAATTTGAGTCAATTTTCAGTTTTTACTCAAAAAAATTTCGCTATTTTTGATCCAATCTTCTGAAGGAAAGTGCAGACTATAAACAGGACTTTGTGAATTTGTAATGAACTGGTGGTAAAAACAAATTAATTGTCGAAATTGTTTTTTCCCATTCACAGCTAGATGTAACCATGGAGGCTTTCAGTACAAGATGTATTAAGTGCATGTAATTTTAAATAGAATATTTACGGTGCATTAAGTTGGAATCAGATACAGATAATAGTATTACTTAAAAGTGACATTAACTCTTTTACTCAACGACATTACATCATATTAAATAAATCTAAACGATAAAAATTAACTGTAATCTTAACACCATATTATAGCTACTGATTCGGAAGCAGATTAGGTTAAAAGCTATTAGTTATTTTTTAATATCGCAATCATTCAAACAAATCCAACATATATAATAATTGTCACGCTCAGCAAACGATGATTCATTTCCAGTAATCAAATTTTCTCCAGAATTTTTCAATGTTTTTTCTGATATTGTGCTGATATAGCAGGATTTAATCACTATCATTTAATATTTTTAATGACAAATTTGCAGTAATCAGATGCATACTTTTGAAAACGATGGAAATGTCATTTTAAATTTCTTCTCGGTCGAGATAGAAATATTAAGTCATCTTAGGATTAACAGATGTACCTCACATTAATTCAATAAAAAATAAAACAATTTTTCTGTACAGGGTAGATCATTAGAAACTCAGGAGAGGAGGCACTTAATTTTGAAGGAAAAAAAAATTGCACAAATTTTGGTAAAAAACATTTGATAGAGAAAAACCAATGGTTTGCAACATGATCAAGAAATAAATATCTACCTTAACCCATGATAACAGAGTCTGACAGTGTACTATGCACTATTTACTCATGGCTTGCATAAATTAAAAGTATATCGTCCAATCATAATGAAGTATTCATGGCATTGGACATAACCTGATGGATTCCATGATGGATGGACAGTTTTGAAAAAGGGAAAGTCGCTTTAAGGCAAAATAGTAAGCCAAACCAGTATAGTGGACTAACATCTGTAATGGTTCGCTTGTCCCACAAATTTCTATTTATAGAATCAGCTTTTAGATCTTCTTGAGAATTTTCATTCAAGAACACTAACATAATGGGCTCGATTTAATATTTTTCTATGACCATGAAGTTCACTTCCAATAATGCTGAAATGCAAAATACCGAATACCATATGGAAAATCAATGAATATAGTATAGGAGTCAACCATTATAATATTATAACACATCACTTGTTAATACTGTACTGTAATTGGTCAAAACAGGATCATGTGTTATCGGCTGAATTACCATAGTAGCACCAGGGAAATTACTAGTTCCCTAGGGAGACTAGTACATCAACTAGTGCCCGGGGATGACGTCACTTGTCACCTGATCGTGTGATTTCCAATATGTCGTCTGCTAGTTCGGTCGCTGATATCGATGGTCCGCCTCGAAAGACTGGACGATTTAGCTTCAGTTCAGAAGAAGAACTTGACACACTAGTAGAAAATATAGATGCATCGAAGACGAAGGACGCAATCGGGTTTTCTAGAAGCGTCTTTACATCGTTTTGTGAAGAAATCGGGACACCGCTAGCAGACGTCGAACAGAAGATGGCAGATGATCTATGCACGTTGCAATATGTGTTTAATAGGGCCGAAAGGGCGGGAAAAAATGGATACATTAACACTGCTTTCACTAATCCCTTCAGATGGAACAAACCATTTTAATATAGGGGTAAAGGTATTATAACAATGCTAAGCATAACATAATGACTCTCAAAAAATTCTTATAAGACTCTGATAAGATATTGAATGGGTAACCACTGAGAAATGTCACGATCCACACTAGCCTCTTTTTGAAGTCTGAATTATATAGTGCCCTCAACTTGTCAAATGACACAAACTTAAAGACAGAAAGATGAATACCTGGTGATCCATCCAGAGAGTCTCCACCAAAATGGCTTCCCTTTCCATGGTGTATCCGTGACGACCCATTTGATAAGGGTGTAGATTGACCTGAACAAAAAAGAAAAAAATTTAAGTTAATAAAAATTTGAAATTATTTCATACAAGTACAACTGATATGTTGACAAAAGTGACTACATTTGGTGACTACAAAGATGGCAGCTGAAATGTTTGTACAATGCAAAGCCCAATCAAATACACACCTTACCAACAATTAATGAATTAATTTTGTTAATTACTAAAAAAATTTACATGAAATTTACAAAATGATGCTTGTTGATTCTTGTCTGATATAATCCAGTACTGATTGGAGGTAGCCTAATCATAATCTATTACTCTAATCTGACTGATAATCTACAGGTGTTTCTGAGCTAATCTAGTTCTGACTCATCTGGTCATTTAATTCTGGTCTTTCTAGCGTAATCCTGCTTTGACTGGTCCTATCCAGTTCTGACCAGTAATCTTCTGATCTTTCTGGCCTAATCCAGTTCTGACTCATCAAATTCAGTTCAGACCGGTACCTTTCTGGTCTTTCTAGCCTAATCCAGCTCTGACTCATCTAATCCAGTTCTGACTGGTAACTTTCTGGTCTTTCTAGCCTAATCTGTTTCTCTGACTGACACAACCCAGCTCTGACTGGCCCAATCCAGTTTGGACTGATAAACTTCTGATCTTTCTGGCCTAATCCAGTTCTGACTCATCTAATCCAGTTCTGACTGGTAACTTTCTGGTCTTTCTAGCCTAATATGTCTCTGACTGGCCCAATCCAGCTCTGACTGGCCTAATCCAGTACTAATTGACACAATCCAGTTTTGACTGGTGATATTTATGTTTAAATTATATTCATTCCTTAAACTACATGTACGCATAAATGGCAATCTTCATGTCCATCTAGCCTAAACCAGTTCTGTCTGGTCATACTTGACACAACCTGTTTCTGGTATAATCCGTTTAATAAGTGACAACAAGACTTAGACATCACTAATCCAGAATGTTGATTTATATCACTTAAATTCATCATAGACATGTAATCAATACATATCAAATGATTAGACACTCATTGCTGTGCAGTTGATTGTAAATAACAGCCCCAGATGTATACAAATGGCATGCAGGATTCAAGATCGTCTTTTCAATTACAAGATTAAAGTTCAAGATATGACAAATGCCATTGCACTATAATGTAACTATCAGAGAGTCTCACGAACATATCTCAACGCTATTTTTATCAGTTTTTCTTCCATCAAACAATTACTACCAAAATCATAAACAATTGATGAATGCGGTTGATCTGGTATAAAGATGTAAGGATAGCACTGACGTGGGAATTCCACAATTCATTCAAAGCGAATAGACATATATACAACTATACAGGACAAATAAGGAATTGTCCGCGCTATTGTTAGCTCTCACAAACTGATTGTAATCGGCTAAAAGGCTTAAAGGAACTTTAAACTAACTTGAGTTTTAAAAGAACATGTTTGTATACATCCACAAAAGTCATGGTTTTTAAGCAATTTTGTTTCCCATGGTTGTGGATTGATTTGACCAACCATGTTCTTCTATTTTCCAGTTATAGCAACTTATTCCTTAACGTCACTTTTTTGTTTGTGTCTTGCATGTTGTTTTTTTTCCATGGCAACTCCTGTACAATTGAATCGGGAAAGGGCAGTACCTACAGTACATTGCCCTGTATCACTCTTTTTTCATGTCTCTAACAACATTTAAAATGAACGCCATACTCTGCTGTAAAGGTAGTCACAAAAATTAAACTGTGTTCAATTTTTTTTATGTTACATTATACCATGATCACTGGATAGAAAAAAACGTAAATAAAGTATTTAACACATTGTTTTCTAATTTTTTTTCGCACTCATTTTTGTATGGTTGTGAAGGCTTTCAGTCGGCAGACTATATTTGTATATTATATTTTTCTCACATTTTTGAATACAATATATGCTGAAACTGCTGTACATATATTCTAAACATTCCAAAAGCAATGATTTTCTAGCATACCTGAATTTTCGGTAACTACCTCAACTTTCCATTGGATTAGTTGTTCAAATTTGATTGGCTATAACTTTCGTTTTGTTTTTGTTTCAAATTGTTTTGATGCATAATCGCCCTTATCCAAGATTAGTATTGTTGGTATCCAATTTTCCAAACAAAATTGTCCCAAAACACCAATAAACCTTAAAATCATCGACTCAGATAACAGCAATTCTTAAAACTTTACACCACAAATTTCCTCTTTTCATCAGAAATTCACAAAATACTCCATTTATATAGTCAGCACTTTCCTTCAGAAGATTGAGACAAAAATAGCCAAAATTGTTTGAGTAAAAACTGAAAATTCACTCAAATTGGTCTGTTAAATTAGCTAAAAAATTACTGTTCATTTCCAGAAATATTGAAGAATGTGAAAAAAAAAGTGCAGAAAAATTTGGGGGAGAAAATCTGGTGGGGAAAAAGTCAAAAACAATTTAGAAATCTAGAGTGAGAGTAGTTTCAATTAATTTGATAGATAGAGATAGATAGAGAGTAATTTGATAGATTTCCCAGTTTCTCTAACTACACAAATTCAAAGAAGTCATATTTACACTGATGACAATTTATAATGTTTGTCTTTTATCGGATTCAACTCATCACCAAATCTCCTGTGCTATTTTTAACACCAAGACAAAAACAAATCTATAAGCTTCATTAAATTCATGCGTTCCCTTCAACTCGATCTATAACTTAATGCAGATTTCTCGTTAACTAGCACAATGCATCGAGCAGGATAGATTATTAACACTGTACATATGGTTTAAAGCAAGTATTGTGGCTTTTATTATATCATTTGACAACCAGCATCAATTAACGCTCCAGCAATTCACTTCAAGACAAACTAGATGAAACTAAATTTAATTCAAAATAAAGTGAATTAAATTAAAATGAATTGGATCAAAGAATGTATTGACAGTGTCTACGTTTTTCATTATGTAATCTGCCATTTATATATGATACAAGCTAGTGGCATGTTTTATTTTAAATTGGAGGGGGGGAGGGTTATGTAATGAGGGAATGCTTCTTTTTTTGAACAAAATCTGTTCAAGAAACAAGAAATCCATTCATTACTATGAAAAACATATTTATTATCCTCCAACTTCTTACTTTTGGTTTATTTACATAGTTGCTATGACAACACCTCAACATGATAAATGTACTAACATTATTTGTTTTTTAAAGCAACAATTGTGGTCAGGAGTCAAATTTATACGTTATCGTATATTTTATGTACTGTAGCATTTTCTCTACTAGGTCAATTCTATTCTATTCTATTCTATTCTATTCTATTCTATTCTGATTTCAAATTTGTGATGACTAGATTTCATACCTCAAATATCAATTAAAAATAAAAATCATCTAAATATTAGCCTTATTCATAAATGCATGTTACCATGGCAACAATTCACAATTTTCCAGTTTATCAAAAAAAGCCATATTGAACAGTTTTTATCTCATCGTCATAGCAACCAGTAAACATCTTTCAAAACTACTTATATATGACCTTGCTTGTTAGGTAAGCGAAGCACAATAAATTTAATAAAACACCTTTCAGTTCCTATATTTCAATTTTCATATTTAACACACCATTATACTTATCGATGTCAATGATCCCTAGGGCGTCATTTCCGTAAAGATCTATTGATCTAATGATATATTCACTCAAATTTCCTCACCTGTCTGTTCAGTGAGAAGTCGCCAGTTTAAGAGTAAATAGCTGCATTTTTTTGTTCTTGATTTGATACTTTTTGTCAATATACAACGAGTAAAATGTTAGGACAGCCACATATGAAGAAAAAAACTGTTATCATATTCACTCTATTAGAAGCGCATCACGAACAGAAGCACACATAAACCAAAAATTACTTTTATTGCATGCAAAATCATTAAAAAATGAGCAAATATAATAATTTTGGTTTTTAATTTTTGTTACGTTACAGTGATTTGGGTTCTTAACAAAAATCAAAAAACACAAATTATAGAAAATATATAAGCAAACTCAGAATTAGTGACCACCATAATAAACATGGATTTTAATTTTCCACATTTAGCATCAATCCGATTTTTTCTTACTTTCTACAATTTCCAGTATGATAATTTTCCTATTTTTTGCAAAATCTTTGATTCGCCAGTAATTATAAAAAAATACATGAAATAATGCAAGATATTGATCGGAAAAATGATGAACGGTCAAAGGACTGGTGCTGTTATAAAAGCTCCGTGTGAGATCATCACGCCGCAAAGGTCTTTTCTTTATTAATGACTTCAATTTTGTGTTCTGCGTTGATTCTCACACTTGGGAGGTTCACCCCACAAAGATGACATCGACTTATATAAATTTAGATAATTAGAAGAAATAAAATTTCATATTGTACTCTTTCTATGCCACAAATATTTTCAACTAAATTATATTTTTTTTCCCTTGCTGATTCTAAAATAAATCTAGCCCTTATCCAAACTGTTGCAAGCTAGACATAATGATAATGTTTGTTTGTATGCAAGTTACTCCACTGAAGTTTATATATACCGATACTTCACAAGTAGCAGATTTAAGAAATTTAAAAAAACAATCATCAGAAAATTTGCATAACCTCATAACTGGCTATTTTATCAAGATGAATGTATAGGTTATTTTGTTAGGTGAATTTTATAGCTTAATAGTCTAGATTTGATTCAATTTGATTTGATTCATTAATTTACAATACAATTAAGGCAATGAACAGTGTGCAAAACAGTCAGGGTGCTCAGACAAGTAGAACATTGCTGTATTATTTTGTCGCCTCTTTATTATGCCAAATTCTAGTTTACCTTTCATGGATAATTGATCAGATTACGATGCCATTTCGAAGATTGGGACAAAAATAGCCAAATTTGTTTGTCTATGAGTAAAAACAGAAAATTGACCAATAGTCTGTACTTTCCTTCTGAAAATTGGAACAAAAATAACCAAATTTTTTGAGTAAAAATTAAAAATTCACTCAAATTTTGTCTGTTGGCTCCAAAACTAGGGTTCATTTCCAGAAATATTGAAGAATGTGAGAAAAAAGTGCAGAAAAATTTGGGCGAGAAAGTTTGATGGTGAATAGGGCTATTGGTGCTTTCAAGTACGATATGATTGAACAAATGAACTGCAGTAAACTTTAAATGTCACTTCTCAGTCACAAAGGAAACAACATACAATCCCAATCCCAATCAAGGTGAATTCTCAAGTTCAAGTCTTAAAGCTCAAAAAGTTCAAACACACCCCTATTCAAGTCCCCACATAAACACAATAATGCACACAAAAAACAAGATTTTTTGTTCAAAACACGTTATTTCAAAGTCATTGTATAGTTTCCACAAAACGTTTGCTTTTCTGATAAAAGAGATAAATACATGGTGAAGTTTAATGAGTTGGTAACCATAGTAACCTGAATGAAAATAAAGGATTGATAATTCAATATTACATTCAAAAGTTGTTGATATATAGATGTCTAAAAATCACTAAATTAATAAAAGCAATTATTTTTACATATATTTTTTCTTCTAGTGAAGTGGGTGGTTTAACTGTTTGCCCACTAAATTCTTTTCCTAGTTTAAATTTGAATAAATTGTTTCACATTTTCTGTAACTTCCACCGAATTCAATTTTAATTTTTGATCAAACAGACAAACTGTGACATTACTTCTAGTTTTGATAAAAAATGTGACATTTTCAAAACACTACACCTGGAAGAGAGCAGACTTTGAATGGAACTATTTTGTGGATGGTTGTGAAGTTGACTTTGGCACTCAAAAGGTTAATGATATGCAAATTACGTAATTAATATGCACAGATGGTATATAGAACTATTTTATGGATGGTTGTGAAGTTGACTTTGGCACTCAAAGGGTTAATGATATGTAAATTACCTAATTAATATGCACATACGGTATATAGAACTATTTTGTGAATGGTGACAAAAGTTGACTTTGGTACTCAAAAGGTTAATGATATGCAAATTACCTAATTAATATGCACAGATGATATATAGAACTATTTCATGGATGGTTGTGAAGTTGACTTTGGCACTCAAAGGGTTAATGATATGCAAATTACCTAATTAATATGCACATACGGTATATAGAACTATTTTGTGAATGGTGACAAAAGTTGACTTTGGTACACAAAAGGTTAATGATATGCAAATTACGTAATTAATATGCACAGATGGTATATAGAACTATTTTGTGAATGGTAACAAAAGTTGACTTTGGTACTCAAAGGGTTAATGATATGCAAATTACGTAATTAATATGCACAGATGGTATATAGAACTATTTTGTGAATGGTGACAAAAGTTGACTTTGGTACTCAAAAGGTTAATGATATGCAAATTACGTAATTAATATGCACAGATGGTATATAGAACTATTTTGTGAATGGTGACAAAAGTTGACTTTGGTACTCAAAGGGTTAATGATATGCAAATTACGTAATTAATATGCACAGATGGTATATAGAACTATTTCATGGATGATTGTGAAGTTGACTTTGGTGCTCAAAAGGTTAATGATATGCAAATTACCTAATTAATATGCACAGACGGTATATAGAACTATTTCATGGATGGTTGATGCCAGAAAAAATTGTCCATCCATCCAACTGCTACAATTTTGTAAAGACAAAATTTCTGGAGACAGTGAAAGTAATATATTCCTATGGCGATGAATATTCATCTAGGGTCCTTAGAAACAGAGTCGCAGTGACATTTACTAGGTTCTAATGATGCGGCATCACAGAGACTTTCACAAATTTTCATTCTCATGAATGTCATTAACTCATTGCATGCTGACGCCGTATTTTCCCATTCATTTCAACTATCCATGAAGGCATTCATCAGGCCATGTGTTAAAAGCCAAAATTCCCAGCAGTAAAAATAACAGTTACCAGTAGTGAGCAATCACACAAATTACATGCTACTCTGGAAAGAAAACAACCAATGTAACTTAAGAAAATAAATGCTATATAAAGTACTGCGTGAATAATGACTGGATAAAAAGACCCTTATTTCACTAAGAACATGAAAAGTGAATAAGCCAACTCAAAAAAGTAACACTGTGACAGTTTAACCGAATAATAGCAGGTTTTATTTCTTTGATTTATTTTCAAAGCTATCACCAAAATTATTATCTCAGTACTGTAAAAAAAAAATATTTTCACTGACATTTAATTTCACTAATTAGATGTTTTGAGTTATTTCATTGGGTTTTAATTTCATAAACTTAGCAGGGAAGCAATCAGTTCTATTGTAGATCAATACTTACATGAATTTAACTTACTCGTAATAGCAAATTTTACTTATCAGCGCAAAAAAAGTGAAATTAGAACCCAGTTAATAATTAATGTATTTACGGTATTACCATGTACATTGTATTGTAACATTGTCCATTCAAATCCCTCTATAGGTTGTTTTTGAAAAAACACTGTTTTTTTTTGTAGAAAATAAAAATTTGCAAGGCCAATGTACCGTGTCAAATGTTGTGGTAAACTCAATAAAGCACCCGCTCCTCCATCATAGATTCAAGTAGAAAGGGGATCAAAAACATTCGTCATTCAAACGCTCAGATTTAAAAGAGCAATTCAGAATGTGGACGTGTTCCTACGTCAATTGGAACGACTAACGTATTAATGATTTTCACCATTATCAAGAATTTATTGATACGTCAATTGTTGTGTTCAATTTGACACTTCAGTACGCAACGTACATGTAAGGCCCACTTAACAACGTAGCAGACTCCTTTCGCTGCATTCACCATCAATTCAAAACTGACCAACTCTAGTAGTGAGCTAACAGAAGACTTTTTTTTCACAATTGAAGCCTACCTCTGCATTGTATACCATTGTGTAAAGTGTGGGAATTTATCATGTAGAGAGCGCTGATTTAAAAAGATTAAAAATTACAAGAAAGTTACAACATTTTCTCACTGTAATACCATTGTAAATATTTTCTGCTTCTCTCTTGTAAATATGGGTTTTTTGGGTTTTTTTTGGTAAATATAGTTATTATGTAATGAACCCAGTATAATTCTTTTATCAAAATGTGCTCTCTGCAGAACCCCCCCCCAGAGTTTCTAATAGAGTACCCTTAACTGTGCCCTGTATCATTTTTTTAATGCAAATTACTGCACTTGTACCTGTCACAAATTATTATGTTTAAAATGGAAAGTATATGAGATAGAAAACATTTTTTTATTCGTTATTTGTGTTTTGACAGGTTGGTAATTGGATTTGTTAGTTATAATGGAGCAGTTTTTCTAATGGTTCGTCCCACAGGCAGATGTTTGTATAATTATCACCGTGACAACATAGTAGTTCATGATGTCATCCTGTATCCATGGCAATGTAAGTATCGCCAGTAGAGCAAAGATAAGGTAAGAAAAGTTCAGCACTATGTGAAAAGAGGGAATGGCAAATTAAACTAATATATACCCTCCCCCCAATAAAAGTTATGACTCAACAATTACAGAAAATGTATTACATATACATACACGTATCCTTAAAAAATAAGACAATCTTATAATATCCAACTCGCAAGAAAATACAAGAAAAATATAAGAAACAATTGAATTCCTTGTGAAGTATTTGAAGATAGATGTTGAATTATTTGTTTGTCACATAATATTTTTTTCTTATATTTTTCAGTATTTCTGGAAATAAACTCTAATTATGAGCCAACAGACACAATTTCAGTCAATTTTCAGTTTTTACTGAAAAAATTTGGCTATTTTTGTCCCAATTTTCTTAAGGAAAGTGCAGACTATATATAAACAGGACTACCCAGGTACTTTGTGAATTTTTGATGAAAAGAATGAACTGGTAGTGAAAAGGTTAAATAACTTTATATATTAGTTCATCCATGCATCTAGGTAAGTTTTGAAAAGTGCTTTTCCATGTCCCCCCACCCCATGTTCCTAAATGGTCCATCCCTAGAATCAAATCAACTGATACTAAACTTGAACCTTGTTTCTTTTTGTCATTCTTATTTTTTTTATTAAAAAAAAAACTTTTATAATCTATCTGTAAAACAAATAATTTATCGACTTGGTTTTAATGGTATCTGACACAATGCAGAACCATGACGTCAATTTCTTATCTAGTTCAATGATTCCTGGGACATAAATCATACTTCGTGAGAGAGCCTGATAATCCGTACTGAGCTACAACATTGACGCACACATACGCTTACTCTGTCAATCTCTGTGTGGTGAATTTCATGTACACAATAAACATTTGAAAGTTTGTATTTAAAAATTTTAACAAATGAATGACCTATAATATAATCCATTCAAGACAATAATTTTTCTCACCAAAATTTTGATTCACATTATGCAAATAATTTTTGTATTTTTCAATAATTTAGTTGTAAATTTTTGACAAAATGTACTTAATTTCGCATTTGTGATGCACCTTCATTAAAATTTTTAAAGGCTTTACGCCAAAAAACAAAATGACAGTCACCCTCTGTGCACACATGCTATTTTTTATAAAATGCACCTTCGCCCAGACTCGCCCAAATTTTTCTGCACTTTTTTCTTATATATTCTTCAATATTTCTGGAAATGAATCCTAATTTTGGAGTCAACAGACAGAATTTGGTTAAACTGTCAGTTTTGACTAAAAAAATGTGGCTATTTTTGTTCCAATCTTCTGAAGAGATGTGTAGACTAGTATACATTTGTGAATTTGTGATGAGAGAAGAACTGGTAGTAAAAAGGTTAAGCTATTGTCACATTTGAATCAAATCAAATGTTAGTGAATCAAATCAAATGTTAGTGAATCAAATCAAATGTTAGTGAAAACATATGCATCAATGCAATATACTCCTGTATATTTTTATTGTCACAACCTGATAAAAAGTGTATGCAGAAGTATTTTAAATAGACATACATGTATCAAATACCTGCTTGGACAACAACTGGTGGTAGAATGTGAAAAATATTATAGTATCAGAGATCTTTGAATCTAGTATATCAACCGGAAAAACATTGACATATATTTTCTATATTCGATAAAGTTCTTCTTGATTGGAAAAATCAAAAGAAATTGATAGTGGTTGTTTATATTGACAAAAAAAGTATAGTACATGTATAAATGTTTATAAAAAGACAAAAAAATATAAATGAATGTTCCACTCTGGCTTGTGATGTGGGCAACAGTTAATTTGCACTTAACGAAACATTACATCACATCAAGGTGCACCTTAAAGCTTTAGTCTGAGGGATTAACAACAAATTTATCAACAGTTACTGGAATTTTATGTGACACAGCAAAAAGCATGAAGATCATTTTTTTTTATGCTATTCTGTATCAACAGTTAACACAAATCACTGCAGTCAGCACTATAATTTATTTGTATTGGTATTCACAAACAAAATCTTTGTGGTTCACAGATAGAACACAGTTCACAAGTGTCAATCTAAGTCCTAAGAATTGAATATTTAGTGGCACGAAACATTATTGTCTCAAGCTGTTATTATTACAGACTTCTCAATTTTTGAAATTTTTTTCAAACCATTACTTGCAGGAATATATCCCCTAGTATGCAATTAAATGATAAACAGTTAATATGCACTATTATCAAATTTAGATTGAATTGTCACAGGCTACATATTGAAGCAGTCATGCAGAGACAATCTACTGAAAACTAAATAATAGACGATGTGACAAACGTGATGTCGTTGAGGATGAGTTTATATATACATTTCATAACTAAATGCCAACTGTACATAAATCAACGGGATCAATTACATTCCACGTTTCCACATAATAGTGAATTCCAGACAAGCTCAGGTGCATCATGGGTAATAATAACAACTACCGGTAATGACTGGTACACTATATATAGGCTGTTTTCAAAATTAGAAATAAACCGTTTCCAGCGTAGATCACTTAACACTTTTTTTTAAATTATTATTTTCATTTGTGTATTTTTTGTTGGAACATTATTGACCTTGAACCCACATATCTTGGTAACAATTTTCTCTAAGTCCACTCTAAGATTATGTAAATTATAAAAATATTGTTTACAGAATTTGCGATTGGGTAATTTGACTGTTACAGAGACTAGTATATTTCACCAAAGAACCACTGTGAAGGCCACTGTCTTCCTAGGACCACTGTGAAAGTCACTGACTCCCTAGAACCACTGTGAATGTCACTGACTCCCTAGGACTACTGTGAAAGTTAGCAACTCCCCAGGACCACTGTGAAAGTCACTGTCTAACTTGGACCACTGTGAAAGTCAGACTCTCTATGACCACAACTTCTGCAGAAAAAAATACAAACTATAAAATAATGCACTGTCAGTAAGGAGACATTCTTGGCATTCAAGTTTACAGTTTGGGTTAATAATTTTTCAAAAACAGTACAAAGTTTGTTATCAAGATAATGATAGCAAACTTTTTAATTTTTTCACATACAGGATCGGAAGACAGAAGCTGAAAAGTATAACACTGTAACCTCCTTATGAGACAAACATGCATATAAAATTTACACTTCTCCGTGTGCGGCAACAGCCATGTGACAATTATTTGACAACAATGGCACAAATATAACCTCTTTGATAGCCTGACAACAATGATGACGTCCCTGTAATGCCAAAATACCTCATAACAATTATATGTCCCTTCTTTTCCTTCCACTCCAGTTAATGTGCAAGAAGAGATTATATTAAACGATATATGATATGAACGACCAATCAAGAAAAATACATGATAAGAATAACTCACATATTTTTTGGTTGATAGTAAAATTTGATCAGACCAGGGCTTATTTAAATTTAATTTGTCTATTTGATATTTGTCTTAATTTATAACTTATATCGACTGCTCCACAAAAAAATGCATGGTTGATTGAAATTTATACTGAAAAGTTGAAATGAAATAAAAGTTAATTCACACACAAACTTTGAAACGAGCAAATTGATATATGGAAAATTCAATTACACCCATCAATATCTAACCTAGAAATATCAAATGAGCTCAAAATTGTTGGAAAAGAAAGAAAATCAATATAATTTACTAATACAGACAACTCAGAATCATCGTCCCATAGTTAGAAATCAATGATCAATCGAACTACGCAACCTTTGAGCAGGTACCTTGACATATATACATATATTAGACAAGCATAATTGGAGTGATGAAGACACATTCAAACAAACATCTGCATTCTGACCATGGGGGTGAACACATAAATCCTGGACATAATGTTTTATTATGCTACTATAATAAAAGAAGCATTTACACAAAAACGAACGACTGATGCGTTCAATGTGTCAGCACTGAAAGCGATGACAATATTTCATTCTATAAACTGTTTTATATTTCAAAATAAATATTTATTTGGGGGTGAAACAACAGAGGTTGAAATTATAAATCAAAGTTGTCTGTCCATTGGACAGGTTGAAGAATAAAAGTGCCTGTCCAAAACTGGTGATTAAGCTGTTCCTAGCAAAATAACTTTAGATATAAATAGAAATAAAAATTACGATTACCACATTTGATTACTCAGAAAAAAATTTATATCTTTATTCACCTGTCCACAGGGACAGATAATTTTTACATTTACCTGTTGCAGCTAAAATATATCTAACAGGTGTGTTGGCCTTAATTTTAAATCCTAAGTGACATGTCAAATTGTAATCTTTTCTCTACCAGTTCCATCTTTTCATCACAAATTCACAAAGTTTATAGTCTGCCCTTTACTTCAGATGATTGGGACGAAAATGGCCAAATTTCTTGAGTAAAAACTGAAAATTTACTCAAATTTTTTCTGTTAACTCCAAAATTAGGGTTCATTTCCAGAAATATTGAAGAATATAAGAAAAGAGTGCAGAGAAATTTGGGCTTGAAAGTCTGGTGGTTGAAAAGAATCATAGTAAACATTAAGACCAGATTATAATAAATTATAATTGCAACTGCAAAAACCGTTAACATGATAGGAAAGAACCATAACTACATGTATAATCAATGTCAACATTTTTATCACTATTATTTGATAAGCATTTAATCTCAAAATATCACCTGCATTGTTACTTTGATAAAGCTTATCGAAGGAATTTCAATTTTGACAACATAAATCCGAGCGATTACTCCCAAGGGTAGATCGACTCACCTGGGGTTGAACATAAAAAGGATTTGTTACAAGTAGTACGTTTATTTTAACTGACAATCTACTTGACAATAAATTCTTATTTCGGTTGAACGGTTATAGATATACACACATGGCTGTAGTTCAGCATGAAGAAATACCGTTTAATCAGTTTTGAAATATAAAGCATTTTCATTTTAAAAAATTTCAAAGTTTTTGTTTAAACATATTAAGAATATGAAGAAGGAAAATATAAGAGATGATCTACAATTTTTCAACGACTTACATTATTCTTAAAGCCGAGGCACTTGAGACTACGTTCAATATGACATCTTCGTCTTAATATGCCAACTTTTATTCGACACAATGCGACTCTAATATGTTGCTAGGATACCATCAAATATAACCGACCACACTTCTACTTTATTTTCGATTTATGTCAATCTGAAGTTGCAGTAGTAAAGTATCTGAGTTCAAATTCTGTCATTTCATTGTACAAGTGTTTTTTCGCGTGAAGGTGCACAAACCACCCTATCCAGGTCGTACAATCACTCAGATTAGCTAAGCTTCGTTACAACACAAAATGAATCATTATATACTGGGTAATATACCTTTTTTAACCTTTTCACCACCAGTTCCCTCTTTTCATTACAAATTCACAAAATAGTCCCATTTATAGTCTGCATTTGCCTTCAGAAGATTAGGACAAATATAACCAAACTTTTTGAGTAAAAATTGAAAATTGACTCAAATTTTGTCTGCTTGCTCCATGATTACGGTAGGGCTCATTTCCAAAAATATTGAAGAATATATGAGAAAAGTGCAGAAAAATTTGGGTGAGAAGGTCTGGTGTTGAAACCGTTAAAAAGAAATAATATGTGCATCTGACATACTGTGGAATACTTTATTTTCGCTGGAATTAATTTTTGCTGAAAGGGCTTTTTGGGCGTTTTGCTTGGAATTTATTTTCACTGATTTTTGATGAGTTTAACGTGAAATATAGGAAAAAAAGTATATTCGCTGGATTTTTTTTTCACGGAATCATCCCTTCAGCAAAAATAGCGAAAATAAATTCCAAGTGAAAATAAAGTATTCTACAGTACTTTACAAGTTCAAAAACAGAAATACCATATTTTCGTTATTAGAAGCGCATCTCTTTTTAAAGCTCATATAGACTTAAAATCACTGTATAGTGAATCATGAAAATATTACTTATTTTGAAAATAGAAATATCTCTGTAATTTATGTAAGCACACTCACTATAAAAGAGCAAATATACTCACTTTAATAGCTCTTTGAGATGCAAAGCAACAACGGCAAATATCATTTAATATAATTGAACATTTTCAAAGAAACATTTAATACAAAGTCATTTTGACACAAAATGTCTTGTATTTATCAGTTAAGGACTTGTTTTGATCATATGCTTCCTGATTTTTTTTGAAAAAAATTCCATGGGGCAGAAAAAAAAGCAGAACATTATAAATATATTTACACAATTTCTGAACTTTTCGCAAGGTGACGTTTATTCTGAATAAAGTTGACAGAATACGTCTTATCAAGATGACTTCATAAGATAAGATTATTGTGGGATTTCTATGACAATTGACAATGCCCATGAAACAATTAAAATCATGTTACAGGAATATTTTCTGTGGATAAAGAGTTTTTGAAATTTACCTTTGCTGTAAGTTGCCATTATAAAAACGATTTCAGAAAAAAAATGTTAATATCGGATTAAACTGTATTTGTACAACAGACATGTGACAGCATTCTCCTTCAGGTTACCCGTGGATATTGCCGTGACCCTTGGCCTGACCACTCGTTAAAAAGCAAACAAAGCATTATAACTAAAGAAGAAAATTGTGCACCGAGTTGTACAAGGTTTCTATATAATCGTACCTGAGTGTATAATACAGCTATGTTTTTTTAGAAAGATACCTATACAGGAAGCACGGAAATGCAATTAAATGCTGACATTATCACGTGAACACATAAAAGTGTTGGAGTGGACCGAAAATGACCAGATTTTACTGGGGCCATGTGTTTCGAGTACTGAATTCAACATATTAATTTTCTATTACTACTAACAAGTGACAAATTAAATCTCTTTCACAATCTCAAACACTGTGAGGTTGACTTACATATGTATACCTACGTAAATTTTCTTCACCAAGAATCCAACAATAAAGAACATACCTTTTTTTTATTATTGTGGGGCTGGGGCTATTATTAAGTGGTTTTAACAGGTGTCTTGTTTCTATATGTTAAAATGCCTATGATTTTGTATCTTAGCAAAGTGTTGCCCCTCCACATACACAAAACACTGCTTCCCTGCATCACATCAATTTGAAATGTCATCAATATACAGTGTCAATTTTTTTTTTTAAGATTACCATAATTATCATTATGATCTTTTTTATATATAATCAGTGTTTTTATTAAGAGCAGCAATTAATCTCAACCCATAATTGTCATGTTTTAAAAGTTACTAATTCTTCCAGAAGCTTATTTGACTTTAGTTAATTATTGAATTATTTCAAAATATGGTGTATGTTCATGGACATAATGGTGAATCAAGAATTGATAAGGATAAGTATCGTAAAATCTGTATTAGAAGCCACATCCTAAATAGAAGTCGCACCAATTATCTTTAAATAAATGAGAACCCAAAATTCATCATTTCTCATATGTGCATTGTACCATTTTAATAGAAGCCGCGTTTTTTAACACAGATTTTACAGTAGTTTTGATATGTACGTACGATGATACATGTATGATGTTGAAGTTCGTACTCTGCATGCACATCAATCAGAAGCATTTCAATAGTGGAAAACAGTGGAATATATTATATACTTGCAATGGAAAAGCATTGGAATATATAACATATTTGGAAAGGTGACATTATATGAGTGACATATGAGCGGCATTTTCAAAAATATAGAAGGCACGTAATACATGCTTTGTGAATACACAAGGATGCTAGCGAAAACAGCCTGAGAGGAACCATTTCTTTCACAGACTCACTCATTTTTGTTAATATTCCCATAAATGTGGGTTTTCATTTCTGATTCTGTGATCATATCACATTTTGCGTCACTTCTTAAATTTGTGCGAAATCTTCATCTCATACCAAACTTTTACATACCATCATCTTTATACATGTGTGTAAATTCGTAACGAAATATAACATTCTGTTTCTATAGAAACAAGCACCCCCCCCCCCATCCACTATATTATTATTTTAGTATAAGTTTGAAAATAAGATTCTGATAGAGCAAATATGGGGTACATTTGCATTACACGCATCAATTTACAAAACTTTAGACATTATGTTGCTACCCCATAATCTCTTGCTTTGTATTTACCAAGTGTGAATAGAATTATTCAGATGATTTGACATCACTGTCAAGTTCACAGACCGACAAACTATTCATTTGGTTGACGAACAACATGAACGACCCCCCCTGAACAATGCTTAAATTAACTCACAGCTCACTGGGTGGGAAGTGCCAAATTAATTGTTGCCATGGGGATAGTTGCTATGTGATACACACACTAACATAGTTTAAGTACACACAACTAATGTGGAAGTTAAACCAACACAATGAGGTGACGACTGAATTACTCAAGCTTCATCTTTTCATTCTCACTGCAGTGTGATGTATTCCTGTGTATATTTCAGTTTTGCCTAACACATTAAGTGCAATATGGATGTTAACGTGTAATTTTTAGTATTGTTTAGTATCGTATGTTTATTAGAATCTGAAAAAGCTGTTCTCGTAGCTATTTTTGTGAATTCGTTCAACAAAACAATGACATTGTCTATACGCTCTTGCACTGGTTGTTCTGGTACGTACATACAAGCGGTTTTATTATTTTTGTGTCTCGTGAGTACTGTTTTGTGACATTTTAGTTTATGATAAATCAGATTTTGAGTTGGTCCACTGTATGAAATATCGAACATCAATATTAAAATGTATATATTTTCATCCATACCTTTAATGCTTTCATTTTTATTAGAATAATGTGAACGCAGTTGAAATATTTTTGCTATGAATAGTATTGGATATTCAGAGATGGACTCTTATGATGGTATCACAGTAATTAAGTCACGTATGCGTTTATCAGTCCACAGACAACGTGTATTTATGCCGTGTAGATACGGCGAAGTCTTTTTTTTTTGACTTTTTTGCTGCAAGAAATCTTTTATAATTTGATAATCAAAAGATTTTGATTTTAAATTTATTTAAAATTTATTAACTCATTTATTAACAACTTTACAAGTTGAGACAATTAAATACACTATAATCTGGTTTGCTCTAAAAAGTTACAAAATTGCTATAAAAGTTACGATTTAAAATTATACGGCATTTACAGCATAATACATAGTGTGTCACTCATATTTACAATTTTGAGTATATATACATAAATGAGGATTACAGTAAAAAATTATTTAGAATTACAAGAAACAACATTCTGGGAAAATCACTATGAACTTCAGTTTGCAACCAACTTGGAAAATTCCTTAAAATAAAGTGGCTAACAGTATGTCCCCAGCATAAAAAATGTATAAAATATAGATAAAAAACAAACTGGAAAGAAAGAAAAAAAAATTAATTAGGCAAAATTTATAATACATTCATTTTTATGCCTAAAATGGAAAAAATTTCATTTAAATCACCGCGAGGAATTTTGCCAATGTCTTTAACGATTAAAGATATGGAGCGCGAGTGACGTTGATGCATTCAGCACTGGTATCTCTTAGCCTCTATTACGATTGATGTACGTTGCTACAGAAATTCACCTGGCAGATGTTTCGTACAACACAATAACAGGCAAAACTTAAAAGTACATAACCAAAGGAATTCACCCATAAATTGTCATGACAACACTGTCACACTATAAATGTTCAACCTATTCTCTGACAAGATTTTTTTCTTTACTGCAAACGTTTCATGCGATTTTTTCTTTTGAGATTTTCTATGACTTTCTCAGTAATTTCAACAAAAGTTTTGAATCTGACATTTTTAACACATCATGATCAGCATTAAATACAATTTTTATCCAAAAACAATCAAAAAACAACTATTATTCAGAAAGTTGACGAAACTTGATGAAGAAAAATAAACAGGTTAAAAAACGATTAGTCAGCAGAAATTTGGAAGCAGAAATAGTAATCAATACACCAAAGAAAAGAAAACATTTCCCTTCCGACAGATCGATTGATTTATTGTTATCTGATTTAGTTTTTTACTCTTTCCTCAGTTTTATTTCATAATAGTTGCAATAAAACAAATAAACACAATTGGCCATATTGCTCGCTTGTTCTAATTAAATTTCGCTGGAATGATAAAGAGATGTTTATGGTCGATTAAGTTGATTCACACTTACGGTTCTGTTGTACATGCTATAACAAATGCTATAAATAAAAAGTTTCAGAATCAGTTCTGTCGTAAATTTTATTGTAAAAAAAATATATCATAAAATCATCTATCTATGATAAACGGATATAGTCAATAAATTACCAACAAACGCACAATGTCTGAGATTCATCATATGGTCTGAAAAACAAATTACAATTCAATTATATTTTGATGAGGTAAAATTGAAAAAACATTTTAGCAGACAATTAGTCTCCGAAAATATATCCCATATTGTGTCCACAAAATCACAGACATTCCCATCAAATTCCCTGTGTTCGACAGCACAAACCTAACTTTTGAGTTTGCTGCATGGTCATATTCCATATTCATTTTACAAACACTTGATTCGATTGATGATTGCCATGGCAACCAAAAAGTGAAAATTGATACTTCCTCTCAAGGGAGAAAAAAACATATTGATAGCAACAATGTGCAATATGACTAAAGCTTATTTGGAAGGAATATTGATTCCATGATGCCTCACTCAATCACTTGAAGGATGTGCAAAATAGTTTTTATAATCAATAGTGCAATACACTGAATTTCATAAAGGCATGAATGTTTTGTTTTTATATAAAATATTTAGAAATATTTTTTAAATCTAAAATGCCAGTTGAAATAACTTGACCAATCACATTATAATGTGTGGCAGACTATCCAATGTCTGAAGGAAACTCGCAAAGACTTATGGGTAATGAACGGGTATTACCAAATGCTAATGAAAGCACTCATTTTGGCTTTAAAAAAAAGCGTGAGGGTCTTCCAGAGTAAAAGTTTTATAAAGATTTCATAAATTTCTATAAAAACATTCACGCCTTCATGAAATTCACTGTACTATAGTGAGAAGAAAATGTTACGGTATGCTGTGTTTTCATATAAACATTTCTTGCAAAAATATTCTACCATGTCACTCCTTCAATGTAAACATCAAAACTAATTTCTTTATTTAATTTGTTCAAAAAGTAAATATTTGTGCATTTAACCCAAACCCCTCTTTTAAATGAATGATCGATATCACTCGAATACTCCACAGTCACATGACCTATTATGACAACAACAACAAAAATTTTCTTTTGTCTGAAAAAATTAAAAATCTATTGATTGACGTTTAATTTGTTTACTATTTTTAATTTCAATTTTCACATATTTCAGGTAGAAAGAAATCAATCAATTCATTCTTGCTGTTACCATGGTGACCATATTAAAGCTTTTATATCCAGTTTGTAAAATACTGAATTCAACATTTTTTTCATTACCGGTATGTTATTTTTTTCATTGAACATTGTCACGCGCTTTTGATGAGATTTTATTGAAAAAAGCACACTATAAATGAATTATTATTATTATTATTATTATTCCCCTGGACTCTATGATACTTCCATGGTATTTTTCAGTACACATTGTATTGGGTTCTGAACTACCTGGGCCAATGTTTTCCATGGTATTTTTCAGTACACATTGTATTGGGTTCTGAACTACCTGGGCCAATGTTTTCCATGGTATTTTTCAGTACACATTGTATTGGGTTCTGAACTACCTGGGCCAATGTTTTCCATAGGATTTTTCAGTACACATTGTTTGTGATTATGAACTACCTGGGCCAATGTTTTACATGGTATTTTTCAGTACACATTGTATTGGGTTCTGAACTACCTGGGCCAATGTTTTCCATGGTATTTTTCAGTACACATTGTTTGTGATTATGAACTACCTGGGCCAATGTTTTCCATGGTATTTTTCAGTACACATTGTATTGTGTTCTGAACTACCTGGGCCAATGTTTTCCATGGTATTTTTCAGTACACATTGTATTGGGTTCTGAACTAAACATTGGTCTATTCAGTCCCACATCATGTATTAACACCACTTCAACACTTTCTTTATCTTGTTTAACGTTCGTTTTTACGCATAACATAAAATCTCGCAGTGAACAAAAATGATCTCTTATCACTCATAATTTACAGATTATCCAAACTAAAATATTACTTCATTTGAAGCCCCTTTTCGCACATGAATTTCCATCAACTTAAAAAAGAAAGGTTCCACCTACACAAACTTAGCTGAAAGACCCACATTATGTTCGATAAGAGTTCAAAATGTCAAAAATAATGCCAGGGATTGAACTTCACGAACGTGTTGAAGGCAAACACCTTAGTGCCTATACATATTCCCAGTTTTATAAATTTTTGCCTTCGAATGGGTTCCCATGTTTAAAGCGAGGGAGTCGTCACCTGCGCGTGCGTCAGATGGCCATAGCGTGTCATTGTTTACAAACAAGTGTCTACCCATGATTCTTTGCGGTATTAGTGTGTGTTGTTATCGTCGATTAGGACTAAATTCCTGCGCGTGCGCAGGTGACGACCCTCTCGCTTTACACTGCAAAAAAAGGCATGTGAAATATGAATTGTTTGTTTACATGAAATTCACAGTACACTTCAAAAATTAATGGCCAAGTTTTGAATGACAACTATTATTTGGCCATTAACCATACAATTTTGTCTTGATGGTAATACTCAGTAACTCAGTAACAGTATTGATATCTTTATAAATCTGGGGGAAGGGGGGGGACTGGTTCCCACCGTCTAATGATTGTTTTATATTCTGTATCAAGCATAAACCTTAAAATATTTTAAGGTCTATGTATCAAGCAAACCTGAACAATGCTTTGACCCCCCCTCCCTAAGGTAATACCGGTAGTATCATCCATTTGTTTCCAAGGTTAAAGTATCCCCTCACAAACAATGCCCAACCTCCCTACAATCAATAATACTATCTTCTGTTTGTTCAAATACTAAACTTTAACAAGGTCAAAACACATACATTTGTACAATAGAAATGTACAAGCATAATTGATGGTCTGTGGTCAATCACAAGTTTGCTTGGTCAGATGCATGTTAGTACTCAAAAATGTAAATTATGGCACTATGTTTATTCTAATACTGTAAACTACTTTCGCTTGAAATTAATTTTCGCTATTTTTGTTGAAGGCATGATTTAGTGAAAATAAATATATATACTTTTTTTCCTATATTTTACATTCAACTCGTCAAAAATTAGTGAAAATGAATTCCATACAAAACAACCCAAAAAGTCTTTTCGGTGAAAATTAATTCCAGCTAAAATAAAGTATTTTACAGTATGTAAAAAAAAAGTTACAATGAAGTAAATATTGCTAAAGTACGTGCATGCGAGTCCTGTTGTTTTCATCGCTTGAAGTTTGAGGTCAAATTCTTTATTTCACAGTATTAATTTATCCAACTACAAGATATACATTGAAGCTAGGAAACCATTCGATTTTAATTGCAAGTTGTTGTGCTATACTGTGTTTTTGTAATAAATTATACGCCTTCCAGTGATGCCTGTCTTTGTTCGTTTATTGTGTCCTTTATTTAAGAATATCTGAAGTTGAAGCTCGTGAAACGAGTACAAAATACTCTCATAAATATGTGCCAAGAGTTGAAAAGAAACTGTAGTAAAACTATTTACGGTGTGATCAACTTGACGAGCAAATCAAAATTGTTCTGAGGTCATCATCACGTTCAGGCATGCATCCAGTCAACTTTAAGAAGTCGAAAACTACTAATAATTTTTTTCTTGCCTTTTTGCTCCTAGTTTACTGGTATATAAAATGGTATTTATTCAATTTCACAAATGTATGACAATGAAATTCACATGTCAAACTATGAAATTCACATGTCAAACAATGAACATCACATGCCAACTTATGAAATTTGCATGTCAAACCATGAAATCCACATGTCAAACCATGAAATCCACATGTCAAACTATGAAATCCACATGTCAAACCATGAAATCCACATGTCAAACTATGAAATCCACATGGTAAACAATGAACATCACATGCAACTTATGAAATTCACATGTAAAAGTAGGAAATTTGCATGTCAAACCATGAAAATTCATAAGTCAAATTAGGAAAATCACATGTTGAAGTATGAAAGTCACATGTCAAATTAAACAATGAAAGTCACATGTCAAACAATGAAAGTCACATGTCAAACTATGAAAGTCACATGTCAAACAATGAAAGTAACATGTCAAACAATGAAATCATTTCTAACATTGATATATAATGGAAACCACGTGTAATATGAGGGAACCCTGGTCACAACCAAGGTTAGTTAACCTAGAGTTGCATGGTTAAATGAGACACATGTGAACAAGGTGTCAGGGTTAAAAATATGGGACTCAATGGTACATGTAGGTGAATAAGTAGTGAATTGGTGTGAACCCTGAGTTAAATTTAAACTACCATGACATGTGAACAATTCACAGGTTTAACCCACTGATAAGAAATATTTACAAAGCAACCTAGCCCTCCATTTATCAGCCCATGAGGCTCTGACCTTGTTTTTATTGGAGGCGTATTAATTGTTTATGACTTTGATCAGACTTGACTGCCATAATTGTGACCTAAATCAAAGATCTGAAGAGCACAAGGTGTGAAGTACACACACTGCACAAATAACAATCTGGAAAAACGTAACCATCGCTCTTGGCAACCAAGACGGCCATTGTCTTTCAGCTTGTGATAAAATTACGTGGTATCAATATTTTTTGATATTCTCCCTCATTGTTTTGCATTTAATTTTAGTTGATTCACGTTTTTATATGGAGTAATAATCATAATATTCAGTAGTGTGTGTAATAGAAAAACAAGCGACCTTGCGGTTGGTCGAAAGAGCTCCACTGTAATTCCTAACTGTGAGTTGGAAAAGTAGAGTGGAGTGATGTTGATAAACATTGGCATCATAATAGAAACTGGTCAATGTATTACCCGGTATTACCAGTTTGAAGAAATAGAGATCGTGGAGTATAGGATATGGCCAGTCAGGACAAGCTTGTTAAAACTCAAAATAGAGATTAAAAAGAGAGCTACGCAATGTTGAAGATGTAATCAATCTATAATCTGATAGGCTGTGATCAGTAATGGCCCAGGTAGTTCAGAACCCTAGACACTATGTGTACTGAAAAATACCATGGAAAACATTGGTCCAGGTAGTTCAGAACTTAACACAATGTCTACTGAAAAATACCATGGAAAACATTGGTCCAGGTAGTTCAGAACTTCACACAATGTGTACTGAAAAATACCATGGAAAACATTGGTCCAGGTAGTTCAGAACTTCACACAATGTGTACTGAAAAATACCATGAAAAACATTGGTCCAGGTAGTTCAGAACTTAACACAATGTGTACTGAAAAATACCATGGAAAACATTGGTCCAGGTAGTTCAGAACTTCACACAATGTGTACTGAAAAATACCATGGAAAACATTGGCCCAGGTAGTTCAGAACCCAATACAATGTGTACTGAAAAATACCATGTAAAACATTGGTCCAGGTAGTTCAGAACTTAACACAATGTCTACTGAAAAATACCATGGAAAACATTGGCCCAGGTAGTTCAGAACTTAACACAATGTCTACTGAAAAATACCATGGAAAACATTGGCCCAGGTAGTTCAGAACTTAACACAATGTCTACTGAAAAATACCATGGAAAACATTGGCCCAGGTAGTTCAGAACTTAACACAATGTCTACTGAAAAATACCATGGAAAACATTGGCCCAGGTAGTTCAGAACCCAACACAATGTCTACTGAAAAATACCTTGGAAAATATTGGTCCAGGTAGTTCAGAACTTAACACAATGTCTACTGAAAAATACCATGGAAAACATTGGCCCAGGTAGTTCAGAACTTAACACAATGTCTACTGAAAAATACCATGGAAAACATTGGCCCAGGTAGTTCAGAACTTAACACAATGTGTACTAAAAAAGACTACCTTCCAACTGTTACAGTTGTCTAATAGCAGCAAAACATATAAACATTGAAATGACCTTGACCTTGACCTAAAATTCATTTTTGAAAAACTTTGACCCTGGTAGTTCAGTCCCAACAATATACTTGTCCATGTATTATACATAGCCCATATATAACATATGGTAAAGTGGGAAAAATAAAAAATAAATCACAAAAATTTAGTAACTTTCACAAAAATAGAGATATTTCACCAAATGAACAAATTTTAAAGACACTTGCATATGGTCTCATGGAATTAGTAAGTCAGAATCTAGTCCATATCAAGAACATTTAGCCAAATTTCAATACAATCTGACAAGCAGTTGTTGAAAAAAATCATTTTTAACCAAAAATGACAAAAATATTCCCTAAAAATAGAGATACATGTATGGTGTGATCAAAGTGATCTAGCCTACGGTTTGAGAGAAAAAGTCGCTTGAATAAAAGTTGATGAATGATGGACAGGTCCAGTCAATCCATGAGTTCCACCTGGTCATCTTCGAAGACAGCAGAGCTAAAAAGTCTATGTGTAGTACAGAATGCATAACTTTGGAGTGTACCATAAGGGGGGGGAGGGCAATGGCAGATAAACTGCATAAAATATTTTTTCCTTCACTTAGTTTTGTGTTAATTTTTTTCATGATGAATTGCTATAATTTTTGTTTCCAGTATAATTTTTTTTAGCATGTAGAATTTATTTCTTTATGTTGCAGAATTATTTTTTTCGTGTACATTTTTTTTTCTAATTTTGCTTTTCCAAGTTTCTGATGGTTCAATCCCCTAGATACAAATAACACACACTGTGGGTGAATTTGAACTAATTTTAAAATTAAAGGAGCAACACTGTAAAAGGTGGTGGTCTTTGCACCACACGTACATAAGATACAGGTCTCATATGAACAAAGATGTCGACTTTGACTGTTATGCAAACCAACTGATATGTTACCAAGCTTTAACTATGTAATTTCTTTGGTGATTAAAAAGTATTAAAGGAGTCATTGGCGGTAATTAGTGCACGTTGCGCTCAGGTCAAGACTCCTGATATCCATTAGTAGGGTGCACTGGATTATGGAAAAATCAATATTTATCAACACAAATGTTGCACATATGCTGCGCCATTTAAGTCACAGTTTATTGGTACTATACAAGCTGCAATAAGTTCAACTGCACAATTTATAAACACACGTTATGCTTATTTGACATGCTAAATGACAGCGATTTCCTGTGGTAACTCTGATGATCGTTATCTAATTGGCATTTTGCCCTATGCATACAAATGATTGTGTAATGTAAACTACAGGAATTGACAGTTGGATGACGTGCTCCGGAAAGACCTATCAATGATTATAGATGACTGCTGTGACTTTTCAAAGGTAAAATGAGTTGAATGCGTGTGAAGTACGGCGACATTGAGCAGGTTACAATTGATTGGCTGGTAACAATTTGGGATTATTTAAAACTGAGTATCAGAGCAATTAGATTGGCTGAATGAACCTGGGATATTCCATGAAATGTTAGTATGATGTTTTGGTTGGATAACTTAGGTTATGGAACATTCCATTATTAAAACAGGTATCAGAGCAATTGCATTGGCTGATCGAACCTGGGATATTCCATTAATTGTTCGTATGATGATTTGGTTGGATGCCACAGGTTATGGAACATTCCATTATTAAAACAGTGAATCAGTGCAATGATACTGGGATATTCCATTAAATGTTAGTATGATGATTTGGTTTGAGAACAAATGTTATGGAGCATTCCATTATTAAAACAGGTACAAGAGCAATTGGATTGGCTGATCAAACCTGGGACATTCCATTAATTGTTGGTATGATGATTTAGTTGGATAACATACATTGTGTATGTTATGGGACATCCATTATTAAAACAGGTACAAGAGCAATTAGATTGGCTGGTCAAACCTGGGATATTCTATTAATTGTTGGTATGAAGATTTGGTTGGATAACATAGGTTATGGGATATCCATTATTAAAACAGGTATCAGAGCAATTGGATTGGCTGATCAAACCTGGGATATTCCATTAATTGTTGGTATGATGATTTGGTTGGATGCCATAGGTTATGGAACATTCCATTATTAAAACAGTGAATCAGTGCAATGATACTGGGATATTCCATTAATTGTTAGTATGATGATTTGGTTGGATAACTTAGGTTATGGAGCATTCCATTATTAGAACAGCTATCAGAGCAATTAGATTGGCTGATCAAACCTGGGATATCCCATTAATTGTTGGTATGAAGATTTGGTTGGATAATGTAGGTTATGGAACATTCCATTATTAAAACAGGTATCAGAGCAATAGATTGGCTGATCAAACCTGGGATATTCTATTAATTGTTGGTATGATGATTTGGTTGGATAACATAGGTTATGGGACATCCATTATTAAAACAGGTATCAGAGCAATTAGTTTGACTGATCAAACCTGGGATATTCCATTAATTGTTGGTATGATGATTTGGTTGGATAACTTAGGTTATGGAACTTTCCATTATATCTAGAATGATGTACATCTATGTATAACAATTCAGAATAAGTCATGTATTAGAAATAAAAAGGGGGAGACATACCCAGCCCAAAAAAGAACATTTCTTCATGGAATGTCTTAGATACCAAACAGAAAGACAAAAGTTATTTAATAATATCAATATTCCAGAGGAATTAAAAAGTGATGTCTAGACATTTGAATATATTATAAGTTCAATAGAAGACATAATAATAACACAAATTGGTGAATATTTGAAATCAGAGATAGCAATAACAGACATTTTAATTTAATACATTTTGTATTATTATAAATTAAAACTTTCTCATCATCAAAACACAACAGTCAAATAAACAAATATTGATTGATTGTTATTTAGGTCAACCTCTGGCACGTTATTCTGAATGAAACTTTAGTAAGCAGGAAGTACAAACAACTTGGCAGCTAATGCTTTGATTGCAGTAACACACTCCCCAAACAAGAATGTTTCAATTGACCAGGCATATATCAGAAATCATCCACAAATGTGTTTATCATTACCATTTATTGCCCATTAAAACTGGCACAACATAATATGGTAACCATAGCAACAACTAGCTTGTTTTATAATTGTAGTGTTAAAATTTGTTAATTATTTTACAGAAAATTGATGCTTACATGGTCACAGTAATTTTACTTTATTTGATGAAATATTGTACATAATTTCAATAATCATAAAGATCTGATGTTTCATTTTTAAAATATTTTTGATATTCCTCTTTTAACAATTTAGACATGAAATACATATTATATGAAATTCATATAAATAGTATTTTATAGTAAATTTGATTTGTGGTTTCAAAATGACATCAATCACCTGCCTGGAAATTATAGGGAATTCCCCCATTTTAAAAATAAACAAAAAACTCCATGTAGACTTCCCAGTAGGCACAAATCTGAATTTGAACTACCAAGGAAACTACAAATATCTTAATCTTCCAAGCATACCCATGAATCTTAGACTCCCTCGCATCAAAACAAATCTTAAACTCCCTAGCTTGCACATAAATCATAAACTCCCTAGCATACATACATCTTAATCTCCTTTGCATGCATATGCATCATAATCTCCCTAGCATGTATACAAATCTTAAACTCCCTAACTTGCACTTATATCTTAAACTCCCTAGCATACGTACATCTTAATCTCCTTTGCATGCATATGCATCATAATCTCCCTAGCATGTATACAAATCTTAAACTCTCTAACTTGCACTTATATCTTAAACTCCCTAGCATACATACATCTTAATCTCCTTTGCATGCATATGCATCATAATCTCCCTAGCATGTATACAAATCTTAAACACCCTAACTTGCACTTATATCTTAAACTCCCTAGCATACATACATCTTAATCTCCTTTGCATGCACATGCATCATAATCTTCCTAGCATGTATACAAATCTTAAACTCTCTAACTTGCACTTATATCTTAATCTCCCTAGCATACATACATCTTAATCTCCTTTGCATGCATATGCATCATAATCTCCCTAGCATGTATACAAATCTTAAACTCTCTAACTTGCACTTATATCTTAAACTCCCTAGCATACGTACATCTTAATCTCCTTTGCATGCACATGCATCATAATCTCCCTAGCATGTATACAAATCTTAAACTCCCTAACTTGCACTTATATCTTAAACTCCCTAGCATACATACATCTTAATCTCCTTTGCATGCACATGCATCATAATCTCCCTAGCATGTATACAAATCTTAAACTCCCTAACTTGCACTTATATCTTAAACTCCCTAGCATACATACATCTAAATCTCCTTTGCATGCACATGCATCATAATCTCCCTAGCATGTATACAAATCTTAAACTCTCTAACTTGCACTTATATCTTAAACTCCCTAGCATACGTACATCTTAATCTCCTTTGCATGCATATGCATCATAATCTCCCTAGCATGTATACAAATCTTAAACTCTCTAACTTGCACTTATATCTTAAACTCCCTAGCATACGTACATCTTAATCTCCTTTGCATGCACATGCATCATAATCTCCCTAGCATGTATACAAATCTTAAACTCCCTAACTTGCACTTATATCTTAAACTCCCTAGCATACATACATCTAAATCTCCTTTGCATGCACATGCATCATAATCTCCCTAGCATGTATACAAATCTTAAACTCCCTAACTTGCACTTATATCTTAAACTCCCTAGCATACATACATCTTAATCTCCTTTGCATGCATATGCATCATAATCTTCCTAGCATGTATACAAATCTTAAACTCTCTAACTTGCACTTATATCTTAAACTCCCTAGCATACATACATCTTAATCTCCTTTGCATGCATATGCATCATAATCTTCCTAGCATGTATACAAATCTTAAACTCTCTAACTTGCACTTATATCTTAAACTCCCTAGTATACATACATCTTAATCTCCTTTGCATGCATATGCATCATAATCTTCCTAGCATGTATACAAATCTTAAACTCTCTAACTTGCACTTATATCTTAAACTCCCTAGCATACATACATCTTAATCTCCTTTGCATGCATATGCATCATAATCTTCCTAGCATGTATACAAATCTTAAACTCTCTAACTTGCACTTATATCTTAAACTCCCTAGCATACATACATCTTAATCTCCTTTGCATGCATATGCATCATAATCTTCCTAGCATGTATACAAATCTTAAACTCTCTAACTTGCACTTATATCTTAATCTCCCTAGCATACATACATCTTAATCTCCTTTGCATGCACATGCATCATAATCTTCCTAGCATGTATACAAATCTTAAACTCTCTAACTTGCACTTATATCTTAATCTCCCTAGCATACATACATCTTAATCTCCTTTGCATGCATATGCATCATAATCTTCCTAGCATGTATACAAATCTTAAACTCCCTAACTTGCACATAAATCTTAAATCCCCTAGCATACACACAATCTTCAATTCACTAGCATACACACAACAACCAGTTCAAACTATATTATAACATCACACCCAATATAACATATTTTTCACTGCAGCCTGTTAACTGCACAGCTCCAATTAAACTCAATTCAGTTCCGTTTTTGTTTAATGGGGATATGCATGACCTGAGACCATAAAATCATGGCTGAAGCAAACACAGATTATTTATATTTTGAATTACTAATACCACCATAAATACACTGTTATTGACTTGTATCAATAACTATTTATTGTTTTTATGATAAGAATAATATTGTATCAATTTATTTATATAGTCTGCATACATGATTTACTCCGACCATAGATTCTCCATTAGAGGGATACGAAACAGCCGGCAAATATCAAAGGAACCGACAAGACAGGATGTACAAGCTAGTTTTGCGTAAATTAGTTTTGTCCCGCTATGCTCCAACGTGGATAACTTCCTGTGACGTCACAGTGCAAACATAAACACATTCAGTTTTGTCTGCCCGACGCTCGCTTGCAGTGTACGTTTTTAGCTTTCCTGCCGAATTCCGCAATTTTCCCGACGATTATAATTGTTGAAGTTTCTTTGAAGAAGTCTTAGTTATGCTGGGTCTACTACTGGAGAGTCTATGTTTTGACATACATACTATAATTTTTGTGATCACGACAGATTGTCATGCATACGAGTCAGGTAAATTTTTTCTTTCATGCATCTCGGTGAAAACAGTTTTTTTTACAACAAGAATTTTATACAAACACTCAAATTATTAAATAGCTGGCAATAAATGTTTATTATTTTTGCATGTATCATATTGTTCTACTGGAATTAATTTTCGCTAAAGGAATGATTCAGTGAAAATAAAATCCAGCGAATATATCTGTTTTCCTATAATTCACATTCAACTCATTCAAAAATCAGTGAAATTAAATTCCATGAAAAACACACAAAAAGTCTTCTCAGCCAAAATTAAATCCAGTTAAAATAAAGTATTATATGGGAGTCTAATGTTTATGTTAGACTGTATTTATGATCACACGGTGATTTGCATAATCTCGTGTTGGCATCAGTTTCTCAGTTTTATCTGCGTCAGCGGTTATGTTTGTTGCAAGTTGAAGTTTATTTCTGGATTCTGTACGAATTTACACCAACTTTTCGCACGATGGAGAATTCTACAGTTAATACCAGACGACGGGGTCGTAAACGTGGAGTGCCTACTGCACCCCAAACAACAGAGCCAGTGTTGCCGGCATTTTGCAACAGTCACTGAAAATCTGTTTCATACGACAGCAGAGAAATTTTCTCCATTACAAAATTTTGCGAATTTTTCGAAAAATTTTCTCCTGTGAAATTGAAGCTGTTTAAAGTACGTAAGTTTGAATTACGGTTTTGTCGCGCGCAGTTATCTAACATGAACAAATTTTACTTTCTGTATGATGTTCTCTAAGCTAGTTTGTAATTTCAGACATTGTTTTGATAACCACGAGTTGAGTCCTGAGAGACTAGATCGGTTTCTGTAGCAACCGTGACGCTATATCCAAACGTTCGCTACATTGTTTCCCATTGCGTTCTCGCAGTATTTGTCTGTTTACCGCCCAAAATTCCCACCAAAGTTCTGCCTCGTGTTAGTCGCGTGTCACTCCTAATATGGAATGACAGCGCTATGTTTCGTTTGTATGCGCCAATCATTAGCGTTGTTTTATTTTCGGAACGTTTTGGCATGATATATTCTAGAGTACAAACACGTGTTTGGCACTTCTCCGATTAGCTGTCACCGAGACAAATGCCGCTCTAACGTTGACAATTACATTAACCAGGCAAAGCGCTGTCGTGAGAAGTCCGATTCAGGCCGTCGCTGTAATTCCTTCTATGGTAGCTTCGCAACTTGATGCTCGTTATGCACACCCTCCTTTCTATGCTCTCTACGATGCCAACTCCTCATGGAGCTATTATTTAGCGATCTATATTTTATACCAAGAAGTATTTGCTGTACAACATATTGATGTTCATGTTGAGTACAAATAAACCAATTTGAATTATATCTCACGTCTGTTCAACTCAAGAAAACACAACGCAATCGATGTCCGTTTCAATAACAATTCCGCATGATTAGTCAGTTCGTTTTATGTGACGAAAAGAACACCCCAACGCCTAGTTTTGCGATATAAACTTATCCACCACACAAATTTGGTGCCGAGACCAGGATATTCAATACTGATTCATCATGCCTCGAAGAATCCTGAACAAAGCAATAGATAGACTGAACAAAGTTGTGACTCAATTAAATATCGCGTTGACACTTGCTGAGGATAGAATCCAAGACTTTGAAGTCACTGACAACAAATCTGAAGTATATCGGCTGATCAAAGTAAGCATACTAGCACTTGACAATCGTATCTCAAACTTACAAAAGGCCTGCGACGAAGTCAGAAATTATGCCGATGTTCTGGACGCAGAGTTTACGGAAACTGAAGAAATCGAACTCAAATTACTAGAGAGGTTTAGTTCGATCAATTTATTCCTGACAGAAAACAAGCCAGCGAAGCAAGAATTACATCCAGTCCCACAACTTGGTCAACACGAAGTAAATCAACAACCAATCCCTCCAGATGATCAACAAGCACCGGTCCAACAGCTCGTACCACCGCCGACACCTCAAGTCGTACCGCCGCCGACACCTCAAGTCGCACTGCCGCCGACACCTCAAGTCGTACCACCGCCGACACCTCAAGTCGTACCGCCGCCGACACCTCAAGTCGTACCGCCGCCGACACCTCAAATCGTGCTGCCGCCGACACCTCAAGTCGTACCGCCGTCGACACCTCAAGTCGCGCCCCCAGTACCGACGTTTCAAGTCGCGTTTCAACCACCTGTACAACAGTTCGATCAACCCGCTAATGCACCAGTGCCTCAAGTAGAAGTTACACAAAATAACTTTTTGAACAATTCAATTCCAACAGCTCATATTTCAGGTATGAATCCACAATACACTCAATTTAATTCTATTCAATTGCCACGTATTGATTTGCCCGTCTATTCAGGCGAGTATACGGGGTGGGCTGAATTTTGGGATATGTTCAATGCTGCTGTAGGTTTAAATCCACAACTTAGTCCTATAATCAAATTTGCTTATTTGAAAAGGTCGTTAGAGGGGGAGGCTTTAGAAGTAATAACCGGCTTAGATCTTACTATAGTAAATTACAGTTTGGCACTCCAGCTTTTGACCGAACGATTCGGCCAGCCACATCAAATTATCGCTGCTCACATGCGTGCATTACGCACAGCAGACGCACCCAATTATGATGCCAATTCTTTACGGAAATATCATGATACCCTGGAAAAGCACATCAGGGCACTTCGTTTATTAGGTGTACCAGAGGCGGGCTATGAGAAACTCCTCATACCCATGATACTGGATACATTCCCAATTCAATTTCAACAAAGTTTAGCGCGATCCAACCCAAGCGGGGAATGGACGTTAGTCACACTCAGTCAGCACATGTTACATGAGGTTAAAATCCTCGCCATAGGTCAAGTAGATTACGACACAAACCCTTCAGCAATACATGCTTTCACCCAGAGTACACATGACTCAACACAGTTCAAGTCCAAACGATATGGGCGTCGTAATTACAATAATACTGACAATTCTTACAGTGGTACCACATATTCTGATCAACAGAAACAAAACCATGTCACACAAACTGATCACACTCATGGTAGAACACAAATTGGTGACAGAACCCCACATTGCATATATTGCAAAGGCAAGCATTACACCACAAATTGTACAAATATTTCAACTAGGAAGGATCGAGTCGAATTTATTACCCAAAACAAACGATGCTTTAATTGTTTGGGAAAGCACATGTTGTCTCAATGTAAGTCTCATTTCACTTGCCGTGTTTGTAAGAGTAAACATCATACGTCAATTCATTTTGATAAATCTGGAACTGCGCAAACAAATTCAACGAATTCTAGCACGGCAAACTCGCATTTTTCACATTCAGCAAATACTGGTGAACAATCGCGTTTTACCGGGAGTGACTCAAAAATTAACTCTGACAGTCCGCGACGCGCAATGCTTCAAACCGCACGAGTTAGTACGCATTTTCGAGGTACTACCTGTGTTGCTACCCTCCTATTTGACAATGGCAGTGATAGAAGCTTTGTCACAAACTCTTTCGCACGTAAACTAGGTGTAATCCCAAATTATAACGAATTATTGAGTCTGAATTCGTTCTCCAATCCGCGTTCCGGTGTGCAGTCCATACCGAGAACCACGCTGTCACTACAAAGCAAAGATGGCATTAAATCCCCGATCGATGTACTGATGGTCGACTGTATTTCCGAGGGATTGGAGAACACTGTAACTTACGATATTGCACGTTTGCCACATTTGAGAGGTCTATCGTTGGCCTATCCGCCGTCAAATCGATCCACATTAAACATCGATATTCTGATAGGCGCCGATCACTATTGGGATTTTGTTACACACAACTCACACATAGTTAGGGGCAAACCAAACGCTATACCGACTGTCTTTGGGTACCTATTGTCAGGGCCTTTCACTACACACAACAGGACAAACAAAACAAATTCATTCACCATTGCTTCTATCCGAGCACATGACAGTGTAATGGATAAAATGATTGCTAGTTACTGGGACCTGGAGTCAGTGGGTGTTAAAGGTACGATTACAAGACAGCAGGCACTCAACATTACACATGAACAACAATACAAAGAATATACCGAAAAATCCAAAATTGAAAATAATATTTCGACCCCAAAAGTGTCCGAGAAATGTGCCCAGTGTCCGACCACTGGTACGAGTGACATCGTTAGCGATCGACCGCTACTTTGTACTCCCCCAAGTCAATCCAGAGGACATGTCAATTCGGAGAACGAAATTAGTCCTCATTTTCATAAATCAGCAGAAGATTTCATAAAAACTGCTGAAACAGTGTCAGGAGATATCATCGATACAAACCGCGAACCTCCTGAGCTACAAAACTCCAAAATTAATGATCAGATCGTTTCGTTACATGTCGCCTCTGAATCTGACAATTTACTCGGCCACCATTTTGAACTTCACAATGAGCCAAACATCGCACCGAAGGAGATTATTCACGCAACTGAATCAAACTCAGAACCTAGTCTTGAAAAGATTATCGATATTCGCCGTTTCAACGATCTACATCGTCTGTTGAAAGCAACTGCTTATATATTTCGTTTCATTTCGAAACTCAAATCCAAATTGAACCACACTCCGAGTAATTTGTCAAGTAGACTTGCTCTCTCAACACAGGAGATATACGACGCGGAACACGCTTGGTTGACATCGATTCAGTCAACACATTTCGGAGACGTTGTCAGTTCTATTCGGAGACAACAATTTAGACATGGCGTACTTCAAAAACAACTTAAACTATTTCTTGACGATAAGTCAATACTGCGAATTGGTGGTCGGCTTCAGAATACCGACTTTCCTTTCGAAACCATGCATCCAATACTCCTTCCTGGTAAACATCGGTTTACTACGCTCATAATTCTTGATGCTCATCATTTATTAAACCACGGTGGGCCGTTAACCACAGTTAACAAAATTCGGGGAAAATATTGGATCACCGCGATTCGCAGACATGTGAATTCTACATTGAGATCTTGTGTCGTTTGTAAGAAGGTCGATGGAACTCCATTTCCCCTTCCTACTCAAGCTCCACTTCCTGATTTTCGAGTGAAGGAAGCAGTCCCATTCGAATTCTGCGGAACAGATTACACGGGACATTTGTTCGTTAGGGACCAACACACTGGTCTTTCTAGTAAAGTTTATGTACTAATTTTTACGTGCGCCTCAACTCGATGTATTCACTTAGAATTAAATCAAGATTTGACCGCCGCATCATTCATTTTGGCTATGCGACGTTTCACTGCTCGACGGTCAACGCCCCGGAAAATGATCTCAGATAACGGTTCCACATTTATAGCCGCCGCTAAGATTTTGAAAGGACTCGAGTCCAGTCCTGAGGTACAAAACTATCTTACCAAAAATCGTATATCGTGGCGTTTTAATCCTAAACGAATGGCGTGGGCCGGAGGCCTATTCGAGAGAATGATAGCCATAACAAAAAATTGCTTGAAGAAAATTCTAGGTCGTGCCAACGTGACTTTTACCGAACTATCCACAATTTTAGTCGAAGTCGAGTCGTCAATAAATGACCGCCCATTAACTCATCTCTCCGCAAGTGTCGAAGATTTAGCTCCACTGACTCCATCCCACTTGTTAAATGGACGTCAGATTAGAATGTTACCCCCAGCTATTCCTAGTGTTTCTGAACCCAATTTTGAGATTGATAATATTACTGCAAATAAAAGAGCTATGTATTTATCCTCCCTTCACAATGCTTTTAGTAAGAGATGGCAAAGAGAATATTTGACGTCACTAACTGAGCGTCACTTGAATCAAATCAAAGGGACAACCAATAATTGTATAAAGGTGGGGGATATTGTCCAATTACACCAGGACATCAAAAAACGATGTCATTGGTTACTAGGTCGTGTAACTAAATTGCTTCCAGGCAAGGACGGTATCGTCCGAGTAGTGGAAATACAGACCAAAAACGGCTCAACAAATCGTTCTATACGCCATCTTTATCCACTCGAACTAAATGCAGAAACACAAGAGAATACACTCTCAATTCCCGAGGAAGTTATTGGTAGTCCCTCCGTTGAAAATGAATTTTCTAGTCAAATCCACGACTTTTCTAGTCGGCCCGAACCAAGGGCTTCAGCGCTCAAAGCGAGCGAAAGTATACGGCAAATGTGCCGTGATGGTGTTGTATAACTTTGTAGAATTTTGAACTTTGTATTGCACTGTAACTTTATTTCAAGTTTTCAATGAGAATCATTTGTAAAGCAAAATCTGCAATGTGTTCATGATATACTGTATTGTTTTTGATATACATTGTACCGTGTTATTTGCTGTTTTAGCTAAGATTGAAACTCACAATTCATATCTGATGTTCAATGTGATTGACATGTGTTTATTGTTGAGAGTCTGTCATTTAAATTTCAGAGATTTATTCAAGTTAATTTTAAAATTTATCATGTTCGATTCAGGCTATCCCGAGATCTTCTCGTGATTTTTGCGCCCCGGAGTATGTCGCGCGCAGTTATCTAACATGAACAAATTTTACTTTCTGTATGATGTTCTCTAAGCTAGTTTGTAATTTCAGACATTGTTTTGATAACCACGAGTTGAGTCCTGAGAGACTAGATCGGTTTCTGTAGCAACCGTGACGCTATATCCAAACGTTCGCTACATTGTTTCCCATTGCGTTCTCGTGGTACTTGTCTGTTTACCGCCCAAAATTCCCACCAAAGTTCTGCCTTGTGTTAGTCGCGTGTCACTCCTAATATGGAATGACAGCGCTATGTTTCGTTTGTATGCGCCAATCATTAGCGTTGTTTTATTTTCGGAACGTTTTTGGCATGATATATTCTAGAGTACAAACACGTGTTTGGCACTTCTCCGATTAGCTGTCACCGAGACAAATGCCGCGCTAACGTTGACAATTACATTAACCAGGCAAAGCGCTGTCGTGAGAAGTCCGATTCAGGCCGTCGCTGTAATTCCTTCTATGGTAGCTTCGCAACTTGATGCTCGTTATGCACACCCTCCTTTCTATGCTCTCTACGATGCCAACTCCTCATGGAGCTATTATTTAGCGATCTATATTTTATACCAAGAAGTATTTGCTGTACAACGTATTGATGTTCATGTTGAGTACAAATAAACCAATTTGAATTATATCTCACGTCTGTTCAACTCAAGAAAACACAACGCAATCGATGTCCGTTTCAATAACAATTCCGCATGATTAGTCAGTTCGTTTTATGTGACGAAAAGAACACCCCAACGCCTAGTTTTGCGATATAAACTTATCCACCACAGGTTTACAATAAAAATGCAGGTTCGAATTTACTTTTCCTACGTTTTACTTTTACAATAAAAATGCAGGTGGTAATGTACTTTTCCTACGTTCAACTTTTGCAATAAAAAATGCATATCGAAATGTACTTTTCCTACGTTTTACTTTTACAATAAAAAATGCAGGTGGTAATGTACTTTTCCTACGTTCAACTTTTGCAATAAAAAATGCATGTCGAAATGTACTTTTCCTACCTTTTACTTTTACAATAAAAAAATGCAGGTGGTAATGTACTTTTCCTACGTTCAACTTTTGCAAGAAAAAATGCATATCGAAATGTACTTTTCCTACGTTTTACTTTTACAATAAAAAATGCAGAATGCAATGTACTTTTCCTCAATCAAATATAACTTTGGATAATAACATGTTTTCAACGCTGTTGTATAAATGTTTGCTTGAGCACTTTATATCAGGAAATTAGACTGATATGAGTGGTATATTGAAATGATATCTAGCCAATTATTTGACAGATATTAACAATTGCATTTCCTTTATTTAATAAACGAGTATTTAATTAGATTTTGTGTTATTATTATTCAATGCATTTATTTGTGTATCCGACTTGTATCGATGTTTGGACATTCCTAGCTGAAAAAAATTAAAATTAAAATAAATACTATTTTTATTTTATTTTATTGTTGTGTCATGTGTAACTGAAAGTTAGAATAGCAACAATTTTCATTTTTCGCAAATTTTCACTTAAGCTCCCTAGTTATAAATGTATACAAATTTAAGGCCCCTTAGCATGTAACAAATAGCTTTGTTTTAAGGAAGTGTTAACAATTACTGAAAGTCACAACAATTTTGGGTTTTTGGGAATTATGATTTTTAGTCACATTTTCAAAATTCCTATTTTTTGACCATTAGGAACAAAACAAACTTTAAATGTAATTAAATCTGTTAATTTCTACTTTTTTCTTTAACATAACCAACTCAATTCCTGGAGTTAACTCCCTAAGCACACAAATCCCAGATTGAACTCCTAGCCTGCATGTAAATCCTAGTTTCAACTCCCTAGCATGCATATAAATCCCAATTTGAACTTCCTCACATGCACACAAATCCCAGATTGAACTCCCTAGCCTGCATGTAAATCATAGTTTCAACTCCCTAGCATGCATATAAATCCCAATTTGTACTTCCTCACATGCACACAAATCCCAGATTGAACTCCCTAGCCTTCATGTAAATCCTAGTTTCAACTCCCTAGCAGGCATATAAATCCCAATTTGAACTTCCTCACATGCATCCTCACAAATCCTAATTTGATCTTCCTAGTGAAACAAATCTCAGTTTAAACTCCCTAGCACATACTTAAATCTCAGTTTAAACTCCCTAGCACATACTTAAATCTCAGTTTAAACTCCCTAGCATATACTTAAATCTCAGTTTGAACATATATATATCAATTACTGTAAAGAGGATAATTATTCACTGGGTTTAATTTTAATAATAGCTTATTTCGCTGACTGGAAAATGCGCTAAATTAAAACCCAGTGAATATGTAAAATTTAGCATACAACACATTATCTAAATGATGAAACCGTGAATTTAAAACCCACTGAATATGCCTGAAATGGTAAATCAGTGAAATTTAAACCCAGTGAAAATTAGTCATTTTACAGTATACAGTCCAGACAAAATACTACTCATCAAAAACACAATAGTTTAACATGCACACTATATTCAAGTAATTTAAAGTGGTCATTTTCTGCTTTAACACTCAACTGGAATTAATCTAATCTAAAATATTAACCTTTATACGACCATTGCATTGTTTGTTATCGACCACAATTCAAACAATGCTTTACTTCAAAATAAAATTCTGATCAAATTCAATGTTGCACCATATTCTTTTTTTTTTCTACCATCAAACTTTTCTGCACTCTTTTATTATATTCTTCAATGTTTCTGGAAATGAACCCTAATTTTGAAGCTAACTTTAATTTAAAATTTAATTTAATTTAAGTCAACTTTCAGTTTTTAGTAAAAAAAAAATTGGCCTCCTTTGGCTTAATTTCTGAAGTCAAGTGCAGACTATAAGCTAAACTATTTTATGAATTTTGAATTAAAAATATGTCTTACAATTAGATTTTCGTACCAGCTAGTTTTAAACTGGTACACAGGATTTGTTCTACTAACAGTAAAATATACGTTTTAAATTTCTATGGTCAAAATAAGTCATATTTTAATGATTTAGTATACAACAAATGAAATTTTTGGTAAAATATGTGCTTCCTTGGAGATGCACTCCCAATAGTTGTTTAAAGCAAGGCATGTATATTTAACATAATTTATGAAAGACGTCAACATACACGTTCTAATAAAGCATGTAACCCTTAACCCGCACAAATTACGAGACTTCAGTTGCCGCCATTTATCGGGTCTGGAGAAACTGCTTTCTCGGGTTCCATCCAAAATCATAGTCATATACAGTACAGTCCTGTACCAAGACTCACTCAAAATAATAACTTTAAATACTATTCAATTTTTTGTTTTTGGATAAACCTGCAAAAATTATTTAATTTGCTCATCCACATTACATAATTTTATCGGAGCTCAACAGCTCGAGCACGTGAAGCTCGGCTCCAATACACCATCAGGGATCACACTGCAATATTGATGGTCTGACATGGTTGGGTGGTATAAACGAGTGCCCATGTCAAGGATTGTATTCCAGCTTGGCTCTTAAAGCGGGGGAGTCGTCACCTGTGCATGCGTCAGATAGCCATAGCGTGTCATTTTTACAAACATCTACCCATGAACTTTTGCGTTTCTAGCGTGTGTCGTTATCGTCACTTGGGACTCAATTCCCGCATGTGCGCAGGTGACGACCCTCTCGCTTCAACAGGGCAAACTTTATACATATTCAGACATAAGCGTACAAATGTATAAACGCGTAAGAGATAATCCCTCGTTAATTAGTGAGATGAGTAATAAAATGCTGTCATGTAAACCAAGCATACCCCCCCCAAAAAAAATTGATTAAGACCTGTCGCTTATGGGAGAAACATTTTATCGAAAATCAACAAAAAAAACAAATGAATGAAATACGAAAAAATGTGAAAAAATTATGTCATTTAAAAAGTTTAAAGTATAACAGGAATGAATTTAGTGTAGTGTCTAAGAATTCTAGACAATATGACATTTTAAAATCGAGCCACGACAATTATGGCATCAGATCCACTGTTTGAATTACCACAATTTTAAAATAGACGTTATAGGATTTCAATCAACATCACTTCCTCACATTTGAAGTTTACAACTTCTGCTATAACTCTAAAATCATTGTAAAGTCAGTATATGTACCAACTTGACATTCTACACCAATATATCAGGTAAATAAGTTCAGATTTCAGACTTTTTGCATATTATCACATTTTTGAACCCTAAATATGAGAATTATCATGGCAGCAAGATGAAATGAGATGAAAATGGAGATGACAAAATGAATTCATCAATGTTGTGGGGAAGGTGTCATATGCAGTGGGGTCAGAATGTTCATCTGATTTTCCATAACACTAAGAAGTATATTATTATATATATTATTGAAATTTTTTGATATATAAGTTATTTTTCTTAAGAATTCACAGCCCATATTATTCAAATTGTAACTAAATTTTGTTATATTTAAATAATTTTTCCTCAGAATTCAATCGATATACAAATTGTGACTGAATTACGTGATATTTACATTATTTTTTCTAAGAATTCAGTCGATATTCAAATTGTGATTGAATTTTGTGATATTTACATTATTTTTCCTAAGAATTCACAGCCGATATTCAAATTGTGACTGAATTTTTGGATATTTATATTATTTTTACTAAGAATTCAAAGCTGATATTCAAATTATGACTGAATTTTGTGACATTTGTTTTTTCATCATGGGATAGTTGCCATATACAGGTCCCAGGCCTCAGCACCAGATGGACCGAGAACACATTTACAATATTAAAACCAAGTTGCACATGTTAGTACCTGCGGATAGCTAAACCAAACTATTTTACACCTTATATACCTAGAACACAATGTCAAAACAAAATAGCACATATTAACAAGTACCTGCGATTACAGCTAAACTGATCGAAGGTTAAGCCATATATTTGAGTAGAATGACTTTAAGTTCTAGTTAAACTCAAAATAAGTTAACTTCTTCATCACATTTCAGTTGATTTTTAATCTCATCCCACTTAGAAATTCATATTTATGACGGTCTCAGATGAACGCAAATCAAAGCGATGACAGAGATATGATAAAAATAACCATAACATCAAGAAAACCATACCTACCTCTAGCAGTACTGAGCGATGTCATAATGCTGGACGCTGACATTGTTAAATCAGAATACCGATATCTAATAACGTAATTATCCTACCCGGTTTCACATACGGCATATGGAAACATAACTATGTTGGTTCTGGACACAGAGATAGTTTGCAATACTAGATACACCAGCACAACTGGTACTACTGCAGTCGTGGATAGTGTCGCACGTCAATATGAAAGACCCCTACTTTATCCCCTGATTACACTATATGTGCCTAACCACGAAGGAATGTGTAACATATACAGATAGACAGCAAGAAACTATTTAACACATACCACCTGTTTCAACTTACCTGTGTCAACCATAACAAAACACCAAGTTCCTGCTAAATCAGGTGGCCTGACTACAAAATTTAACCTTGTACAATGCAGTTAAGGCCTTACCACAAAGATTGAGCATTGCTCGTAAAATACAATGTAACCAATCCTTGTTTATCTGGGCAGAACAATATATCTGCCAAGGTTTATTTGCTTGCCTGATCACCCTAAACTCTTAGTGTTTGCATAGTCTTAAGCTTCCTGCCGATGCCTGGTCTGCTGAACACCGGAACACTTTTAAATCACGACCAATCAAAATTCCAAACAGGCTAATCGACACTTGTAGGGGTCAATTTCCCTAAAACAATTACACCGACAAGAAAAAGCTAGAAAAGATCAGAGATCATTTTACACTTTTGGGTGAAGGCTTTTAATCAAAATTTAATCAAAATCTAGAATGCATTGAGATGCACTTCAAGATGTTTCTCAAGTGTTCACATGATATAGTTTGTTGTGTACTCAGAGCAACATAACTAGAGTATCATCCAGTGCAACAAAAAATAAAACTAGAGCTTGTCTTTCACAAATGAAGAAAATACAACTTGACTTGGAGTGGTTTATAAATTCATCATTTCAGAGGGGGGCATTACCCAAAATACAAAGCTTTTTGAAGAATTTGGCTATCATCAGCTAAAACATAAATTACACAAATCAAATGCTTTTCTTTCTTGACCAGTCAATATCACCTGATGTTGCCCTCGTGACTTATTCTCAATTGGTATGCTTCTGTCCTATGTTGAGCAACAGGGGATATATGCTGTTTTTTTATTGACCGGTCAATATTGGATGATATTGCCCTCATGACTGGTTCTCAATTTATATGCTTCTGGTTGTCTTACGATTGGTCAATAGGTGTGATATACTGTTTTTTTATTGACCAGTCAATATTCAGTGATATTGCCCTCATGACTATTTCTCAATTCGCATGCTTCTGGTCTCATGTCTGGTAAATCGGTATGCTGATTCCCTGATGCCAACATGACAGTTGATATTGTAAATATTGTTTGATGTTTTTGTAATCAGGAATACAGGCAATTATATGAAGAAATTTTAACTAAAACAATAATTTATCGATGTGTTTTTTGGCAAGTAACTATAATTTTGATTCTTGTAACTCATAACAGTTTTGGTATTCGCAAGATATCTGGGTCAGAAATTGTTAGCAAACAGCCAAACATTGGCAAGCAATTAAGTAAATTCGGCTGTGATTGAATTTTCATCAGCTTAGGGTGACAACAATCCCATTGAATCGCACACACGAAACACTCATAAATTGCCAATTCGTGGCACATTTTACGACATATGTTCCAACTTAAAATAAATAACAGATAATACAGCTTCAAAGTTTCACTTCTCTATTACGTATCATCTTTCCCATGATGCAGTTTGATAGAACCATAGACCTTAAAATATTATATGTATTCTAAGGTCTATGATAGAACCAATTACCACATTATCACTATAAGATTCAAAAATTGACAAAACCAACCTTTGACCCTCAACATGCATTCTGGGATATATTACTACAAGACTATGGATTGAAAGAACATTGGCTTAAACATCCCATTCAATGTAAATGTTCATTTTATACTTCATATCAAATAAATAATGATCAAGCTTCGGGCAATAATTCCACAGTTTCACATCGTAATCTGTTCACAGATAACTTTGGCTGGAGGCAATAGAACATATTTTATCATTAAATTCGATTGATATCGCCCAGCAGTGTGTAGAATGGATGTCTGATAAGCTCACAAGGTGTTTTGTATTAACTACGGCATATTCCATTACAATTGCTGGGGTAGGTCAATTAGTTGGTGAGGGGAAATCTTACATGACACTGAAAACGTTTTACCAGTGAATTATTGACAGAGTACGTTCAATGATGTGTGTTATTTCATGTTCTGTGCTATTACAGCAAACTGCAGTGTGTAGATAAACTCGTATTATCCCACCATGATTGTGATGAAATCAATTCAATATTCAAATCAAACACATCACATCAAATTACTACTATTGCACAACATTTTCAATATAAATGAGAAAACAAATTATGTTTCATTTAGTTTTTTTAATAAAAAAATCCAATAAACACAGTTTTTTTAAACATAAAACAATAACCCATAGGAAGACATTGAAATTATCAATTTTCAGTGATGCAAATAAACAGCTAACCATTATTCCTTAGATACGTAAATTTCAAAAGTTTTCATGCGACTGTCAGGATTAGGTGCACTCAATATTCCAATTCCGATAGAGCGTAGACAATCATGCATTCAATAAACAATGAGATCCGACTCAAATTCAATGCACAGTAACACAGATGTTTTTTTTTCGAAAGTATGATGTCATTTTCATTCATCCAATCAAAACACTTAAGGCATTTCTCATCAGATAGCTTATAACCGTAGAAATGCGTGGTACAGTGGTGCGCGTCGTAGCAACGTGGAACGTCTTGTCACGTAGCTCCGCCCCCGAGGATACACAAAAACAACTTTCCACTGCTCTTACTTTCACAGTAAATTTCCTTTTTTTAAAAGCTTACTGTAAAATACTTAATTTTAACTGGGATTAATTAAGATATTTTGGCTGTTTTGTGTGAACTTATTATTTACAGTAATTTTTGACGAGTTGAAACTAAAATATAGGGGAAAAAAGTATTTTCACTGGATTTTATTTTCACTGATTCTTCCCTTTAGCGAAAAGAGCTAAAACAAATATCAAATGAAAATGAAGTGATTTAAAATATCAATTTCAGAAAATCCTATGTATTGAACTCCCATGATGCTTTGCATGAAAATTGAAAAGTGAAAAATAGTCATTTTACAGTATATAATAAACGAGGTAATTCCAATCTACCCACCCTGTTATAATATTGGTACATCCCTAAAACCTGGCGATAACCTATGGTTCTGTCACAATCGGTTTCATCTCAAGTGGTAATTAAAAAAATATTCAATTGAGTTCATTGTTTATTTCACCAACAACTCTGGTATGTTTTCAGTAAATCCATACTAAATAATATCTCCAATTATGATTTTAGTAATAAATCTTTTTGGTTGTCCATTATATATTATAAATATAGTTAAACATTTTGTAAATTTTTGCTATTTTTCTATAATTTCTTTGCTAATTTAATTTTTTTTTTTTTAATATTTAAATATTTCTTGAAGTCAGGAAAATTCACTATATCAGGAGACAAATATAAATCTCAATCAGAATATAATATTTTATCACAACCCAGGGACTCACAGTTTATGAGAACTCCAGGTTTTTTTTGAAGGTGACATACCAACGTTTAAAAAATATGCACCTTTGTTTTTAATTTTGTTTTTTGATTCAGGGGGGAAAAAAGGTAAAAGTCTTCCAATTTGAAGATATTCGGGCAGACATCCGGGCATTTTAACCCGGATGTCAACCATCATGGTGAAAACAAAGGTTGAAAACTCCAAGAAAACTGTACTTTGGGATAGTTAATGAGACTCTCATGAACAGTGTAACAAGATTACCCCTGCATGTATGTGCATCATATATACATTAGGTTGCTCAAGATTACTTCAAAGTTGAGTTTGTGTTGTTTTTTCAAATTCATCTGTTTTCACCGGCTAAATGACCGGCGTTCCACAGCAGCTCGCACAGAAGCCATAGAAATACATGGTACAGCGGTGAGCGTCTTAGCAACATAGAGCGTTCGTTTAGAGTTTTGAAATAAACTGTTTTCATGATAACTGTCAAACTTACTACAAATCTGGAGCATTCTTATACTATCACACAACATTCCAAAATGCAAAAACATGTTGCTGTAAAACCATTTATTTTCACTGACATTTAATTTCACTACTAGTACGGTATTTTCATGTTTTGAGTATAATCACTGTGTTTTCATTTCACAAATTTGTCAAGGAAACAATGAGTTTTATTGTTATTTTACATGTTTATGTAGATTTAATTTTATAGTGGATTTTACTTATCAGCGAAAATAGTGAAAAAACCCAGTGAATAATTAATGCATTTACAGTATTGTTATTCTGACTTGTGCGTCAATCTGAGAAATTAAAACTGTCAGAAAGTAAATTTGATTCTATAAAGCATGAAAAGCATACTGCATCACCATGGATACAGTAACGCTGTATTCCAAACGTATCCTTGCAAAATCTGCAGCTGTTGGTAAACAATGATTACATGGCAACACTTATTAATATTTTAATATTTCAATCACATCGATTGTCTTTATGCAGCAAATGATTTGACTTTGATATGATAATAATATTACTTAAAATCCAGATTTTTACTGACAGAAATATTACACTGCGAAACATATGGCTCTTGAAGGCAAAATGGCTAATATCATAATATGCTTCGTAATGATCTTAAAGTGAAATTTCCGAATGAGTAAAAGCATTACACTAAAAGCTCAAACAGTTTCACAGCATTTAAATAATTCAAAATTAACATATATTAATTAATCAACACTCTTGCACTCTGAGAACGTTTTTGTAGTTTCACTGAAAACAAATGACTAATTATAGTCTATTGTGGAATGCTTTATTTTTGCTGGAAATAATTTTGGGTGTTTTGTATGGAATTTATTTTCACTGTTCTTTGATGAGTTTAATGTGAAATACAGGAAAAAAAGTATATTCGCTGGATTTTATTTTCACGGAAACATCCCTTCAGCGAAAATAGCGAAAATAAATTCCAAGTGAAAGTATTCTACAGTATTTAATATATTACATTAATTGTTTTTTTCAATTGTTATGGCAAATATGCAAGTACTATGATAACTTATTCATTTTTAATGCAGTTAAAGGGACAGTCAGAGCTACTCACAGTATGTGAAAGTTTTATAATTATGTAAGTCATGTGACTTGTGCCAATGGTAACCATACTCACAAAATGTGAACACTTTATAGGCAAGTCATGTGACTAGAGGCTAGTGGCAATTGTAACGGCGCAACATGATTTTAACGCTTTTACAGACAAGTTACGCGACTTGTATGTGTGCTTTTCAGATTATATTACAGTTATATTCAGAGCACTGCAAACAGTTATGACATTCACATGTAATTAAGTAGAACTTCCCCTCCATAACCATACTGACCAATGATGCAAATGCGTGTTGCCATGACTACAAAGCCCACTTATTAGAAGTAGGTTTAATTTTAGTTTTACTGGAATGTCTGACACACATTACAATAACTTCCTGCTTATGACCTGATGAATATTCATGAGATTGATGGAGGTGTGAACAAACATACAAATAAATAAATACAAACGTGTAGCACTACAGTTAGTGATGATCATTTCACAAGCTATCTGTGACACGGTATAATAAAAAAGCCATGTGTACAGAGTGAATTAAATGCATGGATTTGATGTAGAAGATATTTTTAAGAGAGCAGTTAAGAATAGCATATTAAATAATAATTCTGTTCACATTTTAACAAAAATTACAAAATTTAATATATTCATCAAAGTTTGAGATTTGAAGATATTATCACAAAAAGTGACAAATCTGAAAAAGGTATACATTTAATATCGAAAAGTTATTGAATGGTTTTCCAGAAGTTGAAAATATCACTTTTTACCAAAAATACCAAAAATATTGAAAATTGAAATTAGAAAATTGAAGGTATCGTCACCAAATGAAGAAATCCGATAAAAAAACACCCAGCGTTCTTATGTAGTGAGTATGAAACCCATACAGCTGTTGAAAGAAAAAGTCAAAAATGTTAAGTTGATGCCAACAGATGCTGATGGACATTGGAAGCAAACGAAGAATAATATGATATAATGAGAGTCATCGTTGAAATAATATTGCAAATCTGGCAGTAAATACGTGTGGAATTCATTACATATCACATGAAAGCCGCAACAAATTCACAAGAAATAATGCAGTTGGTATGGAAAACATGCGTCTCATTTTATCACTTACGCATGCTGCGCAGCATTCCATTTATTACATTGCATCTTTTTTTAAATAAATTTATCTCCATTTAATTCGACGTTACGTTACACTAAGATTCTGGTAATACTTTTATGCAGTTGAGTTTAAAGCATGTTTATATATATATATATATATATATATATATATATATATATATATATATATATATATATATATATATATATATATATATATATATATATATGACTTATTTCATTTGAAATTATTATCATTTAAATCCAAAACATAATTTCCAGCTTTATTCAAAGTAATTCAGATATTTTAGTATAAAAACAAATGCCTCATCGCAAAAAAAAAGTGCTGCATTTAGACGTGAATAGATTCATAAAACATGCAAGATAACAGAAAATCTTAGCTGGCTTTTGTCCAAGTATTTTGTACAGGTGTCTGTCAAAAAATGATTCACTGAGACAAATATGAACTGCCTCATTGTGTGACTACTGTATTATATGAAAAGTAAAAAAAAACACCCTTTATGAATAGCTATCATGTTGCAAGCTCTGCTTTGTATGCAAATCAACTTAAATAGTTGGTTGGTGTCCAGTGGAGGGAGAAGTCAACAGTACTGTTGCCTCCTGAGAATCTACATCTTCAAACAAATTTTTTATGTATTATTTTTGATTTGATAACTTTGAACTAAACAGATTTCTATTAGCTTCAGATCTTGATCAAAGTTTGGCACCCAGTTCATAGCAGTGCTTATATTGATTTTCTGACATCTTGTTTTCTGTAAAGATTTTATTGGTAGGTTTGCAAATGTGTATCAGACTGTGCAATCTCTCCATGAGTTGGTTTTGAAACCCAGTATGGGATTCTGAGATACATTACCAAGGATATTATTACAAGATAAATCATTTGCTTCATTGAACACATACAACAATGCATATTTCCACTGAGATCAGTGACCTTTGATGTGTATCACCAGTGATCAGTCAAGTAGAAACAGTCAAAATATTTTATCAGATTTTCTCAATTTTTGCATGATATTTTCATACAGGACATCTGTTGTTCAAACTCAGGGAAGACTTTATACTGATGAATAAGGTGACCAAGTTTGATGAAGTTTGGAATAGAATTAGTAAAGTTATTATGCACACAATAACAATTATTAACAACAACGACGACGACGACAACAACGACAACGGCGGACAAAATTTTTCCCTTAATATACCTTTCCCTTCCATCTTTGATGGTACAGGCAAGGTAATAAAACGATCAGATTGGCTTGGCAGGCGCCTTTTTTTTTCTGTCAAGTAGTTGTGCATACATTTGAATGCACAAGAACAATGTACGCTATTTTTGTTTATACATAAATACATGTAAACATGTAAACAGTATATAATGTTTTCCTTATTTGACTCCACTGTTTTAATATTTTTATTTATATGGATTATATGCTTGCATAAACTAAAATTATATTTTGTTCTCACCAATAATACCAATATACTATTACCGATTGTTTTATAATTAATTACAAAATAAAAAAATAAATAAAAAAGAGCTGGTATATCTTTAACCCTTGACCCTGCCAACTATTTCCAAAATGTTTTTTCTATGTGATTTAGAAATTGTCAGTTTGATCAAAACTTACAACAATTCCAAATTTTATAAATTTAATTCAAAATTGTCAATGAATTGAACAAACCTTTCAGAACATTTCAAGAATTTTGCATTATTCTAACTTTCATTGCTGTATACACAGCTGCAAAAGCAGACAATGTGTAAAAGCAAACAATGATTTATGGTTTTCAATTTCCTCTTTTGACAGACATATACTAATAATGCGATTTAAACTCAATAGCCAGAGAAAAAATTTAGAAATAAATCCATCACATAAAAATAAATAATCTAAAAAAAAAGCTTTATTCAGGAACAAGAAATTATGGTCACAATGCCTCAGATTACCACTTCAAAACAAGCATCAATTTATAAATTATCAAAATGGCAATAAAGTTAATTTCATCAAATTTTTGTTTCAAATATTGTTTGTGTGTTAAAGCTGAAATGAGTTTGTGCTGAATAACAGAGAAACCGACCAATTAATTGCTACTTGTAAATTTACAAATATTGATGAATGATTGATGACATCACATGCATTGAAATACAAGATTATGACATCACATAGAAGTGATGTCATTATTCTGTGTTTCTGAATAATTAGCAGCAATATTCTGTGCACAAGTATGGTTACTATTCTGTTTCTGTGATGTCATCTTTCTGTGTTTAAGTGCTACATGTATTTTGTATTTCAGCACTAGTGATGTTATTCTGTGTTTCACTGCTAGTGATGTCATCATTCTGTGTTTAAGTGCTAATGATGTCATCATTCTGTGCTTCAATGCTACTGATGTCATCATTCCTTGTTTCAGCACTTGCGACGGTTGTGTTTCAGTGCTAGTGATGTCATCATTCTGTTTCCGTGCTAGTGATGTCACCATTCTCTGTTTCAGCACTAGTGATGTCATTATTCTGTGCTTCAGTGCTAGTGATGTCACCATTCTGTGTTTCAGTGCTAGTGATATCATTCTGTGTTTTAGTTCTAGTGATGTCATTATTCTGTGTTTCAGTGCTAGTGATGTCATCATTCTGTGTTTCAGTGCCAGTGATGTCATCATTCTGTATTTCAGTGCTAGTGATGTCATCATTCTGTGTTTTAGTTCTAGTGATGTCTGTGTTTCAGTGCTAGTGATGTCATCATTCTGTATTTCAGTGCTAGTGATGTCATCATTCTGTGTTTAAGTGCTAGTGATGTCATCATTCTGTGTTTCAGTTCAGTGATGTCATCATTCTGTGTTTCAGTGCTAGTGATGTCATCATTCTATGTTTCAGTGCCAGTGATGTCATCATTCTGTATTTCGGTGCTAGTGATGTCATCATTCTGTATTTCAGTGCTAGTGATGTCATCATTCTGTGTTTAAGTGCTAGTGATGTCATCATTCTGTGTTTCAGTTCAGTGATGTCATCATTCTGTGTTTCAGTGCTAGTGATGTCATCATTCTGTGTTTCAGTGCCAGTGATGTCATCATTCTGTGTTTCAGTTTAGTGATGTCATCATTCTAATGCTCCTAAATTCCTTTGCCCTATATAAATATGTTAGTTTCTTAGGATATCCCATAATGCACCTAGTAACTCTGTATCACATATACCGGTATATAAAAACAACTGAACATGAATATGTGAAAGATTGAGTTTTATGAATCAGACAATAATATAGAACTGTGTGCAGCTGCAAATTTTATCAACTTACAATCAAAATGGAAATGTAATGCTAGCCGAGAAAAAGGAAAAAGAAAATATTACCGTCAGAATGTCAAACTATCAGCAAACATAATAAAGAAATTGAAAGAAATGACTGCTACCATAGAAACCATTAACTTGAGGTGATGATCGATACAAACAATATGTACCAAGATGTATGTTACCATGGCAACAAGATAAACAACAATTCTTCTTGAGGCAGCTGATACAAATATAAAGACTTAATATTTACGATAACAAATATCATTTCTTTATTATCATTTTGTTACCATAGTAACTATTTTTACTTCAGGCAAGTCTCATCCTCTATCAGTTGCATAGAATATTTTACCATTTCTTTCATACAAATAAAAATCTGTCAGATTCTTTGATCGAAACTAAAATACTGACAAATTATAAAAACATCAAGATAAAATGTCAACCAACTTTTGAATAATGTTTGTCAATTTTAGTAACTTTTATTAAAGTACACTACTCTCTTGCATTTCAATATGTGACTAAAATGCATTTGATCAGTTGTGTTTGTTGCTCTATTTCAATATGAGTCCCATGGAACATTTCCATAAGGGTAGCTAATTTAATGAATTATATAATAATTAAGGAACAAAAACGCCAACTAAACAAAAATTACTTGAATTATAGTGACCGGAACAAAAACAAAGAAAATCACAAAAATACAAGACCCTACATCAAAGGAAAGGCAAAATCTCAAATTTTCTATATAGTAACTTTTTGATCATTATAACCTCAGGGGGAAGGGCAGATGTTATATTTATACCAATGAAAACAAACACACACTTAGACAAACATCATTAGTAGCTCAAAACTTGTACTGTCTATCATCCATCTTCCCATTCAGAATTTATAATATCCGACCCCTTAATTTTCAAAGGATTATTGTCTACTTTAAAAAATATTATTTATAGCTTAGAATTTATTTTTGTTATTTTTACTAATGGAGTGGTTCAGTGATAATAAAATCCAGCAAATATATCTTTTTTGCATTCAACTCAACAACAACAAAATCAGTGAAAATAAACTCAAAACATCAAAAAGTTTTTTTTAGCAAACATAAATTCCAGCTAAAATAAAGTATTTCACAGTATTAGTTTTCAGTATCACTCCACATATTGTTTTAATCTGGGACATGTTGATTTTTATCTAAAAATGCATTCTGGGCCGGATATCTTGATTTAATTAATTCAATTATAGATTACATCCATATATACAGCTAGATATAGCAGTTTAAATTCTAAAAATACTGCTTACATTCCGTTAATGTAATTGATACCATATGTCAAAACTCAAGACAAGTCAATTTCTGTATTAACGGAATGTAGTAGTTCAGGTTCAATGGTAAACAGTAAATACAAAATCCACTCAGAGGACTTTCCAGACAAAAAACATATTGTCAGACTTGTAGTAAACCGGGGCTTGAACTCTTGAGCTGAGAGGGCTCCTATTTTCAATGTAAAAATCGTATAGTAAAGTGTGAGAAAAATCTGTATTTTTCCATATTTAAAATGAGAGGAGGGTACTAGAAGAATTTTATATTTTTTTTTTATTCACATATGTTTATTTAATCTTCAATCTTTTACATATACATTTTTATTTGTACTTCCAGTTTAACACTACATTTTATATTGCTACATAACCTTTCAACTCATGTCACTTTCACAAAAATCAACTTGCATATTTTTGTTTTAATTCTTTCAAAAATACATATCAGGTTATGCAAATTAGCTGATTAATATGCAAGATAATTAGAAACTTGTTAGATATCGCTCTACACAAACAGCAATCATGCAGGAAGTTGCAACGTATTTACACAAACTAATACAAACCTACATGTACATGCTAAAACAGATTATGCAAATTACCTAATTAACATGCATATATTTGTCCTAAAATCTTATCAAGTCTGGTGTTCATGATACAGTAGTTGTGTACCAAGTTTAATTTTAATCCAGCCAGTGGCTCTGATGATTTGACACAGACATACATGTACATTTGGACAGACATCGATCGGTACAATATTACTTCCCATATGTCTTTTGCATACACGGGATCAACAAATTATTTCGATATCAACTTAAACAACGGGCTGGAGTTTTGCGTAATATCTCTTATAAATTATATCACGTAATCAACAGGAAAAATTACGGCAATCAAATGTTTTTAAAAGAATTGCAAAGAAGCAAACAAATATATGTACCCATATATATTAAGTATTTTTCTAGTCGAAACTTGAACTTTTTCGACATGTACTAAATGACAGGATAACTATCAGTTGGAATTCATATCATGTTGCGATGTTGTAGCAAATAAAATAGAAAACTACAATAGCGCTATTAAAGTCACCTAAAAACACATGCTATTATGCATCATATACAGGTCTTTAAGCCATACATTACAGTTCATTACTGCTCATTCCTAGTCATGAGTCTTTTAAGGATAAAGACATTTTATTAGAAACACTACTAGAATGGCTTATATTAGATTAGATTAAACTTCTATTTTGGCTTTTTTTAGATTTTAATATCACCCCACTCACTGGGGAGTTTATTTAACAAAGACTGAATTTATTGCCAATGGTACGTTGTAACTAGTTCTTAGTGAAGCGTATTTCAATGACTGTTCTTTGCTGTATGAAATACCCTCAACAATGGATTTATATACCACGCTGTTACGACAATGAATATACGCAAACTAATAATGAGTTAACAGCATGTTGAACAGTCAGCGAAAGGCTAGAGTTCAGAGACTTTTTTATGTGGGTTGATGTTGCATTAGTGTCTTTTTTGCTAACAACATTTGTAAGTTTCAAAATCAAGAGGTAGTGAGGCCTAAATTTCACAAACTTTGTGATATTTTTACTGCTGCTTTCTGGCTGGCTGACTGATTTTGTGAAAATTGAAGTGGTTACTATAGTTATCATCTTTTTTTTACTTTAGTACACAATCCGACCATGCAGGGTTTCGACAGGGAGGTACTTGCAATTAACATAGGGTTGCTAACACCATTAGCACCATAGTTCAACTCTGATGACTGAGCTGCTATGGAAACGAAGAGAAAGTTCATTATGCTTGAATGAACATTTTTTCATAGAAGCCTGCATAATAGAAACAATTTGGAATATGTTCAAATTTAACAGGATAAATTCCTTTTCGCTGTTAAAGTGACAGTCGTCACAGAGCACATAACCAAACATTGTTTATTTTACATGGGACCCATAGGACATGCAAATGACAAAATTTGACAACGAAAATAAACCATTCAACTACAGGGGTGCTCTTTATATAAAGGCCATTATAGACAGAAAGTCTTTATATAAAGGTGTTCATTATGAAAAGGTGGACTTTATATACATGTAAAGGTGTTCATTATAAACAGGTAGTCTTCATATAAAGGTGTTCATTATAAACAGGTAGTCTTTATATAAAGGTGTTCATTATAAACAGACTTTATATAAAGGTGGTCATTATAGACAGGAAGTCTTTATATAAAGGTGTTCATTATGAACAGGTGGACTTTATATAAAGGTGGTCATTATAGACAGGTAGTCTTTATATAAAGGTGGCCATTATCAACAGGTGGTGCTTATAAAGGTGGTCATTATAGACAGGTAATCTTTATATAAAGGTGTTCATTATGAACAGGTGAACTTTATATAAAAGTGGTCATTATAAACAGGTAGTCTTTATATAAAGGTGTTCATTTTAGACAGATAGTCTATATATAAAGGTGTTCATTATGAACAGGTGAACTTTATATAAAGGTGGTCATTACGAACAGGTGGACTTTATATAAAGGTGGTCAATATAGACAGGTAATCTTTATATAAAGGTGTTCATTATGAGTAGGTGGACTTTATATAAAGGCGGTCATTATGAACAGGTGGACTTTATATAAAGGTGGTCAATATAGACAGGTAATCTTTATATAAAGGTATTCATTATGAGTAGGTGGACTTTATACAAAGGTGGTCATTATGAACATGTGCTCCTTATAAAGTAGTCACTATGACAGGTAGTCCTTATAAAAGTGGTCGCTATAGGCAGGTAGTCTTTATATAAAGGTGGTCACTAACACAGGGTTGGCGGGACAAAGGTGGTCACTATAGGCAGGTAGTCTTTATATAAAGGTGGTCACTAACACAGGGCTGTAATATGAAAAATAATGTATTGTAGTTGTTAATATTACTAGCACATCTCTGACAAAAGTGAAAAAAGCCAACGATGTCCCTATACTTTTTGGTTTTAATGTAATTTTTTTTATATATTTTGAATACTGGAAATAATAATATTAATTCAAATAAAGAAGCAGTTTTTAATAAAATCTTACCTTGTAAACAAATATAACATAATCATTTTTAATGTGTATGGTAATTGGCTATTCAACTCAAGTAACACACCATGCTTGAAGGTTTATCTATTGTATTAATGTGTGAACCTCAACACTTTCCTCCATTCAATCAATCGCAACATCTTCCGATTAAATTTTAAAAGATTAAGCATTTTAAGTATAAATTGAGTGAAAATAAACGCAATATTATCCAAAATTAAGTACAATAATTGTTTTAATACAATCAGAACATTTTAAAAATATTACTAAATTTGTTTTTATTGTGAAAAATTATAATTTGTAAATATGTATGTGTTTTATACAAGTGAAGGCGAAAAAACATGAATATACAACACATAAAGAGAATTAAAATTAAGTATTTTAAGCAATTAACAAGCCGTCCAAGAAAAATGTACACCTTGACTACAGTTTTCTTCAAATTGTAGCCATTCAGTATCGTATCATATCCTCACGTTTGTTCTTTTCACTAATCTTTGTACTGATATCCTCTGTAGATTACGATGAATGACACGACACACCGACACGTACAAACAGCATGCGTATCAGGCAGCAACAGTGGCATATGTGACACAGTTGTCATTAATAATGGACAGTATAAAATGAACTCACGTACATGTACATTGCAAGAAAAACTGTTATTCTCCCCAAGTGTGTACAAGATGATCAGATTCAGCTAATTCCACACAGGAGATCAATTATTCCTGAAAAATCTGGAAAAATAGCATCGTTTGTTGAATTTAATTGCCATATTCAAGAGAATGATGCCAATTCATCGTGCAAAATCTCACTTAAAGAACATGAATATTGTGAGGTTTAATGAGATTTCTGTTGCATTTGTCTTTAATAATCTAATCATCACCAGTTCCTTCTTTTCATCATAAATTCACAAAATAGTTCTGTTTATAGTCTGCACTTTCTTGCAGAAGATTGGGACAAAATAGCCAATTTTTTTTAGGTAAAAACTGAAAATTGACTCAAATTTTTTCTGTTGGCTCCAAAATTATTGTTCATTTGAGGAAATATTTAAGAATTATAAGAAAAAAGTGCAGAAAAATTTGGGTGAGAAAGCCTGGAGGTGAAAAGGTTAAAATGCAGTCTTTGTTTATACATCAAAAGTGTATTTGCCGAGAAGGAAATTATAGCATAATTATAGCTAGTCTCTGAAATTAAGTCGCTAGAGTTGTGCAGAATCTCTGTCGCATGTGGTATGTACAACATGTGCGAAAAAACAATCCATGCGTCTGTGATAGACTGGATATGGCTTTCCTTGCTCGAGGTTGTGTGGTGGAATTGTCCAAGATTGGGAGGGCACGTAAGCCGTACGATTGAGGGCAGCAAAAGTCGTATCCAGTCCATAAAGGTTTTATCATATACCTTATAGGTGCAATTACAATTTTACCACGGCATGACCTCAAACACACGACGTAATTTAGAATGACATGTTTTGATTTGATTGATGAAAGCCGGGCGCACTGGGTTGGCATGATACGTGAAATTATTACCCTGGTGTGAAGATGCACTTTCCATAGCGTTACGAGGCTGGGCAATACAAGGTATGATAAATTATATTAAATCATAATTGTCAGACTAATCAAACTGGACATAATCCAGTGTGTTGCTATGGATACAAATGAATGTGATAAATTTTAAATTAGGTTTAATTACAAACTTTGTTGAAACTGATTGCCCCTGATATCAAATCAGTAATTTTAAGATTCAACAATTCAACATACAAACAGGATAAATTTTGAATAATTAATATTTACGATATCATAATCTCTGGCATTATTAAATATTTCAGAAGTATAAAATGATAACAAGTAAAAGACAAAAAACTGATAGAATTGATTAATCAATATTGATACACTGATAAAACTACTGTTCATTATTATTAATGTTTATGAGACACATTTTAATTAAGGAATCCTAAATTTATCATACTACGATTATATGAATATTAAAACCAGATCAGACAAACAAAATAAAAATAGCTACCGCTTTTTAAGGCATGCGAGACACGTAGGATCAGTGGTCAGCTTATCTCTTTTAGTAATGTTAATGAAGTGTATATTTGAACACCGCGTAAATTTGGCCAGCTGGACCACGTGATGTGATCAGTGACGAGGCAGAAGTGAACAATCTTGAGAAAAAGAATGCTCCCTATTCATTGGTCAAATCAACTGATTGGTAGACGAATTTTGAGGAACAGGGTTTCCAATACATTGGTCAAATCGGCTGTTAGGTAGACGAATTTCGAGAAACAGTGTCCCCATACATTGGTCAAATCGGCTGTTAGGTAGACAAATTTCGAGAAACAGTGTCCCCATACATTGATCAAATCGGCTGTTAGGTAGACAAATTTCGAGAAACAGTGTCCCCATACATTGGTCAAATCGGCTGTTAGGTAGACAAATTTCGAGAAACAGTGTCCCCATACATTGGTCAAATCAACTGATTGGTAGACAAATTTTGAAAAAAAATGCATGTCTCCATACTTAGGTCAAATTTACTGTCATTGTGTCATTACTATTTTCTGATGGTTGACAATATCTTATGTTGACTCAATAGCAACTGACAGATAGTCATACAGAACTCAAGATGTCATGCAAGAAATTCATAAAGCTACAAAAGTACTGCAAGATAAACAATATGGTCTGTGTGTGAGTTAAACATACAATGTGCACACATTTCAGAGATTACTCACTTGAAATCGGGGGGGGGGGGTTGTAAACATTTTATTTATATACACCTATTTTCCCTAATTGTTTTACAGTACGCATACAGTTATAATTTTGTTTTCCCAATCGAGAACTCTGTTTTCCATATTTCACTGAATATTTATTTATTTATTTTTTTGTGTGTGAATTTGTAACATACCCCCACCAATCTTATTCAACACCGGCCCACCCCCATTTTACTATCTACAATCTGTTTGTGTAAACAATAAAAATATTATTACCATTTTGAAAAATATTCACACAGTGGCACACCCCCTTAAGTAGATTGTAATCTGTACTCATGTGTTTCTGGCATGTGCACATTTTACAGTGTGTAGTGTTCCCTGGCAATATTTCACATCAAAGTTATTTAATAATAGGCAGCCATATATAGCATATCACCCTAGAGTTGACAAAACTTGGTTTAATCTCTAACTCAATATATCATTCTTCTTCAGAAAAAAAAGATGACCTTTATATATGTGTAATGGTTTTTGTATATTAATAAATATGAAATATCACTAAAGATCATTAAAGATCATGACACGATTTTTTTCGATTTTGAGAAGCGTAACTTCCACTCAACTTCCTGCCAGAATTATTTTCCCGCCAAATTGTTGATTCAGCGTTACACATTTTTCTATGATTTTTTCGGGACAAAATTGACATGATTCTCCATTGCCCATGGGTCAAGTGATCAGAACTGCTGCAAAAATATGAAAAATATCCAGGCTAAATTTGTAAAAGAGGACAAAAGTTGTCCTAGATGTTCAATGTTACATTAGCATACAGAAAGCATGTAGTATGCATGCAGTAAGCATGTAGTATGTATGTAATAAGAATGTACTAAACATGTAGTAAGCATGCACTAAGCATGCAGTAAGCATGTAGTATGCATGTAGTAAGAATGTACTAAGCATGTAATAAGCATGCATTAAGCATGTAATGAGATGCAGTAAGCATGCAGTTACTTTATGAATCCTGAGTGGCGCTCAGTGTATAAGTTCCAAGCCTCAGAATTTGTATTTTAATAGCGGCACGTAAAAAGCTGAAAACAAACATGCACAAATACAAATATGTCGCCTCTCTTTCTTAAAGTTATAGAAGCGAAATGTTGATAGAATTAAAACTGAGTTACAATGCAGCATCAACACAATATTGTCACAGATGTAAATGTAAATGTAATGTCATTTTCATGTCTCTTAAATAGTTTATTGACACAACTGATGAAATTGTCACTGCAAAATTTCATGATTTTCTTAATTCATTTAGTTTCTCCCAAAAATGAGAAAATGTACAAATAACTATTTCCATGGAAATTCAGTTGAACAATCAATGAAACAAATGAAGTGGGTGATTTAATCCAAATACACAGTAATGCTGTGAAATTGGAGACGTTGAAGTAATCCTGTAACAGGATTGTAAGTGATTACACTGTGAGTATTCTGAGCAGTACAGTCAATGTACACACAAGTACGTAGCCACACAATAAAGACATATAATTATTTTTAATAAATTGTTGACATTTAGGTATATTTGTTATCATCACAGAACATGAGGAGCCATTAGAATAATGTACAAAAGTTGAATATTTTATTTTATTCTATTCTACTCTGTTGTATTCTATTCTATTCTAATGTATTCTATCCTATATTCTGGACTTTTCTAGTCAATTCTATTATTATATTTTACTGTTTTAGTGTTCTATTCAATTCTATTCTATTCTATTCTATATTCTATTCTATATTCTAGCCTTTTCTAGTCAATTCTATTATTTTATTTTACTGTTTTAGTGTTCTATTCTATTCTATTCTATTCTATTCTATTCTATTCTATTCTATTCTATTCTATTCTACAGTGGGAATATTTTGCGTCTCATCATACTGTGATTCATATATTCATCTAGTCGACAAAAGTTCATACAGTGACAAAGGTTAAGCAGATCTACAATATATTTTACTGAAGAGAAACCCAACACTTGTATTTTGAGACGATGTTATTAATCAAACTTTACTCAAGACTTGAATTGTTACAAAAAAGTTGTTTTGGTTAGACAGTATGGATGTTTACCATATACAATGTTGTATTAATTTGTTAAATCACCACCACAGCTATAACTGAAGAATTCACCTTTCAACATTTTTTCATTCAGAATCTTGTTGCTAATCTGATAATGTACGCTAATCTACAGTTTTCTGCTCTGAATACATTTTGCACAGCGTTTTTTAAACGGCCGTAAGAAACGCATAATAATAAATATCAAAATTACATTTTCTAACTAAATATTCAGTGGTTGGCAACAGCGAAATTTAATTTTTAAGTTTTGAGATGAGCAGCTGCAATGCTATTGGTGAGAATGTAGTTCGGCTGAATTGCGAGACTTCTGTAGAAAGGTGAACGACATCATGAAGAGATTTTGCATAAGAGTATTTGCTCAATTGATGGAGTACATGAATAAAAATATATTAAACATTATTAGTAACAGAAACAAGTAACTATTTCTAATGTCACTCTCAAAAAAGTATTTGCTCTTAACCCGTTGAACGCTAAGGTCAACTTATGACATCATCCACAAAATACCCGGTAGTTCTATTTACAGTGTGCTCTTTTCCACATAAAATTTTATAATTTTTTTATCAAATACTAGAAGTAATATCATATTTTGTTTGTTTTGTCTAGAATTAACATTGAATTCAGTTAAAAATTACAGATAAATTTAAACTTCATTCTAAATTTGAGACATCACATCCACCATTTTATTTTAAGAGTCTATTTCATAAAGTATATAAATAATCAAAATACTTATCTATAATTATTATTTTATTTTTAAACATTTTAGTCACTTGTTACTGTGCATGTCATAAAAATATAGTGAAATTGTATTATTCTAATCTGTATAATAGCAGTGCAATCCATGGGGGTTGATAGACTATAAATATTAATTTTACAGAAAATGAAAAAAATATTATTACCGGTAATTAACAAGTAGTCCTGTGAGAATAAAACATATTGTATACATCGATAAAGCAATTAACCAAATTAGAGAATCAATGAATTCCTGAAATACTCTTCAATAAAGAGACTTGTTTCTACAGTAATTTAGGAATGTTGTTTATCAAATCCTTCCACTACTATCCTTGTATACTGAGAACCGCTTAATTTTCATCTATTCTATTCTATTCTATTCTATTCTATTCTATTCTATTCTATTCTATTCTATTCTATTCTATTCTATTCTATTCTATTATAATGTACTCTATCCTATATTCTAGTTTTTTCTAGTCAATTATATTATTTTATTTTACTGTTTTAGTGTTCTATTCTATTCTATTCTATTCTATTCTATTCTATTCTATTCTATTCTATTCTATTCTTTTCTAATTATATTATTTTACTGTAAAGACAACATGTAAAGACAACATTTCTTGTAAATCACCGACACTCTGTATCATAGGACCATCAACAAATTGTCACTGCCACATAAACTTACGATTTACACAAAATCCAAACTTCAAAAATTTGCCTCTTGCGAGACTAAAGCAATTTACAGTAGTCTCCATTATATTAAAGCCGCATACACAGACTTTAAAAACAGGAAATAAAACACAACACTACTGAAGACGCCATAACATACGTGTAGCATGAGGGCACTACACTCTAAACGAACCCTGTGTCAACCGGAAAAACGTCCACATATTCTGAACCCCATTTTCCACTGACTTATTTAATCTATTGCATAGTATAAATTTTCTCGCCAAAATTCTGGCACATTTTGCATATTTATATATACTTTTTTAATAATTTCAAATAAACTATGACCAAAATATATTTTTTTTTTTATAAAATGGGTCAACTTTCCCAATTCCTTTGGTATTCAACAGGTTTCACTGTATAATACAAGGATGTTGTGTAATTTCAATACGTCTGCTGTTAACTTTTTCATCATCAGCCAAAAGATTTCTGTGATTTTCTATAAAATCAACATTAAATGTGAAACAAATTTGAATATTTTGATAGTGTATTCGGCATTTTGATTAAAATCATATTCTGAACCAGAGTATTTTGTGGAAGCATAAAAAATTGATAATGAAGGTTAACAAATTTATGTTTTGTTATTAAATATAACAAAATTTATAATCAGTGTTCCAAACAATTGACCAGAGAATATGTATCAGCCAATCAGATGACTCGCATCATGTCATGTGCCAACCTACTGCAATTGAAAAACATAGTAGGGTTTGGCATTTTGCCAATTACCTGATAGTGGTTCAATAGCCTTCATCTCAGCCCTGAATTGTGTACTGCTAACAGGTGACCCATCACATAACTTATCCTACCATATTAGGAAACAACACATCCAAATAAGGAATTAATTTACATGTAATACCATACAAGAAAACAACACATTTCAACAAGGAATTTTTTTTTCAACTTTACTAAATGTATCAAAATTATAATGTAAAATCAAGAGACGATGACAAAATAACCAAAGAGTACAAGCTCATTGGGAAAGTTAAAAAAACAAAAAAACAATCCAAAACACAATTTGTTTTAACCTTATTTAAAAATACGTCCAAAATGTTAATCATTATGAAAATGTAAATGACAAATGGTTCATCACTATGACAACACATTTACTGATTCTCCTGAATTACTTAAAGGTCTTGATGATGTGAAGGATAAATTCACATAAATAATGCACAATATGGCAACAACTGCTTTCATTGTTACCATGACTACAAAATATTATGGCAAGTTGAAATTAATTAATCTAGACTGAACAAATAAACACAAAAATACAACATTATTTTGAGAAAGCGATAATATTCTCACGGTTATCAAAGACGAAAATGGTATTAATAAGTTAACATTTACGGCATATCAGACCACCGGACATTATTTAATATTTCAAACCTGATATATCAAATTAAATTGTAAATTATATATACAACAAACTGATAAGGTTGTGAAATACTCCAGACTAATTAATATTCAAACTCTGACCGCCATGAAGTCAGGACAATATACTTGGTCAAAACTTTAGTGCCAACTTATGAAACTAACTAAAAATAGTATCATTATTAAAAAATTAAACCAAAATGCCAACAATAATTAATTATGTATTATCTTTTTCTCAGTCGTAAGCAAAAACTATCATGAATTGTGCTATAGAAAAATGGAATGGATAAACAAATTGATGCGCTCTGTTTTAGAAAGACGAATCAAGCGCAAACTTTTAATGACCAGAAACTAAATTTAAACTATTGAACTTCTAGTTTTGGGGATTTTGGTTAAATCATCGTGTATACAGAATCAAAGTGAGGTTATGACCAATGTATATATGCATATTGTGTGCTTTCTGACGTACATGCCACCTTATTTTGCAATACAGGATCAAACGAAAATATCACAGTATTTCAGTGTTGTCCTTCTCAGAGTATTGCATCAGTACAAATCAGCATTCTGATTGGTTAATAATAGACTTTTGACCTATTGTTGCAGTTCACATCGTGCATAATTACATGTATATAATGACGGAAAATGCTTCACATTGACAGTTTGTGTAAGATTAAAATTATTTAACAATGAAGATAGTGATGACGAACTTTACTGTATTCCCACAGATTCATAAATTTGAGTAATAACTTCTCAGTGATCAAAGACGTAATATTCAGCTTCTGCAGACGTTACAGACGATCTAAGAATTGCTGATTTATGTTTGTCAGCATTTTCTCAGAGAATCACTTGTAATAAACAGGTCAAACAACTATAACATTTTCGGCTTTACAAGGTATCTTACTTGGGCCGAGATATGTGTGATGTGAATCCTTGTAACCAGGAGATAGTCATCAAATAACATCACTGTATCAGTCAATTCGACCGTAGACACCGTGGTCAACAAGCGCTTTTCGGGTCGACAAATCTATGCATCATTCTCGGCCCAGGTCAATATTTCATATAATATTTCCATCCTCTTTTAAAATGAGTGATATGGCTCCAAACATCAACGTGGATGCTCGGCTAAATGCCCACCATGATTTTTTAGTCTGAGCACTAATGTGGTTGAATATGATACACAAAAGCTGCTTTAAATTTTATTAGTGTTTACTAACTTTGCCTTTTGAATTTTAGATAGTAAAGTAGACTGAAAATTTACCTATAGAAAATTAATTTGCTGCTGCTAAAATAAAACAAGCAGCCTCTTGACTGAGATAGCTCAGCTGTTAGGAATGCACATTTCAATTGAAGATTTGAAGATATCATTAGAAAATGAGAGAGCATCCACCTGTAGTACGTACAGGTATAATATCAATACAATCGAACATGCAGGTTTTAACAAGAAGTCGAAAATATCAAAAATATGACAAAAATAATCAAGAAGATTAGAGAATTGATGAAATGAACAAATCTAAGAGAGGTCTGCTCAAGGTACATATAAATGTACACTGAGTATCAAAGCAATCAAACTTGTAGTTTTCAAGAAGAAGTCAAAAAAGTAAAAAGCGCAAATGCACAACTTGAAACACATAATGTATAAAATGCTTTTTTTTTCAAGTTTTGAAATAAGAATTAGAGACAACAAATAAATAAATTGAAGAAAAAAAAGGATCTACAATGACTAAAAAAAAAATTTAAATAGAATCACAATAGAAAGTTCTAGAAGCCGATATACGCTTCATTTAACCTCAAGACAGAACCAAATGAGAATCAAAGTTGAAAATAAAATCTATGCTTATTTTGTAGGACAGCATAGATCTTGTCTTCACTGCACGGACACTAGATCTATAGACAAGCACCAAGACATTAAAATATCCAGTTGTAAATCTGTTAGAGAGGGCACACAACAACACCTTTGAGAAAACTCAATGGCAAGGAGTGTATTCAACAAGTGGACAATTGGTTTGTCACTTTTTTCTTAAAAGAGCCAAGTGACTTTGTTTTTTAAGACATCACAGTCTATTGTTGTTGTTCTATTGTGTTTGAACTGAACTCGGCATTCTCAGGTATTTTGCTATGATATCCACCACCGTTACAAAGATTAAATAAGGCCTGTCTCGGAAATACACAAGGCATACACATGACTTTCATTGCTTGAGGCAGAACCACACTGTATACTTGGTAATGTCACATCAGTTGTAGTCGATAATGCTATATACTTTTTTTTCTCCTCTATTCATGTAAAATATAATGACAGTCATTTTTAACATCATAATGTACCAAAACAGATAATTTTAAAATAAATATCCTGCGACCTTTTTACTCAGATTTTTTTTTTGATCATGATCACATCCCCCTCAACCTCCCCCTCCCAATTCCGTCTCTAGTAACACTGTGCATGCAACCACCTGGCATTCTTTATCACATAAATTAATTAGACAGTCCACTTGAAGTGATTTATGTCGCTGATTTCACAGGTAGCACACTAATTACGAAATTGTTGTTATTTTCACCTTCTGTCATTAATTTTAAAGGCTATTTATAGCAAGTACTGTGGTCACTGGCTTACTACGTTCACAGAAGATGACATTTGCGAAAACAAGAAAGTCACTACCTTGTCTCGAGAAAAGTGCATGTCTATTTCATCCCGATTATAAAGTTAATACACAAGAGTTTAACAGAAAAAAAATTATAACTAAGCAAACTCAAACTTTTTTTTTTAAGTTCTACATAGAGAAATTATTTTCATTTTTTAAATACACCATGAAAACTCCTTCATGGCAAGTATACCAAAATATTTGTCCATGAGAAAATATATCAATCAACTTTACCTCTAGTAAAACCAATCTTTTAATTGATTTGCAATCAATGTAAATAAAATTGTTGTTTCAATCTCAATCTACTCAAATTTTACAAAACATTTGTTTTTACAATACAAGAAAAAGTTAGATTAAAATATTGGAATTTAACTTCGGTACGAGAATAAACCAACACAAAGTCTGTAAGAACAAATTATATATATTACGTAGTATATACTCAATAAACACAATTTGTCCAAAAGTCCCTATGAGGTCACCACCTAGACATAACGGTTTGCCCCTACTGGTAATAAAACCATATTTATCTCTTTTACCTAAACTACAAGGCTGAAAAGAGGCATGCATACACCTACTGTAATCCTTTAATTTTATATTTGAAGTTAATACTGAAATGAAGGTTATTCGGGAAAGAGACAACAGAAAACAATACGTATGTAGCACACTGTTCTCTGAACAATAAACACTACAAAAAAGGCCACCTACAAATACAAGTACAGATTTTGTTGCTATGACAATATAGAATCATTAAATTATAACACTTCACTTCATTTCTCTGACATTGACACTTCAATTGACATCTATTTTGGAAGAGTCTACAATCAGTGGGCATTTTACTTAGTAGTCCCGTTTATAGTCTGCACTTTCCTTTAGAAAATTGAGACAAAAATAGCCAATTTTTTCGTGTAAAAACTGAAAATTGACTCAAATTTTGTCTGTTAGTTTCAAAATTAGGGTTAATTTCCAGAAATATTGAAGAATTATAAGAAAAAAGTACAGGAAAATTTGGGCAAGAAAGTCTGGTGGGAAAAAGGTTAAGACAAAATTAACAATATAACCCTATATTAAAAACACCTTCTAAGAAGAAACTGTAAAATATTTTTATGTTATTGTGAGTGACAATTTTTTGCAAATTTTTCAATATTTGAAAATCACAACATTTTGTAACTGTAAACATTTCTCTGTAGCCCTATGACATGGTGAAATTTTGTCTTCATTAATGCCATAAAATCGCGAAAACTTCCAGCAGTGAAAATTAATCAGTTTACAGTACTTTCAAATACACTACTTAGTCAAATTAGTCAAGAAAAGAAATACTGTGAAATAATTTATTTTCGCTTGGAATTAATTTTCGCTGAAGGAATGAATTTTTCCGATATTTTACATTCAACTTCAACAAAATTAGTGAAAATAAATTCCATACAAAACACCCAAAATGTATTTTCAGTGAAAATTAATTCCAGCTAAAATAAATTATTTTACAGTATATAGACCATATGGTATAAGTGAAAGGCTGTTGCATATTAATTGGCTAATTTTTAGCAAATCAGATATTCAAAGTTGTTTAAATTTCAGTCAAGATTGAGGACCTATGAATCAAGTTTCTTTGAAATCTGTTCAGTGGTTCTTGAAATACATTTATCGATGAAAGTTATGCAAATTAGGCAATTAACTCAGAACTGTGCTTCACACAATAATTATGCCAATAATGCAACTTAGTATACTATAGATAGCTCACTAAAAATAAATCTGTCACCACTAGGTGGCGCTCACACATCACTAGAGGGCACTCTGCTCCAGTTCAGAGACAATGCTGGTTTGATGGAATCATAGAAGAGTTTATTTTCAGACCAGGAGATATGAACAAATACTACATAATCTAGTTAATTACGTCAAATTTGAATTTGGTTGAGAATATTAATATTGTTATTAATTTTGGAGTTATTATCGTTATATTTGTAGTTACAGTGATAACGCTGATATATCTTCTATACAGATAAAAAAACAATGTTGGCATATTAGGAGATTAAATCTGAAATTAATTTGAATTTTAACTACTTAAGGGATTACCATGCTGATATTATTAATAAAAAGGATCAATAAAATAATCCAATGATAATGGACAAATTACAGGCATTATGATTAGAAAATACACGTATAGATATACATGCAAAATTAAAATTGACGCGAGTTCCTGTCATTTTGAACTTTTTAACAGAAGGTCGCAGCATCAAGAGATACACATCAAATGTTGATCAGCACTGGTTGACTACTTCAATCACTATCATTATTTTAAAACAAGAATAAAGGTACTGGAGTCAAACAGCGTAATAAAAAGAAATCCCGAAATATAATACTGGTATCAGCTTGCGTATATACCAAGTAGTGCAGTAAAAATTGTCTCATTAAACTAGAATATGTGGGAAAACCTATCGAAAACGTTGTTCACAGTCCCTTCCCTGTGGACTATATGTTATAGTCGAGTACTCTGTATATATGGCTCTGATTTGCCACTCTATATTATTGTGTGGTTACACTTTAAGTATTATTCCATTGGGAGACGAGGACTACAATAAAGGCATCCAGACTGCATGACCACAACCAAAAAAACATGTACAGCTTTATTTTAATATTTTTTTTTTTTTTAAACAAACTGACCAGACACTTTTGTTCCTTGACCTCATCTGTTGGGAATTCAGGAAAAACTCCCTTAGGGTAACATGCGTCACCTTTTTGTCTAAACATGCAATTATATTATGCTAAAAAAATCTCAAAAATAAAAAATTTGAAAATCTTTGGCTAATTTTTTTTCAAAACAAAGAAATGACATAAATTATTTCAACCAAAAATCAAGTATGAAGCCACCAGTACAAAAATTTTCCAAAAACATTCTTGCTTGAAAAATTACCTTCACATGAATTAATTTCAAGCTAAACCCCCCCCCCCCTCTGCCCGAGCATATTACCCCATCCCTATACGTGACAGCCGCAAAATACAGTAGTCAAGCGTATAACACGAAGACCGTACACAGGGTTGGGTCATATGCAAATTGAGTTGGGTGACTCTAAGTTAATTTAGTAAGTTCCACCGCCATTGTGCATATCCATCCAAAGATCACACATTGATTGCATATAGCTAGCCCCCAAGACAACAATAGTTTTTCTTCTAACAATAGGGGTATTGTTATGATGAGAATACATTTCAACATTCGCGAACCGTCTGCCAAGACGCTCTTAAAAAGTTTCACTTTTCATACAATTAAACTAAATAGGTCAGTGGAAATTATATAAAAGTAAAAAAACAAGAATAGTTTTTAAATCTGTAAAGATATTTCAAACAAATAAGCTGTGGCTTAGTTAACGTAACTATATAGCACCCTTAGTTACGGTGATACAAAGGCCTTAGTTACAGGTTTTTTTTTCAGCTAGTCATATACAAAAGATGGCATTCAGTTCAGAAGATGAAAGCTGGGGTGTATGTCAAGCCTGTTTAAAAATCACAACGAATAGATAAACGACACTCATGAACGTGACAGATATCACTTTGTGCACTAAATGCCTACTTTGAAATCATTTTTTGACAGGGGAGGCAGATTCATGAGAGAATTATGGGTAAACCAGTAAGATATCGACAACTACATTGTATTTTTTTGTAAACTGAACAAATTTAGATAGAACACACATGCATTTAATTAATTAATGACTATTTTGAACTAATTAGTCAAAACCAAGATTCCATTTATATTGAAACATTATGATTACAACATAAACAATTAGAAAACTGTGTTTATGAAAAAAGACTGCATTTCATTTCATAAAATGCCTACTAGATTTGCGCGATATTAATGTTGCTATGGCAACCAAGAGTAAACCATGCCAGGTCCGAGTGTGGAACAGACCTTTGTTTTTTCTGGTCTGCATTAACACTATTTCAGCAACGCGTGCAATTGTACAATAATATTATCGATTAATTTTGCTGTTCGGACAAAAGAGACTTTTATCGTAAAATCTCAATTCGTAGCAACAGCGGAGGGCCAGTGATTTTTGTGAACTGTTTCGGTGATAGCAGTATTCTAGAAAACGAGGACATAACCCACGGTCGCCAGCGAAAACAATTTTTTATTCGTATCACCACTGCTATAGAAGGAATTTTTTTCGAGTCATTGTTCGGCACACAGCTAAAGCTAGATTATTATTATTATTATTATTAAACCATTTATAAAATGTTCATGAATTAATAGCCGTATTTTTTAAGTAGCTAATGCAATACGCCGCCACGAATATTGTAATACAACACATTTTGCGGTGTCCGCCATAATTGTATCGGATATTTACAAAAAAAAATCGTGCAATATACAACGCCAATATATACAGTGCATCGTTAGTAAAACCACAATTTTTCCGGTAATTAATACCATTTTTTATTGAGAGCTCATCTGGTTTTAGTACACGGCGTGTCAGTGGCGTAACGGGACAGTTAAGATTTTAACGAGTGAAGGACTTACCAGTGACGATCATGTCATAGTGCGGTGAGCTGAATCGCGATGACGTCCCAATATACGAAGCGTGTGAGGGGTTGTTTGTCCTCAAATGATAGTTCTGTTTTGCATGTGGGCTTGATGCCCCGCGTTTATTTAAGGGGAGCGGGGGTAGCCTCCGATTGCCGACTTGTCTTGCTGGACTTGACATGATTGTAAACGGCGGCGAACTCAACAAAATTCACAATGATTAGCTGCCAGCGTCGGTTGTCTTGACTCAGATCCGTTGTTGAACGGCGTTCGGATTCATGTTTTCTGTTTTACTCACATGGCGAACCGCACGTCGAATCAGACCATGTTTTGGAGGACAGCTGGGTATTACGGTGTATTCAGATTCCTCCGAGTGTCAATCGGCTTCACTAACGTTCGAAGTGACCTCCTTTACCGTCTGTACGCTGATTGTAGTATATTTCCACACTGCATTGACAACACACTAGCACGCCCACCACAACTACAGCCTTGGATCTTTCACGTGTTGTTGTTGCCAACTAACAGTCTTCAATTCAGGTTCCCCAGATATCGAAAAATCTGTTAATTACGATAAAACGAGAACGATTTCAAGTAGCGTGAAACGTTAAACCAGCGACGACTTGTAACGGTTTAGGCTTATATTGTTAGAAAAATTACGTTTTCTGGTGACCTTCTCCCAAAGTGTTTAACTGGAGAAAGATGACATTCAACAATCGTTCTTGTACGTATAGCGGGGACAGTGACGGCGGACGATACCACTATGATAAAACAGGGGGTGAGAAATGAAGCGTGAATAAAACATACGAGAAAAATGTTTACCCATAGTTGGAATTGGTTTACTTTACGTTTGAATAGCGGAGCTGACAATAGAAACACAAATATGTTCTCACAAACACAGATAATCCATCAAAATGTCTAAGTCGCAAACGAACGGGCACGACCGCCAAATAAACGCATTTGTATAACCCAGTGCCATGATTGGTTGCACGGCCCGGCTAAAAAGTCAATAACTGTGAAATAATAAAACTGAACAGACCAACTGAATAAATGATTATTTCCTTTTTTATGTAACGATAACGCGACATAACGGCATATAATAGTAAAGACGTGTTTAGTATTAACAAAATAGGAACGCACAGTTTGTGTTACGATCTTCTTGTGAATATATTAACAACGCGGCTAAATAGGGGAGACAACGTGATTGATTCATTATAACCAAGTTACCAGAGATGGCGTGAATAGACACGTCTTCACTACACATTTTGATTGGTGGTGCTTTCAAATGAAGTATTTTGTAACGCTCCATGAACGGGCATGTCATGCAGCCTTAGTTATTTTAGCGAAATATAAAAACAAAGGCACTATTTTTTCCCGTGATTTGTCACAACTAAAATGTACACAGTTATTACGTGTTCGGTTTTCGTCACCAGCTGCTGTACCTGGCGTGGAAGTGCGACTATACCATAGCATAGAACATCTTATCAGTCAACAACTAGAGGGTGCCGCATACTCGAGCTAAAACGCAACTTGTTGAAGCCAACAACGCTCTTGTTTTGTTCCATATTGCGATACAGGTACCTTGTTGAAACCCCGGCTATGACTTCATCAAACAAAACTTTTTAAATATAACCCACTGGCGTTTCGCAATAAGCGGGATATTGAATGATGGAGACCTAGCCCGCAAGCAAAGAACATTGCCATACATCATTCTGGCTAGTAGATTAAATCGCGGCAGCTCAATCATTGCGCAACTAGCGGCAGGCATTTCGAGGAGCAGTGATTGCGGCCGGCGCCAGCTGACTGACAGTCACGCATAAGTAATTAGCCTAAAAATATGATAGCGGTGTTTTTTTTTGTTTTTTGTTTTTTTTTTAATATTCGGGACCAGAATAACGTGACATGAGGTCTTCGTCAATTTGTGTGTGTTAGCACACATATGACACCGGTGATGTGTTCATACGGTAGTGACATTGAACTTAATTTGTGGGAGTGATTCTTGTGCTGCAGATAAGGGGGATGCTTCGTGTATTTCCGTGGCAGTGTTTCTAAGACTGTCGTCGCTCCGTGTATTGCCGATGTGTACTGCCAGGAGTAATGAAGACACAGTTAATATCAAACACGCATCTGCCGTAACGATTTAATCAACTCAAATGCACTTATAATTGGTTTATAATTGTATTTATCATGTGACCACGACTCATATTTGGTTTCCTTAGTAACGCGACCGCTGTGTAGTTGGGTAAAAGGAACACTGAAATCATTCAACGGAAATTCAACGAAAAAACACGATGAATAAGCATAAACGCGTTAAAGCGCAGTGGTCGTCGCGCAGAGCGTGTTCGAATTTCATGTAAACAAACAATGTATTTTACACGCTTTGTATACATCGCTATGAGTCCCATATCGAACAGGACGCGACACGACTACCACCGCACTTTAACTAACAATATTCCTCACATTAGTGCGAAATCTCTGTCGTAAGATAATGCATTATGAATGCACTGATACCCATCTTTCGCCCAGGGAAATGTGTACGCCCACTTCTGCCGTCAACCATGGCCTACACACATTCAATGTATAACCATAAATTAGACGGTATGTCACATATTTTATTAGTTCTTGTCATCAAGTACGCCATCGGTACAGTAATTATTATAGTATAATATTGTCGCCACAATATAATTGTTTGGGCCCAAAGTCCAATAAAAATCTACTTATATTCAATTATTATCTTATAACGGACACTGTAAATACAAAAAGTAAATACATAAATATCGTTTTAAACCCACTACAATTTCTTGATATTTTGCTGAAGGTACCGGAACTTCAAGATGTTTCAAGATGTTTCCATTTTTTTTAATTGATCGGAATATAAATGTGGTTCATAATTCGTTGTTAACGTCGAAATTTGTCACATGGAATAATTGTGTCGAAAATGTTCTTAATTTCAAGGGTCAACTTGAAATGTTCTATGTAGGATAAAAAAAAAAAAAAAAAAAAAACTTAAAGAGCGGTGGTCGTCGCGCCGCTCATGTGCGACATTAGTTTTCCCATAGTCCAATGCGCTCTTCTTATGAAAATCACGAGTAGACAGAGCTTCGATCTGGACGCCACGTGCACCAATTCGCGCCGGTGACTATTTCGATACCTTCCAATCACTAAGAAAATTACACAGTTAAATCCTAGTAACGTCTCAGTTTGTATTCGTTGGTCTGGGCAACAGTCAAAATCGCCATCTTTGTTCATATGAGTCTCATATCTCGCGCATGCGTGGCGCGACGACCACCGCGCTTTAGCATCCCTAGTTAACCTCTGACCCCTTCCTATGACAGTATATGTTCATATTGTGCAGTATCGTGAGAAGTTAAATAAGCTTCTACCTAAATTAAGTTAGTTCAAGCCCATATGTTCACCAAACTTTCATTTTTAGGATTCATGCCATCAGGATACCAACAAAGAAAAAATGGCGTTACCCCGCAATTTTCAAGTGTTAAAAATGTCCGAATAAATAGTAAAAACAGGCATTTTCACATTAGTTTCTGTGTTGAGATTATTCAGATCTCAAAATTTTTATCGATGACATGGGATGAAAAAATCATATTATTATTGTCACGAATCCTAATATTGTGGAAACTTTTAAAAGTTGTTATTTAGTGAGTTTTCAGGGTGATAATATTTGTATACATTGACAGGTTATCTCCCACAATGCATTGCATATACCAAAATTAATATAAAAACTTGGCTGAATGTCTTTGATCATGTTATTAGGCCTATATTAACATGTGGCTGTGAGATTTGGGGGATAGAAAAGTATACAGACAAAACAGTCATCGAAAAAATTAACATAAAATTGTGCAAACTACTCCTCCAAGTTAACCAGTCTGCAACAAATTTGGCTGTAAGAGGAGAACTGGGTAGACATCCACTGTTAGTATTTATTAATAAAATGATGATAACATACTGGCATAGATCATGCACTGTGAAAGAAAACACTCTAATTCACGAGGCAATGTCCTACAATATCGACAACAAAACAAAGTGGGCAACAACAATCAGTCAAATAACTGGTGTTGATAATATACATGATTACTGGAAGGGGAATGGTAAAAGTGTGAAGGGAGTTTTGGAAAAAATAGAAGATGATTATTCAAAAAAGTGGAAGAGTGACATCAATTTAGAAAAATCTGATTCAGGAGAGCTCAACAAACTTCGCACCTACAGGAAGTTTAATACAAACTTCAAAATGGAAAAGTATTTGATGGATGTGAATAATTCAAAATATAGAAAATATATTTGTAAATTAAAAATTAGTGTCCATCAGCTTATGATTGAGAAATGAAGGTATACTAGAACAAAAACAAAACTGGAACACAGAATCTGCACAAGATGTGACAATAACTCAGTTGAGGATGAGTACCAATACATTATGGACTGCTCACAGCACAATAAAATGAGGCAGACACTTTTAAAGATTTACATAAGGATAATCCTAATTTTACTTCAATGGATCATTCCGATAAATTTATTTACATTATGACAAACTGACACATTAAGCTTGGTGTGTTTATAATGCAAACAGGTGTGTATTTATAAAACACCTGATTCTGTACTACCTTGTAATTGCCTTTTAATTAATCTGCTATTTTATTTTATTTACTTTTTTTGTACTGAGTTTTTTGATTATCCTTTTTATCTTTTTTTATTTTACTTGACTATGTTCATCTTCTATAGAAAGAATAATGTCAATAAAGTTATCTTATCTTATCTGATCTTATCTTATATGTGCAGTAACAAGAACAGTAGTGAAAAATATGAATTCGGCTCGAACGGCTTTAAGAATTTACCAGAATATTTTCTAAGTTTACAGAGTGTCCATATTATGTAAACTATGTCTATGTTATATGTCTCCTTGTTTCTCAGAATCTCAAATTTATCATAAATACTTATGGCTCCAAAATATTTCGCCTTGATCCGACTAAAATATCATTATCTTTCCTAAGATAAGAACGTATTTAGGATAAAACCATTATTTTTCACATTGAGTTTATGCGGCAGAGTACCAATCACAGCCAACGTACTAAACTAGTATGAGTTTATGCGGCAGAGTACCAATCACAGCCAACGTACTAAACTAGTATGAGGTTTACAAATATACAATCTGATTAGGTACACGCTCCATTACTTTTTTTTAATTTTTTTAATTTCTAGATTTTTGTTATTATTATTTTTGTTTATTTTTTAGGTCTTGGAATCGGATCTTATAACTACATCGCATTGACTGGTATACGTTGCGACATTGTAATACTTCTGTTATAATAAGTTTCGCTTCAAAACAATCAATTGATTACATATCTACGGAATAAGTATGTATTTTTTAATATTTTTGTTGTTTAATGATGTATATTTATGAATACATTGGATTATGACTCATTGTTAAAATGAAAACGTTGTTATGAGCACAAACCCGAATATTCGTTCGACGAAACAATGAAATTCACTAATACGCATGCGCACCGGTTATTTTGGTACGTACAATAACAATCACTACACATGCGTATTAGTGTTTTGGTTTTTTTTGTATCTAACGAAACAGTTATGTGTCTTGCAAACACAACGTTTATTTTATGATTATAATACAACAGTATTAAACAAATATAAGTTTTCGTCCATATTGCATTTTAGCAATACAATATACGTTCATTACCTACTGTGAACAGAGGCGGCGCCACGAAATTTTGCAAGGGGGAGATCTGCTCACCAACGTCGCCTTACTAGGGGGTCCGGGGCATTTTCCCCATTAAACAAATTGAAATCTGCACCCTCTGAAACGCTATTTCCTGCATTTTGAGGGGCTAATTTTGCTGACATAAAGGGTTTCAGCTTGATTTTGGAGGGGCGACGCCCCCAACGTTTTTCGACTACCCCCCGTGCCGTCGCCACTGATAAACTGTACGTATGCGATTGCATTCTTCTTATATTTATGGGTAAACTGTAAACACATTTACATTTACATGTCAAAAAACTTACGAATAAATAGATGGGCTCTAGAAAATTTAGTTTTATCAAGACTGTTTAGCGTCACTCTGAGATAAATAAGAAACCAAATAAACACTCCGCTGCAAAATTCGATAAAACGTCTGATTGTGACAGTGGTATGTGTCACATTCGATCAGAAATTTCAGGCACTTTACACATTAAGTCAAAGCGCTTCGTGTACGATACTGAGACCAAGAGAAACGTATACAACGAATGTGACGAAACTGTGAAAGCAAGTTGTGTTGATAGTACAATGTTCATCACGTTAGTAAAAAAAAATGACTGTCCAAACGTGAATATTTACAGTCTAGCGCACAGTGTATGCGTTTTTATAACGACGTATATATTCAATACTGCCCTCTCCGTCCATCGCCGAAGATGGCAGCGTACACAAAATGTCCCACCAAACGGGCCCAAACGAGTTAAATCGTAATGGTTGAATCATCAGAAAATAGTTGCGAGGTTGGAATTGGATCGTCCGCTTCATAACACACTTCAGTGAACCTCAAAAGATGTTTGTTATAGAAACTTGGAATTGACAATATACGAGTAATTGAATAAAACTACAGACCATTACTACAAATGTCGGACTACTAAAAACTAAATCTCGTGTTACAGACGTGTTCCCTCCGGCTACACGAGAGATTGACACTAAACAAACACCACCACGTACACAATGTAAACCACAAGATCTGCACGTCACGCCACTCGATCAGGACCTATTGAAGAGGGTAGAGTAAGTCGTAACTGCGCATGTGCCTATTTGGATTGACTTTAACCTATATTGTTTCAGGTAACACACCTTTTTATCAATTGCGCCCTCTAACGACGAATCATTTCTGTGACGTAATTAGAAACAGCGTTCATGTTGTTTTTATCCGTAGTTGCCCGTCAATGAAAACGTGAGTTTTTTATATAGATTGACTGTGTTTTAAATGACGAAAGACAACCTGAACAAACACAGTCATCGTTTTTGAAATACACACACTAAGTCATTCAGACGTCACAAAAGCTAGTGGGCGCACTTTGAAGAAAGGTACGCATTTGTCAATATGGCAGCAATCATGATTGGTTGGCATGGATTGCAATTGACACCTAGTATTTTATCTTCACGGTAGAATGTTGCTTAATAAGAAAAAACACACCCACACTCAAGGCAGTAACGCACCGTAAGTCAAGTAAAAAAGAAGTCGTCCATGGACAGACGGCCGACGCCGGACATAGCCAACCAGTTTTTGAACCAGAAAACAGCCCCCTGAAATTTACATTTCTAAAATATAACCCCCTAAATTACAAGTTCTAAATCCTGTCACACCCAACACGTATATATATTATATTGACAATGTGCTATTCTAATTTGCGTGAAAATTACGTTTTTATCTGCTTTGAATACGTTTCTATAGAAACGATATCGAACACAAGAGGGCGCAACGCCCAACACTAAAAAAACTATTACTCGTACCACAGTCTGTGCACGAACCATTGCATCGACACCATGCATATAACTGATAAATTTGTATTCCAGTGAATTTCAAACAATGTAATACCAGAAGTTACATTGCGAGATATTTGGTAAAAGGAGAAAACACTCATAGTAGCGGTCATTCAATTATACCTATGACTCCCGGGTCGTTGGTTTAGGTCTCATGCCACTAATTAAATGCCTAGCAAGAACCAATGAAATTTTTTAAATATTATTTTTCTCAGGTGCTCCCTGTTTGAGGGCGTAATCACCTGGGTCAGAGGTGAGACCAACATGTGGTCTTTTGTTTACTACTTAGCGGCTGTGTACCTGTGGGTTTATTCTGTGTCTTGTTTACCTGAGATTTGCAAGAGTTTGAGCTGGCCAACATGTTAGTTTTTTTCATATGGTTGATTACTGGCATGTTGATTTCCCATTTTTGAGTCATATTTTCAACTTTCCTCGTCATTTTCATATAGCAATCTCGTCATATGTTAACATTGTCGTCTATGGAAATTCAATTAGTGGTATGAGCCCTTTAGGCATGGACGTACGTCCATGGTTTAGGGCCCACGTTGGTCGCCATTTTGTTAGCAGTATTCAGTTTCGGTTCTAAATACAATTATCCCATGGCAGGGAACCCTGTAATGCCGTTGACTGAGCCGATTTGTTAAGGTCGCCAATTGTGTCATACTAGTACTCAGTTTTATGAATTGTTTTCAATTTTGTATTGCAGGTAAAGTGCGCCACCTAAGTTAGCGAGCCAGAATATGGAGATGTTTGTTATCTGTCGGGAGGGTCGTCACCTGCGCACGCGCGGGAATTGAGTCCCAAGCGACGATAACAACACACGCGAAAAACACAAAGGCTCATGGGTAGGCGCTTGTTTGTAAACAACGACACGCTATGGACATCTAACGCATGCGCAGGTGAAGACTCCCCCACTTTAATCAACAGTAAAGAACACGTGTGTTACAAAACAAAATGAACATTTTAGCATAGCGACCATAAGTAAACTTGATTTTAAACCAATGTGAATATTTTGGCTCAAAATACAATTTGTTTTCTACAGTATCCATCAAAATCTTGTTAGTCGGATGCGTTAAGGTGACACATTTTACCAACTAGCTGAATGCGAAATTTCTTAAAAGCACTGCACATTTGTGATATTTTGCCAAAGGCTACATAAAATAAATGACAAAGAACACACTATAGCCGGAGTTACCCTGGTAGCCATTTTGGTTTAGAAACAAGTTTAATATTGTTCAACTATTTCGTTCAAAAATGAGTACGGGTTTGCCAAGATAAACAAAACGTGGCAAAGACTTCAAGGAATTCACATATAATAAATTGTACTTGTAATTATGTAGAATATGGGCCAGTTCAATCGAGGAAGAGAAGTGCCTTTTTTATGCAATGAGCAGTATTGCGTTCTCCGGGTAAGTATACTTATACGTACATACATTACTTATATAATGTAATCATGTAATACTACAGATACATAATGAAGATTATCTATAAAATGATATCCTATAATAGATTTGATCATCATTAATGATGGTCATTAATGCAAGGACTTCGTAAATCACGTTCCATACAGTATTAATGGTATTCATAAAAACAATGTAATTTAAAGGTATCACATTGAGGGCGCAAAGACAATTGCTAAGACCATATCTAAGCTCCATGCTAAGACTTTCTTTGAAAATAGAAAACTGTGCAACATAGCATGAATATTTTGAGATGATAATTATAATGCGATATTTTGCAGTATTTATCATTTGACTTGGACTGTAACATAGCTTATTTAATGGTATGAGTAGGATACTGGGAATTCAAAACGCTTGCCAGCATTCAGACGAGTTTGTACTTCCCTCAATTCAAAAAAATTCAACCAATCCAGTATTTCAAATTATACTCTCAATACCAAATTACTGCTCGATCTCAGAGTGTAATTTTCATGAACATGACAGGATTCAGTCTCCCCTTTCCAACATATATGTCCAATATATCTACAGACAGTGAGTACAAGCACATTCTTATTTTTGAGACATGACTTGCAAACGGGCATTGGAAGTTTTGGAAATCAAATTTGACATGAGTAATACGTAATAATTATGACTCGTACAAAAATAAAGACATAATTTATTAGTTTTGAATTTTACAATTGTGAACTATCAAACATATAAGTTTGTCATAAACCAATGCATCAGACAAAGTAAAATACACCAGTTTGACACATGATAACCAAGACTTTACTGATATAACGTGGTATAAGTCAAATTGTTTGCACATTCTTAGCTTGGTAGGACATTATTACTAAACTACTGATATTGTAGCCAAATGTATCATGATTAGAAAGCAACCCCAAAACATATACCACCAGGGGTGGGTTGAGTAGGGGTATTTTTATTGATTACGAGTGGAAGTGTCATGACATATGCAAGACCGAACATAACACCCAACAAAAGCAGGACCATGAAAAACATGTGTATTTGGATATATTTTCGGAGATACTGTAAAATGACTAATTTTCACTGATTTAGCATTTCAGGCATATTCAGTGGGTTTTAAATTCACGGTTGTATCATTTAGATAATGTGTTCTATGCTAAATTTTACATATTCACTGCGTTTTAATTTAGCACATTTTCCAGTCAGCGTAATAAGCAAAATTAAAACCCAGTGAATAATTAACCACTTTACAGTACTGAAAAATACTTTATTTCACCTGGAATTAATTTTCGCTGAATTTGGATGTTTTGTATGGAATTTATTCTCACTCATTTTTGTCGAGTTGAATGTAAAATATAGCGTAAAGTATTGTGCATTCTTTTCAAACTATTGTTTTATTTGTTTAGTTCTCCTTTAAGTAAATTTATGTATTTTTGGAGGGGTGCACAGGAACAGATCAAGGACCCCCATCTTCCATCTACAAGAATATTGGTCAGTCCATATGTACTGGTAAAATATATTTGTTATTACCATATTGTAGTACTCATTTAAGCAATCTGAATAAAATAAGATCCTGGTTAATTTTATTTAAATTTTATTTTAATAGAAATCTTTTTATTATTAATTTTAATTATTATTACGTATTTTAATATTTATTTTTACAATAAATTTGCTGCACCAAGCTTTCACAAAACCTCTAAAAACAATTCTTGCAGCTAAATAAATGTAACTTAAATAAATAATTAAAATAAATAATAATTATAGTAATATAAAAAAAATATTAAAACAAATTTAAGCCAACCAGGATCTTATTTTAATTGTCATCTAAAAGAAATTAAAAACACTAAAACACTGAAATGAAATAAATAAATATTGTTGTATTTATTCACTACACAAAATGTATTTATATAAAAGGATGACAGTGATTCTCATGATCTCATCTAACAATTGCAATTTTTTAAATTTGAGAAACAAATAATCTGATACGCCATTAAGTATTTAACAAAGTCAAAAAATCTCCTTCATGTTGAATTGTAAACTTAACTAGATTGAGAAAGATTAGGCTTATAAAATAATAAGTATAAATATTTCACTCACTTAATAGCATGATACAAAATTACTACAATAAAAAAAAATTGTAAACCAGAAAACTGTAAAGGGAGGTAGTCATCGATTAGCGTGCGTTAAGGAGGTAGTCATCGATTAGCGTGCGTTAAAATTTTGTCTGAATAAACAATGTCGTTTCCACATTGTACGCGTCACCCATATCGAACATGACATAGCATGACAACCGCCACATTTTAAAGGGTGGTAGTCAGTTTGTAACAGTCAAAGTCTCCATCATTGTTTATATGAGACCCATATATCTCGCGCATGCCTGGCGCGACGACTACCGCGCTTTAAGTTGGCAGTGTTGTACACTCTTTAATAATCAGACAAATGTATATATATTTCAATTAATGGTGTCCAAACCAAACTGAGCACATGTGTAATGCATCATGGACACTGATTTCAAAACACATAAAGGTATAAAAAACATTTTGTAAATATAATACAAACTGCAGGCTAAACATGAACTGAATTATAACTCTGAACTCTAGAGGGCGCTCAGAGCAGGAAGAAAGGACACTGATATCCAAGCAATTTCATCATAAAAGTAAAACAAGTTTAGACTACATTAGATAATCCATTCTTTTACATGCAAAGTATATACACGTGTCCGTCATGCATGGTTTCTGTTTTTTAAAAATACATTTTAGGTGATGAAGTGACACACTAATAAATAAAATTTACTGGATTGAAGGTTGTCATGGCAATGTGATGTTGGTGCATACTCTCTATATATTTTTTTTTCAATATCACAGACCTGTAATAAGAAATGTACAACAGTCAATAATAGCATCTAATGTTTCTTCTAAGTAATAGGTGGATTCATAGAACACTACATGACATCATAGTTTGGAAAACAAGGTATGGAATACAGCTTTCAAATTCAGCATGAGCTTACCGGCATTATATCAATTTTTAGTTAGTTTTTGTGAAAACATAAGGGGTCCGGCAGTGTTTGAGGAACACTTATAAGGTGAGCCCAACAGTAATAGAAAATTCAGTACTTATAGAAAAGACATTAGGGAGGCCAGTAGTTTTAGAGAAGACATTAAGGGGTCTACCGGTAGTAGTTTTAGAGAAAACATTAAGGGGTCCAGTAGTTTTAGAGAAGACATTAAGGGGTCTAGTAGTTTTAGAGAAAACATTAAGGGGTCCAGTAGTTTTAGAGAAGGAATTAAGAGGTCCAGTAGTTTTAGAGAAAACATTAAGGGGTTCAGTAGTTTCAGAGAAGACATTAAGGGGTCAAGTAGTTTTAGAGAAAACATTAAGGGGTCTAGTAGTTTTAGAGAAAACATTAAGGGGTCCAGTAGTTTTAGAGAAAACATTAAGGGGTCCAGTAGTTTCAGAGAAGACATTCAGGGGTCTAGTAGTTTTAGAGAAAACATTAAGGGGTCCAGTAGTTTCAGAGAAAACATTAAGGGGTCCAGTAGTTTCAGAGAAGACATTAAGGGGTCCAGTAGTTTTAGAGAAAACATTAAGGGGTCCAGTAGTTTCAGAGAAGACATTAAGGGGTCCAGTAGTTTTAGAGAAAACATTAAGGGGTCCAGTAGTTTCAGAGAAAACATTAAGGGGTCCAGTAGTTTTAGAGAAGACATTAAGGGGTCTAGTAGTTTCAGAGAAGACATTAAGGGGTCCAGTAGTTTTAGAGAAAACATTAAGGGGTCCAGTAGTTTCAGAGAAAACATTAAGGGGTCCAGTAGTTTCAGAGAAGACATTAAGGGGTCTAGTAGTTTCAGAGAAGACATTAAGGGGTCCAGTAGTTTCAGAGAAAACATTAAGGGGTCTAGTAGTTTCAGAGAAGACATTAAGGGGTCCAGTAGTTTCAGAGAAGACATTAAGGGGTCCAGTAGTTTCAGAGAAGACATTAAGGGGTCCAGTAGTTTCAGAGAAGACATTAAGGGGTCCAGTAGTTTCAGAGAAGACATTAGGAGGTCCAGTAGTTTCAGAGAAGACATTTAGGGGTCCAGTAGTTTCAGAGAAGACATTAGGAGGTCCAGTAGTTTTAGAGAAGACATTAAGCGGTCCAGTAGTTTTAGAGAAAACATTAAGGGGTTCAGTAGTTTCAGAGAAGACATTAATCGGTCTAGTAGTTTCAGAGAAAACATTAAGGGGTCAAGTAGTTTCAGAGAAAACATTAAGGGGTCAAGTAGTTTCAGAGAAGGAATTAAGAGGTCCAGTAGTTTTAGAGAAAACATTAAGGGGTCCAGTAGTTTTAGAGAAAACATTAAGGGGTTCAGTAGTTTCAGAGAAGACATTAAGGGGTCCAGTAGTTTCAGAGAAGACATTAAGGGGTCCAGTAGTTTTAGAGAAAACATTAAGGGGTCTAGTAGTTTTAGAGAAAACATTAAGGGGTCTAGTAGTTTCAGAGAAGACATTAAGGGGTCAAGTAGTTTCAGAGAAGACATTAAGGGGTCCAGTAGTTTTAGAGAAAACATTAAGGGGTCCAGTAGTTTTAGAGAAAACATTAAGGGGTTCAGTAGTTTCAGAGAAGACATTAAGGGGTCAAGTAGTTTCAGAGAAGACATTAAGGGGTCAAGTAGTTTTAGAGAAAACATTAAGGGGTCCAGTAGTTTTAGAGAAGGAATTAAGAGGTCCAGTAGTTTCAGAGAAGATATTGAGAAGCCCTTTAGGTTACTGGTGTACAGCATGTTTAGCTGCAACTGGATCTCCGATAATCACGTATAGAGTACTTTAATGATCACTACTTACTCACTCCTCTCTCCAAATTTCTTAGTTCCATTTGTTCGTGTTTAAGGCGCAGTCGTAAAAACTGATTCATCAGCTCAGATCTGAAATATAACAATAATGAGACACTTACCAGTATTAAATACAGATCAGTGTTTGAAAACATGGTCACAGGTACAACACATTGTTACATAGCAAATGTATTGCACTCATTGTGTGTTTGTACCCTCTGGTAAGAAATAAATTAATTTGACAAACTGCAGCAGCGTACATGGGAATTTTTCCAGTGGTTTGTCTCTATAGTGATATGCAATAAAGTTGGTTTGTATTTATTGTAATGCAGAGACTAATGATGTTGAAACAAAATAAACCTGGTATAAAAAATAAAATTGCTCAACACATTCAAAGTATTGCAATTTATCATGGAAATTAATAGTAATAGTAAAATATTAATTAATAACAAGTCACTGCAACCAAGTTATTGTCAATGACAAGTCTCTGCCCAGTTTTTAGCGACTGAACATTCGAGCCTAATGATTCATACATGAAGCATTTTTAGAATGAAAATGATGATCAGCCATCTTGAAAGAGATTCTATAACAGATGTATGTAAAAATGTGTTACATGATGCAAGCGTAAAGTTTGAGCATGATTAGATCAGTCATGTTAGTGCCAAAAACAGCATTTGTTAAAAACAAAATGGCCACCAGTCAGCCATTTTGAATCTGAGAAAAAAATGATGTGCATCAAGGACCATTATGTTTAATAGACATACCAAGTTTGAATAAAATAAGTCTAGGCATGACCAAGATCCAGTTCCAGAATTACAGAAATGCTTGATTTTAATGAATTTTTACACTAAAATAGTCGCCATTCTAATCTTTAGAGGATCATGAAAAAAAATCAAATCATGTGAAGTCACTGAGATTAAAAAGTGAAGATTTGAAACAGTAACATTGATCCAGAGTAACAGGGTGGGACATAGTGAAATAATGATGGCCATCTAAAATCTGATCATGCAAAAAAAAAAAAAACGAGCACCTGCAACCAAATATGTGTTGTCATCATAACGGGTTTGATTGAAATCAGCCCAGTCATATCTATAAATCAATCTGATTAATATTTATATAGGTATAGGCTCTTGTTGTGGACACATTCAAAGTATCAATTCATTATCAAAATGGCTGCCAGTTGGTCAAAATTGATGAGATCACAAAAGATAACTCGTAAGCATCTGCAAGCAAAAGCAAGTTTAAGTTCAAGAGAGAGAGTGCAGAAAATGAACTGCTAGGTCTTGCTTACCTATGATCAGCATTATTTATGCCCATCTGGTCTAACTTTCTGCTGTTTAAATGAACTAATGCTCTACCTGAATAATATACAAAATATGTTAATGAGAAGGAAATATTATAAATTCATAGTTATAAGAGATCCAGTTGTTTTAGAAAAGACATTAAGAGGTACAGTAGTTTTAGAGAAGAGATTAAATGGGTCCAGTAGTTTTAGAGAAGAAGTTAAGAGGTCCAAAGGCTAAATTATCAAATCATCCCTATGTACAGTCAAATTATACATACAATGTACATGTATTGAGTTGTTTAACTGACCTGATATTTCATGCTCTTCAAATAAATTACCATAAAGTCCGTAATATAATGGGCAGTGTCTTCGTAGCCATTTTGAGACGTCACTAACGCTCCATAGAAATACCGGTCTTCCTTTACTTTTTTTCTAATGGTCAAATCAGAATGCATTGTGGTACAATCAATATAGATGTAATAACCCCCTACAGATGGAAAGTGTTTATGTTGGTGCATTAGATGAAGGAAATAAACAATATCACGATGATTCAAATAAATAAATTCTTCCATTTATTCAGTGTTTACTCTCAATATTTATCAAGCTTACCCAATGTGTTTAGAATGCATGCATGTATAGATCGCTTTTGATACCGTTGGTGAATATCGGACAAAATGACAATGCAAATCACTATAAGCAGCATTCTTCTGATGGGATTTATCAACCAATTAAGAAAGTAACAAAGGAAAAATGAGTTAAAAATTAAATGACAGGTATACATGTACGCACTATTGTATTTGCCAATAGCTAAGCTTTTGGATGATACATGTATATAGGTTTTTGTAAAAGCATGCTTAGTAACTTTTAGGGAATGTCTCAATCACAGATAAATTTTTAACTCATTTCCGATGTTGCTACGTTAAGAGAGTGGCCTGATACACAAGTTCTGATTGATCGCTGATCCTACAAAACCTGAATGCGTTTGCATTATCAGTTCCCTCTTTTCATGACAAATTCAGAAAATAGTCCCATTTATAGTCTGCACTTTCCTTCAGAAGATTGGGACAAAAGCAGACACATTGTTTGAGTAAAATTTAACTCAAATTTTGTCTGTTGGCTCCAAAATTAGGGTTCTTTTCCAGAAATATTGAAGAATATAAAATAAAAGTGCAGGAAAATTTGGGAGAGAAAGTTTCCTACTCCACAGGCATCCCAAAATCAATGGGGGAAATTAAAGACAGCAAGCAATACGTCAAACGCATTGAATTACCTTATTCACAGACTTTCTCAATCCTTTTGGTGAATCCGGTGAGGTACATGAACTCTCAACACTCACAACACTAACATTATCACTCATTTTGTGATATATCACAAGTTATTATAACAAATTTTTGTTACCATGGAAACCCTGTAAGAAGACAAAGGAGATAAATTCATGCTTACAGTCTTTATCAAAGTGTTTTGATATTAAGGATTTATGTCAGTTAACACAGTATTCACTACATGTACCGGTACTAGAACCAAGTCTGCTCCCTCCCCACGCATGAGATATTGATAAAAATTGACAAACCTTGTGATCGAAAACTGAAAGCAATATCTGTAATATCTGTATAGTTTAAAATGATGATAAAAGTTATAAAATTTATACTTGCACTAAACTTTTGGTAGGGAAAATACTTCTAGTGTTAAAATGCACTGCAAATTTTGCTCTAGGTGAAAGGTTAAATTTTATTGGATATCATGCTGCATTGATATGCATTAGGTTTTAAATTAATTAATAATTAAAATAATTAATAAAATTAAAATAATTAATAATTATCTTTGGGCATTTTCATTGGCATTAGGCACAAAAAAAAAAATCTTTGTTTTTGCTCAGTCAACGCATTAGTTCAAAAGTGTAGAGTAACCTTGGGAAGTGGTCACGGAAATCATGGAAGCATAAAAAATTTAACGCCAACCCTAACCTGTTTTCAGTACTCTTATTTTGATGGATCATGAAGTTTATTGTTGTTTCTGAGGTTTTTAGGATCACTTCCCGTTTTTGGCGATTTCACACTACAATTCAAAACTTTTTTGGGGGGTTTTTGCCAAAATGTAAAAAAAAAAAATCAGCCCCAAAAAAAATTTTTATTAAAACAAGTCATGCAAATTTGTTTTACCTGCCAAACTATTTGAAGTTTTTAACATGCACATTAATGAGAATCAGTAGCTGCAGCAGCATCCATCAGTTTGCATGTTGAAACCAGTTACCCGACTGATTTACTTTTACTTGTTGTACATGTAATTAACATATTGAATAACTCAATGATAATCTAAATTTGTCTGAACAAATCTATTTTCCTCTCACTTGATTATTTTATTCAACACAAAAACATACCATAGGGATAGTTTCATGGCTGTACAACACAAAGCAATGGCCTAACCATTCCCGGGGACTGCAACAGTGTATAAGTGAAAATGTAATTTGACTGGCTTGCCCATCTTTTACTACATATTAATATATAAACTTTACCTGACTTGTTTAAACCTATGTTATAACATCTTACACCATTGTCTGCTTTTCAAAGATCTATTGTCACAAAAACTTATGCTTAAATCTTGTCCAAGTAATATCAAACATATTCTAAATATATTCATGATTTTATGAAACAGAAAAATACAGTATTCAATGAATTCTGACTATAATCGAAAAGAACAATTTTGTGTAGTAATTTGACCATTCAGTGTGATTAGCATACCAAAATTTGCTTTGATGCCACTAATTTTCACTTTAAGCAGTGGCCAAAACTGCAATTATGGCATCTTTGTGTGGCATCTATGAGAAATTTTAATATGCTATTTATTCTATATGCTATTTGTTCTATTTAAATTAGATAATTTGAATTAAATCCGGATTGGGCCCTTCTATGAAGTGTTGACAGATCTTTGGAGCTCCACGGCAGGCCAAAAGATCATCAATATAATTATAAAAAAATGACAACAAACAAATTTCTTTCAGCGTTCTATACTGGCTCAATGATATTTCAACTCCAAATGAACAGATACAAACCTTAATTAACTAATTACGTCACGCGGCAATAATGGACACAACTGGCATACTCATGATGATTGACAACCTTTCCTACTTTCGTCAGCGATGGCGTAGCAAGTCACAGCCACCAGCTGGTACTCGAGGTCACTGTAGGTCATTTGTTAAGTCTCGCGATTTCTCGTGTTAAGCCGTCAATCGATGATAAGTTTTGGTTGTCCTATGAATTTATATATTCGTAATTATTCTTGCACTAGTATTGAAAATCCATTTACAGTTGATACGATTTGATGTCGAAATAAACCCGGTTTTATGAACAAAAACAAACAAATAAGTGTTGTTACTACGCCCTCTTGTGGCGAGATTAGAGTTATCGGAAACAAAACAAATATGGCGGAAGGGTGAGTACTGTTGTCATAAAATCTCTCGAATTTTTCTGAATTTATCCATACCATGGCGTTGAAAAACATTTTTTCAGCTATTTTACGGTATTCTAATATGTTTTACGTGTTTGGTTTCAGTGGCGAAGGCGGAAGTTGGTGGGGCGGCTGGGTACAGACCGCCAAAGACAAGGTACGTAATAGAAATTCTGACGATGGTAGAAAGCAACTTTTGGTGTTTTGATTATGTAAATTTGAAGAGTCACATGAGTAACACAGCCTGTGCCGATTTTATTTTCTGTAAATGACATCATCATGTTTTAAAGGTACTAGCGCAAAGACAGCTGTTGTGGATTAAGCGATATGGTTTTGTGTTATTTGCTATGATGTATGTGCGAATACGGAACTTACTAGTTGTAAATAGCGTGACCGGGCTTCAGTAATCACGATATTATTATTTATTTTTTTTATTATTTATTAACTGATTATTTTTGTTGACATGTTTTTTCTTTCATTTTTATTAAAAAAAATGCAAGTCCCTAAAAGCTATTGTCATTAATTGAGCATTAGTGAATTGCCAGCGATTTTGCATCTTGGGTACTGTTACATACTGGGCTTCATCTGTCAGTATACATGGCAGTCATGGCAGAGTGTATATTTCACTACGCTGGCCTGTGAAACTTGTAAAACCAAAATACTCATTCTATTGATTACTCATTAGTACCTTGGTTTTGTTATGTCTTTGTTTTTAAAATAGATTTCGGCTCGTTTCTGATAAAAAAAAATATATCTTGATGCTTTTATTGGGAACTGGAAAATACTAGTTCTGCATCTACCATAATAGAGTTACTGCCTTATAAAATTAGCACTGCTATTAATGTACAACAAGATTCAGCAAAAAAACAACAGTATTTATAGAATAACATATTTTATTTGGTAACTGATCACAAATGAATACATCAATCACAAAAACACAACATTAAACACAATCTAAAATACATATAACTAATTTTTTGAAGCCAGAGTAAATAAACTTATTTTTGACAGTGAATGATTCAATCATTAAACTATTACTCTTCATTTTTCCAAATCTGGTGCATACATAAATAAAGCATTCAAGAATTTATTACTATTTTTAAAAATCAGTTCATTAATATATAATGAAATTAAATAATTAAAATACAATGAAATTTATCAATTTTCTGTCCTGTACAAGGTGAAATATTATTGTTGAAATATTGTTAAGGATTTAATTTCACTGGGTTGTAAAGGGAATGTTCATTCTTTGCGTACTCACTGGGTTTTAATTTACCATACTTATTCTTCAGGTAAATAAGCGTACATAAAACCCAGCAAATGATTAATCCATTAAATTTGTTGAAATAAATACACAAACTGTAAAATTGTCCTTAAGACTGAGAATCTCTATGATCACTTCATTGGGTTCCCTTTTTTTTCATCATGAACATTCTAAAATGATCTATCGTAAACATTAATTGTGGTGACAACTGAAGGGTATGAAGTAATTATTTACTCGGTTTCTGATAAAAACTGTTAAACCTTGTTGCCAAAAATTTGCATGGTTCAATACTTTGATGGCATTTACTGTGACCAAAATTCATGAAAGTTACTGCGACTTGCGAGTTGTCTAACTTTCTCGTATTCAAGCTATTAACAAAACTGGGATTTCTAAATCTGGTGATTTAAACAATAAGGTATGATTATGTAATGGCTAGGATTTTCATTTCTTATGAAATTCATAAATCTGAACATAGCATTTTTGCGAAGTGAATCTCGGTTTAAAAAATAGTGGTAAAGCAAGTCCATTTTTTCAGTCTTTGCCAGGCATGGGAAATGAGAGTCAGATTTTGGGATAACATTGTCTTTGATTTAATTTTACAGTAATGTATATTTGATATGGCATTTGGTTTGGTATTTATTGTATATTAAACTCCAAATGTTGAGAAAATGTTTGCTGGCAAAATTTTAACTGTCGCCATTTTCACTTCTGAAAATTTGCTTCTGTAAAAAATAGCTAGTCCTGCATGTGTTTGGATTTTTAGTGACAAATTAATTAATTACCTTGCTTTTCATCCTGGCAAATTTACCACAATGCTTAAAACATTGTGCTGGGGAGAACATTCATGGCATAATTGGATTTCAAAATATTAAAATTAAGTTGGCTTCTTTTTTGAGTTGTGAAGGCATCATCTGGTAAACACTAAATATAAAAATTTATATTGTATAGTAATTTTTTGAGTCTGTATATTATGTACTTCCTGTATAGTGAGAACCTACTCTGTTATCGGGTCAAAATAGTTGCTGTCAACATCAATGTAATTAACCTTTTTTTATTATTTATAATTCATTGGTGGAATTCAAGCCAACTTTATATACTGTGGGATACTTTATTTTAGCTAGAATTAATTTTCGCTGAAAAGGCTTTTTGGGCATTTTGTATGGAATTTATTTTCACTGATTTTTGATGAGTTTAATGTGAAATATAGAAAAAAAAGTATATTCACTGGATTTTATTTTTACAGAATCATCCCTTCAGCGAAAATAGTGAAAATAAATTCCAAGCGAAACTAAAGTACAGTATTTTGGCGTGGATGCATCCAACAAACCATTTTGGCATGCTAAAATCACAGTGTGTTTACTGTTTTTTCTTACAATGTAGACCTGAGGCATCGCTCAATGAGTGTTGGAATTTGATGTATAATAACAATGTATTTAACTTAACATGTGGACAAATATCAAATCCCTGTTATAGAAAAAATACAGATGCAGCATAGGTAATCCCTTGTACAAACATTGGTACATCATGTGCTGTACTGTATTCATCTATATCTAAGCTTTCAGAAGATGTATAGCATGTTATATTACCGGTAGCATGCTTAGTCTAAATTACAGTTTTTAACTGTAAAAATATGACGTGTACATCTTGGCGTGGATTGCTGACTTCCTGGATACCTATGTTTCTTCTCGTCTTTCTTTTCTCAGTATTCTCAAGGACGTTTAGGTTTCAAGGTTTGAATGTTTTTTTTTCATTTCTTCCAATATAACTCAAAAGGTTGGGAATACATTGTAGGGACATGTTGAGTTTGAATGTTAGATTGCCATTTTTTGCACCAGTGGTTAAATTAGTGGTGGTTGTCGTTGAGTGCATGTTTTAATTTCATTATATATGTTTCTCTGAGGCTCATATTGATCGTAACATGATTCGACGACAATATGTCATGATGCGACGACCACATGGCATGATGAGGCAACTAGACGACACGAGGCGACGACAACACATTGTGATGTGACCACATGGCATGATGTGGCGACCACTGCATTTTGTCACCTTTTTCAAAATAAACCCTCATAATTTTTATTTTCAAACTTTTTGACCAAAACATAATATCAGAAAATACATAAAAATGTAAATAATGTTACACCTACATTTTGCTGAGAAAAATTACCACATTAAAAGCGTTAATGAACTGAGGCAATTAAATGCCACATTTATAATGTATACATGCAGGTCTTATGGTATTTGCTCTGTCAGAAGTGCATTGTATTTTGGTACTGTACAGCAGACACGCACTGAACTATGCTAATTAGCTAGGTGGAACACTGATGGTTACTTAAGTGCATGCACTTAAAATAGAGCAAATATTCATGGGAACTATACCATAATATGTGTATTCGTTGTGAAAATCATACTGGCTAGATATTAGAATCTCATCTCCACTAAAACACATGTGTATGTAATTTCTTTGGCTTATGAAACATACATGTACCAACCCTAGGCTAATATCTCCTGTAGGGAAAACCATTTTAACATTATGTGAACATGTACCACCACCTGTACATGTAGTGCATGTGGTTACATAAATCCAATGTCATTAAAGTTTAACTCTGATAAATCAGTTTGGTGTACATTTCTGGCTTTCTGATTGGAGATGTGCTTCTAAAAGAGCAAATATGGTACTTTCAGTTCAAACAAAATAATATTGTCTTAGAAAGATCAATTATTGTGATGACATTTTATATGCGTATAGTATTTATAGCCAGAGATTTAAAATTTCAAAATTGGTGTAAGTTAGGATCAATAAATATAACTGGATATTTCAGACAAAGTATCCTTTCTCATTCTAGTTTCTCACTCTCTCTCTCTCTCCCTCTCTATTAATCTATCATTGAGATGGGATACTTTGTTCGAAAATTATATTATATTGAATAATGACTATGATTACCTATTACCATTATTTAAAATTATTCTTTATGCTATATCCGGAAAGTTACCATTTATGTGTCACAAAGATTTTTTTCATTCTGAAGTTAAAATTATTTTGTCAAAATTGCAATGTTATAAGTGTAGTTGGTGGACATTGTAGTTCATTTCTTCTGTGCTGCTGTGGTGAAGTACATAAGGTGGTGGTGGTGATGGTAATGTAAGAGGGTGCTCAGGTTGTGTGAAGAGTTCTATTATATCTGAATGGCTGTGAGGTCTATACTGAAGCATGCTATCTAAACTCAGTGTATTGCATGGGTCAGTATTTTAACCTGCACCAGGGGTTTTTCTATAAAAAAACTGCAAGAGGGAACACTGCAATTCAGTGGTGCCACTGAGCGGGGGAGATGTAGGGTTCTCCTTACCAGGGTGTGGAGTTTTTGATAATACTAAGTTAAAATGGAGCATTCTATGGCTTCCTTGGGGCCAAAATTACTATCAGACAGGTCACAGTTGACTGTGGCCACATGTGATTCCTGGTCAATCAGAATTTTATGGTTGCCAGAGGATCTGCTCCCCAGGGTAAGGGGGCGCATGGCCATGGAATAAGGGCGCTGCGCCCCTGTTCCCTTGTTTAAAAAAATTCAGTATATTGCATGCATTAAATAGCAGGACAGGAATTTCGCAGTATGGAATCTAATTTCATAGCCAAAATTTATATAATGTCTTAAGCATATAGGATTAATATAGGTAACATCAAACAGCATTAGAAAAAAATCAGGACAATTTCCTCCGAAGTTGAAGCTCTGAAATAGTGTGGTATGGGGTACCGGTAGTACTGTAAAACATGTTGAAAAGTGGCATGCAATTTTAGCGAATTGTGGTAAAATGACGTAATAGCGAAATGTTGTTGATTTCTTTGTTTGGCGACCATTTTGAATTGATAATAAAGTCATTAGCGACATCTTGAATTAGCGAATCAATTCTCTCGCTAAATTCGCTCGCGAAAAAGACATGTTTTACAGTATGTTCAATATAAAAGGTTGACCCTCTTATTATAAGGTTTGCATGCAAATTGGTTGGTCATCCCTTGGGATGGTGGACATTTGGCTTACAAGGTTGGCATCCTGTTGGGTAAGCAGGCTGGTTGGCCTTTCATCTTGAAATATAAAAAGCTGATACACTGTATGCAAAGAGGCAGTAGCATGTAAAGTGGGGAGCTGGCATAAAGGGTGAACAGCAGTTGTTTACATGGTTTTTTAGTCTAAATCACTATTACCGGTACCTTTTTTGTAGTCAAATGAAGCCTGGAATTTTATGAAAAAGGATTTAGTTGAGTTTGGTAGTGTAGTACAGAAAGACACATCAGCTGTTGTAGCTACCACAGCATGTACACTTAAAGACAAACTCAAGGTAAGTCAGCCATACATGTACTACAGTACTGTATATCATTATATACTTGCACATTGGTGAAGAACAGGGGTGGGTAGGAGTCTCTTGAAATTAAAATCTTAGCAATAAAAATAGTAAAATAATTAAAAAAAAACAGTTCTTCACCAAATTTATGGTTGTCTTTGTTGCTCGAAATTTGGTAATTTGATAATATAGTAAAATAATAATAATAAAATATGTTTTTACCTACTACCATGTACTTCTGTTCTTCACCAAATTTATGGTTGTATTTGTTGCTAGAAATTTATAGTGATTTGATAAATAAAGGTTCCTGTGTAGCAAACACCTAGCTTTTATTGCTTTTGAACTTGCTTATAATGTTCTTTGTTCCGTTTGTGATATCTTAAATTATCTATTTTTAATGAATATTTTTATAATTATTAAGTCAAAAATGTTATTGTTGACTTTGTCTTGAAAACTTCTTCTTCAATTCTGTAATTTTGGCAAATATTTTGGTCATTTTTGGTCAAAAATGCTAATGCTGATTTCATACTTGGTATGTATGGTATGAGGTGGGTCTCTATTAGATTAGATCATTTTGTGACATAAAGAGAACACTATTATTCACAGACATATGCTATAACAAGAGTTAATGAAATCCAAAACTTTGGTAGTATTAAACTTATCCTCATCAGTGATACGATCTAAACACAGGAGTTGATACACTTAAATATGCCAAGGTTGTTTGTTTCTTCACTATGATGTTTATGGGTTTGATCATGGCTGTGCTTTGCTGAAACAGCAGAGCTACTTGTTTTCTAGAGACCACACCCATTTGTTTCCTCCCCTGTTTTTGACGACTTTTGAAGATCCCTGGTGTACAATGTTATAATTTTTATTATGCAATGTTTGTGATGTTTTCGTGAGCTCTCTCATGGTACACTTACAAACTAAGTTGAATTATTTGGTCAGTACTTTAAAATCCAAAAATAATATCTGGATTTGATTGAAGGAGAAGTTTATTCTAGCTTGGTAGTGTGCTCGCCTTCATCTATCATTTTATCTCATGTAGAATTAACTCCTTATACAATATAGCACTGAGTCGTTAGTATGTTAGTACAAATCTGTGTCTAATTACTGTTAAACTTACTGTCTATCTGCAGGTAGAAGAATCAACAGGAAGTAAAATGAGATCGGGATTTACTAATTTCCTGATGGGGATATCTGAGACCTTAGCTCCAAAAAATTATGGGATGGAAGAAGATGATGATGTACCGCAAAGAGTGATCTTTGATAGAGCTAAGGTAACAATATATAAGTGAACAAGGACTCAAATTTTACAATAGTCCAAGGCTACATCCAGTTCCCTGTGCTTTAAATATAGACGTGTGTGACGCTGGTTGGCCACATTATGTGACATCATGTAATAAAGTACGAACTCAACAATATCGGTAAAGGGTTTCATCTTTATTAGAATCCCGTTCACAGAAATACAGACTGCACAGCTCCAGAAAAACACACACAGCATGTGACACAAAGTACTGCACATGCGCAGTTCATTACATAATGGTCAACTGGATGTTTACCCAAATGCATGCTGGGAGTTTATCATACAGCAAGTTAACATCATGTGCTAATATTATTTATGAACTAATGTTGATAAACTGCATGATTGTTAACCCTGCTTGAAAGTTGTCATAAATAAAAAATATAATAAATTAAACACAAAATAAAAATGTACCAGACTGATCCTGGTAGTTTTAAACACTCACGCAGTGAGATTTCATAACTTGTTGTTCCAGGCCCGTCTACAGGATACCCAGACTGATCCTGGTACATATCTAACGGAACCTGATGGTCCAGTGGATGTATATGAAGAGTGGAAGGAGACTTTTCATGTGGATCAACATAAAGGTGATATTTCGGATCTGTTAGTTGCCAGTGATGAAGTACGATCCATTTATACAAAACTAGTAAGTTCATATTATTTATCTAATAACACTTACTTTTCTCAGTTATGTGTCTATACGCATGTTGTTATACATCTCTCACCGTAAGTTACAGCGTGCCGTGATTTTGCGGTATTTTACGGGGTATTTTCATCCTACCATATTAGGAAAAAGAATTCCAAATATGGATTGATTACGTGCATAAGCGTCCTCTAATAATAAAAAACAAACATGGCTGCCTCTAGGGTTTGACTTTCACTGTTGACTTTGTCGAGCAGAGCTTATCATATGAGTGACTGTCCGTCGTCGTCCGTGTCAATGTTTTACTTTTTCGACTTCTTCTTGAAAACTACAAGCTTGATTTCTTTGATACTTGGTGTATATGTACCTGGGGTAGACCTCTCTTAGGTTTGTTCATTTCATGATGCTAACTTCAATTTTCTAATTTAGATGACTATTTTTGTAATTTTTGGTAAAAAGTTATATTTAGCTCTGCTGTCGACTTTGTCGAGCGGAGCTTATCATATGAGTGATTGTCCGTCGTCGTCCGTGTCAATGTTTTACTTTTTCGACTTCTTCTTGAAAACTACAAGCCTGAATGCTTTGATACTTGGTGTATATGTACCTTGGGTAGATCTCTCTCAGATTTGTTCATTTCATGATCATATCTTCAATTCTCTAATTTTGGTGAATATTTTTGTCATTTTTGGTAAAAAGTGATATTTTCGACTTCATGTTAAAAACCGCAAGTCCAATTGCTTTGATATTACATATATAGGTAATACATGTGGGCCTCTCTCAGATTTGTTCATTTTGTAATGATATCTTCAATTCTCTAATTTGGGTGAATGTTTTTGTCATTTTTGGTAAAAAGTGATATTTTCAACTTCTTGTTAAAAACCGCAAGTCCAATTGCTTTGATATTACATATATAGGTACTACATGTGGACCTCTCTCAGATTTGTTCATTTTGTAATGATATCTTTAATTCTCTAATTTTGGTGAATATTTTTGTCATTTTTGGTAAAAAGTGATATTTTTGACTTCATGTTAAAAACCGCAAGTCCAATTGCTTTGATATTATATATATAGGTACTACATGTGGACCACTCTCAAATTTGTTCATTTTGTAATGATATCGTGAATTCTCTAATTTTGGTGAATATTTTTGTCATTTTTGGTAAAAAGTGATATTTTCAACTTCTTGTTAAAAACCGCAAGTCCAATTGCTTTGATAATACATATATAGGTACTACATGTGGACCACTCTCAAATTTGTTCATTTTGTAATGATATCGTCAATTCTCTAATTTTGGTGAATATTTTTGTAATTTTTGGTAAAAAGTGATATTTTCGACTTCTTGTTAAAAACCGCAAGTCCAATTGCTTTGATATTATTACATATATAGGTACTACATGTGGACCTCTCTCAGATTTGTTCATTTTGTAATGATATCTTTAATTATCTAATTTTGGTGAATAATTTTGTCATTTTTGGTAAAAAGTGATATTTTCTTCTTGTTAAAAACCACAATCATTTATGGTGAAAAATGATATTTTTGAATTCTTGTTGAAAACAGCAAGTCCCATTGCATTGATACTATGCATATTGTTCATTTTCTAATGATATCTTCTGTTCTTTAATTGAAATGTGCATTGCTAACAGCGGAGCTATCTCAGCCGAGAGGCTGCTTGTTTTGACTTCTTGTTGAAAACTGAAGTCAGATTGCTTTGATATTGTACATATAGACACCTCAGGTGGACCTCTCTCAGATTGGTTAATTTTGTGATGATATCTTCAATTCTCTAATTGAAATGTGCATTGCTAACAGCGAAGCTATCCCAGCCGAGTGACTGCTTGTTTGTAGTTTAGTTGCAATTGTATCATGTATATATATTTTTCACTTTACAAAACAATTATGAAAGTGTACTTTAACTAAAACAAATTTTTGTTATACATGTGTGACTCAAGACATTCCTGTTTATATTTAATACAATGTTTTAGGTTCCATCAGCTGTTTCTCATGCAGACTTCTGGCATAGATATTTCTACAAAATACACCAGATTGACCAAGATGAAGCCCGTAGAGCTGCCTTAAAGGAAAGAGCAGAAATGACATCATCACGAAATTTTTCAGAAGAAGATCTTGGTTGGGGTGATGAAGGTACACAATTATTTATTAATGAATAAACCCCCTCTCGTGGTTTGTGACGTAAGGGAAAATCTTGAGGTCATGGGGCATCCCCTGACCTAGATTTCTCTCTCCGTCATTGGCTGAATCGCAAATTAATGTCTACAGTTCAAAATAGTCATTTTGACTGACCAGAGTCTATGGGGGTATGAACTACGGTATGTGAATAGGCGGGTTGAAAACCCTCTGCCTAATTTTGATTGTTCGACCGAATGAAAATGACATGATCATGGTAAAAATTGTCATGTCATAGTGGGCTTTCTGGGGGTAGTTATTGCAACATTGCCCTAGGCTTGATTCATCAACTCTGATATTGTGTGATGTGATGATTGTATGAATTGTCACCTAAATGTATATGGTTTGAACATTTGGCTGGGTTTAGTAGCTAAGTTGGAAGTGTATTTTGTTCACTCTTGTCTTTGACTCTCAATTAAATATTCTTGTATCTTCAGATGACACTTGGGAAGTAACTGATGCTGTAGAAGAGACAGTGGGTGATGTGGCTGAAAAACCCAAAAAACCTGAATCACCTGACCAGTCACCTGACAAAAAGGAAATAGATACTGAGAAGCTGGAAACCAAAGATGTTGTGAACCAGGATGAGGTTACTATAAAAACAAAAGAACACTTGGAAGAGAATATAGGCACAGAAACTAAGAAGGAAGAACAAAATAATGCGGCTTTCAAAAGTGAAAAGGACGATACTGCCAAAAAAACTGAGGACTCTGTGGAGGATACACAAACAGCACAGGAAGCCAAGGAACATATTGAGGGTGGACAAGAGCCTGATAAAACTGAACCTGATAAAACCGAACCTGATAAAACCGAGTTGCTCACAGGGGAGAAAGCCTTGGAGGTGAACAAAGACAAAGAATCAACTACATCCGAGGGGAGTAGTATAGAAGAGCTGAGGTTTAGTGATGATAGTAGTAAAGAAAAGGATGAAGCAGATAAGACTGTGTTACCAGTACAGAAAGATGGCAGTGGTATGTCCTCTCCAGTGCAGTCTGATAATGGTGCTAGTAAGGGTGAGTCTAATAGTACTGTAAAAGGATTAATTTAATTTTGCTTATTTCGCTGATTGGAAAGTACACTAAATTGAAACCCAGTAAATATGTAAAATTTAGCATAGAACACATTATCTGAATGATAAAACCGTGAATTTTAAAACCCACTGAATATGCCTGAAATGGTACATCAGCAAAGTTTAAACCCAGTGAAAATTATTCGTTAAGTTTTATGGTTGAACAATTTCTACAATGGTGGAGGGGGCGTTGGCTGGATAGAGAGGCAAGGTGACAACCATTTTTGTGAAATTCTATATAAAACAATTATTTTATGAGGGATAGATGGGGTGGCACAAAGCCCTAGGAATTGACAATGAAGTCCAAATCCAGTGGACATTATGAAAACTTGAAGTGCAAGGATGTTCTGTTGTTTTTATCAGATCTGATTCAAAATGGCCATTTTGTTTTAATGAATGCTGTTGTCATACAAAATTTTTAATAATGTGGTGTCTCGTGGTCACTGAAGTCATTCAAACTAATAGAATGAGGTTTTCTGTCTGCATTTACTGAAGAAATATTATGATCTATATGCAATGTTTTAAGCATTTTTTTAACATGCTCATGTAAAAAAAGTTGATGTATTGTTGAAATCATCACTGGCACAATGTGTTGCAATCCCTGGCTGTGATCACCGCAGATGTATACATGGTGGAATGACTTTTTGAACAAAATTAATTAATAATGATTCTTGTGCTATGTTATGCAAATCAATAGGATACATTTTAAAATTTTCTTTTGAACGTTAAAAGGATACTAACACTAGTAATTAGTTTCTCAAAATTACTGTGTGCGCAAATTACTAAAGGCCGCGAATTAGTAGAGTTTTTTTTACGATACTTGTATTTTGGGAGTACCGTATTTGATAAATCCTCCTGCAACTTCTTCCCTGTAAGAAAGTACCAGGATGTGTGACCTTTTGGGGGTCATAATGCATATTGACATTGGAGTCCAAGGGAAGTCATTTATTTTAATGTTCATGTTGTATTGTTTTACAGACACCAGTAGTCTGAGTGATGATTGGGACAGAGACTTTGATATAGAAATCACAGAGCAAGATCTAAAACATGTTGCTGCTTTAGCCACAACCACAGAAGGCAACGAAGAAGATCTTGATGACTGGGAAAGTTGGGAATAATTACAACCTGCTCATCCCCACCATATAATAGTTGTGTCCTTCCAACTGAAATACCATGACTGTATTTAATATTCAGAATATACCATTATCAGATCACGGGTGGTTAAGGTATTCTGTTGAGGGTTAATATATAATATAACTTAATGTATAATATAACTTTCTATAAGGGGAAAGCTTAAATAATTATTATTATTGGCATTCAATATTTTATTCTTGCTTATATTTTAATTTTTAGAAACAAAAAATAAGCTATTTACAAAGATTTGTTGAAAGAGAAATCTTCCAGGAGTATCGCTATTGGACAAAGTTGCATGCATTATTGTAAATGTTGCCATGGTAATATTTTGATCATGTTATTAACTCTAATTATGAATACCTGTCCAAGTTTTTTTTCCTCTCACCTGATGTGTGGTTATGGCCAATAGTAAAATGTGTACTCTATAAAAGTGCGCCCTCTGTGGTGAAAATGACATCTGGTGTCTTAATTCTTTAAGCGGCAATGTCTTTTGTCATCTGTCACAAATATAAAACCTGCCTCATTGTTGTAACTTTTTTTTCAAAAAATATAATTGACTTCTAGGCGATAAATTATGTCCATTTGGGTCAAAAATTAAGAAATTATATAAAAATATTGTATCTTAAGTTTGGCGAAAAAGTATGGTATTCTAAGAATTAAAAATGTAATATAGATAGGTCACTGTATTATAATTTCTCATTAACATTCAGAGAATTACATGCAAGTTTCATTATTAAAAGTTACAGTCATTATTATTATTCTAAGAAAAATTAAATATAAACACAACATGTTTAAAGTGGGCAACCTCATAAGTTCTTGGTGAACTCAGGAGGTCCTGGGTGACCTTGGAAGTTTCTGGGTGACCTCGGAAGATACTGGGTGACCTTCAAAGCAACCAAACGACCTCGGAAGTCACTGGGGGACGTTGACAGCCTCTGGGAGACCTTGGAATTTTCTGGGTCCTTGGGAGTTTCTGGATGGTCCTGGGTGACCTCTGGGTTTTCTGGGTGACCTCTGGGTTTTCTGGATGACCTCAGGGTTTTCTGGATGACCTCGAGAATTTTTGGGTGACCTCGAAAGTTTCTGGGTGACCTCAGAATTTGCCTATCATGTCCAGCATATGGTTAGTAAAATATAAGATATATTCTCATTGTTTGGGAAAAGGTTTGAAATTGTAAATAAAATGTTTGTGTAATGCAGCTTACTTGAATCTATTTATTCCACTTGTTCGGGGGATTTTGAAATACTCCTAGTTTGTGATAAAGAATAGTCTTGATTCACTGCTACATGAATAGAGCTTGATAGATCTCACTGACCTAGTAGTTAGAACAACACAAAAACAAAATCCTGCACTGTGCATTAACTTGAGTTAAGTTTAATTATTATTTTAGCACATACATTTTAAAAAGAACTAGCTTGCATAAGCAACATCTTTCTCCGTCATTATTCATTATACCATATATGATCATTCACTAAATTTAAATATGATAATGAGCTATATTGGCCCATCCAATCACAAATTCTGTTACATATTCAAAAGCTTATCCAGTTCTATGTGGCCATTGTCAAGTCATTAGGTGTACCTGAAATATTCAATTAAATATTCACTATAAAATCTGTATTAGAAGCCATGGCTTCTATTAAAATGGTACAATGCAACAGAGAGGTTCTCAAAATGCGGCTTTCTTTAGGAATGCAACTTCCAATTACTGATGCCGCTTCCTTGAGGCATGTGACTTTTAATTATGGATGCGGCTTCCTTTAGGGATGGGTCTACTAATTATGGATGCGGCTTCCTTTAGGGATGCGACTTCTAATTACAGATGCGGCTTCCTTTAGGGATGTGACTTCTAATTATGGATGCGGCTTCCTTTAGGGATGCGTCTACTAATTACGGATGCAGCTTCCTTTAGGAATGCGACTTCTAATACAGATTTTATGGAAATAACCCTAGGAGAGCAAATATCTCTTTAAATATATTAACAATGTATTTGTAGACTGACATAGCCTGCACAGAACAAATAACTCTCACTCAATTGCTTCATAAAACAACTTTAATGTTTTCTGGTGTTGGAATATAGTTATTCAGACTAATTGCTGTAAATATTGCAATGATTTCAGGGAGAATACGATGCTTTGATTCCATTAATTCATCTGCAAGGCTGACATGTCAGAATTGAGTGCCCTTAATTAAGATTTATCCAGTTAGTTCAGTGATGTAATTGTAACATGCTAATGTGTGAACGTGAAGTATACTTTTTATTCTGCGTTTCATGAACTTCGAAACATTGTAAATTGTTGTTTAAAGGGTGGTTCTCGCACAACATAAGTTTTGATATGGGTCCCATGCAACATATACGACATGTGTAACATACATATTTATGTATGACGTATGCTCGTATGACGACCACCACCCTTTTAACATTAAAAAATGTTTCCACATTGACTGTTATACCAAAGCGTTTCAAGCATTATTTCTTTCAAGGTAGCTGTAATGACATGGCTACTTCAAATCAGAGTGTTGTGTGTAATGGTGAACCACTTACACTTGCGGTTGTTTCGCATTTTAAACGCAACTTAAACTTGGTATTAAAGCATTCTTAGATAGTACTTTTAAATTTCTTATTATTTTTGATGATTATCCAACTCAATTGATAAATATGTGCTGGAAATGTGTCCAGTTTCAAGAATTTTCAGAACATCCATATGTTATGGCTTCCCATTAGTATTGAAGTGCATATATTTATGTTTTAAAATTTGCTCAGAAGTAGATGTGGAATGAAACCAAGAAAAAACATTCAATGATATTTAAGTGTACATTAATATATATTCAATTTTGTTTTATCATGGATTTAAATGTAAAATAAATCTGACATGTTATCTATATTATATCATCTTAAGTTTTAAGAATGACCATTGCTTCTTGAGTGCTTTTAAGTATGTAATTTAATTTGTTTTATGCGGTAGCTTTTGTATGGTTTATTTTTTTTAGAAAGTGGGAGGATTCATTTGCAGTGGAGACTTTCTCACAATCTGCATTTTTTCTGTATCAGCACAATGAAAGAAGTTATCTAATTTTTGATGAGCCTTTCACAAATTACTTCTCCACCGCTCTGTACCGTTTTAGTTCTACTTTTTACAGTATTTCATCCACTGCGTGCGTATGATAGTGATCAAGGGATAATAAACAATGTTATTGATATTGGTTCTTGCATTCATCAGAGATAATATACTGTAAAAAGATTAATTATTCACTGGGTTTCAATTGTGTTTATTTCACTGACTAGAAAAAGCACTAAATTAAAACCGAGTGAATATGTAAAATTTAGCATAGAACACATTGTCTAAATGATAAAACCGTGAATTTAAAACTCACTGAATATGCCTGGAATGGTAAATCAGCAAAATTTAAACCCATTGAAAATTAGTCATTTTACAGTAGTCTCTCTACCTCGTTGAAAATACTTTTTATCATTTTCATTTCTAGAAATATTACATGTGCACTTGCCACACAGTCAGTCTGATACCTATCATCTCTTTTTGGGGGGTGGCCCAGGGGTAGCATGATTTACAACTACTAATAAATTGGTGTTGCTGTATTTGTTAGTCCCCGTTCGGACGGAGTCCGAAAACGGGGACTTATGTTTTGCCCTGTGTGCGTTCGTCCGTCCGTGCGTCCGTCCGTGATCACCTGTATCTCGAACATGCATGGACTGATTATGTTCAAACTTCACTCATACATCACACATTATATGGGACATATGCACATGCATTTTTTTCATGATCCGATTAACGATAGCCGAATAGCGGCCATTTTAAGGTCGAAAATGCATCAAAATCGCACATTTTCACCATTCCGGACCCGGATCTCAGTTATGCATGGCCGGATTTCGTTCAAATTTGGTACATACATTAAACATAATAGGACCTTGATGCACGTCATTTTTTTTTTCGGATCAAGTTCGAAATGGCCGACTGGCGGCCATTTTGTTTTAAAGAATTCAGTTCTGGATCCGTATCCGAGACATGTCTGGATTGATCAAGTTCAAACTTCACACACACAAGGTACATCATGTCACAAATATGTATGTGCATTTGTTTCATGATCCCATTAACGATAGCCAAATGGCGGCCGCTTTAAGGCCGAAAATGCATTGAAATCGCACATTTTCACCATTCCGAACCCGGATCTCAGTTATGCATGGACGGATTTTGTTCAAATTTGGTACTTACATTAAACATAACAGGACCTTGATGCACGTCATTTTTTTTTCCCGGATCAAGTTCGAAATGGCCGACTGGCGGCCATTTTCTTAAAGAATTCAGTTCTGGATCCATATCCAAGACATGTCTGGATTGATCAAGTTCAAACTTCACACACACATGGTGCATCATGTCACAAATAGATATGTGCATTTGTTTCATGATCCGCTTAACAATAGCTGAATGATGGCCATTTTAAGACCGAAAATGCATTAAAATCACGTATTTTCACAATTCCGGAACCAGATCTCAGTCATGCATGGATGGATTTTGTTCAGATTTAGTACAATGTGTTGTACATATGCAGGTGCATTTCGGTCATGATCTGCTTTGAATGTATATGTCACTCAAATATGAACGGAACGGGGACGTGTCATTGACAATGACTTGTTGATTTGAACTCAATCTTCTACAACATGTATTTGTTATACATGATATTTATTGCCAGTTAATTAAAACTGGATTCTAATATGGATGTTTAGGTGATTTCAGTGCTTGGCAATATCAGGATTCAATTTAGTGTTAGGTGTTTTCAGGGTCCAAGTATTTTTAAAATCATCAAAAGGTCCTTTTGTTGGTCCCTGACACAGTCTGAAAACAGAGACTTATTGTTTTCTGTCTCTGCATTTGATCCTACCTGTATTTTAAACATGCCTGGACCAATAACATTCATACATCTTGGGGTACAAAATCACATCCATTTGTTTCACAATCTGAGTCAAGATGGCCGAACGGTAGCCTTTCCTTGTGCTAAAAATGCATCAAAATAAGCTTTTTTCTGCCATTCTGAATCCGGACATCCATCTTGGTCATATTTACTTCAAACTTGTCCAGCATTATAATTGTCTTTAAAGTTGCATTTTTAGATCGTTAGATCTGTTAACAGACAATAATGAGCTCGTGTAAGCGATATATGCACTTACGGCGTGTCCGCGAGTATTGTTACGAATGCCAATTGTCAACAGTCTAGGGAGTCCGCAACACTCGTTTTTCTGTGGGAGTTGCAGACGATAAATTCAAGTTGGTGTTTTGGCTGCAGGTGTTCGAAAATGCCTTCACCACGTCCAAAGGTTAGTGATTTGTTTGTTTCTCTTTCGTGTGTTGGTGTGTGTAATACTAAATTATGTGGTTCAGAATCCTTGTCGGTAGTATTTCTTGATAGATGTGAGCGCCGTGAATCGGTGACTGATCGCGGTTTTGTAATTCGCAATGAATGAAAGTGTTTTTTATTCGATGCCTTTTCACGTTAATCCTGAATTTTCATAATGTTAAATCATTTATTGCTAAGTTAATTAAGACGCATGAAGCTCCATGCTGCACAAAACTCACCAAAGTAACTTACTGAACCAACTAACACATGCAGTAGTGGGGGAATATGTTCAGATATGCTTCATTAACAAAATATTTGCATTATAGCATCTATAATAGAGAAAATAGAATACAACATGAAGAGAAGCATCATGGGTATTCTCTAGTTAATTGCACATAAACTCCAAAATTACAAGTGGCCAAGCCACATTAAAATCGCTTTCCACCGACCATTCAACATCAACTTCCATACCAAATATTCATACTTACATTCACAATTCTGGTCGAGTATTTCAATACAAAATGTTGTAGTTTGGGTGTATTTGAAGACTGAATTTTCTGGAAATTGTGTTTAAACATGGAAGTAATTATTTTACCTCCATTAAGTTTGAGCTTAACTTTATGCCCAGAGAGAGTAACTTGCTGTTTGTGACTTTTTTTGACTGTTACATACCCATAAACATATCAGCTTGTTCTTAGGTGTATACATTTTTGTTTTCTTTTTTGGGGTGTTGCGCCCTTGTTTATTTGTTCATGGTGTTATGCTGAATATTGGCTTTAAAATTATCAGTAATAACATCTAAACCGTACAATTTTATTTTAAAGCCTATGTCAAAACACAGCATCTGCAATATAATGTTATTTATTTCCCCCCATTATGATGTTTATGTAACTATATGCATGCACTTATTATTGCTAGACTGTGCTCTGCTGAAATGGCGGAGCTATTTTGACAGTCATGTTGCTCGTGCATGTCACGTTGAAATAAAGGAGTACAAATTTGATCTCTAAATACTGAACCACGGTTACCTCTTCTAGTAACCATGACTAAACTAAAGTTGTCTGACTAGATCTGGATGTGCTACTTAAAATAGAGTTCAGGAATCTGGCACCGAATATATATTTGTATTAAAAATACCATGTCCAGTATTTCCATGTGACCTGCTTATGTGAGCTAGCAGCTGCTACGTACCCGTGTTGAGATAAATTCATTGCAACCATGGTTTGTACGCTCATTTCTATGGAAACTACTATACAGCTGTAAAGGTATTCGAAATGAAAGTAATTTGATAATTCGGGCTTAATTAACTTAGCATCGCAATTTTAAATGCCCGAAAAGAGCACATTTATCTCACTGATGTGACTTGTTTATGCCTCTGTGTATTAGTGTTTTGGTGTATATTAAAGCGCGGTAGTCGTCGCGCTGCGCATGTTCGACATTTGTGTTGATAAACATTGATTTTCCCCACAATCCAATGCGATCTTAAAACAGAAATCACAAGTATGAGGTTTGACCTGGGCGCGACTTGCACTGATTACCGCCGGTGACTCCTTCGATATCTTCCAATCTCATGAAAATTGCCCAATTAAAGCTTGGAACCGTCTCAGTTTGTACTCGTTGATCTGCGCAACAGTCAAAGTCGCCATCTTTGTTTATACGAGACCAATATATCTCGCACATGCGCAGCGCGACGACTACCGCGCTTTAACGATTACTGACAGCTCTCATACCTTTTTCGTTTTACTGTAGTACATATTCATGATATTCCTACATACACATTACTTGGGTTTGACACGCGCGATGTGATGTATTTACAGCCCCTCCCTCCACAGAATCTAAAGTTTCACTTTTATTGTTTTAATTACAACTACGAAGAATTCATTCATCCTCCGTTTTTCCGGACAGTTCATCTCCTGTGGGAATGGGGACCCGGTTGGACGGGGTGGCTGCTCTCTTATTAGGCAGCATACTGCCGTTAGAGGGCGTATCTCTATTTTGATTTGCATTTCATGTTTAGCAATGAGATAACAAGAGATAACAATGAAGTTTAAATTCAATTTAACAGCCAAAATTTGTGTCAAATCGCTTTGTGGAATAAAAAAATATTAATGCATTAGTTTCATGAATGTGTTGCGTACTGTACGATGATATGTTCGAAGTGTAAGCGTAGGACTTATGACGTGGAAATAGGGAAAACCATTAAAGTGCCGGTGCAATGCCCACCCTCACGTTTCCCATTTTAGATCTGTGTCCCACTGAAATGGGCAGTTATTGATTTTTTTGCTGAAAATGATTACTCGCATCCAAGTAAATTTGGGATATTTCTCGTGTTGTAGCCACGCCCACCTATCCTGAAACGGTCGACTGTTTCCGGATTTCCGACTCTCGCCGAAAGTGCGCCATCAAATGACAAAATGTGAGAGGAAGTCATACCCCTGAGCCGTAATAACACTGGTCATTCAGTATACTTTTAAACGATGTACATTTTTCGGTCGGCGTTTTTTCTTTTCTTTTTTTGTCTGTTTTATTTTTTGAGAGAGAGTTTTTAGATGTTGTGTTGTGGGAAGTTGCAGTGAAACGTACAGTCAATAGTGTAAGTATTCACACGTTTCGATCCGAAGGTGCGAAATCAGTGGACGAAAGCCACTTAACCTCAGATATTTTTTTTTTTTTTTTAAAACTGTCCTCGTCCATGAAAAAACAACTAGGTTTAAAGAGAAACGCAGACAACGTAAACCTGGCACAACACTTTTGAAAGAAATAGATTACGGCCCAGCCCATGATCACCGAGGCGGATTTCAGAAGAGAGAGACGTCCGGCAAGTGTTTCAAATGAGTTGACTTTTTTGCGATCCTGATTATCGTTTTATAGAGACCATTTAGTCCTTGTTAAGTAAAAAGGTAGCAATAATTTTGACAGTGACACGAAAACGAAGCGTAGGACAAACAGGAAATTACACAGCCTTACACACTGCTAATTGTTTTCATTTTCGAAGGCTAAAAGTTTCTGAATTGTTTGGTGATTGCTGTTGAACGCCGAATTCACACCTCTGTTCTTTTTTTTTTACCTCTATGCTTGCAGCTTGATCTGCGTAATAATTTATGGAATAAGAATCCGGGCTTGGACAATGTGTTTCCACCAAGTAAAGTTTTAATACGATGTTATAATTATGACAATCACGCCATGGATCACGCTAACTCGAATCCTCTCTGAATTTATCTGTATGTGTGTCGATCTCGATTATTTTTGTTATCCAATTAAACGCCGCTTTTAACGCACTTGCCCTCGTCGTGACCCGACGCGTTCACCTATTTCAACAAAATGTCAATTTATTTCCACGCGGCTGTCATTTATTTAAATTTAGTAACTGTGATTTGTCGTTTTCACTATTAAGTCTAATGTTTAGAATGTTCTCTTTTATTTTAATTTTGAAAGTTTTACTCAGACGATCGATGGAATTTAACAGTGTAGTGACGTGCCTAGTGACCTGCTAAATAACGAGATAATTCCGACGTCAAATTCTATTTTGTCCAGCGACAGTGTACAAACGTGCGCCGGTGTCTGACGATCACGGTGACCAGCTACACCAGAACGGACATATTTTGCATCTAACTCAACCCCATGCAACAAAAAATGATACTATGTGTTCATTATGGTCCATTCTTCCTCGACGAACGAATACATAAGTGACAATTTAGTCAAAGACGAGAAAACTGCACAAGAAATTTGCTTTATTTACACTTATCGGCAATGCAAGCTGCCATGCGACTTCCCCTTCTGACGTCACAAGGGGAATTTCTGTATGCAAATGAGAAGCTAATGAGGAGCCTCGTTTTAAAATACACAAAAATAAAGTTGCCGTAGACTGAGTTTAAAACACTTGTTTTCACTTAAAAAAATAATTCATGCTTAGAAACATAAAAATTAATAATATTTATGTATCAATGGGTAATTTTAGGCGTGAAAATAGCAGCCATTTCACAGGCACTTCAAAGTTGCATTTCCGCTCTGCAAATATGTGAAATGTCTGTTAAAAACAGAAAATGTGTTCAATCGGTGCTGTTTTAGCTAAAAAGGATATATTAAAATAGATATGGTTTCCTCACATTCCTGTCCACATTATTTTGGGAGTAGCCATGGGTCTTGTCACTTAGACGAACATGCTGTAAAACATGTTGAAATAGCTGCATACAATATTAGTGAATGTGAGAATATACTACACAACTACAACATTTTTTTTTTTAATAAAACGGGCCATCTTTCATTTTCATACATCCCGTATATTATCTCCACAATCAGTAATACATGGTGTATGGTCATATAAAGTACTTGGTCTGAGAACCTCAAACATCATTATCTGAAAATATCCACGTTATTGTTATCTTGAATGATTATGAAAATATTTTCCCGCAGCGCGTATAACATTCTGTCATAACTTCATTCTGATCTACTACTGGACCGGGGGGGGGGGGGGTCATTGAATAACATCGTGACTTGTTAACAACATGCGTATTTACTCGTGATTAAAGCGGGAGGGTCGTCTCGTCACCTGCGCACGCGCGGGAATTGAGTCCCAAGCGACGATAACAACAAACTCTAAAAACGCAAAGGCTCATGGGTAGACGCTATGGCCATCTGACGCATGCGCAGGTGACGACTCCCCCGCTTTAAATTACATTTACGTTTGTATTTGCCTCCAACTGGACGCCATATCTACAATGTAAATGTCACCGGGGCAAATGTTCAGAATATACTACTATTTTTACTGCAGAGTGGGCAATCGACCACTGGAGTCGAACCTGCAATTTCACTAATGCTAGAACAACAAGCTGACAATAGTGGATTTTCTGTTCAATGCGAGATCCCGCGTAATGCGAGACGAACGTCTACCGCTCAAACCATTTTACGTTCGATTTCACGCATAACGCGGGGTCCACAGAAGGATCCAGTTCGAGTAAGAACTTTGAAATAACAGCCTACCGAGAAAATTTAGCACCAAAAAAACAAAACACCACATACCGTCGCGAGGAACATCAATACTGTGGACATACCCACCAATCATATCTAAATCAGAATTAATTTTGTTCGTACCAAATCAATATCACCGCCACACAGAAAAAACAAACGAATATATCACAAAAAAGCGATAGTAGTTTGCCAGAGGGAGACAACTGATCCCCAAATGAGTAAATTATATTGTTCGAAAAATAATAGGAAGGTATTTTTTTCGTATTTACATATTTTGAAGAAGCATTGCGACAAAAATGAAAATGTAAATTTATTAAAGTGGAGTAAGTATAAAATCAATTTGGTTGAAGTGACAATTATAATGAAAATACGAAGTTGTGACCCTGTTTGGTATTGTATATTGATAGATACATTGGACTATGATATATCATGAACTGAAAAGTCTTTCTTCAACGAAACAATTACATTTTCTAATACGCACGTATTTTTTGGTACGTACAATCACTGCACATGCTTATAAGTGATCTTGATTTTGCATCTCATGAATAACATAGTGTGTTCTTGCAACAGTTTTAGTTCTTGATGAATAGTATTTCTACAGTACGGAGTATCGAACGTCAATAATACGAGGTTATTACGAGGATGCCTCAAAGTATGCACGAAGACAGTACAGCGGGAGTATCGACCGACGCGCAGCGGAGGTCGATGCGACGTTGTACTGTCTGAGTGCGTAAGCATTCCATATTTAGAATTCGCATTTCCTAATATGATAGGATGAAATATTCTGTAAAATACCGCAAAATTACGACACGCTGTAACTTATGGCGTTACGGTGACAGATGTATGATAATAATAATATGTTTTCGTTCATATTGCATTATTAACAAATAAACAATGTTTGAAAACATTCAAGAAATAACTGAGGTGGTATGATCACAAAATGTTTAATAACATTGAAAATAGTAACATCAACAATGTAACATATAAATAATTTGTTACAAAATAGAAAACACACCAATCACAGATTTTGATTTTAGTGCGTTTACGAATTGGGTTGATGTACATTTGAATGGGCTGATATAGTATTGCACTAAAATTATTAAAGTTAGATTAATAAATATATTACATTTAAATTGGCTTATATCATTGCCCAACAGTTTTACAGTACAACTGGATTTCTTTTTAGTAAACGTTAATCATTTCACACGAACATACTGAATCCCATACCTGAATACACTTTTCTCTCCACGAGATTTTTGAGATCACGTGTTTTTAAGTAAGTTTGCCGTATTTCACAGCTTGAACGAAATCTGAATTGTTCCATGCTTTGACAAATATATACACCATATAATGTTGAGACCGTGGATGGGTAATGAGAAACTAACCACAGAATATGAAATAGTCTTCTTAAATTTTGAAACAAAATACACACACTGAGTTACTTTGCCTGTTCTATTATACAGTCATTTACATTCTAGTTATGTATGCTTAAAGGCTATGAACCTCAAGTACTCTCAAAATAAAATGTGTTGAAAGGTCAATGCAGGATATTTCATATTTTGTTAGCAAACACAACATCATTTTCATGAATTTTATGCCAAAGTGTGTATGCAAATTTACCTAATGCGTCACAGCCGATGAATAGGTTCAAATTTGGAACTTATGGCTGGAAACCAACCCTCACGTTTTTTTTCCAGAACTGGAATTGTTGCCTTTCACTAATAAAAGTACAGCACAGAAATATAAAATACAATCCAATAATTTGCATAATGTAAATATAATTATTGTGTCATGTCAAAACATCACACCATGTAAATTCATATTCAATCACACATATATCATATCACATATCATATCATATCATATCATATCATATCATATCATATCATATCATCATATCATATCATATATCATATCATATATCATATTATAACATAACAGGTTTATTTGTATACTATACTAATTATCTAAGCCCTAATTGTTTAACAGCCAGACTAATGTCGGACTTATTACTTATTAATTTTGTTATTGAAACTTTAGAAAGGCTACTTAGCAGTGAGACATTATTATGTTGAACTTTTGAGATATAAAACAAAAACGTCATATTTAAAACTAGAATACTCACTTAAATTAAGACATTTTTTTTATTTGTTGCTTAATTTATAATTTATTGTATGCCCATTTATTTATTTTCAAACATCTACGTTAAACTAATGAAATGTTCAAATGCGATCAGATTGTTAAACGTATTTGACTCACTTATATACAGAAGTTTTACGTGTACCACATTAACAACATAATTATTGAATAATCACACAAAAAAACATGATGTGTGGCAAAAGCGGTTGAAAAAAAAGCAAATTCTACATTCTGTCCACTTGCCAGGCTTTAGTGTAAATCTTGTTTTGGGGGAAATTGTGTTCCAATCAAAGAAATGTTTGACTTCTATCATTTTGTTCTCGCTACACATACTAGATATAAATTAAAGTTATTGTATGACTAAAAGTTGCTTTCTGACCATTCATAGAACTCTAATGGGCTCTTGTAAAATATGTAATGGTTGGCGATAGTTGCTGTGATTTATTATTCGAATTCCATTTGCCGAGGATTTTAAAGGTGTTTTAGTGTCACGACGAGCGTGGACTACCAAATGGGAAAATGCCCAAATGGGAGAATCCTCATAATAATTTCCAAACACTTCAGTAGAGCTATATAGTGAAAATGATACTTATGAGAATGATCTAAATCAGCAACGTGTAATGCTACTTGTTGATTTATGTATGAATATTTAGCCAATATCATATGAATCCATATCCGATCTTTCAACACGGTGTTATTCACATCTCAGAAGTATGGTTTTTGTGTTGTTTTCTGATCACCGACACTTGCTTCTGCAACTTTTTCTTAGCAGCTGACATGCCCATTGCTCGCTGTACGACACCTGACATTCCCGACCTGCAGTGGAATGTCGTCGGAATCAGGTCACAGTTATACGCCACGTCACCCTCGTCTTGTTCGTCATCTTCGTTCCTTATGTCCATTTTTTGTACTATCAGTCTGAGCATCTCGTACTGCTTGTCAAGCTGGTTCGATATTTCTTTCATCCTAAAAATTTAAACAATGACAATAGTACCTGAATCTAAATCTGTTCAAACTAGATTTAAAAGTCAAAACTGACATATAAACAAACATAAGCATACAGAATACATATACACATAAATATTTCATCTTCCCTCAATTCATACAGAAACATTACTATTGTGACACCACCTTGAATTGATTGATATAGACGAGTTTTCACCCTCTGTTGCCAAACCTCAAACCTGTGAATTTCAAAGACACACAATACTACAATTTGGTGGATTTGAATCAAATCGGTAGTTTATCTTTCAATTTACAGTATAACATAAAGATGTACGGTCGTTAGTATACATTTTATAGAACGATTTTACTAGCACTAAGCAAACAGAAAACATACTTTCGTTTTTGTTTCACCAGTTCCACTTGGACACCCTGATATACAGGGTCAACCGAATTACGCTCCATATTATCTTCAGTGTCCATACCAGCCGTGGCTCGAATTGCTTTCCATATCTAATAACATAACGTTGATATATACTAATAGATGGATATATTCATGCAATAACGATAATCGACAATAATTTTCTTCGGGAGAGGGGTACTTATATTAGCGAAACTATGTATGACATTGGGTGTGTCATTTTTACCATTTTTATATTTATCTGCTATTCCCTAACTAAAAGCATCCTAGCTTGCCTATAATAATAACGTCTAATTTACAGCTTAATTGCTCGCCTATGTCTAGAGCATCAATTAATAGAGTTACACAATTACGCAGACTGATGAAAACTTCGATAGACTTTTTACGAGATACACAGTGTGAAGGGTGTAAAGAAATTGATATACTAGCACGCAAAAATGAAGTGGATATAATATCTTAATATATTCAGTAAATGTAACGCACCTTGTAAATGATAAATTTGGGACAATTAGGAGACACAGACATAGTGTCTCGATCAAATCGCTTAATGATTACCATTGGCAACTTCTGTTCCAGTTCAGTGTGAAGTTCCACCTGCATTGCCAATCGTTTTAACTGTGCGTTTCGTTGAACTCCGGCAATATCACCAACGGCCAAACCAATCTAAAAAGAGTAGAGAATTGGTAAAGCCTCGTTCCGAAACAATTGACTCTCATTTTCATAAATCGATAGACACTGGCAGCTAATTCGCCGCTAATATCACTGTTATATTATACACAGCCTACCGCATTATAACGCAATATTTAGTTCTTACCAGTAGGTTCATCAGGAGAATTGGCATCAGAAGAACGAAGACAAACAACATAACAAAGGTAAGACCTTGGTAATGCATGGTTTGCGGTTCGCCGTCTGTAGCTGGAGTGACGAATGAGGCAATGTAATCAATTTCACCAAGCATCATGATAACCATTCGGTAGATTGAAAACCACGGCGTACTGTTGGCTTGATTTTCCTACAACAATGAAAAAGTAGAACAATGGGATTAACATTGCACGTTGACATTCTTTCTACAATTCTTGCACCGTATACAAATGTGTACTAAGACAAGGTTTATGACAATCATGCGTAATATACAATTAGTATAATGCATTACATACACGCAGTGTAGGTTTGAAATATTGGTGATAAACATTACCTCTTGAGACATTAGGATATAAAATGACAATCCGAATGCGATTATGACTATTGAGAAAGTCAGCAACACTTGAACCAACGTCTTTAAAATCTCCAAAAACATTACCACATAGATACCAAAAATATCAAATCTGAAAATAACCATCAATGAACATTCAGTATTTTGAATAATTTTCTAATAATCATAGACAAATAATTGAATAGTATTTATAGAGTGACATGTCACTGTAATTGCTCATACCGTTGTAGAAAGAGTAGAAAGTTAAACCAGGCCAGAAATACGGCAATAGAACCGCATTCCCACTGGAAATGATATGATTGGTCCATCAGAAACGGCAGAATAAATGCTAGAGTTGTGCCATATATTGTCCATTCCAAGAGATTCGTGACATCTTGAAAGTATTTTAGTTTCTAAAACAAACAAAGAAATAATGAAATCAATATGTTAATTAAGATTTGAACACAAAGTGGAAAATTCCATAATATAATATAATATAATATAATATAATATAATATAATATAATATAATATAATATAATATAATATAATATAATATAATATAATATAATATAAGCATACACAACTGTCACATTAAAAAGAATAAGTAATATAGTAATATCTGAGTAAAATATTGTTTTTACGTTTAAACCGTCACACGTAAAATAAATAAATGAACTTACGTCTCCTAGTCTCCAAAAATTTGGATTATTATTATTGACATACATATAGCGCTACAATACCTAAATAACCAATTAAATATGCATTAAACCACTCTGACATTCATACATAGATTGTACTAATTAAGAATGCACCGTAAATACAAATATAGATACCTGTTGGGCCATCTGTGTTAGTTCTTTTACAACATTTAGCATTGCAAATATACTGATGACGTAGAGGCTGAAGTAGTCTAGTGTACAAAACTATAAACAATAAACAGTTAATGTTAATGTTGTTAATGGACTCATGCGATACACGTGAAAATGCACCGATAACTTAAATTGTATATATTACACCATTACAAAAATGAATGAAATGACAAAATAATGGATCTACTTTCGTCATGACTCACCGTTGATGGCCGTGTGTGTATGTCATCACTATAATCAATCGTACCATTAACGGGAACACCGTGCACTCTCGGATCAATCGTGCAAATAAAATAGGTAAAGAATCCCAAGAAAAGCAGATAAAATATAATATTGAGGAGATGAAATGGACGACCATAAGCGGACCTGTAAATGGAAGTATGAGAATGCATATACAATAACATTGCTATGTGTTGTACATTTCTGTTAAAGGGTGGCAGTCGTCGTGCCGCGTCCTGTTCGATATGGGACTCACAGCGACGTATACAACGCGTGTAAAATACATTGTTTATTTACATGAAATTCGAACACGCCCTGTGCGACGTCTACCGCGCTTTAAACCCCATATATGATGGCAGCATGTTTATTTCATCTATTACTTTGCCTAGTGTCCACGTTTTCATCATGAATGTGTAAAGGCAAAGGACTGAATTGACTTCAAAATTATCAATCATGTTCACCAATGTATTCGAGAACTCGAAAATAAATTGATGGAAACCAAAAAAACAACGCATTTCCTAATTGTATAATGCTAAACTGACAGTAATCGGTGTTTACTAAAGATTGAAAGATTACAAAAGTGCAAATAAGATTGGACAATCTACGAAGACGTGACACTGAATAAAATCAATGCTTCACAAATTACGGTACCAGGATATGAGATAAACAAATTCGTGACAACACAAAATGATATTTATTGAATTTAGTCTCACAATTCACCCATGAGTTGTCGAATTGTCCTCATTGTACGAGTATTTTCTGAATACCGTGTGCGTAATTGTGTGTATGTATTTGATAACGACTTACCACTTCATACCAAGGTAGTTTAAACATACAGGATGTGATAAACAGTCAACACGATTGAATTTAACCATAGTCTGTTGAATGATATAATAATTTCATCAGGAAATTTGACCTTGCTAACAAAACAATGTATATAATCACAGTCCCTCTAGAGGACTGTGATATAATAATAAACGTTGCCACGGTTAGCAGCGTATGTTTGAAAGCGCAATTTTCGTCAAAATGTCATTTGGTGAAAAAACACGATTAAGGGGTAGAGAAATCTCTGAAATGTAAATGACACGCCCGTACAAACTATACTACCCGCATCTATTGTAAATTCTAAAATCATATGTACTGTAAAATGAATAATTTTCACTGGGTTTAAATTTCACTGATTTACAATTTCAGGCATATTCAGTGGGTTTTAAATTCACGGTTTCGTCATTAAGATAATGTGTTCTATACTAAGTTTTACATATTCACTGTGTTTTAATTTAGCGCATTTTTCCAGTCAGCGAAATAAGCTAAATTAAAACCCAGTGAATAATTACCCCCTTTACAGTAATACAGATCTTACATTTAATGCGATCAGTGGTTGTATAGTTGTTCCATCCTTTCGTTTAACACCAATTGGTGCCTGTAGAAACCTGAAATCATACTTGATCTAAAATATAATGAAATTATATTAATTAAGTATACAAATGCATACGAATCAAGTTAAGGTAGCAACACAGGAAAACGAGTCAAATTAAATTGTGATTCAGACATTCTCTAAAATTTATGCTACTGTAACAATCTGTACATCACATGTAATAGTAGTTTATAAAAAAAAAAAAACGTCTAGCTATTTTTAATAGTTATTTAGGACTACGATTACCAAATATATTATTTTCAATATATTGTACATCACATGAATACTTAGATGTAGGTGAATACGTCATCATAGTTAATCAATGGGAAAGTTAAAGGGAAGTTCAAGAACAGAAAACATTTAACAAAGATATTCCACTACATGGCCAAAGACGGCCATGGTCAATATTTGGTGATTTATGGTGCGAAATGCACACCCTACTCCACATATGGCACCAATCATATTTTAGGCCAGGAAAAAAATTCTCTGTTTCTCGTTTCATGGAAATTGTAAAATGAGGCGGCGAGGCGATTTTTTTTTGAATACTGAGCTGAAATGGGGGAAATTTTAGACAATTGCGAGTACAAGCGCATTATGGAATGCTTTAGAAGAGAAAAAAAACGTCCGAGGCGCATAGTTCAAAATGATGCACGCGGAAACGAGAAACAGAGATATTTTTTTCTCAGCCTTAATTTACGTCACAAACAACAGCTTGTCGTTCACATCAGCTACGTAACATTGATGTTGATGATGTTACTATAGTTGACCAAAAGCTTATCATATATGTCAAACCACCACACATATAATTAATGCACTAAAGAACAGATATTTCGATCCTAGCATGACGGGCCAGAAAATACAAATCGAATCAACAGTGCTATTTCAGTCCATCCTTAGAAAAAAGTAGACATTTGAAGAAATGAATTGAGGTAGCGACAAGGGGGGGGGGGTACATTTTCCAGAAAAAATATCAGAATCTAAACATTATATTGCGATCGTTGTCTTTGATACAAAATACTAGTATATTATCAAAAACCCAGTTGTAGGTAAACATCTCTCTGTGTATTTACAAAACTTCCATCATCTATTTATATCCCACGATCGCAATGCTTTAAACAAATCTGTCTTTGATGTATGACGTCACGATCAAAAAAAGTCCCAGGCACGAAACAGTTCCAAGACTCGATTTGATTCGGTGAAAACATTGTCGGTGGTTCTCATGAATATTAAGACGAACATTTTGGTCGTATCGCAGCATTCACAACACATGTATATTGCCATAGTTACATGTTTAGTATCATGTGGTAAATACAATAACAATTAAACTGTTCCTCGGAACAAAGTATATAGGTAGGAACCTTACCCAGTAATAGCAGCTTTTGATATCCACGTCTGCAGTCTCTAGGCATCGATCTAGAACTGCCTGTAAGGTAAAAAGTATTATTATACAAAGGGCGTGTTGTGCTTTGGGAATTTACGACATTTATATTGTATTTTGGTAACGTAGTCATCCATACACATTTCCCCTTGCCTATTCTTTCCTTTTGGTAATACAATCTCCGAATTACAAATGACTATTTTAAAAGTTTTTTGGATTTAAAAAGTTTAAAAGAAACTAAGAAAAGATGCGATGTTGGCACATGCGAATACAAATTGTCCTGAATGGAATAGAGATGCTACACCCAGGTGCGAAAAACATGTATATTTTTTTCTAGTTAAAAGAGTTGATCATTTCTCATCCATTACCCCATTCACGACATAGTGTACTTTGAAGTGCACAGTATTCTGGGTAACGTAATATACTTACAATACAGACTTCCGGTAGGTGTTCAATCAGTCCAAGCATAGGGGCGCCTAGCTCGGTGGAAATCATCAACATTGCTTCTTTCCATCTGCGAATACATCAGAAGAGAAATAATATTGAGAGGAAATAACATCAGTTTTAGAATCACCGAGGAATTACCTATTTGTTCTCTGTGCCATATTCATATATTTAAACGTGATACACTATTCCGTACTTACATAAGCAAACTTCTTCTAATTGAAATAGCCTACATAATTTATTCGCAATTTTGTTGATTTGACCTGAGTTGGTTGTTACCTGTCGTGCATGACGAATGCTAACGCAACATCCTTGTTTTTCATCTGTATGGCGAAATCGAGGCTGCTCCAACCTCGTTTGTTGACAAGCAAGTGTGCATCTTCACTCAGCAAGTATGATACTGCATTCGCATTAGCTTCTCTTGCAGCCAAATGAAGAGCAGTGTTCTGGCGGGAAAACACATTCAATTTTGTTGTATTCGTATAAAAGTGTAGAATAACAATTATGTATATAACAACAATGGACTGGTCGCTAGTCCCATCAAGTTGCTTTGATTGACATTATTGTTTTGTGAATATACTCTTTTGCAAATAACAATACTAAATGAACCATTTACTGGTAGTCTCACTTCATATACCTATAGATGTCTGACTTTTAAATCGTTAGTAGTATCCTGAAATTTGAAAGTGTCACCATGGTAACCGCGGTAATAGCATTATGTTTTTATTTGCATACCGCTGTGTGAATTACTCACCCCATCGTCTTCAACCTGGTCGATCAAGTGCGCATGCGTTCCCAATAGCACTTTCATTGTGTCTGTATATCCAGACATAGCTGCCAGATGCAACGGTGTGTTACCTTTGTGGTCTCTGGTTTTGGTAAGCATGGATAAATACAATTACATGTATACAATTAATTGGTCATTAAAAACGCTGGGGGTGTATTTTATTGTTTACAATATATGTATATGTTCAAAATCTAGTGACGTTTTACTCACCCAACCACTCAAAGAAATCTAATAAAACATACCTATGTAACAATGCGCCTCTTGCCATTAACAACTGGACTACTTTAGCATGGCCATTGTACGATGCTAAATGCAATGCAGTCATCCCCTTTCCATCTGTGTCATTGATGATATGTGGTCCCATTCTACTATCCAATAGACGACGAATTGTATGATATCGACCATATCTATAAGGGCATCAAATATCAAATTAAGAATTCTATTCCGCGTCTATCTGTGCCACTCATTATCGTGTCGAAGTTAAAATAAAATCGGGGTCATTACAAGGCGAGTTTTAATCATTAATCATTTTAAAAGCGCCAAATCAAAATATTTGCAAATTGATTAAGAGCGAGCATGACATTATTTTATCACGACCAACAGACGATATTCCAGTTACAACAGTTGTGTCAATTTGTTTTAGTTTCTCGTTCATATATTTCAAAACACACTTAGTTAATTCAATAGCACTGAATAGAGTAATTGACATTCTCGACAATCATTTCATTTGAACGATCTTTGAGTCACTCAAAAATCATTAAAACACATTATAAAGATGCAGATAGTAACTGCACACCAACCTAGCAGCAAAGTGCATGGGGGACTGCTTTTTATCATCTTTGGCGTTTACCAATGCACCGAGTTCTAGAAGACCTTGTAGTGATTTGATATTTCCTGTTCTCGACGCATAATGCATCGGTGTACAACCACATAGATCCTTTTCATTTAACAGCGCCACAGCATCCGAATCCTGTATCAATGCATATAGACATTATTATTAAAGTTAAATCTTTCAATCCTGAATATAAGGTGTGGCAATTTTTTGTGATGTCTTGACTGTACATTTTTATATTTTTGTTTTAAGTTTTCCAGCTACCTAAGATTGCAAATGGTAGAGCCTGTATCCATCAAATAAGCAAGGAAAAGAAGTTAACAAGTTAATCTCGTACTTAAGATAACATGTTAATTGAGTTAACTACCAGGTCAATCTCATACTTGGAAAAAATGGTAATTAGGTTAACAATCGTCCACTTATGAACTACTTGAGTTTATTTCAATATTTGGTTTCAGTTATTGTTATTCGACATTATATTTTGACAAGATGCCATTTATAAATCAACACGGATAGCAGTATTAACATTCTAATGTTGTATGTACGTCAAATACTGAACTAGAATATATATTTATTTTTTAAATTGACTAGATTTAAATTTCCTAAATTGTGTTTACATCTGTCATTGGAGGTGACAGTACGTAATGTCACGCTTAATGAACGTATGGTACTTCGTCGAGGTGGCACAAAAATAAAAATAAGATTGTCTTAAATTTAATAATTGAATCTGTTAAAACAGACAGTAAATTAAACTATTTATAGTACATAGAAATATTTGTGAATGCCTTCTAATAACTTTGTGAATTTATTAAAGATGTATAGACGAAAAAAAATTTAAATTGTAATACTGATGTTCAATACACCACACTGTAGACCAACTAGAAATCCAATTGCATCCAATGAACACAACACATTGGATGCAAAAACGAAATCACTAATACGCATTGCAGTGATAGCTAGTGTAGGTAACAAAACAAGCAGTGCACATGCGTATCAGAAAGTTTCAATGTTTTGACGAACGAATACTAAAATGTGCGTTACAAGAATAGCGTTTTTCAGTTCATTATAACTCACGGACCGATGAATCTGTCAATATAGGTAGCAAACAACAATGCTTAAATTGTTCTTGTCCATTTTTAATCTTTGCATTGAACACGCTTTTATGTTAGCCCAAATCTCCCGTAATACGAGAGCGAGACACAGTATGACGTATATATTTTACCTGGAATAGTTGTTCATCGAAGTGAGCAAGACTTCCACCATTGATAATAGCAAGATGGAGGATATTTCTCTTCATTTTATCCTTCAATTTGAAATCAGCTCCATTTTCTAACAGAACTTTAACTGTTCTCCATCCACCCTTCGATGTAGCCAATAGCAACGGAGTACGTAAATGCTTATCGAAAGGATCAATCTCAGAGCCCTATTAAGAAGATGGTTACGTAACACTGTCACAATTGTCACTAACTTTGTATTTAAAACGTGTACAATATTGATTTGATCTCTATCATAGTTCAACACTTTGGGTTGGTGCAACATTTCTGAACATTTCGACGTAATAAACGTTAGATGTTATTAAAACATAATGATTCAAATAAATAGGTATTCCATTCAACATGGTCGGTGACGTACATTAAAACAAAAATGAATAAATACAATAAAATCTGTCACTACCTCTGAAATCAGATACTCCACGACTTTGGGGTGATCAAACATTGCAGCTCTGTAGTCATAGAAACAGAAATATGTTTTGTGTAAGACTTGTATACATGAACGTAATTCGAGTCTAAAAACGTAATCATTCATACGTAGTGTGTCGTGTAAGGATGTATTAAATTAAAAGCATGTAACTGGAAGTCTATGTATGCAGCAAAGATCATAATCTACGCGCGCGTTATTCCAACTTATTTTGACCAATGACATCACTGAACGCAGTGTACGCTTGGAAAGTTTAGATTCTCTAAACTGATTCGCACTGCAGAAAATATACGCTTCGTGATTATGAAGGACAATAGAAAATCTGCGACAAACACTAACCTCCTTTTTTTGCAATATTACATTTTTACCAAAATTGGCCAGTAGTTTTGTAATGTTTGATTTTTTTTATTTGAATATGACTCACTCTTTTCAAAACTTGACGTCTATTCCCCGTTTGTTGTATACTTGTGGATTGTTTCGTTTGTTTTATTATGTATGTTCTTAACTTGTAAATCATCTTTATTGATTGTGAATTCTTTACAGCATAATCCTCAATGGAACTTCCATTACATAGAAATTATAATAGTGGACGCAACTGAACAATATTTGCGAGACAGAAACAAATCTCGAGGCACCTCACCATCAACGAGATCTCGACGAGCGTTTGCATCTCATAGAAGATTCTTGATGACAAAGTTTGAGACATGAGAATTGGTGTATGTAAGTTTACATATGTTACACTTACTTGTGAATAGGGGTCATATGTTCAATATCAGTAACTCGCAGCGTCTGCCTGGTCTTGTCTTGCAGCGAAAACATCACTTTAATCATTTCTATAGCGCCTTGAGAGCAAGCTAGATGCACCGGTGTTGATTTATCGCTCTGTAACGCGAAAATAAATGCGAATTTCATGTGAAATTATTAATTTCCACAACCGCCACGGTCGCGTTCATTGAAGAATAATTGTGCAAATTGTATCTATCTCTTATCATGTTAAATATTGAATAACCACACCTAAATAATTCTGCCACTAGTGTATGATTTAGTAGCGAATAATTTTGATTCGGCGTCGTTCTTAGAAACATCACAAGATAAAACAAACAATTATATTGCCTTTCATATTATGATTAATGGAAGTATGAGGCCACACATACATGCAGTGTTCTCACCAGATACGAGAAATGAACCATTTGCCTCATGGTTTAATTTTTATATATATATTTAATTTTTACAAAAATGTAAGAAAATACAAGTGACAAACATAATAAAACATTTGAGTACACAGTCTCCACTAAAGGGGAACAAAACACTTCATTTCTGTCTCTAGTTCCACATAGATGGGTAATTGTCTTGTACATTTTAAACTGATGGAAAATGTATTTAATTCCTCGTGAGAACTGAAAACCGTTGTAAGAAATTTGAATAATTCACTTCCTCACTGCTTCGAGTTTCGCCTCATGTTTGTTTTGTTAACAATAAACAATGGTGAGTGAGTGTGATAGCTACCACGTGTTCCGCCAATCACAATTATGATTGTATAAAACAAACGTTCAGTCTATCGCCATGTATGGCCAACACAGACACAACAGAAATGGACTGATAAGAGTATCGCTGTTTAGTTAACACCGAGGGCGCACACCCACCTGTTGTACGTCTAGTCTCGCGCCACTCTCAAGACAAAGCTTAACGGCTTTTGTATCTCCCCCATTGACGGCAGAATGCATGGGCGAGTTTCTTTCTTTGTCCACGAAATTCAATACCGCATCCCTAGTATATCCCAACTTTTCAACTAGAACGAGAAACAACACGCAAAATAATAACATTTGCTATAATTATTATTGAAACTTACAAATGCATTATGGGTGTGAAATGAAATTTGAGTGAAATAAAGTGAAAAATGAGAAAAAGCAGCAGCATTAGCTACTATTATTTACTAGTATTCATTGTCACGGTAACAAAGCGGAACCGGAAAAGTTGTATTGATTGATATGCGAATAAGGTGACGTAATGGTATTTGCCACAATGGTTACCTTCGTCAAGAAGTAACTTCAGTACATTAGCTGACGCATGCGTAGCAGCAGCGTGGATTGGGTATACACCATTGCAATCTTTCGCGCACAGTTTGGGTTTAAATTCAACCTGTGAAAATAAGTGTGACGTTAGCTTAATAAATCACGTAAGCACAGCGCATTTCTTTAGTTCAGGTTGCATGGTTCACGAGACTGGTTGGACATTTTGTTCAACTCTGGCAGTAAACACACACACACAAAAAAAAACACATTCATGCCGTCCAAAAACGAGAATTCATTGTCAATATGAATTGATTGAAATATTAAATGGTTGCCTGGCTACACTGACGTAGATGTAATTAAATCGATGTTATAACTAATTGTAATAATAGCGACGTCTTATGTTCCTTTCGTGTGTTGCTATGACACGTACCAGTTTCTTAGCAACTTCTACATAATCCTTCACAGCACAGTAATGAATAGGAGTTTGTCCAAGCTCTCCGGGGATGTTAATATCAACACTTGGGTGTTTACACATAGCCTAATGAAAATAAAGAAAATTTAATTAAAACAAATGACACAGGAAAGAATGATAAGGAAAATTACAATGCTCCCTTCCCGAAACATCCAGCATGCAAAGTGTTTATGCTCACGTTTTTGTTTACTGCTATCACGGAAACTCACCTCGACAGCTTCAACACTCCTTGCTTCCACGGCTAAATGAAGGGGAGCATGATGACGTTCGTTCAACAGAGAGGTTGACGCCCCGTTATCTATCAAGTAATTAATTGACTTGACTTGTCCCTTCTCTGCAGCCCAGTGTAACGGCGTGTCACCATTGTAGTCCTTACATGCTATATCTGCAACCGAGAAGTAGTAAACACTGATAGTGTATGTCAGAATAAAGTTGGGCTGTGAGAATGCGGGAGAAAATGCACTGTGTCGCTATCATTTTCTCCGAAGCCGTTAAGGTAGCGAGACTATTATTTGTGTTGAAAATTACAATTTTCACATTTATTTATTAATTGATGAAATGCACTATAAACTTTCATGTGATAAAGTCAACATAACATAGAATGTCATGTAAGTTGGTTAAAATGTAGATTTTCTGAAGGGAAGCAAGGCAGCCTCAGTAGTGTTTTCCAAAATCAATAACACAGGTTTAATCTGTGTGCCTATAAGTTTCAAAGATAAACTCAAGACAAAGCAATGTTAGGATGTGTTATCAGTAGCTATCTGACACACAATGAGTGTTTCCAAACATTTGAGTGGTTTGTCTCCGCCCCTGTTTGTTTCACAGATTAGTCATTTGCATATGAATGTGTCAGACACAAGGTCACACAGCCACTGAAAAAAAATCATTGATTTTGGTGTTTTCATATGCCGAATTTATCCAATTATAGCTATCCCATTCCTTTATTTTTTGGTTTCCAATAGCCTTACACATTTGGATGTCCCTACAATGTTAAAGCAGACCTTGATGGGAAAACAAATTGATTGTGCCGATAAACAAGCTTGAAAATATTTGCTGTTACTTCATGGACGTTTTCTAGGAGTTCATGTTTTTCAAAATACAAGGTCTTTAACAAGAAATAACGTATACTTATTGTCGTCGGATCAACACCAAATTTTCACAGCTTTAAGGTGACAGTGAGAGGAACTTGAATGTGTCCAGACAAACTATTTCATCGATTATTTACCAACGAGTTGTGGTTTGAGTTGGGAGCAATGCGACTAAAACAGTAATTGAAATTCAGCACACTATTTTTTAAAACGCGTTGCTTGCATAAAACTGACCAGACACATTCAATTTACCAGACTATTGAACAACTAGGAAAAGTGAAAAAAAATACTTCTTACCGCCAGCATAAATGCGTAATTATTTTTTTTTACAGAAAAAGTAATTTTTCACATTTGATTAAGTAACGGTTCATAGAATGCAGATACGGGCATGGCAAACACACCTTTGCAAAGCTTGAAGTCTGGCGATTCTAAAAATATATACTTTCCTGGGTCTAATTGTAGTCATTTGGTCACAATTAGAAGATGAAAACAAGTAAGCAAATAATAGTCCCGCTACCTTAAGTAGACACATTATCAAAGTAAGGCCAGTGTGTATTCGTGCGCAAGTTTAAGATAAGATATATGTTAGACAATACGTCATTCATGGTCAATTAAGCAATTAACCGACTTCGAAAATTACTATTGTAAAAATGCAATGACGCGTTTAATATAAAATTTATTTTTTCAAGTATTTGAACAAAAGTACTGATTTGTCTGAGTTAGCCACACTCTATGCTAATCGCTTTACATGTGTTTGTAAATTTCACCCGAACGCCTAGCAAAGTTTAACGTGTCAGTGCAATGGGCCAATTTTCTTTTACAGAGTTCGTATACGCTTTTAATCTTCTTTAGTGTACCATAAAATAACGTTTTGTAAAAGCAATTACTATCTTGAATACAATAATATCTGACATGAAGTTGACATGCATTCAATGAAATTCATTATCGTGATTAACGTATAAGCCTTTTCATGAATGTTCTTCCTCAGAATTTATTCATTTTATGACAAAATGCGTTCTCAACCAATAGTAGGATATTGACTTGGGCAACTTTTCGAAAAAAATGATTGACGTATTCTAATGAAATGTGATCATTAAAAGTTTTTTTTTTTACATTGGTTTATATGGTGAAGATATTATTTAACCCGTTTTTGAAAACGTGTTTTGCCAATATGTTCTCAGCAGTCATGTTCAAGTACTACTGTTACTGTTTTTTTGAAAATCGCCAAATAAAGATACAATATGTCATGTCTGCTCTCAACTTCAAGCCGTTCGGTAACATGTTTTCGAAAACACCATATACCAAATTCGATTTACTAGTGTATGTCCTATTGCTGAAAAGTTGTATACATTTAACATGTGCGGTATTAGTAAGATGCCCACAACAGAAGTTTATTGCAAATAGCCGAACATCACCGAACAGTTGTATGAATTATTTTATGATTGATGTTTCAGCATATTATAGTGTTATACTTACGCATAATTCGATGATCGATGATAGACTATATATTTCAAATTATTATTCTTAGTCTCTTTTGAAGCATTTGCCAAAGATTAATACGAAATCATCGGGTCCACTCCTTTAAAATTTCTATTTGTTTTCTCCAATGCATCTGAGTGGATTTCGAACATTATGTACCTCTTAGTTAGTTATGTTTAGCGCGCACGCGAATCAGAATTCGTACAACAATGTACGATTTGGTTCATTGTATCGAGGACAAATAATATTTAAGTCATTATATGGTGCAACAAATCCGCTTTCGACCAGTATTACTCGCGAACCTTTGTTCTACCACTAACTAAATACATTTTCTTGAATTGTGTAAATTGTCATGAAATAAAAGAAACAAGAGAACTTACATTCCTATTTAAAATACACACACAGTGTTACCTTATGTCCAAAAAGTCTTGGACACAACATCAAGTGCCGAAACAGTTTAGTTATATTGTTCCGCCATAGCTAGCCCGCCCCCCCAAAAAACCTTTCGAGGAGCCCCGATAAATGGTTTGTTGAGGACAATCTACTTTGACACACGTTCTTTCGTCTGACCCTGAAAACGCATTTCGACTTAATCCGTATAATAATACCTTTCAAAACTGTGCACCGCCTGTTCCCAGAAGATAAGAAGTATTTCATTAGACTATAAATATACGTCAAAATATCCATTGTCAGATCTAAGTAATTTTGCGTTGCCCACATGGGAAAGTATACTTGTAAATGGTGACAGATTAATACTGTGCCGTTATAGCACAATGTCGTTATTAAATTAAATGATTATTTTTTGACTTAGTAAATCATTTTCTGGTTGAATAGGTGAAAATGTAATATTAAATGATTGGATTCATGTCAGAATTCCGATAACTCGTACGTAAGGATATTAAACCATATCTGTTGCTTCGGTAAATCACCATACGTATCTCGTTTATCACCAAACAACAACAACACTACGATAAAGACTTGGCGTTTTTGAAATTGTGAAATTCTTTCGTATTTTTGGCAGAAAAACCCCGCAAAAAACTGATTTTGACAAGATAATTCAGAAATATAATTAAGAAATGTATTCCCTGTGCACCCATAAAAAATGTTGTAATTACTGCTCACACAAGTATATTATAGAAAAAAGATAATTTGCTATATTCTCTATATGTTTGCCTTTTATGTGTCTAGAATTATACCTAAAAGAAGCTGAATGAAATTACAAACTATGTGTTCAACAACGCATGTCATGTTGTTATCTAATAAATTTGCAACGATATAGCATACATATTTGATTATCAAGTTGAAATGACAGCAAGGCAATGCTTATTTGCATAAAGTTGAAATAAACTTTCGAGACGCGATTATTTTCCCAGCGTGTTTTCAGTCAGCAAAGTCATAATGTACGCGCAAAGGTCAGTGACATGTTGCAGATTTGACCATTGGGAAAACATTGTCGCAGATACACTTGTGAGAATCCATCGCTTTACGCTATACACTATAACCTCAATATAATGAACACATAGCATGTCTCCCGCTCACCCAATAAAAACCAGTGTATTATGTGCTTAATTATAGTGAACATTTCACTATAACAAACTAATTGTATGTCCCCCGAAGAGTTCGTTATAACGAGGTTACAGTGTATTATGGGAGATCTGTAGACAGAAACGAGTTGTAATTCCACAGTACACGGTGTTAATAGCAATCTTACCTCCGCCATGTTCCAGTATAAATTCAATGATGTTAATTTTATTGTTGCCTGCAGCATAGTGCAACGCCTGGGCACCTTTACTATCTTGTAAACTTATTCTTTCTGGGTTCAGTTTGTGAATCTTTTGAAGTTCTTGTAGATTTCCTGCCGCAGCAACCTGTTAAAAAAGATATCCAACAATTTATTCTGTGATACGTGTTAGTTTACAATAAATAATTTATTTTTTTCTGTATTCATATAGAGCTGAATTTCTAAAGCAAATAATGCAAAGAAGTCAAATCCCATACATTATGATATATTGATGATGTACTTCCCACCAACATCCCTAAATTTAGTGATTAAAGTCCAATGATATACCCGTGCCTTGAGTTTGACTCTAATGGCCAGCTTTCCACCAGACTATATGACAAGGGAGATGATTTTGATTATACTATCATCAATTTTCCCCACCTTCACAGCAATTACACACCCCTTCCTACATATAGGGTATATATTTTCCAACTCATTTACTATGCCTCAGCCTGTAGTACATATGCAGTCTTGAATCATATAAATTTCCCTTAAAATGTTGACTATGTAGTGTTATTGTTTTGTTCTTCTATATTGTTTTGTCAATCGTTGTCAGTCATATTTTGCGTTCTTTTCCCTATACTACTTTTGTATAAAGTTTGACGGTTGGGTATGTTATTTCTCTTTTTATGATAATATTATGTCTTGTGGAATAAGATTAATAGTAATATATCTTGCTTTCGGGAAACTCCTTAGACAAACATCGGTACGGCATATGCGCAACCGAATGGCGGCAACCAATCAGCTGTCACCAGTTTGACATTTCTTTATCGACGTTGAATTCACCAATGTATTAACCTAATTACTCCATTGATTGTTTATATGACTGTTTTCTATTAAATTATTTTACCGAATTATTGCCGTCATTATTAATGATAAAATATTAACGTAAATTCAGAAACAATAGACATCTGACTAAAAGTGCAGAAGAATGTGAGAGACAATGAATCAATGATCAAGAAGAATAACATTTGATGGAAATTTCAAATTAAATATAATTAATTTACAAATTAATGTATCCTTATATTTACACCGACAGTCGCCGATTTTCATATATTGCTCATTTACATATATATTGAATTCTTCTCAGTATATAATGTAAAAAAGTGTTCACGTAAAACAAATGCAACAGATGAAAACATGAGATTCACCAATTGAACACACTTCTTTACGACGTCATATCGACCACGGACATCGAATTAGTCCACTGTGCAAATATATGGATGACAATGCTCAGTATACTATCCCTATAATCAGTGAAATGAATTATGTCATTGTTAATTATTAAAACTGAGATGTTCGTATGATTGCATGATTCGGTTCGAAATTTTTCTGGTCTCTGAGCGAGGTCATACTCAATTGATTCAAAATATTAGTCTTGACACAATTATTGATTGTGCTATACACTTCCACATACTTTTGTTCTCATTATTGATTTTTGTTAAAATACTTGTGTGTAAATTAATTTGCAGTGTACACATCCGATGCCAGCTTTACATTAATTAAACACGCAAGTTAAATGTGTAATGAGTTGTTCAGTGTTTGGTTATGTTTCAAGATTTTATAACTTTACTTGTACACCACAATAGAAAGAGCGTTTCATGTTATAACCGATTTGTAACATGGCTGCAAAATTAAGAGTATCTTTGGCACTTTGTGTCGATTTTGTGTTTTATTTTCACTATCGATTTCGCCATTAATACTGTTATTTTTAGTATCAGTGTTGATTCTCATAGCTAAATTGATACATGATCAACGAGAATTTCGCTACAAATCGAACAACATTATGAAGTTCCATGCACCCGCTCCAAACGTTCACAGGAATCGTGAATCCTGATTGGTGAATCGATTCGAGCATGTTCATGAAGTGTTCATATTTAAGAAAAATGATATTTGAATAATAAAGGTTTATTTCAATTTATCGACACGTCTGTGGTATGTATCATAACATGCAAGATAGGTAGTTGAATTTTGGATATCATATTAGGTGGATTATCACCGACATATCGGTTTTAGGTCACAACGAATTTCCATGCAGTGATGTGTATACACTATCCAACTGAAATGTGTTTTCTCGAGATAACCATATCAGCAGAAAATTCTTTTTGTGAGAATATAAGCTGAACAAAGCTGTTTCAACTTTCTGCGTTTTAAATGATTTATACGCTTTGCGATATACGACTAATTTGACAGGCATTAAATTCTGAAAAGGAAGTATACATTTCAATAAACACTTCTGCTCTTAAACATTAAATGGCAAGCCGCTTAATCGAGTTAATATAAAAAATACACAATTTAATGCTAGGAATGCACGATATTTATCGTAATTTCATACCATTTCAGTACGTATAATTCCGATTTATACATCTTTCGTGTTAGTATGATAAATTATTGTGCACGTGGTTGTCCAGACATGCGTATTAATTCACAAACCCTATTTCATTATAATAAAACATTTTACCGTGATTTTAACGATACATGACGTCATGCTAGATTTGCGTTAAAATCAATAAATAGATTTAGTTCAAGAAAACTCATCAGTTCATTTTTTTTATATATATTTCGTCCAACACATAGTTCTAAATATCTAGTAGAACACACGTTGACATTGTATTATGTCATTTTAAGCGATCGTGGCTCAGTGCATAAATGTAGTAGCATACTTACTTTAGCTACAGTGTCGTAACTCTTACTCATTTCTTGCCAAATCAGTTAAATCTTAAGTTAGAGACATTACCGAGTAGCCGAATTAATTAAAATACACGCGCACGAACACACACGCGTCACACACACGCATCAAACACACAGACCCGCAAACGTCGAAACTTATAAGCAATTATTTTAAAATGGATGGCATATATATGTGATAAACACATTCTCAATTAATGGATAGCTGTTATGTCGTACCGCACATATCATAGTCATTGATGAGTTCAGGTTTCCTTGCCACAGACACATTAGTGTCACTATTACCAAGGGGGGCGACTGATAGATCATCTGACAAATTCATGTTCTCAGTTCACCTTTTCTAATATATCATTGAGGTTTAAAATAAACATTCGGTGCACTGGCTGGTTGGAATAATACAACCAATTACGCCGAGTAAAGAATAACAAACAAATGCATCAATTTCTATGTAACGTTTTATAGACAACTGATTCCCATTGGGCGGTAATTTGAATAAAATTTGGAAAGACAATGTTTTCCTCCGCGATTCCACGCTATTACGCACTGGCACAATGTACAGGACACTTATATATATTTTGACAACAGCAAAATGGAAGCCTTTCAGTTCATTACTTCGCTTCATGAAGCTTATACTGTGCAATATATCACTCTCTAATAAACATAGACAGTTACAATTCATTGTCAGAGACACAATCTCTGATTGGAATCTAAACAAAGCCACATAGCAGACAATAACATTTACGACCTTTTAACACCAACCTATCAGTGAGAATATTGTAAAGTTACTGAGCGAGGTTCCCGCACAATACCCGTTCAGACATATCTCAAATTTACTAATTTATTTTTTCGATTTACGTAGACATGGAGTTGTAATCTCAGATTAACTCAGAAAAGAAGCATTCAGAGAATTTATTTCTATTATATTCATCTTTTTATGCAGAATATAAAATTATTTATTACACAATATTTTTTGGGAACAAATAACAAATGTGATATGAAATAAAATGATTTAAATAACACGTCTGATTATTTAATTTTAATTTAATACTCGTTTATTTCCACACCAATGGTTTCACATACTGTAAAGGGGGTAATTATTCACTGTGTTTTAATTTAGCTTATTTCGCTGAATGGAAAAATGCGCAAAATTAAAACACAGTGAATATGTAAAATTTAGCATAGAACACATTATCTAAATGACGAAACCGTGAATTTAAAACCCACTGAATATGCCTGAAATGGTAAATCAGTGAAATTTAAACCCAGTGAAAATTAGTCATTTTACAGTATTTCATTTGTGTTTACTTTCCACGTGAATTCAATTTTTAATCCACATCAATGGGGCATTGATGTAGCCTCAGACCATTGTTTAAACGGTACAGTAAACCATCATGGGTACAACCAGTTAGCTCAAACATACAGCATGTGTACCCTACTTAGTTTAGTTGCGGGAGCAATATTATAAATGGCATTTTTTTACAATTATGTGGCAGTTCAGTAATGACATATAAATTGTAGCTGGTACCGCAGGGGGTTGGACAAACTTATGTATTTTAATAAATTATTAAATAATTAAATGTTATATAACTTTTCTTTTACCCCCCCTTTCCTGGTATCGATTTCAAGTAATCACTGATCATTGTTTATACCACTCTTTCCTGGCGCGTTTCAACCCTTGGGATATTTTACTGTAATAGGGTGTGTCTACATCGCGCGTTAAAATGTGCATATAACATCAGCGCGTAACAAAGTTGTGATAAAGGAAAAAGTGGTATAAACAAGAGGGGGGTAAAAGACCAGGAGGGGTAAAAGAAAAGTTATATAACATTTTATTATTTAATAATTTATTAGAGTACATAAGTTTGTCCAACTCCCTGTGTTGGTACTTAGTTTCATGCATAGTCGGGTTGTTAGACAAGAGTTCAAATAACCTCAGTTTTTAACAGATGAGTTCCAATTTTTGAACTTGACACTAATGTTTTTAATAAATATAAAGTTATTTATTATTATACGTGAAGTTATATACGAATCGGAAGCATTGGTTACAATCAAATATAATTTTACATATTTTAAACTGTTTTTTTTATCGTGTATTAGTTCATTGCACTAAATATCTAAATATCAAAGCGACAAATCCTGAAATATACCAATATCACCTCAGTTAGGGTGTCATTGACAAATAAATTCATATTTATTGCATTTTGGTCACCCCAATAACCTTGGAATGGCCTTAAGAATAATAACATGTCGAAAAGAATGATTACACTGTGAATACTCCATACTAAGAAAACATGCTTAGTGACAATCACTGTAGGCAGAGAATCCTAATTGAAATTCTACCTTTAATCTTACTATGTTTAAATTGATGAAAAATGTCAGTTGTATCAATTTCATATAATTTACTTGAATCCTACGGCCGGCCCATAACTCCAGGATCATAAAAACATCGCATTAATGGTGTATCATTCTATATTGCCTCGTTAGTGTGTGTGTGTGTGTGTGTGTGGGTGTGTGTGTGTGTGTGTGTGTGTGTCTATGTTGCTGGCTATGAATACTACTAATGCAAACGAAGCAATAATTATGTCTGGCGGAGTGGTTGGGTAAAACACTGTATTTACTAATATGTTCGTTGAAGGGCTTCATCTTTTCTATCATGATATTCCCGTTTTTAGTTGCATACAAAATGAACGTAGCTTGTGGTGAATCAACGCTCAGATGCATAGTTCAAATAACTTATTAAATTATATTTGTCGTTTTGACATATTTATCCGTACAATGATTCGTATCATCGATTCCGATGAGCTTTTGAGAAACCTTATTAATAATCTATGCGCGATTAAATTATTACACCTAGTTTTTATGAACAAGTTGGAACCATTACGTCAATCATATTTGGAAACCATCCGCGATGATTAAAATTTACCTTTTTCTTAAAAACATAATGTAAAGCGCTTCTCCATACTATAGATACTTACTTCAAACACGCCCAGCAAGTTGGCCGACATGGAATCATCGCTGTGGTCGGTGAAAAAACTCTGTACGTATTGTGCGTGATCTCGGAACATCATGCCACCTGACGAGTAGGTTATAAGATGAATGTCGTTCGAGTGCTGACCGTTCGTGTGTTCATCACCTGTTTCCATTTCCTCACGTAGATGGCTGTTTGTTTCGCAGCGGACGAAGTTTTCGTGTCGAGCAACGCGACCGCGGCGTTCCCAAACGAGTGACGATAATGTATTAATTGGTCGAAACATAATAGAACAGAAGTAGTACGGCTGCTTATATTGTTATCGCCAGATGATGGCTGTGTCGCGAATCCGTAATGGGTGAATATCGACTGATATTTACAGTAACGGAGCTATCTCATGTGTCAACTTATCATTTCATTGCCTCAAAATGATATTCTATTGAATTAACATTTTACTTGCTTGACGTTTGAGTGACGACTACAAATATTAACTTCGTTATTGTCTCGCTGTTCAGTCTTGCGTACACACTCATTGTATTCTCCCCAAGACAAGCTATTACCTGAATGAAAAACAATCGTTTTTATATAGTTTCTGGAGTTACCCAGTGGGTAGGAAGTGTAACTTTATATTGTCAATTGGGATGATATTCCAACTGAAGAGGGAAATGGTGACTTGCAAAGTTGCCACAAGTTCTACGCCCATTTTACGGAAGTACAGGCGCAAAGTTTCCGCTCGATCACGTGACGAGATACGTTGTTCAAAGTCGCCTAATGACAATGACTACAATTTTACTGAATAATAGTGACTCAGCAAAAGCTATTACCTGAATGAAAAACAATCGTTTTTATATAGTTTCTGGAGTTACCCAGTGGGTAGGAAGTGTAACTTTATATTGTCAATTGGGATGATATTCCAACTGAAGAGGGAAATGGTGACTTGCAAAGTTGCCACAATTTCTACGCCCATTTTACGGAAGTACAGGCGCAAAGTTTCCGCTCGATCACGTGACGAGATACGTTGTTCAAAGTCGCCTAATGACAATGACTACAATTTTACTGAATAATAGTGACTCAGCAAAATTTAAGTTTTGTTGAATCATGCCTGAGTCATGATGAATTGCAATATCGGGAAACTTTTCTTTGAAAACGTATTACTGCTGTATAAGTTATGGAGACGTAAATGATTGTTTAATGAGTATAATTTTTCATATGTTTATTTGTTTCTGACTAATCCATAATAAATTAATTTTGTATTAAACTCTCTATAACAGTAATACGTTTACTGTTCTAGAATAATTCTTAAGATTGTTCTATGTGCTTGTGTATAGTTAGTAGGTATTACGTTTCACATACGACAATTTTTTGAACATTTGTTCACCTAAATGTCTTTGATTTTAACTGTCGTTTGCATATTTTGACAAATACGTGTGTTTAGTATAATGTTATTTGTTTTACCTATTAAATGATTTACGATTCGTAAGCACTGGTTACACTCTACACACATCTATACACTCTGACTGAGTACAACTTTACATTATCTCAAACGTTATGTTTTTTTGTTTTTTTTATATCATAGGAAACTTTTTAGAAAAATAAATGTATTCCTGATGTACAACATAATGGTGATTTGTATTAAAACCGTTTAATATAAGTTCAATTGCAGATCATTCAATATAACCAAGGCCAAAATTAAACACATTTATTTATTTTCGTTTTAAATATTTTTGTGCCAGGCGGCATTTCTGAATATTGAATTCAATTGTTTTTCCCCGGACTTGTTTGTCTTAGGTACTAATTGTAAGCACATGGCTGACTTTACTCGCATTTTTACTGCTCAGTGAACAGCTAGCTAAGGGAATCAAACACAGAACATCCCTTGTACTATTGCCAAGGAAAAGTAAAATTCTAAAGTAACAGACCGTTTAAACGACTTAACCGTCATACGCTAGTGCGTCCACGGCTTGGAGGCTACTCATCGAAAACATGTTGAATCATGGGACATTGATGTGATTGTTGGGATATCATTTAAACACTGGAAACTACACACAAGAAATGTTTGTGACATGTATCGATTAACGAAAGAAATATTAGCAGCGCTGAAATGTGATAATAATTGTCTTCTCGTGTACATTTCGAGGCGAAGGTGTGAAAAGAGGCTCAATTTAGCACTTTGAATCACTCATTATTAACACGATGAGAGTAGATGTCACAAGAAGGTGATAACAATGACGTCTTTGGGGAAAGTAGTGCACTATACGATATAATCCCTAATGGGTGGATGAATATTTGCATAATCAGTGTGTATAGAATTCATTGATCAGCTCTATGAAGCCCAGAAACAGTAACAACAAATCTATTTCCAAAATCGGTGCGCGCGGAATTTCCAGAGACACCGAAAACTTAAAAATATGCCGTGACGCTCACAGTTACGAGAAACACATCATTACTATTATTGAAATAAATTGCTAAAGTGTAACATAGGACCAAAATTGAACTTACTTTGAGTATTCTGAAAGGGCTATCTTTGATGCTACACACTTCTCCGGCATCACATTGTTCGTCAGTTGCTGTTTCTGGACCATCTTGTAACGTACTGTTCAATCGCTCCACAGTCGTGCTTGAGCCCCATGGGCGCCATCTTGATTTATTCATAGAGGGAGACTCGCCGGCGGAGGAACACTGAACATCGAAGTCTAGAAAATACAATGAAGATATGTGCAATTTGATAAAACAACATTTTTGTGTGTGCTATCTGAATATAGGTAACTCGTGTAAAATCGTTTATTTGAAATATCTTAGTTGTAATGGCAGACACAACAGAACACAACTTTAATATCGCTAGCTTTTAAAGGCACTACGGATATTGGCGGCTTTGCCAGTAATATATCAAACACATTTTCCCGAATGTCATTTGTGTTGTTTTTTGCACCACTGCGTTACAAATAATCACAGGCGAATACTATTCCCATTAGACAGTCAACAAATGACCAGTAAACAAAATATTTGGTTTATCTACAGTAAAGTTCTGAATCGAAGTCACTAATAAATACATGAACATTATTTAAATTAGTTTAATTGTCAGCAATTTTAAAGACTTTAACTGATATATGTACTATATTAAAAGTAAAAAATACAGTCTGAACACCGTGGACGACCATATCCTATAATTTCACAGTGCAATCGCATTGATTTGTGCATGTATATTTAAAACAAAATGTAGTACAGCGCAGTTCGTACTTCAAATGTATACAAGATATACTTTGTTAACTTTAGCTGTCACACTACTGGGTTTATATGTGGATGCTTATATGACTGGTAAATCACGGCGTTTCTAAGTCAGATAAGTAGTTCGTGCATTTTAGACCGTCGTTTCACTGAACGCTGTAGTGGAAGCACAATGTTTTCATCTTTAGTATATGACTGAAGCAGAATCAGTCGTATATATGCGAAATTAATTGAACACGAAAACTATACAATAAACTATTATAAACCATGGAGTGTATTACGTAGTAAGATAAACTTAACACTAACGTTTTCAAAATCAGTGAGTAGTTTACACCAATACGAGTGTGTCGTAGGCTACTCTTTGCGTCGAATTCCCCGTGGGATTACTACACCGCCAGGCATCGTAATGTTTCCAAGACTCAAATTAAGTTGATAACAACATGGCAATGAATATAAATAATTCAGTTACCTACACACGCGTTTATGGTCCTCTAATCGAGCCCTGATGTTCCCGAATGCTCGTAGAAAAGCTTCACCAACTGGCATCATTATGTTTCCAGGACTACGAATTAAGTGATAGCTACATAGCTGTTAAGTAGACGTAATTCGGTTACCTACATACACTTTTGTGGCTTTGTCTCCGAGCCCCGATGTTTCTAAATGCCCGTCGACATACAACATAAACTATCGTCATTATGTTTCCAAGACAACGAATTAAAACTACATAACTAATGAGTAGAAACAATTCATTTACCTTCACACACTGTTTTTGTTGTCTCCCCGAGCCCTGGTGCTTCTGATTATAAACACAATATACCTTCATCCGGGGTATTAATATATGAATAAGCTTGTTAATATATGCTAGAATCGTTTAACATCAATGCCAAGTTAAATGATAACATATGTTATGTATGTCACAACCCTTGAACAGGGAACGTCACAAACAAGACATGTGGTATCGGCAGCGATGTTGTATTTGTGGAGTACTGATCAGTGTGATTCGCTTTAAAAAGATGCGCTATGTATTAATCTTAAATTTCAATATAATTGAATCGAATTTTATTATTGAACTATGTTTACGATCTCATCATTCAAATTTAGATTCAATTTGTGACCCCATGACCCCCTCCCCCAAATCTCTCGAAGATTATGTTTATCTCGACACAAAGTGTTCATCAAAGTGATTGCGTTCTTTGTTGGAAAAATTTCCTTTGGTAACTCATATTGCTGTAACTCAGCGCACCCTCTCTGTAGAAAGTTCTACGCATCTGACCATTAAGTTCGTACTGAAAAGAAAACACACATTTTAACCAATGTAAACACAGCAAATGAATACGTGTGTTAGTTATTTGAAAGTACTATATACTTGTACGCCATGACATCGTTCTATAGTGTATGTTTTAATAATGGTGATATATTTTATATAACATTTAGAAAACGCATAAGTGGTTAACGAACATACATTTGCTAATTGAAGATTCGTTATCATAGAGGAGTTAGTCTGGAAAGATGCGGAAATCCTAAGTCAAAAGATGGCTAGGAGAATACAGACAAGATAGTATTAAATTTGTTACAGACAATTGAGCAGACGTTTAAAGGCAACGGAGACCAGTGTTAACTATGCGACCAGAGTTATGGGGAAACGAGAATTGTAATTGCATATTACAGTGTACTAGTATAACATGCACATGGTTCCTTTGCAATCACAACAGTCGCTGGGTTGCTGTGACTTGTTAGCTTGTGTACATATCTGGTAGCCTCTGTCATGTATGGGCTTCGAATGCGAATATAATGTTCAGCACCATCATTGTGGTTTGATTGGCAAACCTCACTGAACGTTACCTTCCATAAAACGTAAATTGCAATTGACCTCACTGTGATGACGCATGCGCTGTAGAAGTTGAATGGTGATTTCGTTTTTAAATACACAAGGGAAAGTATTCTATTTTCTTTGTGTAATGAGGGGTCCGTATACAAGGGGTTGTCCACGCAAAAACGATGAATGAAGTCGAATTTTATTAGCGGTTGGTTTAATGTTACCCAACGAATCGGTTGGATGTGAAAATTTATTTTCTCACCGATTTTTAGGCAACTGTTTATCAACTTGTCGCTTTGTTTAGTTTCAATCAGTGTTCAAGATGGCTACCCCCATATAGTAAATATCGGTGAATTAGTCGCATTTATCATATTATCACTTGTACGCCAGCTGTCTGTGGCCATTCTCAGGCTGACCAGGGGAACTACTTTCACATTATCACGCCTCGCAAAGCAAATCATTCAGGGGAATCCAGACATGTACCACGTTCTATGTTCCCTAATGCAATATAGACCTGTCCAGAGTGGACGCGACCACGAGTCGGCGCGAGTATGATTCGAAAGCCAACTGTTTAGTCAAAACCCAAGCAGTTAGCCAATTCGCTAGCGAGATTGCAAATTGGCTGCCCCAATACTCTGAGACTTGTTGTAACTCCAAAGACACCGATATGGTTTCGGTTTCAGAGTGACTTAGGTTTGTCTTTGTGTAGTACAGAGACATTGTGTATCATGCAAACTTAAATGAAGATAAAAATAGACCACTGATAACATCCATTGTTTACCATCCACAAATGGCTTGAATTTATGCAATCTACAGCGTTAATGGGTCAAGCGGAATGCAGCTCATTATTTTGAGAATTAGATTTTACAGAGCGTGGTTACCTGTCCGTCAATTTAATCAACTGCTTAATAGATCATTATTCTGCAACAAAGCATTTTTCTCGTAAGCGATTATTTCCACTTACCAAAGCTATGCAAGGACTAATGCTGATTTACAGAATCTGTCGTTTTACAATACATTCAATCGTGTAAAACCTATTGCGTGAAAGCCATTAAAGCGCGCCCGTTTTAATTTATTCAAACAGCCATCTGCGTATATGTTGATAAGTACACTACACTTCATAGTCAAATCAGTAAGAAAAATGTATATGCATTACAATACATACATGAAGTGAAAAAAGGGAGCACATCCTGTCTCACATATGACACCCACCATATAGTCATAATCAAACGGTTACTGTTAGTTGCCTTATACACGTGAATGAGTTGGGACATTTTTAGAGCCTTTTTTGAATAGTAAACACAATAGATGTTAATATTTAGAAAACTTTATGGTTGAACATTTGAATGATCCAATGATAAATATAGCTTTGTATAGTATTATGGAGTTTAGATATCCAATACAAGCCTGGTAAGTGATTCCTTTATTTCTTGTTAGAAATGTTTTTAAAATTCATGAATGGCTTGTGATGATTGGATTGATTATTTGTAAGTAGAATTATTATACTCAGTAAGTCCAAGTTCTTTAATAAGACTTGCATGACATGACTGACAAACACACACTATATAGTTGAAAGCTTTGTTGGCAGTGACAAAAATATTTGTATTATAGAGATCAGACAGACAATTAATCTTAATTGATCTTTAAAGGGCAGTAGTCGTCGCGCCGCGCATGCGCATGCGCATAATATGGGTCTCATATAAACAAAGATGGCGATTTTGACCAACGAGTACAAACTGTGAGACTACCAAGCATCAATTAGGTATTTTTGGTGTTTTTAGTGTTCGGTAATAAGTGGAAATGGCGCCCATAGCCAAACCTTGAACTCGTGATTTCATTATAAAAGCGCATTGGATTATGAGAAAATCAATATTTATCAACACAAATGTCACACATGCGCGGCGCGACGACAACCGCCCTTTAAATACAGATTTGGTCTGTTGACACATGACTCAAGTCTATGGAGTTGACAACATACATCAATTATTTTGATAGCCTTAACTCACTCTTACAAAATATCCACCCCAACTCCTGTTGTTTGGCCCACTGTCTGGCATATTCTTCAACTGAATCCATAACGATTTTAAAATTCTGACTACAGTTGATATAGTGATATTTTCTGAACTTCCGTTCACATGATGTTATCTTTCAAAGAGTATCATATAGAATAATGTTAAGATATGTGGAAAGGTATAGTAGTGACAATCAGTTAGATTTTGAAGAAAACTGACCACATTAACGTCCTTTAATGCTTGTTTATCTTTGAAAACTTTAGAAAAATTATACGTGTATATTTGTAAGAAAAAAATTTATTATAAGAAACGAATAACGTATTATACATAAGAGATTGATTTATGTATTTACTGGGAGGTAGATTTTGTAGTCAAAAGCTAGGCGCGTTGAACCCTTCATGCGCAACGTGTACAGGTAGTTCATGCTGTGTGCCCTATATGTCGTCATAATGGCTTACTGGAATTCCGGGTCATATGATGAGAATCCGGGAAATAAATGTACAGATGGTGTAAACCAATTAGCGATTGACACGATAGACTGTGTGACAAGTAGTTCATTCTCTGTGTCCCAGATGCCCCCCCCCCCCTAATAGCATACTGGAATTCCGAGTAATTTGATGAGTATCCGGGTGATGAATCTACAGATGGTGTAAACCAATTAGTGATTGACACGATAGATTGTGTGACGTCATCGCTGGTACGTAATGTTCCAGGATCCTGCGACAGTCGTGTAGGATCATTGCCTGATTCATTGAGTAAATAAAGGATTCAAGACTGGTCTACAGTGGACATTTGTTGTTATTGTTTTACATATATGTGTTAGCTCTTGCTAAGCAAACATCTTTGTTGAAGTATGTGCAATGGTTTGTCCCATTTGTACATTTTATGACGAGGAATCGGGTACAGCCATCAAGCATACATTACCTACGCAATTGTCTTAAAGTTCACATTTCAACTACATACAAGACTTTAATATATTGTGTTTACCACCCAAGTTCACGGGAAAGTGAAGAGTAATCTAATCTTGGCATATTTTTAGATTGTACAAACACAAGTTTAGAGCAATTGCTCATATATGTACACGGATGCATGCAAATACATATATTGCAAGTATGAGTGCGTTAAACACAGCCTCTTCGCCACTTTCAAAGAAATATATATCTTGGCAGTATTTTAATTCCCAAATCCCACGTCCCTGATTAGTGATAACTTAGAGCACATTGAGATAGAGGAAACTGGTTGGGACGGTTTAAATTCTTTTTGGGGGTGGACATGAAAGCAACATCGCCATGATAATCCGGGTAAATAATGTATATTTTCATTATAGCAAATTCCTGGACAACAAGAAGAAATGTCTTGATAATTCGTCTATGAACATTTACATTGTAAATGAAGATTTTTTACTGAAATTGCTGTTTCCATGACACCCAGATCTAGTTCTCTTCCAAAATATTATTGATTAGTACTTATGTCATGAATAACCCATTTTGAAAATGTCATGAAACTCGTGTGACGAAGAAATCAATGACAGGGCATACATACATTATTATATTCAATACCCATAATACCAAGAATGATAAAAAATTGTTTTTGTCATGAATTTGAAGCATGAAATTTCCTCACATAGTAGGTCCATGTAGTTTGTCAGTCACGTGTATGCATCATAATAATAGATCGTCTAAATGAATTGAATCTGTGTGTGTAATTGAATATCGATCAATAGTTTGGTCGTTCTGTGGGTAATAATAAGCAATTATGCATGCACCTGGGCAATGTCGAAGCTTACATGATTACACGGATGAGGCATAATGGATATTAAACAGTGGAATGGTTTGGATGATTACCCCGACAAATCATAAAGAAGATTATTGCGATGGAAATCTAAATATAAGTACGCGTTTAAAAGAATCTAATTTCTGCGATGCACTCAAAAAATGTTAATATATAAATACAAACTAGATACTAGTTGCTTCTAAACATATGTCATGGATAACCCCAGTGTTGCCACTAAAAAGAGTTAAATGATTTGCATATAAAAAATTCTACGTTCATTGCAGAATCGTCACAAAGATACATTCAAGAAGTATTATTGTATGGTTATAGTGATGACTATCTAATGTGCCTACTACAACATACCAAAACAATTATTCAATTTGAATTGTCTTCCACATGCAACACAACACAATACCGCACAGTTATTAAAATTTTACATCATCCATTGTTCAATAAAATATTTCCTACTTGTTTTTTGAATACAACTGATGTAACTGGAGATGATATTGTTAATGAGCTAGAATTTGTAATAGACAGCATACGTCTAACTAACTAATTAACTAATTGGTATTCAATTTCGTTCAAATTTCACATTTCTGTCTTTATTGGTTGAAACAAAAAAGCTAATTTCTTTAATTACGCATTCAGATTTGCTGATGATAATCCTAATCCTAATCCTAATCCTAATCCTAATCAGATTATTAAAGAACACAAAATAATTAGATTGCTATGCGTTACATTAAAATTGTCTTGTCAAAAGGTTCCAAAATATAAAGGCGTCAAAAAGTACTTCTATGTTGCTTTTGGTTACCAAGCACATGACTTCATTACATTCATGAGTGACTGACAATGTACAAATTAGAGTTACGAGAGAATAATACAAAATCCAATTCGTACACAGATGCATGTTCAAGTTAATTATATAACATTTATTATGCACAAAGATTTGCAACATTTAATTATCGTAAATCCGAAAGATACTCATAGTTTTTGAAGTTTTTCAAAAAGCATTTTTGTTTTGAAATGCGGACTTCGCGGTTTAATTCTCCTAACCACATCTTGAATAATTCCTCCCTGCTGTATAGCTTACCGATTTGTAATTGTCCCCCAAATTGTGTGAAAATGTTTGCAATGTTTGGCTATAAATATTGATGACAACAATTGTTGATGACAAAGACTGTTCGATTGCGGCAAAACTATGTTCCAGTGGTACTGTTTCTTTAAGCAAATGTATAGAAAGTCATACGGGACGCCCAGACATTTCAATATGAATCCCATACACAATCTGAAAATGACGTGGATGGCATAACATTTGTAACATTTAGAATGTTGGAAAATGTCATACATTATTTTCCTCTGACTTGTCCATACAAATCATTGTAAATAACACCAAACCTTCGGTCATAGCAACAATATAATTGTCAGCACTAAAACAGCAACTGGTAATACGTGCCGTGTATGTAGCTTTGTAATAAGTCTTGCTGAAAGCGGCAACTCAAACAATTAGTGTTAATTCATCTTCGAAAATTACTCGCTAAAATGTCAACTCGATTTAATTTATTAGTTGTTCAATAAATTATTGGCTTTCAACTTAATGTCGACTCCCGCTGAAAAAAATGGTATCGCCCATTTTATTCCGCCAACACTTACTGGCACTTCAATAATAGATGGGACACTAACTAACTTATATTGCAATCGAATTGGCTAACCATACAGCTGGGGTCTTTCTGTAAAACACTCGACGCTCCTCTCAGAGGTAAAGAAACACGTGACATTTAAAGCTAAATTACCCATGTCTGTTGTCAGTATCACTAGGAAGATAGAACTATTCAAAGAGAAAGGTATGTCAACAAAATATGGTCAAAAGTTTATACAGAAAAATAAAAAGTCATGTGCTTGGCTTTAAAATTTCAAAGGATAATTCACAGTCTTCATATTTTGCTACCCTATAAAGCAAATGGAATCTCTCGTAAAGCATTTTCAATTCGATGTTAAGAGTCCTCAGTGCAACATGAGCGAGATAATTTGCCAGCAAGAGTGGGCATTAAATTCGGGGTCTATGATTCATTCGACTGTTAATATGCACTAGAAAGAGTTAATCAATGCCATACAAATAAGAATTATTCATGTCTAAAACGGCATACTATAAAACTCACTGATCATATCCATGCATTGTTAATATTTATTATTAATATTATCAACTATATAATTGTATCATCAATTATAGAGTCATTATCAATCTTAGGTATGTATTATAAATCGATGTCATGATATCGTCTCAAAGGAGATTACGAAAACTATATACAGTATGAACTGCAGTTACGAACGAACAAAACGATATTCAATATTAAAGTGTCGGGAATCTTACAATCTTTAGCACCAAGATATCAGTCGAACCCGAGAATCAATCAATGATTTTAAACTAGAAGAAAAAATCAAGAACACTCTATTATTCGCAGCCAACCTTTCTTTTTATTTACCACGCGAATCTAATAGGTTACGTCTGATATGTACAAAGCACAGCATGGCTCACATGGACCACTCTCGGTGTACTAACCCAGATCATAGAGCAGTCCAAAATGACTACCGCTGTTCGAAACGAAACCCTCATCTACTGCTAACACTGTGTTATGAATGCAACATAGTGATCACACCAAACTAGATTGCCCGAATACCTCATAACATAATCCCAAAGGAGGCAACTTCAGACCCTATCAACAAGGCTACGCGCACATGTCCAAGCTACAATCACAAACCCGCATTATGCAAATACGTTAATCGTGGCTTATGGAAATCGCTTTACAACTACAACTTCAACCGCGTCCACCTATGTCATATATGATAAAATCCAGTGATCCATTACAACAAATCTTTAGCTAGAACTTTCTCAAAACAGTACACCACATTCCTTTTCTTACATGACCATGTCGTTTAACATCCACTCTATTTATACCACTCCAACTAAAAATATAAAAATAATAAATAAAGACTAAGAAACCATCTATGCGATCTATCGCAAGGGGAAAATGTAGATCTTGTAACTATAGATTTAGATAAACGCCCAATTCAAAAACTGCGCTACAGAACCCAGGATCCGTAAACAAGCAATCCAGAAAAAATATCGAAATTTGGCACACCACTATCCCAGATAGACCTGAGCACTACAACCTAGCACCTAAATGGGGGAAATGACAGTCACTGTGTTATGTGGTGGGATAAAATCATTACAACCTGGAATGGCGCTGCGTATTTTATCCAGTCAACACGGACTGAAGCTTTGGGTAGCAACTTTGAACTATATACATAATTATGCATCATCAATATCTACATCTATCGCATATTTAAACTATATGCTCGTTTTTCAGTTTTTGATTTCACCCATGTTTTATTATTGATCATAATGCTTTATTTCCCAATCTATCCATTCAATTGTATTTGAGGTGCCACGCATGTATCACCTGGGGCGAGCCAGAATTATCTCCCACCGTTGCCATAACACCAGCTTGTGCTATAACAACGTAATAATGCTAGGCGTACGCCTCCCACCTGAGTCCCATTGTGAGGTCGGACTGTGCTACAATGTCCACACGTGGTGTTCACTTCCATACACTTTATACCAAATCTCTCGTGTCTGTGTCGTTTAATTTAACATTAATGTCGTGGTTATTTTATGCAATCGAAGTTTAATGTTAATAATAAACCATGCATGTACTAAATTTACATTTCATCATAAATCACCACAGCTCATTCAGTTATCAAATACATATATGTATTATCAAATCTATACATTTAATACAATTGTAAACATGAATTACCAATCGTATATACTTATTATTAATTATAGATATGTAATATCAATTGTACATATGTATTATCCGTTGTAGCTAGCTTTATATCAACCATAAATATGTATTATTAATTATTGATATGTATCATCAGTTATAGATATTTATTAACAACTTCATACTTTAGTATAGCACAGTCATACCTTTATGTTAATAAATACTATGACCTTGAACAGGGGATTAACTTAAATGAAATACAACCGAGTACGTCACCTAATACTAACCTTATATACACTATTATAATAAACTTTCATACCGTATAGCACTTACCCAATAATTGTACACTTTGTGAATCTCCGCTCTCATCTATAGAGTCGCCGCTCTCGTCTACATACGCTATTGCAAGGCCCGTCCACATTGCAAATGTGTTTGTTACACACTGATAAGATCAAATCGAGTTATTAGACGACGATTTATAGTGGCCCAGATTTAATATATTCAACACGACAGTGGGAGTTGTGTGGCATTTAATATAAATTATTTACTGGGCGAAACCATTGACTTTGAAGGAATTGTGTGTGGGAAGGGAAGTAGCTGAAGTAACTTAATTCTTTTACAGTGACCCCTTGCTAAGGCGCGTCCCAATAAGTCGAGATTTCGGCTAAGTCGCGGGTTGTTGGGTGGCTCCCAAAAAATCTGCTGTGTTTTGCTGGAAGTTTTGAAGTAAAATAACTAATGTTTCGATGCATTGTGTATACTGAGACATAGGGTGACAGCCGCCTGACTCAAGGTGTTGACGGGGTTTCAAGTCGTGACTTTACATACTTCTTGAATTGAATCCATCCGGACATGGAAGCTGTGATGTTTTTCAATAAAGAAAACTTACTACAAACCCATGTGTGTATATGTGCTTTTTATCCGTTTTCAACGCATGAACCCCGCCCTCCCCCACGAGACCTCTCGGTGAGCCGCGAACCCCGATAAGTAGCGGTTTTTGTTTGGATCCCGACACTCGCGATTTAGCGATGGGTCACTGTACTTCAATATATACATTTTTTGTTGAGACCTAGTTTCTGATTAATTATTAGGTTTGAACAGTGTTACACTTGTCAAATTTCGATAAAAACCACCGACTTCCATGTCTCATTAAATCAACCATTAAAGCAATACACTATAGCATATTTACGTTTTTGTTGTAAAATGCAATAGAAATTTATGAAACATTCGCTCCGAATTTTGTTGTTCCCCCCTCAACATATACTAGTCGTCCCATCACAATTTTCCAACACTCCACTTCCGCACCTCGACGCCGAGGCAAGACATGCGATCGAAAAAGAGCACAAAGCCCCCAGGCTCAGCCAAGATAAATTCTGGAATTTGCCATGATTTAGGGTAAATGTATTTGCATCATCAATCAGAATATAGACGGTGTTAAGTTCCGCGTTGCGTCTGTGTCTGTCGCCGAGGGCGCAAAAACTATGCTGGAAAGGACATGGCCATGATAGGTCGCTCCTGACGCACTTTAGTTCACATCACACATTGTTTATAGACGATGAACTTCATGTTCGTATAACAGATAAAAGCTGATAGTTTGCAATATCCTAATTAGGAGAGACATTTACAGAAGGAGTAAACGGGTGCATATTGATATTTGTTTAACCGATGTGAAAATTAACAAATTTGACACAATTCAATAGAACATAAAAGTAATTAAATACATTTGCTCCAAAAGGACATTTCGCAAAAGTACATACAAATTAAGCAGAATTTTGCACCTAAATTTTCACTGAAAAAATTATGGGGTTTAAATATAATGTCAGTGATCACGACATTGTCAAAGACAGTCATGCTATTCTTAGTCGTGTACGTGCACCGACACAATTTGATTGATTTTGTGACAAAAATTAATTTAAATTTCCGTAACAAGAGAGGAACAAATGTCATATAATGCATTATTCAATATCATTCTACATTGATCAATTGGCAACAAACAGAGGAACTAATGTCAATACAACAAATAAGAATTTATGATGAATGTTGTGAGAGACAGCTTTTAGTTACTAAACGTCAAAACAGGAAACGGCGATTCTTCTTTGCCTACGGGAATTGCATTTTTTTTTAAAGTTGGATTTGTCATGCTAAAGTGTTTCGAATAATGAACTAGATAAAAACGAAATATGATTTTTTGAGTCTAATATTTTATTCGCGCCGTATTTTGAATATTTTAGCCAGGTTACTGACCCACAAGACTATGCGTGTAATTGGACATGCTTAGATTGGTTGCTGAAGTGAACTCACTGACATATTCCATTCATAATTCTTATAGGTACACACTTTGTCACAATTTTGGAGATTCACCTTAACTAAAATAGGCCACCATTTTTCAAAGAGAAATGCATTGTGGCTAAATTTCCACATCTCTTTAGAGTTTAATTTTATTAAAAATGATAATATTCATAATTAGTGATACATATATTTAACCCAGCTTCTATTGTATCATTGGTCTGCATAACTTATTCGTCTTACTCGTGAAACAGACATAACTTTAAAATCGTTTAGTTGCCAAATCCTGTTTTTATCTTCAACCAAAAAGGTATGGTCTAACTGGTTTTGCAGATTGATAAATCAATTTATGGTATTTTCAGACGGGTTCAGATGGCAGCTAAAATGACATCTAAAAATTCACACGTTAATAAACTCCCAGGCATTAACTCCAGTGCATCTAAATGATTCTGGGATATCCAACTTTGTTTGAGGGGAATGACACTATTTGTTAATGTACATGATATATAACAATTGTGGTTAAAACAATGATTAATCAATAATGCAAGTAATTTATTTAATAAAATAGAGTCACCAATAATAATTACAACAAATAATCAGCAAACAATAGTGTTATATATTTTATATATTTGAAAAATAATAACACAGATCGATGAATCGATAAATAAATCTGTTGTATATTAGTAAAATTAAGAAAATAATTAAATAAGATATATTGGAGCAACATCCCCTAAATTTAATTATAAGAACATATTATAAGACAAACAAATATTCCAAAAAATGTGGTATCATCCTGTTGTGTTATCATCGTACAGTACTCTAGCCATGTTCATACTTCATCCTCATACTCCACATAATTATATTTAATTTGTTGAATTTTAAATAAATTATCAAAATACAAAAATGTATTTATTAGTTAATTATATAAAATATTATATAAATATAACATTGAAGAGATAGATTGGAGGATAATTGCAATAAACATAACAAATTCAGAAGGAATAGGAGAACAAATACGTGAATAAATTCAAAAGGAAAGCTATGTTTATGTGTACCATTTAAAGTTTTGCGTCGTGTTGCCAATTTTCTAGCAGAATTAGTTTTGAATGAATCTTGAGTCAAAATGGAATCCCACAAATTAAGGTGAATCGGTTTTGTTGATTGCTGGGGAGATCCCTCTTCAAGCAAAAAAGAAACATTGTATTAAACTGTATGATGACTTGATGCAAAAACAAAAGAATTGTGTTCCCTAGTTGACTTCGTATTTACACTTATTTTGTCTATAACATGTGAATTTCATTTTTCCAATAACTATTTAAAGATGTTTTCAAGATCTCTATATCAAAGTAGGATTTCCTGTTGCGATAATGATACGTAAGTGAATTAGCGCAGCGTCAGAGACACGTCATATCGGCTTAGAGGTCACATACACAACACATCTGTTATATTTGTTATATTGCTCCCATCCACATATAATCATTGACAAGTTGCATCTTTGGTTTAGATAGTTTGAACAGTGCGAGCCCAGTGACCCCTTTATCGTGTTGTGGAATACAGTTACCCTGTAGCTCATCGACACAGAAGCTTTATGTGATGATGGCACAATGTGTACAATGTCACTGACAAATTGCATTACTAAATTTAGAATATCATTCTATGAGGAATATCAGGTCTAAATTTATGCTGTTTCTGTAATGATATGTCCCTAATGCCTTACCATATACAATCAATACAATTCTACTTATTCAAGTTGTAACAAAATCAAGATACAATATTATCTTGACAGTTTATGTATAAGTAACTATAATATAGTCTTTTGCAACAGTAGGCAAACTGTCTTTCACTGTTTGATGCAAATGTCACAATTAATCATTATATAATAAAAGAAATGGTGTATAATTATGCAAAAAGCGTCTTATGAAACGTAACACTACAATTCATAACGAGCAAACAGATAACTTTCTTCATGGATATATCCTATTCTCTTTGGCTTTGCTATATTTATTTTCTCAATGAATATTATATTTGTGTAATAGTATAATTCATTTGAAATAGTGACAGTGATGAGAAGAGTGATACGATGGAGGAGGACGATGATGAAGTGTAAACATGGCCTACAATATTGTGGGTTACAAAGTTGTACAATGATAACACAAGAACACGACGCCACAATTTTCTAATGATTAATTCTTAAATTTGTTGTTTGTATTACTTCTTTAATTTGTCTTATTATAAATTGTTATAATTCTTTTTGGGAGTTTTGTACAAAAGATCCTGTTTATTTGTTTTCTTTTCTTTCTGTCCATTAATTAAAAATAGTGGCTGAGTAAGGGTACCGCAAATTGTTAGTGTTTTTTTTTTCTGTTGTGTAGTCACAATATACATGTGCCAAATGCAGTAAGCGTCCAAATAACCCATTGCTTAACTATGTTATATAACAAATTTAGCGACTTTTCTATTTTTTTTATAGTCGATGTTACTAGTTTTTGGTAAATTTTCTACAAACCTTATTGTGTTTAATGCATGTGTACGTTATGTAACCGTTTCTGTGCATATGCACAATGGGCCAATGATAAGAAATAAACAACCCCTATATACACGGCACACTTGATACAACGCATGCGTCACTCGTTGTATTACCTAACCCATAACCTGCACAGCTCTCTTCACATCTTGGCTGATCAGATAAAGCATGTGTCGAGTCGTGGGCCTTGCCGAGTGTACTATTTCTTTATTTTTTTAAGCATCAATTTTGTTCAAACTAGTTATTTTGCTCTAAACAACGCCTGTGTAATAAGCATTTAATTGTAAGCTGACAGTTTTTTTCACTCTGCTCTCATATAATCCAAGTGGAGAGTGCAACTATCCTCTCTCTATGTAAAATTTGGGCATTTTTTGGCCAGCAATACCCTTTTTGATTCAACAATTTCCACATTGACAATCTGTGTGGATGCACAATCACCCAACTGAATAAGATGAACTGGCGGTTTGCTCTGAAATGCAGCATGTAGTTCATTATGATAAATACGTATACGAGGTGTGATGTCTACAAATCATTGGCCTATTGTTATTAGTCCCCGTTCGGACGAAGTCCGAAAACGGGGACTTATAATTCGGTCTCCGTCCGTCCGTGCGTCCGTGTGTCCGTGCGTCTGTCCGGAGTCATATCTCAGAATCCCTTAGACCGATTCTGTTCATTCTTTGCATGTGCCTAGTACTTTATGTGGGACATATGCACATGCAGTGGTTTAGCGATTCGATTCAAAATGGCCGACTGGCAGCCATCTTGTTTTTTGAAAATGTTGTATTTTGGACATGCTTTGTCAGTTTTCATTCAAACTTGGTACATAGATTATACATGTTAGGATACATGTCCATGATGATTTATTTCACAATTGGATCAAAGATGGCCGACTGACAGCCATCTTGTTTTTTGAAAATGTCGTATTTTGGACATGCTTTGTCAGTTTTCATTAAAATTTAGTACATAGATCATACATGTTAGGATACATGTCCCCGACCGTCCGTGAGTTCCTGAGTCTGTCCGTCCGACCGTCCGTGTGTCCGTCTGTCCGTGCGTCAGTCTGTCCAACGTCATATTTCAGAATCTTGTGGACCGATTCCCTTTTTGAAAATATTGTATTTTGGACATGCTTTGTCAGTTGTCATTCAAACTTGGTACATAGATTATACATGTTAGGATACATGTCCATGACGATTGGATCAAAGATGGTCGACTGGCAGGCATCTTGTTTTTGTATTTTTATGTGGTATCTTGGACGTGCTCTATCAGTTTTCATTCAAATTTGGCACATACATGTAAGGATGCATGTCCATGACAATTTGTTTCAAAATCTGGTCAAGGATGGCCGATTGACAGCCATCTGACTTTTTGGCCTTACTTACTATATTTCCACAATTTATGTACCATTTTCATTTGTATTTGGAACATACATCATACATATCAGTGTGTTTCATAATCAGATCAAAGATGGCCGAATAACGACTGTTTTTATTTTGGCCATATTACTATGACACGAAACATGTGTTTTGATGTAAATAAACAATCTGTTGTATACGCCACTTGGAACTCAAGTTTCAAGGACACACTCGCAACAACCCCTCCGCTTTAATATGACGAGCACAAAGAGAACTTAACGGGGACTGTGTCATTTTCAATGACTTGTTATATACAAAACGGGTAGTCTGATTTAGGGACTCGGTCAATGTTAGCGGCCGAGAAGGAGTACTCTAACAATTAGCGTCCCGTAGCTGTCCTTTAGCTACCAATTAAACTTAAGAACCATGAGAAAGAATACAATTTCATTTCATTAAGATAATTTATTTTATTTTGAACAGTGAAAATGAATGAAATTTCACACAATAACGTACATGGCAGTAATCATATGCAATGAGTTAATGGATTCTGAGTGACACTTTAGTAATAATGATAATGGACTGAAATAAATTGCTTTGTTAAGTTTAGGCACGCTTAATATTTAACTGTCAACGTATACAATAATACAGTTCTTTATTTCTGTCTCCGGGGGTTACGTTTATGACAGGTTGCAGTATTGAAAGTAAACGTCTTTATTCAACCTCACATGAACTGAAGATGTTAAACTGAGATTACCAATGTTACACTGTGTGCGATCGTATGTGTACTCTTATACTACTAACATGAGTTTAGATTTCAATTGCTATAATGTCATTACTATCTCACTTTGTGTTAATCTCAAAATTCGACCAATTATGATAGTTTAAAGGAAATTTCTTTCTATATCCCTTACCTCACATTCTGACCTCAACTCTAACCCTAACCCTCTAAAAGCCCGCTAATTTCATTATATGTGCCCCTTTTGAGGAAACTTATAGGTAACTAGAGGACTTAAAGGAGAGCAGAGGTGTGGCTTTTGACACTGTCAGGGGTAAATTCTCTTTTCTCGAGGTTCTCCACACTTGCCAGGGGGGGGAACTCGTCTCGTCTCTCTATCTCGTCCCCTTGAGGTACGGGATCGGGAAAGTCACTTTAACTTTACAGTCAAATAAGACACACACAACGAAATACGTTTCAGCTCTCGTCTTAGTCGGTCTTTCGAGCACTCTATAAGACACAGCGCCCTGGGGAAAAGTCCCCAAGACTCTCACAAGGCTGAACCAAGACTCGCCCAAGACTGGACTGCCTCAAGGCTCGCCCCTGGACTGGACTCTCGACTCGCCAGGACTGCACTCTCTCTTCTTTCGACTGCCCCGGACTGCCCTCTCTCTCTACTGCGTCTATCGTGCTGTGTTCGTCAAGACCAACTCAAACTCTCTTTATTCATTTTCAAAACTCTAACCAATTACAAAGCAGTAAAAAGACTCTAGGGCGTAACCTTCAATCATAAAGCCAATCACACTAAGTACTGAATACGTCATATCTTTTGATTAATCGTTCACTACATTAATAACTATGGATATAAACTGTCAGAATGGCGACGATTATCTGGTAATTAGTTCCAAATCACTGAGCCAAGTTCCGTCCAAAACTTCAAATAGGCCTACACGATGACAGACATAACACAGCAATTCGCTAATAATCAGTTAATTAAGTCGGTCAACAGATACGCAAAAACAAATTCATGACAACACTCTGAACATGACATTTGAGATCTATGAATGAATTCTGTCGATAAAAACAACTTGTATGTGCTGCGAAATGTCATAAATATCGGGTATAAAACGGGCTGTGAAGCAGACGACAAACGTCCGCTTTTCCTGGCGTCATTTCGTCAATCCCATAGAAATGCTACTATGAAAGACCTTGTTAACTAACTACTTAAAAGTTGAAACATGGCGAAATGTTGTGCGTATGAATGCCATAACGATTCATGTTATTTTTCTCGAAATCCCTAATAAAAAATCACGTTGTTGGTTGCGAGAAATCGGCAGAAGAACTAACCTGAAAATGAAGACACGTACAGCGCTCTAGCTATAGTAACCAGTGAGTAAATAAATATTGTTTGAGTTAAAAACTAAATTAGAAATACGCTTATATCACTTGAACTACAGTAATCATTTCACCCAACTTCCCACTTTTAATCGACCGCTTATCGCTTAATTTCCGACCGCACTGTATTTTTCACGACCGGAAAACGACCGCATTTTTATCGTGATTTTTCTCTCACCGACTCATTGAAAACACCGACCGGTCGCCCAAACACTGGTCACTGGCACAGGAGTGATCGAAATAGTGGTTTTGAGTGGTACAGTTTGGGGATACAACGGGTACTAACTATTTTTAAATTCCGAACTACTCTTCAAATCTATACCACATTGTATCGTTCGCGGACGAAACTTCACCTGTGTCCAATATTAAATAACTGACTTTGCGTAATTATTATGAAAGCGATGTATTACAATGTTGAAATTTTTAGAGCCGATACAACATTGTAAACAAATTTGCGTAATTAGAAAAGCAGCGCACTAAGTAAACGACCTCAAAATATACAAGTTTGCGTACAGCACCGTCAGAACTAATAACAATTTTACAAGATCGATGCGCGGAGCATGAAAGAAAAGATTTCTAAGGTAACGCGCCTGTTCAGTGCGTGACTTGAGGGTCAAACTTCGGTCAACGCACACTTGATGTCAGCATCCCGCGCAGTAAGTTACGCAATGAAGTACTTAAAGTTCAATTGCGTCTCAAAATGATGTCGTTGATCACTCAGTCTTTTGCAAAATATTATAACTAGTTTCCAAACTTTTGATGCAGCCAGATTTATTTAACTTTGTGGCAATATAATCTTTTTAATTTCCCAGTCCTTTCTGTTCATTCATTGTCTTGACAATATATGTGAATTGCTGTGCGAGCTTTTTGTACCCGACCGCGGTCAGACGGCGTCATGAAATCTATGCATAAAAGGCGGGCGACCTGCGGCTGTTTGATTTCCTACTTTCTCCTAAGCTAGCGATTGGTGAGAATGGTTATTAATATATTACCCGATGTACTTGTAAATCGGACAGTCATACCGCAATTGTGTTGAAACATTTTTGGGGCAATAAGTAACGTCAGAATATTGTTTAAATTAAAATATTCCATCCCAATCAAATCTAGGTCAAAGGGTCAAATTGCGTGCATATAATTATAGATAGTTAAAAACTAAATATATTTGAATTTTTGACGGCTATTCAACGTTTGTGCAAACCAGAATAAAAAAAAGGTAGTGTATACAATAGCGATATGACTGAGATATCATGGCTTTTGTTTACAATATTGTACTGGCTCTAGTAATGGACAGTCACACAGATGAAGTTGTTCGCGAATGATACAGAGTGGTATAGATTTGAAGAGACGTTCAGAATTTATAATAGTTAACACTCGTTGTATATCCCCAAACATTTTGACTACTCCTGTGCCGGTGACCAGTGTTTGGGCAAGCGATCGGTGTTTTCAATAAGCGAGCGAGGGAAAAGTTGAAAGTTAACAAGGTCTTTCATAGTAGCATTTCTATGGGATTGACGTACTAGCATGAATGGGTTCAGTTATCAGTGTTCACTGATGACATCATCTGACTGGCCCTCTAGAGGCGAAATGACGCCAGGCAAAGCGGGCGTTTGTCGTCTGCTTCACAGCCCGTTTTATACCCGATATTTAGGGCATTTCGCAGCACATATAAGTTGTTTTTATCGACAGAATTCATTCATAGATCTCAAATTTCATGTACAGAGTGCCAAAAGCCACACCTCTGCTCCCCTTTAATTAAATAATTAGATTGGGGCGTTGGAGAGCTAGGATGTGGGGTGGGGTACAGAAATGGGTCTTTCCAGTTCAAATTCCACCAAATTAAATATATAGCTAACCCTTACCTTGTCCATTAGTCTCATTAAAAGGCCAGACACGAACGCTTGCAAAAGAAGACTGCATATTTCCTGATCACGTAGTGGCAGCGTTATGGCAGCAACTAGAGTGGAGGAGAAGCGTACTTGCAATGAATGACACGTGACCAGATGAGAGTTAAGAAATCAATTGACTTTTGACAATTAACTGACATATTTGATTAGCCATTGTGTGTATTTGATCGAGTAGCATTGCCCCTAGTAAGTAAACATACTGAAAGCCTAATTGAAGGTTGGGCGTTTTAATATGAAATGATGGCAGTTAAATATATGTATGTGAACTTCCGGGAGTGGACTACCAATAAAACAGACGTATTGTCGTTCATACAACCCAGATAAATATATATGGTATATGAACAACGTTTCACACTCTAAAACATCTGTCAAACATTCATAGAAATTGTGATTATTTGATAAAAATATTTCATCCTATTTGAAAATTCAGTTACATGTTTTGAAACAATCATGTATAGTTATATTTAGTTTTTGTAATAAGACTGTATTTGTCACTACTTATTTATAGGGAATGTTGGTGAATACTAGTGTTTATGAGATTAACTAAACACCATTCTTCCAAACTATTTCAATTACAAGCACTTAAGAAAACACACAATCATTGTTTCAACCTCCAACGTTTCATTTGGTGTTTACAGAACACTGTATGCTGTCTATAGTACATAATAATGAAATCAAAATAGTGGCGGTTTCCTAAAATTAGACTAAAACGAGCCCTTGTTTTCCGAGTATGATTAAATTAAAATAAGGTAATTCGAACAACAGTTTTTTCGAAAACGAATGAATAAATGGTGCTCAAACCAAGTCAGGTCAGCCATTTTTGTGGGTTCTTAGGTGTTTTAAACAGTACAAACATTTAGAAAGATGTTTTTTGAAAATGATGACTTGCAAACTAAAACATGATAATGAAAATTCAATGATTTAAGTGATAATTACAATAATTTGATCAACACATGTTATATTTAACAGTTGAAAAATATGACGTTCAACGAGAAGCCTGGTCAACCTATTTTGGTCCCGAGTGATTTTCAGACCATCCTAAAATTTGAACAACATATGTTTTAGTTCTTCACAAACAGGCGATAAAAATGACAACCTAGAGAAAATCGAAGCAGCCATTTCTAGTCTCGGATGACACTTTGAATATTTAGAAATAACGACTTTGAAAATTGATTTACCAAACTAAAACACGCCAATATTCTTGAAAATATTATGAAAAAAGTAAAAAAAAATCTTTTTAACAATAGATGTTTTCTTTTCTCGAAAACGTGAATGTAAACGCATAACATAAACAACCCCGTTGAGTAGTTCATTTATACTGATGAAAAAAACGAAATATTCTTGTATATATAATTGTTGCTTTTACAAAAGCCATTGCCGTAAAAAAGTCTGATCTTATATTGAAATTCGACGAAGAACACATAAAATTGTCCAGTGAACTGCACAGCCAATTATAGTGATTGACGTCATATAGCATCCTAATCTTAGTGATTTGTTTAAAAGCGGCAATAACGTCAGTTGTTCATCGGATGTCTAGAAATACAAAACGCGGAATAAACCGCAATATGAAAACTAAAATAAAAAAAAATTAGATTGTTGATTTTTTTGTGAGATACTTTTGCTGAACAATGGCGTCCACGATGAACACGCATATGTTACATAATGGATGCTAACTTGTGTCGTGTGCGTGTTCATTCGAAGATTAGATTATACTATCTGGATCATGCGCATATGAGGCATGTTCGTTACAGTAGCAATAACATGCTGAATCAAAAGCTTTTTAGATTTTCTAAGGAAATCACAAACCAAAATTACCCTTAAATAAGCTTGAGGTTATGTTTCATATACTTTTCAGATTAAAGAGAAATATTAGGTCCCGGTGTTATGGATTATTGTTTGTTGACCTTGTCATTAATGCCCGAAGGCCTTTAGATAGGCAGTGTACTTATAAACAGCCACACTCTCCCGTTTTGTGTGATGCTTTTAAAAATTGCGAAAAACAACCAAACCACTGAACAGCTGAAAATGATTATAGATTTGGAACAAGTATGTATTTTAAACCAAATAAATTGTAAAGCAGGTATTGTTTATAATGTCCTTGTTCAAAACTGTTGGGTGTTGTTTCTACAGTTTCACAAAAGGTTTGAATTTCAGTAAACAAACTTAAACTGTTGCACATAAGTCGAGGACATACTGTAAAACATGTCTAACTAGCTACATGCCATTTTAGCGAATTTGATTCGATGCATGAATAAACTGAATTCTAATTTAGCTAAAGTACCAACAATCACATTGTTATAATATACTTAATTTTAAATTAGTGACATCTTGAAATAATTACAGATTAGCTAAATAAGCTAAAATAACATGCTAGCTAAAAAGACATGTTTTACAGTATTAGTTTCAAAATAACTACTCTTTCATACATTATTCTGTATTACTATACACAAAGAATTATGAAACTTACTTTATCAATATTTCTATTTTGTATTAAATTATGTGATTTGTTTATTGTATGCTATGATGGTTTTATACGCACCACGTGATATAGTTTGCTCATAAATACTTCCCAAATTGTATTTGGGTGCAGACACAAGGTATTTATTGAAAACACTTTCAAAAGTGTTATCATAATTTAACACTTCTTTATTAAAGCATATCCCCTGTTTTGAGATATTGCAGACACATTGAAAGTGTTTTGATAATAAACACGTTTCAATGCAATGTGTTTCGCAAAGTTAAGACATATTATTCCATGTGCCGTGATCGTAAACACGTTGTAGTATTTGCAAAAGAACTGCCGAAACGTTCCAACCAAAAAAACTGACAAAAAGGGTTTTCATCATGTAAACTTTTCATAACTATGTAAATTATAACACGTTATAAATGTTTTTAAAATTTAGAGAAGCTCTAAACATTTTAAATAAACCAATCGTGATTTTTAAGTAAAACACTTTTAAGTAAAACAATGTTTTAAAGTGCGGACAAATTGTGGTGAGCGTTCGTTGAACTCGATGCAACTGCGTGGGGTTTCTCGTGTAAACTATTATACCTTTGGTCATGTACAGATATAGACAGACGAATATTAAAAGAAATATTAATTTACTGCTTTAGTAATGTCAGTGTAAAATGATATAGTAGACAGGAAATCAATAGTTTTAATATTCTATCGCCTTTTTGTTTTGCATTGCTTCATGAGGCTATCAAATATATGTTCAGATGTCATTCCATCCCGTCTATCATTTCAGTGCTAACATTATCTCTCTTAAAAAGAGCTTTGATAAGCAGATCTCCGCCGACCCTAGTATTATTAATAATAATATGCAGCTGTTGTGACTGTGATTGATATTTAACTGCCATGACGTAAACATCCAGTCTACAATAATATATGAATTAAGGCTAGATTTGATGGCACATTTTAGCAATAACGCCGACTGAACGCTCATCCAAAAATAGATATATACATTCCATATTCGCCTGAGGCCATTCAAAACAACAATGTATTTGAGTATTCAAAATGTCTATTATATAATTGTACATAACCGATGGGATAAACTAATATTGGTCAGTTTATATGTGTACAGAAACAATAATGCACTATTGAATCTACAGATGTAATACTACGCAACATAAACCAGTTCAGTAAGTTTTACTAAGAATTACAAATGCGTTATATTACACGACTACATGTTTCAAAATAAAACATTTTTACTGTTAGGGGGTAAAATGTTTAAAATGTATGTAGTTTTCTCTGCTTTAAAAATACATAATTGTGTATATTATGAAAACACCTTTTGTCAGGATTTTTGATTGAAACGTTTGTTCGCATATAACATTACATTTGAAAGTGTTTGTGGTCACGTAGAATAATGTTTCAACTGAGGACATGCTTGCGTATGCAGAAGTGTAATATTATCACAACATCTTTTAAAGAGTGTTTTCTCCCAGCAGAAATATGTACTAAAAAGTGTTTATTATCACAACACGTTTGATAGACACCTTGTGTCTTCTATGTCCTAACTGGGGACATGTTAATTATCATAATACTTTTAAAAGTGATTTCAATTAACACCTTGCGTCGTAACATACAACAAACAAATTACATAATCATTTATTACCAAATATAAACATGAGTGTGAAGACAGCGTTCGGTTCGATTCGCGTTCAATTCGCGTTCGATTGACGCACGTTTTGCGTTCGATTCGCGTTCGATTGACGTACAAATTGAATATCTATAATTTAGACAAAAGTTTATATATAGCATATTTTGTGTAGGAAAACTGGGGATAAACCTAATTCTTTTGGATAAAATCATGGTTATAAATAGTCATACAGTCTCGCTCACATCGGAAGTCACGTGGCTCAAACAAGTATAAAATAGCCCTAGAAACAGACGAGAAACGCATAAATATGTTTAAAGAAAATGAATTTTTTGTAAAAAAAACAATTATATAGTAACAAATTATCAACACTCAGTTTAAAAAAATAAAATCTTTGAAACAAGGGCTTTGATGATGTTTTTATTTATAATCATTGTCCTTTGACCTTCTGTGCATTCGTAAACGCGTCAAGGAACTGTCATGCACACTATGAAAGTATTTATAACCTTGATTTCCACAGAAAATACTAAATTGATCTCTATTTTTCCCGCTCAAAAATATTGTTCAATTAGCTGAAATTGCTATATATCAACATTTTAGTGAATTATAAGTATTTCAGTGGACGTTTCAATTGAACGCGAATCGAACGCTGTCTTCACACTCGTAATAAAAAACATTATTTAGTTAAGTATGTTAGATCGTTTCTAAAAGGCACTGTGTATATCAATATAAAACCTTGCATGAACAAGTATTCATTTGAAATTGATTAAGTTCTCGGCTTATGTGCAACAGATTAAGCGTGTTTACTAAAATTCATACTTTTTTTGAGCAAAATATATCACGTGATACGTTCTGTGCACAATTACATTGAAATACAGTGTACAGCCATGACAACATACGATAAACAAATCACACAATTTATTACTAAATAGAAATATTGATAAAGTAACTTTCATAAGTCTTTGTGTAGCAATTCAAAATAATGTATGAAAGAGTAATTATTTTTAGAATTAATATGTTCTCGACTTATGTGCAACAGTTTAAGTTTGTTTACTGAAATTCAAATTTTTTGTGAGACAGTAAACAAAATATCCAACAGTTGATAACATGGACATTACAAGTCAAATGACTAATATGCTAAAAAAAGCAATAGAATCGTTAAAATCTTTCTTCTTTAAAATAAATACACATTGCATACTTTTAAAAGCACCATACAAAACGAAACAATATGGCAGTTTAATGATATACTACCCACCGAGGAGCCTACGGGCATTGAGCACGAGGACAAATACTAATAATCTATATTACCGAGACAAAATTAATCCCATATTATCAAAATCTGCTTTTATGATGAAGCCTTAAATCTCCTCTTTAATGTTAAAAATATATGCAACATACCCTCAAGAATTCTCAGGATATCTCAAGTTTCTCAGAGAATCTATAGGCTTTCAGTCCAATATGTTGTTGCTTCTGTGCCGCGCATGCTCACTCGTGCATAGACTCCCGATAGTATAATATGCTCTTCGATTGAGCACGCATGCCACACACGTTACCAGTTACTTGAACAGGCAACATATGAGTGAACATCATTGTTTAGCAAAAGTATCTCGCAAAAAAGTCAACAACCAGAATTGTTTTTCAATTTCAGTTTTAAAATAACAGTGAAATATTTATGTATTACAAGAGACTTGGAAGGGCTTGTTTAGATTATACACAAATTTGTTTAGATTATACACAAAAGGCGGAAATTAACCATCATACAAACTGGAATTCAACGCCAATAGCAAAAATGAGTTCATGGATTAGATTACAAGATTACAAAAAAATACTTCCGTGTAACGCTGTAATCAGGTTTTCTGACACTAGCATTGATACTGACACCGTATGTGGTTATTTTTGTCTTTTACCGAACTATTTGTAGGTACATGGTATCATAATCCTTATAATGAGAAAGACATGCGACTGGATAATAATACAGGGGATTGTACGACATCCGGCGAACAACATACGCTATAGACAAATCACTAAGCTTAGGATGTTATATGACGTCAATAACTATTATTGGCTATGTAGTTCACTGAGTGTTTTACCGTGTTCTTCGCCAGATTTCAATATAAGATCGGATCAGTATGAATGAACTATTTGACAGCTTTTTATAGGTTATGCGTTTAGTCTCACTTGTGGAAAATGGCTGAATTAACTTACCTTTGAACGCCATATTCTTCGAGAGAATTCAACCTTTTTATTTTTATTTGAATCTAACTCTTTTAAAGAATATTGGCATATTTTATTTGTCATATTTGGCGTGACAAATCAGTGTGTAAGTCATTATTCGAAATGTTAAGAACCCACCACAATGGCCGGCTCGACTTTTTGATCATTCTTTTTAAATCGTTTTCGAAAAAAACAAAAGAAATTCTTGTGCAAATATTTTAATTGAATCATACCATTGTCAGAAAACGCTGGCGTGTTTTAGCCCGGGTTCTATGTCCACATTTTCACAAACCGATTACATCACAGTGGTAGTTGCAACACAGTTGGGGTGATTGGGTGAATGGTATCACATTATTAAACATGTAATTGTGAGTAAAGTGTTATATGTTTGATCAATATTGCACGCTCGTTTTCACATTAGATTAGCAAATATCGTAAAATAACTCCGTTGTTTTGTTCAGTTAATTAAATACACAAATACGCACACGTTTTAAAACCGGGTACGTAATATTATTTAAACGAACATGCGCATTTGTTAGGCCCGTTATTCATAAAATATTGCTTCAAAACGCATTTACTGTTCATATATCTATGCTTATATAAACATATTGAACAAAAAAAAAATATACGGATATTGAAATGTAATAAAGATTACTTACGTTGAGAAACTAGCAGGTTTACATTCCATATTCGGCCGTGGTACCACTAGTATGGCGTCTTCACTTCCCAACAAACGCAAAACATATTCCCAAGCTGGTTATGAAGCACTAAATAATAACCCGAAGATATCGTAGAGTAGACAGATCAGACTCGTATATTACGTTATAGCATATGTTGGCGAGCCCTTAATCCACAGCGTTGTCAGGTGACATTTTATCGTCGGCTTCCTGATACTAATTCATCTATCACTTCTAATAAGTGCACTTATAATTGACTTTTTAAATATAATTGTCTGGACTAATAGATTTTGTAAAATCAATTCCGTACTAAAATGTACGTTTATGTTGACAACAAATTGTATTTCAGTAGGAGCTCTATTTGAGCGATACAACTGTCGGGAATGTGTTTAATAATAAAACAATAAAAACAAAAATGTGGTCGCCGGACAGGGATCTAAAATGGCAAAAGTTTTTCACTGTTTCTGAAATAACAGTTATTTCTTTGTATCTCTTTGACATATTCCTTGATATGAATCTTAATATTGTTACATTAAAAAAATCGACATTTAATTTAGTGTATTCCCAGTGTGATAAATGTTTATTTTCATTATGTACAACTTGAATGGGTGTTGGGGGCGCTATCTTTCACGAAATTAAATCGCAGTACAAGAATACACATGTAACGCCCGAGTTTTATTCAAGGCGGAGGTGAAAAAGAAATTTAAATCGCCAAAATACCATAAAACTATAAAATATATAGAATGATGAGATAAATACTAGTATCTATAAGCATTGATCTCATATATTTGAACTGCGGCATATTTACTCTGATAGTGACCTTTCCCCCAGATGAGTTTAAAAAAACAAACATGTATTTGTATGTTGAATACGGATAATCAAATCAAAACTATATATTACATATCAAACAACAACTTTAGACCATGTCCATTATAACTGTAAAATCAGATTTGAAAATATTTGCTGATTATATAAGTATTTTGATAAAACGTGACATGCGTTTTTAATCGACAATAATGCCTCGCGACGTGCCACTAGATATATGATTAGTGCTTCCTGTTCAGTGAACACATTTTAAAGTCTTATCCTAAACTTCTGTGGTAAAGTCAATATAAATAAATTCCCTAGAAAACAGTAAAAATGTGAGTAGTTTTATGTTCATCTTTGAAGATCTTAGGAAAAGATGAGCTTAGAAGAATACATACTACATGGCTTTAGTGTCAAGACAACGCGAGGAAATCTCTTGATGGAAAAGAAGTATTTTATTACAAGTTGTATTTCAGGCTATACAAATCACAGCATATTGGAACTGACATAGAGGAGGCTTAGAGGTTTCGCAGAGCAATTCCACGTGGTAACCTGTCCGGCGACATATCGACTACAGCACGACTTAAAAAGTACCCCCCTGAAGTGCATATAAATCATCAATGACAAATCGTTTTGATGATTTCATATTGGAAGTTGTGTCATTTCGGCCATTTAAAGGCTATAGAAAAGTGGTGATTAGCTAGTAGTTAAAGGCCTCAAACCCAGCTGACACGACGCATGCTTGAAGGCAGTTTACAGATTTATCTGTAGTCTTATGCTCTCATATGAAGCACTTATGCAGCCATTTTGAATTTTTAAAGTGGTGTGATGCCAACCAGCAAAGACGAGTCTCATATGTATTGTGCAGAAAATTACGGATACATTAGTTTCAGAATGGTAGTGATCAAGATTCTGCAGATGTAGCACATGAAATACTCATGATGCACTTCCACTACTCAGTGAATTCAAAATAGAGCGTTGAACAGACTCCCCAACATTGAAATAGTGTTCTTGGATGTATTTGCCGTTCAAATACTATTGTTATACAACTGCTAATTGCAACATACAATGACGCCTTATTTCTTTACTGCAAACCTTACAAATTACTTGTCTCCTTGATATGATGGAACTTCCTTAAGACATCTATCAAGCATTTAACGATAACTAATTTTCATTACGACAGATACCTCACATAAAAACGCAGACACAGTGATGCTCTTTTATACTGTGAAGGCAGATGGCGACTTTTCCACTGCCAATAATCTAGGAACAACTGTAGTAAAGTCATTCAACACTTTCACTACATATGTAACGTATTATGTCCTGTGGTTCCTAGTCTGCTTCCTTTCTTGCAAGCTTTGACAAGGTGTGACACAGACTCGTTAATCTTGTGAAAAAAAGGAATGTGGAAAAAAAAGATCCGTGGAAAGCAAAGAAATCATTGGAGAAGAAAGATTCCATCCCACTCCTTTTTAGTTTGTATGTCGATAATACAGTTTGTTGCAGCTCTATATATGATTCGAAGAAGCCATATAAAGGAAAACATGGTAATTTGAAACTTTGGTAATTTGAATCACATTGCTGGTAAGAATGTACCATTACACAGACAGCCCCATTGACACCTCAAAAGAACATTATATCAGACTCACACTTGGATGTTGGCCCAAATAGCTAAACCATAAATTTTTCACTAGATTAAAGTGGAAGTTTTTGATGAACCAACCTCTGCTAAAGTATTAAATGAGCGTCAGTGCTCATGCTGTTGACAAATACAATGTAGTAACAGTTGTACAAGGAACCAATCGTGAACCAACACTGGATGGGCTAGATGAATACATTAAAACAGCGTCCATTGTCGTTTAAATTATACAAAATTGGTCATGTCCCAATTGAGGTTGACTAATAATGAGTTGATTAGTGATATTTTGGAAGTAATCAATGACAGTATGCATCAAGTTTCGTAATTGTTAGCTTAGACATTTAGTTGAATGTATCCAACAATAAATTGTGGATTGTATTCGTCCTTTTTAACATCGACATACTTATACTACCCTTCATTTCATTTGCATAATTGAGACTACTTATTTTCATCTCCACTCAAGGATTTGATATTGTGTGTTTGTACGGTATTTCTGCTTTGTTAACAATTTAAACTTTACTCGTAACAACATCGTAATATATGTATTGTTATCATGCCGTCATTACAGCTGTATGCAGTTCAGTCACGTGAATTGATTCATATCTGTTGACTGTTATAAAAAACAACTACATAATGTAAAGACCATTAATTTGACATACTAGTATTACATTATAAGTCTGGACAAGGTTTCGAACTTGTGTTGCAACGTTGCAAAGTTAGAAGAGAATAGTTTAACGATAAAATCTGTAATACGGTATAAATACAGTATAAATGGTTTGTGGTTTGAATTGGTCTCTCTAATCTTCATGAACTGTTTTTTGACTAATTTGGATATGTTTGATGGTAAAAAATGCGTGTCAGAATTTATTAAAATGACCGTATATTCCACCAAATTTAATCAAATTTAAATAGGATTTTAAAAATAATATGGAAAAAATATTAAAATAAATTTCGCGACGTCATAAAAGACCGTAAAGAAAACACTGATTGAATCAATCAAATTTCCATCAACGAAGTTTATTAAGAGAAATAAAACGACATAAAAAGATAAATATCTCTACTAAAAAGCTGGTGCAACGAAGTTAATAGTTTAATAACCGATTTAATCAGACAAACGCCATATACATCAAATAAACGACTGTATCAGTTCGCCTCTGTCGCTCGGTGGCGCACTACTTGCTTCAACTTGTGCAGAAATGTTGAGTTGCGACCTGCGACTTCTACCTACATTCTGTCACTAGGAGGCGCAGTTTCAAATGAAAGATACTATTGTTGTAAACATGAATTCATTGAATTCAGTGAAGATAAATACATGCTCAATTATAATTAAATTAGAGAATTTTGTTGAATATTTAGAAAATAATTGATTTAAAAATGTGTAAAACATAATTAATATATAGCTTAATATATCATTCAGCAACAACAATAACAATAACAAGATTGGTTTGTCTCTTGATTCCCACCAATCACAGGCAGTGACTAAATGTATGGCTGCATTATGACCACAGATGAATAGCAAAGTTTAGAAAAAGAACTACAATAGTTTATACGCAATATGAATACGCCATGTATGTTGTTCTCATATTAAGCTATTATAAAGATATTCAGTGCTATTCAAATACCAGACTTCAAATTTGGCATATTTTGCAATATAGTTTGCCAAAGTAATTTTTCACAAAGAGATTATGAATTCTAGTACAATATGGCAACTCTCTAACGAACATTTAATGCATGTATGTACAACGCAGTCATCGAGTCTGTTACAGTCGTAGTGATGATGACGAGTATGTTGACAGGTATTGGAATATTAGAATACGGCAATACAAACCTTAAAATAGTGAGTAGTTCTCGCCGATATCTGTACACTATTTTAAACAGGTGACCAAACAGTGAGATCGGCACAGTCACTAAAAGTATTCAAGTGATATGTTAATACATTCGATTAACAGTCCAAGCTGCTGAGAGCGTGTTTTTATTAATAAGTTTCGATCCCATAAAAGTTACGGTGATCATCAATACGCCATATTTGCACAGAGAAAAACAATACAATAGAAAGAGATTCATTCCAAAATATTAGTTACATATTGTATTCAGTCTAACGCAATATAAAATGCGGATGCTTCATTTGATTTCGCAAATCAAGTTATTCAAGTTTGTTTGTTGTTTGTATACACATATCAGTGATTGTGGTCTTCTGGAAATGATGGCCGCTGACTGAGACACACCAGTATCCCGGCGAGATATGCGATACAAAATAATAACAAAAATATTCTGTCCAATACACAGGCTAGATAATACCATTCTTCGTCAAATGACATTCGCATCTAAAATATAAACACACACATTTACACAAAATGAATAGACCTTAAAGGCAGAATGGACGCCGAAATCTCGTTGAGTGCGAGAGAACCGTGTGCTTTGTTTTTGCACTTCGAAATATGAGGCAGAAACAAATCGGTTGGCTTCTCAACGAGATCTCGGCGGCAATTTGCCTCTAAATTCTATATTCGATTAAGTATAGTGCGCGTCTTAGTAACCTAGAATGGTCTGTGACGTGGCTCCGCCCCGAGAATACGCATGATTCTATTGCGTTCAAAAAATATTTCATTTCAAACTGCGCATGCACACGCAGGGTTACTTCTCGAAATTAATTAGGTAACTTGTCACTGGTAACAGTTATTATTATGCACAAATTGAACATTAGTACTATAGTGGAATATCAACGAGCCTCTGCATTCTCCATGAATTTCGTTAAATATCATATCATGAATATTATTGTGTGCAAATGAGACGATTTTTTTAGCCAATCGTGTCATGCAACTTCCCGCTGGAACGTTCTATGTTGCTTGGACGCGCGCCACTGTACTATGAATTGCTAAAGGCTATGCGCTGGCAGCAGTGGAACGGCGTTCGGAAAGCAGGCGAAGCCGAGAAAACACAAATTAAACTTTTAGATAATTCTGAGCAACCCTGAGTTTTGTTACACTCTTCAGAAAAGTTTCAACAACTAGTTCCAAAGTACCATTTCTCGAGAGTTTTCGGATATTTTTTTCACCTGTGATGGTTGCCATGATGAAAATGACCCCCCCCCCCCCCGTGAATACAATTCATATTAGAGTGTATACGGAACATATAGCGTACATACATACCAGCACGTATACAAGGGACATCAGGGCATATATACAACAAATCATAGTGTATACAATATATTTACCAGAGTGTATACAGTACGTACTTAGTGTATACAATACCAGAGTATATGCGAAACATGTCAGAGTGTATACAATACATACCAGAGAGACACTGTGTAGATATCTAACAGAGTATATACAAAACATATCAGAGTGTAACCGTCCGAATCGCACAGTTTCGCTAAAGCCGGCCATTCATAACCGACCCACGAACCCGTGCGTGAACGTGTTAGGAAAGGCTGTATTTCATCGCCGCTAAATCGAGTCATTTGATTGGGCGCGCCAAGGAGCTGGCGCCACCAAGTATGAGGACGATGGAATGTCTAAATATTTGTGCAAACAGTGTTTTAGTAAACTGACAAAACTGTCGAAACAGATAACATATTGACTTGTCCGATTCGGTCTTCGTTTCCTCAGATGCAGCACTAAGCGCTTTCTTTTGATGATCAGTAAGCTCGTTCAGAGAAAAAGCTAGCAACACGTCTATTTGATTCCGCCATTTTAATTTTATCAAGAATGTGCAGTTTCTTTCGTTAGTTCTGAATAGGTGATGCAAATGAGCCTAAGTGAATTTTATAATCATTTGAGGGCGTGCGACATACAGTAAATCGTGGTGCAATCTGCCAAGGGTATAATGTTGAGGCTTCGGCTAAATAAATGGCCCTTGGCTGGCGAAGATGATCAGAGTGTATACAAACCATAACAAAATGTGTACACAACATATCATAGCGGAGTGGAGTGCATGTGCTACGAATTAGGATGACAAAACAGAAGATTGTTAAATAAGTCACACAAAAACTGTTGCAAATTACCAATAGTTTACCGTCTTGTGGTACCCGTATGAGACAGTTCATCTGCATACGCTCATTAGGTCTATCACCATTCGCTTTACGAATGTCCGTATCAGCCAGCTGTGTCACTTCCTCACGGTCGCATCGCTCACTTGGCGTGTAGCTAGCCTTTATAGACGAGTCATGATTCAAACCCGGGGGCTTTTTCATACACAGACAGCGAGAAAGTGTGTTGATTAATAATTTCCTCGCCCACTTTGGGACTGGACGCGGTACGGTGAGCCCGTCAATCTTTCTTCCCATGTGGCATACATTTACGGTGAATGTGCTGGCCAGGGCGGCTAGGGCTGTTGCTACGACACTGAAAAGCAGGTAGTGAGCCGTTATGGAGTGGGCAGTTTGTGGAATAACGTTGACCAGCACCAATGTGAAGACGATCAGTCCCAGTACAATAGTAACGCACAGTTTCACCTTTTCTGGGTTGTTAGGCGGCAAGCAGAACGACAGAATAGTCAGCAGTGAGACAATCACTGATGGAGCTACAAAGTTCACCGTGAAAAAAGATGACTTTCGGCGGAACACCAAAGAAAACACCACGTCCGTAAACGTCTTCCCGTCGTAGTTTGTCACCTCATGTGGATTCGTATGGGAAGACACGTCTAGGAGTTCCCACTCGCCATTCTTCATGAAATCATGGAAATCGATATCATTCCCGATTTTCATCGTGAGTAAATCTTCGGTATAAGACCAGGAACCAAATTTTATGTTACAACGGTGTATATCGTATGGGAAATACGTCATATCCATTCGACACATGGTTTTTAGGATACGGGCTTCTTCCACGTAAATCTTTCCGTCGTATTTAACCAGCGCATTACCGGCGAACCGACTAGAATCGTCGCCCACTCTAATAATCAATAATAAAATAAAAAAGTCATTAAAGTAGCAACATGGGGAAAACAAGAGAACAATAATAACAGATATGCTACCGACAAATATTCGTCCAATTTTGACATTCGGTAATTAGAAAATTAAAATCTGACAACAAATCAAAACACAGTTTTTGTGTGCATTGGCACGCAAACTGCTCACAAAAAACTACAACTCCCTGAATTTATAGCCGGATACCTAGCAAAGCGTAAAACCACTTTAAACAAACACCAGTACAGCACAAATTTACACTGCCGTATTCGGCTATATCTAAGCTTTCAGGTGATGTATAGTTTGATATAGCAGCATGACATCAACTTTTAGAGAATGTAATGAAAATTATTTCTATACTGCTTATTTAAATCCATTAGTAAAATTTCCCACTCCGAGTTATACCAAAACGTACAGAGTCAGGGATTAATCATGTAATTAATTGACTCCAATAACAATATGTCATTGGCCAGAGACACAGTCAGCTTCGTCGGGAAATACGTTTACATCGATCAGTGAAATAGTGCTATTCGGACAATTGTATTAATGTGCGTTGTGTATATTTTTATATTTCCCAGCTTATAAAGTCACTTCTCGCATTGTGCTTTCGCTGATTTTTGTCTTTATAATACTGTACTTCATACTACTCGTATGACTCATAATTTGAAAATATGTACCTGACTCTATTTTACGGTAATCCAAAGGAAATGGCACACTTTCACTCAAATAAAAATCAGTGTTGTATTGTGACTAATGACATTATATATAGAATCTTTAATTTCTCTATATCCTCTCGAATGCAGGATACACACAATTCTTTACTCATAATGTGTTATGAAAAATTTAGTTAATCGTGTTTCTTCTCATGATTATTACCATGACCACAACCAATTTGCTCAACAGATTCAATATGAAAGACAGATTGACAAAATAAGTGATAGTGTCCAATATTTCTGGGATGCAATCTGACGGCTGACTGACAGCTTCCCATTTTTAGAACCAGATTATGCGTAGTTCAGTCACAAATAAAAAAACACACACCATACTGCAGTTTCAAAAGCGTCGTAGAAAATGCTACATATAGATACATTACAAGGCAGTCAAGACAAATCTTTCAACGGGACATATGTGTACAAGTGCATCTGGAGCAAAAATAAATATATGTCGATCGGAATACTTTGTCTTCGTACTTCTCGGTACACTGAAAAATACTCAGTGAGAACCAAACCTCATTCAGAAATTAAATTCCAATCGGCTTAAGAAAAATCTCTTCCTCGGGTGGCACCAAATTGTAGGTTTTTCAGGAAAGGAAATTATACGTAGCTGTTTTAATGTACGCTATGATGTAATAAAGTGCGCCAAAAACAAGATCTATATTCCGATCGAGATATATATATATGCGTACATATATGCCAATTCCGGAATAAGCTGAATATTTTATGTACATTGTTTATGTTAAATGATTTCCTAAATATAGCGATTATTACCAAAATGTCACACGTATTACTACATTCGGCCGTGAATATGACACGTATTCCATTATACACCTGTACATATATCACACATACTTCGATATACGCCCGTCTATACCACACGCATTCCAATATACACCCGTACATAGCACACGTATTCCAATATACACCCGTACATAGCACACACATTCCAATATACACCCGTACATACCACACATATTCCAATATACACCCGTACATACCAAACGTATTCCAATATACACCCGTACATAGTACACGTATTCCAATATACATTCATACATACCACACATAGACCAATATACACCCGTACATACCACACGTATTCCAATAGACACCCGTACATAGTACACGTATTCCAATATACATTCATACATACCACACATAGTCCAATATACACCCGTACATACCAAACGTATTCCAATATACACCCGTACATAGTACACGTATCCCAATATACACCCGTACATACCACACATAGTCGAATATACACCCGTACATACCACGCGTATTCCAATAGACACCCGTACATACCACACGTATTCGAACATACACCCATACATTTCTAATTTTTATTCGCAGGTATAAAAAAGATATTTACATTTCTGTTATTACATGACTAAAAAGGATAAAAATATAGGTTTACAAGAAAACCAAGATATCAAATTCGAATAAATATGACGAGTAAGTATTGTTCAGGTAGGTAGTAACGACACTATTTAAGTATTAATCGATTAATTATAAATAATACAGTTCTCATGGTTATTAACAAGTACGATGATGATTACAATGTTCATAAGGGTTTTATTTCAAATAATCCGGGTAGACGAGTCTATCTTCTGCAATGGATGCCAGCGCATTGTTGTTACACCACCCCACCGGTACTTGAACATACACCCATACATACCACACGTATTCCAATATACACCCGTACATACCAAACCTATTCCAATATACACCCGTACATACCACACGTATTCCAATAGACACCCGTACATACCACACGTATTCGAACATACACCCATAAATACCACATGTATTCCAATATACACCCATACATACCAAACGTATTCCAATATACACCATATATACCACACGTATTCGAATATACACCCGTACATAGCACACGTATTCCAATATACACCAGTACATCATCTACGTAATGTAATATACACCCGTACGTATCACACGTATTCCTTTATATAACCGCACGTACGTCACACGTGTTCCAATATACACTCTTACATACCACACCCTTATTCCAAAATATACCCCTACATACCCATTAAAATTATAAATATCCGGAATCCATATAACATTTTCAGGAATGCGAAGATATTTTGTATTGTCGTATTTGTCAGGGTCCCACTTTAGACGGTGGTCTGACCATTCCTAAAATGTAATAAAAATATTACCTTACGATTATTATACATCAGACATTGATAATAAAACTTAGAATCCCGCGCGGATATGATGAATGCGTTACGGGAGGGTTTGGATGTGTTATTGAGGCGTTCGTGGATTATGGTCAAACAGTTTGCACCATTTTTAATCCTATATAAACTGTTCACTTTACTTAGTAATAATAGGAACAATTAATTGCGAGGTAACGATCGTTAGAGTCGCGAAACGCGTACATGCTCTCGGTAGATGCTATCTCTCTGGATAAATGCAAATAGGGAAAATGCTGTACTCTCCTAATAACCTAGTATTCAGCGTCACTTGATATGAACCCCATACAGCCTTCTAGAATACTTCATGCTGTATTCTACACTCGTATTTACCCGATAATTATAAAATAGATGTACGCTTGTGCCGGGTTCAACAGTATAATTTATTCTTTACATATCTGTTTCAATTCAGCGATGCAAACACATCCGTGTTACGAACTGTTCAGAATAGTGGTTTCAGAAATAGTCGATATGTTCCAAGGCAGCATTAAACCGTTGATATGTGTTGGACGTAGTTTTATTGCAGCTTCCCATGCATTCGTATTAGGTCGATACATGCGTGCTGCCAATAATAACAGTTGAACATGACTACTGTATAGTTGTGATATGCATGATGTCAGATTCACAGCAAATATAAATTGAAGAAAGTATAAACAGCTGCATTTAACGAACTTCCATGTTAAAATGCTTTTCAAATACTTACTTGCACGATCGACTGATATTTGATGTCTGGGCGGCGTGGCGTAGTGGCGAATCTAATCATGTCACAGACTGAACGATGCAGGGTCGCCATAACAGATACAATTTATTAGAGCGAAATCTCAACTTAGTGCTATTTCGTAAGATCGACAACAACGATACAAATAATAGCAACTTACAATTCACTGTGTGGTATAATAGTTATGGGATTGAGTGAATGTTTACACTCGCCGCTATACCCGCGGTATTTGCTTAATGTGCCTACAAATCAGTCAAAATTTACACTTGCCCTGTTTTTCATATATTGAGTACGATTTTGTACAAAAAAAGCGGGAAAATGAAATTCGCAATATGTATGCGTAACCACCATTTCAATCATATTCCAAAGGTTAGCCTTGTTTTATCGACCCTTTAAGAATAGACGTTACAAATATGAAGGGTACACGAGAGCTGACGACAATGCCCAAGCTGGCGACATCACAATTTCTTTTTGTTTTAATAGCAGCATAGCAAATGCATTTGATTCTGAATTATTGTTGAACACTTTACAATCCACAATTTCCTTTGTTTTTATATAACCACTGTTTATTTATGGGCTGTTCACCTTTTATGGCGAATAGAACGGAAATAATATATTTATGATAATGTACACAGCCCATATTGACAAATTCTTTATTTTATTTTCAGTGCCAAGGAGGTCCATACAAAAATTGTTCGACAAACCTGGAACTGTTTGTTGTTTACCTTTTTTTATTTTTCGCTTTTCTCTAATTTTATGTTTTGTCTCATTTGATCTGTACCTTATCCTATTTAATTAGTGCAACAAATTGCAGTGATGACGTCATACAATCATGGCGAATAATCTACAGTGCCGACGCTATGTAATTCACTAGTAGAGATATTCCACGCATTGTTAATGTCAGCTAACTCCCCGTACAGTACAACCCTCTCGAAATGTTCTTACGTTCATCATTGGTTGGTGGTCGTCGTTTATTGTTCAAGTATTACTTCTGCATCTGTACTAGTAAACAAAAACACAAACACGCTTCTCTTGCTATAAGATTCGAGAATGCAGATCGCTTATTGGTCGAACTGTAGAAATCATAGGCCAGGCGGTGAAATAGTTAACAAGTTACAAGTTGAATGCAATTGCCAGCAACAACAATTCTAGGTCAAACTTATACGCAAGTACAAATTTCAATACCGGTCATAATATCAACGCCAATCAAAATTTCAATGTAAGGGAAAGTTCAAATGTAAATGTAAAAATCTCAAAACAAGTGAAATGTTGAATGCAAATGGCAGTCACAAATTCTATCGCAAAATTAAAATCAAAATTTCACTGCTAGCAGATGCTACTCAAAATTTCAAAATAAAATAAAATTTTGAATGGAAATACAAATAAACGTGACTCTCCTCGGTTGTCCTTACCTAAGACAATGTGAGTTAATTGATAAAAAACCCAAACAGCGCTAAATTTGTCACGGGAATACAATATGTTTATGTTTAAATAAATATTCAATATGGAGGCGATAAGTGCACGTGTTTGCATTGGATTTGCTACATAAGTTAATCATACTGTCGTTGTGTCATTGCGTATGGTAATAGTTAATGCTATCCAGGCACGGCGGCAATAATACCTTTGATACCCAAGGCATTATGGCAAATATCACCGAGCTTAAGCGCCTTGATTAAGCTTTCCAATTCGGTATTACTTGAGGAAATGTATTAACGTTGATTCGTTTGACACTTGACTGACAATATAATTTAGCGCAAACACCGGCTTACTGATGCCAAGCAACGCAGCAACAGAGAATTTGTGATCGCATGCGTCAAGTTTCGATAGCCATGTAATCATTCATATACAAGTGCAATCCCCATCACTAATTAACGCATTAGTAGAATTCTTTTTAACATGAGCCGGCCGAGTGAGAAGGTTTAACACAGACCTTGACTGATCGTAAATCGATTCGATAATACGTCTACTTTCACAACAATGCCACAGATACAGCTGACACTGCCGTTCCACAGACAGTACACCAAGAAGTGTAATTAAAATCTATTTTCAGAATTCCCTCGATTCGTATCTTCGAAGATATTGTGAAGTATGTTAATTGATTAATTGATTATCCATAGACTGCTGCTAGTAGGATGTGCCTACCTTTTTGATATCGTATTATTTAGTGTTCATTATGTTCCAATTGTTCTGATTAGTACATCGTCATTTATCTGGTTGACAAATGTTAAATTTTCCAAACAATACATATATGAGAACACGAAAACACGCAAACAACTATCTTCTACAATGTTCTGATCTGTTTTGTTATTTCATTTAAAATCCTTTATTTACAAAAGGCTGATACCAAAAACTCAATAACAAAAATATCAGAAATTACAATTACTGGAACACAACAATTATAAAAAAATCTAAAGCTGAATTAAATTACAGAGATTCTTTTAAAATTTAAACGAGGAAACAAAGAAGGAAATCCTAATTATGGATTGAATATAACTCCACAGATGAAGCCCGGTGTAACTAAATCTGTGTTCCATGTATTTGGTTTTAATTTTGACTGACTGGAACTCCGTTGACAATCTCGTATTATGAATATGGTTGTCGGTTTTAAAGTGGTATGGACAATATTGAGGAGCATGGCCATTTATTGATTTATACATTGTACAATTTAACCGTATTGCATTTTTGCTGTCTGAAAATATACCTTAGACCTAAAAAGCTGCCGAGATTTGTTGAAAGAGAGAGCGCCTTTAAAACGTGTTCCATTTTTTCTCGTCATCGCGTCCAATGTTTCTCTGATCTCTGACAGGAGAGAATGAAACAGTATTTTGTGGAAACAAACAAGTCTCGTTGCTTTCGCTTTACAATGTCTTATTGTAGTGACATGTATAATTCATAAGCTGGACTAGATGAAGTGTCTATATCACCGTTATCAATATGTTTTGTTTTATATTTGATTATGAGTCAAATATGAATCTAGGCAGAGTGCTTTCTGTTGTATCTTTAATTTAACTCCTTGCGATTGTTATTTAAAATCTTGATGATATTACTGTATTTGTCTGTTTTTGACATTTCCCACCATCGGTAGATTAAAGATACTTGCAAATTAATTTATAAAAATTGATGGATTGTCATGTGTTTTCTGTACACTGAAGCTTTGAATGCTTACACGTAAGATGTTTCTTTTCGAATCAATATAACCTCCTTATTCAAAGCTTATAGTCTTTCCTAACCCAAGTATACGATTCCAACAGTGATAGAATCGTGCAAGGTATATATACAATAATATTTCTTGTGTTATATTACGATTGAGTGTCCGTATATCGACCTTATATAATCCCCAATTTGGAAACCCAGCGTTGTAATTTAAATAAATCGTTTAAGTAAACACCGCAGATACCATGGCTTTGTGATGTATTTATTTAAGAATTACTATTAACGAAGTTGTACTCAGATTGAATACATTTAGCATGAAACAAAATGTACGTTTTTATCTAGTATCCTGTGTGTGATGAAGGCTGGTTGAGCGACTAAGTCTTGGTCTCATTGCGCATACGTGTTTGAATAATTGAAACAAATGGATAAACTGGCAACATTTATGAAAGTACAAATTTAATGGATACACGGCAGGATAAATACTATGACAAATCAAAGTAAATACACGGTGGCCAAGGGGTAAACGCCCCGTAACGTAAAACTAGGCGATTGGGTCTCATACACAAGTCACGCACGCAGTACATGTTCACCTTGATTTGACATAGTATTTACATTGCCGTTGATTTGTTGTTATTTACTTGCTTTATTTTCAGCAACTGCTACAATTTTACAATTTTTTTGCAATACTTAGTCACAGTTCGAATATGTGTTAGAAGATTTGTTTTACTGTAGTCCAATGCGGGCATCCTATATTTAAATTAGGAATTTATATATTTTGAACTTATATATATAACTTATAAATATCAAAGATGCAAATTATAATTTTTTGAACGATGTGGAATGTGGAGATTCAATGTTGTACATGTATATGGATATAAACACTGTAGGTGCCTGCCATGTTAGTGCTTTATTTATGAAATATCGGGAAGGAATTACACTTTTTTTCAACCATCTGCAAAAGCTTCAAGCCACATTTTTTTTCATCACAAATCATTACAAATTTTCAGTATTAATTCGATCATAGATTAAATGAGATTTTGTTATCTCAGTACTTTACAACGACGTCATTTCCTGCTGTAAATTACAAACCGAATTAAAAACATTATAAATCAGTGACAATCACGAGGAAATTACCGGAATTGACGCACAATGACCATGTGTTCGGACAAGCGAAAACCTACGGGTTTCAGCAACACGTGGTATGTCATTCCATCTGCTAGTTTGTTGTAATATTATTCTGTAACACCACTGCACGCAGTCGAAGCTGTAACTTAAACAGCACGGACTCGGGTTACATCCTATGCTTATTAGTTTAAATAATTACAATGGTAATTTATTTTAAAACTCTCAGTTAGATGGGATGTTTTCGATTCTACATTTGATTTTATATGGCTGTTATTCTAGAGGGCGAAATTGTGTAATCTGCCAATGAAGATGGCATTTTTAGTTTATCAACATCGATTCAGTAGATCGTAGAAGCAATGAATGCCGTGACTAGTGTAACCCATCGAATAGTGTTTCATTCTCTCCCGAATTAATTGACGTGGGCAAACACGAATCTCGAGACTCTGTCGCTCTATACGAGTTTTCGAAAGCCATTAGCATTCTAATATCTATTGTATACTCCTAATATTCAATATTCAATGACAATCAGTCTGACTTGATATTGATTGACTCGCAGCGCATACATAGATATTTACCACTGTCTAGACTTGTAAGGTGGCTGTTAAGTCGTTCTGTTGAATTTATAGTCTAAATTCAGACGTTGGCATGAACTTTATGTAGACGATTCCCTGGAAAAGTTAAATGGTTACTATGGATTACACTGTGCGTTAAATACAGACTGATGAGAGCTCCTACACTTTTTGCTTCGAAAATGACTGCTTTTACAAAATATGAGATCTCAATCTGAATTGGTGAACTGATAATAACTTTGCTCGGTGGCTCATGCATAATAGTAGCTCTTTGAAGTTGCACTTTTCACGCTTAGTTGACGTGGATTAAATATGGATGTATCATTGAAACTAGAGCTACTGCCAAATGCAATGGAAAATGGAATCAATAAGTACACGCACAAAGTAATTTCATCATAAACACGCTTGAATTGTCTGTTATACAAGGCAGAACGTTAAGATCTCCTGAGTAAACTGAATCCAAGTTTCATTACAACACTCTTGAGGACACAATACAACAGTAGTTCTTAAAACCACATGTGGATTGAAGAAAGATATTCGACTGTAATCGGGTTGGGTGAAAACTCAATATGCAATATGCATCATTCTATTCTATTCTATACCATTCTATTCATGGGTTATAAATGGTCAATTATAACCGATTGTCGCAAAACAGAGAAACACAAAGCAAAGACATGGCAACTACATCTGACAGAAAGTGACATGTTTAGACGTGGAAACCAATGAACGCGGTAATTCCGCTGAATGTGAAATATGTAACGCCATATGCTCCTCGTTAAAATGGACATTCAAACAACATCATATGCGAAGTAATTCACTGGGAAAAATATTCTTACACTGCTTACTTAATTATTGTCTAATAACGTCATACTTACCTCTTGCAATGCAACATGGGTAATAACAGCTTCATTCTTTACATCCTAAACAAGAAATGGAAAACAATAAAATATAAATATACATAGTTCCAAAAGATGGCGCCGTCGTTGACCTTTATCCTAAGGGGTGTTGGTCAGAAGCAGCGCCTTCTGGTGAAGCTAGTGTAATGGCGAAAATCAGGGATTTGTACATTTTGGATTGGGTTAGCTTGCACCTCCTATGTCACCATATACGAATATCTAACTTGAATAATTCGTGAACATTTTTATGTATAAGTTGAAAAAAAATCATATTTCAGTGGCAAACATTCTATTGTAAACAAATATGTTATCTGAAACAATAGTTAATAAGAAAAATTGGTATATTTCACTCTAAAACAACAATATTGAAATTAATCAACAATTTGTCATTAAACTACACCAGGGTTTTGCAAATGACTGATTACATCTGTTTAAACACGACGCTTATCTTGAACAGAACCAGAAATAAGATAATAGTGCATTGCACTATAATCATTGTAATTGATACAGATAGGCCTATTATAACAGTATCTTTGCTTTCCACATGACACGTTACAAGAGTAATTAACTACAAGACCTGATACGACACTTGATATAGTAATGAATACTTAATACCGCAAATAATTGGGTTGAAAACTTACATTATTAATATACTTTGCGTGTTATGTCTTGTATTTAGGAAAAGATCCAATGTTATATAGCAAATAATACCAACAAAACCAAAGAAATGAATGTATTGTTAAATATTGTTAATATTTTAACACGTGCACAAATCCTAGAAAAATATGACATGGAATATATAATAGGATTAAAGTATAATCATATTTATTTAAAGTATATTCATGTTTTAATAATTTAAGAGAAAAGAAGATCATAAAACACTGTTCATAGCCAGTTTTCTCTTATAATCCACAGCCCACGCTTAGGCATTTTCACCTAATATCATTATGCCACACTGCAAAGGTTATCTCATCGATCATCTGATAAAAAAGCAAACATTAAATTAATTTTATAATGCACGGGTTCCATGCGATATCCTAGTTAGAAAATTGACCGGATATTGCGTGTTTTTTGGGTTTTTCCCAGGAAATAAATATTAGTACCTATTTGGTATTACGTATCACAGGATATGATGTGCTGATCGAAGAAAGGATTTGAAGATGAAATCTATAATTTTGTTTTTTAGAAATCCCCTGCATAAGCATAATCACATTTCTTGTAAAAAAATATAATATACGCGCAGTGGTACTCTTGAAAAAAAAATTAAAGCGCGGTGGTCGTCGTGCAGTACGTGTTTGAATTTCATGTACTGCCGCCCTTTAAACGTTTTGAATTTAGCGCGCACGAGACGCGTTATCTTAACTGATGTGCACGGCGACGTATGGAAACATGTAAATTTACACAGTAAAATAAATTTTCTAACGTGAAAAATGAATGTAGATCTCACGAGTCTTTCAAATATTGATTTACGTATAAGTCCAGGGAGCATCGACCTCAATCACTTGTTACCATTCAGAATACATATATTCAACAATCGACATCTAAGTAATTGTAATTCTACAAACAGCAAATACCTATAGCCCTGGTAGAGCTGAACTCGGTGCACTCCGTTGCTTAAGTAGAAATGTTAGCCAATGCTTACTAAATCATAGTAATTTTAAACTTCACAACTATACATATGTGCAACGATTGCGTTTCATATATATTCTCCAACATATTTACAAAATTATTAATGCACGGGGTGAAACAGTCCGAGTCGCCTGTTATACTAGTATATTGCACTGTATATTGTCATGATCTATCATTTTATGACTCCAAACGTTAAGTCGGTAGCTGTATTATAGTCGATTAGCTGGAAGCAAGTTTTATAATCCGGATATCATTCATCATCATCCCTCCGGTGACATCGACGACGTCAACGTTAAGCTCGATTTTTTTAAGGTTTTTCTTAAGGTTTAACATCTTTGTTCCTTCTCTCCACTAGTTGGTCAAAAACACCGATAATCAGGTTTTATGGGATTCAGTTTGGTTTAACCCGACGGATATGTCAATATATAAACTAAGACTGTCGATGGATTATATAAGGAGCTTATTAGGATTTAGATGTCAAATGCATTACATTAACGCGGTTCAAGTGCATTCTCAATTCAGGAACTTTTCACAAAAGAGTCAATGCATTTTACAAATTACTGCTTTATAATTTGGAACATGATACGTCAAGTTCATCGCATTACGATCAAACGAGTGTAACGCACATTTTTTTTTTTAATTTGTGACGGTACCGACAGCCTGGCCCACATGATCGCTGCATCATTCCCAGGCTAACTACATTGACAGCACATCGATATCTACATAATATAGTTGTCATGCATGATAGACTTTTTAAATCATGCGAGTTCCTCTCACAAACACCTCAATGTTCTATACCATCTTAAGGTTTTTGGGACGACACAGAATAGGTTTTTAAAATAAATAAATAAATAAATAAATGAATAAATGAATGAATGAATGAATGAATGAATGAATGAATGAATGAATGAATGAATGAATGAATGAATGAATGAATGAATGAATGAATAAACGAATAAATAAATAAATAAATAAATAAATAAATAAATAAATAAATAAATAAATAAATAAATAAATAAATAAATAAATAAAACCATACTCTCCTGGTAAAACATAGTCGTGAACATACAATGATCGACGGTTTCACGTTTATCTCTGTCTGATAGAACCTTCGGGCATACAATCTGTGACTCTAATTGAATCCGGTCGATACTTTATGACCGACGAGTTTGTTCCATGTTGGCAAAATATGTTTGTAATTGTATCAGCGTCCTAAGCGTATTTAATGAGTAAGCGGTACAGCACAGACAAACACTATATACGACTATTAGAGTTTTTGACAATTACGTGAAATAGAATCGCCGCTAAAGGTTGTGCTATCGAAAATGTTATACAGTTGTATTACATGATATATGCATAATACATGTATAATCATATGAACGGCTCTAATGGTGTTCATTTTTGTTCAAATCCACCCAGACAATTTATATTAAATAATATACAAATTATTACTGCAACTATACATGTAGCTTTATAGTCGTAATGGACTAAGTGTATTTGTATTATATATGCATCTCTCATAAAGGCTATTCAACTATGACGACAGCAGAGTAATGTGGAAATATCATAATTTACCGTAAAAAGTTAAAAAATACCTATGTCTCTATCGCGATCCTACAGGATGTGTCAATGATTAAATTGAATCGATAATTTCGTCTCATCTGTCTACATGTCTGCTAATTATTTATGGACGTATGGAGAGGCCGGATGCAATCACCATTACGTAATTATATTTTGTATCTACTGGCTCATCGAAACGCCATAACAGAACTGGGTGTTTCTATTTCTTTTTATGTAGAAACCGATTTATCATGTTCTACTATGTGCCTCTATCTTTGCCAATTCACGCTCCTTTCTCTATTATAATTCAGTGTGCGTACAGAGAGTCTGATTATAGATGATGGCAAACACTATTCTATCCTTATATAACACCATTCATAAGATGCATTAAATACCAAATACCCAATCTCTGTATACGTCTTGCATGGTGTCGTATGCTTTGTCATTTCCATCGACAATTTTTCCTTCATAAATATATCTCCATACATTTTGATTGATTTCCAAATTAGTCAAGTGAAGCTATACCTAGGGTTGAATGACCTGGAAGGCGCGTTCTAAAACAAATGGGGATATCTGAATGTCGCTCTGGAAATGGGAATATTAATAAAAAAAAGTGTAAACATGTTTTGTCTCTGGATTGCAACATATAAATTAACTTCTGGAAAAGAAGTACTTAAGATTTGCATGACGGATGTTTCGGAACCTACAATCGTCAAATCCAAGTCATATCGTAGGATAGTATCAAGGCCATATAATAGTGTTTATTAGCTCATTGGTTGTAAAATGACGTGACGTACTCACCACATCCACTACTTGGTAGAAACTGAGTCCCATCGTCACTATTATCGGGTTCGTACTTTGGTTCATAGGTAATATCATTCTATTATAACCATCAAGTAACTGTTCAAGAAGTCGAGTTTGTGTCTCAGCAACTGCGCATTCAGCGTCTATAAAAGAAATACATTGTCAATTATAATTATAAACACGATATGCCTGTCCACTTGCATTTAATGAATATCTAGTATGTCATAGGTCCATTAATGCTACACTTACATAAAGTCATATCAAACTGTTGAAGAAATGGTAGGAATTACTGAAATATTTGGTCAATGAATGTACTAGTCACTGCTTAGAACTATCACCTTATCGTTGGTGGGGGTGTTTGCGCGCTTCAGTAGCTGGAGAGCTATGCCGTCGGGAGTCTTGTAATCCTGGTAGGATCAGCCAATGCAGAAAGGTTAACAGGTAGAAGCCAGACGAAATATAGTATTCTGGCCCTCCAGGTATGGACTGATGGCCCATTCCTATAAAAAACATAGTTGAACTCTGGTGACCTTGCCCTTTGTTATATAATATAATTCCCTTTATCATAGTTTGTTTCAATATAAATATGCATTGTCATGTTTAATTTTGAATACAAACAAGTTTTGGGGTTAAACCAACAGTGAGGAATCAGTCTACCGAATGTCCTTAAAAGATGTAAATATCTTACAAAAACATTTTGGTGCCTTATTTGTTTAATTATTTTAAGGGACATAATTTCCAGTAATTCAGATATTTTAGTATAAAAACAAATGCTTCATCGCAAAAAAAAGTGCTGCATTTAGACGTGAATAGATTCATAAAACATGCAAGATAACAAAAAATCTTAGCTGGCTTTTGTCCAAGTATTTTGTACAGGTGTCTGTCAAAAATTAATGATTCACTGAGACAAATGTGAACTGCCTCATTGTGTGACTACTGTATTATATGAAAAGTAAAAAAAAAAAACCTTTATGAATAGCTATCATGTTGCAAGCTCTGCTTTGTATGCAAATCAACTTAAATAGTTAGTTGGTGTCCAGTGGAGGGAGAAGTCAACAGTACTGTTGCCTCCCGAGAATCTACATCTTCAAACACTGCAATCTTTGAAGTGCGTTTTTAAACCAGTATTATAAAAACTATATCATTCTGTTCTAATAGCTGAAACATATTGCTGTGAGTTTTCATTTGTCGAATGAACTGTTTGTCAAATACAGAATACATATATTTTAGAACAATTATCTTTTTAAAATGTGGATGAAATGTTTTGCTTTTTATGTATTTTTTATGTATTGTTTTTGATTTGATAACTTTGAACTAAACAGATTTTCTACTACCTTCAGATCTTGATCAAAGTTTGGCACCCAGTTCATAGGAGTGCTTATATTGATTTTCTGACATCTTGTTTTCTGTAAAGATTTTATTGGTAGGTTTGCAAATGTGTATCAGACTGTGCAATCTCTCCATGAGTTGGTTTTGAAACCCAGTATGGGATTCTGAGATACATTACCAAGGATATTATTACAAGATAAATCATTTGCTTCATTGAACACATACAACAATGCATCATATTTCCACTGAGATAAGTGACCTTTGATGTGTATCACCAGTGATCAGTCAAGTAGAAACAGCCAAAATATTTTATCAGATTTTCTCAATTTTTGCATGATATTTTCATACAGGACATCTGTTGTTCAAACTCAGGGAAGACTTTATACTTATGAATAAGGTGACCAAGTTTGATGAAGTTTGGAATAGAATTAGTAAAGTGCAATACACACAATAACAATTATTAACGACGACAACGACAACGACAACAACAACAACAACAACAACAACGACAACGACAACGTCGAACAACACTTTTCCCTTAATATACCTTTCCCTTCCATCTTTGATGGTACGGGCAAGGTAAAAAGTGATTATTACAGGAACCAGAAGCCGAACGTATACTATTGAACCTAACAATTTGGGGTGCGTCTGGATGAAAACCGAGAAGAAGCTCATGGGCGGAGAAGGCCATTGCTAAACCCAAAGCATAAACGAACATGAAACTGGAATGTTAGAAGGCAATGCAACACAACTAGCAGGAGAAATAGAGAAGCAACAAATAGAATTGATCGGTATCAGTGAGACATTTTATTGGGCAGAGAAAAATACAAATTGCTGGCGGAATGTCAATCATCTATCCAGGAAGAGACAGCGAGACACAGACAGTAGCTATAATGATGACAAATGAAGTAGTTAAAGCACTTATAGACTGGGCGCTAATAAATGAGAGGATTATTAAAGCAAGATTCTTGTCCAACCATGTCAAACTGACAATGATACATGCATATGCTCCAACAGAAGGCGCAGACGATCAAACAAAAGATGAATTATATGAGAAGTTCCAAGAAACGGTACAACAAGTATTTAAACATGACTTTCTCGTAACCACAGGTGATATGAATGCCAAAGTAGGCAGCATTAATGAAAATTATGAATGTTCCCTGGGCAGTAATGGAAACAGAAATGAGAATGGATTCCGTGAGAAATGTGCATTATGGAAGACTTGGTAATAATGGGCACCATACTTCCACACAAACGCATTCATGTTGCAACTCTGAAATCGCCAGATAGCTAAATCAAATAGATCACACGCTCGTTAATAAGCGATTCAGAAATTCAGCATTGGACACTCACGTAATGAGATCTGCTGACATAGGGAGCGACCATCACCTCGTGAAAACTACTGTAAAACTAAATATCAAACATGACAACATCAGAACCATTTGACACGACCAAGAGGATTTTAGATCCAGATCCAGATTCGCCATAGCAGTAAAAACAAATTTGAAATGCTGGAGGACAAAGTGAGGGAAGAGGAAAGTGATGAGATAGAACTAGAATGTCAAGTGATAGAGAAGTGCTACATTGAAGCAGCGAAAGAGGTGTTTAAGAAGAAGATGAAGAAAAAGTCATGGATTTCTGAGCAGCATGGTCACTAATTGAACAGGGAAGCAACTTGCATGAGAAGACCATTGGACAAGGTCTAAAAAAATAAATAAATAAAGATTGAAAGATTATTACAAATATGTAAACATTAAGGTAAAAAACTCAATAAGAACTGACCAAAGGTACTGGGCTGTCAAAAATGCATTAAAATCACACAATTTCACTATTCGGAACCAGATCTCAGTCGTGTGCAAACGGGTCCACGGAGTCATATCTCCGTGATACACGCATTGGGCAATCACATTTAAACTTAATGTACATGTATATTATTATACATCTGTCACCGTAACACCATAAGTTATAGCGTGCCGTAATTTATCGGTATTGCACTGGGTATTTTCATCCTACCATATTAGCAAATTAGAATTCCAAATATGAAATGATTACGCGCGTAAGCGTCCTCTAATAATAAAAACAAACATGGCTGCCACCAGGGTTTGACTGGACTCCATACAAAGAAGTTCTCTGATTCTGTTCTAAACTTTTTGGTTTCGGCATTCTCATGATGTATTCTTGGAAGGAAAAGATCTATAATAATAAGTTTAATAACCTCGTAATAACCTTATATTCATAGTTTTAAAACGGTACGTTCATCGTGTTTAAATTTAATATAAATAAATACAAATAGTTGTATTCGCACGCGAATTTTAAACGTCGCTCGGTGGTCGCATCGATTGCGGCGTAGCATTGAAAATGAGATTTTCTCATCTTACTGAAAAGGTTGTTGTCGGGTTGCTCATGAAAGGTGTGGTTTCGTCAGGAGAAGGTCTCGTCATCACTTTGGCGGTGATCAAAAACACCGTCTGGACCCAGGATTTGTTTTAAAAGATTCTTTAGCATTGCGAGATTTGTAGCTTTTGTGTATATAACTCCATATCGAATGTGTAGAATGTTTGGCAAACACTGTCACAGAATAAATCCCAATGCATTATATTAAATAAAGTGTTTCTCGATCCTGGCAAAATTCTGGATACTATGAACAACAGAAAGAACCCCGAGGTGGTCGGACAATGTTCACGGAACCATTGAAAATATCACCTTTGGAGAAAAATATCGATTTTTGTGAATAGTAATATAAGTATAATTTCAAAAGTATTTGTGTTCATGCTCATGGTCAATAATGTAAATAAAACGAATGAGCTTAATTTTCTCGGTGTAAGTCACAATATATAGGGAAATGAACTGCTTGCTGAAGATCTACGGTCTCCGAATGCTTTCTAATGTTTCAATTTGTGTTCCATCACATTTGAAAATATAAGCGTAGTTTATTGATAATTCAATCATTAGATACGCCAGAAACAACACACTTTTGAATTAAAATTAAAATTGAAACAGTTCTTGTTGTTGTTTAGTCACCAAACGAAGATAACCGGTCCAAGTATCAAAGTGGCTGTGGTTTGCGTAATACATGTTATAATCACATTCCTGGTATCCTTTATCTATATTTGTCATTACTTATTTTTGGAATTCATTGCCGATGTCTAATCAGAATAGATTTAGGTTTAAAGCGTGTTTTTTTCATAATATTGGTGGAGTCGCCACATTAAATGATGGTTATTAATGAAAATACATTGTTGTAATCCCAACAACGAGAGATCAACAGAAGTATGGATCATAAGCAAATGTTTGAATGAACATATACCGCTTGTAAAATGTAAAAGCCAGATTACTCTGCCTTATTGTTATTAATGTATTCATTAGAAAGAATAATTTTTCACAGACACATCATGCACTGAGTCGGCACTGTGAATGCTTTATTTATCAGTTCTCAGTATTTAAGAACGGAGAAACTGTCTTTATTTGAATAAAATATAACCATTACAAGGGCAGAGGAATAGAATCTTCTTGATCATTGGATGCATGGCATAGAAATGCGCGATTCGAAATTATGATTTATATGAATAAATCTGTAATGAATTGAATTTGAGATTTCGGAGTTCCTGTGAAATCACAAAATCATATTTGAATTTCTGAAGACGTAATTGATTTATCACTTGGCATTTTCCACTACGGGAGATTACAATACCTGGTAACTAAGATACCTAATATCACTTTTTAGTTACCATGGCAACAGAAATGCTTTTGATATCGATGTCAATATTTATATCGTAGTTCACATGGATAGAGAACTAATAACAAGTTAAAAGAAAAATGTAATTCATGACGTCAGAGAAATGAAATACCAAATGTCAGACAGTTACCATATTCAATGAATTCATTTCGCAACTTACATGTAAATTAGAGCTCTTTCAATTTCCTTATTTGAACATGTTGAATTCCAGGGAATAACAAAACAACTTGAATTTATTTCGTTTGTGTTTGAGAGTCTATATACCTATATATCTATAAACTGACTGGTTTTATAACTGTAACATGAGACGAAATGTGAACAAATAAATACTGATTTCTATGACATAACATAATTTATCTCATGTTGAAACATGGTACTTGAATGAAATTAATCCCGGTTTCGAACTCCATTTCTCAGAAACAAATATAAGATCAATTTATCACCTGTGCTCAATAGTGGGTTGCTTATATGCCTATAGTTGGGATTCTGTTTTACAGAAACAAATATAACATAATTTTTAACACCCACGGTTGTTTATAAATATTTAAACGAGACCATTCGCGCCATACCCTGTTTTGTCACCGGCGGAACTAATCCAAATTATTGATAGGTTTAACACTGTTGAAAATGTTACAGGAGCAATTTGGAATCTGGATAAAAAGATTAACCTCATGCAGATTATATAGTATCAAGGTATAGACATTTTTACATTTAGATAGTTTGGTTTTGCCCTGTTGACATTTTGGAACTCCGCAATAAGTTGAACATATTACAATTTTAAACGAAATTAAAATATCAAAACACTGAAGTACATGTTTTAGAATTTCTTTTGTGGTGAAGGGAATTCAAATTTAATTACAAATACTTCATCCATATGTTTAATTGTAATTGTAACACAACGCAAGAAAAATGATACCAGATTAAGTTTCATCGCGTGTTATCAATATTATATATTGTGGAATGAGTTACATTATTCGACGAAAGTTTCGTAGTAAATATAACAAAAGTCTAGGAGTTATTTAAACTGGCCAATTGCATCGTTTGCACATTAAATGTTATACATACACGTTTAATGCAGTGGCGATAAATATCACATAAATAGACCATTTACAATTTTGCAAAATATAATTTATAGCAAATTACACGTTGACTATGGTATCGACTTTAAAATAAATAAGTTTTTCAATGTTTATGCACAGCCTTTTAAATTATGCAGAGAGTTCGACAAAAATGCGTTGTTGATTTTGTTATCTCAATTTGTGTTTTAATACGTTATAGATCTATTATACAGATATATCTTGTTACAGGTATCACGAAGTAAAGACCGTCTAAATGTGAACGAAATTCAAAATGCATTTAGGGAGTTGCGCGTGCTAACGTACATTCATATATATTTCACCTAGATAACTGTTAATATTTGCATATTGGTATACACATTTTATTAAATTTTATTGTAAACTAAAATTCTATTCGATTGATGCAATAATTATTTACTTAAATGCGCATCTATATGTACGAGCTCATTTACATAGTGTGCAATAAACGCATGAAATATCGGCCACACATTACTGACAATGCACACACGTGTCACGTGATAAAATATCATGCTTTGGTAATGATCCGTGCTGTTCAACAACAGAGCGTGACTAGAAAAAGAACCATTAACCTTAAACAGACCCAAAAAGCGATATTAGAGGGTATTGTGAGGCATTTACATGACTCATTCGAGGACGAGAATGATTCATAAATCGTGTGTTATCAATATTATATATATTATGGAGCGAGTTGCATTGTTCGACCTAATAAATTGCATATAACTACGATCATATTCTAATATTTCATACTTATCCCTTTGTACACTTAGCATATTTAACAAAGATTTGACTTTTTAGAAGAACAGTTATTAAGCTACGTTTTATAAGCACATCGTCCATTACCAGTTCCTATGATGAGTGAGTTTAGATCTATCGTACCCAAGTGTTACTTCCCCTTCAACTGTAAGCAATGCTCAATAAGTACTTCTCGAAATGTAGTACAAATAAAAAAACTTAAGGTAAAGCCTACTCATGATTTCAAATGCTAAGAACTTAATTATTTGTGAATAAATTGTACTTCCGGAGTATAAGGATATTGACTTTGGAGGGTCACCAGCTCAATTATCGAGAAACATTTTGGTTGTATTTTAGCGGATAGTGGTCATTTTGGCAGTATTATTGTGATTTCTCCACAGGTTCCTATGGCAGAGATATCATGCCATATCTAAAAGTGTAAGCTGGCTGAAAAACAATGATATATTGTTAAAGAGGATCTGCGGATCGTCCGAATTATAAATAATTATGGCTACTGAGACAATGTGAAATATACGTTTATATATATATATATATATATATATATATATATATATATATATATATATATAGTTTAAGAACGAATATGCAATGCAACTATTGTGAGGCATTGTTTTTATATATATTAGAAGCAAATGTGCAGGACATGTGCAGGACATACTGCAACACAGACTAATTACCACTTTCTCGAAGGTTCAACACAAGTAGTATTCGAATTCCAATAGGTCTTTATTACATAAACATTCCATGGATAATCCCTCAAGTCAGTAATGGAAACAAATAGGATATTTGGTTGTTGGTTTTAGATTTAAAAAATTAAAACTGCTAGATAATATAGGACCGAGTTACCAATGCTGTACCTTTATGTTCATGTTTCATGTGACTGTATGTATGACTACCAATGATATTATATACAAAATTTGGCATGGTTTTATAAGGGGTACATACAAACTTTCATTTCTGTTAATATAACATACTTTGAAGTTGAGGATATGTACACAAAAAATCCATCATGAAAATGTAAATCGTTGTTGTTGTTGAAATTATTTCATTTGACCTCATGATATGTCTTTTTAATCTTTTTAAGAGAATACATTAAATCAATAACGTCACTTAAAATTTCGGACCAACAGGATTGTTAATATTAATCATTATTCATGGAAGCAGATGTGATTGCCATGATAGAGTTTGCAGAATAAATGAGCCAGCCAGAGTAAAGGAGTGTCAGATTACACGTATATGTTAACGCAGTGCATAGACTGAGGCGACGTCTACAACGAGACCTACAGTTAGACCAACACTAAACAAAACGTTGTTGCTCTGTGTATATAGATTGCAATAGTGTTTCACTATAAGCTTGTCGCTATTTTTCTAACTATGACTTCTTTATCTGGTATCTGGCATTTTTCGCTAGAGTCGGTCAGTTTTCGTTTTGAAAATTGTCCTTGTTTACTCGCAAATTGAATAGTTTCTTTGTTGCGTAACTGTCCGTGTTTATTGGTTAATCAAACAATATCACACAGAAATTTGTGGGAGTGCAATTTATTCCTTACTTATTAAAATAAACGATTTTTTTCAATAGTCGCGAGACCCGCGATTAGAACTATGTTTCTTCTGATCAGCCAAGCTATGAAGTATCACACTGTGATTATACATGTATTAGCTAGGCCAGTAGACGTAACCATTTCTTAATTATTGGGAAGCCGCCATGTATAGTTCTGGTGATGTGTGTTAAGTTGAGCTGGCAAATTGGTAATCTAGAATTTCCGTCCATATATGCTGTATATATCAAGTATGAGAAGCAACATTTTTTGATCAATTACGGAAAAATGTTCAGAAAATTCTCAGAAAAGGTTACCCTTGAGAAAGGGATCAATTGATTCGAGTTTGCTAGAGAACGCGAAGAGGTTGCCATGGAAATATCAATGTTTAGAAAAGAAATCGCTTATGCTTGTGGTATGTCCAAAATGGCTGCGAAAACATTTGATGAATATGTAAAATTTATTATACAAGTGATGTAATTCACACCTAATGTGTATATATCATATATGCTCTAAGTACTACACAGTAAGATTTATTACAGTCAAACCCAGAGTTCGATGTATATTGGACTATATTTTGTATGCAACGTGTCTCCAGTGAAACGTGTCTCCACTGAAATAGAAACGCTCCATCAGACTATGCAAATATGAGTCTGAATGTACACACTTGAACACTGTATGTAAATATTTGCACGATATGCACGTTCAAGAATCTCCTCATTTAAAAAACAAACAAACATACATTATTTAACGGCATGATGAAAACTTGTGTTCGTATCTATATTTTTACATTTGGCATAACAATAATTCTAATTCCAATGGCTATCATAGAACAGAAACAGGTGGGAATCATGATTAATGTACAGAATGGCGTCATGTACACGGATGGTTTATATTGTATAAGCAGGGTTATATTTTCGCTGATGACTAAAAGCAACACATTATCACCTAGTGAATACGCCAGTTTATGGTTTCCTTTACAGGTGTATTTAAAATATCGGGAATATTCTTGCAACACCAAATACGGTGCCAATAAATGCATACATGTATATTTTTATGTTATGGATAAGACACTTATACACACCTGACGGTAACAAGTAAAATACATAATATCGACCCAGCCATCCTCTATTATTAAAAGATTTGAAATGTCTTTACTCATTAAAAATAAATTAATATTTAAATTTGTATTATCAACTGTATTAACGTTACAAACGTTACACCACAGTCCCCAAAATATGTCAACATTCATATATTTGAACGATAGTATTGTCGACACGATTAAAATGTGTAGTTATAAAGTTTAAAAAAAATATCTGTTCTGGGCGCTTGAGTTCGACTCGCTATAAAGCTGTATCATCGGATATCCTCGGGGGCGGACATCCGGGCATTTTCACCGCCTGGCAACCCGCGGCGGTGAAAACAAAGGCCCAAAACTCGCAGAAAACGGTACTTTGGGGTGATTGTTGAGACTCATCTGAACAGTGCAACAAGATTAGCCATACGTGTGTAACATATATAAATTTGGTTGTTCGGGATTACTTCAAAGTTGAGTTTGTGTTGTTTTCTCGAATTTTCACCGGCTCGACCAGCGTTCCACAGCTGCGCGCACAGAGCCCATAGAAATGCATGGTACAGTGGTGCGCGTCTTAGCAACGTGGAACGTCTGTGACGTAGCTCCGCCCCGAGGATATTTTGTTAGTAGCATTGACGTTTGAAGTAGATGTGCCCCATTTCAAATGCAAGGTATCAGGGTAAGACATTCTCAGCATATAGCCGAACATTGCCGAGCATGTATGTAGATTCAGCTGTGGTGGAATTCTCAGTAGCTTAGAGCATGAAACATTCTCAAAATTGGTGAATTCTTAATTTTTGCCTTGTATTCCATGGTGTATTATCAAATGTACCTCCATTTCCACCTGTAACCCCCCCCCCACCAGCTAGATGGTATTATAAATGTTGTGTTGGTCGTTATGAGGATCCTTTTAAAAAGCATGCATTTCTTCTAGGCCACCATTTCAGTGTTATATTGAGGCAAAGTAACAGTTGCTATAAACATATATACGGGTACTCCCCTAGGCATTTTGTAACATGTCGCGTTGCAACAGGTGATCAAATAAACTCAGTGACTTCGGTAATTAGCTTCGATCGACGTTTATACTTGTTACGGTAGTCATTCTAAATTATATTGAAGCTGTCACTAACTACAATGCTCCGCCTCTGATTAACCTGAACTTAAATCCTGACAAATTGACAAATCGTTTTTGTGACGTAAATATGAATGAATGAGGAAAGCAAATACTGTAAAATATTTTATTTTAGTTGGAATTAATTTTCACTGAAAAGACTTTTTGGGTGTTTTGTATGGAATTCTTTTTCACTGATTTTTAACAAGTTGAATGTAAAATATAGAAAAAAAGGTATATTTGCTGGATTATATTTTCCCCGAATCACTCCTTTAGCGAAAATAGCCAAAATTAATTCCAAGTATTTTACAGTACTTTAAATATAGGAAATATTATGGTTGAGTAGTTGTATAACTAAACACTCAAAAAGACCTATATTTAACATCGAATGACAGTGAAAAACAGTCAGTGGTGTCACATTGGAAATGTGTCTTAATCGGTGATTTACGAGACGCCGCAAAACCTGAATAATTTTGAAGTTGACTTTTTTATTTATAGCTGAATGTCGAAATGCCAACTTCTCAATTGTTGCGTTGAGATACTTTTACTTCGTCAAAATTGACCTCGCAGTGAACGAAAAATGGTATACTGATGGAAATTGGTCGCTAACTTATTTATTTGTAAAGAATTTCAGCAAACTAACCAAAAATAACAATGTTCGACTTCAGTTCGTCATTTCCCGTAATGATAATAAAAAACTGGCAAAGGAAATTTACAGATGCATATCTCACGTTTTTTTATGTCGAGTATGATAATTTCTAATCTATATGGCAAAGTTGTTGATGCTTCATAGCCCCGTATTCGCATACCATCTGTTTAAGATACGGTAAATGACATCGGTACTGTTTCATGTCGAGATGTTAGCTCTCTCAAATTACGATAATTTCCGATTATACAGTACCGCTGTAAAAGATGCATGGTTCAGCAATCTTACATCATTCATAGTACGACGGTATGTGAATACTAATGTCATTGTGGCAGTCAATACGAATGACACTAAGTGATATTTTGCTCTGAGCGTGGCGTGGCGCGATAGACGTCGTCAGTTTTAATGTGCTCGAGCAGCACGCGTAGAAAACCAAATCGTGCGACAGTAATATTGTTATCACTGCGATAAGAAAATTTATGAGAATTATTGGCATGGTACAATGACAATAACTTAGAATAATGACAACTGAAGGAATATTTTGAACAAAAAACAACCGGAACTGGAAATTCGCGTCCACGTCACGTCACGCCTAATCAAAGCGCGGTAGTCGTCGCGCAGCGCGTGTTCGAATTTCATGTAAATAAACAATGTATTTTACACGCGTTGTATACATCGCTATGAGTCCCATATCGAACAGGACGCGGCACGACGACTGCAGCCCTTTAATACAAATTAGCATGTGATTCATGAGCGAAATTCCGTAAATGCACGATTTTTCTGTTATTTTGACACTCGAAGTATTGGTGGTAATAATGTTATCACCTTATATAAGCCATTTGTAGAGCTGGTCGATACTTCGGTTCGTGGATAGTATTATGAGATTAATGTATTGTAATAAAACTTAAATGTACAAAATGTTGTATGCAACCGAGTGCCGTGTATGTGTGTCTATTAGAATACTGAACATGGTTTTCCATTAGCTTATAACTATACCTATAAACGATCCAACTGAACAACTTAGTAGACCAAATAATATTCTTGCCCTTTTGGTGCTTGATTTCGACATGTTTCACTATGGAATAGATAATTTGATCTCAATAGACCATTTTCCGTTCACTGCGAGAATCACGCGTTATGCAAAGGTCATAGCGTCGTAGTGGCGTCAAACATCGCGTGGGATTCGACAAACGAAAGTATTTTGGGGGACATTTTCATGCTTAATTATGTGCTGTCCACATTTGATGATAGACAATTTCGATTAAGTAAGGGTATTCGGAAGCAATATTCCACTGTCGAAGATCGACCGGTCGGTGTGAGCTACGAAATAAAGAAATTCGAGTTCAAAATCAAGTCGTTCGATTTTTGCGGCAGACGTTCGACGCGCGTCTTTCATGTATTGCCATCCCTACGGGTATAGTATTATTTCGATGGTCCATGTACTGACCACTGGTGAGATTGTATTCCATTACATGGGACAAGTGATATAATATTATCTCTATAGAAAGCCTATTTATCGTACAAGTAAAATAAAATTATCTCTCCAGTGAAGACCGGTTCATGGGAAAAAATATTATCCCTGAGTGGTCCCAACAACAAGGAAGTTAATATTATCCGTGATTGGTCCCTACAACAAGGAAGATAATATTACCCCTGGGTGGTCCCAACAACAAGGGAGATAATATTATCCCTGAGTAGTACCAACAACAAGGGAGATAATATTATACCTGAGTAGACCCAACAACAGGGGAAATAATATTATACCTGAGTTGTTCCAACAACAAGAGAGATAATATTATACCTGAGTTGTTCCAACAACAAGAGAGATAATATTATACCTGAGTTGTTCCAACAACAAGGCAAATAATATTATCTCTGAGTTTTTCTAAGAACAGAGTTAGTAATACGTAGTTATGTGATGATTTTCATAAAGTTCGTAATTTTGGGTTGAATTGTGCTATTTTGATTATTAATGTATTTTCTGCCGGTGAAGTGAAATATTCATGGTCATAATAATTTCATGTTGCTAAAAAACATTGTTTAGTCCATGACGCCACTCTTATCAACTGGATCCACACATAAGTGATACCAGAATTATGATGTTAACCTCATATTATCTAGTGGTCGTCATATTTTCGCCCCTTCTGAACATTAGAAGATATTTAGGGACGACGTCAAAAGATCGATGTCGGATAAAAACTTAATTCCTTTAGTTTTTTTCTAAACCCCCCTACCCCCCACTGAAACTTAATTGATAAATATTGGTCATGGCGTCAGACTACATTCACCATTAAATATAAATTGATAATCGGACAGTAGTATTGCATAGCAGTTGGTTGTCGGGTGGGTGTAAAAAGATTTTACAAATGTACCTCATTTGACGCACAGATTTACACTCGAACCAAACCATTTTTCTGTTGTTTTTTCCCTTTTCGGTTATTTCTGTCCATGATTGGATAGAAAAAAAAAACGAATTTCAAACACTCCAAGATTTTTTTGACTTCATTAAAAAATAAAAATCGTTTTTGTAGGATGGAAATTTTTTGAGGTCAAACCCCCACCCCCAAACTAAAGGAAATAAGTTTTTTATCCGACATCGATCTTTTGACGTCGTCCCTTATACTTTAAATTATCGGGGGACTCATTGTTTGTACATGGCTATGATCAAGTATGCCTATTATGATAGCTTGGACATAACGGGGAACATACAGGTTGTTTTGTAATACTGTTGTTGCGGAATATTACCGTGTTATCTAGAAGAACTTGAAGGTGGAAATAGTACCGTAGACGACAACCGTCAATTAGATTCAGCAGTGTAGGAAATTGTGGGTAACCACCCAATTGCATGCAGTGTGTCAATACGCATCGATGTGTGGATAGTTAGGCCATTTTCAGATTTAGAACGGCCTAACTATACACTATAAGAACGCAGACCGTGTTTGATTTAACGTTAGTTACGTCCGTCGTAATTTTAGAGTGGTCTATTTATTTCTTGTGAGAACATTGTATACATGGGGTGGTATATCAAAACAAGGCAGTCTACATGTGACGTCATTGCTAGATCCCTTAAATGTGGACAGTCAGTTATCGACGTAAAAAGAGCGTCTTGGATTTTCCAAACTAGAAACTGTGAATACAATGTCGATATTAGTAATTGCATGTTACTTGCTGTGTTTTTTTCTGAAACAAATGAGTTCGAGAACCATCGTCGTTTTTTCAACAAGACGGAATCCGTTTGCGGTTTTTGTTTCACATAGTGTTTGCGACATTCGCCGCCACGATAAGCAAGTAATCACCGAATTAATGCTAGACTATATATCCATCTGTGTTATTTTATATCAAATGATTTCCACATTGGGTAAATGCTGCAAGAAGCTGATTTAATTAAAGTCTATTAACCATGGCGTTTTCTGGACACTAACTTAAAGCGGGAGAGTCTTCACCTGCGCATGCGTCAGATAACCATAGCATGTCATTGTTTCCAAACAAGCGTCTACCCATGAGCCTTTGCGTTTTAGCGTGTGTTTTTAGCATCGCTTGCGACTCAATTCCCGCGCGTGCGCTGGTGACGACGCTCCCGCTTTAACGACCAGCGCATGATTACTTAGCAGTATATTGTAATGTGCTACATATATTGTAATGAAACAATACTCACTCTACGAATGCGTAAAATAACAAATCAATATAGTATTCAATATCCAGCCAGACCACACTATTACTATATTCAATGATTATATCACCAACACTCGAGTCAAAACATCGGCAAATGATACATGTCATAACAATTGCAAATAAGTCACATATTTGCAAAAATACTCGTATAGCAATTTGCGTATTGTGCTTCTCATTGTTATTTGAATCCAGTAAGACATTCTAATAAGGAAATTATGTTTTCGTTAATTTAATGTGATCGATTGTCGCATTAAAATTTGACAAGCTGAGAATTGGTATACGACAAATGTAGCGAGTAGCTTCAGTGTACGCCTCATGTTTTTTTTTTGCAATTAACTCTATTTTATATATACAACTTATTGGTGAGAATGGAAGGTATTGCGTAAACATACGTGCATTCAAATGAACCACACAAAGCATTGCTTTGCAACAGCCCAATGATAGTGTCCGTATGTGTATTCGATATTAATATCCATGATTACATCATATCAATCTTATCATTTTAATATATCATATATATAATAATTAATAATGATACCCGAGGGGGATTAAAGTCTAAGTGTGTGACGTGTATAGTTTTAAAACGCAGTTTACACCAACACCTTCGTGAATGAAACGCGACGCAATTCTAGTAATGCTAGTGGATTTTAATCAAGATATTCTGTTTACTATTTTTCGCCTTGAACTGAAGGAAATACAGCCTATTGGATTATATATAGTTAGGTTTGTTATTTTCTCATAAATAATTTACGTGTTCAAGCTCACCTCTCCTCCAACCCAGGCATTTGTTTTCAATAATAGATGAATAACCCCAATTCATCTGCAATTCAAAGCCTTGGAGCTATATTTTGATTATTAGCTGATACGAACAACACAGCCGTAAAAACGGTATTTGCACAATTAATGCGAATAGCAGTTGATCCCTGAATTTGACTTATCCGTTAAATATTAAAGGGTTGTTAGAAATGAATGCGTAATTTTATACGCAGACGCTGTACAATCATATTTGTGGATTTCAAATATATATATCGAACTGATTATTGTTTATTTATTCCAAAAATGAGAAATATAATTTCTTGTATTTAATAAAGTAATTTTTTGCCCTATCGTGTCGTCCACTCTCTTCTCTCAATGGCATGAGACACGCTTAAATGCACAATTGCTTATGTGAACTACTGCTGTTACTAACGATTTCCCTGAAACGTTTTTTGATCATTCGGAAAACACATAGAGATTACAATAACGTAATCAGATGAGGGTTTGACGAAAACCAAAAATAAATAATCGTACTAGAAAGTAAATATACAGAAGAATGTATGAAAAAAGAAGTATGTTCGGCACTCACCACAGACTCTAAGCTGGAAAACGCAAAGAGTGATAAATCCAAAAAAATACGTAAACATCATATCTCCTATTCGACGCAACTTCTTCTTTGAAGAATCTTCTGAAAATGGGTGTGAGAGTTTTACCAGTTTGGCTAGTAGTACAGCAACGCCGAAAGTGCACGAATCGCTTCGAACACCTTTGGATTAGCACTAATGCTGCGTCGATGAGATCAGGGTTAGATTACACGGACACGGCATCAGGTGTGTTTTAATGACCTGGTTATTGATGCAGAGTAAAACTCATTCTAGTGTTACACAGAAGAAGGTTAGTATCATTGTCGAGTAACGGACTTCAAACATGATGATTGGAAGTCGATATAGCGATCCCTCGATAACTGTTATCAGGAGTTGAGGTTTGTTTGTCACTCCTGTCCAGGGACGAGGCTCCCTAGGCGTTTTTCAAATATGGCAGGGTATCCTTAACACAGTACAGTCTTCGATCAATGTATTTACTGAAATGAGCAAACCTAAAGAATTATTGGCAAGAAATTGTTGTCATAATCTCTTCATCGGTAACATTTGAAATGAATCAGATGAAGATTATTGCCAGACACATCTTGCTAATACCGCGCACAATATACTAAATTCATTGTTTAGAATAAGCGCATGTCCTTCATCCGGGCCACACAGCTTAAATGCGTTGAACCCACCGCCGTGCAATGTACACAATGCCTATAAGAGCCGGGTTTCGAACGCGCGGTGAACCCACATATAAATATTCCGAAACATTTCTCCAAATATTCATCGGCTTGTTCCCTTGGCGTACAATACTGGTCATATTGCATCAACTTGATCTTGATCACTAAGACCCACATTTGATGCATATATTGACATAACAAACGGTCTAGAATAGCCTGGCAACTTTAGATCAATCCGTCAACACGATTTTTAATGAGCCCGAAACATGTTCTTGAATTGTTTTTTTTTCAAATTGGGAAGTTCAGTTGATAATGTTTGCATTCATAATAATTGTTATTTCGTATGACTTTCACCAACAATATTACCAAGAAACTTAACTGGCATGAAAACAATTTCACTAGCTTTACAGGTTAATACAAGCTCATTTCTTTTCTAGTCTCTCTGCTATGAATGTGCCGATTCTCAACTGTCATGCTCTTCGAATATTCCCTTCAATATCACGACTTGATGGGTATTGTATATCGTTGAGACCATAATTACTTTACATACACAGGTGCATTAGCGCTTGATTGCTCAAATAATTGAAAACAACATATTTTAAACCTATATTAACAACAATTACGACGGAACCATGATTCTATTTCATTTGCTGTAGTTGTTATAATTCAACAAATCCTGTCATCACTTCAACCAGACTCGCATATAAAAAAATTGTTTATTTATCATTTTATGTCATAGAATGAAAATGGATGTGTTAAAAACATCATATCTTTATCATCATAAGTTTTGCAATGAAATATCTTTAATTTCTCTTGTCAAGTTATATGAAAGGTATAGCAAAACATGAATTAGAGAGATTGCATCATTTTGTATGTAAATTAGGGCTGTACCGTCCTCAACATGTTATCATATTTTATAACTACGATTCGTCGTCATATGAACATAATACAATTGTTGTACAAAGTATATAATAAAAGAATAACTCATTTATATACAATTTTGATTCCAATATATTATATAAAAATAAATTGTTTTGTCAACATTATGTATAAATAATTTTCATTTGTTTAGTTATATATTAAATATTGAAATATTATTTGCAAATTATGAAAACAGCATAATCAAATATTGCATATTATTCTCATTGCGCTTACGCTATCTACAGATAATGTTCACACTCACGTTTATTATATCACTTTTACAAACAACAATATTATATATATATATATACATACACATACATATTATTTACATATATAATTATTACAGACAACTATATTATATATATAATATATTCACGCACACTTGTATTGTATGTATACAATGCATTATATACATATTATTTCTTCCAAACGTTATTTCATTTATTATATCACTTTTACAAACAACAATATTATATACATACAATTTTTACAGACAACAATTATATTATATATATATTCCCGCACACTTCTATTATATGTATATAATGCATAATTTTTATTTATAATACTACATTTTATTTGCAGTTATTTACAAACTATTTTGCTCACCTGCTCGCAAATATAACCAGTAACTATTCTGATTGTGTATTGAATCGATCTGTTAAGAATTAATTGCTGAATTTCCCGTTATATGAGCTAGGAATTTGCATAACGAGGCTGAGATGAGTTGACCTCTAACCCGTTATGTCGTCACAGGATTTTTTATTACAATATCATGACAATTTCATTATATATAATATATATAATATATTGGAAACGAAATTGTATATAAATAAATAATGAGTTATCTTTTATTATATACAAACAATTTGTACCACAATTTTATTATGTAGGTATAATGAAGATTCGTATATTACATATAATTTGCTTATATCAATAAATGCATATTAAACAACACTCCATAGACGTGAAGATGTCATATTTAAAGAAATGAAGAGTGGTTGTATTGTAAACTCAGTGACTATTTATTGAACAATATATACACATTCTTTGCTGCAATAACAAGTCTTTGTATCAAATTGAAACACTCCTTGGTTAATAGGTATAGCGGGAATAAATTACATATATTTTCCTTTGAGTAATTTATAATACATATCAATAAATCTTCAAATTTGAGGATAACGAGGATAATGAGGATAACGATGTCTCAAGAAATATTTCACTGCGCATTTCATTACAGTATTAAATTTTACCTATCTTTAAATTAGTAATACCTTTCAGTTGATATATCACATAGCTACGTATGAACAACACTGCGACGTTAACAAAACTTTAGTCAAATGTCAAGCGATTAGGTAATTACTTTATCTATTCACCTAAATATGCAAATTAGTCATAAACTATCAAAACGTTTTCCATATTAACATCGTTTTCGCCATTAGAGAGCATCATAGGCGACATAACAAACCAAAGTAACGGGGATAGTGGGGGTTACATGGTAACCAAAATCCAATAATGTATTTTGGTAGTAATTTAAATTCTTCAAACAGACAAATGTGACTTCAGTGTGTAATAATGGCGCGAAGGATAGAGTTTCCGCTATCGGGTTAAAACAATATTTTATGACTGAATTTGTCCATGCTAACTATGTCGTCTAGTTTTGTGATATGGCAAATATATCTAAATCGGTTGCCATGGCAACGGTACTGACACATTATTCTTATAGGTATAGGAATATTCAACTAAATTTTGTTTATTATCGGAGTGTAAGCATACGGTAATATCCTTTGCAATAATTTCAGAATTTATTGTTTACCCTTCATCAATATTCGGATAACTTATTTTGTACACTTTGTTTATTTTCATGTTTAGGTTAATAACAGCTATTGCATTAGCAAGTAAATAACACCGACTAAACGGCGGGATAAACACTTAGTACTACGTCAAATCAAATCAAAGTAAACACGTACTGCGTGTGCGACTCGAACCGACGTTGACGTACGGCACCTAATCGAATAGCTTCACGTCGTGGTATGGTAACGTCTTCTCTCCACAACGCAAACATATTAATGTCTAATAGCGGGCAGAGAAACCCATCCACATCACACAGCTTAGCCATACATTGGGGCAAAGGCCCTCAGATCTGGCTGTAAAGATTAGTGAAACTAGAAACAAATAGTTGTCAACTGATTGCTTGCTGCAGTAATATAGTACTAATGCTGACGTCATTCAAGTTTGCACACTCGCCATTGTCACGTGCATTACAATTGTCGTTCTGTCTTGTATGACCTACTACAAACCTCACTTCTCTTTGTTAGTGAACCATTAGCAATTTTATATGTATCTGCTGTCCAAGTCGCGGGACAATTACACGTTCATTCCAGTCTCGTCTACTGCCAAGACAGAGAGAAACCACCGGACCAGCTCCAATGAACTTCTGCTCTTACAGCAATGTGATTATTTAATGATCATGTGTGTAAGTTATACCAGTTGTTTGGTGTACATCTCGACGGTTTTTGATCGATTCAGGGCAAGGCCAGAGACAATGAACTATTTGATAATAACCAAATATTATGTACCTTGTTGATTTAAAAAAAACAAAACATCAACTAAGTTGGCTGTGAACATGAACTTATGTACCTGATACTCGATAAACCAGGGCGAGGTACAGCATATTCAATTTTTTCATTGAAAGTCGAATTGGAACGACCGTTTTTACGCTGTCGAAGTTCGTGATTACTGTCGTATGCACAGTTCCTATCACGTTCCATGCAGATACCGTGATAAAATGTCCAACCACGATGAATTTAAAGTTATTTTCTTCTGATATAAATTGTATGACTCGAGTAAAGGCACTGAATATTATGTGCATTTAAAGGGGAACCGCTCAATCCCATGGATTGCACCAAAGAATCATGAGATACTATTATTTATGTTGTTTACAATGTTAATCTATCTTTTGTTATCCATTGTTATTTTAATCCAGAAAGTAAATTTGTTGTGAGATTAGGCTTAACTGGAAGGTGCCCCTTTAACATTCACTCATACGAAGTCATTGATGAAAGACAAACATTTTCAGGGACAAAATACATGTACTCGTATATCATACACGTGTTATACGTGTACATAAAGTAAACTGTTGTACTATCCTGATTGGTGATGGGAAAGATACTGAATTTGTTTGATGAACAGCATGAAGAACATAGGTTGCCTTCAGAACTGAACTTGTATTTGGAGAAAAGTTATTTATATGAGAAGCTGCAACACACTGTCTTCATTTAGCTCGTACAGTCAAGCCATATGAAACATAAATCAGATAATATACAACTGTATCCACATTTTGTATTAAATAATAAAAGTAAAAACGTCAAGCAATGTTTTATTGGCCATCTTGGCATTATCATCAACCAGGGAAAACTTCTTCTGATATCATTTCTATGAAGCAACATTGTTCCTACAAGAAACTGAAATTATGAAACTACAATTAGTGAAGATTTTATTCTGACTGATGTAGCATCACATTACCTATCAGTCTCTTAGTATCTTTAAGTTTGATCAGAACATAGTTACTTTAATCCCAGTGAGCTTCTTTAAACCTAGGAGTAATACAGGTAACAAGGGTACCAAGGTTTGGAAACATCACAAATTACTGTGATTTTTTCCGCATTACACACATTGCAAGCATGCTTGAGTCGAAATCAAGGGAAGTGTTTTTGAAAGACACGAGGAAACACACATTGATTGTAAAAATGTAATAATTTTTGCAAGATTGTTTGCAAATAAGAGAAAATGCAGTCTCACACAATTGTCCATACAATTACAAATTCACGAAATAAAATTTAATTCATATACAGCTATGAACATAATCATGCTAAGTAGTACTGAGGTAATCATTATTAATGAACCTAATAAATACATTTCTATAACAGATATTTCATCGAAAATTCATTATTAAAAATCATCACATTTCTAGTGAAGATTAAAAAACGATTAAACATCAATTACAAAATATATGTACAATTCTGAAAAATAAGTAAAGTACAATAGATCTACCCAAATGATAACATAAAAGTAATCTGAAAAGTTTGTACCACTAGCTGCACAGAAGCTACTTTAAAATTTCTTATTGTTTGTGAACAATATAATTTTAACCATATGTAAGTAATTACAGCAACACGCAAAAACATTCTGTATTGCATGATAAAGCCATCCAGTATTTTTTTATTTATATATTGCAAGGCGCTGTGCTGTTTTTGTTATTGGTCCCATTGCACAAGGTAAAACATTAACATGCTGCAAAATAACTGAAGAGCTTCGTTAATGGTTAAGATTGTTCGATTTTAAATGTTGATCAAACAAGGATTGTAATTGTATTATGTAATTAATGACGGCACTTCATCTTTCAACGAACTGAAGTACTAGATTATGATGCCATGATGACATCACTGCGGCCTGTAAAATGCTGAAATACTCGACAATTGCTAGAACATTGGTCACTAGTTGTAACTTGCTGTTCAGACAAATATTTTGAAATAAAACAGTAACTTCTTCAACATGAATAAACAATGAACTAACTAGACAACATTTGGAGATGCCAACCTCTGCAATTTTTTTCTTTAAAATCGCCTGGTGTGTTCAGGATGAGATTCATTCGTGTGCAGGTACATCAGGGAAATTCACCACACCATAGCAGACCCAGAACAAGTGTAATAGCAGAGTAGCAGATCTAATCTTCTTTTACATCACTAAAACCCTGTTCGAGTTTGACCGGAACCAGGCATCAATCTGTTTGCCACAATACTGAACACTGAAAGACTGATGTATGTGACTTGTAACCCTGTGCCAGGTGATGAGATGTGATGTCAATCAGTTGGGACAACACCAATTGGTATTCATTCCCTGTTTGAACAGATAATATTTGACGCTCGGACAACTCTCTCAGATAATTGATAGTACCTACAGACTACCACTGCCCAACACCACAACCACACTAATGATCATTTGCCATGTTGAGTGGTAATACACTTATCTAGCCAGCTACATTGTCCATATGGGCCCTGGAAGGCTTGTACATGTATGTGCAAAATCATACTTTCTAGAGGCATCTCACACAACAAAAACGTATGATCTTAAAGTGTTGTGCAACATGATTACATTCCACGATGACGGTGCCAGTGGTGATGTGCTGGCAGAAGGCTATTTGAAATTACCATAAATGTTTGTATCCTTGTATCTTAAGGGCTCCATTATCACGGGTCAGAAGGTTACAAACTCACATGTGATTGCCCAAAACTATCATGTTGTGCTTTACGTAAAAGTTTTTTCAAAGTCTCTATTTTTCTGTACATTATTTTTCATGTCATGTGACCAGTTTGTTAACTCTTGTAAAGCGTTAAATATTTAATCTTTCAACTTGTAAGTGTGCCAACTTTGAAGATGCTAGCTTTTCCCCCCTGCAAGTTCTATTACTAATATACAGACATTAATTTACACATATATACAATACTTAACATTCTAACTGTGAACGTATTCGCACTGGTGCAGTTAATAAATATTTAAATATTCCAAAATTGGCTCTATATGTACAATTTAAGTATAAATAAACACAAAAGTTTAAGTACTGTCCAAAACAATGTTTCCATGGCAACTGAGTTAAGAAAAGTTGTACTCCGAACTTAAAAGGAAACATGCTCATAAACATAATCCTAAATTACGCTTTCCTAAACCCAATGTTTCTTGATGATTCAATTAGTTATACTGATTGAATAAAGTTAGGGCAAGATGGAAGTAGCCATTTTAATATGCAAATTAGGCTAATCAAATCATAACCACACTTTCCAAGGACTCATGGAAGTGGATGTGAAGGATCAAAGTTGACATAGTAGTGAAGGGTCAAAGTTGACATAGTAGTGAAGGGTTAAAGTTAACATTGGTAGTAAAGGGTTTAAATTGACAATGGTAGTGAAGGGTCAAATTTGACAATGGTAGTAAAGGGTAGTGAAAGGGTCAAAGTTGACAATTGTAGTGAAGGGTCAAAGTTGACAATGGTAGTAAAGGGTAGTGAAAGGGTCAAAGTTGACAATGGTAGTAAAGGGTAGTGAAAGGGTCAAAGTTGACAATGGTAGTGAAGGGTTAAAGTTAACATTGGTAGTAAAGGGTTTAAATTGACAATGGTAGTGAAGGGTCAAATTTGACAATGGTAGTAAAGGGTAGTGAAAGGGTCAAAGTTGACAATTGTAGTGAAGGGTCAAAGTTGACAATGGTAGTAAAGGGTAGTGAAAGGGTCAAAGTTGACAATGGTAGTAAAGGGTAGTGAAAGGGTCAACGTTAACAATGGTAGTAAAGGGTTTAAATTGGCAATGGTAGTGAAGGGTCAAATTTGACAATGGTAGTAAAGGGTAGTGAAGGGGTCAAAGTTGACATAGTAGTGAAAGGGTCAAAGTTGACAATGGTAGTAAAGGGTCAAATTTGACAATGGTAGTGAAGGGTCAAAGTTGACATTGGTAGTGAAGGGTCAAAGTTGACATTGGTAGTGAAGAGTCAAAGTTGACATTGGTAGTGAAGGGTCAAAGTTGACATTGGTAGTGAAGAGTCAAAGTTGACATTGGTAGTGAAGGGTCAAAGTTGACAATGGTAGTAAAGGGTTTAAATTGACAATGGTAGTGAAGGATCAAATTTGACAATGGTAGTGAAGGGTTAAATTGAAAATGGTAGTGAAGGGTCAAAGTTGACATTGGTAGTGAAGGGTCAAAGTTGACAATGGTAGTGAAGGGTTAAAGTTGACGATGGTAGTGAAGGGTCAAAGTTGAAAATGGTAGTGAAGGGTTAAAGTTGACGATGGTAGTGAAGGGTCAAAGTTGAAAATGGTAGTGAAGGGTTAAAGTTGACGATGGTAGTGAAGGGTCAAAGTTGACAATGGTAGTGTAGGGTCAAAGTTGACAATGGTAGTGTAGGGTCAAAGTTGAAAATGGTAGTAAAGGGTTAAAATTGACAATGGTAGTGAAGGGTCAGAGTTGACATTGGTAGTGTAGGGTCAAAGTTGAAAATGGTAGTGAAGGGTTAAAGTTGACAATGGTAGTGAAGGGTCAAAGTTGACAATGGTAGTGAAGGGTCAAAGTTGACAATGGTAGTGTAGGGTCAAAGTTGAAAATGGTAGTGAAGGGTTAAAGTTGACAATGGTAGTGTAGGGTCAAAGTTGACAATGGTAGTAAAGGGTTTAAATTGACAATGGTAGTGAAGGATCAAATTTGACAATGGTAGTGAAGGGTTAAATTGAAAATGGTAGTGAAGGGTCAAAGTTGACATTGGTAGTGAAGGGTCAAAGTTGACAACGGTAGTGAAGGGTTAAAGTTGACGATGGTAGTGAAGGGTCAAAGTTGAGAATGGTAGTGAAGGGTTAAAGTTGACGATGGTAGTGAAGGGTCAAAGTTGAAAATGGTAGTGAAGGGTTAAAGTTGACGATGGTAGTGAAGGGTCAAAGTTGACAATGGTAGTGTAGGGTCAAAGTTGAAAATGGTAGTAAAGGGTTAAAGTTGACAATGGTAGTGAAGGGTCAGAGTTGACATTGGTAGTGTAGGGTCAAAGTTGAAAATGGTAGTGAAGGGTTAAAGTTGACAATGGTAGTGAAGGGTCAAAGTTGACAATGGTAGTGTAGGGTTAAAGTTGACAATGGTAGTGTAGGGTCAAAGTTGAAAATGGTAGTGAAGGGTTAAAGTTGACAATGGTAGTGTAGGGTCAAAGTTGACAATGGTAGTAAAGGGTTTAAATTGACAATGGTAGTGAAGGATCAAATTTGACAATGGTAGTGAAGGGTTAAATTGAAAATGGTAGTGAAGGGTCAAAGTTGACATTGGTAGTGAAGGGTCAAAGTTGACAACGGTAGTGAAGGGTTAAAGTTGACGATGGTAGTGAAGGGTCAAAGTTGAAAATGGTAGTGAAGGGTTAAAGTTGACGATGGTAGTGAAGGGTCAAAGTTGACAATGGTAGTGTAGGGTCAAAGTTGACAATGGTAGTGTAGGGTCAAAGTTGAAAATGGTAGTAAAGGGTTAAAGTTGACAATGGTAGTGAAGGGTCAGAGTTGACAATGGTAGTGTAGGGTCAAAGTTGAAAATGGTAGTGAAGGGTTAAAGTTGACAATGGTAGTGAAGGGTCAAAGTTGACAATGGTAGTGTAGGGTCAAAGTTGACAATGGTAGTGTAGGGTCAAAGTTGACAATGGTAGTGTAGGGTCAAAGTTGACAATGGTAGTGTAGGGTCAAAGTTGACAATGGTAGTGTAGGGTCAAAGTTGAAAATGGTAGTGAAGGGTTAAAGTTGACAATGGTAGTGAAGGGTCAAAGTTGACAATGGTAGTGAAGGGTCAAGGGTCAAAGTTGACAATAGTAGTGAAATGGTCAAAGTTGACAATAGTAGTGAGGGATTTAAATTGACAGCTTCTCATATGACATTGACAGAATAGTTTATATGTCACAGTTTTCTTCCAGTTGTGGATGTTTCACCTTGTGTTAATAACGCCACATACTAATAAACAGAGTATAAACAGAATATGATTAACAACAGTGTGACTCGCAGCTTCATAGAAACACGGTATGTCAATATCATTGATGACGGGACACTTGTGTTCTTGTGCCAAACTTGTATGGTCATCTGTATGGGCGCATGTACCATTGATGATGCGAAAAGCTCCAGTTGCTGATATTCTGAAATTATGAGAATGAAGAGTAGTTAGTGCTTTTTCTGGAATAATACAAACATTTCAGAGGTGACTACAAAACTGATAAAAGAAAGTCGATCCTACTGCAAAAAAATTAATTTTACTCTGCACTTAATTTTTGCTTATTTACAAGTTTAAGTTTATTTTCACTGATATTTGATGAGTTGAATTTAAAATATATGAAAATCAAAGAAAGCTTAGAAAGAACTCCCATGTGCTGAGAGTATTGGAGACACATTAAATATAATTCGAAATTACTTAGCTGAAAACTAATTATGCAAATCAGAAAATTAATATGACCAGATTTGAGTGTAAAACTAATGAGGTCTGCGCAATGTAACAGAAAATCTATGTCTCCAAGTTTAATTGAAATGTGATTAGAACCAAAAAATTATGAATTATTATGCTTATTAGGGAATTAATATGAACAGATTTTTACCCCAAACTAATTAGGTTTGTACATTGTCCTAGAGCATCTTTATACTAAGTTTCATTGAAATGGAATAATTAGTACCGTGAAAACTCCAAAATTTCGACCCCTCTAAAAATTCGTCCGCCTATTTATTTGCCGGTTTCTGTGTTTTATTTACCTACAAATTTTCGACTCCACTAAAAATTGCCGACTCATTCTTATTCGAAAATTGCGACCAGTTTTAGTTTTCCCCCAAACGAAAAAAACACACGATGTGAGCGTTCAAACGGGACCTTCCTCGAAGGCATGAATCCGGGTTTCTGATTGACTGAGAGATTTTTATTTTATTGGTAACGAAAATATATTCTAAATAAACGAAGTTTGAAATAAAAACGAACACAAAAATCTCGGCATGCTGCGTTTCTGAATTGTTGATTATTACTGTACTCAGTAGTGATTATAATAATATACACAAAATAAATTTGTTGAATGGTTATGAAATACAAATAAAAGTCAACTTAGTTTCATCGTAAGCGAATGATTCCGGTCTCGTATAAACGTTTGATGCTGTAGGATATCCGCCATGTTCTCTTAGGTCAAATAGGTCAAATCGCTAATTAACCAATCAAAAAGCTGGATGATGCCAACGTGTTCAAATTACCATAGCTTATTTAAATATGTTAATGTTATTGAACGCAATGCGGAAGAGATTGGTGTTGTAGTACGATATTTTGGCTTGGATTTTGATGCGAAAACGGCATGATTTTTTTTAAATAAAAAAATTAGTTGTTTTTAAAAAATAAACTGGTCATCTGAAGAATAATTTAACATTGTTCACAGTGATAACAGCTCATTCTCGAAAGGAAGCTTACCCGCTCACGCTAGTCACGATAAAAATCATACACGTGTACTCTTGAATAGACAAACGTCAATGACTACGGTAAAACTTAGACTCTATTTTAGCCGGCAGGATTGATTGAAATGTCCGAAAAATGACGCCAAAATACACCTTAAAAGTCCCATTTTATTTTCTTAAATCCCATTTTATTTTTTAATCCAAGGGCGAATTTACGGCAGAATTTGGTCCCTCAAATAAGGGACACGTGAGCTTTGATTCTAACCGGATACATTGCACTGGGTCGGGGAGATAGTTTGCTAAACTTCCATGCATCTTTTGTCCAATGGGTACCTGTACTTCGAACATTCGCAAGTTTTTCTAGGTAGTGCGAGACAGCTTTGTCTTTTGACCTATTAGTTTTGTGCTGACCTCTTCTCCGCGTCTTGATGTTTTGTTTTGCTTGTCATAATACTCACTGATTGATGACTTTGTTTAGATTTTGAGTTACAACTCGGCCACGACCTTTGCTTTTACCGTGAAACATGAGGAAGTTTACGTCAATTGACGGACATTGCATTTTTTAAAAACTAATGAAGCACACTGTCTATCATCCCCATTTTTTCATTTGCTGATTTCTATTCTGAAAAATTCGACCGTCCGAAAATGCACCTTAATTTTGACTATAAAAACACGTCACATATCGAACACCAATTATTTAAAACCGGTCGAAATTTTGGAGTTTTTACGGTACTTTAGATATCAGTGTGAAAGCTTAAAATTGGTTAATTATGCAAATTAGGTAATTAATATGTACAGATTTTAACCCACAATTATTCAGGTCTGTCTATTGTCCTACAGCATCCATGTACATTCATTGATATGTGATGTATAGTACCTGAGATATCAGTGTGAAAGTTGGTTAATTATGCAAATTAGGTGATTAATATGCACAAATATTTACCGGAAACTAATTGGGTCTGCATAATTCTAGATTCATTGAAATGTGATGATTAGTACTTTAGATATCAGTAGAAAAGCTGAAAATTAATTATGCAAATTAGGTAATTAATATGCACAATTATTTACCCTAAAACTAATCAGGTCTCTGCATAGTCCTAAAGGATCTATGTACCAAGTTTCATTGAAATGCGATGATTAGTACTTGAGATACCTGTGGAAAAGCTGAAAATTAACTAATTATGCAAATTAGGTGATTAATATGCACAAATATTTATCGAAAACAATCAATCTCTGCATAGTCCTTGAGTATGTAAGTACCAAGTTTCATTGAAATGTAATGCTAACTACTTATATCAAATTCTGAAAATTAATTAATTATGCAAATTAGGTAATTAATATGTACTGATATTACCATAAAAACTATCAGGTCTGTGCAGTGTCGTATGACATCTATGTACCAAGTTTCATTGAAATGTGATGATTAGTACTTGAGATATCAGTGGAAAAACCGAAAATTGACTAATCATTATGCAAATTAGGTAATTAGTATCCACGGATTATTACCAAAAACTAATCAAAACCTAGCATTAGTTCAGAGCATCTATGTACCAAGTTTCATCAAAATCCAATGAGTGGTTGTTTAGATATCAGTGGAACAGTCATGGAACCACTAAAAAATAGCTAATTATCATGCAAATTAGGTAATTAATATGCACGGATTTTTACCAAAAATTAATCAAATCTGCGCATATGTTCAGAGCATCTATGTACCAAGTTTCATCAAAATCCAATGAGTGGTTCTTTAGATATCAGTGGAACAGTCATAGAACAGCTAAAAATTAGCTAATTATCATGCAAATTAGGTAATTAACGAGCATGGATTTTTACCAAAACCTAATCAAATCTGCGCATTGGCCCAGAGCATCTATGCACCAAGTTTCATCAAAAACCGATGTATGGTTCTTGAGATAGCAGTGGAACAGTCGGACACACATACACACACACACACATACACACATACACACATACACACACACATACAGACACACTAACTGCAAAGACTCCCATTTTGTGCTTCGCACATGGGAGTCAAAAAGATATTTTCACTGCATTTTATTATCACTGATTAATCCCTTTAGTTAAAGTAGCAAATTAAAATAATATTTCCAAGTGAAAATAGAATATTTTACAGTAAATTTTTGCAACTAGACATCAATCTAGATATAATGAAATACCTTTACCATCAATACCAACAAAACAACATTTTGGGTTACTACACTACCTAAATAACAACATATCAAGTCATTGTAACCCTTTAATTAATATGAGTGCACATGTCTCAAGATGTCAATAAATGCTCACCAGCACATAATACATTAGTAATCATATTTGATAATAGGTTCATGAAGTTCACAATTGATTAAATATCTGTAAAATCACTGGTATTTGCACAATTTTGATATTTGTTTGTACTCATTGCATTATTATAATTACCACGGTAACAGATATTAGGATGGATTTCACTTATTTGTAAAAATAGCATAATTAAAACAAAGCGAACACTTAACGACTTGATACAGTTTTCGCTGTCCTATGGCAGAAGTACCCAAGCTAGTGTTAGCTGTACGAAAAGGGGCTGGGAAAGTCGTATCCATTCTATAAAGTTTTTATCATATACCTTATAGGGCACATTAAAATACATTTCAGTGTTTTGAACTACTGGTTTTTTCACTTTATAATAACTTGGTTATTAATCTTATTTCTAACACTTATTGAAATGTGCACAGTGCAGATTGATTCCTTTGCTTGACATAACAACATCAACATTTAACATACTCTTTCAAACTAGAACCGCTGATAGAATCACGACCATAACACGCAATTCCTTGAATGTGTTTATATATTCAGCTAGTTGTGTTAATGTGATCAATGTTTCATAAAGGCAAGTCCCACAACATATTAGCAAAATTCTGCATGGTCAAGATGAATACAGACTAGTTACAAATGTCATCTCCAGTAACGCAATGTACCAGTAACTGGATAAAACCAGTTGGAAGTCTGCAACGCTCTGAATCTATAAAAGGAATATGTTTGTCCAAATATGGCCAAATCAAGTGTGATATGTAAATTATTGCATGGCTCCCCTATCAGGTTTCTCATAGCTTTATGTGGCCGAACGATACAAAGTATATATATTTTTTTTTTAAATAATATTTTTTTTTCGTTTCAATAATACATAGTGGCATAAGGAAGAAATTAAGAGAAAGAAAATAAAAAAAAAAATAATTTTATCAGGTATAACAACTAGATATATTATAATTTACAAGTACAAGTAAACAGAGTTGATGCAGTGAATGACATCGCCCTTACCAATATCTACATCATTTTTCATTCACGCATCACTTCAACAATCGTCTCAACAAAAGAGTGAAACATGTACAGACTTACATCTAATGTATTTACGTAAACGATTGAGATCATGTTTTTATGTTATGGTCTACTTACCTGTTTGTTATTCTACAGTTAAAATTGAAGAAGTTACTTTCAGAGTCATTCCTCCAGTTTTCAATAACCAGTAGAAAAAGATTAGTTTTTGGCAAAGCTGTCAGATAGTAGAAACCAGATTTGCAAGCGCCAGTGACGTTGCCAGTGATCATACCACTTGGCCCTAAAACACAATATCAAGACATATGAAGTATAAAAAAGGATTATTTAAAATTAATTCCAAATTTAACAATAGTCTTTTAAATGAGAAGGTACATAGGTCTGATCTATGAGAGGCAGAATACGAGAGCAATCTACTGAAAAAAATCGCCTACTCTATAAAATTTCAACTATCTAATTATTTTGCAGATTTTCATAATTTATTGGCTTCGAAAATTTTATCAAACAGTGAATAGCATTGTTTTTAGTTTTCTAACATTTTTTTCTACCTGAGATTTGTCTTTTTGAACCACAATTATAAAGTAAAAGAAATAAATCTTATTGTAAGTTGGTAGTTTGATATATTTTATGTAATTTAAATCTGATGAATTACTTAAATATCAGAAAAAATTCTTAATTTATGCAAATTAGGGAATTAATCTGCCTGAATTTCAAAACTGGATTAATTAAAAATGCACATCTACCTGTATATATACATGTATGTACTAGTTTCATTAAATAATATACACGGTTACAACCCAAAAGTAATTATGTTTATGGATTATCCGAGAGCACCTACATACCATGTTTATTAAAACCATTTTAGCACTGAATTTTTCAGCAAAAACACCTCAATGGTACAACAGATATAAATACGCCTGGTCATTATTCTAATTGCTAATTACCTCATAAATATGCATGAGGTGATAAAGACGCAACTCAAACCAATGCTATTATAAAAATCATGGCCATTTCTAGCAACAAAAACTAAATAGTTACCAATAAATTTGGTAACTTGTTTTAGACACAATAGAGAATGACTGAATTTCTGATATAACCATTGCACGCTTCACTCTGATGTCACATGAAGAGTGCCCTCAATATAAACTACTGTAAAACACTTTATTTTCGATTGGAATTAATTTTCGCCATTTTCGCTGAAGGAATGATTCAGTGAAAATAAAATTCTGCAAATATACCTCTTTTCCTATATTTTGCATTCAACTCGTCAAAAATCAGTGAAAATAAATTCCACACAAAACACCCAAAGATTCTTTTCAGGGAAAATGAAATCGAGCTAAAATAAAGTATTTTACAATACATTGAGCACAAATGATTGGTATTTTTACCTAATGCAGAGCTATTTGCTTGGTACCCTACTACATCCTGTATACAACCAAAGTTATTAGAGAATGATGGGATTGGTCCCTTTGTACGGAAATAATCATCCAACTCTTCTGGTGTTTTAGCAATACCATCCAATGTTACCTGGAAATAAAGAGAAACCATGTAATGAGCATCATTGTTTGTGCTGTCAGCATTTATTCATACATATTTTTGTGTTATTTTTTAATTTTCACAAACCTTTCATTTCTCATTAGTTACAGATCTTGATCAACATTTTAAAAATGAATTGCAAGTTTTGAGAAAGGTGAAACATACTGTCTCTGGTGTTGAAACAAGATTACTGTTCGAGACTCACTGGGAAAATATAATTCAGCGATGCCACCGGTCTACAATGTTGTCTAACATGCAAATAGAACTCACAAAAAAATATGGATTATTATGTCGAAAATTTATTAATCATTATGGTATAGGTAATTAATATTGCAGATTTTTACCCAAAACTAATCAAATCTGCGCATTAGTTTGGAGCATCTATGTGCCAAGTTACATCAAAATCCAATGAGTGGGTCTTTGGATATCAGTGGAACAGTCATGGAACAGCTAAAAATCAGCTAATTATCATGCAAATTAGGTAATTAATATGCATGGATTTTTACCAAAACCTAATTAAATCTGCGCATTGGCCCAGAGCATCTATGCACCAAGTTTCATCAAAAATCTGTATGGTTCTTGAGATATCAGTGGAACAGACACACACACACACACAGACAGACACACTAACTGCAAAAACTCCCTTTTTGTGCTTCGCACACGGGAGTCAAAGAGTGTAGAAATACATTCCACCAGTTTTATATGTGTACCAGATTACAAACATATGTCAATCGTTTTAGCAATATTTCCTCTAGTAATGTAGTAATTTCAGTTTTTTATTGTTACATTTCATTTTGTGTTCAGTGGACTTTACCAACTATGTATTGTGTTTGTTTCAAATAAAACATCTTGTATCTTGCCCAATCTTATAAAATCTCAGACAACTCTACTATTTTATTGTCAGAGTATTTACTTACTTTTGGTGAATATGGTGACACGCTACATGAACCTTGGAAATCAATCTGTTCTTTACGTTCAAAGAAACCATGTTTATAGATGAGTTCATGCATCACTTCTCCTTCTTTCTTTCCCAGTGACACTCTCTTATACTGTCTCTCATCCAAGTCACTCGCATGTATGAATTCAGGATCAGTCACCAAGTTAGCAAAGTTATCAAACAAGTAACATCTGATGAAATAAAGAAATATTATTTGAAAAATAACAATTTGAAAGTTTTTTCAACTTATTTACAGGAAATTCAATACCACTTTTGTTAAAGACAGCTCCGGGCAACCAATGTTAATTTGCTATGATTTATGACAAAAAACTATGCATTTTACCCATTGTTTTGAATTTTATATCTAACATGACATAGTGCAACGAGTTTGGGATAAAACCGACGACAACACTGTTAACAATGAATTCCTATTTTTGTGTTATAAGTAATAGACATGTACTAATTACTAACAGGCAACCGCAGCAAACTTCAAAGAGAATAAAATCAATAAGGATTTAAATAACATTTTATTGGATTTTGTACATGACTATTGTAACTATTAAAGTTGTCCTGGAATATTTAACATTGTAGTTCAACAAAATCACATTCAAATGTCATGCAAACCTTTACTTTTAAGGAAATCAATTACTCAAGAGCAATTCAATCATGCAAAATTTCACCCATGTGAGCTAAAAAACTTTTTTTTAATTTTTTTTTTCAACACATGCACACTGTGTAGCAAAATTATTCGAAATCCACCGATGGCTAGCTTCTTATAGAAGAGCTATTTTTCATTCTAATAATTTCTCACATTGATGAAATCACTGCAGTTTTAGCATACTAATAAGCCACCAAAGATATCTGGGGAGAACAATGATGTCTTATTCAAACACATATTTTCTGTATAAGGAACTTAGCAATTTCTACAGTACATTACCGAGTCTGACACATGTCTTCCCCATTTGGACATCGATATGTCTGCCTACAAGAACGCTCCCCATCACTCGACTGCATGCTCAAATATACATTATTATGGAAGTCCTTATACAGGATATCCAGTGCTGTCACTGCCTCTACTTTCTCTGAAGCACATCGTCTTCTCAGCTGCATGTAGCCTGGTGCTTCACTATGGTAACAATGACCTGAAACCGAATAGAAACATTAGAATATATGTACATGTTGATTAAGTAGAACGGCGCTAGTACACCTAGGTTAGTTAGAGGACGCTAGTACACGTACACGTACACATACACATGCAGGTTAGAGGGCGCTAGTACACATACACATGCAGGTTAGTTAGAGGGCGCTAGTACACCTACATATGTAGGTTAGTTAGAGGGCGCTAGTACACATACACATGCAGGTTAGTTAGAGGGCGCTAGTACACATACACCTACATATGTAGGTTAGTTAGAGGGCGCTAGTACACATACACATGCAGGTTAGTTAGAGGGCGCTAATGCACATACACATGGAGGTTAGTTAGAGGGCGCTAGTACACATACACATGCAGGTTAGCTAGAGGGCGCTAGTACACATACACATGCATGTTAGTTAGAGGGCGCTAGTACACATACACATGCAGGTTAGTTAGAGGGCGCTAGTACACATACACCTACATATGTAGGTTAGTTAGAGGGCGCTAGTACACCTACACATGCAGGTTAGTTAGAGGGCGCTAATGCACATACACATGCAGGTTAGTTAGAGGGCGCTAGTACACATACACATGCAAGTTAGCTAGAGGGCGCTAGTACTCATACACATGCAGGTTAGTTAGAGGGCGCTAGCACACATACACATGCAGGTTAGTTAGAGGGCGCTAGTACACATACACATGCAGGTTAGCTAGAGGGCGCTAGTACACATACACATGCAGGTTAGCTAGAGGGCGCTAGTACACATACACATGCAGGTTAGTTAGAGGGCGCTAGTACACATACACCTACACATGCAGTTTAGTTAGAGGGCGCTAGTACACATACACATGCAAGTTAGCTAGAGGGCGCTAGTACTCATACACATGCAGGTTAGTTAGAGGGCGCTAGCACACATACACATGCAGGTTAGTTAGAGGGCGCTAGTACACATACACATGCAGGTTAGCTAGAGGGCGCTAGTACACATACACATGCAGGTTAGTTAGAGGGCGCTAGTACACATACACATGCAGGTTAGTTAGAGGGCGCTAATACACATACACATGCAGGTTAGTTAGAGGGCGCTAGTACACATACACCTACACATGCAGTTTAGTTAGAGGGCGCTAATACACATACACATGCAGGTTAGTTAGAGGGTGCTAGTACACATACACATGCAGGTTAGTTAGAGGGCGCTAGTACACATACACATGCAGGTTAGCTAGAGGGCGCTAGTACACCTACACATGCAGGTTAGCTAGAGGGCACTAGTACACATACACATGCAGGTTAGTTAGAGGGCGCTAGTACACATACACATGCAGGTTAGAGGGCGCTAGTACACCTACACATGTAGGTTAGTTAGAGGGCGCTAGTACACCTATCCTCGGGGCGGAGCTACGTCACAAGACGTTCTACGTTGCTACGGCGCGCACCACTGTACATGCATTTCTATGGGCTCTGTGCGCGCTGCTGTGGAACGCCAGTCGAGCTGGTGAAAATTCGAGAAAACAATACAAACTCAACTTTGAAGTAATCCTGAACAACCAAATTTATATATGTTACATACGTAGGGCTAATCTTGTTACACTGTTCAGAGGAATCTCAACAATCATCCCAAAGTACCGTTTTCTGCGAGTTTTGGGCCTTTGTTTTATCGTGCACCAGTCAAAGGTTTGAAACAACAGAGGCATATTTTGACCATTGAGGTTTATTGATTTATTCATAAAGAAAATAGAAGGTGCTTTATTCTACCTCAATTTTGATTTGTTTCATATCTGTTACCATATGTTTGGTTTTTTCCTGAGTCACAACTCATTGCTTTCAACACATTGCTTGTTGAAAATCTCCATAGATAGCCACCAAAATATGTATACGTTCATTGCGAAATTGCGCATTATGCATAAAAAGAAACATGAAAACAGGACGAACAAAGGTCATCAACACTTTGCATAGGATTCAACAAACGTGAATGTACATTTTTGGTATTTCCATGCTTAAAACAGGGTGGTTGTCGCGCAGCCCGTGTTCGAATTTCATGTTAATAGACAATTTTTATTTTACACGTCTTGTATACGTCGCTCCGAGTTCCATATCGAATAGGACGCGGCATGATGACTGTAGCCTTTAATAATATGCCACACATATTTAATGATGGTAAATTTTGCTGAAGTGAGTGTATCTCAACGCCATCTTCTCTCTGGAAAATTGGCATTTTGACATTAAACAATCAAAAAAAGTAATTCAAGTTGAAAATTAAATCATTTGATTTCCGATATATCTCTTTCACACATTATGCGAGATATCACAGTGAAGAGAAAATCACCTATTGCGTCTACTTTTCCAAATTTTACATTACAGCGTATGGGGTTTTTAATTTTGGCCTAAAAGGTGCAAATTACTCACCTGATAAACATTCTTCATAAGATTCACAAACACATCCTCCTGGTTTAAGACCTTCAACCATATCACACTCTTCTTGAGTTCTCAAAGGCATTCCTTCAAATATAGCTTGTGATATACTAATAATCTTGCCAACACCTGCTGCATCCATGTACGCTGTGGATATGGCTGTCTTTTCTGGGTTGGTCATGGTGCGATGATACCATGGACGCCTAATATAACAATAAATCAATAATTTAAAATAGTTATTGCTAAAAAAAATTATTTGGTCACAGCTGCTTGTTTTTCTCAAATTATGTTTGTACAAGTAGTGTAGAAACAAACATACAATAAGTCCAATCAAAATGATATGCAAATGATATGCAAATTTGCTAATCAATATGCATACTTATATTAGGTTTATTTAATCTTTTCACCACCAGACTTTCTCATCCAAATATTTCTGTAATTTGTTCTTATATTTCTGGAAAAATTTAAGTAAATTTTCAGTTTTTACTCAAAAAACTCGACTATTTTTGTCACAATCTTCTGAAGGAAAGTGCAGACTATAAACGGAACTGTTTTGAATTGTTGGTAAAAATGTTAAACAATAATGAACCTCCCACAGCACATATTGGATCAATATTGTTGTTATAAATCCTCACAATGAGATTTAAGCAAATTAGGAGGCTTTTGTTGAAAAAAACGTCCAATAGAAATTGTGCTAGAACAGTAAATATTTTTGTTTTCAGCATGAGAAAAAGAAAGATTCTGTCTGATGATTGGCTGAGTTTGTTTACTCAATTCTAAACAGCTGCACAATGAGGACAGCTGTCCGTCAGTGATCACAATTTTTTCTGGCAATTAATGAGAAAAAACACACATTACAACTTACTTTGTCGGGTCGTATGTTCTTCTTGATCGATGACCTGGATACGTACGAAATACACCACTACGACAACCAATATATGTCCATTTCACATCATCCAGCAAGTCAAACTTACGAGTTTTCCATATTTCTTCAATTTGCGAAGTTATCAGTACATCAGCTCTGCAACAAAGATTTGTTTAAGTTTGTTAAGTGTTTTCTAAAATATGAAATATGTTCTGGTCTAAAAAGGTTACAAGTTTGAATATCATTGTAACATTTTAAATATTTTAGTGTCAGGTGACATTTCTGGACATCTCTGTGTATCTCTGTCTTTCAAGACTTTTTTTTTCTTAGACGCTAACTGCAGGTGTATGTGCAAACCAGTATTCTAAACATAATCCTCCATGTCTGGAAGGCTGTACTCTACTGTAATTTATATTGCTGAGTGTCAGCTTTGGGGGTGGGACCCAGAACCTCCCTGATTCCTATTGCCCAGGTTCGAGCATAGGCAATAAGATATTTGAACAGCTATTATTTTTTATTTAGAAGAGAATGGAAAACTGAATTGCTGAGAGACAACTTTTGAAAACATAGGGGGTCTCAACATGTAACATATAATTCTAGGGAGTCTCATTGAAAATGAACATATTCAATGTGCCCAGAGTGTATCAATGAATAATTTTTAGTGTACCTAGGGTTTCTCATGAATAGGAGACAACATGTGACAAGTTTACTGTAACTCTTCCTGACTCCTGTTTGTCTCTCCTAATTAAAATAGTTCACAACAGAGGTGTATTATTGTATGCAGAATCTAGTAGCTTCGCGATATTAAGTCGCTTTTGCGGTAAGTGGGTTTCGTATTAGGTGGCTTTCGCAGGAAGTAGGGCTTTGTCGCAGTAACTGGTCCTTTCATCGTTGTTGAGAATTAAAGTTTTATCTTTCTGGTAAATATTCTGGGAATACCATCCTTAGAAGCTGTTAATTTGCCCTTATGTTTTGTGCAGTACTGGGATTCTGACAAACACACTAGAATCAACAAATAATAAGCATTATGTATTTCATAAAGTTTAATGAAATGTAATTCATAGCAGCTTGGTATCAATAAGACATCTCTGGATGGGTGTGTCCATTCATCTCTGAGGCAAATGAAATTAGATAAATATGCTCATGAATTGTTGGTTATGAAATCATTTTTTTTTTTTTACTGTCAATGATGAACTCTTAGTAAGGCCAACAAACAACAACTTTATGTTGCCCTCAAGTCGTAAAATTGAAAAAGTGAGTCGATCAGTCAAATTTTTTTTTTTTAAACTCGTGAAAACTAAGGGTATCGTAAATAGCCGAGGTATATTGGAAAAATAAACCTGACCCTATATTTCATATTTTTCGGTCGGTCGCTGAGGGCAAAAAAAAACATTTTTTTTTTGGTCTAATGCAGCAAACAGCAAACTAAAAATCCTATTGCCATGGCAGTCATTTTGCAAGGCCATTTTTTGGGTGTAAACTACTTTAGGGTTTAAAACTAATTATTATGCATGAAAGCAGCTGGAGCTTATCTCAAGTTCAAGTTCATATTTAGTAATGATTTCCTACCTAATATTCTTCTCGTATATACTGTTAGGGCAGTCTTTGGCAGTCTCGTTGCCATTCATAAACAGGTGAGCTGTCACAGTTTTGTTTGCCAAGTCTTCATCGAAAAGATACGAGTTGGGATCGCAATAACATTTTGGTGCCAACATGAAGGAGGAATGGAGATACGTCACTCGTAATTGTGGATACTTCGGTAAATTATATTCAACCTTCATCTTTTCGAACAATCCTGCAAGAGAGAAAAGGTAAAATAATCATTGGTAGCGTTGTGGTTCTGTACCAGACGACAGACCCAGTCAAAACCTGGAACAGCTGCATTATTTAAAACAAAATGGCCACCAGTTGGCTATTTTGAATCAAAATCCCATAATGTACATACCAAGTTTGAACAAAAACCATGAATACACAACTGACATACAATTCTGGAATGGCAGAAATGCTTGATTTTTAATGAAAATGTACCAATGAAATGACTGTCGTTCGGCCATCTTGGAACTGATCATAAAACAATTTGAGATCCATATGTATCTCAAGATGTATGATGTATGTGTGAAGTTTGAATATGATTGGTCAAGCCATGTCCATCACAAAGGTGGAGGATGCACGCACAGAGGTCAATGCATCTTAAAAAGTCAGGAGAAATAACAGTCACATTCAATGTATGAAACTAATACCTAACACAACAATGTTTAGCTGTGTTTTCACAACAACAATTTGTATTAATTATATACAAGTTTTTTCATCTCATATCACAGAGCAACATTTTGAGATTAAAATTCAAATTAAAAGAGAATGATCTTTGGCTTTCAGGTTTTGGCTATAGTAGAATTCGTACCTGGAAGTTTTTGTCTAGCAAGTTCAGAGTCATATTTTATAATAAGATTAAAGATGGATGTCGGCAGAGTCTTACGAAGACTCTCCTCTGGTTCATGAGTTCTTCTGAATTCCTGCAATAAATGACATTATTGTAAATGAACATATTAAGTGAAATTCCATATACACTGACTAGATATTAGTTAATCACTGTATTACTAGGCACAACGTAATATTCTTAAATTATTTTTTTTACTATTTAATTCCTATCCCTAATAAGAATTACTTCTTGATACAGCAGTTGATCAAGTTATGTACAATGAAAATTAGCTAAATGTTATTTGTCATGGTTACTGTTATAATGAAGTGTCAGCTTATGTACTTATTGTCATGGAGAAAGTACCAAAGCAATTAACCCAGTAGTTTTCAAGAAGCAGTTGATATCAATTTTTAAATAATATCCACTACAAAGTGAAAACAGAACGACCAAAAAATACACTAAAATACAGATCTAACAATATAGTTATGAAATGATCAATTCTGATATAGGTATATCCATGGTATTAAACTAAACATCAATTATCAAAGCAATTGGGCTGATAGTTTTCAAGAAGTCAAAAATACAAGTTTTTAACAAGAATATTTATTGAAACTGAGCATTGATGATATCAAGCATGAAATGAATAGACATATTTAAAAGCGATCAGGTTAGTAGTTTTCAAGAAAAAGTCATTTACAGCAAACGTTGATGTGGATGAATGCCATTGACAACATACAATCACATATTATATGAACACCTCCACTTGTTCATCTTTGATGACAGAGCAACTAATAAATAAAACTGACTTACCGAATCAGACTCTGCTAAATTGAATGCAAACGCATAAACTGAAGCATTCAGTGCTGTGTAGTAGTATGTGGCTGGCTGCTGTAGTAACTTAACACCATCAGCAAAATCACCCTGCAATAAAACAGATATATGCGACAAATCCAAATATTACATTGTATGGTACACAGACAGTGGTGCACCAACAGGAACCTACAGTACAGCTATTGTATAAGATTTGGCTTTATTGGATAAAAGTTCACAACAATGTGGTATCAGCACTGTTAGCATTCACATGGCTTTACTTCAATTCAGCATCACTTGTAGCAAAATTACAGATTGTATAATATTTTGTGATCAAATTATACTAGTATTAGTACACTATTATAATTGAATTGGAGATTCACAATGGAATGCATGACAGATGAAAAAAGTTTCATAGAAAAATATGTCTATTTATTGTTTTAGTATACCAGGTACATTCGTTTTTAGCATTTTCAAAAAAACATGCTTTGGACCATGGTTGGTAGGATTGTTAGAATAGAAAGACTACTAAAATATAATTATTTAAGTTCTGAGAGAAATGTAGCTAAAATTTTGCACAGGGAATGAAGAAAGGTGATGCAAACTTGATATACATCAATATGACCATATTTAGTAATGAAATACCATATAAGGTCTGAAAAATCATCCTCCATACATGTAGGTGGTGTAACATGACGAGTTGACAAAAAATATAAAATTACTAGCTTTTTGTCGTTAATTTTATTAAATATACATGTAAGTGCTGAGGCTAATAAAATAACTCAAACGCAATGTTGTCACAACATATAGAGCCAGATCAAACAGTTGCTTTTTTGTTTAAACAGACTGAAAAGGGATAATTAATATGCAAATTAGCTAATTAATATGCATGAACATGGTCCTAAAACTAATCACATCTGCATATTACCTTAAGGTACCTATGAACTAAATTTGATCAAAATCTACTCAGAAATTTTTGAGTTTTTGCTTACACAGACAAACACACAGCCAGACACACCAAACTCATTAAAAATGTAAACAAATTATGTCACAGTGAGACTGCCAATAAACACAAGATATATAATCGTATTTGGATGTGAATATAGCACATGAAGTATTTGCATACTAACCTTTGGTAAACCTCTATAAGCATCTTCAATTGTTTTAGACCCACTTTCTCCTCTTCTCATTGCAGCCTCTACTTCAGCAAATGCTGCAGGTTTACCATCTCTTTGTTCCAGTTTGGAGATTGGAATAAAGATTGGATCATCCACTAACTGAAAAAAAAAGAAATGCATCATCATTAGTTCAACATACTGATTTTTAAACATATGCCCTCATGAGTTCAATATACTGATTCTTTTGTTTTTAAACTACATGATGCTATTGTTTTTAAGTAGCATACACCATCATAGGTTCAACATACCAAGTCTTTTGTTTCAAGTAGTTAAAAGGGAAACAAAACTACAACTGAAAAATAGGCCTATATTGTTTGATGCCATTTTGAGTTATTTTGTCTAGAATTCATGCCTAAATTTACATTTGTGCAGTGTATTTTTCAGTCTGTGTATTGAGGCCAAACAATTGAACCAGCGAACATATGCTAACCCCTTAAAAGAACTGTATTCAAAGTGAAAGATCGATCCCTCATAGAATATGGTATTATAAGTTTGGATGTATTTAGAATTAAAAATTGCACTTGTTAGTTACTGATGACACAGTGACCAAACGATTTTGGTCCTTTGTGCACATTTACACAAATCCAATATTGTTACATATTGCTTTAAAATTTTTAAACCTGAATGTAAAATGTGTGAAAAAGAATAGAATTGCATGTTTTAGTTACACAAAATTGCAGGTAAACATGAAACATGCGTTACATATTAATGCTTTCAAAAGGAGTTTATATCAGTTGTTGTTATTGGGAATTAATAAAACTGGGGAAAGATAAACAATACATACATGTACTGAACAGATGCCTAGTGATGGAATTGGAATTAAAATTACCCATAAGTACTTGGTGGTCCCTGGGACTGGGAGGTTCCCTATTAAAAATGTTCAAGTACACTATTATTCCTCACGAACACAATAGACCATTCATTGCATGATGGCAACAAATATTTGCATGCATAGGTAAGTGACATAAATTATCACAGTTAAATAAAGATATATATTTCTCTCAAAATTAACAAGCCAATTGCATGAATTTAAAAGGTGACACTTTAAATAGTTTGATATTTGGGAGGGAGGTTCCGAAATTGAGAACTTGGCAATTATTTTTTGAAGAAAAATGAAACCCATAATAACATATGGATGACCAATGAAGCCAATGATTAATTAAGCCATTACTGTAAAATCTGTATTAGAAGCCGCGGCTTCTATTAAAATGGTACAATGCAACAGAGGGGATGCGGCTTCTATTAGAGCATGTACACATATGAGAAATGATGATTTTTTTATTCTAAATTATTCAAAAAGAATGGGTGCGACTTCTATTAGGGATGCGGCTTCTAATACAGATTTTACGGTACTAATGACACCCATAAAAAAAAAATCAAACTTATCCTTCTTTCATGTTGGGGAGGGGAGGGGGGTTATTTGGGGATGTATAAATAAACGACCTTCTGATTTTTGACAAACACTGACAAAAACTGCTAGGATGATTGACATTGAGGCCTGTTCTAATTACATAGACATCTCACCTTACTGCTAGGTTTCAAGAGAGGATGGAAGATTGTCTCTCCTTCGTTGTTCACCAAAAATGCATACACACTTCCCCACTGTTCATTGACAATCAAATTCTCAATTTCTTCCAATGTAGCATCAATACCAGCCACTCCAATAACCCTAAGAGAAATAAAACTGAATTAAATCTTGTTCTCAACTCCTATCCCTGGGAACCTGACAAGAAGATTTGGTCGTTATAATGATTAATATTACTTTTATTGTTAGTACTAGTTTGTACATCATTTGCTTTAATCAAACCCTTCTATTATTTACTTCATGGCAAAGCAAATAAATATATTAATTTTTTTTTAATATAATGCAGTAATTTTTTTGACAAATTAACTGGTTACAAGCAAATTTAAATGGAATGTAAATATGAAGGAATTAGAGAAAATATAAATGAATTAGAGAAATCAATATTCAATCAGATTCTCGGTTGAATCTTGAATCAGCTTCAATAACAAGCTAGCTAATAACAAGCTACAGTATATGATTTAGATACTAAACTCACTTGTTTGAAATTTTACTCACTGCAGGTATAGCTACAGTGACCATTAATCCGAGACCCCAGGCATCCAAGTAAGGGGATGTCCACAGACCTTGTGTACCCTCAGTGTTGGATGATAAAAACTCAAAATAGTTGTTCATTTGTGATATTAAGTTATTCCCACTCAGAAGTTTCTTCATGCTTCCTCTGTTTTCACAGGCAAGTCTTCCGGGGAATTCTTCACCATCATCAATTGTAAGATAACTGAAAATACGAGCCTATTACGAGAAACTGTACGTTAGTACCATAGTATTAAAAGACTACTGTTATGGCCAAGACCTAAGAACAATATTGTAGATACACATACCACACAAGAAAGGCACAAGAAAACACAACATTAATTACAGATGTGAAAACATACAGTAAATGCGAGGAACAGATTGTAGAGTTGACTATATGGCGTGGATCAATTGCATTATTCTAAAAAAAAAAAAAAATGGTTAAATTGCCGAGTCAGAACTTTTTGATTTGTTATTTTGACAGGGTCTAGTTAATCTCACATGACTCCTAAGTAAACAATCTTTGCAAAACATGAATTACCAAATTTCTGAATATTTCAGCTTTCAGAAAACATATAATTTGCCTTATACATGGCCATTTTTCCTCTTCAATGGTGTACTGAGCATGTGCAAATCTAACCAATGAAACAACAGACAGCAGCAATATGGCTGCCCTAAATTTGCATATATACAATTCCATGCTTCTTATTGGTTATTAAAGTGTTTGTAAGTATGTAAATGAGTAGAATATTCCAAGCTGGTTTCCAGGAATGATTGCACAACAGCCTACTACTTAGAAATTTAAATGACAATTATAGTATATATGTAGCAGTTCTACCATTCACCTTTGGTTTCAGTTCAGCATTGAGTTCTTGTACTTTATCCCATACTTTATTCCAAGCATATTTACATATTGGCCCCGGTACATACCCACTCCTTGTATAATACCCTGTAATGAAATAATGTACAGGTAGTTATTGGACAGGTGTAATTACTGAGTTATAAACTCCAGAATATTTTATGTTTAACTTTAATAAGTTAAATCAAGTTTTGGCAGTAAAACAGACCTACATACAAGTACAATGTACAAGTAGCAAATGTAATAGTAATGTGCATGTTGAACTAATACAATAACTGTAAATATGGAATACAAAATGTGTATTAATTTTATCTACTTTTTTATTTAAAAGGTTTAACTTTGTTCACATACTGCCATTTAATATAATTGTGGTTGCATAATTAGGAGGAAATAACATATTTAAACCCAATGATTTAGAATCCCATTGTCAAAAGAAAATTTACAAATCCAAAAACACAATATATTACGTACAAATATGGTAATCAAATTAGCATCAGAACTGTACATGGACTGGTGATTCAAAAGAAGTGAGTATATTCTACTCTACATCAATCTATAATAAAATGCTGTTTGTGTGAAACTTGAGGTGTACACCAGACAAGTGATATTACCGGTAATGTCATCTGATATAATCTGTGTGATAGTGTTTAACTTATTATATTTAACCACAAGCTAATTAAATCTATGCTGCCTGGACCCATTAAATCTGACAGGTTCACCATCACTAATAACAACTGAATAGCAACCTCTGATTGGGTTAACTCTATCTTACCTGGACCACATCTGACTGGTTCACCATCAGTATCTTTACCATCAGTAATAACAATGATGAACGATTGACAACCAGTTCTTGTTTTACTGGACAATAACTCAAAAGCTTTGTCAATTCCTTTTCTGAATGACAGAAAATAAATATAATGTGATATAAAACATACTATACTCTTTGATAACACTGAAATAAATAGGTGGGTATAATTATCACCAATAAATGATTACAATATATAATACTCATGTCAAAAAAAATGTTAGTGCATGTGTCATTTTGAAACAGGTCGCTCACTATTTGTGTATCTGCTTTAAAATAAAAAAAAAAAAACAGATAGAAAAAAGAACATCATTTTTGGAATAAGGACCAGAAACAGATAATTTGTTTTTAACTTAGATGAAATAATTATTTACTTATTGTAGAATAGCTCATGGTACACATGAGTGTAAATAAACAAAACTTACTGAAGTTCACTGGTGCCTCCTGGGACCAATGTCTCAATTTTTTCTTTCAGATCTTTTCTATGCGCTGTGGATGCAGGAACTAATCGGTTGTCTTGGCAACTGAGTACATCAGTACTGAATAAATGCCACCTATGAAAAAGTTTAAGAGATTGAATACAAAGAGTTCTTGTGAGCACAAACAAATTGTTAACAATGATGACAACGATGATAAGAACAACATACATTTCCTCCATTAAAGCAGGAGGGTAGTCACCTGCGCATGTGCGGAAATTGAGTCCCAAGCGACGATAACAACACACGCTAAAAACGCAAAGGCTCATGGTTAGATGCTTGTTTGTGAACAGTGACACACTATGGCCATCTGACGCATGTGCAGGTGACGACTCCCTCGCTTTAACTCTTTGTGCGTTCAATTATCAACGCAAACTAGAAAGCACTTGCAAAAGAAATACGTGTACAACTATTTTAATTGTGTTTCCAATATTTATAAACAGAAGAATATATTAACCCTTTAAGTACCATTTGTTTTCCCACTTAAATTGTGGACAATTTGTTCACATTTTCTTTAATTTTTAATGAATAAAATCTTAATTTTGGACCAAACAGACAAAATTTGCCAAAAATGTCAGTTTTTGATAAAAAAATGTACATAACATTTAATGTGGAGAGAGCAGACTATAAAATGAAACAATTTTGTGGAGGTGCCTCAGTTGCCTCAGTGGGTTAAGTGGTAGTATTTGGTTAATTTTAATAAACAGAGCTCTGTTGCACCCACTCCCTCCTTCTCGATCACCACTTTTGACAGTCTGCAGTCTCAGCAGTAAAAGTACATTTTATAATCAGGTAAGTTTTTTTTTTTTTTTCACACCAAAGATTTGCTGGAGGATACAACTGAAAGTCTTGTTTACTTACTTTCCAACTTCATCCCAATGACTGGCTCTAGCACAAATAACATTCACATAGTCTTGTTTTGTTAAAGTATTGAGTATTGTCTTCACAACAGCTTTACCTATTTCAAACTTTTTACCAGTCATGGAATAACTAGAAAAAAAAATCAAAGTTAAACTCTTGCAAAGCTTGTTGTTTTATAAAAAAATATCTAGGACATAAAAATTTTCAACAGTCAGTGAAGAAGCATTAGAGGATAGAATGTTCAGCACCGATATAAAGCAAATTTGATCAAAAGCTGTTATAAGGTTTTTGAGGATTTGCTTACACAGGCTGAAATGAGACAATATGCAAATTAGCTACTTATTATGCATGGTCATGGCTTAAAAACTAACCATGTCTGTACATTACCCCAAGGTACCTTACCAAAGTTGATCAAAATCTGCTTAGAAGTTTTTGAGATTTAACTTACTCGGGCTGGAATAAAATACGTCTAATCAATATGCAAATTAGCTACTTATTATACATGGTCATGGCTCAAAATCAAACCATGTCTGCACATTATCCCAAGGTACCTTACCAAAGTTGATCAAAATCTGCTGAGAAGTTTTTGAGATTTCGCTTACTCGGGCTGGAATAAAATACGTCTAATCAATATGTAAATTAGCTATTTATTATACATGGTCATGGCTCAAAATCAAACCATGTCTGCACATTACCCCAAGGTACCTTACCAAAGTTGATCAAAATCTGCTGAGAAGTTTTTGAGATTTAGCTTACTTGGGCTGGAATAAAATACGTCTAATCAATATGCAAATTAGCTACTTATTATACATGGTCATGGCTCAAAATCAAACCATGTCTGCACATTATCCCAAGGTACCTTACCAAAGTTGATCAAAATCTGCTGCGAAGTTTTTGAGATTTTGCCTACTCAGACAGGAATAAGATAATTAATATGTAAATTAGCTACTTATTATGCAAGATCATGACTCCAAAACTACATGTAAGCATGTCTGCATATAACCCCAAGGTACCTTACCAAAGTTGATCAAAATCTGCTGAGAAGTTTTTGAGATTTTGCTTATTCAGGCTGGAATAAGATAATTAATATGCAAATTAGCTACTTATTATGCAAGATCATGACTCTAAAACTAACCATGTCTGCATATTACCCTAAGGTACCTTACCAAAGTTGATCAAAATCTGCTGAGAAGTTTTTGAGATTTAGTAGGCTGAAATAAGATAATTGATATGCAAAATAACTACTTATTATGCAATATCATGACTTGTTTTATTTTTCATTTTTGTCAATTTAAGTTACCGGTATGCAGTAAATCATGAATTTTGAATACAAATTCAGAATATTCACTGAACAATTTATCTCCCATATGACCCAAAGTAAATAATTAGACATTCAAGATCAAAATTTAGCATATTTGGATTCAAATTGCAGAGATTAAATATAGAATTGGTCATTTTTGATAGTCTTATCAAGATTTCTCATGTTTTAGACATTTTCATGTCCTCAAACATAATCAATGTTTGTTTTAAGACATTTCTGAAAGAACCCTTTTATAACACAAGTCTGCCCAAAACACGGCAAGAATACATCATACTCTATTGTACCTGCAATCCAGTATAATAGCGACATCTTTAGGTCCACTCGTTGCGGCAATATACCAAGGTCTCACCCTTGGGTCATAGTCATTATAAAAACCTGCAAAGTTGGTGTCCCACTCTCGTCCAGGGTACATACGTAGTATACCATCCTTGGAACCAAAATATTGCCACCTAGAAGAAAATGAAGATATCTTGAATTCAGGTTGCCTTTCTGACGAAAGTAAACAGGGATGTATTTAAAATCTTTCTCATTATACAATGTATTTTTAAAAAAATTACCACCAAGCTCACTGATGGTGACTTGCATAAAACGCTGATTTTAATTTTCAACTTACATGAAATGTTATCCTCATGAATGACATGAAATAATCAACTCATGAAAATGATAGTAGCGAGAATTAAGAGGTTTGCAGTATAAATTATTAGCCATTTCAGCAAATAATGTTTAGTATCGTTTCGTATACAGGAACCCCACAGTATAGCTTACACTCGAACTGCCACATTTATTGCATTCATGTTACACATTTATCCTATTTCAAGTCACATTGTGTATTGTCACTGCGTTTTTTTTTTGACTACACCACACTAATATGTGATCAATGTGCAGTGTGAACATACATGTAGAACATAGGTTGTGGGAAAGCTATCTATACACTTTTCACACATTTTTCTATATTTAGGATTTATAGTTAAAAACTGAATGGCCACCAGATGGCCATCTTCACAAAAATAAATTGATGTACAGTAACTAAGGATTGTCCAAGATAGTAATAATAATAATAACAAGTCATTGTCAATGACACGTCCCCGTTCCATTCATATTTGAGTGACATATACATTCAAAGCAGATCATGACCGAAATGCACCTGCATATGTACAACACATTGTGCTAAATCTGAACAAAATCCATCCATGCATGACTGAGATCCGGTTCTGGAATTGTGAAAATACGTGATTTTGATGCATTTTCGGCCTTAAAATGGCCATCATTCCGCTATTGTTAAGCAGATCATGAAACAAATGCACATATCTATTTGTGACATGATGTACCATGTGTGTGTGAAGTTTGAACTTGATCAATCCAGACATGTCTCGGATACGGATCCAGAACTGAATTCTTTAAAACAAAATGGCCACCAGTCGGCTATTTCGAACTTGATCCGAAAAAAAAAATGACGTGCATCAAGGTCCTATTATGTTTAATGTATGTACCAAATTTGAATGAAATCCGTCCATGCATAACTGAGATCCGGGTCCGGAATGGTGAAAATGTGCGATTTCAATGCATTTTCGGCCTTAAAGCGGCCGCCATTTGGCTATCGTTAATGAGATCATGAAACAAATGCACATACATATTTGTGACATGATGTACCTTGTGTGTGTGAAGTTTGAACTCGATCAATCCAAGCATGTCTCAGATACGGATCCAGAACTGAATTCTTTAAAACAAAATGGCCGCCAGTCGGCCATTTCGAACCCGATCCCAAAAAAAAAATGACGTGCATCAAGGTCCTATTATGTTTAATGTATGTACCAAATTTGAACAAAATCCGTCCATGCATAACTGAGATCCGGGTCCGGAATGGTGAAAATGTGCGATTTTGATGCATTTTCGGCCTTAAAATGGCCGCTATTCGGCTATCGTTAATCGGATCATGAAAAAAATGCATGTGCATATGTCCCATATAATGTGTGATGTATGAGTGAAGTTTGAACATAATCGGTCCATGCATGTTCGAGATACAGGTGATCACGGACGCACGGACGGACAGACGGACAGACGGACGGACGCACACAGGGCAAAACATAAGTCCCCGTTTTCGGACTGCGTCCGAACGGGGACTAATAATTAATAGTTTGTATAGTGCCTAATATCCATCATGATGATGTCCAATGACGCTGTCAGTTCACAGAAATGCTCTCTGCAACATATAAGTTTTGAGTTTAGATTTGAAAATGATAAACTGGCTGCAAAACGAATGTCTGTTGGTAAATGATTAGCATAACTTCTGTTTTTTCATAGTTCAGCTGTAGTTTGTTGTTGGTCATCCAATCTTTGATGTCAAGAAGGCAGTTCTCAGTTGTGGAAATAGCTGATGAGATAGAGCTCACACATAGAGACTAAACCATAATACTATTATATTAAAGTCCCTGTTTTGAACTTGGTCCAAGCAGAAACTGATAAATAAGCAGTGTTGATTTATTTTTAATTTTAGAATATAATATTGCAATATGTTCTCACCTCAATAGAGGATCTTTTAAATTGTTTTGCTTGAAGACTTCATCCAACCCGTATGTATACATAACCGTATTGATTGTAACATTACTGTCTCTTGGTACTTCATCTGAAATCTTCACCACACTAGATTCAGAACTTATTTTTTGTTTAAAGTATCTGTAAAACAATTATCATAGTTCAGTATCTCATAGAGAAGTGAACATGTCTGAATTAACGGTTTCATTGCAAGAATTTACCCTACTTTAATAATATTAATAAGAAGTTTTGCAATGGGGCTATCTTATACATGTGTAGGTAGATAGCACCCCGATGATGCAGATGACAGAAAATGCTGTATTAATAAGAAGTTACTTTAAAACAAGCAACCCATCTGTCAAGACAGCTCTACTGTCATGAAATTCAGATTGGTTTTTTAACTCAAATTACTTTAACCTTTTCACAAAATAGTAAAATTTTTTGTAGTGAAAACTGAAAGTTGACTCAAATTTTTGTCAAAGATGGTAATTACTTGTGTCATTTGAACAGGATGCTGGGAACTAGAAAATGACAATGAAGTCCAAACTTTATACTGACTGCATCACAAAAAGACAATGTTGTTAACTCTCTCACATTTCTTATGAAGAGTTGGTCTCTATGATCTCAGTGACATGAAGGATGTTTTATTCACAATAAACCATCAACAAACCATTTTATGTTCACTGCATTATCCAGAATTTTTGTGACATTAAAACATTGCATCATGGGATTTGATAAACACAAAATTCATTTGTTATGCATAATAATGTGCTATACACATTTGATGATTGTCAATTTCAATGTAGTAAGGGACGACGTCAAAAGATCGATGTCGGATAAAAAAACTTATTTGCTTAATAGTTTGGGGGTGGGGGTGGGAGGGTTGACCTCAAAAAGAGTTCATCCTACAAAAACGATTTTATTTTTTAAAGTCAAAACAATCTTGGAGTATTTGTAATTTGTTTTTTTTTCTATCCAATCATGGACAAAAATAACAGAAAATGAAAAAAAACATGGTTTGGTCTGAGTGTAAATATGTGCATCAAATGAGGTCAATTTCAGGGCATGGACCTAGAGCATGCGCAGAACCCAGAAAAGTAGTTTGCGCATGCGTATATTCCCCTTCATTATTACAACCAATTGCTATGCAATACTACTGTCCGATTATTAATTTGTATTTAATGGTGATTATAGCCTGATGCCATGATCAATATTTATCAATTAAGTTTCAGTGGGGTGGGGGTGGGGGGTAACTAAAGGAATTAAGTTTTTTATCCTACATTGAACTTTTGATGTTGTCCCTAAGGGTATCTCAAAAGCTTAGTATTCCCCTCTGAATCATCCAAGTTTCAACATTGAGCTACAAGAAAGGAGTTTGAGTTCGCACATTTCACGCAATACGTGTATTGAATGAAAATTCACCTATTACAAGTGAGTGGATTACTTACGGACTAAACTCCATATTTCTGGGCAATCTGTTTGGTATATCAGAGTCTTTATAATATTTATATGGAACATCTTGCAACTTTGAAAATTCTAGAACTTCAGCATTTTGATTATTGTTGTCATACATCGTAGCAACTGCTTCGGCAATGCGCTATGAAAAAACAAAGAATCGTATAATAATGATTCTGCCAATAAATAAAAAATATACCCTCAGTTTTTTTTTCATTACTTAACCTAAATTAATAAATACAACAAAAGAAAAAACCAACAATGTATCTTTAAATCAATCGTAAAAAAAAACATTAATATCACTTGTAGTATTTAGCATAATTAATTAATTGTAATATGACTAGCCCCCTCTATTCATCCAACTTTGTAAAAACAAATACATATAAAACACCTACCCTTGCAGCTTGTTCTTTTTTTGAGAAATAATCCCTAAGACTGCTCTTCACTCGTTGTAGAGTTTCAAAACCATCTTTATGTTCCATGGTGTAGTTGGCTTTGTCGTAGAATGATTGCATATGCGATGTTTTCAATCCATCGCTGGCAAGCTGTCAAAACAAACAATAGCTTACATTCGTACTAATATTCAACAAATTCAAGTTTTGCACAACTGAAAATATGCAATGCACTATGAGAGAAAAATTTCTATTGAATTTAATAGGAAAAATATCATCACACAGAAATTTGCTGCAATATCAAAATTCAAATCAATATCAATATTTTTTTTTCAAATTCTGCTAGTATATCCAATTGGCTGTCATTTTTAAGAACCAAAAAATACATTGTCACAATCAATTGTGCTTGTAGAAACTTGGCATGATGTTAAAAATTACAAGAGATTACCTTTTTTTATTTTGTTTTGCTCAAAAATAATGTACATTCACTTCTTCCCAAGAAAATTTAATTAAACCTGGACTTACTTCTAAAATATAATTCTGTATAACCAGAGCCCAATTCTGAACATCTGCAGCCAATTTCCCTTCTGGCCATTTTTCCTCTTCAATGGTGTACTGAGCATGTGCAAATCTAACCAATGAAACAACAGACAGCAGCAATATGGCTGCCCTAAATTTGCATATATACAATTCCATGCTTCTTATTGGTTAAAGAGTTTGTAAGTATGTAAACGAGAATATTCCAAGCTGGTTTCCAGGAATGATTGCACAACAGCTCAACAACGGTTGCAGTGTTCAAGTATTTTCTTTTTTCTATTCAACTGATCAGATATGCAGTTGCTATGGAGTCTAGTCTCTTGAGCAGATGAGCACTTTGCTATATTGAGTATCAGTTTGACAATAATAGTTTGACAATTAATGTCACACTTTGCATAGATACTGATATAGGTACTGTAAATTCTGGAAGATTAAAATCACACCGCTCTCAGTGACACTACTGATGGATAATGTGTCATCACAAATGATTGATAATATCAGCGTCAGCGCAAAGAAATGGAAATCTGTTTCTTTTATCTCATTCGTAATTCCAGAACCTCAATAGCTTGTAATACTTGTACAGATCCTGATTCTAAAATAAATTAACTTATCAGCCAATCAACTGCTTCTTCAAGGAATCGATTGAAAATATATCAATGTAATATATCAGCGTTCTCTGGACAAAAACGACAAATCGTATTGAGAAAATCCAGATCAATATTATCCACAATTAAATAAAAAATTATTGCTTTTTAGTTTCTGAATGAAAATAATAAAATACGGTTAATGGTCTCACAACACAATTCAGTTTTCAGACAGTGTTGAATTTATATGTTGATGAGTTTATTTAGTGATGAAGTATCTCTCAGGTTTGACAGATCACATATTCAGTAGGAGGGAATATGATATCTTGCAGTGACAAGGTTTACAATGGAGTATGTCTTGTTTAGTTAAATGGATTCTATTAGACAACCCTCGGAAAGAAACATGGCTACATTAGTCATTCAAGTCATGTACTGGACTGTCACTTCATGTAACCAATTAAATAACATGCATCAATGTATGGTCAAACGTTGATCCCAGTCTGTGTTCTGAGAGTCCTATTTGGATGGATGGACGCTATATCATGCAAGATGTCGATATTATTCATGGCAGATATCCGGCTTTCTCACATTAAAGCCTGGCCACTCAGTGCTGGTTTTGAGACAAACATGTTATCACAATATTTCTCGTTTTAAAACAATCCAGGTCCATTAATACAGCTGTGATTTTTAAAATCAAATACGTGCTGAGAATTTCAAGAATAATATCAACCACAGATTACAGACAGATGTAATAATTCCCAACGATTATTCCAGAGACGTAAAGCTATATATTGAAGATTGTAATTTAGCTGTCAGTAATTAGACCACCATTTGCTAAGTAATCCTCCAAGTGATATAATCCTGTTTTGACGACCGGTGTACGTTCTGTTGCACATATATACAAAAAGCACAACTGTATTGATAACATTGCTTGTAACATCATAGAGAAAGCATGACGAGTCGAGATCCAGCTGAACAGTACTCTGATGACCTGCAGATTAGTTTCAGTGGTTGCACCGATGAATCAGTCAAACTGACGCGAAACAAAATTTATTCCTTTTCGATTCTCATAAAATCCTTGAAGATTATCAATTCATGAAAACTTCATGACCTTCACTGTATATGCCGTGCAAATCTAATTTAAATTGAATGATGTTCTATGTCTGGTACTGTTTATCTACGTTTTCACCTCACAACCACCGATGCAGTTAAGTTTTTAAGATGAGGAATGCACAGAGGGTAAGATTTCAATCACAAATCCGGTCAGTTCCATAAAGCAATTTCACCCCCATCAGAAGTCTCCTGTAAAAAAATAAAACCGGTCATTATTTTATTTCTGGAGGTATACTTGATTGCGTTGAAAAAAAATAGGTGATACGAATGGTACATAACGATCTCAGCAGGTGTTTTGAATTGTCATAATAATTGTGCTTCTAAACATAATTTTTCACAATATTTTCCTAAAAAATTAATATATTTTCTAGCCTCAAATATCAACTAAAGTCATAAATTATGAATGTATAAAGTGACAGTCATAAACTTTCTCAAGATATGTCAATGGTTGTGTGTGAAACAAAGCTAGCCATTCCAAATCACTCTACAAATGTCCCAATTGCATGTCATATAATGACAGGTCAACACTGTCACATGTATACCACATTGCATTATGGGAAAAGGTCAACACAGAAGACATTTGTATCTCCTACTCTCACATGCATATTAAGATTAATGGTTTTTGAGTTGACAGAAAAGCATTTTTACTTGTATAATGGTCAATTATTTTATCCCTGCTCTGAGATCAGCGAAACAAGCTGCACTATCATGTGATCATCATTAAAGTGAAGACAAGTTGTATTGAGACGAGACAATAAATTGTGCAAATATCATTGGAAAATAAATTAAACATTGGTTCCATCTTCATTGACTACACACACAATTAAATTGAAAAATAATTTGGAACTGAAAAACATTTTGTCCCCAAAACTAGCAAATCATGGTGTTTCAACTATTAGGCCAAGAAAAAAAAAATGTTTCTGGTCATCATTTTTTAAAAAACCTTTGACCAGAAACCTTTTTTTTGTGTGTGTGTGAGGCCTCACAATCTTGCCAATTTAGAAATTAGGTATTAAATAATGAATGAAAACCCAGAACTGAATACAAATTCACTCGCTGCCTGTATTAAATTTGTTCTTGAGAATAACAACTGAAACAATAACAAAGTATTAGTCGTTCAATAGTAGACAAAACTGAAATGGGGCGGCCATTTTTAATCAGAACTCAAAACAAGTGCATGTTAACACTGTTGGATGCAGAAATCCTTCTAATATTTAATATTTTTAATTAGAATCCTATTTCGCTTATGTCTTTTTCTCCATATAACCCTCCATATGCAACATAATATTACCCTTACATTGTATCTGTGGTGTGTGCTTACATATATATATAGGATGAGCATTGATATGACATTGTCAAAAAAATGAAAATCAGGTTTTCTGATCAACACGACATTCAAAGCTTCTGATTGGTTAGTGAATTTTGAACATTGTGACCAACCAGATGCATCAAACTTTTATTTGAAATCAGCAAGTGGAATACAGAATACTTGTTGATAACAGCTGTCAACATTTCCTTGTTTATACAAAATTACATGAGAGTCAGGCACTCAATTTAAAATTGTTGATAGTCTATTACGAAAGAATTTGTTCGCATTAGGTCAGGAGTTCAAAGAAAATGTAAAAGTTAAGTAGGAGATAATTAACTTTTTCACCACCAAACTTTTTTGCCCAAATTTGTCTGCACTTGTTTCTTATATTCTTTAGTATATTTATGGAAAGAAACCCTAATTTTGGAGCAGATTTTCAGTTTTTCCTTAAAAATTTGGCTATTTTTGTATTAGTATTACAGAACTATTTTGTGATAGAAAGAGAAAACTGGTGGTGAAAAGAATAATACTAAGAGGTTATACCACAAAGTATACACAAAGAAAGTACAGCAAGACATTCAGATTATCTGCCAGCTTCGTGTCAAGAGTTTGAAGTTGAGAAATTAGCATGATTGGGGAAATTTAGTGGACCGTTTTTTTTTCAAAATGTTTTCAAACATGTACAATGTAAGCTATCTTGAAAATATCGCTTAATCCTTCCATATTTGGAATTCACATTTCCTAATAAGGTAGAGTACCTCTTCTAATTTGAAAAATAACGACATAGAATTACACTGACATCTGTCACGTATAAACAGACAACCCAGGAAAAAAAATTTTTTGAACAAAATACTGCAACTATAAATATTTTATAAACACCTTTCCAGACTCATCATGTATAATTAATTATTTAAACAAGAAATTAAATAGCATACAGAAAATTATTATTTATGATCATTACAAGTTTCCCCGAGGTGATAATTTAACATTTTACGTAGTGAACCATAATTACCTTCCACCCAAGAGTAAGATATCGATTGAAATTCTAGGGCATTACTTGATCATGACTATCCTCGATATCTTTTCTGAAAAAAAAAACATTTTCGGTATTTTTCTGTATATTTTTCTTTGATAATTTTGGACCAAATAGAAATAATTTCCTATTGCCTACAAAAAATTGATCCAAATTTGTGAGAAAATTATGAAAAAAAAATTATGTGGGTTTAAAATTTATGAATGGGGACTAAAGTCGACTTTGATGTTCAAATGGTTAATGATATGCAAATTACCTAATTAATATGCACAAACGATATATAGAACTATTTCGTGAATAGTGACAAAAGTTGATTTTGATGCTCAATAGGTTAATGAGATGCAAATGACGTTAATGATATGCAAATAACCTAATTAATATGCACATATGGTATATACAACTATTTTGTGAATGGTGACAAAAGTTGATTTTGATGCTCAAAGGGCTAATGATATGCAAATTACCTAATTAATATGCACATACAGTATATAGAACTATTTTGTGAATGGTGACAAAAGTTGATTTTGATGCTCAAAGGGTTAATGATATGCAAATTACCTAATTAATATGCACAAACAGTACATAGAATTATTTTGTGAATGGTGACTTCAGTCGACTTTGATGCTCAAAGGGGTTAACATATCTGTGGGTTAAATAATCCAGTTAAGATTACATCAGATAAATATTACCTTATTATGAATATGAGAATCATATATATTTCTATTAATTTTTCAGATATTGATTGGATTAAATATGTATTAACATTTAAATCATTTATGTATGAATTTCGAAAAATTATTTATTAACATAATTTTAATTATAAATTTCTTTCTCAATTATTGATTTATTTATTTCATTATTTCATCAAGGCCATCAGAGTTGTTATGCTCTGCTTATTTCATTATCTTCATTTTTATGCCTTTTAAACTTTCATGTACAACAGTCAGTTTATCATGCATAACCAGTTCCCTCTTTTCATCACAAATTCACAAAGTAGTTCTGTTTATAGTCTGCACTTTCTTTCAGAAGATTGGGATAAAAAAGGACAAATTTTTTGAGTAAAAATTGAAACTTGACACAAATTTACTCTGTTGGCTACAGAAATATTGAAGAATAAAGTGCAGAAAAATTTGGGCAAGAAAGTCTGGTGGTGAAAAGGTTAAAATACAACCATTTTTCACATGTATCATACAATAGCAATGACATAAAGCCATGCAATATTTAAGCAATAACCCCCGCCGAAGTTGGGTATACCACTTGATATTACCACTTGATATATATTCCAATATGTATATATAGAGGCATACAAACATGTATCGGTGTGTAAGCAAACCATTGTAAATAAGTTTTTTCTGTCTACTTGATTGCCCTTTTTAATAAATAGCTATTTACAAATATATGTTGATGGGAAATAGACTAGACTAGCTCTGCATGAGCTAATTTCTGTTTCCCAGCCATAGATTAATATTATTATTATTTATCAATATTTATTAGTTATTATTTATTGCTGTATTGTTATTTTTTATGTAATCTATGGCAAATAAACATTATTATTATTATTATTATTATATTGCACAATTCACTCCATATATGCACTCGCCTGCGGCTCGTGCATATATGTCGTGAATTGTGCAATATCTCGTGGTATACCCGCCTTCGGCGGGGGTTATTGCTATTATATTATACCAGTATATTGACAATTCGATAAAACTTGTAAAAAAATAGTTTACTTTCATCTACTAAAAGATCATGATTATGGCCCTTGAACATGAATATTTTTAAGAATAGTATGTAGTTGTACGCTGAATGCATACAAAAATTACATGCGCAACACAGTTCAAATTGAATACAAACTAATTTTTATTCCACATGAAAAAAACCATATCCACGTTGAATAGAGCAGCGTAAACACACAAATTAGCATAACAAAGGATGACCTTTCTGAACTACAGGTTCGTGTACAGTTTGGATCATTTAAACAACATATATTCCAAGTTTTCATTTCGGTTTTTGTACAATTTGGACTGTAATTTGCCCATTGAAAGTACAGTTGTGAAATAAACTGGTTTTGTGACTCATCATACTACTTGTAACTGTGGATATTTGACGTACGGCGACCGGCACAGCGACCTCAGTTCCAACATCTGACCTGGATACCTTTGGTATAACCAAAGTTTTGTGACAGTATGACTGACAAGTTTTGTCGTTGTTCTGGGGTAAGTTTGATGGTGTAAGATCGGATTTTCGCATCGTTTTTGTGACAGGTACATGATATGCCTTGTCTCAACTCCGGCCGAAAGACAAATAACAATACCATATATCGTTGTCGAATCCTGCGTTGTCCCGTGTTTTTTGAAACAGATGGCAATTACCCGGGTGCACTGCAATTTTGTCAGCTGTCGCTAACGGACACCGGTTGTTATTGGTGGCATACATTTTTGCCTGTGACTCATAGTTTTTTTGCATTTTTATGTCATTAAATCCCTCAATTATATCTTGTACTTAAAGATCATGTTTTCTTTGTTGGTAGTTCGCAATCCATCTCAAAGTAACAACACTGAGAACATAGCGTTCTGGCGTTCGTTTAGGCACCTCATGGTGTTAAGGGACGGTGGTTTAGGTTTGTGTGGTCAACGACAATCACCCAACGACCGACGCTCACAACTTTGATCCCACGATTAACAAAAAGCAATATTATAGTTATATAACTTTTCAGTTGTTTTTAATTCAGTATTTTTACCAATATTCTTCCAAAATTCAACCACTATATTTCCCTAAAAATCAAATTATACCGGTTTTATGTATTTCCGTATTAAACCTGTAGTCAATTCATGTTCCAGGGCCACTTGGTTTAGCCGTGCATTGTCAGCCAATATACCATGGATTGCATATGCAAATTTTGTGTTTGGACCAATCAAATCAATGGATTAACACCATCAATAAACTGGTATAATATCATTTCCAATATTACACCCCCCCCCCCCCCGAGATGGAAATATGATTTGTCCTTCAATGCAAATTGAAATTGTGATGTCACCAACTATATTCACCTATGTCAAAACATAGTGTTTATTAATGATTAGATAGATAAAATTTTGATAAGATTTTGGTGAACTATTTAAAATATGATTAATCAGAATGTTCCCGCAATATACCGATGGTTTCATGCATTCACTAATAGAAATTCTCGTTTTAAATCATGTCTAATTTTGTTTCAACCTTACAGTGGCACGGTAAGGGATACATTACTAGTAAGATACATGGAATACGCTGATAGAACTAACCCGCAATATAGTTAAAATGTTGCCAATGAATCTCTATAACCATGAATACTCAGATGGTTTAGAAAATGCATAAACTGGCCACAAAACGCATACAAATTAGACACATGTACATAAATATAAGCTTTCACAGTAATTATTTCCTCATTTACATATCTAATTAATTAATCTTATTTAGTGCATTCGTAGATGTATGATTTCATCATTTCCACATTTCTTTTTAATATACTTTTTATTTCATTAATAAATGTAATAAATTGAGATTTTTTTTCAAAAATAGCTCATGATGAATAAGTGAAAATTACATTGTGAAGTATATGGTAAATAATTGTGATTTCTTATTTTTTGTTATCAATTTTACTAACATCCAGGAAGCACTCTGTAATGCCCATTTATCACATACAGGTTGTGCATTCATTGCTTTTCCATATTTCTATGTTGTATACATTGTATTAACATCTCATTTCATCTAAACGTACTTATCCTAACTATGATTGTGCAAGTCTGCTAGTTCATTTCGCGTAAGAATAGAGATTCTGCTAATTATTTTTTTGAGTGAATGTCTGAGTGCATACTTTGAGGTATTCTCGTAATTACCTAATTATTATACATCTTTTTCTTCCAAGGATACACCATGGGAATGCCGAAATCAAAAAGTTTACAACAGAAACTTCTTTGTGTTGAATCCAGTCAAACTCTGGTGGCAGCCATGTTTTTTTTTTTTTTAGAGCATGCTTACGCGCGTACTCATTCCATATTTGGAATTTGCATTTCCTTATATGGTAGGATGAAAATACCCCGTAAAATACTGCAAAATTACGGTACACTGTAACTTGTAATGATGACATATGTATATTGATAACAGACACAATTACAATTTCCCCGGTCTATTCAATTCACAGTTTGGTGCGATAAAATGTGTGATAAAAATAGGAGATGCGAGCAGTATGGAAGTCGATTATTGAACGGTATCAATGAGATAGTTGGGAGATGCTAATGTGATATTTGCACAAATGTGTAATAGTGGCAAATTTGATAAAAACTGTACTATATTTGCAATACAAATGCTGTGCAGCAGTTAAATTAGTCAATAAACCCTGCCTACAGTGAAAAGTAGACTACTACACCCCTGTACAATATGACATGTATATTTAGATATCACAAAAATTGTATTTTTGTATGGTTTTTAAAGTACTGGGGGGAACAGTTGAGTCAATTCATCAGTGTAGTTAATAAAATCCAGTGCTAATTACGGTAACAAACATTTAGTAATTAATTTAAAATAATTTAGTTAATGCTTTATAGTAGACTGTACCAATATCACAATAGGTACAAGCTTATTATCAGTAGCCTAGGTGGCCCTGCTTTGTGTGTTTTCTAACAATTTATAGTAGCAGAATACCTGCTGTTTTTACCTCCAATCATTTACTGTAGAATACTTTATTTTCGCTTGGAATTTATTTTCGCTATTTTCGCTGAAGGGATGATTTCGTGAAAATAAAATCCAGCGAATATACTTTTTTTCCTATATTTCACATTAAACTCATCAAAAATCAGTGAAAATAAATTTCATACAAAATGCCCAAAAAGCCTTTTCAGCGAAAATTAATTCCAGTGAAAATAAAGTATTCCACAGTACCAGGCCTGAATAATCTACAAAATAGTTTTACACAATGAACCAACAGAAATACTACTATTATCATAAGAGGGTTGTTGCTGTTGTCTTCATCTTTTAGTTTATGACTATAATTGGCAACACTTTAAAATCTTGTTTTACATGTCAGTGATACAAATGATCACTGAACATCAGCAATTTGCTAGTAGTTTCTTCCCAATAATATTAATAATATTCTACCCAAAAAACATATTGTTCCTCGATTCTAGTGTGTCAGCATTACCAACAATGGTGTTTTTTTCAGATTTGAAGACTGCCTTTGTTCTATTATTAGTCCCTTAAAAAAAAATGTTTATTTGATATTCATGATTATGTCCCAATACTTTAGGCATATGGTTTTAAGTCTGATATACTGGTTATATATCATTGTGAAAATTGAGTTCATTGTTTTGTGATATGGTTCTTGTATTTGTTGGTGTTGACGCTGGTCAATTTTTAGGGTGATTCTGAGTTGATTGAGTCACGGTTAGTTTCCCAGTGTACAGTCGAACTCGGAAAATAATGGACGTACAATCAAAAAAAAAACTAAACTTGAGTGAATTTTGATGAGCTGGCATTTAAAAAAAAAAATCAGTATTAACAGAAAAAGTTGGAGGATAAAATAAAAATCATTTGTTACTGCGAAAGTGTTTTTTCTTTGAATAAGTATAAACACAATAGGAGAAAGTTCTCTCAATATTGAGAGATATTGCTCTTGAACAGCATTAATTAAAATAAAATGGCCACCAGTCAGCCGATTTGAATCCAATTTGAAAAATAAAATGACGTGCACCAAGGTTCCATAATGTCCAACGTATGTAACCAAGTTTGAACAAAATCCATTCATAAATGCTTGATGTTGATGATTTTTCAGCACAAAAATGGCAGCCAGGGACTAAAAAGCAGAAACATGATCATCATAGAAATCAGGTACATATATTACAGTTCATATAAAATCATGGAGGAGTAATAAAGTTCAAAAATTAAAATAAACATTATTCAGTTACTAAAAAAACATTAAAAAATTTCAGTAAAATCATGTAACTGTATCTACAGAACCTAGCAGAGTAATAAAGTTAATGATTTATAAATCATTATTCAGTTACTAAAAGTCAATATAAGTGACATGTAAATGTAGATGTATCAAAACATGTCTGAGTAATAAAGTTAATTATTTATTCAGTCACTAAGAATCCTCATTCACAAAGTATTTTAATTTAAGACATACAAGCTGTACTACTAATAAAGCTTTTTAATCAAACAATGTGGCCATCCAAATTCATGGTGCCAACCACAGGACACATGTTAACGACAACATTTAATAACAGATTTGACCACAAGACTATATACTACATCAATAACACAGCAATTTTCCCAAAACACATAGTAAGTTAAAGGCCCAATTCATTTGCCCCGGGCAAGTGTGAATTGGAGGTGTGGCTATTCTAATGCATGGTGTTAATCACTTGCATAGCCTATGACGCATCCTGTTTCAGCGGTCCAACATCACATGACTTTGATTGACAGTGTGATCATCAGAAAACCACATAGAATACCACCAACCACCAGAATACCTCTTCCCATATGTTAATAAGTGTTGTTAATCACTTGCATAGCCTATGACGCATCCTGTTTCAGCGGTCCAACATCACGTTACTGCAGCAGATTGACAGCAGTTAATTATTCAAGATTAGTAGCGCGTCCCTTTCCCCGGTTCCTGTTTTTGACTTTTATCCGCCAAAATCTCAACCCGTACACTATTTATTGTCATAAATACTACACACAGTCACTGCTGTGATATTCATAGTCACAATGCATCCACTTTGGCACGACATAATAGACCTGTAAGTTCGAGAAAACGCGTTTTCACCGGAGCTTGGCTTGAACTGTTTACTACAGCGTGACAAGCAAGGAAATAATCCCTATTGTTTAGGAGCGTATTTATAGTATACCTGGGCCTTTAACAATGACAGCAACTGATTTACTGCAAACCTTAACCAACTATCAACCAATATCACAGGGAAGAAAAAGCTGTTGTGTGATATTTCAAAAATCATTTAAAATTATCAATATAATGGTAAAATGAAAATAAAATCTAAAATGAGTTAAAAGGTGAATTGACTTGATTTTTCTTACCAGTAGTTGCCCGACAATAATTCAAACCAACTACTCAATAAAACACCACTATAAATGCACAATAGTTTTTCAATGCAAGTAAATTACTGCCTATGGTGTGGTACATTCCCAGCACACTAATGTAAATGAACCAATTCAGCACGTAATAAACTCAATAATAAAGGTATTCCACACCCATTGTGAGGTGACAAACCTAATTCTCATCTGCTGATTTTTCACAGACATAACAATCTCAGGATTCATGCAACACAGATAATTTCTTTCATTAAAATTCTCTGCAGTTATTTGTGCAAGCGTGTTTCTTCCAGCATTTTTTTTTTTGAAAGCATGAATTCAAAAGGGGAGAGAAGGCAGAAAAACTATTTTGCAAATTGTTTTCCTTCTTTTGCTGTAAATTTGTGTTTGGTTTTCCTCCATAAAATTACCGTACCGGTAGGTGTTTTTTCTTTATACATGTAGTTATTTTCTATATTTTTAATTTATATTTTTTTTCTCAATAGATTTTCTTTCACATTATTTAATCTACCATCTCCCTCATAAATTCTAAAGGTCACCCTTAATAGCCTCAAATTTTAATGGTTCATCCCTAAAAACCAAAGATTTATACATTAACAATGTATACTGTAAATTGCAATAATTTTGAGAGAGACATTTTTTTTTCAATGAATATCGCAAAACTTAAATTGTAGCAGTGAAGGTCATCCGACATGGAGTTTCAGTGAATTCAACAAAATTTTGTCTTCATGAATACTGTAAAATCACGAACGTTTTAGCAGTGAAATCTAAAATTTGAGATCAGTTTGAATTGCCTTTATAAAAATCTTTTGTTGTGCTGCAGGATCTTAGCAGGCAGCAGCATAATCAATATTAGAAATATTATGATTTACAATATTTGTGAAGGAAATCATCCATACCTGGTATAAACTGAACTAATTTGCATTTTAGCTGTCAGGTGATTGGAATAAATAAATAAATTTGCATGTCATCTGTCGGGTGATCAGAATAAATAAATTTACAAGTTAGCGGTCAGGTGATCGGAATAAATATTAAATAAATTTGCATGTTAGCGGTCAGGTGATCGGAATAAATAAATAAATTTGCATGTTAGCGGACAGGTGATTGGAATAAATAAATAAATTTGCATGTTAGCGGTCAGGTGATTGGAATAAATAAATAAATTTGCATGTTAGCTGTCAGGTGATAAGAATAAATAAATTTGCATATTAGCTGTCAGGTGATCGGAATAAATAAATAAATAAATTTGCATATCAGCTGTCACGTGATCGGAATGAATAAATAAATTTGCATGTCAACTTTCAGGTGATCAGAATAAATAAATAAATTTGCATGTTAGCTGTCAGGTGATCAGAATAAATAAATTTGCATGTTAGCTGTCAGGTGATCTGAATAAATAAATAAATTTGCATGTTAGCTGTCTGGTGATCAGAATAAATATATAAATTTGCATGTTAGCTGTCAGGTGATCGGAATAAATAAATAAATTTGCATGTAAGCTGGCAGGTGATCGGAATAAATAAATAAATTTGCATGTCAGCTGTCAGGTGATCAGAATAAATAAATTTGCATGTTTCCTGTCGGGTGATTGGAATAAATAAATAAATTTGCATATTAGCTGTCAGATGATCATAATAAATAAATTTGCATGTAAGCTGTCAGGTGATCGGAATAAATAAATAAATTTGCATGTTTCCTGTCAGGTGATCAGAATAAATAAATTTGCATGTTTCCTGTCGGGTGATCGGAATAAATAAATAAATTTGCATGTAAGCTGTCAGGTGATCGGAATAAATAAATAAATTTGCATGTCAGCTGTCAGGTGATCAGAATAAATAAATTTGCATGTTTCCTGTCGGGTGATCGGAATAAATAAATAAATTTGCATGTTACCATAGCTGTCACGTGATCGGAATAAATAAATTAATTTGCATGTCAACACTTTCAGGTGATCAGAATAAATAAATAAGTTTGCATGTTTGTTGTGAGGTGATCGGAATAAATAAATAAATTTGCATGTCAGCTGTCAGGTAATCAAAATAAATAAATAAATAAATTTGCATGTCAACTTTCAGGTGATCAGAATAAATAAATAAATTTGCATGTTTCCTGTCGGGTGATCCGAGTAAATAAATAAATTTGCATGTTAGCTGTCAGATGATCGGAATAAATAAATAAATTTGCATGTCAGCTGTCAGGTGATCAGAATAAATAAATTTGCATGTTTCCTGTCAGGTGATCAGAATAAATAAATTTGCATGTTTCCTGTCGGGTGATTGGAATAAATAAATAAATTTGCATGTTACCATAGCTGTCGCGTGATCGGAATAAATAAATAAATTTGCATGTCAGCTGTCAGGTAATCAAAATAAATAAATAAATAAATTTGCATGTCAACTTTCAGGTGATCAGAATAAATAAATAAATTTGCATGTTTCCTGTCGGGTGATCGGAATAAATAAATAAATTTGCATGTAAGCTGTCAGGTGATCGGAATAAATAAATAAATTTGCATGTCAGCTGTCAGGTGATCAGAATAAATAAATTTGCATGTTTCCTGTCGGGTGATCGGAATAAATAAATAAATTTGCATGTTACCATAGCTGTCGCGTGATCGGAATAAATAAATTAATTTGCATGTCAACACTTTCAGGTGATCAGAATAAATAAATACGTTTGCATGTTTGTTGTCAGGTGATCAGAATAAATAAATAAATTTGCATGTCAGCTGTCAGGTAATCAAAATAAATAAATAAATTTGCGTGTCAACTTTCAGGTGATCAGAATAAATAAATAAATTTGCATGTTTCCTGTCGGGTGATCGGAATAAATAAATAAATTTGCATGTTAGCTGTCAGATGATCAGAATAAAAAAATTTTTATGTAAGCTGTCAGGTGATCGGAATAAATAAATAAATTTGCATGTTTCCTGTCAGGTGATCAGAATAAATAAATTTGCATGTTTCCTGTCGGGTGATTGGAATAAATAAATAAATTTGCATGTAAGCTGTCAGGTGATCGGAATAAATAAATAAATTTGCATGTCAGCTGTCAGGTGATCAGAATAAATAAATTTGCATGTTTCCTGTCGGGTGATCGGAATAAATAAATAAATTTGCATGTTACCATAGCTGTCACGTGATCGGAATAAATAAATTAATTTGCATGTCAACACTTTCAGGTGATCAGAATAAATAAATAAGTTTGTTGTCAGGTGATCGGAATAAATAAATAAATTTGCATGTCAGCTGTCAGGTAATCAAAATAAATAAATAAATAAATTTGCATGTCAACTTTCAGGTGATCAGAATAAATAAATAAATTTGCATGTTTCCTGTCGGGTGATCCGAGTAAATAAATAAATTTGCATGTTAGCTGTCAGATGATCGGAATAAATAAATAAATTTGCATGTAAGCTGTCAGGTGAAGGGAATAAATAAATAAATTTGCATGTTTCCTGTCAGGTGATCAGAATAAATAAATTTGCATGTTTCCTGTCGGGTGATTGGAATAAATAAATAAATTTGCATGTTACCATAGCTGTCGCGTGATCGGAATAAATAAATAAATTTGCATGTCAGCTGTCAGGTAATCAAAATAAATAAATAAATAAATTTGCATGTCAACTTTCAGGTGATCAGAATAAATAAATAAATTTGCATGTTTCCTGTCGGGTGATCGGAATAAATAAATAAATTTGCATGTAAGCTGTCAGGTGATCGGAATAAATAAATAAATTTGCATGTCAGCTGTCAGGTGATCAGAATAAATAAATTTGCATGTTTCCTGTCGGGTGATCGGAATAAATAAATAAATTTGCATGTTACCATAGCTGTCGCGTGATCGGAATAAATAAATTAATTTGCATGTCAACACTTTCAGGTGATCAGAATAAATAAATACGTTTGCATGTTTGTTGTCAGGTGATCGGAATAAATAAATAAATTTGCATGTCAGCTGTCAGGTAATCAAAATAAATAAATAAATTTGCGTGTCAACTTTCAGGTGATCAGAATAAATAAATAAATTTGCATGTTTCCTGTCGGGTGATCGGAATAAATAAATAAATTTGCATGTTAGCTGTCAGATGATCAGAATAAATAAATTTGCATGTAAGCTGTCAGGTGATCGGAATAAATAAATAAATTTGCATGTTTCCTGTCAGGTGATCAGAATAAATAAATTTGCATGTTTCCTGTCGGGTGATTGGAATAAATAAATAAATTTGCATGTAAGCTGTCAGGTGATCGGAATAAATAAATAAATTTGCATGTCAGCTGTCAGGTGATCAGAATAAATAAATTTGCATGTTTCCTGTCGGGTGATCGGAATAAATAAATAAATTTGCATGTTACTATAGCTGTCACGTGATCGGAATAAATAAATTAATTTGCATGTCAACACTTTCAGGTGATCAGAATAAATAAATAAGTTTGTTGTCAGGTGATCGGAATAAATAAATAAATTTGCATGTCAGCTGTCAGGTAATCAAAATAAATAAATAAATTTGCGTGTTACCAGATGTGTAGAAAATAAAAAAATGTCCATGTCAGACTTGGAAGAATAGACTTTGACAGAATATATTGAAATTGTTAGCATGAACACGGTTGCAGAACACATAACTGGCCACCTGGGACAGCCCTTACTTTCCAAGAAGAGTGATCGCTCCACACACTTTCCACTCACCTAAATCAAGACCCAAAAGAGCTAATTATCACCCTCTCAATCCATACTATTATGAAGAGATCTTACTAGCATACATGTGGCTTACCTAATCAGTTGTGTTACTGTGTACAGAGAGCCAATTTAAGCTTCCAGGCCATTTTCAAAGAGCAAGGCCTGCTGGGAAAATGATTCATTGAAAATGTAAGAAGCCGAGAGTTTTAGAGAAAACAACATTGTAATTGGAATCGTATAATATTCTGAGACAAGATTACTTTTCCTTTAACTTAAACTACTTATTTTACATCAATATTGAATAATGAATAAGATAACAATAATTATATTATTACATTTTGCATACAAAATTTGAGAAATATCTGTAATATCATCATTCTGAACAAAATATTATTAAAAACTACTTTTATTAAAGCATACATTGTACGCAAGACATTAATTTTAATGTCATCCCCTTGGAACATTAGTTTAATTAAGGAGGACAGATTACAACATATATTAATTTTGATATGCATCAAGATATTGATCTACAATACATCTTTTAAGTTCGATGTCGCCATTGATATGCATTAATTATTAAGACTAGACCCCTAACCCCATTGACGCTGCAGGTCTGCGTCTTCTACACCGATCTGACGTATATCGTGCTTAGTGTGTCGGGAGTTTGTTCGAAATTTAGAATGTTTCAAAGTCAATCGTCGATTGCCACGTATTTTAGGGATATATTAAATCGTTTCAGGGAACTGTTTACTAAATAATGATAAATTAAACTTAGAAAACTTGTAAGAACAAACGGGGCCCAAATTGCGCAAATTTGCAATAAGTTTACGCTGCTAGTGTCTGGTTCGGAAGGAGTTCTACGCGTGATTTTATCACGTTCAACGACGTTCTATTTTCGAACTAGTTGAAAACGGAAATTACGCAAGTACTTTTGAACTTCAAACACAAATTTGATTATCGTTATTATGTGTTAGTTTCTGTTGTTTCAAAGATTATTATTTATGACATTAATAACATTCACTCACTAAACAATATTTCACTAAAATACGCGATTAAAAAGCAACTTAAATTGAAAGAAAATTAAGTTCCGTGTATAAACACTAGTGTAAAGAGGCGGCGGAGCGATATTTTAGCCAAAATCGGCTAGTAAGGCATCATAAGACACTGGGCTGGGACAGCGCTTCCTGTGACGACACAACGCCCTTAACCCCTAACCTCAAAAAATTGGTCCGCAGATTTTCAAAGAATAATGTAGGGCTGGCAAACATTTTTTTTTAAATGCAATTTTCGTCCATTTTAATACTGCTTTTAAATAATTTATGTTAAATGGGATTAATGGTGGATCTTAAAAATCTCGGGGGATTAAATTAGATAAATACAGCTCTGCAAAGCTTTATCCACTGAATAAACTTGCATAATTAAAGAAAATGTATTTCTAACAAAGCAGTTTACATTTTTTTTCTTCTGTTTCCCTTTGGCATTCACTCGGACGGCTTTCAAAATATCATTTTATTTTTTCAATTTGATGAAAGTTAACTCTAGGCAAACTAAGAAACGTAATCTGCTTGATCTTACCAAAGGCAGATTTGTAGCTTATCTTACTAAAAGCAAATAGAAATTGAAAAAACATTTTATAGTAATAGAGAATTGCATCATGAGATACTGTAAAATACTTTATTTTCGCTCAGAGTTAATTTTCACTATTTTCGCTGAAGTAATGATTCAGTGAAAATAAAATCCAGCAAATATACTATTTTTCCTATACAATTCGCCAAAAATCAGTGAAAATAAATTCCATACAAAACACCTAAAAAGTCTTTTCAGCAAAAATTGATTCCAGCTAAAATAAAGTATTTCACAGTAAACAAAATTTGTCAGTTCCACAAAATGCAACTATTGCATACCCAATATTTTTATGTAATCTAGCTAGCCATATCCAACAGGCATTAGACAGGAATCCAGCCATTCGAAGTGCCCTTCCCAGTACACTCCAAATCAAATGGCTTGGCCAATCACTACATTAATACATAGATGGCATAGAATTCTATGTCATCACCGATTGGCTGTCTCCATGACTTCCGTACATTACTATAGAAACTCGCAGACTGATACAAATATAAGTCCCATCCACAGCCCTCAAGACTCATTCACTCATCTGTTATTTCATAGAATTTTCATATATAGAAATGAGGTTCACAGTTTGATACAAGCTGTACCAACATATAACTTATAATTTCACACATGTTTCACACTGCAAACTATGCCAAAACATAAGCCACCCCCTAAGAATGGTATCCCTATGGTCAGAGTAATAAACACATTATTCTTCAGTAACATACCAAAAGAAAGGCCATTGGGGACAAAATATATATAAAAGTACATAGCAAACATGAAAGCATAACGCATTTGTTACCAGTGCTACATGTAAGCATACTTCATTTTCATCAGGATTACAAATTTGGGATATTTTACTGACTCAGAGCCATATTAGGCATCTACTGCATATATATATATATATAGAATGTACCTGACGTGGAAGAATTCCCATTGCATATAATGGAAAAATACAACCGATATCTTATTATATTTAAAACATAGTAAATGATATTCAAAATTTGCAACAAAAATATGCACCATGTCAATAACAATACTAGTATATCCATATTTTCAGCCTCAGTCTCACTAGCTGAATAGAGATAGATTGACGATATCATCTTTACGGGAAGTATATTGCATTAAATAACATGTACAGTTTAATTTCCCCATCCTATATTGCCTATATCTATTGAGTTTGACCTAACCCTTAAAAAGGAAGAAGACAGAGCTAAAAATATTAAATAGGAAACAGGAATGCTAAAACAACCGTAAAGTTGGCAAATTTAATGTTTGAACTCCCACAAAAAAAAGTTTTTTTTGGGTTGTTTTCATGGAAACAGATGTTGAAATTGAAATGTTCACTGCTCTAAAATTTTGGGAATAAATTTGAATATTGAATTGGGAAATCAACTCTAGTCACCAGGGAAATATATTCCTTATTTGCATATTCTTTAAGTTACTATGCTCAACCAATTTCCAATGATGGTTTAAGAAATGTACTTCCCAATTTTGTCATAGTTATGAGGCAGATATTACCTCGGGCAGCGAAAGCTTGCCTCACAAAGTCAAAGGTTAAAGGTCAGGCAAACACATTTACAAATAACGCCTACATTGTATAGTAGAAGTGGCATCAATTGAAGCATCTTAACGCCGACATAAAGACTTGCAATGGTTGTCATAGCAACATAATTTGACACCCACCAGGGATTATATAGGAACAGAATTTTTACACTGCACATGCAACTAGAGAGTTAATTACTGCATTAATTTAGTTTTCCCGTTTCAGATGCAGAATGGAAACACTAAACTATTGTGTGGTGAGGAAAAAAATCAGTTTAATGGAATGATATTGATTTTCAGAGTATTTTTTCTAACACAAAGGGCATACAATACTGGAATAAGGGCCACTTAAAAACAAACAGCCTCTCGGCTGAGATTGCTCTGCTGTTAGCAATGCATATTTCAATTAGATAATTGGAGATATTATCGTGAAATGAACAAATCTAAGAGAGATCCACCTGTAGTTCCTAGATGTATAAATATCAAAGCAATCAAACTTGGGGTTTTTAACAAGAATTAAAAAAATATCACTTTTTATCAAAAATATTCATCAAAATTAGAGAATTGGGGATATTATCACGAAATGAACAAATCTAAGAGGTCTACCCAAGGTACATATACACCAAGTATCAAAGCAATCTGACTTGTAGTTTTCAAGAAGTCGAAAAAGCAAAAAGAGCAGACACAGATGGACGACGTTGACAGACAATCACTCATACGATAAGCTCCGCCCGACAAAGTCAATAACAGAGCTAAAAAATTGTTTCCCAGTTCTTCGCATCATAAAAATTGTTTTTATTTTTGGGATGATTTACAATTTCCATGGCTTTATCAAGCATAAAGCAGAGGGGATATCACCTATGTATAGGTGGGAATAGAGAAAATATAATTGATGATAAACAACGCATGCTAAAACACTAAAGCCTATTGGTAGACACTCAATTGAAAACAACAACATGCTACTGTGGTTATCCGAATGTACAGGAGACTACTCCTCCACTTTGACAGAATTTGAAAAAGAATAATTCATGTGAACCAGGCTAAAAAGAAATCAATCAGTTAAAAACACTTTATAAATTATGAAACTGTCATAAATGTGACTAGTAAGCTCTATTTTGTTGATACACAATGTATATAGACAATTGTCTGCTTGAAAAGTAGTAAGTATTGTATGTTCATATACCACATACTAATATTAATTAAAACACCATTTTTTTTCCAATATTACAATAGTATTAAAATAACATGTCTGTGATGCATCATACATTTCAAAGATTTTATAGCAGTATTTTATATTAAGATTATTCATAAAATAATACTTTCATAAACATGTATTAAAGATTGATTTGCTTCTATCAGTAAAACATCCTCAAACAATCATTCTCCTAGTTCTACTGTCATAACATGTCTGTGATGTGTCATATTGGCTTTAGAGGATATGCACTGCCCAGAACATACATTTCTAAAATTTAGTAGCAGTAATTTGCATTAAGATTATTCATAAAATAATACTTTCATATACATGTATTAAAGATTGATTTGCTTCAGCAAAACATCCTCAAACAATCATTTTCCCAGTTTTGATGTATGTGGTACACTTCACCAGTTAGAAAAATTAAAAAAAAATGTGTGGGATGCAGGTTTTGAACTGATGTGTGCGAGGATGAGAAGCAAAGTTTTATTTTAGGCTTTTACTAACTGTGAATGGATTATTGAAGATGTTAACATTCTCTGTCATGTCAGTAAAATAATTGCACTGTGTCAAGTTACATCTTAAACTTCAACCTTAAGATCAAAGAGCAATGGAGGAAATTTTAAAAATCAGATTCAATATGAAAATTCAGATGTTGGAAAATGTTTAAAAATATACATACATATTTGGGTGGGAATATATTCAACATGGTTAAAGAGAATATTTACATGTTTATCTGACCTAGATCAAAAGATACATTCAGCATCAGTATTATCAAATTATCAAATCCAAAACATATCACAAAATAACTAAGGCATAAATTAATTTGAGTCGAATCTGAGCATTTTTCACCTTTTCACAGAAATTCATACAAATGTGGGTGCTCCCCCAGGCCATTCTATTGCATGTATAATCAATATTTGTATTGGAAATAATTTCAAACAGCAGAAAATTTATGTAAAATGGTGAATCAAAAATCCTAGCAGGAAAATAGTGCCGTTCAAATAAACAATTTTTCAGAGTGAGTCATTGAACAAATAACTAAACTTGGCTGCAAAATATTGTTTTTTGTGAGAGAGCCTTGAAAATAGTTTCAGTCAAGAGAGTACTTTAAATAAAGACGGTTAAGTTGAGTTATCTGTTTTTTTTCTGTATCCCTCAACAGCAGAGATCAAACTAGGTCATGTTATCACAGGATTGTTCAATTATCTTGTCACATGTCTATAATGTGATTGGTCAATTTTTATTTTAATAAGAGGCCAAATGGTTTCAATTGTGAACGGTTTTTCAGCCTCTTGGTGTGCTATAAAAACACAGAATCACACACAAGATTCTTGGTATCCAACATTACGTACATCGTAGGTTAGTTGTTTTCAGTGTGCTCCCAAACCAGAACAGCAGTATATGACAACATTTATTAAAATTGTGACGATATTTCAATATTCTAAATTATGTATTTTTGTTTTTATACAAAAATCATTTATTATAGTCATTGTTCTTTAAGTTCATTTAATCTGATTTGCATATTCAATGACAGTTTGAGCCATATTATAATATTCGCTATTTTTAAGGAGTTCTCCGAGTATGAATAGGGAAGTCATGAATTTCAGTACTGTGGTAGATTTTGAGTTGTACAGCAGCTGGATGGTTGGGGCGTGGTTTGACGGTTACAGGTGGTTGTGCACTTTGTAGTGATTCCTTGCATCGGTTTCAAGAAAATCATGGTTTTGCCTTCTGCTTATATGAAAGTCAACTGGCTTTGTGCACCGGCATCTACGAATGCATCTACGGAAAAGGGCGTGAATTGGTCACTTAAATTACCAAAAAATTACGCCATTTTGACTGGTGCATGTTGGCTTCTCGATACCAAGTCTACACTAAGAAGTTCCGCTTTTTACAGCCTGCATTGCTTCCAGTGTGAACAATGAACTGTAGGTAATTTACATATAGCAAATTTGAATTTCCCAGAAATAACGCTTACTACCACAGTGCTCTGAACTTCAATAAATAAGCATGTTCAATTCTCGTATATACGTAACTCTGGTTCGTTGATTTTTGTCGATTGTTTGCAAGTTTATGTTTAACTCTGACTTTCAGCCATTTTCAGGGTCGATCGGGTGACATCGGGAGGTCATGTGATAGAGTAGTTTGTTTAATCCAAACAGGAAGTAGTCACGACTTTTGCATTAGAAATGATTTTTAAAGTGTCGGAATAGAGAGTGCTGAAGATTTTGCTTGGAAGGACGAAACTTTCTGTCTGATGATATGGTGTGCCATGAATCGACAAAATGTAAATACGAACAGAATTGACATCGGGAACCATACCTAAGGGTGAATGGTTTTCTTCGGAGTGGTTTGTAGTTCCATGGTATAACTCACAAATATGTTGTATTTCGGATAAGAGAATCAAAATTTAAAAACCTTTCAACTCAGTTTTACCAAAAATACAACTTTGCTTGTGAGAAGTTATATGATTTCATTTATTTTTTTAGACAACAAAACATTTAACCGGTAAATTTATTGCATATGCATGAAATAAATATCTTTTGCTTGCATTTACTAAGAGAGAAACAATTTGCTGCAACATATCTTAGTTTTGTACAATCTTCACACATACTGTACTGTGCAGTACGAAACACAATTATGGATAAGAGTGACATACTGTAAATGGGTTAATTATTCAGTGGGTTTTAATGTTGCTTATTTCACTGACTAGAAAATGCGTTAAATTAAAACCCAGTGAATATGTAAAATTTAGCATAGAACACATTATCTGAATGATAAAACCGTGAAATTATAACCCACTGAATATCCCTGAAATGGTAAATCAGCAAAATTTGAACCCAGTGAAAATTAGTTATTTTACGGTACTTTGTATACAATCCAATCATATACAATGACAGTTTTAATTGATACTTCACACCTTCACCATAAGTATTCTAAAGATATGACAATAAGCTGCACACATTAGTGTAGGACAGGATAGGATATTTTATTTGGCACATACACAATACAGAGCTAGTGTAAAGTCCAAAACAACACAAACAAATAAATAAATAAATGTAAACATTTATTTTAAAGTGTCCTGTAATTCTGTCATTCATTGTTGGACCAAATCAGCATATGATTCCCAATAATGTGAATAGCGGAGTAGTCGTTGTATTGCGCTTATTCAAATTATAGACAAGGAATTTGTTCTACACACTTTGTACATGCATATATATATACCACATGGGACGCACATTACATGGTATGATGATCATCTTCCTTCAATTAAAATAAATAATCAAAAACAGTTTAAAATAGCATTTTTACACTAAAAATGACAAAAATATTCACTAACATTACAAAATCAACAACATTTTTAGGTCACTTGACAATATGACAAAATTGGAAATACAATGTGTAAAATTAAATGAATATTCCTATCCCTCTATCAACAGGTTGGTTTGACAATCATATGAGCTTGGATCAAATTGTTAACATTATTTGAAAAACTTCTTTAAGTTATTTTTATAACAGGAATGTTAGTTCAAATAGGAAATTATTTTACTCAAGACAAAACTAAACAAGTCATTGTCAATGACACGTCCCCGTTCCGTTCATATTTGAGTGACATATACATTCAAAGCAGCAACAATATGGATGTTGAACTGCATTCAGTAAAACAAAATAGCCACCAGTCAGCCATTTTCAACACAATCCAAAAAAAAATTTAAACTAAATTTGCCCACACATGACATAGATTCAGTTCCGGGTATGGTGAAAATGTGCAATTTTTGTGAATTTTTGACATTAAAAGGACTGGCGCAAATGCACAGGCATATGTATGATATAATGTATGATGTGTAAGTGAAGTTTGAACTTGATCTGTCCAGGCATGTCCGAGATATGGATCGAAAACTAAATTCTTTAAAACAAGATGGCCGCCAGTTGGCCATTTTGAACTTGATCCGAAGAAAAATTGGTATGCATCAAGCTTATATTATGTTTAATATATGCACTAAATCTGAACAAAATCCATCCATGCATGACTGAGATCCGGTTCCGGAATTGTGAAAATACGTGATTTTGATGCATTTTCGACATTAAAATGGCCATCATTTAGCTATTGTTAAGCGGATCATGAAACAAATGCACATATCTATTTGTGACATGATGTACCATGTGTGTGTGAAGTTTGAACTTGATCAATCCAGACATGTCTCGGATACGAATCCAGAACTGAATTCTTTAAAACAAAATGGCCGCCAGTCGGCCGTTTCGAACATGATCCGGAAAAAAAAAATGACGTGCATCAAGGTCCTATTATGTTTATTGTATGTACCAAATTTGAACAAAATCCGTCCATGCATAACTGAGATCCGGGTCCGGAATGGTGAAAATGTGCCATTTCAATGCATTTTCGGCCTTAAAGCGGCCGCCATTTGGCTATCGTTAATGAGATCATGAAACAAATGCACATACATATTTGTGACATGATGTACCTTGTGTGTGTGAAGTTTGAACTCGATTAATCCAGGCATGTCTCAGATACGGATCCAGAACTGAATTCTTTAAAACAAAATGGCCGCCAGTCGGCCATTTTGAACTTGATCCGGAAGAAAAAAAGACGTGCATCAAGGTCCTATTATGTTCAATGTATGTACCAAATTTGAACAAAATCCGTCCAAGCATAATTGAGATCCGGGTCCGGAATGGTGAAAATGTGCGATTTCAATGCATTTTCGGCCTTAAAGCGGCCGCCATTTGGCTATCGTTAATGAGATCATGAAACAAATGCACATACATATTTGTGACATGATGTACCTTGTGTGTGTGAAGTTTGAACTCGATTAATCCAGGCATGTCTCAGATACGGATCCAGAACTGAATTCTTTAAAACAAAATGGCCGCCAGTCGGCCATTTCAAGCCCGATCCAAAAAAAAAATGACGTGCATCAAGGTCCTATTATGTTTAATGTATGTATCAAATTTGAACAAAATCCGTCCATGCATAACTGAGATCCGGGTCCGGAATGGTGAAAATGTGCGATTTTGATGCATTTTCGGCCTTAAAATGGCCGCTATTCGGCTATCGTTAATCGGATCATGAAAAAAATGCATGTGCATATGTCCCATATAATGTGTGATGTATGAGTGAAGTTTGAACTTAATCGGTCCATGCATGTTCGAGATGCAGGTGATCACAGACGCACGGATGCACGGACGCACGAACGCACACAGGGCAAAACATAAGTCCTCGTTTTCGGACTACGTCCGAACGGGGACTAACAACTCATCAACTCTATGTTACATTGTCTATCTAAAACTGATTACGCAAACAGACTGCTCGATATAAATAAATTACAATTTATATATATATTACAGCACTGCTCGTCTTATTACGAAGACCAGAAAACATGATCACAATACTAACGTTCTATACAAACAATACTGGTTGTTCATGAAGCAAAGATATCATATTTAAGACTCTTGTTTTTTTGCTCATTATAAACCATTTTATTCATGGTACGAAATAAATAGCTTAAACTAGGATCTTAATTTAATCAGATTGGGTATTGATCTAATTTTTAGGAAAAAAATAGAAATGATTATGAAGTTTAATCAGGAAAAGGTGACAAAAGTTAACCTTAGCACTCAAAGAGTTTAAAGGCATTTTGTGAATGAAATGCAAATATTAATTACTTAATACATTTGCAGTCTACCCAAACATGAAACCATATGGTCATCAATGCCAACCGTGTGATAAGGCGAATGAACAAACAATGAAAAGCTGCTTTACAATAATAATATGTGCATAAAAAAAGAATAAGTCAAGACACGTAGAATTATTTTTCCATTTGTGCAAGTATCTTTCAGATGTGATGAGTGGTGTGAAATATCACTGTTTATACATGTATATCATGATATGCACCAAAGAAAAACCAGTAATCAAAACAAATCATGTGACAGTACCATATTTGTCTTTCCTTTGGGAATTAGAAATAGGTGTATGATAAAAAAACACGTTATCACTGGATATCACTTATTTGTAAAGCTGGTCCAAATTCATGGTATACGAACTGTACTACATAAGGTACATTAATTTTTGCTCTACAAAGTGATATACCATCATACGTCATTATGTATACCATTAAATATTAATTAGAAGCTGCATTCCTAATAGAAGTCTTACCCATTCCTTTTGAACAATTGAGAACCAAAAATTGACCATTTCTCATATGTGTAGATACATATGTCTAATAGAAACCACATCCCCTCTATTGCATTGTATCATTTTAATAGACACCGCAGTTTATAATACAAATTTTACAGTAATACCAGTGTTTTTAACTGCACATCGACATACTGTTTCAGTTTGTGACACCTTATCAATAATTTTTATTATAACCATTAAATTGTTAATAATAAAGTCTTCCTTTTTTTTTTAAAGTGATATACATTGTATTATGAAAAATTGAGTAGTTAAATATCACTAGTGGCGGTAATACAAAACAGTTGTTGCATTGGATCCGTGATATAAAATCCTGACAGGTTTGAAAACAAACTAGAGAATTAACGCCTACCCTAGGTTTGTGTGTCAAAGACTCAATGAACAATTCACAGGACAAAATTTATTCACTAACTTGACTGCGCCAAGCTGACAACAGCATTAGCTCATTAAATTCCCATACTACAGTACTAATATTAAACTATGATACAGAATACTGATCACACAGCACTGTCAAGTTGTTGCAAACATGGAATATAGTTTTCAGTAAACGCCAACACTTTCAAGTAAAGTCAACACTTGCAATATTCACATAAAGTTGATCGGGAAAGAAATGGTGACATTCAATGTTGGGAACAGCTGCACTGGTACAAAAAATATATGGGTATATAAAAATAAACATGACACATCAATCAATACCTTTTGGACATTGTTTTAGCTACAGAAAAATAACCAAATCTAATTTTTAGTGGTTTTTAATTTACAGTATGATTCACAATTTGTGACATAGTAATTCTTTCAAATTAATAAAATTTACTATCATGCATGGAGCATAGGGTCCTTTTGATCAATAATATGTTGGTATATTCCATGACTAGTCAAATATACAAATGAATCTTACTGTGCAGTCTGAACTACTGTAAAAGGATTAATTATTCACTGGGTTTTAATTTAGCATATTTCGCTGAATGGAAAATGTGCTAAATCAAAAACCAGTGAATATGTAAAATTTAGCATAGAACGCATTATCTAAATGATAAAACCATGAATTTAAAACCCATTGAATATGCCTGAAACGGTAAATCAGTGAAATTTAAACCCAGTGAAAATTAGTCATTTTACAGTATTTATTTTTTATCATTATTTATGTTAAAAACTTTGTGTGTTTCTATGTTATTCTTACAACTGTTTATGAACACTGGGGTACAACTGGAAATATTATCTGTATCGTACTTGAGAGTACTCTTATTTTCTAAGCTGGCATTCCAAAGAAGACTGAGAACGAGTAATTTAATAGAAATTTCATCAGTTTGCTGAAGTTGAAAATTGAAATGTAATATTATAACTTTGTTTCCACTTTTACCAAGACATTTCATTATTCGCACAGCTGTATCCAAACCCCATACTGACGTATGAATGGTTATTTTGTTTTAAACCAATTTAACACTTTAGAAAATTACTACGAAAAAAATCATGCGCAATATAATTGTATTGCTAGTTTTAAATTGAGCGAACGTATAATCAACTATGATGTTTTCTATCAACTTAAACCAAAACTGTGTGTGTATGTGTGGAGTGCACAGCAGGGCATCTCAGCCGCAAATAATAAAATCAGCTATGAAATCATCTATGACCCACAGTATATATAGATTGGGAAACGATTTATGATAGAGAGGTTTTTACACAACATACCCATGACCTTGACAATTACTGTAGAATACTTTATTTTCGCTTGGAATTTATTTTCGCTATTTTCGCTGAAGGGATGATTCCGTGAAAATAAAATCCAGCTAATATACTTTTTTTCCTATATTTCACATTAAACTCATCAAAAATTAGTGAAAATAAATTCCACACAAAACGCCGGAAAAGCCTTTTCAGCGAAAATTTATTCCAGCGAAAATAAAGTATTCCACAGTACACTAATGACCTTGGTATATTTCAACCTGGTCAAAATACCAAGATCACTCATAAATACAATGTGATATCCCGGGGATTGTCATGGAATAACCTGTATGTATAGTGTTCTTATCCTCATCCGGATTTTGGAAAGACAACACAGATAATAATAAGAAAAAAAAAGATACAACAAATTCAAATAAAAGTACATTTCCGTCAATGTATCATGATTCAGTTCACCAATGCATATGGTGCAAGATGACTAAATATTTTAAGCTGATTTCAGTGTCTTAAATTTTTTCCTTAATTTTTTTTTCACCTTTATCATTAGATATTTAATATTTTTGTGGCTAAATGTGGAAGTGACAAGTTTTTTTTTACTTTCTTCCATCAATATACACGTTGATGGCCATCGGATGATCCTATCACATTACTTTGCATCAGGTACTGGTACCCCTGTTATCATTTACGGTGAACATTTACTGTGAACATGAAGGTAAAACGATACGGCTGTCTCCAAGTCCATGCTGAGAGAGTCGAGTGATGAAGTATGTATACTTATATACGCATCGCGGATATGCAGGGCTGTGGGGATCCTGACGTGACTCGGTCACTATTAGCCCTATGACATGACTCGCTGTTTTCAATGTATGTGCCGGAAAACAAAATGACAATACGGAAAAGAGAGCGACACCATGCAGTTTGTTCTAAAGATTTCTGTACTACGAGAAACACTGGTGCTAACAATCGTTTCCCCGGCAGTGATCGGTTTTGATCGGGGTCACTACCTTTGCACGGTACAATTTATTCAGAATAGCTGCAGTTCTGTAGTTTCTTTGGTTTTTCTGTAGTTTGTTTTTTTAACCGCCGATTAGCTTATTCTGACCGTCGCGGGGTGTTCGCGAAACCAGGTCCCCGCGACGAATAAAATAAACCAACCGGCGCTCAAAAGCGAACTAAGCGAAACCAAGGCAACTACATTACTGCAGCTATCACAGAAATGTATGATAAATTTATATACAACAGCTAAAGAAAAAAAATACTCGTATTTAGAAATAAAACATTCGTCTAGAGAAACATGAACCTTTAGGAATGTGAGCGTAAAGATAAACGTTATTCTTTTTGGTTATTCGATTTGAATAATTTGGAAAAAATGATATATTACAGGAAATAACGACTTACCGTTCATTCTCACTTTCCCGTAGAACAAGACTCCCCAAATGAGAGGCCCCGCCTCGTTTTCAGCTCATTGACAACATGTTTGATAGTTCGTCGACGTAATCCCGCTCAACTCAAAAGGTGAAATCGAAAGCATTATTTTGAGGTACGCCATCAAGTGACGAACATGATACCAGTGTGTAATTTTGTTTTTAAGGATAGCACATGTTTGGATATTTGCGAAAAAACAGGTAAACCAACAAAACAACTAAAATATATCTAAAACGGTGGTAAATTATTAAAAATATACAAATCAATGAAGAAAAGGTAAAACAAAACAAATCATTATTCAAGCTTTGAAGGCTAACACAGCAATGAAGAAGTTCTCCCTAGTTTTAACAAGCAGCCTATCGGCTGAGATAGCTCCGCTGTTAGCAATGCACATTTCAATTAAAGAACTGAAGACATCATTAGAAAATGAACAATATGAATAGTATCAAAGCAATCGGACTTACAGTTTTTAACAAGAAGTCGAAAATATCACTTTTTACCAAAAATTACAAAAATATTCACCAAAATAAATTAATTAGAGAATTGAAGACATCATCACAAAACGAACAAATCTGAGAGAGGTCCACATGTAGTACCTATATATGTAATATCAAAGCAATCGGACTTGCGGTTTTTAACAAGAAGTCGAAAATATCACTTTTTACCAAAAATGACAAAAATATTCACCAAAATTAGAGAATTGAAGATATCATCACAAAATGAACAAATCTGAGAGAGGTCCACATGTAGTACCTATATATGTAATATCAAAGCAATCGGACTTGCGGTTTTTAACAAGAAGTCAAAAATATCACTTTTTACCAAAAATGACAAAAATATTCACCAAAATTAGAGAATTGAAAATATCATCACGAAATAAACAAATCTGAGAGAGGTCCACATGTAGTACCTATATATGTAGTATCAAAGCAATTGGACTTGCGGTTTTTAACAAGAAGTCGAAAATATCACTTTTCACCAAAAAATGACAAAAATATTCACCAAAAATAGAGAATTAAAGATATCATTACAAAATGAACAAATCTGAGAGAGGTCCACATGTAGTACCTATATATGTAATATCAAAGCAATTGCACTTGTGGTTTTTAACAAGAAGTCGAAAATATCAGTTTTTACAAAAAATGACAAAAATATTCACCAAAATTAGAGAATTAAAGATATCATTACAAAATGAACAAATCTGAGAGAGGTCCACATGTAGTACCTACATATGTAATATCAAAGCAATTGCACTTGCGGTTTTTAACAAGAAGTCAAAAATATCAGTTTTTACCAAAAATGACAAAAATATTCACCAAAATTAGAGAATTGAAGATATCATCACGAAATGAACAAATCTGAGAGAGGTCCACATGTAGTACCTATATATGTAATATCAAAGCAATTGCACTTGCGGTTTTTAACAAGAAGTCGAAAATATCAGTTTTTACCAAAAATGACAAAAATATTCACCAAAATTAGAGAATTAAAGATATCAACATGAAATGAACAAACCTAAGAGAGGTCTACCCAAGGTACATATACACCAAGTATCAAAGCATTTAGGCTTGTAGTTTTCAAGAAGAAGTCGAAAAAGTAAAACATTGACACGGACGACGACGACGGACGACGACGACGACGACGGACGACGACGGACAATCACTCATATGATAAGCTCCGCTCGACAAAGTCGACAGCGGAGCTAAAAATGTCTTGAAAAAATTAATGTTCTATTCTCAATCTTATAAGTTAACTCAGGATTAAAATCGGTTTTCTTTACTCGTGTCATAATATCTGTCCTTTTCAATTGGAAGAATATGGGCAAAAACTATAAAAAAATTGGTTAAAACCATTAAATATTTGAAATTTTATTCAAAATAAGCATCAAATACTGACACTTGTTAAAGTGAATATATATTTCTGATTCCATTTTGATGGCAACCAACCAACAATGGATTATACTGTAAAATAGCTGCATACCATTTTAGTGAATTTCCCTCAATGTAAAAGTTACCAGTAACAGAATGGAGCTAAAATGCAAACAATCTCGTTGTGAGAAAATACTTCTTTTTAAACGAGCTACATCTCAAATTAGCAACATTACAGATTACTGTAAAAAGATTAATTATTCACTGGGTTTTAATTTCGCTTATTTCGCTGACTGGAAAATGAGCTAAATTTGGCATAGAACACATTATCTAAATGATAAAACCGTGAATTTAAAACCCACTGAATATGCCTGAAACGGTTATTCAGCGAAATTTAAACCCATTGAAAATTAGTCATTTTACAGTAGCTAAATAAGGTAAAATAACACACTAGCTAAAAGACACGTTTTACAGTAGTAGTATGGTCGTAATATGTGAAAATTGTAGGAAATATTTTATTGGACAAGATTGGTTATCTTTAAATAACAATGTACCACAGTCATTCAGAACATTGACAAATCATTATATTGTGAAACCATGCATGTCAGAAGATGTATATTTAAAAGTGCATTTCCTATAAAATCATATTTGCTCTATTAGTAACATATATACTTATATAAATGAAAATTGTGTGTTCAATACGTCCAAATATAATGATCTAGGATACATTAGATGCAATTTTCAGCTTATGTGAGCTTTCATTAGAGAGAGCAAATACAGTATTATATTTAAAAGTCATATGATAAAGGAGTGATTTTAAGAGTAAAACTTTTATTATATTATAAAATATAATTGGAGTTTTTTCCCCCCTTTCATTTTCTTCTTTAGAAAAGTACCCAGATATATATATATATTTATTCATTTTTTTTATCGTAAATGAAAAAAGAGCTGCAATCATCGTGCAAGAAGTGTTTTAATTTAAATGAGCTGTTGTATATCACAATATAGTAACTTGAAATACTACTACAACAATGGTAAGTAATTAAAGAAACACGACAAAACATAAATATGGTAATTGTTATTTTATTATTATTATTATACACATGGATTAATTGTTACAGAAATATTTTTACTTTAAAATACAAGTTTTATACACCCAAATTAATAAAACAAAATAAATAGCAAATGTAATAAAAACCCAGGTGTATATTCATTTATGGGCACTGATTGGAGCAATGAAATAACAAACAATTGCTACAAAACAATTTCCACTGAAAATAGATACCATATTTGCTCTATTAGGAGCACTTCAGATGCATTTCTATAATGAATATTAGTTATACGTTACCCTTTTCACAAGCAGTTCCCTCTGTTCATCACAAATTCACAAATTAGTCTTGTTTATAGTTAGCACTTTCATTCAGATGATTGGGACAAGAATAGCAAAATTATTGAGTAAAAATAATAATTGACTGAAAATTTTGTCTGTTGGCTCCAAAATCCACTCAGGGTTCATTTCAAGAAATATTAAAAAATATAAAAAGAAAAGTGCATACAAATTTGGGCGATAATTCTGGTGAGGAAAAGGTTAATGACTTGGTATATATCTATAATGTTATTCAAGATTTATATGCACTGATACTGGATATGCACTTCTAATAGAGCAAATAAGTTTCTTCAGCTCAATTTGCAAAAAGTGTAGATTTGAAGTTTCAGGAGTTATCTACACAAAATCCGCAACTATGTTGATGGCTTGTAAATAAATGGATATCCATATTCAGTCAAAAATGTTACTTTATTTGAGTTTAGACCACACATAATATTCACATTCCATAAATCAAGAATGATTTCCCGGATAACAATGACAAATGCTTGCAATCTAACACACCCTTTAACTTTTCAGGCCAAAATTTTGATGAAACATTTTGCCGATTTTAAATATTTTTCTATAATTTTTTTGATCATTTTGGACCAAATAGACATGATTATCTAATAGGAACAGATCTTAATCAAAATTAAAAAAAAAAAAATCTGTAAAAAATGTAACATTTTTTGTGTGTGAACGTTGACGAAAGTTGACTTCAGTGCTCAGATGTTGAAGCAGATCCTCAACAATCTTCTTTTTTAAAAATCATGGTTGTTTTCATGACATGATTCACAGATTATAAAATATAAAAATGTTTTTGCGATTAATTCTTGATACGATGTAACAACTGAAGAAACAATGTGAATAATTTTGAGTATATTTTACCAAGTTTGAATAATTTTGCTTGAAAACATTTTGATAAACACATTACTGTAACCCTCAGTTATCAAAAGACAATGTACGCAAGTGGAGGAACAAATCTACAAAAATCATACTCGTACTATTATAATCCAGCATTAAAATGAGAGCATTTTTTCACTTATGCGCAATTTAGTACTGTATTTATGTATTAGGAACAAAAAGTTAGGAATTTTAACTAAGTTAGGGAGTTCACTATAATTTTAGTCAGAACTGTAAAATAACTTAAAAACTGAAAATGCAGTTGAGGAAAAAAAAAACACTTCAAGTATTAAAATATAAAAAATCAAAATACACTTCATCTTAAAATTATGATTTAAACAAAATATTTGAAATTCAGTGGCTGAAACCTAAAGTTCATTGAAATTTGTTTTAAAATAGTTAATTTCAGGGATGTGTCAATCACCTACTTCCATTAAATTATACATTATGACTGGAGAAAACTGGCATACCGTATGCTTCAAACCTCTGATTTTGTGGATGTTTGAAAGGTGGTAACAAAAATAAGCACTAGATGCTCAAACTCATTAAAGGCCCAGGTATACTATAAATACGCTCCTAAACAATAGGGATTATTTCCGTGCTTGTCACACTGTAGTAAACAGCTCCAGCCAAGCTCGGTAAAAACAAATTTTCTTGAACTTACAGGTCGATTATGTCGTGCCAAAGTGGATGCATGTGACTATGAATATCACAGCAGTGATTGTGTGTAGTATTTATGACAATAAATAGTGTACGAGTTGAGATTTTGGCGGATAAAAGTAAAAAACATGAGCCAGGGAAAGGGATGCGCGACTAATCTTGAATAATTACTACTGTCAATCAAAGTCACGTGATGTTGGATCGCTGAAACAGGATGCGTCATAGGCTATGCAAGTGATTAACAACACTCATTAGCATAGCCACACCTCCAATTCACACTTGCCCAGGGCAAGTTAATTGGGCCTTTAACAGTTTATTTGATAGACTTGTGATATGGTAACCTACTATGGTTCTACGAAAAGGTGGATTTGTGACTTTCTTAGCAACGTGGAGAAGAGCCGAGAAGTGAAGCTACACTATACATTCATGCATATCAGTCTTGATGCATAATCATGGCTTCAATGAAACAAATGCTGACATTGCAAACTGACACGCCCAGTGATAAGTAAAACTATATTGCTTTTATGGTCATCAGAACTGAACATGCATCATGTAACCAATCATGAGACCAATCATGAGACCAATCATGTGACTAATCATGTGACCAACCAAGCTAAATAAGTGCTCCTTAAAAAGTGCATTTTTGATCAATTTTTCAACTTTCTTACCCCAAAATTAGTAATAAATTATTGAATGTATCGTTTTTCGAAAATACTGCAATGAAATTTTTTTAGAAGCACTTGTTTAGGTGTGTAATTACAGGCAAAGTAAAGTAAAGTGTCTTTAGTGTCAATCAAAGCTTTTGATCTGAAGGTGTGAGTCGTTAATTAAGGTAGTATGTTTGAATCAAGCGCTGAAATAAACAGATCATGTAAACTACTTCTATCAATTTTTCTCAGAACATTGCAATATCCCTTGGAAGATTCTTAGCAATGTTTACGACTTTGCATTCAACCACTGAAAATTTGCATATCAAAAGTTCCACTATATTTAATGGGGGGGTGGGGGGGGGTGATGAAATTAAATTGTACGTTTGTGAACAAACAATGATGCATTGAGTTTTAAATTTTTATATTTCATGCATTGCTTTTGCTCAAAATCTACTTCAAAATTTTTTACAGAAAAACATCACCCACAAAAATCAACTATCCACAAGCACCACCTGCCAGTGACCAAGAAATATTGGCAAACAGGACTAGTCCACATATGTAATTTGAACTTCTCATGATATTCAGCCAAATTTACAGCGATAGATTGAATTTTCATCCTCAACATAACACACAGGCTATATGAAAAATTGAAAAAAACAAAGTACATGATTAGTACAACCTACCACCCCTGGGGAAAATGGTTGTTTCCAAGGGCACTTACTGTTGACACTGAAGGTGCCAAAGCCAAACAAACACTGCTAAGAACTTTTAAAAGAATATTGCAGCGTTTCAAAGCACAGAATGTAGCAGTTTTATTTCAAATAGCATTGACATATTGTATGATCTACTGAACGAGACCTTTATCGCTGGTCACTTAAACTACTTAATTACTATCATAATTAATTAATTAATCAAGCTAACTATATTTGTACTTTATAAAATTTAGCCATATTTGCATAATCTAAACATATTCATAATTCCATAGACTCAATAATGTTGGTTGGTACACGGCGCCCTCTAGTGACAAACACATGATCTCATTTGTTCTATTGTCATTTCAAAATATGCATTGTTCATAATGTACACGTCAATTTATTTCTCATAACATTACAGCTTCAATATTTTCCGCTTCAGTTCAAACATAACCTGTACCATTTTTTCGAGATCATAATGATGCGACCATCCCCAGTCGTTCCTCGCTCCTGAATCATCGAACACCTGCGGCCATGAGTCAGCTAGGAAAAAAAAAAAAATCATAAAAGGGTCAACTGCTGTATGTACATGAAAGATGAAAAATACAATTTGTGTTTAAGCGCCAAATTTATTTTCTGCTCAAAATGGGGTAAGTTTGTTCACATTTTCAGATGTGACGTAGCTTCTAGTTTTTGATCAACAAATATGAAATTTTTATCAATGTTTTCCAAGGAAAAAAGCAGAGTATAAATGGAACTATGTTGTGGATGATGCTTGAAGTTGACTTTAGTGCTTAGACAATTAAATGGAAAATTAAAAGCTACTACAAAGTTAAGAAAAAAAAAAGGAAAAAAAAAGATTTGCTCTTGGTGCAATGTGCATCAGTTTGAAAGAAACACTTTTTTTGTTCTTTGCTAAAATACTATAAAAATTAAACAAGTTTTAACAATGACAACAATCATGATAATGTTAACAACACACTAGTCTTCCCGAAAAATGTTCACAATTATTTTCCGGGCAGCATGTTGATTAACATAATGCCTACTGAAGGCCTCGACAGATACGTGTAATACATAACGGTATTAGCAAGCAATATGTTAAAATCTTTGATTAAAACTCACCTATAGATTGCCTTCCATCAGGATTGTATTCCACCTCCAACTTCGGAACATGTTTCCGAACTTCTTCAAATAATTGTTCTGGTGTAAAACTAATGGCAGCGACATTGTAAGTCCGCAGCTTTAACGTTTCATTCGGAGTTTCCATAATCTCGACTAGCGCCCTCAAGCAGTCATCAACGTAAATCATAGGAAGCATAGTATTCGGTTCCAGGTAGCAGTTGAATTTTCCGGTTGTCATGGCATCATCAAAAACTTGTACTGCATAATCTTGTAAAGAAAGATTGCAACAAGAATATCACAATATTATTTTCATGAACTGAACTGAAGGAGAAATTCAGAAATGGCAAAAGTTAAGATGTCCAATTTCTATATTTCTTTCTAGCATTTTGGCACTTAAACTGAACCTTATTGAGTTTTTGATAGTTTGCATCAAATAAGTTTCAGTTCTGGGGTAATCAAAAATAGTTTGTTTTTTTCAAAGCATTAAGCTATGTAAAACAAATGCTATTTTATGAACTAAAGAAAAAACTTCAGAAATGTCAAAATTCAGATGATGATTACAAGATCTTCTTTCTAGCGCAATTGATAACAAGTCATTGTCAATGACACGTCCCCGTTCCGTTTATATTTGAGTGACATATACATTCAAAGCAGATCATGACCGAAATGCACCTGCATAATGTACAACACATTGTGCTAAATCTGAACAAAATCCATCCATGCATGACTGAGATCCGGTTCTGGAATTGTGAAAATATGTGATTTTGATGCATTTTCGGCCTTAAAATGGCCATCATTCCGCTATTGTTAAGCAGATCATGAAACAAATGCACATATCTATTTGTGACATGATGTACCATGTGTGTGTGAAGTTTGAACTTGATCAATCCAGACATGTCTTGGATACGGATCCAGAACTGAATTCTTTAACAAAATGGCCGCCAGTCGGCCATTTCGAACTTGATCCGAAAAAAAAAAGACGTGCATCAAGGTCCTATTATGTTTAATGTATGTACCAAATTTGAACAAAATCCATCCATGCATAACTGAGATACGGGTCCGGAATGGTGAAAATGTGCGATTTCAATGCATTTTCGGCCTTAAAGCGGCCCCCATTTGGCTATCGTTAATGAGATCATGAAACAAATGCACATACATATTTGTGACATGATGTACCTTGTGTGTGTGAAGTTTGAACTTGATCAATCCAGACATGTCTCGGATACGGATCCAGAACTGAATTCTTTAAAACAAAATGGCCGCCAATCGGCTATTTCGAACTTGATCCGAAAAAAAAATGACGTGCATCAAGGTCCTATTATGTTTAATGTATGTACCAAATTTGAATGAAATCCGTCCATGCATAACTGAGATCCGGGTCCGGAATGGTGAAAATGTGCGATTTCAATGCATTTTCGGCCTTAAAGCGGCCGCCATTTGGCTATCGTTAATGAGATCATGAAACAAATGCACATACATATTTGTGACATGATGTACCTTGTGTGTGTGAAGTTTGAACTCGATCAATCCAAGCATGTCTCAGATACGGATCCAGAACTGAATTCTTTAAAACAAAATGGCCGCCAGTCGGCCATTTCGAACCCGATCCCAAAAAAAATGACGTGCATCAAGGTCCTATTATGTTTAATGTATGTACCAAATTTGAACAAAATCCGCCCATGCATAACTGAGATCCGGGTCCGGAATGGTGAAAATGTGCGATTTTGATGCATTTTCGGCCTTAAAATGGCCGCTATTCGGCTATCGTTAATCGGATCATGAAAAAAATGCATGTGCATATGTCCCATATAATGTGTGATGTACGAGTGAAGTTTGAACTTAATCGGTCCATGCATGTTCGAGATACAGGTGATCACGGACGGACGGACGCACGAACGGACGGACGCACGGTCGGACGGACGCACACAGGGCAAAACATAAGTCCCCGTTTTCGGACTGCGTCCGAACGGGGACTAACAAGCAGCCTGTCGGCTGAGATAGCTCCGCTGTTAGCAATGCACATTTCAATTAAAGAACAGAAGATATCATTTGAAAATGAACAATATGTATAGTATCAAAGCAACAGGACTTGCTGTTTTAAACAAGAATTCAAAAATATATTTTTTCACCAAAAATAATCATTAAAATTAGATAATTGAAGATACATGTATCACCACGAAATTACCAAATCTGAATAAGGTCCACATGTAGTACCTATATATGTAATATAAAAGCAATCAGACTTGCGGTTTTCAACAAGTAGTCGAAAATATCACTTTTCACCAAAAATTTACAAAATATTCACTAAAATTGAAGAATTAAAGATATCATCATGAAATGAACAAATCTGAGGGAGGTTTACATGGAGTACCTATATATGTAATATCAAAGCAATAGGACTTGCGGTTTTTAACAAGAAGGCGAAAATATCACTTTTTACCAAAAATGACAAAAATATTCACCAAAACTAGAGAATTGAAGATATCATCATTAAATGAACAAATCTGAGAGGTCTACCCAAGGTACATATACACCAAGTATCAAAGCATTCAGGCTTGTAGTTTTCAAGAAGAAGTCGAAAAAGTAAAACATTGACACGGACGACAACGGACAATCACTTATATGATAAGCTCCGCTCGACAAAGTCGACAGCGGAGCTAAAAATTTGTTTCTCAAATGAAACTTAAGTTCTGTATTTTGCTTTCTAGGTTTTAATTTGTCAACTGTTATGTACCGGTACATGCAACTGCATCTCTTGTCAACATGGCACATGGTTATATGCATAGTACCATAATACTTTTTCAGATGGTAAACATAAATAAAGAATTTTTTAAACTACTTTTATCGACATTTTTTTCCACCAAAATGTGGGTAAAACATTTTGCACATTTTTATCACTTTTTCTCTTCTAATCTCATTGTAAATTTTGAACCAACATAATTTCAAATTGGCTTTAGCTTTGAGTACACAAATGAAGAAGTATTATCGCCAATATACCTACCGGTTGTACCACCACCGGCATGTGTGTCTGCTGAAAGTACCCCAGGAAATCGAAGACTCCGAATATCAACACCAAATTTGTAATAATAATACTGAAAAAAAAATAAGATATAAAATTTAGCGATTTAGGCAGAGGATTTTCAACCCGCCCATTCACCTAGTTCATATCAATTATAGACTGCGGTCAGTCAAAATGACTATTTTGAACAATTGAACTGTAGGCATTAATCTGTGATTCAGCAAATGACAGAGAGAAAAATCTAGGTCATGGGAAGCCTCACGACCTCATAGATTTCCATTGTAACATAACACATGACCAAGGTCAAGAGGTCTGCGCCATCTTGTCTTATGTTCACTCCCCTGTTTTCAACAATATTTTGGATTACTTATTCGAAACTCTGTATAAATTTTGGACGCATATAATAAATTACAGTGGGGTTAGTATTTTCAAATCTCTCACCTCTCCTAGAAGTTCAGCGTGTACTTTTGATACACCGTAAATGGTTCGCGGCCTCTGGATCGTCACATCCGGCGTAGGATTCCTTGGTGAATCAGGACCAAAAGCACCAATTGTACTGGGACAAAAAACTCTGAGACGATATTGCTTGGCAAGTTCCATGATATTATGTACTCCTTGTATATTGACTTTAATCGCCAGAGGCACATCCATTTCTCCAACAGCACTCAAGAGGGCGCTGAAGTGTATGATCCAGTCTATATCGTAGTTGACAACTATCTCTTGTAAATTTTTAAATTCTAAGACATCTGCAAAAATGTAAGGTCCTTAAAAAAAAGAACAGATACCGGTAGTTGGTATTACGCAAGCAATGTATGCTATGACTCATTGTCAATAATAGATATTCCATTCATTACGAATGTTCATTCATCTAATGAATTGCATGAAATCGAACGTAAAAACAGTACAAACGAAGGTAATAACGTTGTAGTGGCGTCAAACATCACGTGGGATTCAACAAAAATTAAACTATTTTGGTGGTATTTCTACCCCCACATTTGATCACTGTCATCTATTTGAAAATAGTCAATTTCAATGGAGTAAAGATATTTTATTGGAGTAAAGATATCCCCACACCACATTCCTCTCTGAAAGATAGGAATTTTGACACTGAACTGTTAAAAAGAGAAATTAAAAAATCAAATTATTTGATTTTTGCGGCAGATGTTCAAACTGCATTTTTCACACATTATGCATAGACAATCAGCTATCAGAAAGTGTAACATTTGTAAGAAAGTACTTACATTAATGCTTACTTTCAAAATCCATTAAAGAATTAAAGGCAGTTTTGAGTCTACTGATCACAGAAGCAATTTAGAGTTTTGAAGCAGAGAAAGTAGAATTTTTGACTGAAACATTTTTAATCCATGTACCTCAAAGTATATGAAAGCAATCTTTTAAATTAAAGAAAATTTGATAATTATCTATGAAAAATAGATGCAGTCATGAAATGAACAAATCTAAGGAAAGACAAAATCTTGGGTATTTATGCAAGCATTTTAGATGTTCATAGTTTGGGGGAAATGAACAGTAGATAATTGGTTAATACCAATGACATCTGGAATCAATAAATTTTCACCTAAAATAGAAAATCACAGAAAAAGTTTTTTTATAAACATTTATAACAAGTTAATTTTGTTCCAGACAGACAAACAAACAGATTAGTTTTTAAGCAGATTAATTTTGAGCAGATTAAAGTCAGCTGCAACACTTTTGTGCAAATATACATGTACATAATGTTTAGGTTTCACACCACAAATACAATTTGTGTAATATCACATTATAGGCACTCAAGAAAATTCCACCTCTATTATGAGAATCACTTTTTCCTACTGATTAGTGTACATACCGGTAGCTTATTAGATATATCTGACTGTGGTTCCAGAGCTCCTGAGTCTCTCATTTGTGTTCCACTGACAAGATTGAGACAGTTGAAACATCGTAAGGTTGGGGGTGAAGGGTACTCTGAGCACCAAGACTAGGGATTCCCTGTATTCGACTGGCAAGTACACTAGAATGTCCAGAGACACAAAAAGCACACAAAAAAAAGAATAGAATTTCAGGCAAAGCTTAATTATCTGTGCTGCTTTGTTCAGAGAAAAGGATAGAGCTGAGTACCTAAGGTGGGTACCTATGATGCCCTGTGTGTTGCTCGGCAACTAAGGGTTGCACAAATATACAATTATCCAGAGATAGATAAGTACCGTAAAATCTGTATTAGAAGCCGCATCCCTAATAGAAGTCGCATCCATTCTATTTGAATAATTGAGAACCAAAAATTCATCATTTCTCATATGTGTAGATGCTCTAATAAAAGCCGCATCCCCTCTGTTGCATTGTACCATTTTAATAGAAGCCGCGGCTTCTAATACAGATTATACAGTAATGATAAATCACATATTTGTCTATGTTAGACAATATCTAGCTAACTATAGAGGGAGTAGTTGACTGGTGACGATAAAACTAATACCTCCCCCTAGACATCCTCAGCAGAACTATTTGACCGTTCCTAAGTAATAAGAAGTATTACTTACCACTGTCAAGAATATGCTTTGGCGGTTTTATAATATCTGACATTATTACGTTATCTCTTCCATATTTTTGACGCAAAAGTTTGGCCAATCCTTGACCTAGCTGACCTAGACTACCTAAAAATAAAGCAAAAAAATGGGGAAAAAAAATGTTTTAAATAATTATAATTAATAAAAATAATTGATATTTTATCACTGCACAATGAGGTTAGAAAAAACATGGCCATAAATTTATAAATGGCCTTACAATAATAAATGTAAAATCAAACTCTTTTAGATTATATTGGAGTTTATAAGATCAGCTACTGTGAACATATATTTTTTTTTCTTTCATGTTTTTTCGTTTTCCGTGTTTTTCCATTATTTGTGTGTGCCTTGTATTTTATTATTTTGTGAAAAAACAATAAATAAATATAAATAAATAAATAAATAAATAAATAAAAATGTAAAGAAATATTGAACAGCACTAAGGGAAACTCATAGGGTGTAAAGAAAATTGCATTTGATGCCTCTGTGAAGTCCTGCTAAAGATCCGAGTATTTAAAATTACTTAATCAATAAATCTGTGAGTGTTAATGGTATCAGATTGCATACTTATATTATAGTACAGCACATTTTATTTTTTGTTTGTTTGAAGCATGTATCAAGATTGAACATTGAAATTTATGAGTAATTGGGCCAAATTTGAAGAGCTGTTTCACAACAGAACAAAATCTCAAAAATATTAATAAAATAGTAAAAGTGAAAAATTATTAAGGTTAATTAGATAATTTAAAAAAAAAAAAACACATCATTAAAACAAATACTAATGGAGATGTGACACTTGAAATTAAATGGCTGTACCACATTCTGTTCATCACAGGCCTCATGGGATAATACTTTAGGGAATGTTAAATTTGTTTGTTTACACAATATTTGTATGTGTGATATGATGAAGGGTACATGAAGCACGAGTGGAACAAAGTGAGGAGCAGCATCTACATGAATAGATATACTGTAAACACTTTATTTACACAAAAAAATAATGTTTTCGCGAATTTTACATTTCGTATGTGTCAGTAAAAAACATGAAATTTGTTACCAATGAAAACATTTTTCTGGGGTTCTACAAGTGAAATTTTCTTCTTCAGGAATCATCAAATCGAGAACATTTCTAGGTTTTTAGAAAAAAGTATAAACTCCATCTTTAATTTTCAAGTATAATGTTCCAGATTACTACCTCCACATACATTACCTTGAAATATACTTGCACCACCACAGTTGAAATAGAGAAATGTTCAGCCAATCAGAATGCTCCAATCAACTATAGACCAAAACATATAATTACATTTGGATTTCCATTAATGTGAGGGAGGCGTCTCAGGCTTTGCAAAATATTTTGTATGAGGTTTTTCTCATTTTTGTTATGGATAGGAAACCTTTGCTGTTAGCATTGAGTCATTGCCTTGGATACTAATTAAAAATTACTGTGTAAAATTTGACACAAACCAGTGCTTGGTAATATGTCAACCAGACTCTTCAATTTTAAGAATTAATAGAATTTTGTTTGTTTGTTTGTGGCAAGCTTATAGTCTGATACATTCTCACTCCTGATGTGTTAGTTGTGGGTGGCAGTGCCAGGGATGAGGTAGATGTACACATCTAGGGACAGCGCCAATAAGGCATGCAGTGAATCAAAGTTCTAGTTGGAACAGTGCATACATGTATGATAACAGCTACAGATAGAGCGGTCAGATGAATATATATTTTCACGGACTTGCTTTGAAGTTTAGTACTGACAGACTAGCACAGATACTATGTGTCATAAAACAAATGACCTACTTAACTAAGCTAACAATAGATCACTATCGTATCCTGTAAATTTTTTATAATGAGAGAGATATCATTTGACACAAATTAAGTAGTTTTAAAGCGATAGGATGATAAAACTGACAATGTAAAACAAAACGTAACCAAGCAACACACAAGTCATTAAAATAAAGGAATTGATCAATTGACACTTGTGATACAACCAACATCACATGATTTCAATGTCAAATGTCGCACACGATAAATGGAACATTCATGTACATGTCGGTAATTTGAACGTGATGGCTCATTAGTCCCCATTGGACGAGGTCTGAGATAAGGACATATCGTACATGTATGTTCTGGGTTAATTCTGTCCATCCATCCATCTTCATTTCTTGTACTGTTCAAAGTTGGTGCAAAGACGAGTCATAATGAACACATTTGGTTGATCTTTGACTGACTGGCTTGCATTTGTTGCTCCAAAAATACACCAACAAGTTGTCATCAACTGTTTATGAGGCCGGCATGCCTGGACTGATTTCATCAAACTTGGTATGAACCGCAGATATGATCTTTTGTTTTAGAATTTGATTCAAAATGACCAACTAGTTTATGTGTGATTACACAAGTTCAAGGTATGAAGTTCATAGTTGATATTAAGGTATATATTCTCATTTTTTCATAGAAATTGAAGGCAAACACGTTGTGAATTAAAGCAATTGTTTTTGATGCCTCGGTGAATTCAAGTTTGTACGATATGAGAATGATCTTAGTTCTAATACAATGTAGGATGTATTTGAACACTTTCGCACAAAACCTGGATAAGGCGCTATTTAGAGTAACACCCTATTTTTACATACTGAATAACTCCCCTAACATTTCAATATAATTATAATCATTGACAATAATTTGTGTAACTTTAATTTGGTATTGCTCAGTCCTTATTTGTTCTTATCGGTAGTCAATCTCAATGGTTGATACAAGTCACATGTTTACATATCTACCAAATGGGTCCTGCATCATGTATGTGCCAATACTGAAATAGTGTATTTAACTAACTGTTACTGTCCGTCAATTACTGAGATACAATGGGTGACGGCAGCCTTACTCAAGGTGTCAGCAGAGGTGTTGAGTTAGCGACGTACATACTTCTCGGCCAATGAGTTGAATTCATCATTCTGATCTGTATTTCTCAACTGAGCAGCATGTCTAAGCGAAATAGTAATACATTTATATGGTAATTGATACACGTTTGCCCAGCTGCCCTTTAACACAATTACGCTAACGATAAAACATTTCAATTTATATAATAATAGTTAATTCCGACACATAATCAATTCCATATCAATGTAAATAGTTAATGATTTTCTAGTCACTGTATTTTAATTACAAGGACAGTACCAATACTGCAGATGCAATTTGTAGAGGTCATGGTGCATGAAAGAAATCAATGACATCTCATGTACCGTAGATTCAGTCTGTGTGTATACATGTATATTTTAATATGTATGTCTGAATCTACCTATCTAATTGGCTGATCAAGCAAGGTTTGGCACTTTTGGAAGACAGAATATCTTAACATCAATAGAAATTAAAACAAACAAAACAAATTAAAATAAATAGATAGTATAATCTGTGTGCAGCCAGAAAAATTTAATGCCAGTAAAATATTTGTAACTGCATGTACATTTTTTTGTTTATGTTACAATAACAGTTGAATATATCAATGTTATATTAATGTTGGTATAGCAAAGGATGTGGGCTCACTCTGAACTCTGTTGACCATGAGAAGCCTTGATTCTGAAAAATGTTTTCACTGTAGATTTCCACGATCATCTGGTGCAATATACAGTGTAGTATGTAAATATATAAATTTATAACCATACATCATGCTAATGTCAACTCCACACGAATTAACATTTTTAAGACCTCTATTTTAAGAATTACAGAGAGCTGGCTGGCTGGATGGATGGATGAATGGATGGAAATGTTTATTTCACTGATGATCATTGCTAGCATACAATGTATATAACAACCCCCCCCCCCCCCCAACCAAAAAAATAATATTGTGTTTCTTGAGATCTAAAAAATATTATTTGGTAAAATGTCTTTACAACTGTCGATTTAAAGCTGTAATTTTCTCCATGGTAAATATCATACTGAAATCTTTTACTCATTTAATTTTTTCACCACCAGACTTTCCCACCCAAATTTTCTGCACATTTTTTTATATTCTTCAATATTTCTGGAAATAAACCCTAAATTTGATGAAGAGACAGACTAAATTTGAGTCAATTTTCAGCTATTACTGAAAAAATAAATTGGCAGTTTTTGTCCCAATTTACTGAAGGAAGATACAGACTATAAACTATTTTGTGAATTTGGGATGAAAACAGAGAACTGGTGGTGTAAAGGTTAAAGCAGTTATTGTTTACTCCAACATGGAATTTGAAAAGACATGAATCAGAACATTACTGGAGGGAGGGAGGGACATTTTTCATATCAAGTTGTACCTTGTAGCCACATACAATTATCAGAAAAAAAAAAATGTTTTAATTGTCATGACAACGACAATTACTAATCATGCAATTACATACACATGTACACATGTTTGATTTTTTTCTCCTTATGCAATCAAACAAAATTCTGATATGTTCAAATTGTAAGCGGTTCAAAAACTTAGTCTACTGATATCGTCACTGATCATTGTTTCGAGTAAACCAAAGGTAAATATTCTGTTTATTGTGGCCTATTTTACACAGCTAGACAGGTCAGGGGTCAGTTTTAGTGTTGTGAAAAGCATAAAGGTAACAGGTATAAAGTTCATGGGGTCTTGCATTTTCCCCCCCACATAATAGGTGTCACAGTTTTTTTCCCACAAAGAAGCACTTAAAAAAATTCAAAAATTGAGAGCGCTGTTAATTAAACACTCATGGCTTGAAATAACTAATTTGATGACTGTTATAGAAATATTTATTATTAAAATGCAATTTTCAAAAAAATAGACCATGCTGGTAGCAATATGTCAGCAAAATTTCAATTTGTTTTTTTTATTGATAGATTTGCTGGTTAATAAAAATTGTCAATTTATTAATAACTTTTTTGATTATTTATGGATATACTTGTAAGCTAGTCGAGTAAGGTAAATTTTTCAGAATATGCTCAGTTTCCCATGGAATACAAAAATTAAATACAGATACACATTACATATGAACTCTATTTCATTTATAAAATTAATACTATTCGAACTCAATATGTTTCCCTGAAATATGGATAGAACACCACAATAAATATACCACATTAACAATGATGAAGACGTAGCTGTATGAAGCAGGGAATTGAATTGTGATGCAATTATGGATAACGTGGGATGGGATAGTAAAGCATAAAATTAAATCTCCTACAGTTAAAGCAGGGGAGTCGTCACCTGCACATACGTCAGATGGCCATAGCGTGTCATTGTTTACAAACAAGCGTCTACCCATGAGCCTTGCGATTTTAGCGCGTGTTGTTATGGTAGCCTGGGACTCAAGTCCCGCATGTGTGCAGGTGGCGACCCTCCCCACTTTAAGCTGTATGTTAAGTGGCTGAGTTTTTTTACTGCAACGGGTCCGTTATGGGTTCCATGCTATATATATTATTTTCACTCCTACCCTAGAGTGCCTGCATAGACAAGTAGAAATTAGGTTTCACTGAAATCTGATGTGATATCGATAGAACAACTACATTGTATAAATTGGCTAATTTATGTAAAATATTTATGTAATATATACTTCACATCTGAGAAGTACAGCACCCAAATATCAACATTCCTTGAAATCTGATGAATGGCTTTTGGGAGAAAGCTAAAAAAGTCTAATTCATGCAAATTAGATAATAAATATGCATACTGTAAAAGGGTTAATTATTCACTGGGTTTTAATTTAGCTTATTTCGCTGACTGGAAAATGCGCTAAATTAAAACCCAGTGAATATGTAAAATTGATCATAGAACACATTATCTAATTGATAAAACTGTGAATTTAAAACCTACTGAATATGCCTGAAATGGTAAATCAGTGAAATTTAAACCCAATGAAAATTAGTCATTTTACAGTAGATTGCAACCAAAAACTAACCAGACATCTTTGCACCAAGTTTCATTGAAATCTGTTGGGAGGCTCATGAGATACGTAAGATAAGTGAAAAAGCTTAAAATAGTTACATGTAACATGCAAATTAGATATGCACAGTTTAACGACCCAACAAACCAGATTGGTGGTATTACCCCGAGAACACCTGTCAGTTTATGCCAAATTTCATTGAAATCTGACAAGCGATTATTGAGATATCAAAAGTACATGTACATGTGTGTACCCAGTTTCTATAAATTCTAATGAGTGTTTTTCGATAAATGAAAGCAAGAATTTATCATGCAAATTAGGTAATTAGTATTCAGATTTTAGCTAAAAAATAATCACGTCTTCGCATTCTTCCTAGATATCTACCTGTGTACCAATTAAGTTTCACTAAAATGTTGTGTTTATTTCATGAGACATTGATGAGTAAACAAATAATTGGCTAATTACTATGCAAATTTGGTAATTAATAAGCACAGATTTCAATAGAAACCATGACGTACCAAGTTTCATTGAAAAGCGATGATTAGATCTAGAGATATCATTAGAAAAAAAACCGAGGCGATTTTAAGAAATTAAAATAGACCACAACAAGAAAAAGATGTTTGGCATACATGTAAGTACTCTCCTCTGCTGATGGTATGGTAGGTTGTGTTATTGTATAATTCAATAAAAAATACTGACAAGTCACAAAAAACATGAATATAGCATGTTTCCTGATAATTTGCAATACAAAGAATCAATGTAAAAAGATAACATTTTGCTGGGACAAATTAAAATATTTATTCTACGAAAAATGATGAAAAACTACTCTAGCACTCATTATTTACCATATGCTTTGCAGAAGCACCCAGAATGCATTATCTTCCTATGCAACATACATACAGTCTTAAAATGGGGTAAAGTCAAGTGGTCAGCAGTAACTTTGTTTCAGAAGAAATCAATGAAACTTAAAACACAGCTAGGATTTTAATTGTTGGACAATTTTACATGCAAGTATTATTTTAATAAATTTAGTCGTCTAAGAACCGATCCGAACTGAGTCAAGTGTTTAAACGATGGTGATTGTAGCACTGCGTCCTGTTTGATATGGGACTCATAACGACGTACACAACGCGTGTAAAATGTATTGTTTATCGACATGAAATCCGAACACGTGCTGCGCGACGACCACCGCCCTTTAAATAAAAAGAAATCAGCAGGCCACAGCCCATTTTTCACTCAAGCCAGAGTGTTCAGGTGAGGTTTTTGACACGTGCATTAATATATAAATAGACTACATATCAGAACACTGATAAGGTTATCGTATGTAAATGTTTACATAAATGTATAAAGGTTAAATGCTGAGTAAGCTACTTTATACAGTGTTCATACCATGTCATGAAAAGCTGATGTCAATTGCCCTATAAAATACTAGACAAGTAATGACCTGATCAATGGTTTTGTAAGAGATAATAAGAATGAACGAAATAAACCAAAAAATTAGTATTTTATTTAATTTGAAAGCATTTACGTGTATATGTATACCAATACATGTTACCGTGTGTACATACTTCAGAATCAAACAAAGCATGTACAAGAAACAACACCACATGCATATACTGAAGGGTTTTTACGACAGCAAATAGTCTGTGTTTTTGACCGGAACCCAATGATGACTACTCAGACCAACTCTAGACACACAAAGTTTTACCATCCAAGTTTTAATTACCTGTGTATGCGTGGGAATTAAGTTCCAAGTGACGTACACGCAGGTAAAGACTACCTCACTTTTAATGTACACACTCCTTGTTATAAATGTTTGTCAATGATGATAGATGTAGAGCAGACATGTTGCTTTCTTATCTGCTTATCTTTGTCGTATTTTTGTTCAAAAACCTTCCAAAACATAATAATAAGTCTATTCTACATGTACCATCGATTTGTGTAGTCAGTTTGGTCTATAAATCAACAATGTATGACAAGGATCAGTGTTACATAGTCTCCACATGTAATAAACTTAAAGCGCGGTGGTCGTCGCGCTGCGCATGTGCTACATTTGTGTGGATAAACATTGATTTTCCCACAATCCAATGCACTCTTCAAATGGAAATCACAAGTATGAGGTTTGACCTGGGCGCGACTTGCACTGAATACCGCTGGTTACTCCTTTTATATAACTTCCAACCACCTAAAATCACCAAATTAAAGCCTGGAAATGTCAGTTAGTACTCGTCGATCTGCGCAACAGTCAAAGTTGCCATCTATGTTTATATGTGACCCATACATCTCGCGCATGCGTGGCTCGACGACTATCGCCCTTTAAGCATCTTTTTCCGGAGATGCCCGATGGCCAAGGGGGAGGACGGTCTACGATGTGTAGCTAGGTGATTTGTTGCTATACACGAATGTTGGTTTGAGTCATTCACACAGTACATGTTTACTTTGATACAACATAGTATTTTACCAGGTTGCGGTTGGGTTCGGTCGGCCGCATTCCAACTTGAGTTAAGATTTCAGCAGAACAACTTGAACTTGAACTCTCACGAATCACTTGTTAACATAAACTGCATTTATTGGTGATCAAAACACTTCAAACGAAAGTGTAAACTTCTGATAATTATGTAAACTTGTAGAATGCCATAAAACATGAATGTTGCATAGTAAACAGATGAACTAACTGACCCAAAGTTGAGCACTGACAAAACTAGAACAGAATCATTTCACTTTTAAAAAGGGAAATGAACATTACAGCGTTTTCCATGCAGACGGAGGTCAACCAATCAGTGACTGCGTACTAAATTGATAATGAAATATCAGTCAACACCTTATTATTATGGTTTCAACGATATAGGTCATGCTTATTAACAATAAAACAAGATATTTGTAGGATTTTTATTTTTGCAAAATTAGGGACGACGTCAAAAGATCGATGTCGGATAAAAAACTTATTTCCTTTAGTTTGGGGGTGGGGGGTTTTGACCTCAAAAAGTTTCCATCCTACAAAAACGATTTTATTTTTTAATGAAGTCAAAAAAATCTTGGAGTATTTGTAGTTCTATCCAATCATGGACAGAAATAACCGAAAAGGGAAAAAAAAACAGAAAAATGGTTTGGTTCAAGTGTAAATCTGTGCGTCAAATGAGGTGCATTTGTAAACTCTCTTTACACCCACCCAACAACCAACTGCTATGCAATACTACTGTCCGTTTATCAATTTGTATTTAATAGTGAATGTAGTCTGACGCCATGACCAATATTTATCAATTAAGTTTCAGTGGGGGGTAGGGGGGTTTGAAAAAAAATTAAAGGAATTAAGTTTTTTATCCGACATCGATCTTTTGACGTCGTCCCTTAATGAACACCTTTCCACATACATGTACATGTACCAATGTAATGGATTCTATGTCATTTGGACATAAAGATGACACCATCTCATTTGATGTGAGAATTTAACCAGCAAAGTTTATTCTCACACAGAGGGTTGATATTTTTGGCGATACGAATGCTACTCCCACCACTCAACTGTTGAGAAATTTTCCTTGATTAGTGTCGATATAAATATTTCTGAATTGAAAATAAAACAACTCACCTGTTATCAGGACTCTTGGGTTGTCCAATGTTGTTGGTGTGTACAACGTTTTTCTGGTTGTTGACAAACAAGCACAGTGTCGTAGCAGAGCCTGAGAGATTGATCGTAGCATTTTAGTACACGACTGGCTGTGTATCATCTGTAGAGACAGTAGAGTTATTAGTCAAATGGTATTGCATTGGAAGATGCTGAGGATGAGGTGATAAACTTATTAAAGGAAAGGGAGGGGCTGGCTGAGAAAGTATACATCTTTGACAATGTAAAACTGATATTCACGCGAGTTTGATAGAATTTCATTAATTTCCTTTGATAAATATGATCATCCACTTTTATTATATTGGTTCCGATTTCAAACCACCCCAATCTCCAATGGTACGCTGGCATAATGGTTTACTACTGGCATAACTCTAGGCACCGGTAATACAAACTTTTATTACACAATGCAAAAATTTTCATTTATTTTTTGTGTTCTATAGCATTCTATGCATACAAGATATGTGGGAGTGAGGGGCTACGTGCATTTCAACATGTTAGACAGATTTGATTTGAGCTAGAACGATACACAGAAGTAAAAATATTGTCTTTTTGTTTGTTTTTAAATATTTGATATTTCATGTCACGAGGATGAAGAAACTGAAATAAAATATGGGGCCAACGTATGTAGAAAATGGAGTGAAAATGCATGTTTTGTCTGTTTTAGGGTATTTTACTGTTATTTTTTATGGTCAGTGACATACATTTGTATGTTGAAAAGGATATACAGTGTCTTTCTAAGTACAATGTATTTTTTTGATGTCTAAGAGTAATAAACAATTGACAATATTTTCAGTCGGTTTATATAGAGGAAATGTGTTTTCAATGTGGTCAATGGAAACCGCTGCTAAAATTATGGCATTTTACATGTGTGCATATTATTTTACCATTTCCTATTCAAAAAATTAGATTGACAGTGAACCAAAAACGTTCACATACTGTTGATAATACTAAAACAAATAATTATAGACAGATTTTAAAAACACAATATTACTGTCATATACGCTAAAATATGCACACGTCCAAAAACTTGCTAGTAGTATTCTACCTTAAAGTAAATTAATTAATTCTGATATGCATAACAATAAAGTAACAATCATGGTACTTTCCAAGATGGACGATCGCATAACTCATCTCATCAACCAGACTTCAATGTGAACAAAAAAAAAGCGCACCAGATAACAAGATTATGTTTTTATTCTCGTACTGAACACAAGTACAACCATTCACATGAATTCTATAGTAAAACAAACTTGGAGGAAAGCAAGAAATTTAATGTTTATTACATGTTTATTAAATTGATATTCAGATCGGCAAATAATTCAAATAACAGTCCCAAAACAAGATTATAACCCAAACAAAAAATTATTTAAAAATTAATCAGATTGAAATTATGTGAATTTTGAAAACTTACAAACAGAACAATTTTTACCGGTAATTTTAAAAAAATAGTAGCAAGACATGAATCACCTTTTTTATTTTAAATAATTTGGACTCAATTAATTTATTTAAAATTAATCCATTTTCAGACAAACTGTACTATACGTATGTAGTTATATTTAAGGATTTGTCTTGCGCAAAGTGTGAATTTCTAAATATACCTATCCAAACAGCTTAACTGGGGTTAAACACAATACATATACTGTACTAGTATTATCACTATGAGTTCACACATTACTAATTTCCAAATGGGTCATTTTTCAGTCACCATAATCATCAACGTACTGTCGTCATCACAGTGTCCCTCACAAACGACACCTTAAATTTTATAGTCCTACAATACGCAACATTCCCCCTCTATCAAAAAATGGTAGTCTGGCTAGGATGCAGAATTCAGGGTAAACGCAATCCCAGACTGCTAATACACTACTGAACTGGCACGTATGTGAAAGCAGAATCAAAGACAAAATGAATGAGAGGCTACTAAGCTGTAACACTCATTCATACTACAATTTAAAGAAATTTCTTACTTTCTTTGTCAACTCCGCAAACAGTACATGTTAGTAAATAAGTGCCATTAAGCATGGTATGTATATAAAGTCAAAGGTCGACAGATCTTAGCTTTCATAAACATAACTATTCCACAAAAATCCACTGAAAGTCATTATGGCGGTTTCCCCGGAGAACTGGCAACAAAGTACACAGACGGTATGTATACTACTAGACTTTATTTGAACAGGAAATAAATACAATCAATTACCTTGAAGTGGTACTACACAAGTGGTGGACAAAATCTGGTGAGCTAAGTTTTGGTCAGCAAAATCAGGAACAAAGGAATCCTTGTAACCGATAAACAAAATTTTCTCTTGAAACAGGATAAGGGTTGACCATTTGAAATGAAGGGAAATATAACTTTTGTTTACACTTTCTTTTTTACTAGTAAAGCAGTATTTGTATTTTAATTCCATATATATGTATACTCGGGGAGGGGCTTCGACCCACCCTCATTTACCGATAGTTTGGGCACTTACCCGTTTCGAGAGAATTTTGCTCACCATTTATGATGACTCCTCAAATTTTAATAGTGTAGGCGAGCTTCTAACCTGTCTGCATAGTATGCACAATATGGACAAATTTAAACATTTTGGAAATACATTGTAGTTTTGCTGTGATTTACAGCTGAGAAAACCTATAAGTACTACATGTATACATGTACACGATAAACAACTTTAATTTTTTCAGACAAATTTTCGTGAAATACCAAGTCAGTAAAAACCATGGTTTTAATTTTAGTGGATTTGATGTTTTTGAATATTGAGTGTTTTTTAAATTCACTGGGTTTGTGAAGAAAACAGTTACATTTTATTGTTAGACATGAAGTTTGCTGTGTTTTAATTCAGTGCCCTAACTAGAAGTATTTTTGAAATAAATGGAAAAATAAACTTAGTACATGTATATGGAACTCTTTTGAAAGGATTTTAGATTTTATTAGGTTGTTTTATTAAATATTTTTGAAATATTTTTTACAGTAAATAGATGTGACTGACTGGCAGAACTAGATACTGTAGAATACTTTATTTTTGCTGAAGGGATGATTCCGTGAAAATAAAATCCAGCGAATATACTTTTTTTCCTATATTTCACATTGAACTTCATAAATTTCATACAAAACGCCCAAAAAGCCTTTTCAGCAAAAATTAATTCCAGCGAAAATATAGTATTCCACAGTATTATAGGAACACCAAAATGACCTTGATTAGGCCCAAGAACCTGTATTAAATACTACAGTACATGTAAAACCAGATGTGGCACGAGAACATGAATACTAGTAAATCCGCAATATATTTTGAAAATCATTTTTTTTTTATTAATTCATGATGAGAAAACGTTCATTCTGTGGATTACATCCTGACAATGTCAAACAAAAAGAATGACACCATCTGGTATCAGAATTATTTGATTTAGAAAAAGTGCCACGCAATTCAATGATTTTCGCATTGTCAGCAGAATATTAGGATGTCAGCATTGTCCCCACCAGAGTGTAATTTTCTTCACTACACTCCTAACATACAATCTACTGCTACAAGAGACCACAGTTTTGCAATGATGGATGTCTGATGATGGGGTTAGTTTCAACATGGATGGTTTCAAAAATAAATAAACAATTAACTTGACATAATGTGGACCAAGAAGGTTCAATGGGCCACCAATAACCAAATATTAACTCTAAGACCCAGAATGCATTGCTGCAGGTTATGTGTTTCTCAAGTTTGGGGTATTTTTATATTTTGTAGTTCAGAATTATTGTTCAATTGCTCCAATAATAATCAGTTGAAATTTTAAAACATCCTAGTGAATTAGTGCAAATACAAAATGTATATTCATTCCACGTCTGGATATATTCATTCCACGTCTGGATATATTCATTCCATGTCTGGATATATTCATTCCACGTCTGGATATATTCATTCCACGTCTGGATATATTCATTCCGTGTCTGGATATATTTATTCCACGTCTGGATATATTCATTCCACGTCTGGATATATTCATTCCACGTCTGGATATATTCATTCCACGTCTGGATATATTCATTCCACGTCTGGATATATTCATTCCACGTCTGGATGTATTCATTCCATGTCTGGATATATTCATTCCATGTCTAGATATATTCATTCCATGTCTGGATATATTCATTTCATGTCTGGATATATTCATTTCATGTCTGGATATATTCATTCCATGTCTGGATATATTCATTCCATGTCTGGATATATTCATTCCATGTCTGGATGTATTCATTTCATGTCTGGATGTATTCATTTCATGTCTGGATATATTCATTCCATGTCTGGATATATTCATTCCATGTCTGGATATATTCATTCCATGTCTGGATATATTCATTCCATGTCTGGATGTATTCATTTCATGTCTGGATATATTCATTCCATGTCTGGATATATTCATTCCATGTCTGGATATATTCATTCCATGTCTGGATATATTCATTCCATGTCTGGATATATTCATTCCATGTCTGGATATATTCATTCCATGTCTGGCTATATTCATTCCACGTCTGGATATATTCATTCCACGTCTGGATATATTCATTCCACGTCTGGATATATTCATTCCACGTCTGGATCACAGGGGCTTGACGATCTATTCGTCTCAATGCGTGGACGTCTATGGGGCCGTGCGACTATGTCCCGGTACAGGACCTTACCCTTGCTCAAAATAATAGAAATTATGGAATTAAAACAGTTTAGTAATGTAAAGCAAGCATATGTTATTAAATTTAATCATCACGCTCCGAAACCATGAAAATCACTAATACTTGTTTCCGGCCGATCAGCATGCACTATATATAAGACAAGGGAGGAAAGAAAATATGCACACATTTTTCTAGCTGCCGAAAATCATACCTCAAAATACAAAATACCTTGTCCAAACCAGTTACGAGTGCTTATAAGACATTGAACTATCGCAAAATGTTGTCCGATTACATATTAATCATATATTTTTCCAGACTTTACGCATTTATGACGAAATTTGACATTTTCTGTTCTCTGTGATACCAGCCTTGATTGTGTCAATCTGCGCATGCGTTCGCGCCCCCAAACGCCAGGACTGCATTTCCTTTCTTTGCTGCCAGAGTTTGAAATTCTCAACTATGCATAATCAAACGCGCTCTCAACTATGCATAATCATTCGAGATAAATCTGAAGCATCCTGTTTGATATTTCAACTAAATCGAGAAAGAGAGTAAGACAATATAGAATTGTGTATAAATGATTATGCATAGTTGAGAATTTCAAACTCTGGCAGCAAAGAGCGGAAATGCAGTCCTGGCGTTTGAGGGTGCGAACGCATGCGCAGATTGACACAACTTGAAGGCAGGTATCACAGAGAATAGAAAATGTCAAATTTCGTCATAAATACGTAAAATCTGGAAAAATATATGATTTATATGTAATCGGACAACATTTTGCGATAGTTCAATGTCTTATAAACACTCGTAACTGGTTTGGACAAGGTATTTTGTATTTTGAGGTATGATTTTCGGCAGCTAGAAAAATGTGTGCATATTTTGTTTCCTCCCTTGTCTTATATATAGTGCAAGCTGATCGGCCGGAAACAAGTATTAGTGATTTTTGTGGTTTCGGAGCGTGATGATTAAATATAATAACATATGCTTGCTTTACATTACTAAACTGTTTTAATTCCATAATTTCTATTATTTTGAGCAAGGGTAAGGTCCTTTATCGGGACATAGTCGCACGGCCCCATAGACGTCCACGCATGGAGATGAATAGATCGTCAAGCCCCTGTGGTCTGGATATATTCATTTCATGTCTGGATATATTTATGTCTGGATATATTCATTCCACGTCTGGATATATTCTTTCCATGTCTGTATATATTTATTCCATATCTGGATATATTCATTTCATATCTGGATATATTTATTCCATGTCTGGATATATTCATTCCATGTCTGGATATATACTTTCCATGTCTGGGTATATTCCCATATCTGGATATATTTTGAATTATGTTAGCGAAACCTGAGTAATTAATGCAATACCGGTACAATATATCGATAAATGTACTTGGCTTCGTAGTGTCAGACAGAACATCCATCACCGACGACTGGCACATACAAGTTACAATAGCAGTCACGCCACTCGGACAAGCAAGCGGGTACTACAACCGACATATCTTCAGCAGCCGGTACTAACGCGGTCAATAAACTTATATTTGCAGAATGAAATGGCGGTGATAGTGATAGTTTATAGAGAAAATGGTTAATTTGGTTGTAAATTAAACGACACAGACGATTGTAGTCGGTTAAATTTATGAGTAGACAGCAATCTGATTAAAATCTGATGTAGTGTACGGGCTTTAATTATTTTGGCTATAAACTTATTTTAATTTTATTTTTTATTACTTTTGTTATTAATGCCTTTTTATATTATTATTTTACTTTGATTTAATCAAATCAAAGTAAAATAATAATATAAAAAGGCATTAATAACAAAAGTAATAAAAAATAAAATTAAAATAAGTTTATAGCCAAAATAATTAAAGCCCGTACACTACATCAGATTTTAATCAGATTGGAGTAGACAGCAACCGTCATCGCAATTGATCGAAAGTAATCGGATACAGTCACCGGTACACTTTCTTCTCCTATAGAAGACGTGAATATCATAAAAACTACTTACCTTGGTAGTAATGATGATGAAAATAATCGATACTCCAAGAATCGCTTAGGAAGTAACAATTGTTTATGGTATTTCCAGTGCCGACTTGGAGCCTCCAATTTGGGAGTTTACGCGAAGACACCACAACGTGACAAAACAATGCATATGGCCGTGCCCACCAAATCCACCAATCAAATCTCCCCACTTACGCGGCATTAACGTTAACTTAGCCTTCTGATTGTGTTTACGAATACAAGTTGTCATTGATTTTGCTGAGTTGGCATTTCAGAAAATCGCATTATTGCAATATACTAGAGTGCAGGACATCATTTTAACCTCATTTTAAATTGCATGGTACATGAATTGAATTATTTAGGATTATGCAAGCTTGGGGAGAAATTAGGGTTAGGGGTGTAGCGTTTGGTAATTTTATATTGCTTTTCTTTATATCACGGGCTCAGCCGTGACAAGTTTATTGTTTCTGTTGTTTATGATTATTCTATTTTAGTACTCCAATTCCTGAGAATTCAACAAGTATTTAACATTTCAAATAATATGAATACCTATATTGCGATATAATCCGGAATTATGTTCGAATAAATAAATATTTGAATCTGATGTTAACTTCGGCATCATACAACGTTATCTTACGCAAACTGTGATTGGTCTAGAATTTTAGGCCACGTTTTGAATTGCACCACAGCGCGCTTTATATAGCGCCCGCTTGTGTCTAAAATATCATTTTTTTTATCGTTGGCGCTGCAGATGGGCGTCTTCTACACCAATAGTTATTTAGGACTACGATTACCAAATATTATCTTCAATATATCATGCTATTCAGCACAGACTGTTTGCGGCGATCTGCGTGTCAATGCCGATCTGACGCATATCGCGCAAGGTGTGCCGGGAGTTTGTTCGAAATTTCGAACGTTTCGAAGACAATCGTCGATTGCCACGTATTTTACGGATATATTAAATCGTTTCAGGGACTTGTTTACTAAATAATGATAAATGAAACTTAGAAAACTTGTAAGAACAAGCTGGGCCCAAATTACGCAAATTTGCAATAAGTTTACGCTAGCAGTGTCTGGCTCGGAAGGCGCTCTACGCGTGATTTTATCGCGTTCAAGGACGTTCTATTTTCGAACTAGTTGAAACCAGAAATTATGCAAATACTTTCGAACTTAAAAAAAAAATTTGATTATCGGTATTATGTGTTAGTTTCTGTTGTTTCGAAGATTGAATTATTAATGACATTAATATTTCACTCACCAAACAATATTTCACTAAAATACGTGATTAAAATGCAACTTAATGTGACCGATGAGGGTGGTAAATAAATAAATAAATTAAAAACAATATGTGACTTCAGTATGATGACTGTAGATGTTCTATTTATTGCACCAAGCAAAAATCCTAATATGATTTATACCACAAGAATAAATTTAAATGACAAAACAAATAATTGCATAATAAGACAAGATGTACGAACAGCGCCCTCACATTCTTCCCTGCTAAGAATATGCTGTCTCAGCATATTCCCAAAACTTAGATGCTAAAACACTACAGCCTAACTAGACGTAACAATGCAAGAAACACAACTAGTTCAACTATAATAAGATAAGATAATATAACTCTAAATAGGCAATGACGGATAATCAATAGTGATAGGATCAATGACTGGATCTCACTACCCCAGACCATTCGTCCCGGTGTTATCGCTATCGCCACACGAGACTCCAGCTTGTCTCCTATACAATTTTCCTTCCGCCCACTTAATTTTAATATTCATATGACCTTTTCACTGATATCAATAGCCAATCGCATTCGACCGCGGACGTCACTCTAAATAAACAACTGAATAAATTAATATACCATATTTGGAAGATAGCGGGTAAATTCAACGTTGTTGGTGTGTTCCTTCGGGTTCCGAAGTCGCACGAAACGAGTTCATGTTCCGTTATCTTTCGCAAGTAAAACAGGTCGATATGTATTAAACATGGCATTTGTTTTCTTGTTTTAACCCCCTTATTACGCAAGCTTCCGTCGAAGTGGTGTTTTTTTCGACGATTTGTGGCATGTTGCAAAACGAACGAAACATTGCGGCATTCTTAGCGGTGGATAAGGGATCGACTATGTCGTCACATTTATGTCTCGTTTGAAAGAGAATAAACAACCGCTCAGAAAAATATGTTGCTAATATTTAAGTGCGGTGCCTTGAAATCGCCTGCCCGACGTCCAAATTTCAAAAGGATGTTCGATTTGCAATGACGACCGTTCATATGTACTAGGCGACGTTACTAATTACTACTAGGGTCGGTGTTTGCATTAAGAATTATAGAACAAAAGATCAGCAAAGTGGTGCTTTTGTCGGCGATTTTGTCAAAGGGAATATTGATAAAATGTTGCAAAACAGAATCGCGAGTTGGGTGAAAAATTGCGCCGGCGGCATTCTCAACGATGGCGACACCCGAGAAACACCGTGTCACGGTGCATTCGTGCATCAGTACACCGAAGAAATACATACATATTGTTGCGGACGACTATTGTAGACTGTGTTCGTGTAGTCTTCGAGTTTGTGGACAGTTAAAGTCGTGTGTGAATTTATTCAAGCCAGGAAAAGCAGGAGGGATAACTTATGGAAATCGTCTTTCCAATTTGATCCAGTGCGCCGTTGTGAAAGGAGCGACTCTGTCGTCTCATCTATGTCTAGTTTGTAAGAGAAAGATTGATAGCGCAGAAAAATCCGCCAATAATGTAAAACAGTGGCGTGAAATTGTCAGTCATTCTAATATCTCCCAACCTGTGAACGAAAGGGTTAAGCATGCTGCCTTGAAATCGCCTGCCCGACCACGTTCAAGTTCAAAACGACGTTCCATAACTTTCTCACATTCAATTTGCAATGATGACCGCAGTTCAAATGTACTTAGCGACGTGACGGACATTAACAACCATGATGTTGAAAAGGAGTTTGATGAAAATATGCCATTTCCAATTAGAAATCATTTTGATTTGATTTATGGATGGCGAGCACCGACACTCCGATCCGATGAACTAATCAAAACTAAAATGGCGCGTGTCACGTGACTTTGTTTACTAAAGATAGCGTGGGCGTTTGATTGACACTCAGCTCATTAGTATTCCACCAATCACAGCTACATCTACTTTCTGGATGTGCGCAGTCAAATTGTATAGGAGACAAGCTGGAGTCTCGTGTGGCGATAGCGATAACACCGGGACGAATGGTCTGGGGTAGGATCTCACTTCTGATCTCTCAAACTCACTATACCATAAAGTACATTAAATAACTGCAAAATCGGTGAATTTTGAAAGTGAATAAAACCTACTACTAGTATTTGCAAAATATCATTTTTTTTTTTAAACACAAAATCAACACTAGTTAAGTTTCTAACCTGTCAAAATACAACAATTAAAAGTACTCTTAATAATAAAAGTATATTAATCATGTTGTTGGTAAGTTTCGGCCTGTACCTCACTTTTCATCCAACCTTGTACAAGCATCTGCCCTAACTCTGTAATGGCTTTGCTAAAATCGGAAAATGATCTGTGATTTATATTATTATTAACGGCTGGATCATGAACTGCACTTGTAATGTCAGACTGTAACACTGACCTAGGTAAGTGATTAGGATTTGAATGCATCCCAGCTGTACTACATAATGTATGTCTTAAGGTATCTACGGGGGCATCCTGTTGATAGTCAAGATCATTGTTAGTATCTACTGGTTTTATAGGTTCAGAGCACTTCCCTGCTTTGTCTAAAGCTACTCCTAAAGTATTGCTTGCACCTAGAGTTACAACTGAATCTATCATTTCTCGTCTTGCAAGACCTGTGTTCCCGTTCACAGAATGGTTCGTCACTGGAAGTTCAATCCTGTACTCATCTTCACTGGAACCCTCATCACTGTTGTCAGATTCATTGATGTTTTCTGAAAGACTACTATCAGGGATTATCTGTACTGACCTCTCATCAACTAACTGTTTAGCATCTAATAATTCATTACGATGGACTGTCTTTTGTTGCCCTAGACCATCCACTGCCTGGACAATATATACATTACCCTTAGGATCAGGTCTATCTACAACTCGGTAGGGGACTGGCATCCAGAAATCTTTAATTTTATTTCTGCCATGTACAGAACGATTTCTAAGATATACCTTTCCATGTATTGGTATTGGTGCTTCAGTGGCAGTTCTATTGTGACGATTCTGTCTTGCTAATGCCTCTTTTCCACTGTTCGCTGCTGCTTTCTGTAGTCTTGTCTGATGTCCTGCAACCCACTCGTCAACTCCCATCCCCTCACTACTACGTGTATCATGACATTCGAGTCCTAATAGATGATCAACTGGAAGTCTTGGTCCAAACATTAGAAAGTATGGAGAATAGTTAGTAGATGAATGTGGGGTAACATTGTATGCATATATCAGTTCGGGTAGATGTTCTGGCCATTTTCTCTTCTTATCTGATACTAAAGTGCGTAAATGGTCATGCATTGTGCAATTGAAACGTTCGCACTGTCCATTTCCTTCTGGGTGGTAAGTAGTCGTGCGAGACTTTTCAATGTCATAGATTTTACACAGTTCTTTGATCACTTCACTCTCAAAATTTCGACCTTGGTCGCTATGCAGTCGTCTTGGAACACTATTGTGGATGCTCATCCACATGTGTGTTTCCTCATTCATTAATATTACTTGTTGTTTATTCAGTTTTATTCTTTCGTATTCGTAATTTAGTTATATTATTAGATCATGTTTTGCTTTATCTATTCGTCTTTATTTTGTTCAATTACATGCTATATTAGCTGAGATACAACAATTGAAAGTTGTTACATGCCTGAAACTATACCGTAATGCATGTATCTCTATTGTAAAGAAACACAGATTCGGTTTACAAAGCCATTTAGTAATAATCAATAGACAGCACGAACGCAATAGGAATCAGTTGCAAGGTCGATTTTAAGCCGATGTATCAATATTGAAAACCTATCACTGTGTCTCCCTCTTATTTTAATCCATAGGTGTGAATCCTACTGAACCCTATAAAAGGGGCTTTCTATCATGTATTTTTCAGTTGCATCCTTGTTACATTGTAGTTCCTTTGTTGTAACACTGCACGAATAAATAGTGTATTGTTTAAATGTACATTACTCTTCTTTTATTGTAACTCTACGATCCAATGCATGCAGTTTGAACCTGATCGAATGTGAGCGAATATCACCCACATTTTGGTGCCGAGACCACGATACTCAACAATTCTAACTAGATTCTGCAGTGCATTCTACTCAAGACTGTTAGCGACCTACCAGCAACATGTCTAACAACGAAATTCAACACGTCGACGACGCTGCAGAAATCGACATATCACAACAGAAAAGAAACAGAACAACGGTGAGGAGGCAACTCACCACGATAATGAACCAGATAGAACCCCTGATCCGAGACTTCGAACAACAAGAAAACAAAGAACTGGCTTTCCAACAAATTCAACGACTATACGATGTCTCAAAGTTACGCATGGAACGACTGCTCGCTGCCGACGCCGATATATTCAACGCAGTTCCACTCGAACACCCAGAATTTGACGAGACCGATCTATATGAAATCGAAGCTTTGACTCGTCATCTAGAAGTTTCTTACTTCCTAAAGAAGTTTACTGCAGCTAACACGGGAAATTCAAGAGCCGATACCGCACAACAAGTAAGCCACCCTACACAAGTTGAATCAACGCAACAGCCAACCAGATTCAAGTCCATACAACTGCCAAAACTTGAGATCCCTACGTTTCATGGAGATACTCTCCTCTGGACTGAGTTTTACAACACGTACAACGCTGCCATTCATTCAGACAATCAGTTATCGAATGTGCAGAAATTTACCTATCTCCGCAGTTTTCTTGGAGCTGAAGCAAAGAGACTGATTGACGGGTTAGCCACTACCGACGTCAACTACACCACTGCCATGGACCTACTCGAAAAAAGGTATGGCAACAAACAAGCTATCATCAATGCATACATGACATCTCTATGGGAGCAAGTACCGCCAGAAAACAACCCGACCAGCTTACGACGTTTTCACGACGAACTGGAAACAATAATTCGGGGCTTGAAGAATCTCGGCGAAGACGAAACTAATTATGGGAAATTACTCATACCACTCCTTTTACAGAAGTTGCCCATAGAATTCCAACGTCAGCTAGCTCGAGCCAACTCAGATCATGAATGGACATTGTCATGTCTAAGTCAAATAATGCTGAACGAAATATGGATTCTAGCAATTGGCGAAATGCCAAATCTTGACAGCCCGCAAAACTCAACCGTTGCAGCATTCTACACGAGAACAGCATCCGGTAATTATAACACCGCTAGAAATAGTTATTCTGCAACCCCCGGACATAATCCTGCAAATAATTACAACCCTGGACACAAAAGACCATCGCAACAACAGTGTGTGTTCTGTGATGAACAACTCAATCCCGCAAACTGTGTCAAGATTTCCAACCAAAGGGAAAGACTGGACATCGCCAAACAAAAACAACTTTGTTATAATTGTCTCGGGAACCATGCTGTTAAAGAATGCAAGTCCTGGTACACGTGTAGACATTGTCAAGGTAAACACCATACGTCACTCCATGACAACAGAACTGTTTCCAGCCAATCAGAAATCCAAAATACTAATGTGAGCGTGAATTTTACACACGCTTCACACAATTTGGCTAAACCAAACCACTCGTATCAGGGGAGATGTGCACCTGATTCGCGCTCACGTCGTGTTTTACTGAAGACGGCCCAAATTCCAACTTCGTCTGGAAACAGAACTGCACTGGCAACAGTATTATTTGACGAAGGAGCAGATCGTTCTTTCATAACTGAACGGTTTGCCCGGATTGTTAACGCTGAAGCACACAGCTCAGAAATTCTTAACCTGAAGTCGTTCGCAATCCCACGCACCGGATTCAAGTCGATCCCATGTACAACCCTACAACTACATCAACGTGATGGTAACCTGACTCCAATAGACCTTCTTTATGTAGACGAAATTTCGGACAATCTTGCGAACAACGTAAATACCGATATCAACCAACTCCCATACCTGCGCAAACTCAAGCTCGCACATCCAATCTCTGACACGCCTACTATGACAATTGACATACTAATCGGTGCAGACCGATATTGGGATTTCGTCGGAAATCATGTAGTCCGAGGACACGGTCCTACAGCTGTCAGTTCATCGTTTGGATACCTACTGTCAGGGCCAATTTACAGTGGTAAATCTAGTACTAATGGAGTGCAGACTTTTCATCTCACTGCTAACAAATCTTTCAAATTGGACGCAACCGTCAATCATTTGCTAACGAACAATACCATGTGCCAATCAAAGCAACATTCGGACTTACAAATCGGCCGATCACCAAGTTATATCCGCTGGAGATAAGTGACTTCGAGTCAACAAACATACCAATGACGTCGCCAAAGGCGCATTCTCCGACCCCATCTACAACTTCAAAACACAACGCAAACTCCTACTCCAGACAGCCATCCTTTCTATCTCAGGCGATCGACACGCAAAGCCGCTATACAGGCTCAAGAAAGAATTCACCAGCTGTCAAATACTACTCATTTATGAGCTATCGAAGATCACTAAACAAGACCTATTGTGTATATAATTTACTTACTGTTATGAACAATTTCGTATCGCCCCTTACGCGAACACTTTGCATGTATTGTTTTTTTTCCTTCTTTCAGTTATACTTTTTCGTAATATTTAATTATTAGTTGGATCAACGAGACACATATTTACTAACGTTAAGAAACACGCCTGCCCCCCGAGTATATCGTGGATGCTCATCCACATGTGTGTTTCCTCATTCATTAATATTACTTGTTGTTTATTCAGTTTTATTCTTTCGTATTCGTAATTTAGTTATATTATTAGATCATGTTTTGCTTTATCTATTCGTCTTTATTTTGTTCAATTACATACTATATTAGCTGAGATACAACAATTGAAAGTTGTTACATGCCTGAAACTATACCGTAATGCATGTATCTCTATTGTAAAGAAACACAGATTCGGTTTACAAAGCCATTTAGTAATAATCAATAGACAGCACGGATGCAATAGGAATCAGTTGCAAGGTCGATTTTAAACCGATGTATCAATATTGAAAACCTATCACTGTGTCTCCCTCTTATTTTAATCCACAGGTGTGAATCCTACTGAACCCTATAAAAGGGGCTTTCTATCGTGTATTTTTCAGTTGCATCCTTGTTACATTGTAGTTCCTTTGTTGTAACACTGTACGAATAAATAGTGTATTGTTTAAATGTACATTACGCTTCCTTTATTGTAACTCTACGATCCAATGCATGCAGTTTGAACCTGATCGAATGTGAGCGAATATCACCCACAAACACCATACCTCACAAACCATTCTTTGACCAATACCTTAGCTACTGTGCGTGCACGTCATCACCAATACATTTTCCATACCATCTGAAGCTTGGTCCAATAAAGTATAGTCCATAGCTAACACATCTAGTGGTCTGAAGGCTTGTAGAGTGCCTATTAACGGTTTCACCTTTGGTTGTACATTCTTGGCTATCATACAATGCTCACACTTTTTACACCAAGACTTTATGTCTTTGTTCATGGTTGGCCAGTAACACCGTAATCTTGCAAGTGCAAGAGTTCGTTCTATACCTTGGTGACCAGCCTGGTCGTGCAGTGACTGTAACAACTGGTATTGCATGGAATCACGGAGAACTAGCTGAACCACCTCTTCACCGTTTTCATGTATAATTCTGTGAAGTACGTTATCAGTCAATTACAGTCTTCTCCAACAATGAAGCAGTTTGCGTGTACCCTTAGATTCTTGCATTAACTTTCGTTTTGTTGGCTTATGCTGTTTATTCCAATAATGCAAGACTCTCAAAATGACAGGATCTTCCACCTGGAGTTTCGCGATTTGTTGACTTGTCATGGTTGGTAGTGTGGTTAATGATTGTGATGAATGTGTGGTTATCTGTTCCAGCTTAGCAACGACAATTTTTCTCTCCATTTCTGTACTCAGGTCAGTGGGTATCTTAGTACTACCAATTGTTTTAGCTATAATCGTCTCTATCTTGGTCATGCTAATTCCTGACTGACCCTTGCGACTCAAGCCATCTGCATTTTTATTGTGTCTTCCTGGACGATACTTAGTACTGAAATTGAACTGTGACAGCTGGGAAACCTATCTCATCTCTGTGGCACCCAGCTTTGATGTTTCAAGATAACATAATGGGTTGTTATCTGTGTATACTACAAAGTCGGCACCAATCAGATATTCATGAAACTTTTTCGTCACTGCCCATTTTAGAGCTAGTAATTCCAGCTTCATTGAGCTGTAGTTATTCATGTTGCGTTCTGCTGGTTTGAGACTTCTGCTAGCATATGATATAACAACTCGTCCATGATCTTGTTCTTGTGACAAAACTGCACCCAAGCTTTTAAAACTGGCATCTGTTTCAAGGATAAAAGGTTGTGTGAAGTCAGGATATCCCAGCAGTTGAGCAGATATCAATGCTTGTTTTAGATGTTGAAATGCGGTTGTACACTCATCCTTCCATCGTTCTTTGAATGGCATTAGGTTCTTGTTTTGATTTAATTGCTTACCCTTCCCGGGTTTCTTGATGCCACTTAATAATGCATGTAGGGGTGCTGCGATTTTAGAGAAGCCAGGTATGAAACGTTGATAATATCCCACCAGTCCCAGAAATGCACGGAGCTGAGTTTCACTAGTTGGAGTGTCCCAGTCAGTGACTGCAGCTACTTTTTCTGGATCTGTGGAAATACCCCGCTCTGACACAATATGACCCAGAAAACTGACCTCTCGTTTGAATAAATGACATTTATTGGGTTTGACCTTTAACCCTTCGACTTCCAACCTTGTAAAGACATTGTCTAACCGTTCAATCATTCCGTCAAAACTACAACATACAACAACAAAGACTCGTAAGTCTGATCTCCCAAACATGCCTCTATCAGCCTTTGAAAACTTGCAGGACCATTGCAAAGACCAAAGGGCATCTGAGTAAATTCAAACAGACCACCGCTGCCAACGCGAAATGCTGTCTTTGGAATGTCTTGTTCATCCATTGCACACTGTAAGTAACCTTGCGCTAAGTCGAGTGTGCTAAAGTACTTGGCTCCCTTCAGCACTTCCAAGGATTCCTCAATTCTAGGAAGTGGGTATGCGTCTTTACGCGTCTTATGATTGAGGGCTCTATAGTCCACACAGATACGAAGTCCACCATTTTTTCTTTCTCACCAGAACCGCTTGTGAACCATAAGGACTAATACTGGGATGAATGATGCCACGTACGAGTCAATCTTGTAGATGTTGTTTCACCTCACATTGTAGATGCGGTGGTATGCGACGATGAGGTAAACGAACTGGTATATCGTCTGTAGTGTGAATTTGGTGTTTAATTCGAGCTGAATGCCCTAAGTCATTGTCATCCTTGCTAAATACAGCATAATGTTTAGCCAGCAGTCTCATCAGGATACTTCTCTGGTCAGGGGCCAAGTCACCGTCTGCCACATCTAACCCATGAGGCCATGTATACATCTCTGGTTCTGAGGAACTCGCCAAGGAACTACTCTTCTGACCAACTTTTATCTCTGTGGAACTGACTTGTTGTACCGAACAGTTCTTGAATTGTTCACGGTCTATCTCGTCAACATCATGAACCACCCCTAAGTGCATACCGGGACAAAACATCACATCTTCATTGCCCAAATTTGCAACACACACTGGAACATGACCATGTTCAACCGTGGAATAAGACCTGACTAACAACAGACTTCTAGGCAAAGAACAATCAGAAACAATCATTGCGTCATACTTTCCGTTACGTACACTGGTTGTCCCCATAATTGTAGTCACTATTCTTGCTGGCACCATGACTGGACCTTTTCTTGACATCTTTACGTAACCACTTTTCCCCTCAGCCTCCTTAGATGTCAAAATTTCTGCATTCATTTCATACAACATCAGAACACGTGTCCATTGGTTATCCTCTGGGTGGGGTGCAACTTTATTCAAGAAATGTTCACCAAGACAATGATGCAACTTGTGATGTATATGTCTGAGTATATTATTTCCAATAATACCAGGAACATGATCTTTTCTTGCCAATGTCGTACTGTCAACAGAATCCTTAACAACCAAAATGCCCATGCCCTCCAAAGAACAACCTAAAGCAATAACATCTGATTCAAAATAAACAATATAAGGAATTTCCTGCCCATTAGTTGCAGTAATTCTCAACCAACTTGATGCGTCTCTAACTTCATTGCCATCCTTCACAAGATATTTACGAAAGAAACATTCTGTCACTGTTGCATCTGTGTCTAATAGACAATTGACCCCAGCATGACCTTTGCTTCTGGACAACTGCCAATAGTTCTGTCGTAAATTTCTTGTTTGTTGGTTGAGCCCCTTAGTTTAACACCTACTACTTGGCTCACAGTAGCAGGGCGCACTAGTTTAAACAATTCTTTCCATTCTCTGGTTGACACGCATTCGGTATTGATATATTTTGTCTAGCATCTTGTTTGTCTTGTTTTTCTGGACATTCTCTACGACGATGACCTGGTTTGCGACAATTAAAACATTTCGGCTCTATTCGTTTGTTAGGTTGAAAGGACTTAGCATTACCTGTTTCTTTCTCCATAAGTTGCTTCAGAGAGTGATTTGTTTGTGACACTAATGCTGTTAACTATGCTATCTGTTGTTGTTGTGCAGTATATGCTTCTTTCCATGCTGGCTCTGATGATGTAGTCTCTGCTATCGCTTCACAGACGGTAGCATCTTTAACCCTGTTATGTACACCCAACCATCTGATTGCTCTGTCACGAAATTCCCAAAAAGTTAGCCCAGGTGAGTCATCATTTAGTCTGCGTAGCTCGCGCGTAAGGTGTTCATCTCTGACTCCCTCTGCGAATTTACCTTTCAACGTGCGACCACGCGTCACGCTCAAGCTCTCGTCTTTCTTCAAAATTGGGTCATGTAATGTTAGCTCATCATCCACTCTATTCTTTTCTAGATCAATACGATATTTTGCCTGGTTTAGGAGTCTCACAGCTTCGTCAGTTCTTTCTTTTTCCTCTATACAGTCTCTCTTATACTTCTCTGCGATCTTCCTTGCATCTTGTTGAGTGTCTGACATACTATCGCCCTTCTGTTCAGTATCTGACATGATTGAATCTATAGAACTCTAGGCAAGCAAGATATGATTAGTCTTCTAATAAAAATATATTCCTACACCTACTGAACTAATTGCATTTAAACTGTAATGCAAGTCTTGAAATACAGAATGTAAACAAAATTTTCCCTTACTGACATCACACTGTACAGTGACAAGGAGTTACTGATATCACACTGTTCAATATGCAAATAATGTTGCTTATAATAGATCAGTAGACAATAACACAATACCAGACATTCTAATTAGTTTTACATCAAAATTTACCACTGAAATACATAAAAAAATGTATCCATGAGTGAAAATGCATAAAACAAGAGAAGTCACTTTAACACAATAATTCAATGTGGATTTCTGTAAACCTGCAGGAAATATTGTTCAGTTCTGGGGGAAAAATAATGTTATAATAATGATAAATAATGATGAGTGTGATACAGATCTAGCTACATCTACTTCTCGTCCTGGGGTATCTAGCCACATCTACTTCTCGTCCTGGGTTATCTAGCTACATCTGCTTCTCGTCCTGGTGTATCTAGCTACATCTACTTCTCGTCCTGGGGTATCTAGCTACATCTACTTCTCGTCCTGGGGTATCTAGCTACATCTGTTTCTCATCCTGGTGTATCTAGCTACATCTACTTCTCGTCCTCGGGTATTTAGCTACATCTACTTCTCGTCCTGGGGTATCTAGCTACATCTACTTCTCGTCCTGGGGTATCTAGCTACATCTACTTCTCGTCCTGGGGTATCTAGCTACATCTGCTTCTCATCCTGGTGTATCTAGCTACATCTACTTCTCGTCCTCGGGTATCTAGCTACATCTACTTCTTGTCCTGGGGTATCTAGCTACATCTACTTCACGTCCTGGGTTATCTAGCTACATCTACTTCTCGTACTGGGGTATCTAGCTACATCTACTTCTCGTCCTGGGGTATCTAGCTACATCTGCTTCTCATCCTGGTGTATCTAGCTACATCTACTTCTCGTCCTCGGGTATCTAGCTACATCTACTTCTTGTCCTGGGGTATCTAGCTACATCTACTTCTCGTCCTCGGGTATCTAGCTACATCTACTTCTTGTCCTCGGGTATTTAGCTACATCTACTTCTCGTCCTGGGGTATCTAGCTACATCTACTTCTCGTCCTGGGGTATCTAGCTACATCTACTTCTCGTCCTGGGGTATCTAGCTACATCTACTTCTCGTCCTGGGGTATCTAGCTATATCTACTTCTCGTCCTGGGGTATCTAGCTACATCTACTTCTCGTCCTGGGGTATCTAGCTACATCTACTTCTCGTCCTGGGGTATCTAGCTACATCTACTTCTCGTACTGGGGTATCTAGCTACATCTACTTCTCGTCCTGGGGTATCTAGCTACATCTACTTCTCGTCCTGGGGTATCTAGCTACATCTGCTTCTCATCCTGGTGTATCTAGCTACATCTACTTCTCGTCCTCGGGTATTTAGCTACATCTACTTCTCGTCCTGGGGTATCTAGCTACATCTACTTCTCGTCCTGGGGTATCTAGCTACATCTACTTCTCGTCCTGGTGTATCTAGCTACATATACTTCTCGTCCTGGGGTATCTAGCTACATCTACTTCTCGTCCTGGGGTATCTAGCTACATCTACTTCTCGTCCTGGGGTATCTAGCTACATCTACTTCCCGTCCTGGTGTATCTAGCTACATCTACTTCTCGTCCTGGGGATACTTCACTGCCATAGGGGTTTAAACACGTAATATGGTCACCAAAAATTATATCCTGCCAACTACGCCAAATGTGACCGATGAAGGTGGTAAATAAATAAATTAAAAACAATATGTGACTTCAGTATGATGACTGTAGATGTTCTATTTATTGCACCAAGCAAAAACCCTAATATGATTTATACCACAAGAATAAATTTAAATGACAAAACAAATAATTGCATAATAAGACAAGATGTACGAACAGCGCCCTCACATTAAATTGGAAACAAATTATCAAGTTCCGTGTATAAACACCAGTGTAAAGAGGCGGCGGAGCGCTATTTTAGCCAAAATCGGCTAGTAAGGCGTCATATGACACAGGTTTGTGCTGAGACAGCGCTTCTGGTGATGACACAACGATTTTTTTCACGACTGTGATATATAAAACAATATTCAAATACATAGTTTATTTTTTATAATCATGCCATATACAAGTTTTCATTAAAAATATAGTAAAAAATAAAATATATAAATACACACCGCATAATTAACCCTTCAGTAGGATGAAACTAACCTGTCTCACGACAGTATTTTAGTTTTTACGGTAAACGGCCATATCGTGCCCGGGATATCGTGTCGTTGTTTACAAACAAGCGTCTACCCATGAGCCTTTCGGTTTGTGTTTAACGCGTACTGTTTTTGCCACGGGTGACGACCCCTCCACTTTAAAAACATATCTGTGTCGTAAAATTTCTCGAATTCATTCTATGCATATGCAAACACACCACATACAGCAAAGTTCATTTTAACTCATTAATACATAAAACAAAAAGTACGGGAAAAATGCAAACACGCAGCAATTGATGATTGAAATCACATATATCATAAACAAATTACATATATATCATATTTAAAGACTGTCCGATTTGTCCAATTTTAATGTGACACTGCTATGGTGAACATGCTAATTTTAAATAGTATTAAAATCAATTATTCAATATTCAGTTCTAAGTATTTTCTCGGTTCCACTACACATATATCAATGACACTAACAATGATTGTCTTGTGGATGCATCCTAAGCGGCGGGGCATGCCCCGATGCTTGACGGTGCTCTGCTACAGCGCGCCATTAACGTAAAGAGCGAAGACGCAGTTGCTAAGGTCTACTGGTCTATGCGTTACATACTGCATATATCGCGGGGTGGGTCAGGCAATAACGATGAAATGTTCTCTCACTTAATCCAGTCTTAAATATCTGACTGGCCACACTTTTCTAGAGCCGTAATTAAGATAATATTATTTGTTGACAATTCTGTATTAGGCATTGCAGCTAATATTTTTTAATGGGCAAGAACATAAATCTGTCATTTAATATTTAGCAATGGTGTGATTTATCGTGAACTGAAAACCCTCTTGTTGTAGCACACTGGCACATTATGTGATGGTGAAATATCGTGTAGGAACTCATTTTAAGACACACATCATTTTTACTTCACACGTCATTTTTAAAACACACGTTTTTTAAAACACCCACGCCATTTAATATACACACATGATTTTTTTAAAGCACGTACCATTAAAACGCACAGTCACGCCGTTTTTTTAAAATGCACACATCATTTTAAAACACACACGCCACGGCCTCCAATACGTACGTAATTTTGAATTATTAGCACGTTTTCTTCTAGTATACACAAAATTATAAATTTACATTCCGCGCCTCGTAGTAAAATACTATAATAGAGTGTGAATGTATTTATTAAAATACATAAGTTTGTCCAACTCCCTGTGGTGATTCCCTAAAGGCATGGATACATCCATGCTAAAGGTAATCCCAATGGATCTATCAAAGAACCCAATATTCTTCCTTATTTATAATAATAAATAAATTTATTAATTAATAAATAAATAAATAAATCAACAAACTCCTTCGAAATTTTGCCGATGATAATACGATGTTTAAATTTACAAAAGTAACCCTGTGACATTAAGCAAATAAACTTACGATAAGCATCGAGAAAACAAATTACATATGATATTCAAAGCTCCCCAAAAACCAATAGAAGTAAGCCCGCAATCAGATAGTTCGATTATTGAGGGCGTTTGTGCGGTGACAAATGATCCTGTCCTTAGCGTGGAAATCACACGTAGAAAAATCCATCCGCCACTGTGTTCCGAGATAAGTTAGAGCTCAACTATCCTCGGGGGCGGACCCACGTCACAGACGTTCCGCGTTGCTAAGACGCGCACCACTGTACCATGCATTTCTATGGGCTCTGTGCGCGCTGCTGTAGAACGCCGGTCGAGCCGGTGAAAATTTGAGAAAACAACACAAACTCAACTTTGAAGTAATCCTGAACAACCAAATTTATATATGTTACACACGTAGGGCTAATCTTGTTACACTGTTCAGGGGCGCACTTCCTATAGAGTTACGAGGCCGGGCATTACAAGGTACTAGTAAACGTATATGATAATTCCTATTGTCGGTTGATCGTTCGATTTATTACATTCTTTGATTTCCATACTCACTGTACACCGCTATTCAAACAACTTGGCATTCTTGAACTAAATAAACTCTGTATACTCCTCTTACCTTTTTATTTTTGATCCAAAAATAAATGCATCACCCATGATATCAGTAATTATTTCAACCATGGAGGTAAAAGACAGGAGTTACAACTGCTTTAAGATCATTACCTCCGTTTAACTCTAGCGTATTAATCTAGCAGCAAACAACAAATTATCCACAGTTAAGGTGAATTAACACATTACGGACGTACTTCGTGAACCCTAGGGAATATTCAAAAACAGTCGGGTCAATGATTGTTTCAATCCTATCTTTTACCTTCACGTTTCAACCAAAAGCCAGAGTCACATCGATATCCAACATAATCATGCCCTCGCGTCAACCTCTCAATTCCCAAAGTCTATCACACATTTCTTCTGCATAAACATAATTTATAGAATATGTTTCAAAGCCTATCTTAAACAATGTCTTTCTTATTCAAACAATATAATTAATTATTCAATCAATCAATCAATCAATCAATCAATCAATCAATCAATCAATCAATTATTCAAACATATAATCAATCAATCATATAATCAATCAATCAATTTATGTATTTATTTGTTACAGTTGCGCAATGAATTTACTTTTTACTTTTTACAGTTATATCATAGCAACATGATCACTATCTCTCACTGAACACATTCTTCATTTGATTGGTTATATATATTTATTGTCATTATGTTGTTTCTGGTGAAAACGAATAAATAATATTACATAACATGTTGCGAGGGCAATATCACAATTTGTTGCCTGACCAAGGGATGGTGGTCATGATCAACTGACCGAGGACAGACAACAAATCGCGATATTGCCCGAAAGACCATGTCGCATACGACTTATTTACCACTTCGTGTCACTGAGAATGTTCTAGAACCGTACTGTGTCTGGGTGGAATATTCTAGATTTTTTTTAGAAACTGGTTGAATAGGTAATAGAACACTGTAGGAGGCAATAGAAGGTAATGGAACATTCTAGAAATTTGTAGTAAGTTCCAGACTCATTATGTATGCTGATGTAATGGTCTATTTATAGACAGTGGTAGTATATATAGGGGAGTTGTTCAGCACTGAGATCAGATCGGAGATCTCGTTGAATTGTATTGGAGTTTAAGTATCTAGTCATTGGAGTAGTGGAGTTTTACCACGTTATTGTACTTGATGTTTGCAGAGTATAATAATACCTGTCCAGTACCAGTTGAAACCTCATCTGTTGGCTCCGTGTTCGTATTTTATCATCGCCGCCAGGGAAGTCTTTCTGTTACTGTTGCCATTTTGGTATTTGAACCATCACACCTGTACTATACCAATTACGGTAATATTACGTTGCGTGTGACAGACCACGTGTTATTTATTTCATCACATCGAACACAACGGGCTAAGCTGTGGAACATGAAAGACGACCCAGAAGAATTTGTTAAGGCTCCGTGTCTCATTTTGCGATGGTCGGACACATACCACCAACCACATATTTTTTCACAGGGGAAGGTCCTATTTTTTTATAATGCTAGAGCTTTATAATAGATATATGTCACACTGGAACGCCATTTCTTTGTTTAATTTTACATTAAAGGAAGGGGCGGATCTAGGATTCTGGAATAGGGGGGCGATAAGTTGGCTGAAGACCTAGGCGCGAAGCCCTTGCTGGGGATGGAAAAAATAGGGGGCCGCGGCCCCCTCGGCCCCTCTAAACCCGCCCCTGAAAGGGTGATGGTCATCGAGCAGCACATATTCAAATTTCATGTAAATATACAATGTACTGTCGCATTGTGTACATCGAATCGAGCAGAACGTGGCGCGGCAACCACCACCCTTTAATGTTAGTACTAAGACTTACACTTACTAAAAGTATTACAGATTATCATGTTTTCAAGTCACTTTGATCATAGACCCTCTAAAAGACGTATTTTACTCTCATTGAAATGAATAGCATACAAAGTGTTTCTGAATTTGAAGAATCACATCTTTCTTTGGCACATTCCAATATTAATTGACAGTCTGCTGATTTTTCCTGCTCCGTTTTGTATTGTTACTTGTTGCTGTTTTCCAACAATCTTACCATTTCTTCCATAATACCACGTCTTGAATCTGCCAATGGGTGGAATTTACTGTCAGGATTACCAATGCACACAGTTGTTGAATGTACTGTGTTCAGAAGGTCCGAGACTGCTACCAACCCAGTAATGACATTTGGTACATGAGAAAATATATTTCGCTTCCCGCAATTTTCTCCACGAAGTACAACAGTCCAGGCCCGTAGTTTTTTTTTTTGGGGGGGGGGGTCGGGGGTTTGGTCGAACCCCCTAAATTTGTGAATAGATTTATGATCATAGATTAGAACATAATAAAACAAACAGTATTTATTAAAATAATTATCATCACTTGACTCAGTGAGGTAACTATCAGGCTCAGCCAAAATTGCATATAATGAGCTTTTTGGTGGCAATGAACTTTAAATCCCAATCGTGAAGTTACGCCGTCTCAGCTCAACAGCAGCAAATCAAAATAAAGTTGTTATTCCGTGATTCCGCGATGGTGTAATAAAGATCGCGTTCAAGCAGATGATGTTAAATATTAAAACAACATTGAAACAATAATGTAATGGTTCATTAGTTTTCATGGCATATATACTGTTTTGTTCCAAGTGTATCAGCCAAATGTAGTCAACTCATTGTATTAGTACGTGTAGCCTGTGTTATTGGACAACAGTGTACAGCTAAGATTTATCATCACGAGTTGTATAGGTCGAAGAGCTTATTGCAGCCAACAATTTACCCCACAGTGTTGCTTCAGTCCTGAAACTATGCGATGAATCATATTTTTCAAACATATTTTTTACACGTTTTTTTATGTCTTAAAACATTTTCCATATTTTTAGTGGGTTCATAAAAGGGAGATGTATTGATTGAAGTCTATTGAGACCGCTGCTAAACTGTCACTATATGCATATTATTTTACCGCCCTCTAAAAACAGATTTACAGTGAACCAAAAACTTTATTGTATGCCATTGGTCAGTGCATTTAATTTGTTTGATGCAATCATTGTGCCAGCTATTTCTTATGGTAGCGATATGGGGGTACGAAAATTCGGAAATCGAGAGGGTACAGACAACATTTTGCAGATATCTACTTAGCGTTAATAGTTGTACAAACAATGTAGCGATGTTGAACGAATGTGGAAGGCTTATGTTGTGGTTATTTCAAGCGTTGTATCTCATATTGGTTAAAATTACTTGAAGTATAAAATGGCTGGAACCCCAAAACATGTTATATCATGCTTAAACGATTAGATAAGACCGGCAGACTTATGTGATGAATTTGTTTTTGCGTATCTGTTGACTGACTTAATTAGCTGATTACTAACGAATGCCTGTGTTATGTCTGTTATCGTTTCGGCCCATTTGAGGTTCTGGACGGAACCTGGTTCAGTGATTTGGAACTAATTACGAGATAACCGTCGCTATTTGAACTACTATTTCTGACAGTTAGTATTCGCAATTATTAATGTAGTGAACGATTAATCAAAAGTTATGACGTGTTCAGTGCTTAGTGTGATTGGCTTTATGATTGAAGGTTTACTGCTTTGTAATTGGTTAAGGTTTTGAAAATGAATAAAGTTGTTTTTAGTTGGTCTTGGCGAGTACACCAGGACAGACGCAGTTCAGTCTTGAGTCAGCCTTGCGATAGTCTTGGGGACTTTTCCCCAGGGCGTTGTGTCTTATAGAGTGCTCGACTGACTAACTAAGATGAGAGTTGAACCGTATTTTGTTGTGTGCGTCTATTTGACTGTAAAGCTTAAGTGACTTTTCCGATCCCGTACCTCAAGGGGACGCGATAGAGAGACGAGACGAGACTCCCCCTGGCAAGTGTGGAGAAATCCAGAGGAGAAGATTGTTATCGTTATTACCATGTGGATACATATATTTTTCATGTTATTTAACCATAACTTCACTTCTTTTTATTGGATTTATTTCATTGTTGTATGTGATTATCAGTATTTATTATCTTTAGTTATGTTATCAAGATTGCGTAGTAGTAGCCAAATTGCCTATAGATTTATGCTGTTTTCGTGACGCAAAGAAACACACTTTGGCCTGTATTCAGCCATTTCTATCAGTTTACATAAGTGTATTCTCCCTGATTGGCTCAATTAAAACAACCAATCATATTAATTGACGCCAAGGATTAAAACTCTAAGGTGTGAATCCACCCTTGTCTTTAAATTGACAAAGAGTGTTAATTAAGACAGACTTCATCCTTTGTACTCCAAGTGATACATTGTTCCAAATCGTCCTAGCGTATGTAGTTTTTCAACTAGCTCTATCTCGTTGCTGTACAACTGAATAAATGCGTGTTCACCATTAGAACATTGCACACTGGTATACCGTCTACTGCTTGATGTATCTACAGTCTATCTGGTGAGATTTAAAGATCCAATACTGTTTGTGGCAGTTTTCCCCCACAATTTTACCCCTGATACGTTTTGGATGAACCCGGGCAGGTGTTTAACACACATTGACATCCTGTGAAGAAAAGTGAAATGGCGAAGGTGTGTCTTTCTTGTGAACCGAACTAGCAGCTCGATGGTAGAGAAGACTCGGAGACCGCGCTTGACGACTAACGCCGTTAACAGTATGGCACCGATGAACAACGCTGAAGACATGAAGACCCCAGAACCCCTTACGAAGGACGAGTATCGAATAGGTTAATTGAGAGACATTAAAAACAAGTTGATGAAGAACGACCTGGACTAACGCGATGAAAAGAGAAGAGACGCTATATAGACTTTGAACTAGAACTTTAGCTATCTGTGTATTACTGAGTACCGCTCGCTGGACACTGTAACTGACACTGTGTAACTCAAAACATTGAACTCTTTTCCAGAATCCCAACACTATTGTTCAGTATGTAATGTATTGCTTGCTTTTCCTATCGTTTTTCTGAACGTTTTTTTTTTGTGATGTTGAATTGTATGTTATGTGAGCGCCCAGATCTTTGTTTTGAAATGATATTTAGTGACGTGCGAGGTCCTTTATAACGATTTAAGCATGCCTCAGTGGACAAGTATTTGCAACACAGTGTTATGAGTTTTGTGAAGTTTTATGGAGTTTTAATGAGTTTATAAGTACGGAATATGATGGAGAAAGTAATGCCCCAAAGAGTTTTTAAGAGTTTTGAGATTTGTCGAGTACAGAGATATCGACGTTTTAAGAGTTGTTTTTGTTTACGTGTTGTTTCCGGAATACTTCTGATGCTTTTTGAGTTGAGAGCACCTTTGTAATGTTTTTTAATGTCTTTTTGAGATAAGAGTGTGGTGCGCTTAGATACGTATTGTTTGATAACGCAAGCTTTTGTTCATGATGACAAAATTATATGTAACTTAGTAGTGTCTATCATTTTAGCTTTTGCCCATCTTTTTTGCCAGAGGAGTAATGTGTTATGATAGCTTTGTCTTTGCATTCCGTTTCCACGCCCTATGACTTTTGTTTAGATTAACGACTTGTGAGTTCAGTTGAAGTTTATAAGCGTATATGACAGGAGTTTGATTAATAGATTTTTTATTCATTGTTTATTAGTTATCGCTTGCAATGCTTTAACCGAGAGACGCATCCCCGGTAATCACGTGATCATGCTGTCGACTGCAGCGATTGGCTGGTCGCTTGGTTACACTGCCACGTCTTATTTTTTTTGACCTTTTGATAAAGAGTTTGTAACCTTAGTAACGAGAGACAGCGCAGCGAAGGGTTACCTCAGCGAACTGTTTGAGAAAAGTGAGTCAATTGGTAGCCTTTCCCTTGTTTTTTTATTTATAACCGTTGATATTTGTGACTTTATAATCATTGTATTTAGAATTATAATCAGTTTATTAATCAGTGTGATTTATTCCTTTTATCAGTATTGTATTTAACCCGTATGACGATGAGTAGAGGACGGTATCTTTGATTTATGAACGTGCTATTCCGGGAGGCATTTCTCAGTTTGAGTGAAGGGATGTGTGATGAATTTGTTTTTTCGTATCTGTTGACTGACTTAATTAGCTGATTACTAACGAATGGCTGTGTTATGTCTGTTATCGTTTCGGCCCTAGACGGAACTTGGTTCAGTGATTTGGAACTAACTACGAGATAACCGTCGCTATTTGAACTACTATTTCTGACAGTTAGTATTCGCAATTATTAATGTAGTGAACGATTAATCAAAATATATGACGTGTTCAGTACTTAATGTGATTGGCTTTATGATTGAAATTTACGCCCTAGAGTCTTTTTACTGCTTTGTAATTGGTTAAGGTTTTGAAAATGAATAAAGTTGTTTTTAGTTGGTCTTGGCGAGTACACCAGGGCAGACGCAGTCCAGTTCTGGAGAGTCTTGGGGCGAGTCTTGACGCAGTCTAGAGGCAGTCTTGGGTCAGCCTTGCGATAGTCTTGGGGACTTTTCCCCAGGGCGTTGTGTCTTATAGAGTGCTCGACTGACCGACTAAGACGAGAGTTGAACCGTATTTTGTTGTGTGCGTCTATTTGACTGTAAAGCTTAAGTGACTTTCCCGATCCCGTACCTCAAGGGGCCGCGATAGAGAGACGAGACGAGACCCCCCTGGCAAGTGTGGAGAAACCCAGAAGAGAAGATTTTACCCCTGATACTTACTTGGGAAATCCACATAAAAATCTCCTGTTCAAATCTGGTTTCGGCATTGTCTGGTTTGAAAGAGAAGTTGGAGATACTGTAAATTTCTTAGAGATATTTACTCAAAGAATAAAAAAATGTTGTCAGCAAGAATGGCATGCCTCAATTTCGCAATCATCCAGGCTGTATACTTTCGGAAAAATCAAAGTAGTATTATAACATGGGAGATTTATTGGCAAGCAATTATAGACTAAAATATATACTGACGAGCGTTCGCTGTTTTGGCTATAAACATAATGTTGAATTCGGCAGACACACAACAATACAGTTAGATCACTTCATTTTTGAGTTTTTGCAGTGATACATTTGGATTTAGCATGGTGGTAAATGACATTCACTTTGTTTTTATATGTCCATTTTGTCCATCTAAGGGCTGATCTTTTGTCAATAACCCTATGCAATTATGCAAATACTGACAGTCTGGGCTTACTTCGTCGCTACACAAACTGTCACACTACCCCGGTATATATCAACTAGCTCTGTATCTTTTTAAAGTTTTCAAGGGACGAGATGAATATGAATCCAGCTTAACTTAGTATCATGTGTTTACATGGATGTTGTATTGTTTTTAAAACGTGCTATGCACTTTTTCTACCCATTACATTTTGTACGATGGGCTGAGGCCCTGTACAGAAATAAAATTACATAATACAAAATTGACTAATACTAAAATGAATAATTGTAGACAGATTTCGACATGAAATAGTGTCACTTTTATGTGCGTTAACATTTGCGAAGAGCGAAAAAAGTCGTGAATAGCATTCTACCTTTAAGTTATAATGCTTAGACAATAATGCTAAGATACGTACAGTCTTGTCTTTCTTGTGTACAACATTTTGCCGTAGTGGATCTGGGGTGTGGGTGTGTTTGTCTGTGGGTAGGGAATGGCTCCTTTCTCTAAAATGGTAAAATAGTTCAAAGATGTTATGTGAAATAACTTACCAACGTAACACAAAGTAAACCAATTGAATTTAAAACCGAGAATATAAAAATGCAAGTTCAATGACGCTTTTTGAATATTCTAAAATTCACATAAAATATATTATTGTGGTTTTCGAACCCCCTATTCAAAGGTGCTGGCTACGGGCCTGCCAGTTTAAATCTCTGTACACATGTTAGTTTTTTGCAATTTCAGGTTGACTTGTCTTGTCGCATTCTTCACAATATAAGATAACTGTATACACTCATTGTAGTGATCTAGTTTACATATGAATGGCATTCCCACCTGAATGAATTGTATGCATAAATTAAGAGCCTATATAAGTAATTGAATAAACTTGAACTGGTGTTCATTTGATATTCAGCCAACTGTATGTACGTGTGTTTCCTTTATGCTTTGCCACCATGTGCGACGAGGATCCCAACCTGATGGACCCGTGAGTCAATCTAAAGATTCATGTTGTTTGACAACGCTATTTCAATGAAAGTCTGATATTTAATGTGAAGTTGAACTTCTAGCTATCATGGCTGCTCAGACTGGTTTCGTTTTTTCACAAATTGGTCCCTTTGACGTGCACGGAGATTCTGGTACTTTAGCTCCACGATGGAAACGTTGGCTAGCCCGTTTTGAAAATAGTTGTGTGGCCTGGGATATTACAGATGCGGAGCGTAAAAAAGCTATGCTTTTAGACAGAGGTGGCGACGACTTGTTCGAAATTTATGAAACTTTAACGATGCCTACTGAAGAACAGTATGACAACGCTTACAAGAACAATTGCGCAAATTGCGCAATAAGAATCGATCAAGTGGTAAATTTAGATTAGAATTTAAACATGTAAATGAGCAAGATTCTGATACTAGTGCTGAATACTTGTTCAATATTCACATTTGTGAGAACTACGGAGGAAAACTTCCATTTGCTGAGCTGTCTATAAATAACAAATTAATTCGTTTGATGCTAGATTCTGGTGCGACATGTAATATTTTGAATCGTCAAGATTTTGATACAATTAGCGAGTCGGTTACTTTAATGCCAACACACAGAAATGTATTTGTATATGGTAAACAAAAGAAGGTTCATGTTTTAGGTACTGTTGAAGCCAAATTGAATTTGCAGAATGATGATCAAAACTTGAAATTTATTGTGGTTAATACTGATGATTCGTCCATTTTAGGGTATTCTTCAGCAACTCAACTTGGTTTCATACAAGTACATCCTCATTATGAGAGTAATGTTAAAAACACCAAGACATGTACACTTTCCACACATGTAACTGAAATAACATCTAATTTAAGTATTCCAGATTGTCCTTCCTCTGTCAAAGAAATCATAAATAATCACGCTGATGTATTTAAAGGAGTAGGAAAATTTAACTGTAAGAAAGTAAAGTTACATATCAATCCCGAAATAAATCCTGTACGCCAGAGTCATCGACGTATTCCATATCACTTGCGAAAAAAGGTAGAGACGGAAATAGATTCTTTGGAAAAGGTCGATATTTTAGAAAGGGTTGAACCCCATGGATAAGCCCAATAGTGGTGGTTCCGAAAGTTGGCACTGAAAATGTTCGAATATGTGGTGATTACCGAGCCGTCAATAAAGCCATACAAAGAGAGCGCCACGTAACGCCCACTGTTCAGGAAATACGTACGAAATTAAATAGCGCAACTGTATTCAGTAAGTTGGATGCAAATAAGCATTATTTACAGTTTGAGCTTGATGAGGAATCTCGAAATTTGACAATTAGTACACGTATACGTCTGAGGAGATATAAACGTTTGCCATTTGGTATCAATGCAGCCGCTGAGGCATGTCAAAATCAGATGTCCTTGCTGTTGCAAGATATGGCAGGTGTTGAGAGTATCTCTGACGATATTATTGTACATGGCCAAGATCAACAAGCACACGATGCGGCTTTGAGAAAGTGTTTGTCTCGTCTTGCCAGTAATAATCTGACACTAAATTTGTCAAAGTGTAAATTTTCGGTACCAGAGATTACATTTTTTTTTATTCTTGTTTAACAAACATGGTATGCGATGCGATGAAAAACGCATTAAAGCCATTCGCGAATTGAATTATCCGGAGAATATTTCTGATGTTAGGTCATTTTGGGGCATTTTAGGACTTCCGTCAATGATGGTACCTCAATTCAGTACATTGAGTGAACCAATAAGACATCTCACGAAAAAGGGCGTTCCATTCATTTGGGCGAGAGTCTCAAATGAATTCCTTCAACTCCATCAAAAATGCATTGTGTTCTGACATATCACTTGGTTATTTTGATGTGAGCAAACCTACAACACTTACCGTCGACGCAAGCCCTGTCGGTTTGGGTGCAATATTAAGGCAAGGCGACACCTTAATTAGCTGTGCCAGCAAATCCGTTTCGGAAACTGAAAAAAACGTTAGTCAACTCGAAAGAGAAGCGTTAGCCATTTACTGGGGAATGAATCACCATCGTTTGTATCTTGATGGTTCTCCAGAATTCGTTGTTGAAAGTGACCATAAACCGCTTATAAATATCTTTAACTGCAAAGAATTACATAAAATGTCGAGTCGTGTTGAACGATGGGTGACTAAAGCGCAAAGGTTTAAATTCACTGTTGTGTACAGACCCGGAGTTAACAATCCTAGCGATTATATGTCCCGGCACCCTCTACGTCAAACTTGTTCTACTGACAAAGGGTCTGACGAATATGTTTCATTCGTACAAGAAAATACAAAACCTCGTGCAATTAGTTTGGGTGAAATTAAATTTGCTACAAACAACGATCTAACTCTAATGTTTGTTATAAATTGTTTGGAAACTAATAATTGGCATAAAATCCCGGTAAGCGTAAACGGTGAGAGGGTTCGTATATTAAAACAACTTAAACACGAACTATGCTTTTCCGACGGAATTTTACTTAGAGGTTCGCGAATCGCTGTACCGTCTCCACTCCAAACTCAAATGATTTGTACGGCGCACGAAGGTCATTCGGGCGCTTCAAAAACGAACGCGTTGATGCGAGAGAAAGTGTGGTTCCCGGCAATGGACTCGTTAGTTGAAAACGCTGTAGCCAATTGTCACCCGTGCCAATTAAATGTAGACATGAAAGTCCGTGAACCACTAAAACAGACACCATTACCGAAATTAGTGTGGTCACATCTGGCAACAGATATGTACGGTCCTTTACCATCAGGCCAATATTTGGTGGTGGTAATTGATGAATATTCTCGATTTCCAGAAGTAGATATAACAAATTCTACAAGTACGGCGGAAGTTGTACCAAAGCTGGAAAAAATGTTCACGTCCTACGGATACCCGGCAAATTTAAAAAGTGATAATGGACCTCCGTATAATTCCCGGGAGTTTAAACTATATGCTCGACGTTCTGGTTTCAAACACCAGAAAATTACCCCAGAGTTTGCAAGAGCTAATGGTTTGGCTGAGAATTTTATGAAAAGTCTTGGCAACGTCATTCGATGTTCTCTTATCGGGAGAAAAGATTGGAAATTTGAAATGTTTAAAATGTTGATGAATTATCGTGCTACCCCTCACCCGTCAACTGGCAAAACACCGGCTGAATTAATGTTTGGTCGCAAAATCAAAGTAAAATTACCTGATTTCGAACTGCGAGATTCTGATAAATTTAGTATCGAAAACGAGGAAAGACGAATGCATAATAAAAGCATGCTAAAAAACAAACGTTACCACGATAATCACGGCAGAGTTAAATTCACAAAGTTCAAAGGAGAGAGTATTAGTCAGAAACACAAGACGAACAAAATATGAACCACGTTATAGGAAAGAAATATTTGAAATTGATAATGTGAAAGGAAGCATGATTTCTGCGACAAATAAACAAGGTAAAAATATAACTCGTGATAAATCGCATTTTAAAACGTACCATGGTTGTGATAATATTAATATTAATATAAATGAGTTTGATGAAGTTCTTGAAATAGAAAGAATTCTGCGAGAAATGGCCGATTGTAAAGCTAATCTTGCGCCTGCGCAGAAAGACATTTCACAATCACCACACGCATTAAGTACGCAACAAAACACCGATTCCACACCACAAGTAGACACACACACACACTGAAGAAGAACCAATTGTACTTAGAAGGTCTGGGAGAATTGGGAAAACCAATGTTAAACCTGATTATTTATACTATTGAATTCAAATGACTATGTATCATGGAATTGTAGTTAAATGTATGTTTTGAATATAAAAATCTATAAATTTAAAATAAGTAAAACAATTATAAAATGAAATAAAAAAATATATATGTAATTTGTGTATAACGTTAATGTATCGCATTAAGAGAGTATCAAATGTCATGAATATTTCAGATTTACAAGTTGTATTCTAAGGTGTAGGGAAATGTAGTGATCTAGTTTACATGTGAATAGCATTCCCACCTGAATGAATTGTATGCATAAATTAAGAGCCTATATAAGTAATTGAATAAACTTGAACTGGTGTTCATTTGATATTCAGCCAACTGTGTGTACCCTTTATGCTTTGCCACCATGTGCCCGCTCCACGAGGATAGTACACTCATCATCAGCAAGGTAAACCCAACCAATAGGGAGAGAACATCTACCAATCCTTTCTCTGATCTATTAATGTGGCAGTGGATATGTGGGTACACAGCTGACAGAAGGTAGATGTGAATGTGGAGAAGATTTAATAGTTGCCACAGTACCAAGATTATCAGTACAACTATCTCTGGGGGAATTGGACAGCAAACAAAAGGCGACATCCAGTCCTGGTGTTGAACCCAAAGATCTTCTGTTATGCTTACTGTCTGGGTGGTCACACACAATTTCAGCAAATTGTCTGAAGAGGTGATGTTCTTCAGCTGCATCATTGTCTGTACTAATAAGTTGCAGGATTTCAATATATCACTGTGCTGTGGTGTTGATTCTATCGCTGTGTGGTCTTGTATATATCAAGACCATAATGGGTCGATATCGATTCGCCCCTATTTCTTGTCTTTTAGGAATGCTGTGTCACATATGTAGAAAATTCAACTTGAAATCATCCAGAAATAGTTGTTTGGTATGGAATTCTATGCCATGTATAAATATTACGAAATATGCTATCGATAAACACGCACACTCGGAGATGCACAAGAAAGCCATGTCATTAGAAGTGGTAAGCAAAGAAAATCGAAAACTGCACTGACCACTGGGCTTCCATGAAAGTCCGGAGAATCAATATTACATACAAAGCACATAGCGGCCGATTTATTTAATATTGTACATAAATTTGTTAAAAAATATACACAATTTTATTCATGCAAGCCTGTCCTTATTGTTTTCTTTACCACCAGACATATGCTAATGAGTATGTAAATTATATGCAAATTAGTCACCACTCTGAGAATTTGGCACATAGTCGGAATGATTAATGGCATCTCCAGCAAAGTCATCAAGGAAATTGTATGCTTAATGTGCATAAAACTAATAATTCATAATGAGCATCATTTGGTTATATCAAAAAACATTAGAAACAGATTTCTATTGTCTTTGGTTATATAAGGTAAAACTATATTTTACCAGGTCATTTTCAGATATCAATGGTAATTTGTATAGGTTACTGTAATATAGTAATTTGAAAAAAAAATTGAATAGCCAGTTTCTTTAAAAAAAAGCATTTTTCGGTACACTTTCACTAATTAATTTTACTCGGATAGATTTTGCTGTGAAAATAATCCAGGGAAATTTCATTAAACAGTTATTCATAAAAGAACAGCAATATCATTCTGACAAAAAATCCAGTTCAAAACTTCTGTTGGTGAAACCCGTATTCTCTTTATAAGGTTGGCGTTCTTCACAGTGACGTGGACAGTCAAATGGGGGTAGTCCAGAACACGCATATTTGCGTAGCTATTCTGTTATTGCGATAACTTCAACATTGCTCGGTTCCTTATTTCCTGTAACACCACATCAATCACATGTTGCTGTGACCAATTTATATTTACTACATGCTCGGTCATTCAATCCAAATGTTAAGTTGTTTGGATTGAAACCACTGACCTCCACGCCTTATATCTAAGTCCACCTATAACATAGCAACTTATTAATTTGTTTAGGTGTTTTTTTTTCTAAATCAACTTCGATTTAGCGACTTTGCGCTTGACGTTTGCTTCATTTCCATAATTTTCTGTAAGTTGTTCATTGATGTATACGTGTTGGTATGACTGTTGTAATCCAGGTTTCAAGTCGGCAAGTGCTATTTATTTTTTCACATCGAACAAGGCATGTTAGAAATTGGCACAGGGAACCAGAATATAATACCCGTGTTCTAATAACAGCTCCACCAACGACCATACAATGCAACCGTTCGTTTCCTGAAAGTATGCGTAGATGGCGTAGTACAAAATATTCACTTCCGGTTCTCCCCACACTCTAAAAATAGCACTTCCGGACTATTCATGAAGATCGATAAATTTCTTGCTACTGCTACTGTCCGCTTTCTGGAATTTAACCGCAGTGGCAATGTCCGCAGAAGGCGCCACAATGGATTCGCATGTAAGCGAGGAGAAATCTCACTCACCTGTGAAGATGGAATCGTATCGCGGTATAAAAATACAAAAATACAGCATTTTTGATTTCATGTTTACGATGGGCTCGATGTTGACTTTTTTGGCCGATATTTGCACTGACCTGTTGGTGTCAGTACAGTACCTGACCGACGGACACTACTGGTGGAGCGGACTGACTTTCAGCTTTGTTTTTATCCCGTCCATTATAATGCAACTGTTTAGTCTTCGGTGGTATGTGTCCGATCATCGAAATACCGATGACCAGGAAGACGGGAGCGTCAAGAAAACTAGCACATGCCTGGAAAAATTCTTTTGGGCTCTCTTTCATGTTTTGCAGCTCGGTCCATTGAACAGGTGAGTAATCGTGAATGGGTAGCTTGTCAATCCGTTTACAGGAAGTCACAGAAGTATTGGGACAGCACTTGCTCGCTAATTCACTGACAACTTAAAGGTTTTGACAAAGTAGATTTGACCTTCGCAAACAATTTTGCATACTTTTCAGCCTTGTATAACCTCATAAAATTATTTAGATATTACTAGCATTTTATGGTGGAAAAATGATCGGTAACATTTAACTTGTAGGTCATCTGCTTTAGTCAAAACCAATACTTCTGACACTTGCTGTAAATCTAATTTAGGTTGAGGCTCCGATTGCTTTTAAATCCAGTGGCCACTGTATATCGCCTCACATTTTTTCACAGACTGAAAAAAAAAAATGCTTGAACAAACAATCGCTTGTCATGTTTCTGCTTTTATTTATTAACTTATTAATAGTTATATTGTATTAGTCACAAAAGACTACATACAAGTGTTGGTTGGCAGATGGTTGTCAGAATCATTACCTATCAAAACAGAATGACCACCAACGCCTCTGCATGGTTACCATAACAACAGTCTTTTGTTATTTACCTTGTTACATGCATGTTTGTAATGGTATTCAAACTTAAATTTAAAATATTATTTAATTTTTTTCTTTATCTAAGCTCTCCTTAACGTCAAAACTCAATTTTGTCAGGACCTTGAAAACATTTGTACTTTCCAGGAACCACTGTTGGTTGAGTCAACCCACCTTGGATCAATACACATCACATATCAACCATTGCTTTGCACTGATAGACATCACCAAAGAGAATAAGTGTCCTAGAATTTTTTTTGCTGCAAATTATTTTTTTCCTTCACTAATAACATTGAGCTAGTCTGTTTTTTCTTCAGGATAATGTTTGAGTCCTTTTTTGTGCATATTATTTTTTCTAATAATCAACATATAAATTTGTTAATATTTAAACAATGAATACAAAATCAATATGAAAATGAGAGAACTTCTATGATTTGAAAAATTACTATAAAATTCTGCATTTACAGTGTACTTTACATGTGTAAACTGATCGGATGGTCCAACTCTGTTACATCTTGTGATAAAGTGTTATTTAAACAAAAGTTTGTATAAGGGACGACGTCAAAAGATCAATGTCAGATAAAAAAACCTTAATTCTTTTAGTTTTTTCCCAAAACCCCCCACCCCCCACTGAAATTTAATTGATAAATATTGGTCATGGCGTCAGACTACATTAACCATTAAATACAAATTGATAATTGGACAGTAGTATGGCATAGCAGTTGGTTGTAATAATGAAGCGGAATATACGCATGCACAAACTACTTTTCAGGGTTTTGCGCATGCTCTAGTTCCATGACCAGAAATTGACCTCATTTGACGCACATATTCACACTCGGACCAAACCATTTTCTCGTCTTGGATGCGTTTTTTTTCATTTTTTGTTATTTTTGTCTATGATTGGATAGAAAAAAACTAACTACAAATACTCCAAGGTTGTTTTGACTTCATTAAACAATAAAATTGTTTTTGTAGGATGGAAACTTTTTGAGGTCAAAACCCCCCACCCCCAAACTAAAGCAAATAAGTTTTTTATCCGACATCGATCTTTTGACATCATCCCTAAAGAGATGAGATAAGATAGTTCTATTTATATAGAAAAATTATACATTTCTATTTGGGCTTTTAATAATATACTAAGGTCATAAAAGGCAAAAATAAATCTAAGATGTGCAAAAGATTATATTCCCAGTTAGTGGGAAACCACTAATACAATGTCAACAGTGAACCAGAGTACACATCCCATGTAAGGATACACAATGGGATAACACTCATTCCTTTGGAGTCGAGCAAACAATGTCACAAAAAATAATTGTATCCAAGCTTTCAGAAGATTCCATTAACGTCAAAGCGAGGGAGTCGTCATCTACCAATGCAGTAGACGACTGTCAAACAAGCGTCTACCCACAAGTGTTTTTGTTTTCAGTGTGCATTATCATAGCTTAGGACCCAATTCCTGTGCTTTAAATTACGGACAGAGTATGATTTTGTTACATTTATGGTTATGCAAGACTGAGGTATACTTTATTTGGTGATGTTCATAACATGTATTTTTATAATTTGGCAAAGCCTTTACTAGTAAAATTTTGTTGCATGGGTTCTTGCAGCAGGTAGTCTCATTGACTTTCTTTGTTTAATTTAGTTGTCATAAGCGCACTCAAATATTGAGTGGTATACTGTAAGCTTTGTACATATACATATCAATCCATGTACATTGCAGTTCCAGCTTAACTGAACACCTCAGCTGACTTCACCTTTTTTTAAAAACTTTTTTTTTTAAAGTAAGAATCCTAAAATATCAATAAGTTCAACTTATTTTCTGTAGTATTCACTCAAGTGTAAATATGAGACATTTATGTAGATTTCTTATGCACTATATGTATTTAGATACCGTAGTTTTGAAAGCATTTAAGCTAGCTAAAAGTTACACTTGGACTGTGTGTTGTATATGAGTGACACCCAGTACATGGAAAAAACTAATACAACCAAAACTTGAATTATCACTGTAAATGCAGCAAATATATTAAACTAAATTATGTATTTCTAAGCCCAAACACAATGTTTTGTTTAAGACCCTACATAAGTGATGACTGCAGTCATTTGAGATGTTTTTAAATTGTACACGTATATTCACTCCTTTTTATAATGTGATTGCATGATTTAATGTCAGTGTATTTGTGGAAACTGAGATTGAAATCATTTTGCTGATGGGTATTATTATTGAAAGTCTTGGTATTGAGCTGTGGATCAATTGTATATCACTATAGGATTAGTGTTCATCCCTATAGGATTAATACAGCTGTATAGTGTTTCTATCAGATCACCCACAAATGCTCCTTGAATACCAGTGTTCATATACATGTACCAGAAACACATGCACATGTTATAAAGTACTCTTCAAATGTTTTATTTGTTGAGATTTATTTTTTCTTCACGTATAGCTCCATGATTCTCAATCCAAAACATTATAAAACCTCAATGGTATTTAATCATAGACATAGTATAGTATATATACTATACTATGTCTATGATTTAACCTATACTTAAAATATACATGTACTTGAGTATGATTATTTTTCTACCTCACAAACTCTTTGTTGGTGCGGAATCACTTCACATGAGAAAATGTTCTGTCACATAAACCAAGTACTAGTGTGTTACAATATAAAAACTATTTAAAAAAGATTAGTTACTTATTATTTTTATTTGTAGAACGTGTTATAAATCTTTCTACAAACCCCCCTCATTTTTTTTATTTGAAAGCCAGTCTGTTTAACAGTCTGTATAATAACTGTGTAATATAACATTTTTTCAGAAACAAATTTGTTGTATTTTTCCTCAAAATAGGCTAATCTCCCAGTGTAGTAAGAATAAGAAAATTCTTAATGTTTTCAAACTACTTTAAACTAGAAGTAGATTTCACATCTACTACAATGTAGTGCTCTTTGGGTTTGTCATCTAATTAGCATAACAATCACTATTCTATTTTCCATTGTTATAAATTTTGAAATTGAAAGTGAAAAACTTGGCGATAGTTAGACTGGCGCAGTCGAGGCGATTAATTTGTTTTTGTAGTTTAAATAAAATAACAAATTTTGCGAAATGTGGGTGTTAGCGCAAAATCCTCCGTAAATGGGGGTGATTTCGCGCTAACACCTCCATTTCGCGATTTTTTTTAATTTTATTTAAACTACAAAAACAAATTAATTGCTCCGCCTGCGCCAGTCTAGGCGATAGTATGTGTATGAGGTGTGCCAGCTTACTCTCGTATTTAGTGTTATATTGTGTTAAATATTTGTCTGAACATAAAATTGTTTTCTTTGTATTTATGAATGAATATATTAGTATGTAGGTGGTCAAAACTCTCCATTAACAGCTTTTATTTTGAGCTTTGTCTCAGTTCAATAAAATGTATTGTTCAAAGGTAAAACTGTAATTCTTTTAATAAAATTCCTTCCTTTGATTTTAAGTCAAATTATGCGTTTAATTCATCTTTGCTATTTAAAATTTTGACCATTTTCTCAGAATAACACGTGTATTGGAATAGTAAAAGTAATTTGTCATTGGTGATTGACAAAAGGTTAGCAGTTAGCTACATTATTATCACTGGTAATTTATCTTTCCTATTCCAAGCTTGGCTAGGCTAGTAGGCTAATTTGCATGTCTGGTTATTTACGTATCAAGTGATTGATTTTTTTTAGTACTTAAAATAAAAATAAATATGCCAATCAGTGACTGATTCATTGTCTGACTGAGTTATAATTGATTGAATAATTAATTATTATATTCATTTTTCAATTAAAGTAGGCTTTCTTTATCGCCAATATAAATTAATTGGACCATCCTTCGAAACACATTTGTTTTAATTTATTTTAAATTAATTTGATTTTAATATAATTAATTAATAAATTCATTTGAAACTTATTCTGTGATATAACATTACCTGCTGACATTGTTTTTTTTCATTTATTTTGGATTATTTCAGCGGATGATCTGTAAATTATTACTGGTACCCCTAAAGTTCAATCAATTGTGGATTTTCTGGCTCCCCCAAGTAATAAAACTGTCATCACGCATCGACAAATGGTATCCCACCAACCCTTTTATTTGCATTTAGTTCAATCAAAGTAACATTTTCTGGCTTAAATAGGTCACTGATTTTAAAATCACAATCTTCTTTTAAAATCAGTAAATAAAAACTGCCATCTTATTTATTAAAAAGTTTACCACATTAATTTTAGAAAATACATTGGAAAATGTTTTTTTTGTATAGTGTGGTTCAGTATTAGGTTTGGTTTATTAAGGAAGAATATAAAGATAGTGAAACTAGGATGGTATGTGATAGGAATTCTATTTGTATGATGTCATGAAAATTATTGACCCTTTGACCGCTAGATATTTTTTCCGCCAAAAAAATCAGCTTAAATTTTTACACAATTTACAAAGTTTTCATAAAATTTCAACATAATTTTGAACCATACATGTACAAACAGTATCTGACATTTGCTTTTAGTTTTTGATAGAATGGTTTGTCAATTTTTATCAAGATTTCAAGTCAGACTATACCAGAATATTTTGTGAATGGAAGCAAAAGTTGACAATGGCACTTAAAGGGGAACCGCTCAATCCCATGGATCGTACACGTGCTCATGGGTAATTAACTCCGCCTCTATCCACTAAGTAAATGAATGCTTATCATGCTCGCTTACTCAAACTGTGATTGACAAGCATTTTGCATATATTAGTCGCCATTTTAAACTCAGGATTTTCACTTGTCGCGGCACGTTTCGATCAAAAACAACATCTTGTATACATCAAAAGCCCAACCAGACAAGTGTAATCTCTAGCATACATATTCATGCCCCCGTAGAAATGTATTTGGATCACAGCTTGATCTCTAAACATGGTAAATGGCACATTTCACGGAGCTCCTGTCACGATGTGAGCGGCTTGGTTCGGATTAGCATACTAATTGCGGTGGCCATCTTGCCCCTATTTATAGTATCGGTTCCCCTTTAAAGGGTTAATAATAGATGAGTGGGAATGTGAACTATGTCAGAAAAATATCAATGAATGTGACAGTGTGCGTAAACACATCAGTTCCTGTCTAGTGGTGTCATGAATTATCAGCTTCTTTGTGACCTCACCATTTTACACCTGTACAGTACATATTAATAAATCATAAATTATAAATATGATTTGATTTTGCTGATTAGGTAATAACTGGTTAGAATTTTTAGAAATTTTGCATAAAGGGGTTTAATACATCAGTACCGTTTACAAATAAGTTGCATTTCTTGTGCATCAGTGATTGTAAAGATCCCTACTGTTTGATTCAGTGAACTGCTTAAAACTCCAATAAAGCATTTTTAACCTGTGAGAAAAGCTTATCCATCAAATCAAAAGATGACACTGGAGGTCTAATAACCACAAAATACCCTGCACATTGTACTTATGTCTAAGCAATAGGAACACTTGTATATTAAAGTAACAGAAAATATGGCTAAATGAACAAATATTTCTAAACACAGAATGGAGATCCCCCCCCCCCCCCCCACTGAGTTGTACTCTTCGGTTTTGAGAAAACATATAGTAATAATGGTTGAACTACAGATTTGAAAAATGATATCTATCGGTAAGCTAGTTTTCAAAATATATTTCCGTATTTCATCTAAGTGCTAGTTTTTCACTACATTGAAGGAAGTACATGAAATGAAAAAATACAACATTGGTGGAATTACCATAGCTATTTTGCAAAGAAATAATTTTCAGTTCATTTGCCTATATTTGAACTTTAGGGGTACCGGTAATAATTTACAGATCATCCGCTGAAATAATCCAAAATAAATGAAAAAAAAACAATGTAGGCAGGTAATGTTATATCACAGAATAAGTTTCAAATTAATTTATTAATTAAATATATTAAAAAATCAAATTAATTTAAAATAAATTAAAACAAATGTTTTTCAAAGGATGGTCCAATTAATTTATATTGGTGGTAAAGAAATGTGATGGTGGTAACATTGTTGTCACAAAATGATAGTAGTACATCATGATAGTAATATGATAAAAAAGCCATGATGTCATGACATACAGACAATACCACATGCAGGGTGTGATTCGTCTAGACATCTACAATGTGAATCACAGAATCAGATACGCAAACACTATTGTCAGATTCCATTGTAGCTACAAAGTGTTTATCAGTTGGTACAAAATGTAGGTCTTCACATAAAACACCTGCGATTCACATACTTACTGAACATCAGCATTTTGCTGGTATTTTTTTTTTAAACATGCCAATTTTGTAAGATAATTTAAGACAAAAGGACTTATTGTTTTCTGTTAAATTTACTGTTTTACACTGTTCCTTGACACTAGTTGCCATTTTTGAAAAAAAAATTCTGATTTTGAGACAACCGATGAATCAATTAAACATCCTAGTGAGCCAAGATGTGTTTAAATTGCGACCTTTTCGTCACCAGACTTTCTCACCCACAAATTTCTATACTTTTTTCTTACATTCTACAATATTTCTGAAAATGAACCCTAATTTTGGAGCCAACAGAAAAATTTGAGTCAATTTTCGATTTTTGCTCAAAATATTTGGCTATTTTTGTCCCAATCTTCTAAAGGAAAGTGCAGACTATAAACAGGTATTTTTGATGAACAGTGGGAACTGGTGGTGAAAAGGATAAACACTAGCCAAGATGTTGATGCATATGAATTTTTTGTATGAATTTTTTCTATAATTTCTTCATTTTTTTTGACCAAATTAACATAAATTTCCCTTGGCCTCAGATCTTATGACATCATACAAATAGAATTCCGATCACATACCATCCTAGTTTCATATCAAAATTATGAAAAAAAAAAAATATTATGCTGTTTATTTTGTGACTGCCACAAAAGTTGCTTGGAATTCAAAGGTTTGAAGAGGTTTTTCACATTTATGTAGGAGATTTCCTGTATGATAATTGTACACTAGCTTTTCAAAAGCAAAGATTGTAGTACTTTCAAATTGGTAGGGTGATAAAACTAAAATATTTTGTTGTGTTATTTTACGGGATGTATAAAAGTGAGTCATAAAGTTTTCGTGATATACTGCTGTTCTTTTATATGGAAGTCTTGAATTGATCAACAGGCAGGTAGAAAATTGAAAACATCAGCACAATGGCTGGCTTAACATTGTTAAGTGTCTTTCTTCCATTATGTCTGTAGGTACTTCACAACAAAGGGGTATAGACTGGGTCTTATTGTGTTACGTGCATGTGACTATGAGGAAATGGGGGAAATTTGAGTACACTGTCCAAAGCCTAAATTGAGAGTTCATGGAGCTGTATATATATACACAAATATGCTTTTCAGCTTGTGCAGAAGCAGTGACGTAATGTTTTAAACAATCTTGTGCACATTAATTAATTTGTTCAGTTGGGTTAGAATTATCATCTAATATATATACAGAGGTTTTTCGAGAAAAAAAACTGCAAGAAAGAGCACTGCAATTCAGCGGCGCCACCCAGTGGGGGAGATAGGATTCTCCCTACCAGGGTACGTGTAATTTTTGATAATTCTAAGTTAAAATAGAGCATTCTACATATATGTCTTCCTTAGGCCAAAATTACTATCAGACAGGTCACAGTTGAAGACTGTGGGCACATGTGATCCCTGGTCAATCAGAATTTTATGGTTGCCAGAAGATCCCATCCCCAGGGTAAGGGGGTGCATGGCCATGTTCCCTTGTTTAAAAAAATCCCTGATATACTGGGTATGTATTTACATGAATGGAACCTTGGTTAATGTCTGCAGGTGCTTGTGTTTGACCAGTCCTGGCTGACAGTAGTGCATTAAATTGCCTTAAATTATGGTCCCACAGCCCTGTCATGTAGTTCTGAAAGAGCTGAAAGAATAATAAAAAAACTGATGTCAAGGTGTTTTTTGAGAGACGTTTTTGATCTCCAGCAAACTGTATAATTACACATACATCATGACATTCTGGCATATTACAGATACATCATGACATTGTGGTATATTACAGATACATCATGACATTGTGGTATATTACAGATACATCATGACATTGTGGTATATTACAGATACATCATGACATTGTGGTATATTACAGATACATCATGACATTCTGGTATATTACAGATGCATCATGACATTCTGGCATATTACAGATACATCATGACATTCTGGCATATTACAGATACATCATGACATTGTGGTATGTTACAGATGCATCATGACATTGTGGTATATTACAGATACATCATGACATTGTGGTATATTACAGATACATCATGACATTGTTGTATATCACAGATACATCATGACATTCTGGCATATTACAGATACATCATGACATTGTGGTATGTTACAGATGCATCATGACATTGTGGTATATTACAGATACATCATGACATTGTTGTATATCACAGATACATCGTGACATTGTTGTATATCACAGATACATCATGACGTTGTGGTATATTACAGATACATCATGGCGTTGTGGTATATTACAGATACATCATGGCGTTGTGGTATATTACAGATACAGTATGACATTGTTGTATATTGCAGATACATCATGACATTGTGGTATGGATATAAAAGTCGGAAAGATAATGATCCTCAACATTACTATAAGATGATATTTGAATACCGGGATGTTACAATGTTACGTTTACTGGAATCGTTTATGGAATCAGCTCCACAATTAGTTCTACAGTTGTACATCATGGTGAAAATAGAAGATATTTACTGGTTAACAGGTAATTATACTTGTGTATGGTTTAAAAAATCAGTTTTAAATTCTCTAGTTACTTAGTTACTGAGCAAACCTCAATATTGCTGTTTTGACAGAAAATTGAGTGATGAGTCACAATCATAGTCGAAAGATGAACATGGCTAATAAATGATAAAATTGCTGGAAATTAAAAAGTGCAATAAATTGTCAATATTTACCAGTACTCAAATATGTTTCTTGACTTGCGGATTTTGCAATATTCTATTACATGTTTATTTTGCCACATTCTATTATATTTGCCATATTCTAATATATTTTGCCACATTCTATTATATTTGCCATATTCTATTATATTTTGCCACATTCTATTATATTTTGCCAGATTATAATATATTTTGCCATATTCTATTATATTTTGCCACATTCTATTATATTTTTTCCATATTCTATTATATTTTTTCCATATTCTATTATATTTTGTCACATTCTATTATATTTTGCCACATTCTATTATATTTTGCCACATTCTATTATATTTGCCATATTCTATTATATTTTGCCACATTCTATTATATTTTGCCACATTCTATTATATTTTGCCACATTCTATTATATTTGCCATATTCTATTATATTTTGCCACATTCTATTATATTTTGCCAGATTATAATATATTTTGCCATATTCTATTATATTTTCTCACATTCTATTATATTTTTTCCATATTCTAGTATGTTTTGCCACATTCTATTATATTTGCCACATTCTATTATATTTTGCCATATTCTATTATATTTTGCCACATTCTATTATATTTTGCCACATTCTAGTATATTTTGCCACATTCTATTATATTTGCCATATTCTATTATATTTTTCCATATTCTATTATATTTTGCCACATTTTATTATACTTTCCATATTCTATTATATTTTTTCCATATTCTATTATATTTTGTCACATTCTATTATATTTTGCCACATTCTATTTTATTTTGCCATATTCTATTATATTTTCTCGCATTCTATTATATTTTGTCACATTCTATTATATTTTTTTCCATATTCTAGTATATTTTGCCACATTCTATTATATTTGCCATATTCTATTATATTTTGCCATATTCTATTATATTTTGCCACATTCTATTATATTTTGCCACATTCTATTATACTTTCCATATTCTATTATATTTTGTCACATTCTATTATATTTTGCCACATTCTATTATATTTTGCCACATTCTATTATATTTGCCATATTCTATTATATTTTGCCACATTCTATTATATTTTGCCAGATTATAATATATTTTGCCATATTCTATTATATTTTCTCACATTCTATTATATTTTTTCCATATTCTAGTATGTTTTGCCACATTCTATTATATTTGCCACATTCTATTATATTTTGCCATATTCTATTATATTTTGCCACATTCTATTATATTTTGCCACATTCTAGTATATTTTGCCACATTCTATTATATTTGCCATATTCTATTATATTTTGCCATATTCTATTATATTTTGCCACATTTTATTATACTTTCCATATTCTATTATATTTTTTCCATATTCTATTATATTTTGTCACATTCTATTATATTTTGCCACATTCTATTTTATTTTGCCATATTCTATTATATTTTCTCGCATTCTATTATATTTTGTCACATTCTATTATATTTTTTCCATATTCTAGTATATTTTGCCACATTCTATTATATTTGCCATATTCTATTATATTTTGCCATATTCTATTATATTTTGCCACATTCTATTATACTTTCCATATTCTATTAAATTTTTTCCATATTCTATTATATTTTGTCACATTCTATTATATTTTGCCACATTCTATTATATTTTGCCGCATTCTATTATACTTTCCATATTCTATTATATTTTGTCACATTCTATTATATTTTGCCACATTCTATTATATTTTGCCACATTCTATTATATTTTGCCACATTCTATTATATTTGCCATATTCTATTATATTTTGCCACATTCTATTATATTTTGCCACATTCTATTATATTTTGCCACATTCTATTATATTTTGCCACATTCTATTATATTTTGCCAGATTATAATATATTTTGCCATATTCTATTATATTTTCTCACATTCTATTATATTTTTTCCATATTCTAGTATGTTTTGCCACATTCTATTATATTTGCCACATTCTATTATATTTTGCCATATTCTATTATATTTTGCCACATTCTATTATATTTTGCCACATTCTATTATATTTTTTCATATTCTAGTATATTTTGCCACATTCTATTATATTTGCCATATTCTATTATATTTTGCCATATTCTATTATATTTTGCCACATTTTATTATACTTTCCATATTCTATTATATTTTCCCCATATTCTATTATATTTTGTCACATTCTATTATATTTTGCCACATTCTATTTTATTTTGCCATATTCTATTATATTTTCTCGCATTCTATTATATTTTGTCACATTCTATTATATTTTTTCCATATTCTAGTATATTTTGCCACATTCTATTATATTTGCCATATTCTATTATATTTTGCCATATTCTATTATATTTTGTCACATTCTATTATATTTTGCCACATTCTATTTTATTTTGCCATATTCTATTATATTTTCTCGCATTCTATTATATTTTGTCACATTCTATTATATTTTTTCCATATTCTAGTATATTTTGCCACATTCTATTATATTTGCCATATTCTATTATATTTTGCCATATTCTATTATATTTTGCCACATTCTATTATACTTTCCATATTCTATTATATTTTTTCCATATTCTATTATATTTTGTCACATTCTATTATATTTTGCCACATTCTATTATATTTTGCCACATTCTATTATACTTTCCATATTCTATTATATTTTTTCCATATTCTATTATATTTTTTCCATATTCTATTATATTTTGTCACATTCTATTATATTTTGTCACATTCTATTATATTTTGCCACATTCTATTATATTTTGCCATATTCTCTTATATTTTGCCACATTCTATTATATTTGCCATATTCTATTATATTTTGTCACATTCTATTGTATTTTTCCACATTCTATTATATTTTCTCACATTCTATTATATTTTGTCACATTCTATTATATTTTGCCATATTCTCTTATATTTTCCATATTCTATTATATTTTCTCACATTCTATTATATTTTGTCACATTCTATTATATTTTGCCATATTCTATTATATTTTGTCACATTCTATTGTATTTTTCCACATTCTATTATATTTGCCATATTCTATTATATTTTGCCACACCCTATACTTATACTTTCCAAATTCTATTATATTTGCCACACCCTATACTTATATTTTCCAAATTCTATTGTATTTTGCCACATTATGTTATATTTTGCCATATTTCTGCAAATGGCCATATTAATTAAATTGAAAAATTATCAACATTTGTACATGTAAAACAGAGGTTCATTAATCAAAAACTAGTTTGGGTTTGGTTCTTCTTTTAAACACAGCCAGTCACATTAAATACTTTCAGGAAAATCCAGTGTCAAAATTGTGTTAGTCGGATACATTTGCTAAAAAAGTAGGTCATACATGTACATAATGATATCAGAACTTCTACTTCAGACTTGAGAGAACACCCATTTTCAAGTCCAAAATTGATAAAATTGCCTTGACATAATTTATGAAAATAACAATATCATAGAGCAAACTCTGAACTCCTGGATGAAATTCAATCACTGAGATACAAAGATAGCATAACTCAAGTCAACTTGTGTCACTATTCACAAAATAGTTTTATTTACCATCTGTGCATATTAATTAGGTACTTTGCATATCATTAACCATTTGAACACCAAAGTCAATTTTTGTCACCATTCACAAAATAGTTCTATATACTGTCTGTGCATATTTATTGGGTAATTTGCATATCATTAACCATTTGAACACCAAAGTCAATTTTTGTCACCATTCACAAAATAGTTCTATATACTGTCTGTGCATATTTATTGGGTAATTTGCATATCATTAACCATTTGAACACCAAAGTCAATTTTTGTCACCATTCACAAAATAGTTCTATATACTGTCTGTGCATATTTATTGGGTAATTTGCATATCATTAACCCTTTGAGCACCAAAGTCAAATTTTGTCACCATTCACAAAATAGTTCTATATACTGTCTGTGCATATTTATTGGGTAATTTGCATATCATTAACCATTTGAACACCAAAGTCAATTTTTGTCACCATTCACAAAATAGTTCTATATACTGTCTGTGCATATTTATTGGGTAATTTGCATATCATTAACCATTTGAACACCAAAGTCAATTGTTGTCACCATTCACAAAATAGTTCTATATACTGTCTGTGCATATTTATTGGGTAATTTGCATATCATTAACCATTTGAACACCAAAGTCAATTTTTGTCACCATTCACAAAATAGTTCTATATACTGTCTGTGCATATTTATTGGGTAATTTGCATATCATTAACCATTTGAGCACCAAAGACAACTTTTGTCACCATTCACAAAATAGTTCTATATACTGTCTGTGCATATTTATTGGGTAATTTGCATATCATTAACCATTTGAACACCAAAGTCAATTTTTGTCACCATTCACAAAATAGTTCTATATACTGTCTGTGCATATTTATTGGGTAATTTGCATATCATTAACCATTTGAGCACCAAAGTCAATTTTTGTCACCATTCACAAAATAGTTCTATATACTGTCTGTGCATATTTATTGGGTAATTTGCATATCATTAACCATTTGAGCACCAAAGACAACTTTTGTCACCATTCACAAAATAGTTCTATATACTGTCTGTGCATATTTATTGGGTAATTTGCATATCATTAACCATTTGAACACCAAAGACAACTTTTGTCATCATTCATAAAATAGTTCTATATACTGTCTGTGCATATTTATTGGGTAATTTGCATATCATTAACCCTTTGAGCACCAAAGTCAACTTTTGTCACCATTCACAAAATAGTTCTATATACTGTCTGTGCATATTAATTGGGTAATTTGCATATCATTAACCATTTGAGCACCAAAGACAACTTTTGTCACCATTCACAAAATAGTTCTATATACTGTCTGTGCATATTAATTGGGTAATTTGCATATCATTAACCCTTTGAGCACCAAAGTCAATTTTTGTCACCATTCACAAAATAGTTCTATATACTGTCTGTGCATATTAATTGGGTAATTTGCATATCATTAACCCTTTGAGCACCAAAGACAACTTTTGTCACCATTCACAAAATAGTTCTATATACTGTCTGTGCATATTAATTGGGTAATTTGCATATCATTAACCCTTTGAGCACCAAAGACAACTTTTGTCACTATTCATAAAATAAAACTCACATAAAACTTTTTTTTTCAGATTTTTTCCTAAATTTTTATCAATAGCCCAAAAGAATTATTTTCATTTGGTCCAAAATTATAAAAATAAATAAAGAAAAGTACATAAAAATGTTAGACCAAAATCTCCTTCATCAATAATTTAAAATCTCTTTCTTTCAAATACAATAAGAGGAGACAGTCCAGTCTACGAAGGTGTATATGATAAAGAGAAATATTGTCCACTTTCATAAAATGCGGGGGATTTTATGCATGATGCAGGTGATGTGGAAATACTTCTCAATACATGTCACACCAGCATGATGTGAGTGACTTGGCAGATGCGCATGTGTTTTGTGATAAAAATGTCAATTATTTAGTTATGCTTCACATGGTTGTTTATACATTCATGAGACTTGCATACTAAGAATACACCTTCTGTACATTGGTCGGAATTGCAAAAGGTAGAAATGTACGTCATCTTGGATGACATCTGACATTTGAGTTGAACATGTGCTCATAAGATCAGACTTTGTACTACCTTATATCCGCATATATTAGTTACTAATCCCTTGAGATAAATACCCTTCGAAATACACATGTACATGAATATCAATGACTTGTCTCACAGCAAGCAATCACATACTAAAATTGAATAAGACAGACATTCTCATCCTTAAACTTCTCCTGAAAATAGAATGTGTGAGCAAATTGAAAATATAATACATTTTCTCATGCTCTGTAATAAGATTTTTTGTCTATTTTACTATTTGTGAAATTCAGGAATATCAGATGTTTTAAGATTTTCTAATACTTGGCTGAAATATTATGAAAATATTTAAAAAATAGATCTTTTCTAATTTATTTTATTTAATCTGATTTAATTTACATCTGATTTATTGAATAGGTGCAATAAATTATATAATATAACCCTACTTGTCAACAGGTAGAATTGATATATCTAAGGGTGCAATAAATTATATTTCTGCTTGTCGATCGATAGAAACGATATATCCAAAGGTGCATTAAATTATATCTCTGCTTGTCAGTCAGTCGGTAGAATTATAAAATAAATTATTATTATACTGGTATCTTTTTAATTATCTTTTAAAATCCCACTAAATTTTATTTTTTTATTTTTTACCACAGTCATCTCTGCCTGCGTTTCCCTCATCGCCTTAGCCTGGGCATTGACAGCATACCACAAAGCTCTCAGAGAATCTCGCGATGATAAAGAAAACATTCAATACTGTGGCATACTGTTCCAGCTAATATGGCGACTCTTCACCATCGGGGCTCGCGTAGTTGCTCTTGCACTTTTTGCAACTACATACCTGTGGATTGTGTTCATTGTCGTTATTATACACTGGTTTGCGATGTTTATGTGGCTAGTGTTTCAAAAAACCCAATTCTGCTTGACACAAACAGAAGAGCTTATCTTTGATGCTGTCATCGGAATTGTTTATATTTTCTGCTATTTCAACATGAAGGAAGGACGAAGTCGATTCCGTATGTCTGCATTTTATAGCATTATTTTTTTGGAGAATACATTATTGATTTTTCTCTGGTACTTAGGACGGGACAAAGACTATATTTACACAATACCGGCAATATTAATCGTCACGATTGGATTTTTGATTGGTATAATCTTCATGGTGCTATATTATCTTCTACTTCATCCCACTGGTAATATTCAGTGCTGTGTACGACTACAAACTAAAAGTACGTCATTACATTCTATTCAGCTTGATACTGTTGTGGATGGACAAAGTGATCGCGTTGATGGTCTGCGAACAAAACAGGTTTTCATGAGTCCTTGTGAGGCACACTTCTTTAAGCGTCAGCATAGATCACTGACGTGGGGCGGTGGCTGGCAGAATATGCAGTTAGCTCGTAATAGTGCACATGCTGATACCAATAATGTCGCTGTTCATACATATAGTGCGTTGCCGCAGAATGTCATTTATGATGAAGTTGATAATGTTAGTGTTGATAGTCAGAAAGAGTGCGAGGCCACTGTCTAGTAACAGTACAGATTTCTCATGATTCCTTGAAATGTCATGTGATGTTGCTACCCACAATTCATTGCAATTCTTGATCAAGCATGATATGGTTGCAAATTTTCACAACCTTAGAAATTTTCAGTCACATTATAAGCTGCCCTTCACAACTACAATGTACACGCACGCCAGTACAATCAAGTCATTTTATCAGAGAGATTTAAGGATTAACTTATTTTCTTTTTGTGATGAGGAGCCTTATTTTTGTTGATTGAGGGCGGTAGTCACTGTGCCACGTCCTGTTCAGTATGGGACTCAAAGCGACTTACACAAGGTGTTTAAAACGCATTGTTTGTCATTTAAAAAACAAAACATGAGAATACAATATTTAGTTTAAAAAAAAAAATTCAATTCTCCTCGCCAAGATTTACTCAGGTACCCCCTGAGATGGCATGATATGCAAAGTCACCACCATTCATAAGTTGGTGGTGTGAAGGGGCTGTATTGTTGTTATGTTTTATATTTTTATTTATTAAATTATTTTAGCCTGAAAGCTGTTGAATGATAGTGAGTGCAATAGTTCCATATAAAGCTGTATTCTGAGATGGTGCTTGTAGGTATTGAAGTGTTTTTAAACATATGTTTAATAATCCTCACATATTTCCTGCAATTTCCACATACTGGTAATCCATTTTTTTTTTTTTTTTAAGTAAGTATTTAATTATTTTTCATATTCCATTTTATTTTTTTAATTGTATTATTTATTTGCTAGTTTTTTTTTTTCAAGTTTTTTTAAACATGAAAGCCCTTAGGATTTATGTGACAAAAATTAAAAAAAATACAAAATGAGATAAAAGTATGTAATAAAACTAATAATTACAAAATATTAAAAAAATTAAGTAAAAGTGAAATAATATATGTAAAAAGCATAAATTCAGTACAATACATCAGAGACTGTTCAAATCATACCATCAGATTCCTCAAATTTTATAAATTAGTGAAAAACTAATTGTCAACTCAGAGAATACAGTTAAAGTTTGAAGCTCAAATCTTATCTGAGCATTACAGTGTATAATCACAAAGTGCTGCATAAAACACACACACTAAGTGTATAAACAGGGTTCAAATATTGTTCGTGAAAACTTCTCATTGTTCATAGAAATTTAGAGAATTTAATAGAAATTGAGTGTTATACCATCCAGTGAATAACTGTGGTAAGTGAGAGTGTAAAATAGAATGTTTCATGTTTAGGCACAAAAACGTTTAAATGTTTCTTTTCTATGCTTCAAAAAACAATGCAGATGCTAGTTTTTTTTTTCAACAACAACAACAACAACAACAACAACAACAACAACAAATGAATTGTCATAAAACATTTTAATTGTTTATGAAAATTGGGAAAATAACTGAAAAATGACCCAGTAACTTGAATATTGTTTTCAGGCCCTGTGTTAAATATATTTACAAAAACAAAAACATAAACAAACAAGAAATGTGCAATGTAGTACAAACGTAAGTGGTGTTATAATTGTGTCATTACAATTACTGGTATAATTTATTCAATTTCCCAATCATATAGCAATAGAACTCAAGACTTTATATCACTTGCCTTTTAAGTCTGATTTTATAGTGAATATATCCTACTATTTATTGAATGTTTCTAGGGGTAGAGATGTGCATGCTGCAGTAAAATACATCACCATAAAATATATATATATGACCACTGTTAACCAATAGAACTTTTTAATTATAAATACTGTACTGTCTGTACACACTGTAATTATAGAAAACAACATATACGTTCAATGTACATGTACAGAATATTCTGCGAAATATGGTATATACGACAAACTGCTCTGATTCGCAAACGAAATACTTTTGTGAGTTTCTTGACTTCGCGAAAATCATGAAATTTTGTAGCAGTGAGGATGCTTCTAGGTGTCTACAACAGTGAACACAGAGTGTCAGTGACTTCCACACAATTTTGCCATCACACAAACACAATACAAAATCCTAGCAACAAAAATTAAGCGTTTTACAGTGTTCATGTGCATATGTGGAAGTAATATTCTGCCATAGATTATTGTAGTTTTAGTATTCGTTGTTTTTCGTTTCACTTTGCAGCATAATCAACACATGCAAAATTAAATAGCATCTGTTTACATCAACTTGCTACAGACTTTTGTATACAACTATAACAGTGTACAGGTTAAAATTATATTGTAATTCTACCACCTTTATGTAGATATTTAAAGGGGGGGTCGTCACCCGCGCATCTGTCAGATGGCTATAGGGTGTCACTGTTTACAAACAAGCGTCTACCCATGAGCCTTTGCATTTTTAGTGTGTGTTGTTATCGTCGCTTGGAACTCAATTCCCGCGCATGCGCAAGTGACGACCCCCCTGCTTTAAGGTATAAAGTGTCTTGCCAATTTGTATGTTCTAAGTATTTAACAATCCAACTTACCTATCACTATACACTATATTTGGACTATGTATCGCATATGCTCCAGTAAATGACACTGACCATAGTCAAAATAAGTTGCCTTTGAGTATGCAGTAATAACAATTACTGATTTAGGTTCTCTTCTATTAGTGATAGGCTTCTCACAGCAACTGTAGTATAATGTACAAAATACTGTAAATTGGGAAAAATTTATAGGGCTACTTTCGTGAAATTTTGATTAAAGTGTGTATAATTTCATCTGTTCATTGCATAGATCATTAATTTTAGTAATTTGAGTATAGTTGCTGTATTTTCATGAAATTATTGTTCTGATTATTAGATGTTCTGAATTTTATCCCTATGTTGATAGATTTTGCTCAGGTTTGTCATCAGTTCGAAATTCTATTCTGTATGCTAGCTGACAGTCCTATGTCAACTTCATAGCACTGTATCTGTTCCAATTTTAGGAAAAAAAATACTGTAAAAATAGGCCCTATTAGAAGTGCATACTGTAAAATACTTTATTTTCACTTGCAACTAATTTTCGCTGAAGGAATGATTCAGTGAAAATAAAATCCAGCGAATATACTTTTTCCTATATTGTGTATTCAACTTAGTGAAAATAAATTCCATACAAAACACTTAAAAAGTTTTTTCAGCGAAAATAAATTCCCGCTAAAATAAAGTAAATTACAGTAATATGTGCATTGAATATGTTATTGTTTTCATGGATGTAAGCTTTGTGTTCAGCCTAGAATCTATGCAGTGTTCCACTTCACTTAAATACCCAGGTATATTACTAGTAATATCTTATTCAGATTTATGCAAATGTCTCACACTATATGGGCTGTCATAATTAGTCTCACTACACTTCACTCCATAATGCCTAGGTACAATGCCAGTGATATCTCATTACACATTCAGATTTATGCAAATGTCCCACTCTATGGGCTGTCATAAGTAGTCTCACTAAACCTCACTCCACAATGCCTATGTAAAATGCTAGTAATATCTTATTATTCAGATTTATGCAACTGTCCCACTCTATGCACTGTCAGAAGTAGTCTCACTACACCTCACTCCCCAATGCCTACATACAATGCTAGTAATATCTTATTACCAATTTAGATTTGTACAAATCTCCCACACTATGGGCTATCATAAGTAGTCTCACTGCACCTCACTCCACAATGCCTAGGTACAATGCTTGTAATATCTCTTTACTGATTCTGAATTATGCAAATGTCACATACTATGTGATGTCATAAGTGATCACTACATTTTACTCCAAAATGCCTATGTACAATGCTAGTAAAATCTCATTACCCATTAAGTTGTCACACACTTTCAAGGCAATTCCCCATAACCACATGATTCCAAAGTGATTGACAAGGCCCATGCCATGCAAAACAACTAATCAATTACTTCATAGCCTGGAGTAGAGTGAGGTATGACTGGAACACCATGTAAATTCAATGCTACATGTACTTTTACAATCCTACCAGAACATGCACTTCTAATAGATTGTATATAGTCTGATATCTTTAAATTATGAAACATTTCAATGCAATAGATCCTATTTATTATTTACAATTTTGTTTGTGACGAGAAATTGCTATTATTTGCTGCTCTCTAGATTGCTTTATACATTTGCTGTAAATATGTATAGTTCTCATATATTTAATTATGAAACTTTTAGTAATTTATGAATATGTGCATTTTTTTATATGAAATAAAATTAATCTTATGTGGTGAAATTTGTTGAAACTGACATAAATTGAAAATGTTGATTGTTGTAAGTCTGAATAAATATAAAAATTGTAAATTAAAAGTTTTTTGATATGAAGATCAAGACATACAGACATATTTGCGGCACATATTGAACTAGCTGCCCATTTTACAAGGTATAGTATATATCTTATAATTTTAAGTATGTTTAATCAATAAATGCATATATCATATTTGCTCCATTAAAAGCACTCTATCACCAATAGAAGTGCATGTAAACTAAAAGTTGTATGTATTGTATTTATCTGGTAATTCTAAGTGTGTTTGTGTATATGTTCAATAAATGCATATACACTGTAACCTCAATATATATTGAACACCTTTATAATGAATTTCCTGATACACAATGAACACATAACATGTCTCCCGCTCACAACAAACCCAATGCTTTATGTGCTTCATTATAGTGAACATTTCACTATAACAAACTAAATGTATGTCCCCAAAGAGTTCGTTATAACGAGGCTACAGTGTACTGTAAAATACTTTATTTTTGCTTGGAATTAATTTTCGCTGAAGGAATGATTCAGTCAAAATAAAATTCAGTGAATATACCGATACCTTTTTTCCTATATTTTACATGCAACTTGTCAAAAATCAGTGAAAATAAATTCCATACAAAATGTCTTTTTGGCGAAAATTAATTCCAGCTAAAATAAAGTATTTAACAGTACCATATTTGCTCCATTGAAAGCACTCTATCTCCAATAGAAGTACATGTAAACTAAAAGTTGTATGTATTGTATGATACCAGCTCATTCAAATACGACTCATTTTGACCATGCATATACACTCTTTTCTCATTTAGGTAAGTTAATATAGCAAATAAGCCCCCCCTATAATGTCTAGGTATTACGCTTAGTGATATCTCATTACATTGACCTAATGATGACAGATTTCATTGGTTTTATAAAAATTTCATCAACTATGCCTAGGTATGATGCCGGTAATATCAAGTCATTACAGTAATATCTCATTGACCAGCTTTGATTAATAGTATAGGAATACTATCCATTTAAACATGAATTGTCAATCTAAGATCTCACAATTATGGGGAATCGCATTCTTCGTCATTGTGTACTATATCCGGTCAGTATACAAATCCCATAATTAGACAAACAACCTTCCTGCACTTAAAAGGGTAGGGAATTCTTGATATTTGTTATATACAATTATATTCGGAAATGATACCATGGCATTGCTCTTTGCAAGGGTAATAATGTTGAATCGCTCATGTCAGAAATTGTATACTATGTCAAATGTAATTGGTCGATTAGAATAAATATTCACTTTGCCATTTTCTACTTTTTTTAGTCCTTGTGTTTTTCTCTCAGCGCCCTCTGTGGCAATCACTGATATTTGGTTGTTTTTATTTTTCACTGGCAATGAGGAAGTGTTCTTTCAATGTACCTTCGCGTAATGTTGGTTATTGGTGTTGTCAGTAAAATGTACTAGAAAAATATTTATTGCAAACGAAATGTGTGAGTTTTTTAGTCTCATCTTAATAAAAGTAATATAGAATCCATTGCTATATCTAATTATTCTAAGAAATTTTCAGAGCTCTATCATAAATCGAACATATTAAAACAGTGGCCAGATGAATAGCTTTGCATATTTGTATGTATTTTATATAATTGAGAAATCAGTCAGTGGTTACACTTACTCTGAGATTTAAATTATTAATTTTATTCAGATATGGTTCAAATTCATAATCTGATTTGTATTTATTGTAAATAAGTAGTTTATTATGTTCCTTTTTGGATAGAGTTGGCAACCAAATTTTTTCATAGTAAATTCTTTTAAGATTGTTTCTAAAAATGTTAGCATTATGATCTGTTACATTTAATTGAGTTATTTCAAGTAGTTTGCTAACAAAATTTGCCCATGAATTACTGTTGATTGTACACTCTGACTGATAAGCACAGTGCACTATATTACTGCATTCTTTATTTTTTACTCTTAACCAAAACTTGTACATTTGGGTACATATTTCAGTAATTAGGGGATAACTACCAAGCTCTGCTCTAACAGCAATATTACTTGCCCTTTTGTGAACACCAAGTAGTCGTTTGCAGAATTTGATGTGGATTGATTCAATTTTTGAGCTATCACTAAATAATTTCTGAATAAATAATTCAGGGATGATATTACGTTTAAAATTAAAAGCTGTCCATATTTCCGAGCCGTATAGTAGAATAGGCATAACAGAACTATGAAATAGTTTAATTGCATTAATTGGTGAGGCAATAATGTTGTTTAATAGCAGAGTTTGTTTTAGGACCCCTAGTGCTCGCTGTGCTTTCTTTACAAGGTTATTAACAGGGACTGTAAAATTGCCACTATTCTGAAAGGTGATCCCTAAGTATGTATATGAAGATACTACTTCATATTGTTCATCACCTAGAAAAAAGATATCATTAATTTTTCTCCCCCTTTTGTTGAAAATAATAACTTTGTTTTTTTTGATGTTGACAGTCAGTTTCCACTTTTTGCAGTTGTCATTAAAGAGATTAAGACTGTCTTGTAGCCCAGAACCTGAATTTGACAGTATGACAATATCATCCGCAAAGAGTAGACAGTTAAATGACATGTCATGTAGCCTGACAGGTTCAGTTTGTACTAGACTTTCAGATAGGTCATTGATATAGATATTAAACAACAGGGGACTTAGATTGCACCCTTGTTTAACACCACTAGAAGACATGAAGGGTTTACAATAACCTTGGTTAGTCTTGATGGCGTATTTAGTATTACTATACATTGATTTTATCAAGTGGATTATTTTTCCTGTCACTCCTGCATTAGCCAATTTAAAAAGAAGTCCTTCTCTCCAAACACTATCAAAGACTTTGCGTAAATCCACAAAGCAAGCATATAGATAATGTTTGCCCACTTTATTTGTATATTTGTTAATTAATGATGATCAGAATATAGACATTGTCTGTAGTTCGATGATTTTTTCTAAAACCGAATTGAGTATCTTGAAAGAAATTGTTTTTGTCAAGAAAATGCTGTATTCTGATATGAATAATTGTATTAAAGATTTTTGAGGTGGCGCTAGAAAGTGCAATTCCTATGTAGTTATTTACATCCCAAAAATGGCCTGATTTATGAATTGGTACTAAATAACTAGTACTCCAGTGTACAGGAAAACATCCACTTGATAAAATATGGTTGAAAAGTTTGCTTATACAAGCTAATAATAGTGGACTATAGCATTTGAACATCTCATTGAGAATTGAATCTGGGCCTGATGATTTATTCACTTTTGTTTTCTTGATAGCCTTGATTATTTCAGCTATACTAAATTCTTTGTCTAGATCCGGATTACTAGTAGCATTATGATCCATGTTATCAACAAAATTAGTTACCTCAGAATCCAACACTGAATTGGAATCTGTTGCACTAATGTTATATAATTTTGAAAAATAATTAGTTCATTCTGTTGATGCAATGGATGGAGGATGTTTACTAGTATCCAAATTATTGTACTCTTTAATTTGTTTGATGATATCCCAGAATTCTGATGGATTTTTTGTTTCCAAATTCATTAAGTCATGCAGTAATTTTTCTTTAAACTTATTTCTCTTCAATTTGACTAATTTTTTGTATCGCTTATTGATACTCATCCTTTGCATTCTCAAGTTTTGATCAAAAGGAAACTTGTCAACAAGTCTGGAAATATCTTTTAGGCATTTTCGGACATGCGCTAAATCATTATCAAACCATTTTTGTTTATTTTTGTTTTTGTTTTTTCTACTAAATTTTCTTGATTTAATTGTAGTGAATTTTAAAGCTGTGTCAGCTGTGAAATGCATAATTTCATTAAAGTCTCATATCGCTTTGTCACTCTCTTCTAAATTAAAATGGTTATCAAGAAAAGTATTCATTTTGTCTACTGAATCCTTAGAGTTTAGCTGAGTTAAAAAAATTCCATTTGAGGAGTTATTCCAATTATATTTTTTGTATGGAGTCAATGAGATTTCAATGCTGTGTTCATTAACATAGTTGGTATTTATAGCTAAAGATAGTGAACAGTGATCAGATATATTACTTAATTCATTGATTTTTAAGCAGTTGATCTTTGGCAAAAATGATTTTTGAACCACACAGTAATCAACTTGGCTGACACCATTATATTGGAAGCAAGTTATTTTTCCCATTAGATCACCTACAATACGACATTAGCAATTATCATATCAGTAGTCAGGCATAAATCACACAAATATTGCCCATATTTGTTATTCATTGTATCCATAGATTGTCTGTTATTGTCCATAAGTTCTGTATAAGAAAATATCAATGTCAGATATATTAATATCATCAAGTGTATCATTTAAATTAACTGTCCTAGAGTTTAAGTCTCCCAGTATACAGACATTTCCATGGTTTGAATAATGCAGTGATTCCTCCGCTATAATGTTAAAAATGTCTTCACCAGTAAGGTCACGAGAATTATAGTAGGATGATCCTATTGGTGGAATGTATGTACTGTTTATGTACAAGTCATTTTCCAAACCAAAGAAATGCTTATCAAGTTTTAACCATAGTGACTCTTTATACTTACTGATGAATTTGTTTATCCCTTTTCTAAATTTTGATTTATAAAATATAATCATACCCTCAGAGCCTTTTCGTGCATATTTATGTTTCTTTCTATCTACTCTAAAATATAAGTAACCATTGGGCACACTAACACTATCAGTATAATCTAGCCAAGTTTCTAATAAACAAACTATGTCATGCTTACTAACAAAAGTTTCTAATAGACTATCATTAATACAGGTTTTCAGCCCATGAATGTTCCACAAGGCTATTTTTAGCTGTTCTTTGTGTCTGTTAAGTACCATAACCCCATGAAGGATTAGAGTAAGGTGAGGAATGTTCTGTTAAATAGATGTACTGGCATCCATGGCAGTGGTCTTTCCATTATTGGCTGCATGTTGTATTGATACCAGTTAGGCATTGGCTGCGGCATATTGAATGCTGGTGGTAATTTAGATCTGTTGATATTGTTGCTGTTGACATCATTGCTAATATTATTTTCATTTATTAAGTTATTATTATTGTTAGCGGCTACTGAAGCATAATTGATTTGTGGTGATGTACTGTTGTAGTTTTCATTACTTAAATTATCAAAGCTCTTTGTCTTTTGACTTCTTTGTCGTGTAGAGTGGCGATAAGGCTGGTGTGTTATTTTTCTCTTGTAGTTACGTGTACTTGTATTTTCTTTCATACCACGTCCACTTCTAATCTGGTTGTTTAGGGCTTTAATGAAGTTGGATGCCAGGATTTTTGTTCCTATATCATTTATGTGAATACTATCCTGATGATAGTATTTCTTGGCACTGTACAGCTTTCTATGGTTGACAAAAATATTGTCTTCATTTACTATTTGCGATTGCACTTTCACATTAACACTTTTAATCTTTTCATTTAATTTTGGATCTCCTCTAGGTAGGATACCGGAAATGATGACAGTACCTGATTTCTTCATGACAGATTCAGTATTGTGTACCAAAGTAATGATCTCTTCAGCAACCTGTTGACTTTCTTTGTTGTTGTTTGCAATATCATTACTACCTCATGAAAAATTATCTTGTCGTAATTTTCTATGGAGTTTTGTTCAATGTATTTTGCAGTATCAGCAACTGTTGGTGATCTTATCTTGGTGATATTCTGTCTGGATAACTTTTCTGGTTCAATGTATTTAATTAAGGAGTCACCTATCAGTAAGATATTTTCACTTATTGACTTTGATTGGTATTTGCCTTGAGATTGTTCACTTTTCTTAAAAGTATCTTTTATCTCAAAATTGTGTTCATCTGTAATGTTATCTGCTGGTAGAAGTAATGTCTCCTTGTTGTAACTGGCTATCTCACATCTTTTTTTATGCTTTTTTCAACTTTTCTTTAGATGGTTCTCTTACTTTCTTGAAATCTGTTTGCAGTCCTTCAAGTTGAATATTTCTCCTCAAGAATCTTGATTTTATTGATCAAGCTGTCATTGGACACTTTTAGGTGTTCGTTTTCTTCTCTCAACTCAGTATTAATTCCCATTATTGTATTTATTTGTGTTGCTTGTTCCATTGCCACATTCATATATTTATCAGTGTTTATCTCAATTTCTTCTAATTTCCTTATAACCTCATTAGAGTCGGCTATTCTCTTCTCATCATCATTTACTCGAATATTAACATTCTTAAATTTCAGTTCAATAGCTGACATCTCACCTTTTTTGTCTCTTATCATGACATCAATAATTTCAACTTTCTGATCATTCAGAATGTGTATTTGTCTTCAAGTGTATTTACTGTTGACACTGTATTATTTACTTTAGATTCTAGCTGGCTGAATTGGTTTTCAAGTGCTTTGTAATATCCTTGAAAAACTTTGCTTACACTCACAGATGAACTATTTGGAGTTGACTCAATCTTTTTCATTAGTAACTCTTCGAAATGTTCTTTCTTCTCTTCCCTGGCTTCTTTTCCACTCTTGCCAACTTTATATGCAGGTTGATTTATTCTGTCACTGCCTTTGTTGTCAATAGGTGTGATATCAGATTCACACCTCCTGTTAGCCTCAGCTGTAACAGACTCACTTGTTTGTTTTGGTAATGAGTTGATTCCTCTGAAACTTTATGTTTGAGTAGTGTGAAATCCGTTTCAGCCCATTCCTGAACATTTGTAGATTGAACTAGAACTCCCCCATTTGAATAAAATTTGATATACAGCATCTGGTTTTCTTTATCCTTTGAGGGATTCAGATGATAGTGAGTCATCCGAGCCACTTCATACTTATTTGAGTTGTCTTCCCATTCAACTGCTACTTTATGTTGTTTTTCATATCCACTGTTGTAATGTTGTTTGCATACAGTGATCCATGCTGAAATCTTTTCCTCTATACATTTGAACTTAACATCACATGGAACTTTGACTCCACCAACTAGCTTATAGTCAAAATATAAGGACTCGTTCCTAGGAATATCTTTCATTGGAATGTTAAGTTTCTTACTGTGTTATAAGCTGCAATGTCTGCTGTGTTAAGGTCATCCCCGTATTCAAAGTTTGAGAGTCTAAAAGGTTTTGGTATTCTTTTGCTTGGTTCTTCATCTGGTACTCCCTCCATTTTGAATCAGCTGTGTGTTGAATTACTTTATAGGTCTTCACTGATGATTATATTGTATAGCTTCCTTCCCTCCAAACTCTATCCTAAATTTTAGCAGAGCTGGTGTAACCACACTGTTACTAGTGTGGCGGCCATTTTGATTGTTTTTTTGTCTGTGGCACGTGTCTGCACAAATTCTGCCCCAGGCTTTCACAATCATGAACCCCCAAGAAGGCATCTCAGCACCTTAGGCAAATTCCTCTTGATTACATGTCTGCTTTCACCACTACTACCGGGCATGCCAGTAGCATTCTGTCTCCGCGCAAATCAACGTCATTGTTGGGGGGGGGGGGTCATTACCAGACCCTTTCACACTTTAGTAGTAGAGTAGTGTTACCAAACTGACTGCACATATGTTTGTGGCACGTGTCTGCACAAATTCTGCCCCAGGCTTTTTCACCTCTAGCTCAAGGGCCCTTGTTTTTTTTGAGCCAGGATGTACAGAATCCATACTGCCATTATCCTAGACCACCAAGTTGACCTGCAGGGAGGTGTTAGTTTGATGAACCATCCCGACCACCTGGTGGTCAGAATGGCCTAAATACAACTCCTATGAACAGTGTCAATTTGACAGACGTCACATAGGGTAATGTTGTCTGAAGGAACACATCATGATGGAAGACAGTGATCTGAACAGATATTAGTGAGGTGCGACAATGTCTCAACAGTGACCTACCTACTAAGAAGGGGGCACAAAGTCACGACTCTTGAGCAGTTTGACAGTGAAAATTCTCACCTTAGAGTGCAAGAACATCACGAGATCACAACACCATAACCAATGCACTATCAAGAACTCAAGCCAAATTTTTGGGCACAGATTGGCAGATCATTTGTCAGATTGCCAATGAACAATTTTTGGCTGGACCGGCCATCTATCGCTCTGCAGCACATCACTACTGAGCACCCACAAAATAGTGACTAACGTGCTCCATAAAAACAACAACACTGGTATGGAATGCAATGTCAATCAGTTGGAACAATCAACGCGAATGTGTAGATGGTTATTCATATTATTTACTGTTACTTGTTTACTTTACTCATCACACACACTCAATCTAAATTAATATGAAAAATATTGAAGCTGAAAAGTGGCTGAGTCTTTTTTGAAGACAATTAAAAGGCGGCAGTCGTCGCGCTGCGCATGTACATTTGTGTTGATAAACATTGAGTTTCCCACAATCCAATGCGCTCTTCTAATAGAAATCACAAGTGTGAGGTTTGACCTAGAAACGATTTGCACTAATTACCGCCGGTGACACCTTCGATACCTTCCAATCATCTGAAAAATACCTAATTAAAACTCAGTAACATGCCACGCAACGACTACCACCCTTTAAAAATCCTGATCAATGCCTGCTTTAGTAAAATTCAGAATATGTTTGAAGGCGCGTGTCGTTGGACATGCAAAGTACTTTTTGGGCTGAGTATCTGTTGCATCTGATTTCGTAATACTTTACATCCACACCAACCTTAAGTTATGAATATCTCTATTGAACAATATCGTGCAGAAATCGGTTGTTTCACGCCAATTAGCAATCATAGGCTTCACTGTGAACATAATGGAAATGCAAATGAATTAATATTTCGGCCATGCTTCCTTTATCTTAACACTTAACACGCCCGTTCAAGTGCTAATTATATACAACCTAATATTAGTGATGCAGATAACGAAGCACCATCGACAAAGTTAATGGCAGAAATGAAGTCAATGGATGCATCACTCTCCAATAAAATGGACAAGTTGAATAGCGATATCACACATAAAGTGGATGAGCTATTGGACGACGTACACAAATTACGTTGTGATTTGAAAGGAATTAATGAACGGGTAACATTTTTGAAAGGAACAAATCGCGAATTGAGAGAAAAGTTAAGCTATGCTCTGCAAAGCTGGACAGTGAAACAAGAAGATCAAATGAAGCATACATGATGAAAAAAAACTCGGAAAATCCCGAAGCAAAGCCGGACACTTAATAACAAGTGAACTCTATTCACAAACAGGTAATCTTTAATTTCAGCGTGTTTATCGACTTCCAGGCGCGACAGAAATTACCAGTGACCCGATCCTGTTTTAAGGACAAATCCAAAGTATACACAGCAGCCAAGAATCTCAAGCGAAGTTAACAAACCAAAGTATCGTGTAAAAGTATCATTCTCTCATATGTTCAAAAAATCCACATAACTCGGCACAGTATTACAGTTACTGGCAAGGTGTTGCATCAATACTATATTCCAGAATATTTAAGTAGAGCAATATTACCGCGCCTATCATTAATAAACAAGCCAAGCAGGTTTTCGCAAAAAATACTCGATTATCAACTAATTATTCATTATATGTGGATTTTGAAAAAAAAAACATTCAATCGTGTAAATCATCATCTTTTATTTTTGTATTCATCAATCAACTAGTGAGAAGAATGGGTTAAAATATATTTTTAGTGCATCACTCCCACACTTTAAAAATTGTGGTAAATCGCATTTCCAAGTCGCAATTTCCCCCTATTTTAATTTCTGGAGCTGTAGGATGCATGTGTTGTAAGAGAATATCAAGAATGATTGCACTTGTATACATGTGGTTTGAATGTTGGAACTAGTAGTGAGCTATACCCAAATGATTTAGTAATCGTAGGAATGAATTGCTGATATGTTCAGTGTAATATCAGAGTTTATCTTTTGGATGAAACAGGTTATATCAGACATGTTGTCCAGACTGCCAGGTGTACCAGTGAATGTTCTTGTAAAAAATGCGATGAACACAAGTTGCTGAACTATTTTGTCAATCAAAGCCAAGTTAAAGGTGCATGAAGATTTGAAGATCTATTGAACAAACCTGTTTGTAGAGTTGTATGTTGCATTAAGCTAAACTTAAGGCTACAATTCAATAGTGAACTTTAAAACAGAATTATAACACGTTTATTTAAAAAAAATATTTTCAATACATTTATTTGTCACATAAACATATTTTTATATACATTCAAAATGTATCGAATATATTTCTATTTGATAGGTGTGTATGGTGGGCAAAATACATACATCGGACTTGGTTAAACCACGAAGACAAATTAGCATAAGATTGACACAATGACAATAGTTTCGAAAACAAATCCGTTACGTATACATGTGGCACCCACCATATATTAATCTAAACCATAGTTAAATCACATTGATATGACAACACAAAAAAGTAATATAACTGAATCAGATACTCAAACATTTACAAATCTTGTCAATTTGTCATCCCCAAAAGAGGAACTAGAATAGAATTTATTACAAAAACAGTACTTATTCTAGAAAATAAAAAAAATAATATGCATCTTATTGGAACAAGTAACCCTGCGATTGATCTGGTCCCGTGAGAATAAACAATTTCCAATATAAAACAATGTATTGAGTTTTTAAAATGTTGCGGTTGAAATAACATTCTGTTGGAAGCATACAGTGACTATAATTGATCACATTGTTCATGAACCACACATGATTATACATAGATTATAAAATGGTTTTAAATGTGCTATGAATATTATGTTTGCTGAAAATCCTGTTAATGTATACTAATTACAGCTCACAGACTTATTTACAATTACTTAAATACCTACATAATCATGCTAGTAGTTTTCAATAAGTCAGCATTGTTTTGCCAAGTGAACAAAATAAACAGTTCAGATAGAGGGCCACCCAAGGTACCTCATAGTACCAAACCAATTGTGCTAGTAGTTTTCAAGAAAACACAGCACGAAAACACGCAATGTGTTTGTTAAAAATACAAAACCGTGACAAAATTATTGGATATCTCAGTAAGACCGCCTAAGACCTATTCTCATTTGCTTACCTTCATGTATACTAATATGATGTGGCTTACTTTCAACGTCAATGTAACTTATTTGCGTCAGTTGGCGGTTGTAAATCATAATAAATTTACTGAAGTAACCACATACATATATATTGTCTTCACTATCAACATCGATTCCTGTTGGCGAATACTTTCTCCCATCTTTGTTTACACATTCAAACGAAGTTAAAAACCTCAATTCAGAATCCAATATTTGGATACGAGAATTATTAGTGTCAGAAACAATGACCTGACTGTCGCTGTTGACAGTTATGCACTCTGGACGACTTAGCTTCAGTTTTCCCTCTGGCTGGTATTGTGATATATATACGCCATCTATGGTATACTTCTTCACACTGTGTGCATCACCTTCAAAATCTGTTACCAGGACATGTTCACCATCGTTAGTCAGTGTGATACCATGAGGGTCAATGTCATCATTTATCGGGAATGTAGTTATCAGCTCATTATCATCTCTACATACTACTACCTGTTTGTTGCTGGAATCAGTTATGTAGTATATTCCATCAATTGACACAGCAACATCAATTGGCACAAATGTGTCTGGGAAACCATTGAACTTTAACTTTCTCAACCTTTGCCCATTCACATACAGGGCTACACATTCATTGCCGCGGTCTGCAACAACCAATTCTTCTTTGTCATTAAATGCGATCCCAAATGGCCACTTGAACAATGCTGGCTCAAGTCCAATTGTTTCTATACACGACAAATCAAACAAAATAAAATCTCACAACGTAACACAATTATTCCTGCAACATTTTGATAACACTAAAAAAAAAATAGAAAAAACAAAACACATATCTTTATCGGTATGTTACAGCGATTGGTTTATTTATTTAACAATGACGATCTTATTTAATGCAAACAATGCAATACGCCGAGGCAGACGGGAGAGGGAGCACAATCAAACAGAAGGCTTGGAAATTGGAAGAAGTAAAAAAAACTACCAATTGCAAAGATAATATAATTGACAATACATACCCAATTTCATATATTCGTCCTGCCTAATCTGCTGAGGTAATAAACATGGAATTATTCGTCATTTTATGGATGTTCCAACAACACGCATGTGATATTTCACTATGTATGGTAATATTAACTGGGCTATGTGACGTAATCAAATTGTTGTTTACCTTTTGTTTCCTTAGTTTGTTGTACTTTATCTTTATCCTGCTCATCTTTGAGGTGATTTGGTTTACAAGGTCCGCCAGAGTCTCTACTTGTTTCTGTACTTCAGCTTTACTTTTCTGTAGTAATAATATTTCCCTCTGAAATGTTGCTGACACCTGCTGTAATAAAGGCAGTGACTTGCGCAATGTTCGCAAATTCGCTTTTGATGGATACGTCATTGTTCGTAGATCTAGGTAATTGACCGATTTCATACAGTGATGCAATCTCCGGGATCCAACGGGTTGCTTGGCATTCTTATCTGTTGGGTAAAGTTGAGTAAAACGACTTTAAACGTGAATACAAATACAATACAATTGACCAAATCTTCGCATGTATAATACACTTCTAATCACCACATTTTTTCAATATGTACTTATGTAGAAATGTGGGAATAAACCAGAAACATGGCATATAATAAGCCAAAAATTATCTGATGGACAACTTTAACATGACGATGTTTTATATGAATGACTAAAAATAATGTTTTTCTTCCACGCTCATATGCTCTCATTTTAGATAAGGCAGGCTGGACAAGCATTAGTTCAAAAATCTACATATAATGATTTACAGTCTACCTTCAAAATGTCTTTCTGCCATCTCAAGAAGGATAGGATCTACTGTTGCTGATATTCGTAAAGTGACAGCATGAAATTCTGACATTGTTTTCATCTCATTTGTGATCAGAATATCAGTCAATAGTCTTTCAATCTTCCCACTCTTCAGACCATCTGCGAATGCCCGAACTCCCTCCAGACTCCAACATCTCATAATGAGTATTATAGAAGATATTTTCAATCTACCAAGAGTCACACGTAGCTCCTCAAATGCACTGTTACATCGCTTTTCCAACATGTCATATTGGTCATCACTGCTATTAATTGCTTTCATCATCGCATCAAATACTCGCATCGCTGCTTGGTATAACATCTGGTCTTCTACTGACTTTTCGTCCAATCCAATTGGAATTGGAATATCTAAAACACAAATCAGTTAACGTGTATTTCAAGTCTTGTTACACACAAATCATAGTACAGCCCAGTAACAATGAAACTTCTACACCAGTAATACTAACCTACATAACGTCCTACATTGTAATTTACATCAGCATCTGACTTTGTTCGTTTTCTTTTATTTCCTGACAATGAAAAATATTATTCATATAAATTTAGTGTCTGTGATCAAATCTGCATAATGCTTGATATCACACTACATCCATACATATACAATCCATGAATATGCAGGCGAGATTTATAGTCTTTATCCCACGTTCGATGAACTTCATTTGTATCTCGCAATTGGTGTATACTGGCTGTATTGGCTAGAACGTATAGACTGGGGAATTTTATCAACATTGTGTTGATGGGAAGTTAATTTGATTGTAGTGCTAATCCAATACGCAGGCTTCAAAGCAACGGCGATTTTAGATCAAGTTGCGGCAAATAAAATTGTTGAATAACATAAAATAACAACAACAACAACAATAATAACTTATTTTGTATTTAGCAGTGCACTTACCTCTGTTACTGCTATGCCAGGGTCGATATGCTTCAACCTCATTAGCAAGTTTTTTTTCTCCCGCAACTTTCAGTATTTCTGACAGATACTTCATGTTTTTCTCCGAAATTACTGCTGCGTCTATAAGTGCACATATCAGATCAGCCGGGTATTTCATCAACTCCATTTTCTGCGTCGATATTTTACGACGACAAAGACGTTTCATAGTGCAAAAAACAGCTACAGAAGTAAAAAATAATACTATTTTAAGGTTAGATATAGTATAATAACACATCAATCACGTTGTAGACACATGTTTTTAATATAAATTATAACACATATATGACAGTGTAAATAATTTTTAAAATTGGTGAAAGCTTCTATAACAGTTAAATATAATATATAGAAAATGTCTTTGTTAATTATTAATATGACCAGATGTTTCGGATAAAGTGTCATTTTCAATGACAGATATGAAGAAGTCGAAATTATCACTTGACTAAAATATTCACCAATATTAGAAAATTGAAGATACCATCACGAAATGAACAATCTAAGAGAGGTCTACCCAAGATACATATACACCAAGTATCAAAGCATTCAGGCTTGTAGTTTTCAAGAAGTTGAAAAAGTGAAAAGTTGACACGGACGACGACGACGGACACCGACGGACAATCACTCATATGATAAGCTCCGCTCGACAAAGTCGACAGTGGAGCTAAAAATAATAGAAATTATATTATTATATGAATCATATAAATTTGATCAAAAACAATGTAATCAGTATGGGCAGATGGCAGCAAAATTCGTGATCGTCATTAGATGGACATCAGGTTTGGCTTACTGGCGATAGTCGAATATACTAAACCCCAACGAGTAAATATACATTTATAAAGCGAGTATTTAGATAGGAAATAAATGATTGTATAATATCGAAATACGTCACGTGAACTAATTTGATAGCACACATAATTTAAAAGGAGTAATTTCATTGAGTGTTTTCAAGAGAGATAATTATCAATACACCTAATCACAGCTTGGCAACATGAGCCAGCGCAACCATGATAAACAAGGAACCAAGGTGAAAACAAACAACACAAAATACTGGAAGGAACTGCATAGATAAAAGCACAGCAACCATGAGACGCCAAAAATGTTAACACAATGATAGTATTATGAGCTCAGACACATGCAAAAAAAAACAATATCGGTAAATATAATTTCAGATATAAAACATTAAAGCCGGATTTTAGATTAGTGTGAATCCTGATATATTTAGGCTCATATAGAGGATATAGTCACTGTCAGGGGCCTCAACATTTGGTTCCTTCGAAAATAATTGAATTTTTATAATTAATGTACATATTATATTGTTTAATGACATGAATACTTTCCATCGGGTGCAGGACAAATATTGCATAAAGCATTGCGTGTTTAAAATATACAAATTAACTTACATTCTGTTATTTTGACACCTAATTCCTCAACAAATATGTCAAATGGGTGTACGTTTTCATCTTCACTGTCTTCACTTGATGATGAATCCATCCTGGCAACTTTTCTTATCGGACCTATAATATGAAAGGTCACACATTATGTAATAATGGCGGGAAACAAACCACTATTTTTTTGTTTATAAGCAGACTTTATTTACTTGATTGTCGTCTTGGTCACAGCTCCATAATTCATCCCATGGTTCTCTGCAAAGACCTGCAAAGATTGTAATAGACTGTACAATACTATCTTCACATGTACCTCATTTAACTATTATCACATGATAGTCACATACTGCCAAACTATTGTCGATGTTCTGAAGGTTGTCCATAACTTCTTGATTGATATAGGGTATGATTACTGTTTTGGCTCTCATTTTCACAGTCATACCGAACTTGTTGACCCCAATCTCAAGATTGTTGGCCATTTTAGCATTTTGCCGTCACAAGTAACACCAACATGGGCCATACCCAACATATAAAACTGCTGATTGGTAAGACTACAACAGAGAAACGTACTAAAGAGGTAGCAGCAGAGAAAAGATATACCTTGGAGAATGACAGGAAGAGCGGTTACCAGAGCGAATAACTTATTATGGATTAGGTATCACCAAGCACAATCAACAGGCAGGCGGTTTGCAAACCTCACTGCAGACTTGTTTGAGGGACAAGAGAGGGCCCAGAACCAGTAATCAACCAAAGCTACACAATCCCCTGCCAATTGTAGAAAACCATGAAAGCAGAGAAAACTTCCTGTCAGAATATTCCAGAAAAAATAGTGGTAAGACACTATGGAGTTATTAAAAGGCATACTGTGGGCAATGGGCATTGGTAAACAATCTATTTGTGACAAAAAGTCCAGATATTTGGCAGTGAGTTAGAAAACAGAACATGTGGGTAGACTCCAACAAATTGATGCTACAGATGCTTGGGATGAGGGCATGTGGGAGGGGACTCCCATAACCAAGCAGGCAGTTATCTGGGAAACACACCACGTCCAACCCAGGGACCAGAACTAGGTCGGGAATGGAGACATGCCCAAACTACCCCCAACCAGGAGTAAACATGGTGTAAGGGAAAGAAAAACATAGGTGTCTGATAGTGTGAAGAACCCAGAAAAGAGCAGAGACAAGCATTAGAGACGAGCACAGCGAAGATCCGGCAAGCAGATGGAACAACCATGAAACAACTTGGTCTAATTTAGAGTTACACATAATACAGAAGTATGTAAGCAAATGTCGAATATTAGTTAATATGGAGGCTGTTGCAATCATTTGTATGAAGCGGGTAATCACAATGGGCTGTGTGGTTGACATAACAAACTTACAGCTAAAATCTGTTGATAAAATCGTACCATGTTTCGATTGGAAAGCATGAACTCTTTGTACCAGAGTGATGTTGATAAAAGTGGTTGAAATTCCTCCCGGCAATGAGATGATAATACCATGTGTTAAACTAATAGAATCATTCCAGCCATATAGTGCCAACTGACAAAGTGAGAGTCGTGTAAACACCTGGAATCATGAAGAATGAGAGTTGAGTGAAAGATGAGTTCTTGGGACCACTTATCTATGGTACGCGGCGTTATTGCATAGATTAACCGAGAAAAATAATGTTTTACTTGGACACTGAAGGTGAGAGTGCTTTCAATAAGTTATATGAGTGTTTGATGTTCGCATCAGTTGTCGGTTGAATACTTAGCAAAATTTAGCAAGCCTGTACATAAATAATAAGAAAGAAACATGGCGAAAAAAAGTAATGGCGGAATCTCCATATTATGAACTATATTTAACATTTTACAAAAAGATAATGGGTTTAAATTTGGGACTATTACAGCCATTTTAAGTATGAGCATTAGCAATCTTCTATATGAGTGAATGGTTATGCAAATTACCATTATCTCCACTTTTATTGTTTATGTTTTTTGTTACGTACTTGTGAGACGGTATATTTTAACTATCGCCGATTTAACGAGATTTCAACGAGACCTCCTATGACTAGTTTAGACAACGAATCACAGACCTTCTATAGCAAACCTGATGACGTCACCGGGCAGTCAGGTCGCAAACATTCTCCACACAGAGGGCGCTCGCTCCCAGCATGTTTCTGAGCGTGAAGCATGCTGGGAGCGAGCGCCCACTGTGTGGAGAGTGGGTCGCAAACACACTCAAATATAATGGCGAATTATACCGATGTTAACGATGATAGCGATGAAAACACGGCTTTTCGGTAATTTTATCATTGTCAATTGCAAGGAAAGTCATTTTTATTTTTACGTTGATATTGTGGCTTAAATGGTTCCAGTTTAGGTCGTTATTTTGCGTAGTTATTCCGGGAGTGACGATTTTTTCCCACCGGTTCGACCGAACACCTGTATCTTCTTCCAGTCGCTTGACCTGGAGACGGGTGATGTTTTGTTGACGATCGGGCCAAAATCGTCTACGGTATTGAAGCCGTAGCTGTGAATATTTATCAAAATGTGTCAACATTTTGTACATTATACACTAACTCTTTATTAAAGTAATTAAGCAGATTTGGACTGCAATAGAATATTTTTTATTTGAAACACAACGCAATTGATCAGGAAATATTTGTTGCTCCAATATTCTGCGTCGATGCCGTGGGCCGGTGACCGTTATACAATTTAAAATCAGTTTGCATTGTTTACTATTGCGGTTTACAGTGTTCTAATCATTATGATTTACTTATTTTTTGCTTCCATTCTAGATAATTATGGTCAGTGTTTGGTGTAAAGTTAAAGCGATGACTAAATAAACGAACCTTGGCTGGCGACGATGCATCAGGAAGTGTACACGTTTGTTGGAAATGAAGGAAAATTGTAAAATGCTATGGAATCTCTTTTGCAAATAAAAACAATATACTAGTAATTTTCTGTAAATGGATTATTCAAGTGGGCAAAATATAGTTTTTTTTTATAAATTTATTTATAATACTGTAGGCCTCCGGCCTCAAGGTATACTCATTGTAATTACATAACATGTTACAAAGGACAATGTCATTTTACAGTGACTGAAAAAGAACAAGAAAATATTAAAAGAACATGAACTGTCAGACCAAAATAATTGTATTAGGTTTTTTTGTGGCGAGAAAAATAAATTTAGAAATAATACGCAAGATTACTGCATTTTGTAATTGTACTAGCGATATAAATTTTTCGGGTGAGGGAAGTGTATAATAATAACATAGGATGTATTTAGATCTGAACTCTTGGTGAAACGGACAGATAATGCAAAAATGGTACTTGTCCTCTACACAATTGGTATTACATAAAATACAAACTCTTTCTGTACGTGTATTATGGATTTTTCTATCAGTTTCAATACGTAGACAATGGACAGAAATTCTTAGGCGACACAATTCTTCCCTGTAACAGTCTTTTTGGACTGTTTTAAAATAATTCTCTTGACCAAATATATAATAAAATTTTCTATAAAAGCACAGCTTCAGAAATAGCTCGAGTCCACTTTGCCAATTTTGAATATCAATGTCCAAGCAGTGCTGTTGTTTGAAAAGCCCAACACTTTTTGCCCTTTTCTGCTTCATGGTACTGAAACATGTAACATAAATATACCAGTCTGTGTCGGGGTAATGATAAAATGCGAAGCCAGTACTTAATAATCCAAATAAGTCTAACCGTTTTAATAGTAAACCTACTTAACTCCCCCCTTATAGCCAAATTTGGTGCATTATGATAGACTGTCAATATAAATCGACAGAATTTGTTTTGTATAATTTCAACTTGATTGCCATTGTAAAAGCCCCAGACTTCGCCCACGTACATTAAAATTGGTAGGATTTTACCATCAAAGATTTTAAATGCAATATTTTCATCAATACCGTCAAATTGCGAAATACTTTTCTTAATCGCAAACAACGATCCTGACGCTTTTTTGGCCAAACTAGACTCAGCATAGTTCCAAAGCCCAGAACTCGACAATACTATACCCAAATAATTATAATAAGAAACAACTTCTAGTTTATGTCCTACAAGCCACCATTGCTCAGTTGATTTCAATCTGCCCCCACGCCTAAATACCATTACTTTAGATTTATCAATATTAACTTTTAGTCTCCATTTATTTGCATATAGATCCAAATTATTTAGAAGACGTTGCAAACCCATAATGGAAGAGCTAAAAATTGCCAAATCGTCTGCAAATAACAAATAAAATAATTTTATAGGCGTTATATAAACTCCGGCGTGGCTATGTTGTATTGATTCGCCATGGTCATTTACAAAGAGAAAGAAAAGGGGTGGTGATAAAACACTGCCTTGTTGGACTCCTACTTCACATTTGAACAATTCAGAAATACCTACTGGGGAGCGAACACATGCCCTGATATCTTGGTACATGGTCTTCAATACTTTAAATAGTTTGCCACCCATACCCGATTTTGTTAGTTTATAAAAGAGTAAGGTGTGGTTAATCCTATCAAATGCCTTTTCAAAATCTATAAATGCGCAGTATAATTTACTTCCTAATGACAAATAACGATCAATAATGGTTGATAAAATGAATAGATTGTCAACTGATGAATAATTTTTACGGAAACCAGCCTGTTCTTCCATAATAGGATAGTGCAAGTTTACCCAATTAAGCAGACGATGATATATAATATCACTGAAAACTTTTGTAATCAATGTCAATAATGTAATACCCCCCTGTACTTCTATAGTTATTAACTAAATCTCTTTCACCCTTCTTATAGACAGGAATAATTAAACCATGTGTTACCCTTCTTTCCAAAAACAATGCCCCAGGGCTAGCGATAGAGCAGACTAAGGGTAGTCAAAATAATCAATTTATATGGTCCGAAATGGTAGCGCAGGACACACACATGCAAGAGACTCATAAGCAGGGAAATAATCAAAGTATGCATAAACAATGTATTAACGTTCAACAGTGATGGTACAATATTCCTTTTCAATATAAAATACTACCCCGATACAGATATAAAATAAAAGAGTTCGAATCAGCAATACAAGAGTTCACTCAGGTGTACGTTGAACTGCTCGACGGATGTACGATGTCTGGCATTAGTCATACAGAAACGTTGAATACAAACTCTGCAGCATGTAAAGGTGTCGTAGATACCACGAGTCCTAGCATAAAACGTGCATAGCTTCCGCTGCACAGGTGTACTTCTTGAAGTTGAGGGCGCTGTCTTCAATCACGAAGACGTAAAATAATCAAATGTCTATATTGGCAATAACGTTACATCCAGCATCGATCATAGACGTATTACTTATAACAAGTGGCACGTATGTACGTATGTGACGCATTTTGTGTAATTTGATATTTATAGACGTGTGTATTATTTGTATGCCAATAGACGCTCACGAGAGGGCGTTAATAATGATCGAATTTACTGGAGCTTAAGGAGTCTTTGTCCACTATAAATGTAGGTCACAGGTCAATTTCAATGAGTCGTCTATTATCACCGAGTCTGGACACACGGCTAATCACCGACACCTTGCCACGTGGAGGCACGCAGTTGCTTCGTTACGAGTTCTCAAAGACAGATTGTTTCACGTCAAGCCGAATTGAAGACAACGTACAGTTTCACTATGTCATTCCACGGACGTTTGTAAGAACTGCATCCTCTCTCTCAGCAAGATTTACAAGAACTCGCTGCCGTCCATCCATCACGTCGCAATCGTTCGAGCCGAAGCCAGCCGAAGATTAGGCCACGCGTTGTTTGCGTCAAAAAGATTGACTTTTGAAACTAGGTATTTTAGTGTCCATATCATTTTATGACTCCAGGCGACTGTAAATGTATTTTCCTTGCGTTGTCTAATTTTGTGTGTCTTACCACACTGTTATTGTATTATGCTGAATTTGTGAATTTATTGTTCATTTGAATTAATGTATTTTGATACCTCGTGAGCGCACTTTATTTATTTACACGAATACAATAATAGAATTTGATAATATCCTGTGTTCGTGTCGTTTCTTGTTGCGAACTCCTTGTTTTGGTTTGGGTCAACGGATAGATTCCAGTCTGTCCGTCATCCGACTTTAGACCCAAACAAAGGGGGGAGAGAGAGAAAAAATAAATGACATCCCTGAGATAACCCGCAACGAAAACAGGATTCGTATGCGGTAAAAGACCAGCCTCCCCTTCTAAAGGTGTACGTACTATGTCACAACCTGGGATGGGGCACGTCCCTCGGGTCCTCAAACTGTTCCTATCCGTAAGTGTGACACCACACATATAACTATACTAAGCTGCCGCATTATACTACAACTAGGCGCATTAGCACACATTGTTGTCGCGAGCATCGTCTCGGTCCGCTACTTGGTTAAAATGCAAATTACCTCTGTACTAAGACAAGCTAACGGCAAATTAATCTAACTTGCATAAAAAAGGTAAATACACGATAACACACGAGTCAAATTACTGAATACTACTCACCTAAAGTAGCAATTAGTCTCCACACTATTTGTGTCAATTTTGCTTTTCCTCCCCCACAGCAGATAAACCTGCCATCATCAGACGTTCCATCGAACCAATTGCAGATACCACAGCGTCAAATCTGGAACTGATTGCCTTTTGTCCTAAAGATGACTGTTTCCTCGCAAGTCCAGAACTCCATCCAAAACGCTTAGGTGGCCGTCTGATTCTCGTGGGTCTTCCTGAATACCCAATATTCAATTCCGTAGTATCAGAACTACTCGTACTCTCAGCTTCACTTCTGACTTCAGTACCCTCACTAGCATCAGATAATACCATGGATATCGTTGAAGGTTCAATTAGATCGACTATGGGAATATCGCTTTTACTGTCACACTGAGCCATCTCTATGGGTGTGTCAGAGATAGAATTACATCCTCCCTTTTCACCTAGTATCATGGTTTCGCATGGTTGAGACACTGGTCTACAAGGATCTAGCACTGTAATCACACCATCTTCAGTGATGCTGCTACTATGCTCCGCTTCCCCATCTGTCGATTGCTGCACAACATCTTCCGCTTTGTTCCTCATATTCTTCTGCGTCGTTGGCTTCACAATTTCACAAACATCATCAAAATCTGTTGAGTTACGATCCAAACATGGCTTTAATAGATTCCTGTGAACTGTCCGAGTCTTACCAGTGTCCACCGATCTAATTACGTAGACTGGGATATGTTGACTTAACTTGCTTTTGACAACATAGGGAACGCTTTCCCATTGATCCGCAATCTTTATTTTACCTCGAAGTCCCACATTGCGTTTAAGTACTCGGTCACCTTTCTCCAATAAGGCATCTTTGACCCACGCATCATAGCGTAGTTTACTACCAATGGCAGTTCGATCAGCATGCCTTTTGGCAATATCGTAAGCATGTGCCATTCTCCCCTGAAGTGTAGCTATATGTTGCGTGGGAGTTCCAGGACTCTTATCTTCTGGTGATATCCCAAATCGTACATCCAACACAACCCTAGCTCTACGTCCAAACATGAGGTGATAAAGCGAGAATCCAGTAGTGTCATGGACAGTACAATTGTATGCATGAACGAGCGGGGCGACGTATGTCTTCCAATCTTTCTTCTTATCATTTTCAAGAGTGCCCAACATGTTAAGCAACGTTCGGTTAAACCGCTCTGTCTGACCATTTCCTTGGGGATGGTTGGGAGATGTTCGGGACTTTTGTATGCCAAGTAGTTTACAGAGTTCACCTATGATCTTCGATTCAAAGTTCCTTCCTTGGTCTGCATGTAATCGGCCAGGAAAGCCGTATTGTACCAAGAAACCTTCCCACAGATGTTTAGCCGTTGTTTTCGCAGTTTGGTTGCGTGTTGGTATTGCAATCGCATACTTTGAAAAGTGGTCCGTAATTACAAGCAGATCCTTATAACCACCCTTGGACTCTTCTAAACTCAGGTAATCAATACAAATCAGCTCCATGGGTTGATTCGTTGTTATATTGACAAGGGGAGCACGCGTTTTGGCACCAGCGGGGTCCTTCCTTCGTGTACATCGACGACATGTACGTATATGTTCCTTCATATCGGTGGACATTCTTGGCCAATAAAATCACGCTCTAAGGAGGTCGATTGCTCTGTCTTGTCCTAGATGTCCGCATTGGTCGTATAATCCCCTCATTGCCTCTTTCTGAAACGCTTCTGGCAACACTCATTGGTAATATTTACCTCCATCGACGGCACCACATATTCTATAGAGTATGTCATTTCGAAAACATAATCTACCCCATTCCCTCAAGGCTATTTGTACTTCCGCACTTTCCTGTGAACGCTTTCGCCGCGTTGGTGGAACGCCTTTACCTTTCAGAAACCGGATACGCTCAATGTCATGATCAAGTTCTTGTAGGCTTACCCATTGGCTATTCGTAATGGTGGGAAGTATCATCTCTCCAGGCACAGTAGGTGGTGACTCAAGATGGCAAGGGATAGCTGTCGCTGCAGATGCCAATGCTTCCACCCACGGTGTGTCGTCACTCTCATCATGGTGTTCTCCGATAGACTTCACCTGATCCGGGCTCAACTGAGTGTGCCCCTGGAATCGTTGTTCTGTTTCGTTAAAAACTCTGGCATTGGTGTGAGGGCACCGAGACAATCCATCCACGTCGGCGTTGTGCTTTCCGGGTCGATAGTGAATATTCAAATTATAATTGGATAGTGCTGCCCACCACCTGTGGCATCAAGTTTTGCAGTCGTTGCCACACACGTCAATGGGTTGTTATCAGTTAAGACTGTTACTTCATTCCCGTAACAGTAATCGCGGAATTTCTCCGTCACTGCCCATTTGAGAGCGAGAAATTCCAATTTATGTGCAGGGTATATACTTTCACTTAACGTCAAGCTCCTGCTCGCATACGCTACAGGTCGGAGTTTATCCTTACCATCAACATTAGAAGTTTGGTAGATAGCTGCTCCTAATCCCTGTACACTAGCATCAGTATGTAGTTCAAACGGGCGTTTGTAGTCAGCATATGCCAATATTTGTGTTGAACTTTTTAGGATCAGTCTCAACTCCCGCCTCAGATATAACGTGTCCCAGATATTTAACCTTATTCCGAAACAGTTTACATTAGGTATACTTTACTTTCAGGTTATGCTCCCGTAATCTGACCAACACCTTCTCCAGATGCTGCAAGTGTTCCTCGAAATCTTCAGAGAAAACAACTATATCATCCATGTAGGCTTGACATATTCTTGCATTGTACTCTCCAAGACATTTCTCAACTACACGTTGGCATGTCGCTCCAGCATTCATAAGGCCAAAGGGGACGGCCATAAATTCGTAAAAACCAAAGGGTGACGTAAACGCCGTCTTAGGAATGTCAGGCTCAGACATTGCTATTTGCCAAAACCCGCATTTTAGATCGATCGATGAAAACCATTTTGCTCCACTTAGCAAGTCCAGACCTTCTTCTATACGTGGAAGAGCATAAGCGTCTGGGATCATTTGGCCATTTAGCCTCCGGTAATCCACGCAGATACGCGTAGTGCCGTCCTTCTTGGTCACAAGGACAAGCGGTGATGACCACGGGCTGTTTGCCTCCTGAATAACACCATTGTCCAGCATCGCTTTGCTCTGAGTGTGCACTTCATCATACAAGGCAGGTGGGACCCTCCGGTATGGTTGACGTATGGGCTTCTCATCCCTCAAGCGAATTTCGTGTTTAACAATGTCACATCTACCAAGATCTACCAAGATTCGTGATTTCGATCTAGCATTTCCTGTACTTCACGAGCTTGCACATCAGTAATCAGTGACGGTGTGAAGTCAAAATCAAGACCACGACTTGTCAATGTTCGCGTTGTAGAGACAGTTGGATTAGAATCCTTTGCTTGCTCGGTAGCCGGCAGTTCAATCTCAACCCAACGCACGGCATGTGCTGTCCCCACCACCTGTCCAGATCGTATCTTCACGGGCTTCGGTGTGTTGTTGCAGACCACCACAGGTACCTTGGAACTTTTACGTCCACACTCCGCAATAGTTACCATAGGGTCAACCGTCCATCCATGTCTTTCGTTACCGCATTGGTCTGCCTCCACCATTACCTCAACTCTATCGCCAGGTGATCCTGGTTTCATGCATGCAGGCACGGCAATGGCCGTACGTGGCTTTATGATTATTGATCCCCTAAATGAAGCCTTAACATTACCCATGCTACCCGAACTACCACAGAACCTGTCTCGTGCACGAAGTGTCGCAATCGCCCTACGGGCGACTGGTGCCAGTTTGTCCCAATGGTGGCGACCATCACCTCGTATTGGCCGATCTCTGTACAAATTCAGCCAGTTTGCACCTGCAGTCATCGGTACTCTTTTACTGTATGCATTGTCCTTCACAACCAGTGCCAACAGGAGTTTCTTACTATCGTCATTGAATACATTGCGTGGAAACGCTACTTCAACTTCTATCACCCCTCTGTATTCTAGCACGTTATCCGTCACTCCCTGAATCTGCAATAATTCATCCAAAGGCGTGAATGGGATATATGATAGATATTTGTCGTAAAAGGCTCCACTTATCATAGTTACCTATGACCCAGTGTCTATCATCGTCAAACACTGAATTCCCTCAATAGATGCCCACTCCTCACTCAAAGCACCCAGTATCTTATCATCAATTGGTCGACCACGCTTGGATTGTTTGCCCATCGACCTGCCACTCGTAGATTGGCTACTCCGAGGCTGTTCTTTATTACTATTCAGACACCTACCCGACGTATGACCCTGCTGCTTACACTTCCTGCAAGGTGCACTACAATCCACAGACATATGTCCTGGCTTGCCACAGTTGTAGAAGTTGATGGCAGCCATGTTCCTGTTCATACCACCTCGATACTGACGAGACGATGGCCTCGCTCCCCCAAATCTACCTCTGTCTGTAGTTTCTCCAGGATGACTGTCCCAGGCTCTCGAGTGAGCCTGTCCTTCAGACGAGTCACCAAGGTGGTGTTTCACCGATTCATGTTTAACAACGTCACCAGATTGCGCAGTCAATGCAGCCATCTGACTTCGCAACTGCTGCATCTGCTCATCTACCTGCCGAGTTTGGTCTTGCATCTCGTTTTGAATAGCCTGCAATGCTTTTTCCACAAATAACTTACTATCTGTACTGTCATCTCCATTACGACGTTGATCTTTCACACCTACCAGTAACCTCATCTTACCTGCCCTAGATCTGGCATCTCTCTGATCTCCGTCATGCATACCCGTTTGCTCACTTACCTCTTGTTCTGCCACCCTCATTATTCGCAGCAGCTCGTCAAAGTCTCTCACAGTTTCATATCGGTGCCTCACAATATCTTTTATACGTTGGTTCCACAAACCTTTCCAGAACACTGTCCTGAGTGTCTCATCCAGGACACTCCTAGCTATGCCACCTCGTTCGCATACTCTGTGTATACTCACCTCCATTCTACACCCATAAGCAGCTATGGTTTCACCACTCTCTTGCTTACTATTATAAAATTGTTGCAAGAGGGCAGATCCAGTATCCACTACCACATACATACCTTCGAGTTTGGCCACTATAGCTTCCACAGTAGGATCTACGCCCATACCCATAACTACTTGACCTGCCTCTCCATGCACAGACTTACGTATCGCCTGTGTGAGTACCTTACGAGAGTGAACCCTGTCCCTCAATAGACACTGGACTTCATATTTCCAACACTCAAACGTAACATTATCCTTACCTTTCGGGTCTCCCATAAAGGTCGATATACGCGGTAAATGCAAAGAAGCTGGTGTTATCATGTGTGAATAACCAACATCACTACATTCTCGTCGGCGCTCACGCCTACGTCTAATTTTTTGTGCCAGGCGACAGTTCCGGACATTCAGTGTCACTGTTGTCTCTCCTGACTTTTTTTTTTGTATGTGCAAATTGCAAGTGCAAGTGAAAACACATAGTGCATTTTGCCACAGAAGTCGTATTCATGTTTGGGACTACATGACAGGGCTGTGTGGCCATCTCTCTGTCAAATGGCAATTTGTAATGCGCTATCCTGGCGTCAACCAGGCCCGGTCGAACACAAGCACCTGCAGACCTTAACCAAGGTTCCCCCAAAGTCGCATTCGTTAGTGAATGAATCTCGGTCAGTGGAATTGGCCTTCCCATTGAGTCTGCGGTACACTCACCCAGGGTAGGGGTCGACCATTTTGATGTTCAGCCTAAGGTAGGATTTGAACTTGGGTCTACCGATCATGACTCCGATGCGACAACCACTATGCTACCAGTGACACATTTAGCGCTATGCAGCTCAAGGCGTGAACTTCCGTCAGTCCCTAATTCAGGTTTGGCAGGGCCCGACCCCCACAGGACATTCCCCCCACGACCCTTACCATGTCGGCATAGCTTCCGCTGCACAGGTGTACTTCTTGAAGTTGAGGGCGCTTTCTTCAATCACGAAGACGTAAAATAATCAAATGTCTATATTGGCAATAACGTTACATCTAGCATCGATCATAGACGTATTACTATAACAAGTGGCACGTATGTACGTACAATGCTCAGCAATGGCGAACATCAACAGTATAACAATGCGGAAGAGAATGAATAATGTTGAGGCTGGAAACAATTCATATGCACCGATATGCACTTAAGTTGTACATAAGGCAATGGTAGTAATCGATTATATTCGTAACGCACTTATCTGGCTTGCGGTTGAGAGATTTCACACTTCCGTGTTTACTTCATGGGCGCCGCCATCTTGTTTCCCATGGAAACCGAGTCTCGCATTTTGTGGGAGTTCAATTCAGCTCGGCCCGAGTAGAGATCGGAAAAACGCTATTTCACAGTGGTTACTAAATTATAAATCAAGTCAAAACGCCTTCAATAAGAGCACCAAGTGTCCTCTGTTGACTGGACAAAATCGGTCAGTTCGGATTCAAATCTATCCAGCACTAATACTTCGTTTTGCGAAGCAGCTCAATCCTCACATGTGCTCTGCCGACATTTGTAGAGAGAGAGAGAGAGAGCGCGTGAGCGATCGCTCGCCTCCCTAACTTAACTAATAAAAATACATCATGAAATAGGGCTTTTATGAAATAACCATCGTAAATCACAAATAACACATCAGAACTTCATAATTAATAAAACAACATTTTTAGCAAATCGTAGGACTTTCGTTTAGCCCAAAATGCATCCTTTACCAAACTACATAATTCAAAGTGAAAGCTGACCCAAACTGGCCGTTGAGGGCACAGTACCATTATACTAAAAAAAAGCATCTCGCTTATGTTGGTATCACATGCACCCATTGTGGAGGGAATATACCAGTATTAAGTATTGTATTGAAAAGTTTAACAAGTAATTGTTTAAAAATCATAGGAATATGCTTAAATATTTCCGGCGATAAACCATCAATACCAGCTGTCTTATTTGCATTTAACCGACTGAGGGCATGTTCCAATTCCACAATTGTAATGGCTTGATCTAAAATCTGATAGTCAATAACTGCATTTCACTCTGGCAAAATTAATAAATTATCAAGAGAGTCTTGAACTTCTTCTAAAAACATGTTACTTTCATTCCCATAATTCAAATCTGTACTCGCAAAGAGTTGAGAAAAATAAACATGCCATGCGCTTGATTGGATTTTTGTAGATTGGCCACTTTTATTACTATTTAATAAATTCCAAAATATAGTGTACAGGAAGATTGCCCGTATTCTCGGGGGGGGGGCATCCAGGAATTTTCAGCGCATGGGAACCATCACAGTGAAAACAAAGGCCGAAAACTCTCAGAAAAAAATACTTCGGGATGGTTGTTGAGACTCCCCTGAACAGTGTAACAAGATTACCCCTGTGTGTGTAACGCATATAAATTTAATTGTTCAGGATTATTTCAAAGTTGAGTTTCTGCATAGACCTTAAAAGACATAGGTCTATGGTTTCTGTTGTTTTCTCGAATTTTCACCAGCTCTTAGCTTGGCGTTCCGCGTTAATCAGTAGCGCGCGCAGAGCCCTTAGAAATACGTGGTACAGTGGTGCGCGTCTTAGCAACGTGGAACGTCTTGTTCCACACTGAAAAGTATGAATTGTAAGCAACCGACAGCTTGTATAAAGGAGGGCTGTGATTGGCTGTTACTTGCGCACTTGTTTACATTGGCATTGTGTCAGATCCTTGTTGGTTTCCGTAATTACCAAAACTTCAAAAAAAATACTAGATGAAAATAAAATAAGATAGAGTAAAATAAAATAAATATACAAAAAAATAAAAGAAGCCAAAACTAGGATGTTATTTTAATCAGATTGATAGTGTAGATGACCTAATTTTCTTTTTGAATAATTAATAAAAAATTTGAATTAAAATAATATCTCAAAATGTATTGATCCGATTTACGATCTTATTTCAGTATTAGATTCTACATTAAAACATTTTATATAAGAACTACGTTATTTATTGACACAAATATGCAAATTAGATAATTTTCACTAATTAAAAATCATCAAAAAAGCATGAGTTCAGTAACATAACAGGAAATATTTGTGTGGCAAATTCCGCAATGGGGAGGGGGGGGGGGCTCTCATCACTGGCTCTATATATTGATCTATAATGAGGATACATAAACGCAGGATTGTAAAGTTCAAATCCGACAGATAGTATATTTGGTCGGACACCCTTTCAAAGACATTGTACTCATTTCGTTGTGTTTGAATGTAAATATAAATATAGTTAGGTCAGGTACACACGACCTGTGACTTCGTCTACAGATTGTTTAAAATGAACAAAGTTCAGTTTGCTCAACGACCAATAATTCACAATACCAGAGTACTCTACTCTGTTTGTCTTTATATATATATATATATATATCTGTTTAATTCGTTTAAAAGATTCCTCTCCTTAGTAAATAGCGCCCTCACTCCACAATATTTAGAATGAGTGGTTGGTCAAAAGTTTGATGAGTCAGGTGCATCTATTGGCTAAGCTTGTTGTACATAGATGCAAATGAGTATAGGAACCATTAATGCTGTAGGGTGTACTGGGAGGGGTGGAGGATTTCATGTTTGTAATGACTGGTTGTAATGTGGTATCTCGTTGTTTTCAAGATGCAGCCTGATATTTGTTGCTTTCTTGGTTGTTCAATTGTGGCTAAAATTTGTGTGGTGGGTGGGAGATGTGTTTATTGTTTGTTGAGTCATTGTATAGACACCCTGCAGCTTGAAATGGTATGGCCAAATCCAAATTCGATATGGTGGTGTTGAATATCTGTGCGATATGGCAGTGTCATCTAAAAACCACGCATCAAAATGATTTCTGTTTATTTATTTACTGTTGTAGATCCTGAGAACTAGCCATTGAATATGATGTCGGGAATAAATGGTTTTCTGAACAAGCTTTATTAATTATTGCTGGCAATATTCCAGTATGAATTGGGAGCAAACTGTGACACCAAATCTAGTCGTTGTATTGTTATGCCTCTAAAATATTTTTTTTTTTAAATAAAATAAATTAAATAGAAATATATTATGTGTATTTTTGTATGTGGAAACATGGCTTGCCCACTAATAAATATAAAGAAGTGTGGTCTGCAGTTCTTTTTTTTTAATTTTTTTATTTGTGAAAAAAACTTTAGTGTAAACAATAAAACACTCACAGTGCAAGGCTAGTTCACCAACATGTCTATTCTCTTGCTTGAGTGTGAAAGTACATGGTTTAGTGACTACCTCTCATATTTTTAAATTTTAGAATTTTTTTTTATTTGGGAAGGTTCTTCTATAAAAATAGAACAGATGTAATGAATTAATTTTAATATTTAATTTTAATTTCAGAAGTAAAGCAAATTCAATATCTGAGACGTATATCGTACATGTATTCACTACGCCTAGGCTACCAAATCTATAGGAACAAGTTATAAGTCATGCCACAGTATGTTTACAGGTGAGTGAATTGTATACCGTCTCTAATTAAAGGATAACTAGATACTCACTGCTTGTAATTGTAATGAATTAATTTTAATATTTTATTTTAATTTCAGAAGTAAAGCAAATTCAATATCTGAGACGTATATCGTACACGTATTCACTATGCCTAGGCTACCAAATCTATAGGAACAAGTTATAAGTCATGCCACAGTATGTTTACAGGTGAGTGAATTGTATACCGTCTCTAATTATAGCATAACTAGATACTCACTGCTTGTAATATTAGATCTGTTTAATTCGTTTAAAAGATTCCTCTCCTTAGTAAATAGCGCCCTCACTCCACAATATTTAGAATGAGTGGTTGGTCAAAAGTTTGATGAGTCAGGTGCATCTATTGGCTAAGCTTGTTGTACATAGATGCAAATGAGTATAGGAACCATTAATGCTGTAGGGTGTACTGGGAGGGGTGGAGGATTTCATGTTTTTTTAATGACTGGTTGTAATGTGGTATCTTGTTGTTTTCAAGATGCAGCCTGATATTTGTTGCTTTCTTGGTTGTTCAATTGTGGCTAAAATTTGTGTGGTGGGTGGGAGATGTGTTTATTGTTTGTTGAGTCATTGTTTAGACACCCTGCAGCTTGAAATGGTATGGCCAAATCCAAATTCGATATGGTGGTGTTGAATATCTGTGCGATATGGCAGTGTCGTCTAAAAACCACGCATCAAAATGATTTCTGTTTATTTATTTACTGTTGTAGATCCTGAGAACTAGCCATTGAATATGATGTCGGGAATAAATGGTTTTCTGAACAAGCTTTATTAATTATTGCTGGCAATATTCCAGTATGAATTGGGAGCAAACTGTGACACCAAATCTAGTCGTTGTATTGTTATGCCTCTAAAATATTTTTTTTTTAAATAAAATAAATTAAATAGAAATATATTATGTGTATTTTTGTATGTGGAAACATGGCTTGCCCACTAATAAATATAAAGAAGTGTGGTCTGCAGTTCTTTTTTTTTAATTTTTTTATTTGTGAAAAAAACTTTAGTGTAAACAATAAAACACTCACAGTGCAAGGCTAGTTCACCAACATGTCTATTCTCTTGCTTGAGTGTGAAAGTACATGGTTTAGTGACTACCTCTTATATTTTTAAATTTTAGAATTTTTTTTTATTTGGGAAGGTTCTTCTATAAAAATAGAACAGATGTAATGAATTAATTTTAATATTTTATTTTATTTTAATTTCAGAAGTAAAGCAAATTCAATATCTGAGACATATATCGTACACGTATTCACTACGCCTAGGCTACCAAATCTATAGGAACAAGTTATAAGTCATGCCATAGTATGTTTACAGGTGAGTGAATTGTATACCTTCTCTAATTATAGCATAACTAGATACTCACTGCTGGTAATATTAATGAATTAATTTTAATAATTTAATTTAATTTCAGAACTAAAGCTGAATCACTATCTGTGAAATCAAATTTTAAAAGATTTCAACGGTGGCTAGTCTGACCCCCCTAGGGCTAAAAGTTATATGTCATGCCATAGTATGTTTACAGGTGAGTGAATTGTATACCTTCTCTAATTAAAGCATAACTAGATACTCACTGCTTGTAATTGTAATGAATTAATTTTAATATTTTATTTTAATTTCAGAAGTAAAGCAAATTCAATATCTGAGACGTATATCGTACACGTATTCACTACGCCTAGGCTACCAAATCTATAGGAACAAGTTATAAGTCATGCCACAGTATGTTTACAGGTGAGTGAATTGTATACCTTCTCTAATTATAGCATAACTAGATACTCACTGCTTGTAATATTAGATCTGTTTAATTCGTTTAAAAGATTCCTCTCATTAGTAAATAGCGCCCTCACTCCACAATATTTAGAATGAGTGGTTGGTCAAAGGTTTGATGAGTCAGGTGCATCTATTGGCTAAGCTTGTTGTACATAGATGCAAATGAGTATAGGAACCATTAATGCTGTAGGTTGTACTGGGAGGGGTGGAGGATTTCATGTTTGTAATGACTGGTTGTAATGTGGTATCTCGTTGTTTTCAAGATGCAGCCTGATATTTGTTGCTTTCTTGGTTGTTCAATTGTGGCTAAAATTTGTGTGGTGGGTGGGAGATGTGTTTATTGTTTGTTGAGTCATTGTTTAGACACCCTGCAGCTTAAAATGGTATGGCCAAATCCAAATTCGATATGGTGGTGTTGAATATCTGTGCGATATGGCAGTGTCGTCTAAAAACCACGCATCAAAATGATTTCTGTTTATTTATTTACTGTTGTAGATCCTGAGAACTAGCCATTGAATATGATGTCGGGAATAAATGGTTTTCTGAACAAGCTTTATTAATTATTGCTGGCAATATTCCAGTATGAATTGGGAGCAATGTTTTTCAGTGTCGAGGAAGTAGTCCAGTCAATTCATGGTTTGACCCATCACTAATTGCAACAGAAATAATTTCTTCACAATACATTCCGGGGAGGTGCCTAGATTGGCATACTTAAAGTCTAGGAAAATCTAGGCTTCCGAAATATACCTAATTTGCATATATTCAAAATGGCCGTTTGGTGCATTTTTACAACATGGAAAATATAACTATTAGGGCATATCTTTAATTCTAGATGACATTTTTTAGATATTCAAGTTGCTGCGATATGGTTTGGTGTGTGTGAATGTATGTGATTGTGAAACATTTGATTGAATAACAATCATTTGCATAAATCCAGTATGGCCGTCCAAATAGTATCATTTAAATGTGCAACCTCAGGCGGCCCCGCAGAGTCTGTTCCTCGTAATGACTCCGTGAGCCACGCCATGGGGTGAGTGGGGAACATCGATCCTAGTGACCCGATGTTCAACCACCACCCACCCCCACCCGGAGCCAGCAGATTCTGGAGCCAAATCTTGCGCCCCAATTGGATCATTCGGCTCCTCCCCTGACCCCGGTACCACAATTTTTTTTGGTGTAGTGGGGCTGGCAAATGGGAGGGGGGCTGCGTTCATGGAATATTTCAACCAGTTAGTCAACAATCCACGCACTGAGAGCAGAGTGGCGACAATCAATCTTCAAGTTGTGGCCAGCCCACTGGAACAAATTGTTTTGCGTCACCAGCACTCTGAAGTCTCAATGGCAGAACACACCAGCCTCCTAGAGCAGCAGACACAGCCATTGGTGGGCCAGGAAGCAAGCATCCCGCCTCTTCCAGGGAAGGGAAGAGTGGCGATGCGCCACCAGGAAGAAGGACCAGGTGGTGTCCCCCCTCTTCCTTGAGGTCTCCTACCAAGCTCGCAGGGGAAGCAGGTTTGCGACAAGGGGGATGGGCATATGTTCGGCGGGAGGTATCAAACCTATTGACTTCTACAGACCACATAGGGTCTCACCTCGGGGGAGGAGAGATCACCCTGATGTGGAACCGCCGAACCCACACATCTCTGTTGCACTGATTGTGCCAGTGTATTCCAGTTCAGAGGCAGCGCACGTAACAGATCCCTGGACTCTCCAGGTGGGGATACACGGTTACAAGATCTCCACTCCCCTGGCACCAGCCCCCGTTCGGGGCACTACCAGGGGACCCCCGCAAAGTGGGAGCAATCTGACAGGAGGTAGATAGTTTGCTTACAAAGGGCGCTATACACAGGATAGGTGACTCGGTGTTAAGTCCGGGCTTCTACTCGCAAGATTGTGGTTCCAAAGACTACAACTGTGACTACAGGTGGCTGTTCCCCCGTTCTGGACTTAAGCAGACTAAATCAGTATGAGCTTCCTGGAAACACCAAGCACCATATTATTCTCCATGCTCTGTTTCTACTGGTTAGCCTCACTAGATTTGAGCGATACTTACCCGCACATACAGATACACCCAGTGAGTCCCTCAATTCGTCCAGTTGGGCCAAGTAGTTGAGCGCAGTTGAGGCTCCCCTTCAGGTTTTGCATGGCTCCATACGTATTCATCAGAGTGTGGAAACAGGTGGTGCTACTGCTGCGCTGGTACACATCACATTGGTACACATCAATGTGTACCTGGCTGGTAGATGGTAGATGGCTGGCTGCTACACAACCCAACAAGGGATGGTTAGTTAAACAGTAAGGCTAATACTAGATTCTCTAGACCAGTTGTGCTTCCTAGTAAATCGAGCAAGTCCCACCCTCAGCCAACACAACAGTTGGTGTTACTGGCCAGGGAGTTTGACACGGAGGTGGGCTTGGTAAGGTCGCCACAGGCCCATTGCCTAAACGACCTAGCCGAATGCCTAGTCAGCATTCCCTCTGTGTCCCTCCGAGAACTAATGCGGATCATTGGAATGATGTTAGCGGTTTGCAGGGTAGTTCCTCCATGCCGCGTTATGCAGCTGCCTGTTACAGTGCAATTTTGTTGCAGCACCTGGCTCTTTTATGGGAACTGGGAAGGTGTAACACTCTCGGGCCAAGCGAAGGATGCCTTGTGCTGGTGGTCAGCAATTGCCAACCTCAGGCAGGGAGTTCTCTTGGACCCACTCGCCACGGTTATGACTCCGGAAACGGATGCCTCCCTCATATGTTGGGGAGCGCACCTATTGGACGAACAAGCCCAATAGAAAATATGGCCCCTGCATTAGATTCACGACTGCCATATCAACTGGCTCGAACTGAAAGAAGTGCGCTTAGCACTACTTCACTTTCTACCCATAGTTGCTTTGCACGGACAACACAGTGGCGGTATCCTATAGCTACAAGGAGGGGGGACCAGATCCCCATCGTTGTAAGTCCTAGCGGAGCAAATTCTCCTTTGGTACCTGGAATACAATGTGGAGCTAGCAACACACCACCTTCCAGGGGCGAGAAACAGTCAAGCGAACACCCTCTCATGGCGACTCTGGCAAATACCCAATGGGTAACCCCCAGACTGTTTCGGCGGTGGGACGGTCAAAGGTTAGACCTATTCACCACACCCCGGAACGCCAAGCTCCCGATGTACACGACACTCCTGCCGACTCCAGGAGCCTGGGCCAGGGACACTTTTGTCAACCCTTATAGACCCGCCGTTCCTCCCTTCCCGCTATTCACCGGGTACTGGAGAAACTTCGACATGAGCACATCTGCACTTTGTCGCGGGTGCCGCCCAATGGGCCGAGCAAGGTCTGGTTTCCACTACTGTTGGAAATGTTAATCGAAACACCAGGGGTGGTTCCGGACTTCCGGATCTGCTGTCCCAACCGGATGGCGCACTGCCTTTGAGGCCAGCGGTGTACCACTTACACGCATCAAGGCTCTAAGTTGACTCACTCAGAGTGGGCTGCCAACGTCCTGGCTAGGGCGAACAGGGATCCCACCAACACAGCCTATGCCTCAAAATTATGTGCGTACACTGATTGGTGTAGTGGAAGGGAGATCCATGTCATCCTTTGTTGGGCTGTTATTAGGTTTTTTCTGTTTAATCAGAGACCTATACCCCGAACGAGGGAACCAACCAATTGGAAATTATCAGTTGTGTTGGCCGCTCTAAGCAGACTGCCCTTTGAGCCTCTCTGATCACCACCACTTAAACTTTTGACGTGGAAAGCAGTCTTCCTACCCTCGCCTCAGATAGGTGTTGGGTTGAATTAGGGGCCCTGTCCTTCTCGGACGGTTGTGTCATCTTTATGGACAATCAAGTCGTGATAAAGACACGAATCAGGTTTCTCGCCAGGAAGCAAATCCCAGCATGTGATCCACAAACAATCGTAATTCCTGTAATGACTGACAAGGAGGCAGCCCCTGAATTTCTCTTGAGAATAGTGAGATGCAACTGCTCCACAGACTGTTGCAGTCAGATGTACCTGCAGAAAGCACAACCTTGAATGTTCTGCAGTTTGTGGTCAATGTCGAAGATCTGGATGCACAAATGTAGTTCAGATATCTGATGAAGATAGTGATGACGATTAGCAAATATTAGAAATTAGGTTAGATTAGAAATATAACTATTTAATACAGTTTGTTAAATCAAAAATATATTTTATAGAGTTGAAAATTTACGTTTAAATGGTCTATTATGTACATAGTATAGCAGATTTGTAGATCCAACCAAGGTGTTTCATCCCTCTAGTTTTTCTTTTAGATGTGACGGCCTTGTTGGATTTATGCAGATGAAGCATCCGTCTACCCAGGAAACCATTTATTTACATCTTTTCTGTACTGTAAGATTCTGTTTAAAATTGTATTCTAGCATCTTAAACTTATTACTTATGCCACATAGAAGAGAAGCCGGAAGAGAAGTTACATTAAATAACTATATTATCGCGGCCATATTGGATTTATGCTAATTTTCATCTACCCAATCAACACATTTGGCACTCTCATACCTTCTCCGACTCAAAACAGTACCATAGCATCATGAATTTTTATAATACCTCATCTAAAATTAAAGATATGTCCAAATAGTTATATTTCTATGTTGTAAAAATGTGCAAAACGGCTTTTTTGAATATATGCACATTAGGTATATTTCGGAAGCCTAAATTTTCCTAGACTTTTAGTATATCAATCTAGATACCTTTCCGAAAAGCATTGTGAAGAAATTATTTCTGTTGCAATTTGTGACGGGTTAGCTAGAATGACTGGACTAAAGAGTGAAATGAAAGTGAAACCTAGAAGAGAAGCCAAAAACCTATGCCAAACTGAAATCAAATCTCTGAAAGGAAAGGGTGCGACGACCACCGCCATTAAACGTACTAAACGCAGCAAATAGACACCCACCATTATAACACGAGAGCTTGCTCAGGCCAGTGGTTCTGCGCTTTGGTAAATATCTCTATATATATATGCTTACGGTTGATTGGTTCTATTTTATTTTAAGATTACGTGTTGTGTTTGTTGACCGGTATTTCAAATGTCAAAGATCACAACAAGGTGGTTATATAATTTTCATATCAATGACACAGTGATGTTGAAATATATTTTGAGATATTTCACATGTTGTCGCCCAGTGCTCAGTAATATAACAGCCATTTAATAAACTGTACTCATGGCCTTTGTTCTGCAATACTTCGGAAAGGGTGGCACCGATAGGTCCACCCTGCGGACTGCTGTCGTTTGCCATGAATCGCCGGCATCAGCATTGCTATACAAAGAGCTATATATGTTGCTGCATATGTAGATAAATACTGACTAATCTTACCTCCTATCACACTTGTAACAATATCTTAAGAACCAATCAATTATGGTTTCAGGAAATACCCTTTACCCTTACACGGAAGTAGCAAATGCCGCCGATAGTATCTCGCCATTAATGCTGTTTACGCCCTCTTTCCGTTATGCTTGGTATTCCCCTGTTTTCATGGATTTGAAGATAGCTTTAAGGCTTAACATGCATGAATACGATAGACATAACTAAAAATTACATATAAACACAAAATGATTTCACCTTCCCAAATTTTGTAGAACGCAGTAAATAGTTCGAAATAGTGAGTCACTGGTAAAACATTATCATGTGAAAACAATGCAAAATAATAATTATCATACATGAAACGCGTGATTCTATAGTATTCTATAGTAAAATCTGATTCTGTATTCAGCGACAATGTTATTTACTGAGCAACCTGATTTTATTCATGATCACTGACAACTCATTCGCGGCGTGTTCAATGTTTTCCTCACAACTGTTTATGACCACTGGTCGACAACTGTATATTGCTTGTAGTAATTGTAGAACAAAGGAAAATCACATTTCTAATGTAACACCGCTATATCTTGTGATGTATTTCATTGCATCCGTTTCCAGTATATCCACTATCTAAACTAGCTATGGATGCCCTAAGTCCATTCACGGTTCAGTATCTTATAATGTGTATAACAGAGGAAATTCTGAATCCTAACAGAGTCACATGTTTATTTATAGTCGCAAATGTCATGGAAATTGGTGTCATTTTTTACGCAGGTGGAAATATTTCTTTACATCTCAAAATTTTCTTGGGTGGCATGGGAGGAATTCTAATATTGTGGAAACATTTAAAAAAATCTACGTACGATTTAGTGAGTTTGTAGGATGATAATAATTGTCCATTATTTAACATTGAGAGGTTCTCTCCCACAATTCATAGCGTATATGTGCAGTAGTTTAGTAGTTTATTGAAACACTTAAAAATCCTTAGAGGGAATTAAAATGGTCACACTAACTGCTAAAACACATATTTAAAACATACAATTTTTACAAAAGATACTATCTAAAGCACGACAATGGTTTAAAAAACAAAAAAACAAACTACAATTACAAAACTGGTGATACATGTAATAATAAAAAAAATAGATAAAATAATTAAAAAAAAGAGCAATAAACAAAAAATAAGCAGTAGCATGCCCAGTAGAGCAACATTTGAATTCGGCTGCAAGACATGCCTGTTAACTGTATACCGTTACATTGGTGTTACAAACTCGGGGGAGGGGGGGGGGTCATGTTAGTGAGACAAATCGACTGTGGGAAGATTTTGTATAAAACGAATTGACTGCGTCTTCTATGGCTTTTGCTCGCCGCACAACCGGCCAACGCAGTGACCCATGTGTCTTGTAGCACTAGGCGTGTTGATGATGTCATTTGCATAATTATGTTCAGAAGAGCGTAATCTATGCAATCTATATGTTAATACGTATACCACAAGCACGTATCGCTACATTGTCTTTGTACATTTCCTTGGAAGGGGTACTGGCTGGTTGGACAATAGTAAGTATATCTGTTGTGCAAAGATTTATCTCCAATTACTAAGTCGCAGACGACTCGTCGACCGTGTATTACTCGAATAATCGAATGACGTCACATATGGTTCTACAGTGATATGAAATTAAATGTGTGAGCTTGAAATTAACACACTTTAAAGTGGAGGAGTCGTCCCAAGCGACGATAACAGTGCACGCTAAAACGCACAGGCTTATGGGTAGACGCTTGTTTGTAAACAATGACACGCTATGGCCATCTGACGCATGCGCAGGTGACGACTCCCACCGCTTTAATAGATCTAATTATACTGGTCAACAAATTTTACCGACGCACATGTGTTGATTTGCATAACAATCAATTGTCTCAAAAGTTAATTTAATTGCATGACAATAAACTAATGCGCCTAAATCGGCAATTCCCTTGATGATGCATACATGAATGTTTATTATCAGTTCCCGCCACCAGAGAACACCTCGGCTTCGACCAATTATAGATAGGCAGTGTAAACAAAGTCGTCGTCATCTTGATTTACTTTTTAATTTACATTTTTTTGTCTATAGACTGAATGAGAAACCATGCCCGGGTTTACATATTTGTTTATACATCGGACGAATGGTACACCAACAGTTCCAGTGTCAATTATTATGGTACTACCAAGCCATTTGATGTTCGTTACTTTAGTCCGGGGTCACGTCTGGTAAAGTACATAGCACACATAAACAGCTAGGCTTTCAGCTCCCCAGCCTTACCTACATGGTTTGACCATAGTTACGTTTATTGAAACGTTTAGCCAATTGCGTGTATTTATTTGATCGCGGGGTATGGCTATATACTCATATATTGATTGCCAAATTTATAGATAACGCGTCTTTGTATTACAACTTGCTACGTACATTTGAGTTATTTTCATCTTTGTTTAGTGTCGCTTGGTTCTGTGCGTGCATGATGAATGTGTTCGTTCCCTTTTACTCTCAATTATTATTAGCCTATGATCCGAACATTGACGTCCTGTAACGACGCCCATCGGAATGATTTCCAAAGTGATCATTGCCCGTAAAAGGAACTGTATATATATATGTTTTTTATACAAATTTCAGTTTAGCAATTACAGCATTAACGTGGTCATTTTATGAACTATTTAGATAATTTCATAAAATTTTCCATCGTCATATTTAAATGTTGAAACTAGTGATAGGTTAGGCCAAATTTGTCGCTAAATTGACTGGACTAATAGCCTTGTTAGTGAATAATCAAGTATCATGCCACGGACTTAAAGTCGACATTGTGGGTTCACCCATGTGAGACATTTTCTGAAAAACCAAAATAAAATCATGGAGACTCAACTTCAGAGACATGGTGTATCATATATTACGTAATCATGTGTCACGTACATACGATTAAACTGAAAAGGTACAAAAATGAAGAATTACTCCTTGCATTTCTTGAATAATCCCAAAATACCGAGTAAATATCCAAACATGGACATAAACAAGTCCCATACAAATTCATAAATTCAGTGAAATGCTTGACATGTACACATTAGTGGTAGTAGCATAATAAGAACAAAATGACTTATCGAAAAAAACACTCCCAAACAAAAAGACGAACATCTACATATATTAGTGACGTATGTCACGGTGACTATGACCTCCAATTACTGGGAAAGAAAATCTGAACATATAAAATCACAAAGCTATGTGTAGATGATGCATAGAAAAAAATAGTAAACTTTCAGTAATATAGAATGCGTTTCCGCATAAAGATTAGCAAGTAAATCGTCCAGGAAAAACGTTATGGGCTGATCAAATCTAGTCACATGTGTGGGACAATTCAAAACCAAATCGCCATAAATACACAATACAGTCAACTTCTCACTTAAAATATAGTAAACACCGTTGAGTAATTAATTTGTGCATTATACTACCATGTTAACAAACGATGTGTTCCTTTAACGGGCGCTACATTTAAAACTTACAAATAGAAATTTGACCTGATGTTTAAGTGACGCGTGATTTCGATAACGATCGATGTGCAATTATATTGAACAATTACTGGCAGAGTGAACATTGTTGATTTAACTTTAGAGAAAACAACGAAAAATTCAACAATATTATATATATATATATATATACGGAGCATTTGAAGGAGATTTATACAGTCTCTTGTAATATTTTTTGGAGTTTTTTTCAATAAAATAAAATAAGGGAGTGTATATATGGCGAAAGCCGGGTTACCGCGAAATAAACCAATTGCTTTTGAGAAAGAGAATGTTAGAGACAGCGAGGCGTTGGATCCGATAAAATATGTATTATACCAGTTTTACGGTTTGAAATCTTGTTCATTAGTTCTCGTATTTACCTATTACCGGTTGTATTGTTTTAGTTATGTGGTACAGACATATGTCAGATAAGCTCTGGCTTCAGTAATGCTAACGCCTTGACTGAAATGTTATAATTACCACTCATCGTAGGTGGGATTGTAAATGAATGACTTTGACAATGCTACTGAACTGCTCTGTGACTGCTATTCTCAATGGCGAGCCTCGATTTACACAAATACCATATGGTTTGTGCACACCGCTGATAACATCTATAAATTCAAACTGGTTGTTGTAAACCATAATTTTGTTATTACTCACACCACACACATATATGTTATCTTCACTGTCAACACTAATTCCTGAAGGAAAATATTTCCCACCATCCTCACCAATACATGGACACAAATATATACACTCTAGATTAGTGTCTAGTACATGAATAGAACAATTAATAATGTCAGAAACGATTACACGATTCTTGCTGTTGACAGCTATTGACAACGGATAACCGAGCTTTCGATCTATTGGTTGATAAGTTGATACATATACGCCATCTACAGTGTACTTCTTCACACTGTGATTATCGCTCTGATGATCGATTACCACGACATTTTTACCATCATTGGTCAGTGTAATACCACGGGGATCGATAACACCAAGTACAGGATAAGTGTTTATCAGTCGATTTTCGACTGTACATACTACTATTTGTTTGTTACTGGTGTCAGCTATGTAATAGATCCCATCACACGAGACGGTGACATCAATAGGCAGAAATGGCTTGGAAAAGTTAAATGCTATCATTGCTTTATATCGGCCATTCCAGTTCAATATATGTACACGTTTATTGCCCATATCCACAATAACCAATTCTCCTCTGTCATTAATGGTAATCCCAGCTAAACTTTCTGACATTCCACATTTAAGGCCTCCAATCTCCAGAATACTAGATTCAGTGGTTGACGCTTCAACATCTGAAAGAATAATTACAATATCTTTGACAAACATTATACATGTACTAGCTGGTGAAGACAAAAAAAAAATTTCAAATGCCCGGGTCTGTGAAGTCAAATAATTCTAAACCTAAATCCTATATCTGATGAGGAAAATTTTTTTTTTTCAATATAAATGCAACCTTAATGTTACAGGTATTGAAAACATTAATTGCAATTTGTGCTTTGAATAAAACTTATTGGAATGACATTGAAATAAATGGCGTTTGGAGATAAATATATATGTAGCGCAAAATGGCTTCCAGTTTTCAGAAATGTGCAGTTGCATGATGTTCGCACGTGTAACAAGCGTATATACATTTTGACACTATAACCCGACGATGTAATTTTGTAAATAAATATTGTTTCGTTGAATGATCAACACTAATATTGATCTTACATGACCCAATTCATACATACCTCGTTGGATGTCGTCATCCTGTTCATGACACTGAAAACATAAATAAGAATATTTAAGGAATAATCCCCTCACAGATGCGGAGGCGATTATACCAGAAGGTTTCGACCAATTTTACCACATATACACACGCGCGATAGCAATTGTGTATATTGTCAAAATATAGTGGTATATTATTATTATTGTTATTATTATTACTAGGCATTTAACCTTATTGTGTGATATTCACGTTTGGGGCCAACTTCTTAACACAGAAAGCCGTGCTTGCATAAATTAAAAGTACCTCTCATCCAATTGGGGGTGACGCACTAGTGAAATAAAAATGGTCATGGTACAAGCTTATATGGCAAGGTAAACTTTACGATAATTCGTTACACGTCACCATTTTATGTGTGTCCGTTACTAAGTATGTTACTTTATGTCTGGATACTACACTACATGACGTCACTCGTATCAACCAAATCTACACAAAAATAATTTGGTATACCTTATTATTATTGCAAAAATTGTGTATCTTTGTGTAACGTGTGTAATTTTGTCAATAATTCTATTACCATATGTTCGCATGTTAATCACTATCATTATTCTTACCTGCTTTGTAAATAACTTGGTTGATAATTCACAGTTTACGTTTTGTAGCCTATGTATTCCTAATCTGAGCGAGTCAATTATCTCATCTTTTTCTCTTACTGACTTAGTAAGGGCCTCCACTCGTTTTCGCTGCTTTGTCAAATCATACACATTCCTCCGACAACGAGCTACCATCTGCTGTAATAGTGGTACTAAATCTCGAAATGATTCCAAGCTTCGTCTTGACGGATATGACGTTGTGAATAGATTCAGGTTGGTGAGTGACGTCATGGTTTGGTGTGATGAGGAAGGTGTAAGAGCCCTTTTACAACCATACGTGATAAGTTGAAACTCTTCTGCTTCTGCAACCCAACAAGAGCAATTGATCTTGAGCAAGTCAAATAATTACATTATTTCACCCTTAACGCTCGCCGTCTGAAGACATGCCTTTTCATTATTTTGAACTTACAAATGTTTCATTTAGAAATATTTGATAATAAGGCTGACATGAAACATTGCATACATTTTCGCGAAAATGTGACCATGCACCAGCGCACAGTACTGGTATACTAATATGCTAACTTCTTAATCATTGTTCCGTGATAGTTTTCGTTGATCGTTTGTATTATTTTTCACAGTATACAATGTTGTTTTGTGTACACAGTGACAAACATATAGAATATAATATAAAATACCTTGGAAATACTTCTCAACAATCTCTAAACACGACGAATCCACATTGGTTGATATTCGTAATGTTATATCACGGTCTTTTATCAAATATTTCATCTCATCTGTTATCAGAATATTTGTTAACAATCCTTCTAGCTTCTTCAAACCATCTCGGAATGACACCAATCCTCTCAGACTCCAGCAACGGGCGACGAGTATGACACTCGATATTGTAATACCAGAGAGATTGACACCGACTTGTTCGAATGCCTCTCTCATCAGTTGCTTTTTCTCCTTTTCCGATGCATCACTCTTCACCATTTTCTTCATCTGTATAATAAATAAGGTCATTGCCGCCCTAAATTGTTCGTCGTCGTCCACACTGCTTCCTTCTAAAGAAATTGGAACCATAATATCTGTAATACAAATATGGCGATTAGGATGTTTTTATGATGGACGCTAACGCTCATGTGCACATGTCGTGATTTGTGCTATATATACTTTCATTACTTTAAATGTATTTTTGAAAATAACTTTAAAACACCATAACATAATCATGTACAAATGCACCCCAAACTCTCTACTTGTAACCGTGGTAAAATAAAAATGGACCAGGAACCAGCATACAACGATTACAGATACATCGAGCAGTGGAGAAAATTCGCACGTGTATTTGTCCCAAACTCAACTATGAGATCATCCTGAACAACTAAATTTATACATGTTGCACATGTAGAGGATACTCTTGTTATATTGTTCAGGAGAGTCTCAACAACTAGCCCAATGTTTTTGGGAGTTTTCGACCATTGTTTTCACCGGTTGTGGCTTGCATAGTTGAAAACACACTCCCGCCCAAACGGAACGAGGTATTCGGACAATGCAATTGCTTGTATAATATAATTATTATTTTAGGATATTCGTTAATGATAAAAGATTAATCTACCTGCACATCGCGTTGAGTACTGCACACACGAATCTGAGGCTCTTCGTTTTCTTTTCTCCCCTGATGAAAATAAATGACCAACACGGTGATAATTACAGCAAGTATGACAAAGGGAGAGTAGTTTGGTTCTGGACTTCTTTTCACTGATTGACCAAGGAAGCTAAGGAATACTGATGGGTGGTAGTCGGATTGACATACGAGTGAATGAAATAAATGTCAATAATACAATATTAAGTACAGCAGAAACGCTTATATATGGGTAACCAGGGGAGGTGTACTTGTGTGTATATAATACATACTGAAAAGGAGCAAACCGACGCAATAATGCGCCAACATTCATTGCCCACTAATAATAATAATTGGGAAAAAGAAAAAGGCAGTTTACTTCTAATCGAGCATATATATGATTATACTGGCTGTCACGTGACGTTGCTTTAATAATTTGTCTGCGTCTGTAAAACGAATTTTCATTGGTCAAAATGCCAGTAAACAACCGAGTTTATTTCATTATAACCAGTCAAGCCTGCTGAATGTGCCTACTTTATATATAGAATGGAGGTACCTACCTATAGCATCACCATAACGATTTTGATACTCTTTCACTCGTTTAGCAAGTGTAGAGTTCTTTGTAGTCTTTAATAATCTTGATAGATAGCTCAGATTATATTTAGATATCACAGATGCGTCTACAAGCGCCCAAATAAGATCTGCGGGGTCTTCCATTGATTCTATTTTGTTCTCTGACAATCTACAACGACACATACGTTTCATGGCACGAAATGCAGCTAAAAAAACAAGCAAAATGCAAGTGTTGCGTACTCACTTTACGGAGCTGTTCATTAGCAAAGAGCAGGGTTATATGACTTAAATTACTATGCAAAAAACTTACGTTTTTTTATTTCTGCACCTATCTCCTCGATAAAAATGGCAAAGTCATCACGAGCATTTTCATCTTCATCACTCGATGCTGAACTCATCTTTGATTAGTATATTTTCTGTTATGATATGAAAATTAAAGAGGTCTGAAAATTAAAAAAAAAAATGTTTAATAACATTAAAAATGCGATGTCGGTGTGATCAAACGTGAGACATCTATATCATAGTACTTTTATACGACATGTATACAAGATAAGTTTATAATAATATCTTTATTATTTCTTTTAGCATTACAGGAATTTCACGCAAGAATTTAATAGGAAAAGAAAATGAATTTTAACACAAGTTAACACAAATGCAATGGCAGATTTGTTCAATATAAATATAAGAATTAATAAAAAAAAAACTTTTTTGTTGAAACTGGTAGACGACTTGCAATACATTCGTCGATGAATAAATACAGGATACAGTATACACAGTAGTATCAACAAAGGCAATGACCAATCAAACCATGTGTAAAGTGATGACGCAACGGACGCGTCACATCGAACACAATTCCATTTTGAAGTGACACGACTTTTGAATTTCACTGATGGACTCCAAGTTTACACTCTTGTAATAAACATTGATATTTATTCACAAAATGTAATTTCAATCCATAATATTGAAAAGTGAGGAGTCGCTTTTCACCGGATAATTGAGTCGTATGATGCATGAACAACTGTATTAGTTTACATAAAATCATATTAATCAATAAACATCACCGAACGCCAATATTACAAATTATACTTTCTTGTAATTGTTGCTCCTGTCAGCAATTGAATTGCTACTGTGAACTCCTTAGGCTGATGAGAACTGACTCTCATAACAAAGCACCAGAAAGACGCGGGTTGAATCAGTAACGATCGGGAGACGTCGATTAGTTGTGTACCGCTAGTGACGGACTGTTTTCTCACTATCCGCGCATATTCGTAAGCACAAATACCTCTAAATAGACTCTTAGTGAATCTTAACAGCATTACGAAGGTAAATTGTGTAAGTGTAAATTAGAGAATTATTGGTTGGAATTGTTTTGACCTTGCATGATACTTTAAATTAAATCAACCTGTCATAATTAGGTAACACCACAGGACATTGGAAGCAACATAAATCAAACTATTATCTAATGCTTGCGAACACAGGGGTGGCGAGCGAAGACTCGTGCAACTCGCTATTTCACTACGAACAGTGACGACTATCAAAAATAAAACGAATCTGATGTATTTACGTACATCGTTCCACAAATATCTACTGAGGTTTGAAGTTCAGCGAATAATTAAATAGCTTTACGGTTATATCATTATCTAAATGACGGTGCGTTTGAATGTGGTGGAAAAGTTCCACGTGTTTTCATGTTCATCAAAATGCCTAGGTAATAACTGAAAATAATTCTTTGTTGTTAGAAACTGATTAATATATTGTAAACCAGTATATGTCACAATATGTTAAACGCCGATTCTGCAAGTCTTCTCTTTAAAAGAGAATTACATTGCTCACCCGGTATGTGATGTTTGCTCGTAGTTTACATTCAATTATGTTGACAACTAGAATATAACATCGATTTTGTTCAAAACAATAATACAATAATTCTTAACAATACGCACTCGTAGATGTCTCTGTAAACCGCACTTGTGCACACGTGTTTTAAATTCGTCTATTCATATAGAGATTTTCAAAAAAGTTTCAGATATTTAATGTATTTAAGTGCTGAGATAGTGCATTTTCGCCACATTAAGGTAGCGAGACTATTATTTGTGTTGAAAATTACGATTTTCACATTTATTTATTAATTGATGAATGTCACTATAAACTTTCATCTGATAAAGTCAACGTAACCTAGAATGTCGTAAGTTGGTTAAAATGTAGATTTTCTGAAGGGAAGCAAGGCAGCTTCAGTAGTGTTTTCCAAAATCAACAACACAGGTTTAATTTGTGTGCCTATAAGTTTCAAAGATTAACTCAAGACAAAGCAATGTTAGGATGTGTTATCAGTAGCTTTCTGACACACAATTAGTGTTTCCAAACATTTGAGTGGTTTGTCTCCGCCCCGGTTTATTTCACAGATTAGTCATTTGCATATGAATGTGTCAGACACAAGGTCACACAGCCACTGAAAAAAATCAATGATTTTGGTGTTTTCATCTGCCGATTTTATCGAACTATAGCTATCCCATTCCTTTATTTGTTGGTTTCCAATAGCCTTACACATTTGGATGCCCCTACACATGTTAAAACAGACCTTGGTGGGAAAACAAATCGCTTGTGCAGATAAACAAGCTTGAAAATCTTTGCTGTGATTTCATCGACGTTTTCTAGGAGTTTATGTTTTTCAAAATACAAGGTCTTTAACAAAAAATAATGTATACTTATTGTCGTCGGATTAACACAAAATTTTCACAGCTTTAAGGTGACAATGAGAGGAACGTGAATGTGTCCAGACAAACTATTTCATGGATTATTTACCAATGTGTTGTGGTTTTAGTTGGGGGCAATGCGACTAAAACAGAAATTAAAATTCAGGACACTACTTTTCAAAAGGCGTTGCTTGAATAAAACTGACCAGACACATTCAATTTACCAGACTATTGATCAACTAGGAAAAGTGAGAAAAAAAAACTTCTTATCACCAGCATAAATGCGTTTTTTTACAAAAAAAGTAATTTTTCACTTTGGATTAAAGGGGAGCAGAGGTGTGGCTTTTGACACTCTGTACATGAAATTTGAGATCTATGAATGAATTCTGTCGATAAAAACAACTTGTATGTGCTGCAAAATGTCCTAAATATCGGGTATAAAACGGGCTGTGGAGCAGACGACAAACGTCCGCTTTTCCTGGCGTCATTTCGCCTCTAGAGGGCCAGTCAGATGATGTCATCAGTGAACACTGATAATTGAACCCATTCATGCTAGTACGTCAATCCCATAGAAATGCTACTATGAAAGACCTTGTTAACTGACAACTTAAAAGTTAAAACATGGCGAAATGTTGTGCGTATGAATGCCATAATGATTCATGTTATGTTTCTCGAAATCCCAGATAAAAATCACGTTGTTGGTTGCGAGAAATCGGCAGAAAAACTAACCTGAAAATGAAGACACGTACAGCGCTCTAGCTATAGTAAACAGTGAGTAAATAAATATTGTTTGAGTTAAAAACTAACTTAGAAATACGCTAATATCACTTGAACTACAGTAATCATTTCACCCAACTTCCCACTTTTAATCGACCGCTTATCGCTTGATTTCCGACCGCACTGTATTTTCCGACCGAAAAACGACCGCATTTTTATCGTAATTTTTCTCTCACCGACTCATTGAAAACACCGACCGGTCGCCCAAACACTGGTCACTTGCACAGGAGTGATCGAAATAGTGGTTTTGAGTGATATAGTTTGGAGATACAACGGGTACTAACTATTATTAAATTCCGAACTACTCTTCAAATCTACAACACCTTGTATCGTTCGCGGACGAAACTTCACCTGTGTCCAATATTAAATAACTGACTTTGCGTGATTATTATGAAAGCGATATATTACAATGTTGAAATTGTTAGAGCCGGTACAACACTGTAAACAAATTTGCGTAATTAGAAAAGCAGCGCACTAAGTAAACGACCTCAAAATATACAAGTTTGTGTACAGCACCGTCAGAACTAATAACAATTTTACAAGATCAACGCGCGGAGCATGAAAGAAAAAGATTGCTAAGGTAACGCGCCTGTTCAGTGCGTGACTTGAGGGTCAAACTTCGGTCAACACACACTTGATGTCAGCATCGCCGCGCAGTAAGTTACGCAATGAAGTACTTAAAGTTCAATTGCGTCCCAAAATGATGTCGTTGATCACCGTGACTCAGTCTTTTGCAAAATATTATAACTAGTTTCCAAACTTTTGATGCAGCCAGATTTATTTAACTTTGTGGCAATATAATCTTTTTAATTTCCCAGTCCTTTCTGTTCATTCTTTGTCTTGACAATATATGTGAATTGCTGTGCGAGCTTTTCGTACCCGACCGCGGTCAGACGGCGTCATGAAATGTATGCATAAAAGGCGGGCGACCTGCGGATGTTTGATTTCCTACTCTCTCCTGAGCTAGCGATTGGTGAGAATGGTTTTAATATATTACCCGATGTACTTGTAAATCGGACAGTCATACCGCAATTGTGTTGAAACATTTTTGGGGCAGTAAGTAACGTCAGAATATTGTTTAAAATAAAATATTCCATCCCAATCAAATCTAGGTCAAAGGGTCAAATTGCGTGCATATAATTATAGATAGTTAAAAACAAAATATATTTGAATTTTTGACGGCTATTCAACGTTTGTGCAAACCAGAATAAAAAAGGTAGTGTATACAATAGCGATATGACTGAGATATCATGGCATTTGTTTACAATATTGTACCGGCTCTAGTATTTGACACAGATGAAGTTGTTCGCGAATGATACAGAGTGGTATAGATTTGAAGAGCCGTTCAGAATTTATAATAGTTAACACTCGTTATGTACCCCCAAACATTTTGACTACTCCTGTGCCGGTGACCAGTGTTTGGGCGAGCGGTCGGTGTTTTCAATAAGCGAGCGAGAGAAAAAAACGGTAAAAATGTGGTCGTTTTCCGGTTGGAAAATACAGTGAGGTCGGAAATTAAGCGATCTTTTAAAAAGTGGGAAGTTGGGCAAAATGAGTACTGTGGTTCAAGTGATATTAGCATATTTCTCATTTAGTTTTAACTCGTATAATATTTATTCACTCACTGTTTACTACAGCCAGAACGCTGTACGTGTCTTCACTTTCAGGTTAGTTCTTCCGCCGATTTCTCGCAACCAGCAACGTGATTTTTATTTGGGATTTCGGGAAACATAACATGAATCGTTATGGCATTCATAACACAACACCTCTGCATGTTTCAACTTTTAAGTTGTCAGTTAACAAGGTCTTTCATAGTAGCATTTCTATGGGATTGACGTACTAAAATGAATGGGTTCAGTTATCAGTGTTCACTGATGACATCATCTGACTGGCCCTCTAGAGGCGAAATGACGCCAGGCAAAGCGGGCGTTTGTCGTCTGCTTCACGGCCCGTTTTATACCCGATATTTAGGGCATTTCGCAGCACATATAAGTTGTTTTTATCGACGGAATTCATTCAAAGATCTCAAATTTCATGTACAGAGTGTCAAAAGCCACACCTCTGCTCCCCTTTAAGTAACGCACCGTAGAATGATACGGGCATGGCAAACACACCTTTGAAAAGCTTGAAGTCTGGCGATTCCAAAAATATATACTTTCCTGGGTCTATTTGTAGTCATTTGGTCACAATTAGAAGATGAAAACAAGTATGCAAATAATAGTCCCGCTACCTTAAGCATATTCGAGTTTTGGACTACGCGACAGGACTGTGAGACCATCTTCCTATCATAATGACATTATAGCAATTTAATGCCAGTCTAATGCTACTTTTTTAACGGTGCTGATTCCTAAACTTTGTGCGTTTGATTGATCCAAAAATTGCTAAAGCTGCAACATGTACCACATCAAAACAAATCCAAAACAAAGGATGTAATGGAGATTTTCAAAAAATAAAATCTACACTAATTATTTCCATAGAATTGTTTCAAACCATATAAAATTATAATATTTATGAAAGCTCATAATTCACACGAATTAAAATCACTGTTAAGTTAGATGCAGCTCATATGTAGTCAACCGATGACTGAGTAAATCAATTCTTTATTGAAGATTAAAATGAGTACTGTGAAAAAAATAAAGGGGATACTACTTATTTTTTCTTTTACACTCAGATAGTGAAATCAACAAAAATCGCCGACGAGGTATTGTTCATATATACCAATAAATAGAGTTGCGACATATGTCATTTTAAATGGTCATAAAAGCTTCTGTGTCGAATGTTTTGACGTCCAGTAAAATGTAGTTGATTAGTAAGCATGGAAAATGATCTTATACTCGAATGTGTGATTTAATATTTATTTAAATACCTGCAAAAATGCAAATTTAATTATCAAAACAAGATGGGTTATTATTTTGACTACTGTTTTAAGTAAGTCCCATTTATGATAGAGCTCTGAAGTTTTCATAGAATACTTAGGTATATCTACGGGTTCTATAAGTTATAATCTGTTCATATTGATTAACATGTGCCCAAAACCCTACTGCATCTTAAACTGTTCCAGGTTACAACTCGTTATTATTTGATTGTGACAGATATGAAAGTAGGCCATTGCATATTTATTTGTACTAAAACAGTGAAATAATTTATTCTAAACTGCAAGATAGAGTATACAATTAAGTGCAGAACTGGTAACTGATCGTCATGATATTAATTTCCGTATTTCCGGTTGATACGAGTGACGTCATGGGCTAGTAACATCCACTAGTATCACGTGACGAATATAACCTTGTTCTACGAATAATTTATATGTCAGATATTTTAGTCACATGACGAAATCTAATTGTAAAAATGTAACCCATGTTGAGTTATTGTGCACGGTCAGCGTCAGGGTACATCAGTGTATTTGTAATTACGACAAGCTGTATTAGCGGACTATGACAGCATATACGCATAATGCTACGATAGTGTCGAACATTATTCAGTTCAGTTCATCAGATTTGTAGTATAATATTTGCTGTACTGGTATACCTCTGTTATGCGTACTAATAATGTGTCATGTTTGTTGACTGGTAGTCGGCTTTCAGAACCTAATGAATCAGTTCAAAACCTAATGAATCACAGCGAGTTCTTATGTAGGCTGCAATTTTCTGGTAAATAAACAATATATTTGTGTACTACGTCGCCATATCGAACGACCACCGGCCATTAAACGTCCATGGAAGTGATGTATATATGAAATAGGTCATAGCATGAACCTAATTATAACTGTAACTGTATTCGACTTGTTGACGTTCGACACTGTGCAAAGGTGATGACGCCCGCCCACCCAAGAGGCGGTTTACTGCTCAGCTGTAAAACATCTCTATTTACAGATACCTATATTAAGTAATCTTACCTCCGATCTCAAAAAGGGATAACTAAAACAGCATGCACTGACATAAATCTCTTTGATTTCTTAATCATACAATTCTGAAATTCAAGGAAGTAGAAAATTGGCAGCCATTTCCGAGTAGATAACGCCCTCTCTGGGCGACGGTTGGTTAATATTCACCTGTTTTCAAAGATTTTGCGAGACACACATCTAAAAATGCTCTGATATGCTACCCCATGTCTCTGAAGTAAGATAATCTATAATGAATGTTTTTCATTATAACAAGGTTTGAATGAGGGTTACGTTAATCTGGACTTCAAACGATACATAAATAGAGAGTTTTTGCCGTAGAGGGCGACATGTGACATCATTCGTGAACCATGACGTCATCACACGTTCAAATACAAGAATATTGTATTTAGTCACTGCACACCGAGGCATTATCTACTGGCAAACGTTATTTTTGTTTAGTTTGAAGAAGTTACTCCTAGTCCTTTGGATGACATCACCTATTTCAAATAAAACCAAGTGCAAAGAATTAACCCTCATTTCCATTTATTGTTTAATGTATTAAATATTCAAATATGCATGATTTGTGGATATCCCAAAGTATTTCATTAATCCAACCGAAGAACGTATATACACGTTCTTCATCATGGGTTAAAATGCGCGTTCATTAGAAACTGTACATTTCAAATATAGCACCAAATAATTCGTAAAGGTTTTAATAATAGAAACTAGTTCAAAAAGAGAGTCAAATGTAGAAAACACAGATGTGGGTTATGCATGCTTGCTCAATTAGGAATTAACAAACGCAAACTGGCCCACCCTTGGATACATTTACTGTTTGCCTAATTCATTTTCATTTGAACAACCAAATTGCTGGCTAACTGCCAATTAAGGTCAACATTGAATTCCACATTGTAAATCCATGACCCATTGAAACGTATGGAATTTCAATTGCTTAAACTAACTACTGAATTTCAGACATACCAGACATTCCGGCTACCCTTGTAAGACTTTCGCTACACACAGGGAGTGAGCTCAAGACTTAAAGCGAAGTAATAATGAAATTATATTCTTGAGCTTTTACTATGAAGAGAATCGACGACGTGTAACCTACATTATATCTCTAATCTATATATAAATACACTGCATCATGTTTGTTCTTCTCTTTTCAGGTTCAAATCTAGTTTAATAATCCAGAGGTTGTGGCAACCAATAAGTTTCCGGTTGTCATGGAAATTAACCCACGGTTTTAATAGCCTCTCGATTGAACTACTAATTTGATCTTGAATCTGTACAGGAAGTTTTAGCCCTTCTCTAATTTGTTTGCCAAACTTTAGCGGTTGTTAATTTTAGCCTATGAGTAGTTATAGCTTGAGAGGCGTGACCCGTGATTTAATAATCACCAGGCTGCAGTGTATTTTGCCATATCCATCAGTTAGGTACAGATAAGAGGCAATCTCATAATCTGAAATGTGTTGTAGTTCAATAGTCTGTAACTTGATTTTATTTATAGTATCTTGGCATGATTATTATCTTCAGTACATCGAGCTCTGCTCTCCACTTCATCGAACAGTTCGGGCAAACCAAAAAAAAAAATTAAAGGTTCATCAACGAAAGAAACGGCTTTGTCAACAATAAAGCCACCACATTTCTGTTTATTGTCATCTGCAGTTTCCTTGAGGGCATAATTTGATCAGCTAGGTAATGATGTTGTCCCAAACTGCTGAACTATCACTTAGGATCTTAGAACTCTCATGGCACCACAATTTGTGGTGTGTACTTTAACTTGGTGAAACATCTGTTTGATGTCATCAACCATGGCAATTTGTTCTTCACGAAATTGAAGTATTACACCAACAACCAAGCTACCCTTAAATAGTTGAATATTGAGGGTTGTGCCTTGAAACTGGGAAGTCAAAGAAAACTCAGACTTTATCAGGTTTGTTCGAATAAAACATTGGATGGTAACTTTTTCCAGTTTTCCACTGGCACGTCCCTTGGAAATAAACTTGATATGATATGATGTGATAGTGCAATATTTCAGAAATATTAACGAATCTCTGTGCGAAGCTGGCCTTGAAACCTTGGTCTTGTTTTTCTTCAACTCGTTTGTTGTTTTGCAGGAAATGTGTTTAATATCCCCATGGTAGTGCAAGTGCGCAGATAGGCATCTTTAGGTGTGGATGAGTTGACGTACCTGCCCAATTCAAACTGAAGCATTGCACATCAAGTTTTGCCACTGTCCTATTGAAGCCTGGCTGTACTCTGTATGTACTGTAGATCGATGTCTATCAGAAGACATACGTGTGTATGAATCATCCATCTTTCCGACCGGAATTCTGGCCAGAATCCGGAATTTCATTAACGTTTGCGTTTGTTGGAGGTAGCGTTCGCTTATTTCACCGTAGTTACATATCACCCTGAGCGATACTTCAATCTCACATAACTGTTTAACCTGAAGCCATTAAACTGATACAACTCTAAGCGAACATTGGTTTTAAACATTCTGTATGTTTTCCAACTAGGTAAAAGCGGGATTGGTGTGATATTTGTGATAATGCACTCTAATCGAGACACATTCTGATAAAAAAACAAACACTAAAATACATCATAAAAATAGGTAAATGAAACCTCCAAATAAACAGATAAACTAGATATACACGTGTCGTCATACATAGAAGGTAGAAGTAAGAGTGAGATTTTAATGACAGTTAATAGGGAATCTGAAATTATAGTACTAATTAGCTCACAGCGCATGAGGATTTGTAAATTGTGACAATCTTTTGAATTTTCTAAGGTATTTCAGATTCTCAGTTGTATTTGATTCTTTACATTTGAAAACTAAAAGGAACATAACTGCTTTTTTTAAAGTGATAGCAGTGAGAATCTGCCACGGAACATGTGTTGACAAGCGGAAATCGAAACGAGATTCCTCACCAATAAATCAGCGTTCATGACAATCACTATTGTAATGTACACTCTCTGCGCAGGATGTCATACCATAAAAACAACATATAACATACAAACTGGCGGGAAACAATGTTAATATTTAGTTGATACGCACACATAATTTGTATTTGATCTGTTTGACAAAATAGATATTGTTTATTGACGTAGCAAGTTTTCACACTTTTCACACGTTTGAGTTAAATGTTATAAACATTATGAATCTAAACATTTAATACAAGTCTGAATGATATCAATAGGAAGCGAAGAGTTATAGTCAAACTTAGAATGGCACTCCATGGTCTTGCAACCATCCATAGTACTTGGACACTCGTGTGTACACTCCAGGGTAACCCGGATAGGCACATCCAAAACCCCAACTGGTTATCCCCGCTAAATGCCAACGACTAATACCAGTGTCCGCATCTGTGTGAATACAGACGAGTGGACCGCCAGAATCACCCTGTCAAAAACAATAATATGCTTTAATAAAGAGTGTACTGTTTATATACCCTATATATAAAACAAGTTTTTGAAATGCAGTCCCTCACCCCCTTGGCTATTTTCGCCGATTTTTCGTCGCCGGAGCGATTCACGTCCCAAATTTTGGTTCTCCGGGCGTCTCTAATAAATACCCTATCTAACCGCTGGACTGAATTAGCTATATTATGAAAACCTCATAGAAGATTGGGCAAAAATCGATCGTTTTGGGTCTTAATATTTTTTTGCTCGGAAACGCAAGGACGATAGGACTCGATTTTCAAGAACGCAGGTCGCTCGAATCGGACGGTTTCTATTGTTTCGAGTCTGTTGTGTGTCCAGAAACATAACAACTTTGTTTTTTGGTGAATATAGAACATGCTCTGTTCCAATAAAGGATGGCCGGGATAGATGTATTTAGTGTTCATTGCTATGCAATATGTCTACACCTGCGATTCTCAATTTCGATGTGTAAAATCATATCGCTGCCGTGGACGGCGACGGCTGACAGATTGTTTTGGTTCTGTGGCTCTCTTGGCATGGGCAACTGATTTTTAGGTTTCTGTTTTTTTGATATTCTGACGTTTACTTGCTCGTATTTTGTATATACCACTCAGACACTGACAACAAGTGAGTAAAGGGACCGGGACACAGTCAACATGGGACTCTGAAGGCTCCGGAGAAGGCGTCATATCTTACAACATTAATGAACGAAATTTACATCACGATCTCATGCTTCTGAACAATCTGATATTTATGCTGGATAACAAAGTATACAAGTACTGTCTACGATATACTGCAAAATGGAAATAACATACCTCTTCAACCGTTGTTGATTTTTGTACAAAATTCCAAGAACACAAAACAAACAACTGACAACAATCCACAAAACAAAAACACTACACAGTCACTGTAGCCACACCAGTGAAAAAATACTGTGGAACTCATTGCAAATGTAAATACAAAATAAATGTCAGTGAATATAATATTTATTAATTTTCAGCCTCCATGGACAAGTTCACAGCATCAAATATTGCAAAACCGTTAGTTGTGAACTGAACTTTAAATCTCATCAGGATTTTCACATGAAGTTACACAGATAGAAAAAAAAATGCAATATTAAGACAAGAAAAAATAATGCTTTTTTGTCTTATTAGGGGGGCATTTTTGTGAGTGTACATGTATGCATGTACATTACATACATGTACATTAAAATGATCAAAACTTAAAATGTAATCATAGTACAAGTGTAAAGTAAACAATATTATCGAGTGATTTTGAATTTGTTGGAAAAGTAGCCGAAATGCTGTGACATGGTCTAATTGGTGGTGCGAATTACCAAGCCAGTTTAGGCTGGTTTACGATCCACTCCGCTCAAAAACAAGCAACATCATGTTTTCGGCTGTTGTCATGGTAGGACATGAACGTGAAGCTAACGTCGGTTTATAACTAAAACCGGGCCCCATATACGAAGTTCGCAAAAAAACGTTCAGTCTTTTAGACGTCACTTTCTTTTATTGGTAGGACGTATTCTGCTGTTAAATTTATTATTTCCAACCGTTTTGCGATAGTATTTTCTAGATTGAAGGCAGCATTTACAGTTCATTCATAGTTCAAAGTTGCGTTGGGATTACGTTGATACGTTGGCGCCGGTGATCTCTTACCAGTGTGCAACATAGCCAAAATAAAAAACATGATCATATGAACACTGCTATTACAAGACTGGTAGGAAGTAATACATTTGAGGCAAAAGTATTCAAAAATCAGTTTTTGGCTGTTGCCATGGCAGCGGTGAGCGAGAATTTGTTATCAATTAGTGACGGTACGACCTGCCTGTCAAGTATGAACAAAATCAGCCAAGCCAAAAAAAAACACATAGCAGTTAAAAACCGTTGCTGGTGAAAAGTTACCCCAACTTTGAGGTCAAGTTTCTCAGTAATGAAAATAGACATAAAACAACCAGTAAATTTATGCCCACACTCAAGCTGAGTAGAATGAGCTACTTAATCCTAGAATTGTAGGGTGCGACACATTTGGCGCGAAGGTATTAAAAAAAATCATTTTTTGGCTGTTGCCATGGAAACAGTGGGCCAGAATATGTTTTCTGATTTGACAACCTAACTAGAGTGAAGGTGTGACTTGCCTGCCAAGTTTGAACCAAATCGGCCCAGCCAAAAAAAATCACAGAAGAGTCAAATTTCTCGGTAATGAAAAACAATATCAAAAATTCAAATAGTAACTTTGTGCCCACATTCAAGCTGAGTAGAATGAGCTATGTCTGAGGAGTTTTGTCCTAAATTTGTAGGAGGAGATACATTTGGCACGAAGCTATCCATGGCAACGGTGGGCCAATTTTTTTTCTCAGATTTTACCTAATAACTAGGGTGATGATGTGACCTGCTTGCCAAGTTTCAGGGAAATAGGCCAAGCCAAAAAAATCACAGAAGAATTGATACGTGAAAACACACAGACACACAAAATTGATTTTAAGGGCAATCCTAGCGGAGCGGATCGCCAATAGTGAACAAAAATGTTCGTAAATATTACTGCCCGCAAAATACGCTCATCGCGAAGTGTCTTGTTTATTGATAAAATATATGTAAATAAATCTTACCTGACAAGAATCGATTCCACCAGTGAGGTAACCAGCACATACCATGTTTTCAGTTACAAGGGGAGACCAATAACTGGCTATGCATGTGTCATTGGAAAGAATTGAAACCACTGCTTCCTGTAGAATATTTGGCTGATCTCCGAGGACTGCAAGCAAGATAATTATTTAATCATAATCTCAGCATATAATGTCGATGGTATTGTGGAACTTTCTCGCCCAGTCATAAACAATGATACATTTTCTATAGAGTAACTCGTGATTATTGGCTTAGAACGTTATAACGGAGCGAATGAAACACAATTCAATGGGCAAAACATCTGTCGCGTCTAATTCGCACTCAATCATGTTTAAATTAACGAGTCAACGAACCATTGCAATATTGTAATGTATGTTTACCATCACATTTCATTTAACGCCAAACGCCCATCGTTCACACTTACATTCTAAAGTTCCCCATCCAGTAATGTAACAACAGCTGTCCTCATAGAAAGTGACGTCATCATCAAGGCAAGCATAGTTAATGAAATCAGTTGTGCTGACATCTTGGTCGAGAATAATCAATGCGATATCATTGTCGTTATTTTGTATCCCATAAAACTCATTATGTCGAATGATTTCTTGGACGCCAACTTCTATTGACTCGTCGTCAGCAGGACTTGGTGGGTTGCCTCTTGTATATCTTCCTAAACGAACAATCCAGGCATCTGGGCTGTATACGCAATGAAAATAAAAGGTACATTAACAGGTAAAGTGTTATGTGTTATATGCAAATCAATAAATTATTGTTGAGATTAAGTTTTTTAGGGGGGAGGGGGTAAGGAGATGGACCAAAGGCAAATGATGGTTTAACACATCTAGCAAATTCAAATATGTCCTACCCAAGAAACTTACTATGGTGGGTCATCAAAGCAATGAGCTGCTGACACAACGTGTCTTGGTCCAACTAGGGTTCCACCACATACCTCGTTACCTACTGGTATATAATATAACTGTGCTTGCCATGGCCATTCTCCAGGTAGTGCATCTTGTCCACCCACTATGCGAGATTCGCTGATTGTAACTCGGCTACCGCATCCGGAATCTAAGTATGAATGTCATTTAAACGTCGTCAGTTTGTAACATGTTGGTACAATTCGTCGTGAAATCTTCCTTCCTTTACGGGTGTTGTGCAACCCAACCAGTTTCCGTTTGTAACGAATGTAAAACAAGGTAAAAACATATATTTGTTTAAATTAAATTATTATTGTATTTTAAACTACGCACCACATTTGCATGCATGTTACGTAAACGTAAATACACCTACCAGCCTCATGTACATCGCATATGTCTATTTATGAAAAAAAAGAAATTGTTCGGATAATTATTCTTACAATCATTGAAAGTTAGAACTATTACACTTCAACGCACGAATAACACTTTAGACATTGATTACAGTCGCAGTAATCTATGGAGTATTATTGAAATGTCGACAATACAGCTTCCTTATGTTAACAATAGAAAGGTTATCATTTCGAATAAGCGAAAACAAATTTACACAGACTGACTGTGTATGTTTCAATCGTTTTGGTGTGATCATTTTATAGACTTTTTCAACAGTTGTCTATATATGAGCGCGAGATTGATCATCAACAAAATATGGTATTTTAATATGTTATGTAGTATAGGGGGTTCAAATGTTACAAGGATACATAAAATTACAATACAATGAATGAATTGATCACGTGACTGTAGTGCTTTTCATTCACAGTTTTGACATACAGTGTAAAATATCACTAGCTGATATAAAACTGTAAACGTCGTCATTTCACACATGTTCAAATAAACTGTGCAGTGGTACCATATTTATTGCTGGAAGGATACACAGAATCGGCTTCTCCATTGTTAATACCTTGAGGGTACATTTCCCGGGAATAACAGCTCGCCCACGCTGAAAAACTACATACAGCTCATTTGGTGCAACCTAATGTATCTATCATTGCGAAATTTGATTTGTTGTCTTTTGCACCAAGGATAACGAAATTGTCAATACTGTTAAAAAATACATTTTTTGGTGATAACAGCTCTAAAAACTACATATAAATCATTTTAAATTCAGACTAATATCTGTTCCGAGAAGACCTAGGAGACAGGTCTCCAAGCGCCCTCTCTCTCTCACTTTATCCATTATTCAGCGAAAACGTAGAATGTGACAAATTTAGAAATGTTAGACATAAGCCCCGCTCGCTGAAGTTCAATATTAACATTTACCCATATCCCTCCCGTTAACATTAATAATAGCACATAGATGTCATTGCCAAACTTGTTTACCATGAGGATAAATGAACATGTTATTAAAGTACATGTCAGCGGCAACTCCGTGAGGAATTTTGCCTGTCAATATTATATATATATATATTAATGGTGGGTAGTTGCCCAAATGGTTATTGCTTAATGCATTTTGGCATAATGAAATACTTGCTTAAACTATCATTTATGAAACATTCTCCCGCCAGCATGGAACAAATAATACCATAACATACGTATAATAGACTTTTTCAATATACAAAAAAATAATTATTACAATTATCGACTGGATATGTATTCGAAAATATTTAACAGGTCTACAATCCTACTGATTATCGTTGCTTATCGGTGACGGTAACTGCAAATACATGTCCGCCGATGCACTTAGATGTCATGTCTAATTATCATAAATCATCATATAATTAACATATGTTTTTTTTGTTTTTGTTTTTTATATTTGGCACTCAGATTTGGAATGCAAAAGTCATCTCCTGATTCACACGACTGTTATCGTGAGGTGTAATCAGCAACACAATCAGTTGATTTCAAGAGACAACTGTATAACGTACGCAGAATATTTTTATTGATTAAGATCTGAATGCAATCTATCAGTATAGCACCCACCTTCTTCCACGCAGCAAACACGCTCATTTCTACCGTTACAGTCCTTCATGCAAAATGGATTAGATGACAGGGTTTCTCCCTTATTACATTTATGAGCACGACAATGACCATTACACTCATCTTCACATTTCCGCTCATCTACATCTGTCAGAAAAAAATGAAAGTATTTATTTGTGAAATAAAAGACAAACAATAACACATTTACGTGTGACCTGACCCCTTTTTATGATCATAAGCTATGCAAATTTTGATTCAAAATTAATATTGATAGAGAAAATGTTAATTTATTTTTTGTTCAAATTGAAGTTATACCAGAAACATCTTTAATATTTCTAAAACTAATACATTAAATAGAAGCTCCCCGATCAGTGTTCATACAATAACCTAATATCCGGCTAATTTGTTATTGTTAATTTGCTGGGAAACTTACCAGGTACACAACACAGACGATGATTGCGATCATCGCACTCATTGACACAGTCAGGATTAGTTGACTCCTGTTCATTCCTATTGCAATGATTTGCACGGCAGCGTCCATTACATTCAGTTCTACATTCATTATAGCCTATTAAAAAGAATGACAGTAGACTTTGTGTATAACAATAAAAGTAAGAGAAGTTCATCATGATGTAATATACATAATGTTTGATGTTATAAGATTGAGGGTAAAATATATATGTAAATATCAATCTATAGAAATAAAATATGTGCATAATTAATGAGGCCGTTTATCAAATTCTCTTTATCCATGTGCACATAACAACCAACAGGAGGATGTACGGTTTATGATGTGTCACGGGGCTAAGGCCAAATACAAATTACACCTGCCAAAATTGTCATTATCAACCAAGTTTCTTTCAGTATTTTGTTGAATGCTGAATGTTGACTGCCATCACAAATTCTGAACCTTACTTCTAATACACTGTTACATATACCGACTTATGGTGAATGTAGTTTTCAAATTGTGTGTGTTTTATTTTAGACTTGTAGGTAGATCGCAACTCCGTTATCAAACCACTACTATTACAAATACAAATAATAAACAATAATTAAAATGCATGTTTCTGCAATTGACTGCCAACTAAATGTGACTCACTTCCATATGTTCTCTATTGCAGGCAAACGACCTGTGTACGCTGATGCAATTTTTTAGGTATTGAATATTTGTTCTAAAAATAATATGCTTATTAAAAATGTTCATGTTTCACCATAATCCGTAGTTATTGAGTCACTCGATATATCCAGTTAATATTTCAGTATAGCCCGCGTAGTGTATCTAATTAAAGCCTGTGTTCGTTGCCAAAATATGTGACATGTTGTTGCTCTGTCGTATATTACATAACACTAGCGAGATACGCATTCGACAGAGAACACTCTGGTGTAAACTGTTTTGGGGTATTATGAGTGGAGTTTATAATTATAATAATTATGTTTAGTCTTAACTGTACGTGTATGTAGTATGAGAAACGAAAATATGTCGTACAATATGTTGCACTGACCTTCAACATTTATAATCAACTGTAAGAAACATAAAAGCTGATATAATATTAGATAGTCAGTCGCACGTAAAAGTACAAATACCTACATACATACGCGCGCACACACATCGATACTTTTGCTCAAAACGTCTACTTATTTCGAAAAACGATAATATAGTTTACCATATATCACACATATTGGGGGTGTTGATGAGTCACATAATGGTCTAAAAAATGTCCTATAACAATGCATTATATCCAATCGTAAGCTCCCGTCTCATAACAAAGTAAAAACGATTCATAATATATAGATGGTACTTACACACGCCAACGCTACCACTATTAACTGAAAATAACTTAAACGCATCTTGAATAAATGTGTACTTGGAGCAATGTACACACGATGACAGTCGACTATTGTTTGTGAAACTGGATTGCATTAGATGTATTTATATGTTTATGTCATCGGGTAGTTGCGGTCTGGCATAGAGCGTTTAAAATTAACATTCCCATCACACATTGTTTACCATGTGTTTACCAGTAAAACTGTACTAATGCGATTAGACAAGTATTGCTGCGACTTTGCTATATATCAGTTTCCAGACCTTATGCTCATACCTAGGTTTTGTATAGGAGTAATCAATATAATGCAATATAATATGTGTTTTGTTTTCTTTAAGCTAATTTTCTTGGCTAGTTTATTACATAACGTAATTTAGTGATAATCTTGAAGTGTTAATCCGGGTTTCAAATGTCACTCTAACGTAATGTAACTCATAGGATTAGTTACAATGCAGCTGTGGAGGGCTCTGTATAGGCTGATGTAAAATAAGAAGTATTACAGTCAATGGGTCTTTGATTTTCATTGGAAAGTTGCAATACCCTTTTAGCCGAATGTCGATGTTTGGTATGACTTTGCATTCAACCATTGGTATATTTAAACTAATTGTAAAATGGTTGTGTCCAGAAGCGCCACATGGTTGGTTGGAATGGGAAGTGTCATCGTCAAAATAAACAGCGATAAAAACGTGTTATTCAATGAAACAATTGTGATGAATTTGTTTTTGCGTATCTGTTAATCGACTTAATTAGCTGATTACTAGCGAATGGCTGTGTTATGTCTGTCATCGTTTCGGCCTATTTGAGATCCTGGACGGAACTCGACTCAGTGATTTGGAACTAATTACGAGATAAACGTTGCTATTCAGACCGCTATTTCTGACAGTTTGGTATTCGTAGTTATTAATGTAGTGAACGATTAATCAAAAGATATGACGTGTTCAGTACTTAGTTTGATTGGCTATGTGCAAGTTGAATGTGTGAAGGTTACGCCTTACAGTGTTTAAACTGCTTTGTAATTGGTTAAGTTTTTAATAAGTAATAAACAGTCTAAGTCGTTGGTCTCAGAGGGAGAGAGAGAGAACTCCATGAGAGACGCAGTCTTGGGCTAGTCTTTGGCCAGCCTTGCGATAGTCTTGGGGACTTTTCCCCAAGACGCTGTGTCTTATAGAGTGCTCAACTGACCGACTAAGACGAGAGTTGAACCGTATTTTGTTGTGTGCGTCTATTTGACTGTAAAGTTTAAGTGACTTTCCCGGTCCGGTACCTCAAGGGGACGCGATAGAGGGACGAGACGAGATTCCCCCCTGGCAAGTGCGGAGAACCCCGATAGAAGAATTTCCCCCCTGATACAATGTTCAAAGAGAAATTGATAGGCGATATTTGTCAGTTTATTTACTGCCTGTTGTAGCAACAAACACCTGAAATTATCCAATGAATTGCAATTTTTAAACTTTATTTTTTGGAATGGTGGATGTGGGATCACTGACTCCTTCCGACTTGACATGTAGGGCAGCATAAGTTCGACAGTCCTGTCTGCCCCAGGCTAGCTTCTGTATTGTTCCCTAGGTGTGTTGAAAAGTACTCAGTTCCGCTTCCATAGTTCGTATTTATGCAGGGCTGTGCGGGTGAGGTTGTCCTCTTGTCTTATGACGTGATCAAGCCATCTCCATAGCCGTAGTATGGTGATGGTTTCCATACTGTCATTGTTGCAGCGAGCGAACAGTTGTTGGTGGCAGATAGCTTTCAATAAAGCTGTAATTGGAGAAGTTATATTACAAACAAACAACCTCGGATAAACAGGATGGCGGAGCAGAAGACTAAATGAGTTGTTGAATGGCTTAAAGAAGTTAGTCTCGACGAGTTCACTGACCGTTTTCTGGCAAAAGGCTACTGTGAACTGGAAGTCGTAGCTGCGGTAGATGAAAGTGATTACGCTCATCTGGGTTTTGATGCAAAAGAAAAACCTGGATTAGTCAAGCTATTGAAAATAAAATTGGATCAACTGAGAAAGCATTTGAAACAGAAAAATGAGCAAAAGCTTGCCATCAACATCATTTGCAAACAAGAATTTAAGACAAAGCGGTAATAATTAAAATTATTAATGAATTTTTACGTACAAAGTGAAACATTCAGTGTTTTAAAGCAAGGCTGATGTCCCATAAAATATGTATAGTGGCATCAATAAAATCTGCTACTATATTTAACTTTGACTTTTACACAATAATTACATCATCTCTATAGGGGGCAGTATTGGATTAACCTCATAGTCAACTATGAATATTCTTTTAAAAAATAAGACTGTATTTCGGTAAACAATGAATTGAATTATCAGGCATCAAACACCCAATTGTAAATATTACTGCAGGTAATTGAATGTATTTATTATTTTTATGGTAACCCATTGTCATTACTACATAGAGTGAATTAAAAAGTTACAATTGTTACAACCCTGCTGAGGCAGGTGGTGACTTTAAATGTGTTTATAATGGGGTGAGTTATTGTTCACATTTTTTAAGATGTCGCAGTAATGTATTCATAAACACTTTATTATGAACTGTATATGTGACTCATAAACATTTCATTTTTTTTGCAGTACTTCCATGGGCGAGTTCATCTAAGTCCACTCCACAGCCTTTTAAAGAAATACTACCTTGGCAAAAATGGCTGTATATAAATAAAAGTCATGGTCGTACTGTATATTACCAAAGATGTATGAAGCTGCTTACCCGTATCTTCAGAGTTAATTCAAGGTGTATGTGTTAAAAGAAAGAAAATAACGATATGAAAGCAAACAGGAGTTTGATAGATGGAAAGCCAAACTTGAGTTTATAACATCACAGAATGATGCTGCATATGGTAGGTTTGTAAATATGAAGACCATTCCCAAAGTACATCATATAAATATTTGTGAAAAGAGTATGAGGGAAACCAAAGAAATAAAAGAGAAGATTATGGCTGAAGAAATGAAGACAAAAGACAAATACCTTACACTTTATGATAAAACAGGCAGGTATTTGAAACCCTGGGCATTATAACAGAAAGCACATTATGACAGTGTAATGGAAACTCTGTGTGAGATGGGAGAAAAGCCGGTAAATTTCTGACTGAGTTGGAAAGTACACTGGCTAAGTTAAACAGCATCTTCAGTGGAATGAATTTTGATAGCAGAAAAAGAAGCCGAAACAGGAAAGAGAATAGACGGAACAACGCAAACTTATTTATTTATTGTGGTATAATTTACACATTTACATAAACACTTTTTATATTTTTATTTAATTTATTGTTCTGTAGTCAATATAAATAATTTGACATATAACCGTCCATACTTTACAGGGTGTTGTCATGTACTGTATTTGTCAACATTTAAATTGACATTATTGCAATTTATAACTAGTTTATTTCTGTTTACAGTTTATATTTACAAATCACATTCCAGACTTACAGAGCGTGCTGTGCTCTTTTCACATCAAATGTGTTGGCATTAATTGTTGCAATATTGTTAATATTCCATTTCACAAGTTTTTATATCATTTGCTGTCATACGCCATAAATTGTTATTGTGGTGCACCGCAATAAATTATAATTAAAATACCGATATTTGCTAGTGTAATAATTTCGAAATGCTATAGAAATACAATGCAGATAATATCAGCCTGGAAAGAAAGTAACAGTTTATACTTGCAAAATTCTGTGAAGTATGGCATGTTGTAACTTATAATATCAATATTTTATAAATAAGGTGACCCCTCTCAAATGCTGTCTGAAAAAGACTGCCCCCCTCTTGATACTTCAGAAATAAGGAGCCCCCCTGGAATTTGCCGGCCGAGCCCCGGCTATAATAACTGATCCGACCCTAGTTTCAGGCCAAAATATTCGCAGGATCTTTCTGCGGTTCTCGATGTGGAAGGTGGTTATATGTGATTCAATATCAAAGATCACTTAATATAGTACCTATTTCATCCAATCTCCCGCTCGCTTCCGGTTTTGATCGTTACTTTTCGCTAGACATTTGGACCACTTCGTTTTAATCCTGATCGACCTCTTGTGTAACAGTATCGCTGAGGCCTGCCTAAATTGCCTGCAAAATTCAGACCTCTAACAATGTGATCAATGTACTTTCAGAGTGGAAAGCTATACCCAAATGTTCAGTACTCTGTGGAATGTACCGCTGCGGATTTCCTAAATTGCGTCTGATATTCCAACCACTATCAATGTGATCTGAGGTTTACCTTAATTTATAGTTCCTCAAATGTGTTCTGTTTTTAATTACCAATAATGATACGCAGGCAATTTGTTCCATTGACCTTGATTTGACTGAAATAAAATTTAACGTACTAATATTCAAGTGAATAAATAAAGGAATAAATAAATAAATATCACAACTATGTATCAGATTAACCTCAATATAAGAGTGAAGAGCTGTTTAAGCTGTGAAGAGCTGGGTGAAAATAGCCTAAGGTGTGCAATGGTCGGTGATTCTTTGATGTGTATAATCGGACTTTAAATACAGCAACTAAGCACGCTTACCACGTATCAACTTTACAACAATGAACGTTTGGCAGCTAAAGTTTGTTATATATTTAATTTGTGCGAATGAACATTAATTCTGAAGAGTGTCAGTACGCCTCTAGAGTGGTGACCAGTGTTTCAAATTAATTTTTTCAACACATAATAATTACCATATGTTTGTTTAAAAACTATTTTTTTTAAAGCTTAAAAATTATTTAAATACATATTATGGGTAAAGTATATAATAGGATTATCAGGTTATGTGCAGCGTTTATGAATTAATTGTATCTAAAAGGAGCCACACCATATGGCCATAAACTGAATAACTTTAACTAATACTAGTAGTATCCAATATGATGCAATATTGCTAGTGTGATGATTTTGTTTTTGCGTATCTGTTGTCCGACTTATTTAGTTGATTACTAGCGAATGGCTGTGTTATGTCTGTCATCGTTTCGGCCTATTTGAAGTTCTGGACGGAACTTGGCTCAGTGATTTGGAACTAATTACGAGATAACCGTCGCTATTCGGACTACCATTTCTGACAGGTTGGTATTCGTAGTTATTAATGTAGTGAACGATTAATCAAAAGATATGACGTGTTCAGTACTTAGTGTGATTGGCTGTATGATTGAAGGTTACGCCCTAGAGTCTTTAAACTGCTTTGTAATTGGTTAAGTTTTGATATGTAATAAACAGTTTAAGCTTGGTCACAGAGAGAGAGAGGGAGAGAGCATCACGAGGCGAAGGAGTCTGGGTCCGTGCTGGGGAGAGACCCCAGCGAGGCAGCTCGCCTCGAGGCGTTCTCGATGTGGCGAAAGACTAGCTATTGAAACGTATTTCGTTGTGTGTGTCTTATTTGTCTGTAAGGTTTAAGTGACTTCCCCGATCCGGTACCTCAAGGGGACGCGATAGAGAGACGAGACGAGATTCCCCCCTGACACGTGTGGAGACCCCCCGAGAGAAGAATTTCCCCCTGATACGTGGTGGAGAATCCGGGCAGGTGTTTAACACACATTGAGATCCTGTGAAGAAAAGTGAAATGGCGAAGGTGTGTCTTTCTTGCGAACCGAACTAGCAGCTCGATGGCAGAGACGACTCGGAAACTGCGCTTGACGACTAACCCGAATCACATTGATGTACAACGCTGAAGAGATGAAGACTTCGGAGCCCCTTCGGAAGGACGAGTATCGAATAGGACTGAATAATCAAGAATTGAGCGACATTAAAGACAAGATGATGAAATAACGACCCGGACTAACGCGACGAAAAGAGAAGAGACGCTTAGACTTTGATTAGAACTTTAGCTATTTGTGTATTGTCATGTATAGATAACCGCTCGATGGACACTGTAACTGACACTGTGTAACTTAAGACGTTGACCTCTTTTCCAGAATCCCAACACTATTGTTCAGTATGTAATGTATTGCTTGCTTTTACTATCGTTTTTACCGTTTTTTTTTGTGATGTTGAATTGTATGTTATGTAAGTGCCCAGATCTTTGTTTTGAAGTGATATTTAGTGACGTGCGAGGTCCTTTATAATGATTTAAGTGCGCCTCAGTGGACAAGTATTTGCAACACAGTGTTTTGAGTTTTGTGAAGTTTTATGGTGTTCTAATGAGTTTATGAGTACGGAATATGATGGGAGGAATGATGCCCCCACGTGTTTTTAAGAGTTTTGAGATTTGTCGAGTACAGAGATACCGACGTTTTAAGAGTTGTTTTTGTTTACGTGTTGTTTCCGGAATACTTCTGACGCTTTTTGAGTTGATTTGAGTTGAGAGCACTTTGTAACGTTTTTTAATGTCTTTTCGAGATGAGAGTGTGGTGCGCCCATATACTTATTGTTTGATAACGCAAGCTTTTGTTCATGATTGACAGGATTATATGTGACTTAGTAGTGTCTATCGTTTTTGCCTTTCCCGTCTTTATTGCCAGAGGAGTAATGTGTTTATATAGCGGCTTTGTCTTTGCATTTCGTTTCCACGCCGTATAACTTTTGTTTAGATTAACGACTTGTGAGTTCAGTTGAAGTTTATAAGCTTATATGACAGGAGTTTGATTAATAGCTTGTTTATTCATTGTTTATTAGTTACCGCTTTGCAATGCTTTAACCGAGAGACGCATCCCTGGTAATCACGTGATCGTGCTGTCGACGGCCGCGATTGGCCGATCGCTTGGTTACACTGCCACGCCTTAGTTTTTTTGACCTTTTGATATAGAGTTTGTAACCTTAGTAACGAGAGACAGTGCAGCGAAGGGTTACCTCAGCGAACTGTTTGAGAAAAGTGAGTCGATTGTTAGCCTTTCTCTTGTTTTTTGATTCATAACCGTTGATATTTGTGACTTTATAATCATTGTGTTTTAGACTTTATAATCAGTTTATTAATCAGTGTGTTTTACTCTTTTGATTTATACCTCTTTTTATTAGTATTGTATTTAACCCGTATGATAGAGTAGAGGACGGTATCTTTGATTTATGAACGTGTTATTCCAGGAGGCATGGCTCAGTTTGAGTGAAGAATGTGTGATGAATTTGTTTTTGCGTATCTGTTGTCCGACTTATTTAGTTGATTACTAGCGAATGGCTGTGTTATGTCTGTCATCGTTTCGGCCTATTTGAAGTTCTGGACGGAACTTGGCTCAGTGATTTGGAACTAATTACGAGATAACCGTCGCTATTCGGACTACTATTTCTGACAGGTTGGTATTCGTAGTTATTAATGTAGTGAACGATTAATCAAAAGATATGACGTGTTCAGTACTTAGTGTGATTGGCTGTATGATTGAAGGTTACGCCCTAGAGTCTTTAAACTGCTTTGTAATTGGTTAAGTTTTGATATGTAATAAACAGTCTAAGCTTGGTCACAGAGAGAGAGAGAGGGAGAGAGCACCACGAGGCGAAGGAGTCTGGGTCCGTGCTGGGGAGAGACCCCGGCGAGGCAGCTCGCCTCGAGGCGTTCTCGATGTGGCGAAAGACTAGCTATTGAAACGTATTTCGTTGTGTGTGTTTTATTTGACTGTAAGGTTTAAGTGACTTCCTCGATCCGGTACCTCAAGGGGACGCGATAGAGAGACGAGACGAGATTCCCCCCTGACACGTGTGGAAACCCCCCGAGAGAAGAATTTCCCCCTGATACTAGTATCAATCAGGGAAATGTTCAACACTATTTACTTTCAGACGTGGTTCTACTGGGTTATGTGACATCGTCAATGTGGTCGTGTGCAAAATATCCAGCAATGTAGTAGTGTCCGCAATTAACAAGATACTGATGGATTTCGATTATAGGGCACATATTCATTGACGTGAAACGTCGTATGTTGTAAAAAAAAAATAGGGCTTTTTCACATACAAATCCAGTGCTATACAATAAATCAAAGATCAAATCAAAGTGGTCGTGGTTATAGGCAAATTAAAAATGTGGTTTGTGAGCCAGTCCCAAGGCACACGAAGGGTGCGAAGGATACTTGGAGTTTGCGTTGGAGTGCCAACCACACTATTGCAGCGTTTGATCGCTGCGAGCACAGTCAAACGAGGAGACACGCGAACTGTGAGAACCTCTCTATACACAGCATCAGATAGACTGGCAAAGTCGGGACTTCTTATTTGTTTTACAGAAGAATATAATTAATTGTCAATTTAGCCTTTTTAACATGATCGCGAAAACTAGCGTGACTGCGAAAGAAATCCCGACTGGATGCATCTGCAGGTGACCCCCTGCTTTGGAGTGAAAACCGGAGCGGAATCACTCCGGTGATTATGCTAATTAAAAGTTGCTGACTAGCATTGACAACGAATCAGAATGCAGCTGTATACGTCATATCTTATCTATGTTAATGTACGCGACCTTTCACTTCTGAGGTCCCGGCGATTTTGAAAGACTACTTATATACATTGGACATTTAAATCGACTGGTGATCAGTAAACATGGATGAAAGTATCGCATTTGCCCTTAGAAAGTTAAAGTATCCATCTCTACGATCGAATCGAATCAACTTTGAAAGGTCATGTTGACTTCCACACACCCACTAATGAATATTCAATGACATCATGAATAATTAATAACAGTCAAATGGCCGCAGATGCGTCCAGTCGGGAATTCTTAAGCGGTCAGGTTAGTTTTCGCGATCACGCTAAAAGGACTAAAAGAACAATTAATTATTAAGTCCCGACTTTGCCAGTTTAAACATCAGATACAAGTACCACTACAACTGCGGTTGTTCGACCGTCGCCAGGGTCGCAACCACGTTGCACCACATTCAGAGACAAAATATCTAGTCATTTTGCATTTGTAAGACATTAACGTAACCCGGTGTCGCGATCTATTTCAGGTACCGGAAGAATACGTAGAAAACGATATCCCGTGCGCCGGGCAATGACCGAGCTGTCACAAATAACGCGCCACTGATACACGTAGATTATTCTAATTCACTGGCATGTCATTTACGCCACATAAAAGCAGACATTATATAGTGATTTTGAGAAACATTTTATTTCAAACCAAATATGTTTTTAAAAACGAAGGATATCCGTAGCCACAATAGTTTTGTTTCAGGTTCAGCTTCAGGTCACCTACAATCACATACAATTAAATTTTGCTTCTTGAATACTTCTCTGTCCAGCTGTCAACAAACTGAATCACTTTGATTGGGGGATTCAAAATCAGTTCTATTAAGGTTCACATTGTTGCTAATGCTGATGTACGGACGGGACATGAAAACTTCTAGTGACAAAGTATATCAAAGACAAAATTGGATAAGAGCGAATTACGCTTGCCAATTTCAGTAGGGGTTACGTAATACCCTTCCTTTATTGATGCTTTCCCAAAACAGGGAAAACGAGGAGGACCTCAACCGAAGTTTTTGTCATTTTTGGCAAAACTTCAAAATGGCGATGTCACGTGACTGATCCAAATTATTGCAACAGATGCAACATAGAAATAAATAATCGGATTATGGCGCCATGAAGTTACATGTCCCCTAACGTTTTAATTACCAAAAAAAATCTGAATGGCTATACCCTCAGAAAAGGCTAAAAATTACCACTTTCGGTTTAGCCAAGTAACATTCTGAATGTTACGTCCGTAGTCTCCAATATGCATAAAACGTTTCAAAATGCTATGGGCAACAGTGTTCAAGTTCTGGGTGGAAGTAGAAGAAAAAATTGATCAAATGTGGTCCAAACGGACTTAAACCCTAAAAGCCGATTTTTTCATGCGGTTTTCAATTCTGCTAAAATGCTATTTTCTTATTTTTGAACAGACTGGCTAAGATCAACTTGAAAGAATCATGGATTCAAGTAATTAATTATAAAACATCTGAACAATATTCTACGACGGTTTTATGCTGAGATGTGAAGTCAAGCATGCGAGAAGTACAGGAGATCGAGAATGAGTGCAGTGCCATCGATACATCAACTCACAATCATATAATCTTTATCAAAATGTTATGCAAGGCCATGTGTTCAGCACTGCCAACAACTTAAGTTCGAGGGACCCAATAATTTTAACCTAAAATAGCAATCTGCCTGGGAGATTTGGAGAAGTGATCGCATTAGTTTGATTCAACCTTTTAGTTTGTACACATGGTCGGGAAGGAATGCGAATTCCTTAATGGGGACAACTAAACTAGGGAGACAATGAAAGGAATCTCGAAAGCTGCAGATTCGTTATGAGTGTACACCAACCACTGTATGAGAGCGACGGCGTGCTAGTCTTAGTCCTAGATTCGGCCGCAGTTGAGAAAAGGCATAACGTGCGTGTCCTGTTACAAAAAAGTAGGCGAGCATCCAATCTCACACCAACAAACTCACCTCATAACACCGGCAACACTTGTCAGACATACTATCACAGATCATTGGCTATATTAACCTTGATAGTCACATACTCGATGGAGGAAATCATGTGGAGGAAATCATGTGGAGGAAATCTTTCTTGTATTAATTCGACGTGCAATGGTAAGGCTTCGGATAATGACGGAGGAATTTTGATTGAATTCTCTAAATAGGTTACAGAAATGATGTCTTTTTTTTTTAATCTACTCAATTCAGGTCACCCAGAGCATTGGGCAAGTGGTTTATGTACCTCAATTCACAAACAATGTTCAAGCGATACACCACAAACTTCTTGTCTTTGGTAAATTGTTTGTGTCCATAGTTTGCAAACGTCTTCAAAGATGTTTTTAACTATATTATAGAGGCACTGACTGGTTTCGAAAAGAAATATCGAACAATCAATACTATTTTTGTTTTTTAAGCATAATTATCAAGTATTTATCCTACCCACGGGTCCATTTATATTGTGCGTTAATTGATTGTGAAAAAGCTTTTGAAAGGGTACATTATTATATTCTTATATACAAACTAGCTTAAAGGTCGGTGTGCATGGCCAAGTTATTGAAATTCTTAAGGACATTTCAGCTCTGTTAAAGCAAGCGTCAAAACGACTCTGGTTATGATTAGATTTTTGTCCTGCGATCTGGATTTGCAACAAGGATCCCTAATTTCTCCATTATTGTTCCGTTTTCATGTTAGTGATTTGCTTTAGTGATGTAATGTTTTTCTAAGCTTCACGTTGGGTGACTGCGTTGGACAATTTAGCTTCGATTTATTTCAACAATTGCTTCAACTGGTGAATTCCTTGACGCGAGCGGTATTCACAAATACGAACCACGAACAAGATAGTGCCATGGGATCTTTTTATCTGGGATCATCGTTGTAAACCATTTAAGGCAACAATTAACATTTTATTTAACGTATATGCGTGAACATTCCATATTAATCTCCATTACACCTTGGAGACATTCATAACACAGACATCACGTCATCACATATATACAGATACTATTATAGTATTTGTATAGCCTTCTTAAATAGTCGCACTAAACCGTAAATAATATAGTAAATATAGTGTGTTGACACTGACGTGAATAAATTAACACGCTGACGCAAAAGTTATCACTGATATTTGTAACTATTGCAGCCATCACTGCCTTCATATCGAACACCACCAGCGCCAACAACAACTAACAAATATAATATAGACAAATATCAAATAACTGTGGATGTGCCTTCTTATTCTGTATTTACATTGCATTTTATTTTGTATTGTATTTGTTTGCGATTTTGAATAATCGTGAGCCGTTTCCTATTTACCGCAACAAGTACACATAACACTTTTTGATCGGCATTTTCAAAACCGATCACAACTAATACATATAATGCGTGCATTGGAATTCCATTCAATAGTATTCTCGGGCAGACATCCGGGCATTTTCACCGCATGGCAACCATCACGGTGAAAACAAAGGCCGAAAACTCTCAGAAAACGGTACTTAACAAGATTACCCCCGCGTAACGCATATAAATTTGATTGTTCAGGATTACTTCAAAGTTGAGTTCCTGTTGTTTTCTCGAATTTTCACCAGCTCTTCGCTCGGCGTTCCGCGTTCCTCAGCAGCGCGCGCAGAGCCCGTAGAAATACGTGGTACAGTGGTGCGCGTCTTAGCAACGTGGAACATCTTGTGACGTAGCTCCGCCCCCGAGGATGTAAAGAGTGGTATGTTGACTGATATTTATTCAGGCCGAGGCGATAGTGCGAATCTGCAAAATGGTTTAGTTGGATTGCTTGACAATGTGGCCTGTCACAGGTTAATACAATTTCGCACTGAACCTCACGTGTATTTCTTGGTAGTGGCGTTTTTTATGTCATCGATACGATGTCGTCCTCTTAATGTTGACGGATGGTCTTTTAAGAATGGACTTTTTTGGTACATGTGTAACAAAGTGTTGTGTACTGTCGGTACCCCGACTGAAACACTTGTACAACCCTTGCTTGCGAGCGAGAGTGCCTAAGAATAACTATGACGTCATTGTCTGGACGTACTTTTTCGTGTATTGCATTTTACTATAGACAGTATCGTTTCTCTGCTTGTAATACTCATTTTTTAATATCTTTCACATTTGATTGTGTTTTATTTGAAATCTGTCAGCTGTGCTTTGGGAGAGGCTTTGCCTTTCCCGTGTGACGGCTAACGTTATTGAGTAGTGCAGAGAAGGAAAGTGGGACAGGCTCGAGATTGTTGCATGGCTCTGAACGATGCTTGGGAAGTTGTGGTGAAATTGCTTTGAATCGCCAGCCGCTGACAGAACAGTTCTAATACGTGCCGGTAAAGACACGGGGACTGCTTTCAGAGAATTTTGGGTCTTTGATGGTGATGAACTGACTGCGATAGCCACGAATTTCCAGTTGAGGTGAGCGTTTTGAATTTGAAACCCATGAGGTCTATGCCACTTTAAAATCCCCTTTCGATCGATCATTCAACAAAAACTTCTACAATTTATAACACACATAATGCAAAGTACATATATTCATTCACAATTCAGATTAAGAATGCAAAATGTTATTGTTCGGGTGTATTAGAAGACTGAAATTAGTTTTCTGTCACTATTAAAATGAGAACGTTTTATGTTTGAACTTATCACCATGGCTGAGGACAAGCAGAGACACATAGCGAATTTCACATTTTGCTTTGTTTTTGCAGTACTACCATGCGTGACGTCATTCGACCTCGTTTACGATGTAAACAATATGGCAGCGCCCATGTAACGCGCCTGTCACCCTGATAATATCGTTCGATCGTGAATATTGCATTGAAAACATTGTGTACTGATACACGACGCAATCTGCATACTGATTCGCTGTATGTGAAAAGTTTCCTGCATGTAAACAGTGATCGTGACATTCATCTTGTTTTGATTGACCGGTAATAGACCAGTACACTGTAGCTGTGACCACAGTCACTTGTGGCTGAAATCAATAAATACTATTTTTTTTTAAAGTCACCCGCTATAACGCATATAAATAAACAAGTTATGAAACATGGTACCTAGCGAAATCGACACCATGTCGGTTTAATAACACACATAGATTTCTTACCTTAAAATGCGAAACCAAAAGTTCAGAGGGGATCGGGTGTTACGTTAATAACCATTGTTCATAATCGCTAATTTGGTTTTTTATTCAAAACTGCACAAATCCCGCGTTTTCTGATGATATCCTACGATTTCATGAACGAAAATGGCCTGTGACTGTGGCTGTGACCGACCAAGGACAATCAGTTCTTGCATCGCCTGTTGTGAACACGCACGTCGTGGACAGTTATTGACAGTGTATTGTTGGTTTGATATCATGTTTAGCTGTGTTATGATATAAACAGCATTTACTGAGAAATAGTTATTGCCAGTTATAGATATTATTGCTAGTTAAGAAAAATATCAAAGGAGAGTATACCTGCAGTATATTTGTTAAAGCGTGGTTGGAGGTTGCTTTGATTTATCTCCTGACTGTGTTGCCATGGTAACAGACCGCATATTTGAAGTTTAATTTGCATTGTTTGTCGTACCACCGGTAGTAGGGTTGTTTTGGTACACCCTCAGCTTTAGTTGCATATACATTTTTCAATTAGTAATAAATACCTTCATTGGGGCCATATCCCAACAAACGTTTTGTATGCGACGGTCACCTGGGTAACTCAGGTCAAGTGTGTGACCCTTTAAGTGCTCCCTCTAGTGTTATAATTCGAGTAAAGCATAAAGTGTATTTTGACTAATCTGTCATTCGTTATTAAACCTGTTGATTGATACATGCCACTTGTTTTCACTGTGTTGTATGCCTTGCATGGTACCGAAGTCATCTGCGACGGTATACCTGTTAGCCCTAGGATTATTATTTCATTCTCGTCCCATTTATAGTCCCTTTTAGCCGGTACAGGGAAGTAAGAAGTGTACACATGTTAATCAAAATGAACGTTTTATAGAATCTATAAGATTATCTAATTAATCTATGAAAAAAGAACACAAATGGGACATGCTTAAAGACAATGTCCAGCACTTTAATACCACGAACAAACAAACATGTCACACACATTGAGCTCCATGCAACACACATCCCTCCAAAATAACATAATGAACCAATCAACACCGCTATGTACACATGCAGTAGTGGGGAAATATATTCACGTGTATTCTACATTAGCAAATATTCGCACTATATCGTTCCTAATACAGAAAATAGCTAAAAAAAATAAAATGAAGCCCAGCATTATTGATATTCTCTATTTAACTGTTTACAAACTCCAAAATGCCGAGTGTCTATGCCACTTTAAAATCCCCTTTTCGATCCATCATTCAATATAAACTTCTACAGTTTATAACACACATAATGCAAAGTACATATATTAAAATATATATATTAAAATGAGAACGTTTTATGTTTGAACTTATCACCATGGCTGGGGACAAGCAGAGGCACATAGCGAATTTCACATTTTGCTTTGTTTTTGCAGTAACTAGCTGTTTTATGTGATATTGTCGCCTACTACATATCCATAATTGTACAATTGTTTGTTTCTTCAGTCATGGAGATGTTTGAGTAACTATAAATCAAATCACTTGGTAGAACTTCCTTATGTTGTACCACAGTCGGAAAAAAACTCCTAGTAAGCACTACTAAGGAATTTGTAACTTTGACTGGGTTAGATTACGCTAATCTGCTTTGTATTTCATTACTTCAAAAAATTGTCGTGTCTATGTAAAATGCTATGCATTGAATAATTCATGAGCGAATATCAAAACGTACGATACTTCGTTTGTATTTATGTAAAGTAACGTATGTTCAGCTCTGTGCCTTTTTCGTGGTACAAGTCTGCAACCCCTAATAACAAACTGGGACAATCATTGACGTTTATAGTGAATGGAAACATGTATGCTGCTTTCGAGTTAAAGTATAGCTTCTGTCCCTTATATTCAACAGTTCAGATATATTGGATACGTTAATCACAGCTATTGTACACTGAATTACGCATAGGTAATATAGTGTGCTGTACATGTACCCGAACACTTACAAACATTTATATAAATATATATAAAACCCGATCACACATAAAAAGATGGGGAGTTGCCGCCACTACATGCGATGGCGAGACGACAACAGATAACGTACTCTGACCTCAGTGATATGTCAATATACACAGTGACATTTTATCGATTTGGCCGGTTCAGGCATACCAACATGTGCATATGCCAAGTTTCATGCTTCTGGTTATCAAAAGTCAGCAAAAGTATTATACCTATATTAATTAATATATATATATTAATTAAATTTTCTCTGAGACAAATGAAAACTAATTTTAAATACATTTGTTGCCAGATACAGGGAATAAGCTCTTAAATATCCTATTCTAGTGACACGCCCTTTCCTGGTTAGTTTTTGAAAATTAATCACAAATATTTTAGCATGCCAAATTAGACACATCAGTCTGTATCAACATTAGTACAACATTGACAATAATTAATCGGTAATGTTAGGACCAGACATGGGCCACGTAATAATAAACATGAATACAAATGCTCTACATATAGAGAAAGACACACATGTCCCCCTTTCGAAATCAAACCTTAAACTAATGTTACAATCACATTATAGTTACGTCAATTGCCAGTCGAATAATATAAAGGAATCCGAATTGTCATAATGAGTTCAAGATCTATTATTGGTGAAGATGGTGAATGTTGTTTGTGTACGGTTTTTGGCAACATAACCTTTTTTCTGATTGCTGAAGTACGTAAAATAAGTGATTGCGAGCGTGCATTCTGGCTAAAATCTACTCGTGTTGTTAGAAGGTCAATGTACTAGGTTATTTTTATAGTCGGGCGGCTGTTTTCTGATATAGTATACCTTTAATAATTCCATGTCCCTCTCCTCTAACTATTTCAGAAATTAATGTAAGGGAAACACACTAATCTAAACAACTTTTTGTAGATACCTTTCGTACCATGAAACGACCTAGTCGCCTGAAACTCTCAGCGAAGATTGTCGAAAATACGAAAGATCAACCAGATTGATATGCGTACTAGTTGATGCAGCAGAGATAAGCAAATGCAACATGAAATATCCAATACAAATATTGGAAACTGCGAGGACAAATATCTTGCCAAAGAGGTACGTGATACTTGTATACTGTTCTCAGACCGAATTATTGCTGGAATTCCGGATTCCAGTGAAAAGGGTTTGCCTTTATATCGTGATCACCCAGGCAACTTTCAACTGTAAAATTGTGTTGATCAATTGATCATCAAAAACGACACAATGTTCTTTATTTCAGTTGGAATAATCATAAACGATGAAATGAAATCTTTAATCAACGAATGCCAATATGGAGACAAGACGTTCTGAACTTTATCAACTTGTGATTCTATGCATGTTGTCTGGGTGAAACAGTTACAACCACACTAAACGGAGAACTATGTGTAAATATATCTTCAGTGAATATATGATTGATCTGATTTTGTATGTAATTTACATAACAAATGTCATGCTAATCTCAATGGAACAATACCCATTTAATTATGATATATTGACATTTCACATAATTGTTGTAATAATTCATCTGGTCAATTTGACCGTGCACTTTCCTACAACACCGGCATTCACATAGAAAGTTACATTTAACCCACAACAAACTGTATATGGATTACTATAATTTCAAGACAACTTATATATTTAATAGCTGAATATCTAGATGAAAAAAGTCCATGTTCCTGAAACTCGTTCATTGGGGCACACAAACAAACATTTGCCAAACATTCTAGTTACCTCTAGCGAGCGTCTCATACACGCCCCGAAAGCACTAGCCATTTCGTAGTTATATAGATGGACCAGTTTGGTGTTCTGATATCGCGTAGTATCAGACACTCCAATTGACGTCACCAATTGTCATTGGTTGGTATCCAATCACATATGTGACTTGCAGTACATCTCACTGCTGTGTCATTGATTTCGCGAAACCCCCGCAGATAGATAGATAAATGAATAAATAAAAATATTTATTTATTTATTTATTTATTTATTTATTTATTTATTTATTTATTTATTTATTTCGCAGCTTTTATCATTGATTGTCGAAGATATATAATAATACAACTGTATTTTAACACATTTGAAGCGAACATTGGTTTTAAACGTTCGACATGTATTGCAAAGTCTCTCGTAAACATAACTGGTTAACAGCGGGGTTGGTGTGATATTTGTGATAATGCACTCTAATCGACAGAGACACATTCCGATAAAAAAAAACACTAAGATACATCACAAAAAGAGGTAAATGAAATCTCTAAATAGACAGATAAACTAGATATACACGTGTCGTCATTCATAAAAGGTAGAATAGGAGTGAGATTTTAATGACAGTTAATAGGGAATCTGAAATTATAGTACTAATTAGCTCACAGCGCATGAGGATTTTGAATTGTGACAATCTTTTGAATCTTATATAAGGTATTTCAGATTCTCAGTTGAATTTGATTCTTTATATTTGAAAACTAAAAGGAACATATATACTTTTTTTTACTGAAATAGCAATGAAGTGAGAATCTGCAATAGAACATGTGTTGACAACCGGATATTGAAACGAGATTCCTCACCAATAAATCAGCTTTCCTGACAATCACAATTGTAATGTACACTCTCTTCGCACGATGCCATACCATAAAAACAACATATTATTATTATTATTAATCCTTGATTTCAGGCCAAAAAAGTCCCATATTAAATACATAACAAACACGAACACTAATAAATACAACGTCTAAGATTAGTCCAAAATTTGGATAAGAAAAAAATATATAACATACAAACTGGCGGCAAATAATATTAATATTCAGCTGATACGAACACACAATTTTGTTTGATCTGTTAGGCAACATAGATATTGTTTATTGACGTAGCAAAGTTTTCACACGTATGAGTTAAATGTTATAAACTAAAAATGTATTACCAGTCTGAATGATGTCAATAACAAGCGAAGAGTTATAGTCAAACTTAGAATGGCACACCATGGTCTTGCAACCATTCATAGTACTTGGACACTCGTGTGTACACCCCGGGGTAACCCGGAAGGGCACATTCAAAACCCCAACTGGTTATCCCCGCTAAATGCCAACGACTAATACCAGTGTCCGTATCTGTGTGAATACAGACGAGTGGACCGCCAGAATCACCCTGTCAAAAACAACAACAAATGTTATATGTTTTAATAAAGAGTGCACTGTTTTATTGATAAAATATATGTAAACAAATCTTACCTGACAAGCATCGATTCCACCAGTGAGGTAACCAGCACATACCATGTTTTCAGTTACATAAGAACCATAACTGGTTATGCACGTGTCATTGGAAAGGATGGGAACCACTGCTTCCTGTAGAATATTGGACTGATCTCCAAAGACTGCGAGGAAGATGGTTATTTGATTATAATGTCGATGGTATTAACGATGACAAAAATATTTCCGACTATGTTCACAATGGCAAAAACGATATTGACATGGTGGAACCTTCTCGCGCAGTCAACATATCATAAACAATGATACATTTTCTATAGAGTAACTCGTGATTATTGGCTTAGAACGTTATAACGGAGTGAATGGAACACAATTTAACGAGCAAAAACATCTCTCGCGTCTATTTCGTTGAGAAGGAAATTCCAGCGATGTACATTAATGTGTTCGGTGTTGTCGTTAATTATAAAACCGAAGCACACGTTTTGGTACGTTTGGTTCTGCAGAATGAGCAATAAAACGTAATAAGAGTGTTAACGACACGAAATCGTCGAGCATCACAATTATAGACGCGATTGATGCGATTTACGTTTTCTGAAAGCTAGAATGTTTAAAGCGGTGACTAGTGTATTTTATTGTGGCGGAATAGTACACCAATAGCAGCACAATATGGTAGACTGAAAATAATGTTTTAAAGTAACGAGTCAACGAACCACGAATTTTGAGTCACATGAATCTTACTTATTGTGATCAATTTAGTAACGCACTGTGTTTGCCATATTGTAATGTATGTTTACCAACACATTTATCGCCAAATCCACATCGTTCACACTTACATTCTAAAGTTCCCCATCCAGTAATATAACAACAGCTGTCCTCATAGAAAGTGACGTCATCATCAAGGCAAGCATAGTTAATGAAATCAGTTGCACTGACATCTTGGTCGAGAATAATTAATGCGATATCATCGTCGAAACTGTGTGTCCCATTAAACTCACTATGTCGAATGATTTCTTGGACGCCAACCTCTATTGACTCGTCATCAGCAGGACTTGGTGGGTTGCCTCTTGTATATCTACCTAAACGAACAATCCAGGCATCTGGGCTATATACGTTATGAAAATAAAAAGTACATTAACAGGTAAATGTGTTACATGCAAATCAATAAATTATTGTTGAGATTAAGTTTGTTTGAGAGGTAAGGAGATCATTTAACACATCTTGCGAATTCGAATATGTCCTACCCAAGAAACTTACTTTATTGGTGAGTCAAAAAAGCAATGAGCTGCTGATACAACGTGTCTTGGTCCAATTAGGGTTCCACCACATACCTCGTCACCTACTGGTATATAATACAGCTGTGCTTGCCAAGGCCATTCTCCAGGTTGTGCATCTTGTCCACCCACTATGCGAGATTCGCTGATTGTAACTCGGCTACCGCATCCGGAATCTAAGTATGAATGTCATTCATAAATATCAGTTTGTAACATGTACGCACAATATACAAAATCCTCCTTCCTTATACGGGTAGTGTGCAAACCATCCAGTTTTCGTTTGTTACGAATATAAAACAAAGTAAAAAGATATATTTCCTATTTCTTATTGGGCATGCATGAATGTTACGTAAACGTATATTCGTTAAAGACACCTACCAGCCTCACGTACATTGCATATATCTGATTCTGTAGAAAAAAAGAATTATTCGCATGATTATAACAAACCTTTAAAAGTGTTTTACTAACTAATTACACTTCAACGCATGAATAATGTTAATTTATAAGTGAAAGTGATTACACTTCAGACATACTGAACAATGCATCTTGACTTAAAACAGTCGCAGTAATCTATGTAGTATTGAAATTTCGATAATACAGCTATATATGTTACAATTTTTTGGGTGTGATCAGCTTTTTTTCAACAGTTGTTTACGTATCAGCAAATTATGCTTCATTACAAAGAATGTTCACACATGAGCCAATCAGAATGTGATCTTGCTAGCAGCTGTGTCACGTAGATCATAAACATCTTTTTTTATTCAAATGACAGCACACCTGGTAGATTACAATTGTCCTTCGAAAGTTATAAACATCCTTTGTTATGTAAATATCAAGCACATCTGGTAGATTCAAATTGTCCCTCAAGAGTGGTAAGCAAGTATAACCTGTCAATCACCTTAATGACAGTTATCACACGGCAATGCACACCGTTTCTTCCCATGATTCCATGCACACTTGTCTTATTTGCAGGGTTTGAGGTAATATGACAAAAACATAGAATAAAGGATGCTGACATTGCCCCCTTATCAAGGCTGAAAATGGCACATTTTCAGTCCAATAATCAGCATCAACTGCCAATAAATTAAGATTTTTCAAAATTTAAAGAAAACAAATATTGTAACAGTAATTCTAAGCATTCTCAATCCTGCCTAAATAGTCGACACCTATATTTCTTTACCTTTAATAGCTATAATGCGGTAGCTAAATGATTGCAAATATAGAGCCCATTGCATTAACCTACTGTTTACTTCTCATGCCTTGTTTAAAATAAATCAATGGCTGGTGATCAGTCTCCAAAATAATTTCTTTACCATATAAATATTGGTGAAATTTATGCAATGCCCAAATCACTGCCAAACACTCTTTCTCAATTTTCAAAATCAGGCAAGCTTAAAATTGGTTGCTTACTCAATACAACTTTTAAATGATTAAAGGCATGTTCCTGGGGTTTCTTCTAGACTACCTTTCATGGCTGACCTTTTCTGGTCAAATCACTGAAAGGAGCTGTTATTGTAGCAAAATTGAGTGCAAATTTTCGATAGTATCTAACCATACCTAAAAATGACCTTACTTGCTTTACTGTTTCAGGTCTGGCTGCATGCTGTATGGCTTCTATTTTAACTGGTAATAATTGCAAAATACCGTCACCTACCCGGTGACTAACAAAATTTAAATTAGTAAAACCAAAGAAACACTTTGAAGGTCTTGCATTTAATCCTGCCTTCCTTAAACAGTCAATTTAGTCAGGGGATTATTGAAAATAGAATTCCAATAGACCATTTTCATAAGTCGAGCGCCCTCAAACACTTCCTGTTTCAGAGAGAGGCCAGTAGGTATAGAAACTCCACTGTCTCCATAAACAGACACAGCAACTATCCAGGAAGTACTGTTTTAAAGGGAAGAAACACTGTGAATTTTGACTTTATTTCTATTTTGACCCAGTGTCAAGTTGAAAGTTGAAGTCTACACCATGTGTATAAGGTTTTCATGATTGGTTTGTGTGTTTTTGTTGCAAAAATTCATATGAAAAAAACAGACATTCAGACTATCATTGAGACTACAGCATATAACAAATGGTATCATAACATATGTATAAAAAAAAAATTTTTACAATATTATGACTGGATATTTATTCGAAAATATTTAACAGGGTCACAATCCTACTAATTATCGATACTTATCAGTGACGGTAACTGCAAATTCATGTCCGCCGATGCACTTAGATGTCATATCTAATTACCATAACTCAGCATATAATTAACATATGTTTTCTTTTTTTGTTTGTTATATTTGGCACTCAGATTTGGTCATGGAATACAAAGGTCATCTCTTTATTCATATGACCATTATTGTGAGGTGTATTCAGCAACAGAGTCAGTTGATATTAAGGGAAAACAGCATAGTGTACGCAGAATATTTTATTTGATTAAGATCTGAATGCATTCTATCAGTATAACACCTACCTTCATCCACGCAGCAAACACGCCCATTTCTGTCGTTACAGTCCTTCATGCAAAATGGATTAGATGACAGGGTTTCTCCCTTATTGCATTTATGAGCACGACAATGACCATTACACTCATCTTCACATTTCCGCTCATCTACATCTGTCAGAAAAATGAAAGTATTTATTCGTGAAATAAGACAAACAATAACACATTTACGTGAGAAAATGATTTTTCCGTTCCTTTATTTCTGTCAGTCACAACTAATTTATTTTCTGTTCAAATTGAAGTTATACCAGAAACGTATATAATATTTCTAAAACTAATACATTAGATGGAAGCACCCCGATAAATGTGCCTACGATAACCTAATATCTGGCTTTTTTTGTAAATTATTTTTTTTGCTGGGAAACTTACTAGGTACACAACACAGACGATGATTGTGATTATCGCACTCTATGACACAGTCAGGATTAGTTGACTCCTGTTCATTCCTATTGCAATGCTTTGCACGGCAGCGTCCATTACATTCGGTTCTACACTCATTATAGCCTATTAAAGAAGAATGACAGTCGATTGTGTGTATAACAAGAAAAGTAAGAGAAGTTCACCAGGATGTAATATACATAAGATTGAGGGTAAAATATATATGTGAATGTCCATCTATAGTAATTTTTTGGAATAAAATATGTGCATAATTAATGAGGCCGTTTATCAAAAATCTCTTTATCCATGTGCACATAACAACCAACAAGAGGTCGTACTGTTTATGATGTGTCACGGGCTAAGGGCAATTCCAAATTGTCTAACAGTATGGTACATATTTGAAATTATCAGTTAACTGCCAAAATTGTCATTATCAACCAAGTTTCTTTCAGTATTTGTTACAGCAAGTCTCAGAAGTATTGGGGCAGCCAATTTGCAAACTTGCTAGCGAATTGGCTAACTGCTTGGGTTTTGACTAAACGATTGGCTTTCGCATCTCGCTGGCGCCGACTTGTGATCGCGTCCACTCTGGGCGAGTCTATATTGCAGTAGGGGACATAGAATGCTTTTTACGCAGCCTGGTACATGTCTGGATTCCCCTGAGTAATGAGCCCCCGGTTTGAGCCTGGAAATAACCACAGTCAGCTGGCGTACAAGTGATAATATGATAAATGCGATTATTTCACCGATATTATATGGGGGTAGCCATCTTGAACACTGCTTGAAACTACAAAATGTAAATAGTCAAGTTGAGAAACATTTTCCTACAAATCAGGGAGAAAATAACAAACTTTCACATACAAAAGATTCGTTGGGGTAAAATTAAGCCGACCGCTAAAAAAGCCATTCGTCATTTTTACGTGAATACGAAAGAAATAGAACACTTTCCCTAGTATATTTGAAAGCGAAATCGCCACCCAACTGTAAAACCGTCGCCGATTAGCTCCTCAGGTATGACGATCGTCCCCTACTGTTATATAGATTCGCCGTAAGTGGGCGTGATCACAAGACGGCGCCAGCGAGATTCGAAAGCCAACTGTTTAGCCAAAACCCAAGCAGTTAACCAATTCGCTAGCAAGTTTGCAAATTGGCTGCCCAAATACTTCTGAGACTTGCTGTAACGCATGCTGAATGCTGACTGCCATCACGAATTCTGAAGCTTACTTCTAATACACTCAGTCTGTTACATATACCGACTTATGGTGAATATAGTGTACAAAATGTGTGTGTTTTATTTTAGACAGGTAGGTAGATCATAACTTCATTATCAACCTACTACTACTACAAATAAAAATAATAAAAATAATTGTATGCAAACAAAATGCCACTGTGTGTGACTCACTTCCATATGTTCTCTATTGCAGGCAAACGACCTATGTACGCTGATGAGGTTTTGAATATTTGTTCTAAAAAATAATATGCTTATTAAATATGTTCATGTTCTATCATATTATGTGGTAATTGAGTCACTCGACATATCCAGTTAATATTTCAGTATAGTCCGTGTAGTGTATCTAATTAAAACGTTGTTCGTTGCCAAACTATGTGACGTGTATTGCTGCTCTGTCGTATATTACATAACACTAGCGAGATACGCATGTGACAGAGAACACTCTGGTGTAAACTGTTTTGGGGTATTATGAGTGGAGTTTATAATTATAATAATTATGTTTAGTCTTAACTGTACGTGTATGTAGTATGAGAAACGAAAATATGTCGTACAATATGTTGCACTAACCTTCAACATTTATAATCAACTGTAAGAAACATAAAATCTGATATTATATTAGATTATATTAGATTAGATTTGATTACCAGTCGCACGCAAACGAACACACACCCACACCTACACAACCACACTTTTGCTCAAAACGTCTAGCTATTTCGAACAACTATTATCAAATATTGTCTACCATATATCACACACATGATACGTCACATACTGGGCTTTAGAATGTGCTATTACAATGTATTATATCTAATCGTAAACTCCCGTTTCATAACAAATTGAAAAACGATTCATAATATATAGATAATACTTACATACGCCAACGCCACCACTATTAACCGAAAATAACTTAAATGCATCTTGAATACTGCAATGTACACACGATGACAGTCGACTATTGTTTGTGAAACTGGATTACATTAGATGTTATATGTTAATTTCATCGGGTAGATCAAGGAAAAGTTGCGGTGTAACAAACAATATATACCATATTTACCATTGCCATCAAAGAGATACGGTCATTTGAATAGCAAATGTTCTTAATCCGATTCCCTGATTGATGCCAGTATTTATTTTTTTAGTCTGGTTGAAATGGCACAGAGCGATTAAAATTAACATTCCCAACACACATTGTTTACCGTATGCTTATCAGTAGAACTATACTAATGCGATTAGACAGGTATTGCTGCGACTTTGGTATATATCTAGACCTTATGTTCATACCTAGGACAGTTTTTTTGTTATATTAGTAATCAAATTTAATGCAATACAATTATTGTTTTGTTATCTTCAAGCTAATTTTTCTTGCTAATTTGTTTAAAAACTGTAATTAGTGATCATCTCGAAGTGTTAATCCAGGTTTTAATGTCACGCTAAGGCGATGTACATCGTAGAATTAGTTACAATGCAGCTGTGGAGGGGGGGGGGGGGGCTAAAAGTATTACAGTCGATGTGTCTTCGATTTTCATTGGAGAGTTGTAATACCCTTTCAGCCGAATGTCAATGTTTTTTATGACTTTGTATTCAATCAGTGTTATATTTAAATTAATTGTAAAATGCAAAATATGTTACTGTGTATGGTCTCACTACACATCACCCCTGATGAAAATGGTTGTTTCCAGAAGCCCCGGATGTTGGAATGGAAAATGCCATCGTCAAAAGAAACAGCAATAAAAACGTTTCATGGGTTGTTCAATGAAACAATGTTCGAAGAAAAATTGATGGGCGATATCAGTCAATTTATTTACTGCCTGCTGTACAAACAAACATCTGAAATTACATAATGAATTGAAATTTAACATGACGTTATTTTTTGGAATGGTGGATATGGTATCACTCACTCATGCCCAAATGCCAACTTGGCATGTTTGGCAGCAACATGGATTTGCCACTCCTATCTGTACGCAGTTCTGGAACAGCCTTAGTTTGGTCTTGGTGCTGCACTGGGATAACTTCTACACATTGTTCAGCATTAAGCATTCAGAACACGATATACATTTGTATATAACATATGGCGTTGAATGACCATATATTCCAATTTCTTTGACGAAACTCGTATGTGATTCGATATCATAGATCACTTTATATAGTACCTATCTTCTACATACTCTCGCTCGCTTCCGGTTTTTGATCGTTACTTTTTGCTAGCCATTTGAACCACTTATTGAAATCGGCCGAATAATTTTCTTTTATTTCCGATCTACCCCTTTTGTAACAGTGTCACTGAGGCTTGTCTAAATTGCGTTCAAAATTCAGAACTCTAACAATGTGATCTTTCTCTCTTTGCTGCTTTATCACTAGTTTTGGGAGGCATGTTGAACGTATGACGATGATGAAGTTCAAAGTGACAGTCATTGGCGTTGATTCACTATTTATAGCGAACAATATGCTAATGAGGGATTCTAAACCAAGCGCGCCAAACCAAACGAACGCAAGAAAAAACGCATTTTTTTTAGTTTTTTTATAATTTAAAGTGTTCATTGCCATTGTTGAGGCGCTGACTGAATGCTATTCATCTCGATCCTCCATTCTGATTGGAAGTATATATTTGCAATCGGAATCCGGGTTTACATTAATTTTTAGTTGCAGCTTTCAGATTCCCAGAAACGTTTAACGGTCTGTTATAAGTTCAAATGCGTTCTGTTTTATGGATACAACAGTGAAGTGACATAGATGCCATCTGAGGTCTGTCCCTTTTGTATTATTGTATTTAACCACAATCTCATTATGTCATATCTGTGAATCAACATTTGATACTTTTAACTAACTTAAAAGTCCCAAACAATTCCAAACATTAATAAAATGAGCTCACAAAATGTGTATTTAAAAAGTATCAAACATAACGAATGTGTTTTTACCTTTTCACCACCAGACTTTCTTGCTCAAATTTGTCCGCACTTCTTCCATATTTTTTTCTGAAAACGAACCCTAATTTTTGAGCCAACAGACAAAATTTAAACCAAGTTTTGACTTATCAAATGTAGCTATTTTTGTCCGCGTTTTCTGTAGGACAGTGCAGACTTTAAACAGGTTTGTGATGAAAAAATGGAAACTTGTGGTGAAATGATTAAACCTACTTTAAACGCCATGTCACAATCCATCAACTACTGGGATAAATGATTTATAAACATATTTCAAATACATCAAATTTCCAAGACTTGATTAGATAAATTTAAAACGTAAATAAAATATCTTTCAAAGACATTAATTAAAATCGTGCAGTGTGCTTGCTCAGTGTGGGAAATGTCACCAACCAACAAACATGGGATAGATCCCACAATACATACATTCCACACTTGAATATGTGTGCCCTTGACAAAAATTGTAATTAGAAATTTCAAAATTGTAATTTCAAACACATAAATTTAAAATTTAAGTAGAAATCTTATTTCCGTGTCGTAATTGATTAATGTTCTAAACATATTTAAATACCCCAATATGATTGTTATATCGTCGCTTTTTTTAATTTTCGAAGCTGCATGACATTATCCTGGGGCCTAATGTAATTGTGTTTCCTAGACATTCGAACGCCGAAATGCGAACCATTTCACGCGAGGGACTTTAGTCCCAAGAGACTGTCCCCGTCTGCAGGTTTCTAGTTGATATGAATTCATAGTTGATGCTGACGTCACGAAATAAATTATATTAACATAATGTATCCAAATTATTCTAAATGACCCCCTGAATGCGTTGGTTGTTCACGTTATAAACACAATGAATACAGTCACTCCAACCAAAATAGAAAAGAAAACTATTAAATCGCCTAGAACCAAGGAAACAACGTGTATTGTTTCTGGCAGTCAAACAGATCAACAGAACTACGACATGCGCAGAAATCGAATTTGTTGTGGCAGAGACGATCGATCTACATCTTGTCAGTTTGTATGCGTGCAGAAAATGTGCACTGAGAGGGTCGACTCTGCATAAAAACATGGATGAGTTCAAGAATACATTTTAACAAACTAAACGAAAGTTATTGGAAAGGTCGCAGGCATTTTCCTCTAGGAGAATTGCAACTGAAAGTGAGGGATCCCTGAGTTCATTTTGACAAGACGAATGTCAACACGGCACGCTGATGAATACATATCTTCCTTCTGCGTAGTTTGCGATAGTGTCTCGCTGGTATTCTTTGCAAGAAATATCACGGTAGTCTAAACGTTCCAGAACTTTTATAATGCATTCGTCAAGATTTGTTTGTGTCATGATATCAAAAAAACTGCTGTGGAAAGTGTCGCGATTGCGTATAGTACAGTCAAAACAAACTTTGCGTGAGTCCCTGACCCTTTTCATGATGGGCCACAATAGAATGATAGACATCTGCGCATTTGCATATGAAAGTACCCGGATCTGGTAGGAAATCTCACCAGTGAAGCCTGCACGCCGCCATTGTTTTAATCTGTGATGACGCCAGACGTTCAAATTTATGATACAGCAACGCTGATTGGTGGCGCCAGCTACTTGGCGCGCCCAATCAAATGACTCAATTTAACTGCAGTGAAATACAGCTTTTCCTAACGCGATCACGCACGGGTTCGTAGGCCGGTTATGAATGGCCGGCTTTAGCGAAACCGTGCGATTCGGACGATGAACAATACGTGGCACTACGATTACGGCAAGCCTTTGCACACTGAATCATGTTTACACGTACTTCACGTACGTTGTGTTGTGTTGTGTCACAAACAAGTCCGACTCAACTCCTACAAGCACTGGTCGCAGAACCTACAAACCATTTGCTGTGCAGTGTTCAGGTAATGATAAGCCTGTCCTTCACTCTCTATTCACCACGGCGTCCATGTTGCGTCCTGTCCTTCCCGCCAAGTTGTCCCCAAAAAAGTTCTTCGTCTCTCCCGCTAAGTTATGACATTGGCGTCATTGACTGCACGCGACTCACCTCATTCACAATGACCGATTCTAATGCACTGTTTCCTGCCAGGTTCGCAATGTTCACATGACAATGAGTAAATGTTCAAAACTAAGCGGCCGATGATGGTCGAGACCATTCATGAAGACGGGGGTGTCGCTATAACACAAGGTTTAGCACAGCATACAAACTACCAAAATGTGGCAACAACATGCACAATCTAACAACAAGGGGCAGGAAGGGACTGTTGCCCCAAAGTTTACAAGGGAAAACTATGAATGCGACATGTGCAATGGTCGGTGACTCTTTGATGTATATAATTAGATTTTATATACAGCAACTAAGCACGCTTACCACATATCAACTTTACAACAATGAACGTTGGTAGCTAAAGTTTGTTATATATTTAATTGTACATGTGCGAATGATCAATACAAAAACAAAATCACCTACAAACATTAATTCTGAAGAATGTCTGTGTTTCAAATTAATATTCATGACACATACTAATTATCATATGTTTATTTAAAAATTATTTCTTTGTAGGCCTGCAGATTGGGCCAGCATTTAGAGGTGGAGTGGCAAGTGGAGTACTACCAGCTAATTTTGATTTGTTTTTTTTATTAAAGTATGGGTACAGACTACCTCAAAAACAAAAATTAGTAAAAGTCCCTCCATGGCAACATTATCAGATGACGTCATCAAAATGGCCGCCATACTAATTATCCTAGTTTTCAGGTTACGCTGTACAATATCAATTAATTTTAATTTTTTGACAGAAAAACTTTTTTTGTTTATCCCAAACACATATTATCAAGACTGTAAAAAACTGACCATGGTCAGTGACGTCAGCAAAGCAGTTTTCAGCAAATGATGTCACCGACGCCATTTTGATCCCATAACTCTGGTAAATTCTAGGGAATATGGAGTGATATGGGAGTAGAAACAACCGTCATTAGAGACAGTAAAGGTGACAGTGGTATAACTGGATTGATGAGAAGAGGTTCAGCAGTTCTACGATGGACAACTATGTGACATATATTGGGTCATTATGCTGAGTCAATGCATCTTCGTAGAGTGGGTTAAGACTGACCAAGTCTAGCAGTCATGAGCAAGCAATGCCCACAATGATGAAAGGAGATGAGGTTGACACACAGCAGATAGTGAAGTACATAGAAGATAACATGGCAGACCCATTTGATGCCAATTCACATCCACTACTACATAGGCAGTGGTCTGGTTGCAACACTTGACATCAGCAATTCACTTCTTAATGCAATAGTTAAAGGCTCGACTTCTCATCTTACAATACATTCTGAGAACCCCAAATCATTCTATGACACAATTACCAAGTCAGGTTTAAAGACATTCAAGGACATGACGAAAACATCAAAGGTAAATATTTCTGGAAAAACCAAGTGAATAGCAGTTTCACCTGAGTCGATTTACCAAAGAGCTCTAACATTAGCACAAGTGCGCGCAGAAGTGAATCTGGCTACAGTACTCGGTTACCCTGTTACAGCAGCACTCTTTTCAAAGAAGATGGCAGTAGACGAATGACTACAAAAACTGACTTTCTTCATGCCCTGAAAGACTGTGTCAAAGAGTCTGTGTCAGAACCTTCTGAAAATGACAGTGTTGGAGAAGCATGAGAGAAGCATGTCCTAAAAAGATAGTAAGGCTCTTTGAAAAGTCAAAATAGGTTCACTTTATATTCGACCGACATGATGATAAACATTCTCCAAAGTGTGAGGAATAATCACATCGACAGGGTGCAGGAAGCACCCACAAATATCTGTTGCTGGCAAGAGGCCAATACCAGACTGGAAGAACTTTATAGGTGTATTATGAAACAAAGAAGAATTGACAGCTTATCTTTCAGTATATCTTGAAGAAAATGTAGCAAAACATACCATAATACTTAGCAACTCTAGTCACAAGTTATTCCTTGCAGGAGGATATTCATGTGCCCTCAGTACAAAATGTATTACAGCCAATGGTATTCAAGAAGTAAGTGAGTTGTTATCAACTGAGATTGAAGCTGACACTCGCATGCTTCTACATGCAATGGACTTTGATAGGAGGATCAGTTCCAATAGCCTCAGTGGAAGACTGGTTGTGCAATCACCAGACACTGGTGTAATGGTGCTCCTAATTCACTACATGCCACAGATGCAGGCTGTTAGAACTAGAACTCTAGATCTGTGGCGCATGATTCCAATTCACAAGATAGCAGACAAAATCGGGTCACTTGCCTGTTCAGTAATGCATGCAGTTCATTCTTTAACTGGCTGCGATACAGTTTCCTCATTCTTTGGTATTGGAAAAAAGACAGTGATACAGAGAATGCTGAAACTTTCCAAAACAGAGTTAACTCATCTCCAGGCACTTAGTAAATGAGGACTCAGTGATGAGTGCTTCTATTTGTGTTTTCCCTCTATGATCCAAAGAACAAATATAGTAGGGATAATCAGTCATCTCTTAACAGACTCCGTGTTCGTCTAGTAGCAACACGTAGTGTATCTGTAGCAAAGCTTCCTCCATGCGAAGCTGCTTTCATTCAATATGTTAAACGTGCATCATGGCAGACAGAGACATAGACATCAGCACATCTGACAAAACCAATACTCCCTAAGCATGCTAGACATGGCTGGATTCTAGAGAATGATATCCTTGTTACCGTTTTCTATGAGAGACCTACAGCATTGGACAAACTAAAGGACTATTTCTGTGGCTACAGTGGAGCTACCAAATGCCGGAAAGAACGACTTTGTCTTTGCTATCAAGACGGACTTGCTTGTTCCAGGTGTGTAACTGTGGGGTGATGATCGGTGTGGCAACCCTAACGGCTCGAATGAAGCAGTATACAATACTTCAGATAATATATAATTGTAATATAATTGTATATTTCTGACCATCATAACATCTGTCTTATATTTATATTAAGTTATTTTTTCGAATATTTATTTAGGCAATAAATGAATACAAGGAAAACTGTCTACTCTGATTTATCTTCTGAAGAATCATTTAAACTAGAATATATATGTATAACATGACGTGCTGAATAAAAGATGCCCAATGCCTTTATATTTCAGAAAACAAAATGGTGGATAATCATGTGACTATATGCAAATTAGGTAGCAATTTTTGCACTAATTGTTCTAAGAGTGGGTCATATATATCGGTAGTTGGTCACATATATCGGTAGTGTGTTAGTTCAACAGACGTGTGTGTGTCAACAATGTAAATAACCTGCCAATCACTACTCAACGGAATGCAAACCAGCACAAAATGGCGGCAGTATTGATGACGTCATTTCAGTATGTTACCGTGGGAGGATTTTTAGTAATTTTGGTTTCAGGTGTCCTCAGAACCTATACATTACAAAAAAATAAAAATTAGCCGGTAGTACCTCCCTTGCCACTTCAACTATTTTTAGAGCAGATGTTGGTTATAATCTGCAGGCCTATTAAAGCTTAAAGATTATTTAAATACATATTATGGATAAAGTATATTATACGATTATCAGGTGTATGTGCAGCGTTTATGAATTAATTGTATCTAAAAGAAGCCATACCATACCATACCATATATATAACTTTAACTAATACTTGTAGTATCCAATAATGATGCAATATATTGCTCGTATCAATCATGGAAATGTTCAACACTATTTACTGAGTTCAACTTATTGAAACATAATTGAGATTTAAAGGGATGATCAACAAAAAATCTGGAACTGTTTCAGACGTGGTTCTATAGGGTTATGTGGAATCGTCAATGTGGTCGCGTGCAAAATATCAAGCAATGTAGTAGTGTCCACAATTAACAATGATGGATTTCGAATATAAATAAAGAGGTCTAGAAAACATACACATTGATCTGACACGTCGTATGTTTTAATTTGTAGGACTTTTTCTCATACAAATTCAGTGCTATACAATAAATCAAAGTTCAAATCAAAGTGTTTTTCGTTATAGGCAAATTAAAAATGTTGTTTGTGATGCAGTCTCAAGGCACACGAAATGTTTTTATTGCATTTGTTGTATATTATAATCATTATATTTAATGCAGTGACCAGTGACCCTGCTTTTATGTGTGCACAAAATGAAGTTACCCTCCCCAATCGCTTACATGAAACTCCTCCTAAAAACATTGCCCCTGTAATTTCTGTCCAGTTCCTTATAGGCAAATTAAAAATGTGGTTTGTGAGGCAGTCCCAAGGCACACGAAAGGTGCGAAGGATACTTGTAATATGCGTTTCCAGTGGCAACCACACTATAGCAGCATTTAGTCGATGCGAGCACAGTCATACGAGGAGACACGACAGCGAACTGTGAGAACCTTTCTAAACACAGCATCAGATACAAGTACCACTACAATTGTGGTTGTTCGACCCTCTCCAGGGTCACAGCCTTGTTGCACCGCAATCAGAGACAAAACATCTAGTAATTTAGCATTCGTAAATCCCGTGCGCCGGTGCAATGACCGAGCTGTCACAAATGACGCGCCATTGATACAGAGGTTCGTTGTGAATTATTCTAATTCACTGGCGAGACATTTACGCCACATAAAAGCAGGTATTATATTGTTAGTGATTTTGAAAAAACGTTCAATATTTGTTTGCAAACCAAATATGTGTTTAAAACGACGGATATCAGAGGCTTTTTGCTTCAGGTGACCTACAAACACATACAATTTGATTTGTTTCTTGCTGTCAACAAACTAAATCACTTTGATTAGGGAGATTCAAAATCAGTTCTTTTGCCACATTGTTGCTGATGCATGAACGGACGAGATATGAAAACCAAGTTCTAGTGACAAATGGGTATAGGCAAAGTACAAATTGGGAGAGAACAAATTACGCATGCCGATCGGATTCAGTGGGAATTACGTTATACCCTTCTTTTATTGACGCTTCTCCAAAACTAGGAAAAGGAGGGGACCTCTATCGAAGAAAAGGTAATTGTCAATTTTATGAGATGTGCAATCACGCAGATAGAAGAGAGGTGTAGGAGATCGAATCTGAGTGCAGTGCGATGGACACATCAACTCGCAACCATATAATCGTAATTAGAACGTTTTGCAAGGCCACGAGTTATGCACTGCCAACATCTTCAAAGACTTATTTAAACAACTTAGGACCGAAGGACCCAATAATTTTAACATAAAATAGCAATTTGCCTGGGAGATTTTGAGAAGTGATCGCATTAGTTTGTTTTAACCTTTTATTTTGGACAAGTGGTCGGGAAGGAATGCGAATTCCCTAATATAATGGGGGTAAATTACCTCATAACCCCTGCAACATTCAGACATATTATCACAGATCATTATCTATACTAACCTTGATAATGACATACTCGATGGTCAAGTTCATGTGGAGGAAATCTTTCGTTGCATTAATTTGATGGGTAATGGTAAGGCTCCGGAAAATGACGGAGGAATTCAGATTGAATTTACTAAATAGGTTACAGAAATGATGTTGTTGTTTTTTTAAATCTACACAATTCGTGTGACTTCCCCCCGAGGAATGGGCAAGTGCTTTATGAACCTCAATTCACACAAAAAATGTTCAAGAGATGCACCACAAACTATATAGACTAACTAACTTCTTGTATTCGGTAAATTGTTAGTGTCCACAGTTTGCAAACGTCTTCAAATATGGCTTTTTAAACTATAAAAGGCACTGACTGGTTTCAAAAAGAATATCGAACAATCAATAATATTTTTGTCTTTCAAGCATAATTAACAAGTACCCACGGGTCCATTTATATTGTGCGTTATTTGATTGTGAAAAAGCTTTTGAAAGGGTACATTATTATATACCGATATACAAACTAGCAAAGGTTGGTGTGCATGGCCAAGTTATTGAAATTATTAAGGACATTTCAGCTCTGTTAAAGCAAGCGTCAAAACGACTCTGGTTATGATTGGATTTTTGTCTTGCGATCTGGGTTTGCAACAATGATCCCTAATTTCTCCATTATTGTTCCGTTTCCATGTTAGTGATTTGCTTTAGTGAGGAAACTAGATGTTTTTTCTGGGATTCACGTTGGGTGACTGCGTTGGACAATTTAGCTTCGCTTTATTTCAACAATTGCTTCAACTGGTGAATTCCTTGACGCGAGCGGTATTCACAAATTACTTATCGAATGACAGATTGAATCCGGGATTGAATCGAATACGAACCACGAACAAGATGGTGTAATGGGATCCCTTTATCTGGGATCATCGTTGTAAACCATTTAAGGCAACAATTAACATTTTATTTAACGTATATGCGTAAACATTCCATATTAATCTCCATTACACCTTGGAGACATCCATTACACATCACGTCATCACAGATATGCAAATAATATTATATTATATGTATCGTCGTACTAAACAGTGAATAATATAGTAAATATAGTCACAAATGTGTTGACGTGAATAAATTAACTCGTCGACGCAAAAGTTATCTTATGAGTATAATGCGTACGACAATCGATCATTATAACCACTGATATTGCAGCCATCACTGCCTTCATATCGAACACCACCAGCGCCAACAATATCTACTAATATAATATAGACAAATATCAAATAACTGTGGATGTGCCTTCTTATTCTGTATTTACATTGCATTTTATTTTGTATTTGTTTTCGATTTTGAATAATCATGTGCCATTTCCTATTTACCGCAACACACAACACTTTTTAATTGGCATTTTCAAAAACAATCACACCTAATACATATAATGCGTGCATTGACATGCCATTCAATAAGGTGGTATGTTGACTGATATGTATTTAGGCCGAGGCGATATTGCGAATCTACATACTTAAATGGTTTAGTTGGATTGCTTGACAATTTGCCCTGTCACAGGTTAATACTATTTCGCACTGAAGTGCGATTTCTCGGTAACGGCGTTTTTTATGTCTACGGTACAGTGTCGTCCCTTTAATGTAGAATGGAGTTTTGTTGGCACATGTTAATCAAAATGAACGTTTTATAGAATCTATAAGATTATCTAACTAATCTATGAACATTTCAGAACCTTATCGTAAATGGAACATGTTTAAAACAATGTCCAGCATTATAATACCACGAACGAACAAATATGTCATTCACTGCAAAGTCAGCAAACTACACACATAGAGCTCTATGCAAAACACAATCCTCCATAAGTAAAATGAAGCAGAGCATTATTGATATTCTCTATTTTACTGTTTACAAACTCCAAAATGACGAGTTGCCATTAAGCCACTTTAAAATCGCATTCCATCGACCGTTCAACATAAACTTCCACAATTTATAACACACATAAAGCAAAGTGTATATATTCAATTTACAAAGTGTTTTTGTTTTGGTGTATTTGGACTGCACTTTAGTTTTCGGCGACTATTAAAATGAGAACTTTGTTTAGTTTGAGCTTAACACATGACCGAGGACAGGCAGATAGACAAATAATTTCACATTTTGCTCTGTTGTTGGAGTAACTCGCTGTTTTATGTAATATTTTCGCCTGCTACATGTCCATAAACATATAACCTTACCTATATATTGTATATACCTATATATATATATATATATATATATTGTTGAAAGACAGCTGATGAGAATGTTGGGAGGTTGTGGACTGACCGAGGGGCAGCAGTGAATAACTTGTTTGTTTGTTCATGGTATTTATAATGCTGGACATTACCTTTAAAACAGTGGTCAATTAACAACACATTGTTATGATGACTGAATTTGCATATTCCCATGTATTTTAAATAATTAATAAATCACAAAGTCAAGTATGAAATATTTTTACATGCTTACCAATTACCTACAATGTACTTGATGTCAAAACATTAGTTCCAGAAGATTTCAGGACCATTTAAAAAATAATGCAACTCCACTATTCATCTATTGATATGCAAATTAGGGCATATCTTTGTTTTAATTCGTACTTCAAAATTATCAATCAAATAAGCACAACTCCCCAGGCACTCATCGAACGGCGCCCTCTGAGGTCACATTGTGATAACCAAGCGAACATAGGACAGTATACGTCTGAATATAGTTTTGAAACTTGGCCCACATAATTAATAATATTTTTTACACTGACTTTTACAAGTCTATGTGACTAAATGAGAGTGAAAACATTGAGAGGATAATTGTGGTCGAAAAAATAATAATTTACCCGTCTTCGAGTACTCAATAAAACAGAGAACTTAAAAGGCATTACTAAGCAATGCTATTAAATGACCGAGTTCTACATTAGCACTACACTAATACTGTGCTAGGTGAGTAGATTAAATAAATAAATAGCGTAATTTATAACGAAATGTATTTCATTTCAACGCCAATGAATATGTTCTTAATTACCGATTAATATATTAATAATATTAAAGATCAAACATAATTTGCTAATTCTTTGTATTTTATTTGTCTTGAAATATTACTATGAATTTAGGAATTATTTCCTCCATCAGAACGAAAGAATTTTAAAGTCCTCATCGAAATGCTACATGAAACACAAGATTCGAAGTCGTAACTCGGCAAATGAGCCTAATCACTCTAAACTGACGCGCCCCCGGTTACGCCATGTCGAACTTTGTATAGTGTATAGTGAATGTGCTCTTAAAATAACAAGTTGTGATTTAATTCTGAATGGATAGGAAAAATATACAATTACATTCGAAGTAAATTTTGTATATTTATAAAGCACCATTTTAATATGGCAAGATGTGAGTTTGAAGGCCAAAGTGTTGGAAGAGGATTACCTGTTTTAGTGTTTTATTCACAATTGGGTCTTCTCACTGACATTTTCAGTTCAATCGAGGCAAACAAAACAATTTTGTTATTTACACTATAGGCTGATAATTGCAATATTTTGGATGTTAAAATAATGATCACAGCACCTGTACATTTCCAATGAATGCAACAAAAATATACCATGCACAATAAAAACAACTATGCACTCCTTTCATGTGTTTACCAATTTCTGAATTCGCATGGTTTTTCTTTCACCTCTTTGTGTAAATCCGGAAGCGCGTGACTAGTTATCTCAAATTGACTAATAATGTTAATGATTCACGCGATAATAATCAGATTAATCAGAACAAATAATGGGCCACTCATCAATGTTACAAATAAACACTAGGTATGGAGAAATATTTCACAACGCAACATGTATATACTGTAATAACTCCATTAAACTAATCAGTCATATAACAACGTATCCCCTATGTTTTACTAGTATAGTTATTACATATGGTTACACACACATGTAATCACTTTTTGGTTTGGTTTTGGAGAACTAGCCATTGTTTATCGATGGTATTTTTTAAAAAGATTTGCATAAAAAATCTAACTTGCTTTTTCACGATCTCTTGGAATTCATATCACTCAACTGTTTTAGAATAGGAAAAAGACCTTCCCAAATACGTCAGTAATTTATTTATTTATTCTACTTATTTTATTGTACTGTCGTTCCTGAACACTTGAAATGAGCAAAATCAGTGATGAGTTTGATGTATGGCTTTTGCAATGCACACTTGTACATCTAATTGTTATGTATGATAATGTACATAACGTTGTCATGCCAACACACTAAATAATCTGATGATCATTCGTAGTGACACCAAACCGGCAAATACAAAGTGTCAATATTGCGATATTGAATTATGAATAGTTTACATTGTATGCTTTTGTCAACAAAATTTATATAAAGACAGACCTTTCCGATGTAGACACATACATTGCCCATCTTCTCCATCGACCATCACATACGTCATTGATGACTGAAAAAGTATATATCATTATATTAAATGAAATAAAACCAAATATGAATGAATAATTGTAAACCGTAAGAATAATTGTAAACTTTGTAACCCGGCGTTGTCTTAGCTACGTAACTGTGGCATATTTTGTAAACCGGCACTATTTTAGCTACATAACTGTGGAATGTTTGTATACTAGCATTGTCTTAGCTACGTAACTGTGGCATATTTTGTAAACCAGCATTGTCTTAGCTACGTAACTGTGGCATATTTTGTAAACCGGCATTGTCTTAGCTACGTGACTGTGGCATATTTTGTAAACCGGCATTGTCTTAGCTACGTAACTGTGGCATATTTTGTAAACCAGCATTGTCTTAGCTACGTAACTGTGGCATATTTTGTAAACCGGCATTGTGTTAGCTACGTAACTGTGGCACATTTTGTAAACCGGCATTGTCTTAGCTACGTGAGTGTGGCATGTTTTGTAAAACAACATTGTTATGGCTATGTTTTGTAAACCAAAATTGTCTTAGCTACGTAACTGTGGTATGTATTGTAAACCAACATTGTCTTAGCTACGTAACTGTGGTATGTATTGTAAACCAACATTGTCTTAGCTACGTAACTGTGGTATGTATTGTAAACCAACATTGTCTTAGCTACGTAACTGTGGCATATTTTGTGAACCGGTATTGTCTTAGCTACGTAACCGTGATATGTTTGTAAACCAGCATTGTCTTATCTACGTAACTGTGGCATATTTTGTAAACCAGCATTGTCTTAGCTACGTAACTGTGGCATATTTTGTAAACCAACATTGTCTTAGCTATGTAACTGTGGCATATTTTGTAAACCAGCATTGTCTTAGCTACGTAACTGTGACATATTTTGTAAACCAGCATTGTCTTAGCTACGTAGCTGTGGCATATTTTGTAAACCAGCATTGTCTTAGCTACGTAACTGTGACATATTTTGTAAACCAGCATTGTCTTAGCTACGTAACTGTGGTATATTTTGTAAACCAGCATTGTCTTAGCTACGTAACTGTGGCATATTTTGTAAACCAGCATTGTCTTAGCTACGTAACTGTGGCATATTTTGTAAACCAGCATTGTCTTAGCTACGTAACTGTGGCATATTTTGTAAACCAGCATTGTCTTAGCTACGTAACTGTGGCATATTTTGTAAATCAGCATTGTCTTAACTACGTAACTGTGGCATATTTTGTAAACCAGCATTGTCTTAGCTACGTAACTGTGGCATGTTTGTAAACCAGCATTGTCTTAGCTACGTAACTGTGGCATATTTTGTAAACCAGCATTGTCTTAGCTACGTAACTGTGGCATATTTTGTAAACCAGCATTGTCTTAGCTACGAAACTGTGGCATATTTTGTAAACCAGCATTGTCTTAGCTACGTAACTGTGGCATGTTTGTAAACCAGCATTGTCTTAGCTACGTAACTGTGGCATGTTTGTAAACCGGCATTGTCTTAGCTACGTAACTGTGGCATATTTTGTAAACCAGCATTGTCTTAGCTACGTAACTGTGGCATATTTCGTAAACCAGCATTGTCTTAGCTACGTAACTGTGGCATATGTAGTGAACAGACATTGTCTTAGCTACGTGAGTGCGGCATGTTTTGTAAAACAACATTGTCTTAGCTGCGTAACTGTGGTATGTATTGTAAACCAACATTGTTTCAGCTACGTAACAGTGGCATATTTTGTAAACCAACATTGTCTTAGCTACGTAACTGTGGCATATTTTGCTCTGGGCAATTTTATCGCCTTTTTCGTTGTATATGTCCGCAACGGATATAAACCTTCTGTTTCTATCAGTCGAGAACACTACACGAGGACAGCTTCTCGTAGTGTTTCTAGTACATATTGACTCTCATTGTGGGACAAAAACACCACTCATGTTTGTATTCTTGTCTGTAAACAGTTTACATACGTTTATAACTGTCAATTTGACATTAAATATATGTTAATACATTACACTTTAATCAACATGTTGCGGTCAAAGGTTAAAAACACGCATGGCCATTTATATGATTAACAATTAATAATTAACAGAATAGCAAACTAGGGCAGTCATTGGCGTTTATAATGGACGAACGTGTGTGTGCTGCTTAAGGTATAGTTCCCCTCTCCTATATGCAACAATTCAGATATATTGGTTGCGTTAATCACGGCTTATTTACACTGATTTACACATAGATTAATGTAAGGTAATTTGCTGTACATACACTCTTGCCACATTACTGAACACCTACCAACATTTAACGGTTTCGTTTCTAACGAGATATTGGCAGCTGAGAAACAATTTGCGTTATTATCCTACTAGTATCAATGACCAAATATAAAACAAACATTCCATGTGTGCAAACCTGAGTAACTCATCGACGTTTATAGTGGGCGGAAGCATGTATGCTGCTTTCGAGTTAAGGTATAGCTTCCCTCTCCTATATTTAACAGTTCAGATATTGTACACTGATTTACGCATAGATCGCTGTATATATACTCTTGCATAATTACTGAATACTTATCAATATTTACCGGCCAACGGTTCAGGTTTTTTTTAATTAATATGCAGCCAGTGTCATGACCAACTAAATTCTATAATCCAAGAGTGCAAACCCGATTATACATGGGATGATAACTGATAACGTACTCTGACCTCATTGATATGTCAATATACACTGTGACCTGCGAGTTTCAATAACGTTTTATCACAGTCTAGGGACTGTGGTTTTATCAATTATTAATCTTTGACCTGCCAGGCATACTATGCCAAGTTATCACGCTTCTGTATATATTGATTAAAATGTTGCTAAACAAATCTAATATAGTTTTAATGCCAACATATTTTTGTAAAATACAAAGGAATATCCAGTTCTAATGCGATACGTTCTTTCCTGGTTATTTTTCTAAATTAATAACAAATATTTTAGAATGCTAAATTATCCAATTATACACAACTGTGTCATCATACAACACTGACACTAATTAAATGGTAGAGATAGGACCACTCTCCCCCTCCCAGCAATAATTGAATGAGAAATATTCAGGTCATAACAAATATGAATACAAATGCTTCTCAATATAGAAGGAGACACACATGTCTCTCCTCCGAAATCAAACTGTATACTAATGTTTAAATCACATTATAGTTATGCCATATATTAATCGAATGATGTAAAGGAATCAAGATCTTCATGATGAGTTCAAAACCCAATACTGGTGAAGATGATGATGACGATGATGTTGATTTTGATTTCTTCATTGAAGAAATCGGTACGAAAATAAATGAACGTGAGTTAATTTCCGACAATCGTTGTTTATGGGTGGTTTTTGCAACATAACCATTTTACTTACTTACTTGTAAATATTTTTTTTATATATGTCTTGTTCAATCTGGACTTATTTGTTGTTATATCTTAAAACAAAATATTTAATTGAGTCAGACTTTCACACTTTCAACGGGGTCATGAAATCCCAGCCTGATGACGAAATAATCCTAAAAACAAAAAAGAAATAATATGACTGTGACACGATGGTAGTTCATCATGTCTATCACAGGCCCAACCATGCGCGTCACACCCGCAAATGATTGAATCAATGCCAGGGCATGCAAACAGGCTTGGTTCGTCAATGAGATGAACACCATTTCATTTTTGTCTTTTCGAAACTTTTCTACTCCGTTTCCGCTGAAAGAAGACGAACCATACAAGTTCACGAGCACTCTAACTGTTAGTTTCCCTTTTGTGTGTGTACAACAAGTATGTGTTGTTGAAATGTTTCACATACTATAAAACTATACTATAAAACATCAACACATATGACTTATACGATGTATTTGCATACATATGCCCATTGTGACAAAGTCGTTTCTATTTCCACATATTAAGTGGTCGGACAAACAGATAAGAACATATCACTTACAATATTAGCACCATGCTTACATACGTGCTCTGGATTAAAATTTTGATTTAGCATAAATACATGATGGACAGTCATTTTGTCATATTGGCTGTCTGAAACATGCTTTGTTGTCGTTTTTAGGCGCAAATTACGCCGAAATCTCACCCAATAGCCTTATATATACATGATTGTGTACGACAAACAATTATCGTACGCATTCGGATTGCCGAATCGATGTACCACGCATAAGCGTCATTTGCACACTGAAATCGGGCGGCCATCTTCTCTTTTATTTACTCGGAGCCGCGGTAAAAAAAGTAACATATACGAATCTAAGCTATTTTTTTTGTAGGTGCATTCCGTGTCCTGAAACGAATTAGTGGCCGGAGAGTCTCAGAAAGAAATGTCGAAAATATGAATGATCCAGCGGAATTGATAAGAGCACTAGTCGATGCAGCAGTGATTACCAACTACAACCTGGGCTATCTAATACGGATGTTGAGAACTGCGGAGAACAACGAACTTGCCAATCGTGTAGAAGAGTATCAAAATCAAAACCAAAGTACGTGTAAACACTTTTGACAGTGTTGTTGATTTAGCCGCCCCATAATATGTCTTGCACATTTCATAGTATCCAGATTAGTCACACTTACACTTGGATTTTACAATAGTATACTATTAAGTATGTCATTGTAGCATAATAATCATTTTTGTCATATTGATTAGGAACAAGAACGGAGAAGAAGTCTATTGGTAAATAATATTTGTTTGTTTTTTTGTTTCGTCTTGTGTTGTACTGTTATAATTTGAGGCATACAATGGAAATGACATATATGTGTAGCATGCAATGACACGTGTAACTTTGTGTTCCAGACATCAAAGTTCCGATAAAATTGGAAGGGAAAGGGGATTCCCCAAAATATCACAGCCTTGTTAGGGCAGCCAATCGTATATTTGACGCAACAATGAGATCCATTGAACAGAGTGAAGCTCCGCATTCAATGAAGACGAAGTTAATGAGGGAAGCTTTCAATGAGCTTGATGTACGTCTGGAAGGTATCAAAATATCGTCTGTCATTCTCATTGCGCGATGCTGGAGTGCGACATCTTTTGATGTTTTCAAAGCTGGATTGACGAGCGGAAAGCTCAGTCGGTTGCTAACAGACATTTTGATAACAGATGAAATGAAAGCGTTGGTGAAAAATAGTGGAGTCACATTATGGATATCAACAGATGTAGACACTGCGCATCTGGAGATGGCTGAGAGATTTTTCAGAGGACAAATACAACCTTCCAAACATATCATCTCCATGATATTGGACAATATCAGCAAAATAGAGAATATTATAACTGATTTCGAAAGCCAAAAGGACGAAATTGTCGTCAGAAAAGATTATATACATAATGAGTGTGGTATGAAAGTAGCTCTGTGTGGGGAGGAAAAGAGTGACAAGATAAAGGAAAATCGTGTTACAATAGAACTGCAGCCACATAGTAAATCTCTCTCAACGCCCACGAAAAAGCTGTCAGATAATATCCAAAAGATAGAACTTATCATATCTGATTTAGTAAAGATTAAGAATCGAACTGCCATTAACCTAGAACATGCACGGAGTAAGTGTGACTTTCCAGATTCACAGAGAATATCGAAACTACAAGAATCACTCAAAATTGTAAAGGAACGTGAATCGGCGCTTGGTGTTTCTAACAATGCAAAAGATGTGACGATACACACGTTGCGGTCAGAAATAGGCTTACTGAAGAAAGATGTTAAATCACGAGATGAATGTGGCAAAGAGAAAGATGAAACAATAGATTTATTGCGGTTAAAAATAGGCTCACTGGAGAAGGATGTTAAATCACGAGATGAATGTGGCAAAGAGAGAGATGAAACAATAGATTTATTGCGGTCAAAAATAGGCTCACTGGAGAAGGATGTTAAATCACGAGATGAATGTGGCAAAGAGAAAGATGAAACAATAGATTTATTGCGGTCAAAAATAGGCTCACTGGAGAAGGATGTTAAATCACGAGATGAATGTGGCAAAGAGAAAGATGAAACAATAGATTTATTGCGGACAATAATAGGCTCACTGGAGAAGGATGTTAAATCACGAGATGAATGTGGCAAAGAGAAAGATGAAACAATAGATTTATTGCGGTCAAAAATAGGCTCACTGGAGAAGGATGTTAAATCACGAGATGAATGTGGCAAAGAGAAAGACGCAAAAATAGATTCATTGTCGGCAGAACTACAAACTGCAACGACACAACGTGAGGTAAGATTTTTCATAGTTTATTATAACACTTATTATAACACCGTATGCATATATATAGTTTGCAACTTTATCATAGTGCTGAAAATACACACTAAAATTTGCAAAATATTACATCAGAAATTTGTAGCTACGTGTAGGTGTATGAAACATGAATCAACAACTGGTTATTAATAATTACTTTACAGCCCCCCCCCCACTCAGGATCCATAGGGGGCCGCATGCGCGTTCCCATTTTCTCGGGAAAGAGGGTACTTTTTGACGATCTGTCTCGGGAACATTTTCCGGAGAAAATCGTAGAAAAGGGGGTATTTTTTGCTTGTTTTCCCGAGATTCTCAAAATAGGGGGTGTATTTCAAAACACTTCCCGAGATATACAAAAAAGGGGGGTTTAAAAGGAGTTCTAGACTGAAAAGTTCCCTAGATAGGGGGTGAAATTCATCGGAAAAGCCCGTGAAAGGGGGGGTTAAATTTTCTTCTTTTCCCTAGATAGGGGGGGGGTCAAAAAAATGAGGGAACAAGCATAGGCCCCCCTAAATATAGGGAGTGGGGGGCCGGGCTTTACAGAAGAATATCAATGTGAATGATTGATTCTGTATTTGTGACTGTTTAACACCTTAGTAACAACACTGTGAATTCTCATTAATATACTAATATAGTGAAACATAGTGCTCAAAAATCGAAATAAATTAAATTATTGTATTTATTTTTCAGTGGACGTTGAAAAGACAGAAAGTTTTGAAAGGTTAGTAGTCATAACATAGTCGACTGTTTATTTCTTCTGAAGGGAGATAGCTGGATTGATAGAGGTGAATTGATTTTATGCTAATTCAAGCAAAGTGTGCAGAAGTAATTCAATTCACCTTTTTTACTAGGTATTCGTATTAAATACATTCATACCATTGGGGGTGAGCCAGGGACAGCACCATGTATGTTCGAAGACGCAGCCGCAGTCACCTTTAACCCCAACCATGAGCTAGTCGTGAGTGACATAGAAAATCACCGTATACAGATCTTGAACATGGGTGGTTGTAGGGCTGAACTGAAGTTCGTTGGTGTCTGCCCACATGACGTAGCAGTGTCCACTGATGGATTATATTACATAACTGATCCCGATAACCACCGAATAATTGTATGCACGGATGGCAATGAGGTGATTAATACATTTCCGGTCAATGATGACATTGCACCAGTGGGTATTACATTGACCAATGATGAAAAACACGTGCTGGTAACTGATCAGCAAAGCCAATTCAACAGTGTGAAGAAATACACCGTAGATGGCGTATACGTATCACAATATCAACCAACAGGATATCGGAAACTCAATGAAACATATTACATAACCGTCAATAGCAAGAATCACGTGCTCGTGTCTGACACCACAAATGCTTGTATCCAAATATTGGACTCTGATTTACAGTATAGAGATTCAATTCCATGTATGTACACTTATAATAACACTTATCATCCAACAGGAATTAGTGTTGATGATATGGACAATATCTACGTAGGCGATTGGGACAATAACAGAATTGCTATCTACGATAGTCAGTTGGCATATATAGATAGCATTGACATTGACAATCCAAATGGTATTGCTGTTAAGAAAGACACGCACACAAAAATTATTGCAATCACATCTAGAGATACAGTCCAAATGTTGTATTGTGACAATATTTACATGTCCTGACCTGTATATAATGTAACCTAAATCCTAGGCCGAATGCACCCTCACATGTTGTAAATGCGGAAAACTTTATCCAGCGTCAATATATTTTATTTCTGTAGGGTATAGCGTATCAGATATGTCCGTTTCAGGGGGTATTGCTAGCAGAAAACCAACCTATATGCGTAGAAGAACAAGTTATTGTCATGCATGACACTATAGAAACTAATGGAATGAATACATTGTTTCTATCATCCTATATTCTATCATTCTAGTCGTTATGTGTATTTTGTTCTATTTTTTTTAATTATCTACGATCTCGTACTCCATTCATATCTATCTTTGAGAAAGAATACTTAGTCCGAAATTAACTACTAGTATTTCCTGTATATTAAGTTTGTAAGTTCTAGAAGCCTTCGCTCATTTTGAAAGAAAAACAAATGAGGTCATCCACCACTTTTAGATTGATGGGGTGTCAGCATCCTTTATTCTATAATGTTGTCATATTACCTCAAAACCTGCAAATAGAAATGTGCATGGAATCATGAGAAGAAACGGTGTGCATTAAAGGTAGTTGAAAGGTCATACTTGTTTTCAACTCTGGAAGGACAATTAGAATCTTCCAGGTGTGTTTGTGATTTACATAACAAAAGATGTTTACGATCTACCAAGACAGCTATTCTAATTGACATTCTAATTGGCTTATGTGGATATCCAGATGATGTACCTGAAATTTGCCTATAAATAGGCTAGGCTGAGGACAGTTGTGGTCCATCATTTCACTGAGTACCCTGTCTGTTATTGCTGCGATATTGTGAGACAAGTGATACACAACCATCATTCTGTGAGACTGGTATGAACTGCTTTGCAATATAATAACTTTTAATAATAATAATAATAACTTTATTTAATTAAGCGCAACAATTCCAACATATGAATATCAAAGGCGCTAATACAATAAACAATCAGTCAAATATTAAAAGCACATTTAATTAAGTGCGTTTTCAGTCTGGATTTAAAAATGTCTACTGAAGGACTAGAACGAACAGACAGAGGTAATTCATTAAAAAGTTTAGGACCTAAATTTTCAAAAGCACGGTCTTTGTATAACACCTTGGACTTTTTACTACATATCTGACGAGTTTTAATAAGAAACTTCGATTCAGATCTTAAACTACGACTCGGTACATAAAATTCGATTAATTCACATAGATAATTTGGGGCAAAACCATACAAAGATTTATACACTAGTAAAAGTAATTTGAAATTGATTTTTTGTACAACTGGTAACCAATGAAGTTTAATAAAAATGTCTGTAATGTGGTCATATTTTCGAGCACGAGTGACAAGGCGGGCTGCTGCATTTTGTACACGAATAAGAGGTTTTATCTTAGTTACAGGGAGACCAGACAATAATGAATTACAGCTGTCTAAGCGAGAAGATGTGAAAGCATGTACCAACTTTTCAGTATCAGATTGGGATAATGATTTACGAATACGATTAATATTTCTTAGATGGGAATATCCAGATCTACAAATAGTAGAAATGTGTGTTTCCATAGACAGCCGCGAATCAAACAAGACACCTAAGTTTCTAGCACTTGACGAAGCACTAACCAATTCTTCACCAATTTCGATACTAGACAAAGGACACGAGTCTTGTGAGAATCTCCGAGACGACATGCACACACATTCAGTTTTCGACACATTCAAAAGTAGGAAATTACAAGACATCCAATCGCTAACATCTTGAATACATGTCTGAAGTATCACCCGGGCGCGAATTTTATCATCTTCAGAAACCGATAAATAAATCTGTGTGTCATCGGCGTAAAAATGATATTTTACGCCGTGACGTCGCAATAACTCGCCCAATGGACGCATGTACATTGAGAACAATAATGGCCCTAAAACGGAGTCCTGTGGAACACCGGTTTCTAATATAGACGTCATATCAGAAAATACATTTCCAAATTTCACTTTTTGAATGCGGTTACTCAAATACGACTCAAACCATTTTAAACCAAAATTTGATCTCAACCTATCGATGAGAATCCTGTGATTCACAGTATCAAAAGCGGCTGAAAGATCCAAAAGTACGAGAGCAACTGAATACTTAGAATTATCAATACTGCATAGTACATCGTTAGCGACCCGCAAAAGAGCCGTTTCAGTGCTATGTGCGGTCCGATACGCTGATTGAAACTCTTCATACAACGAATAATTCTCTAAATGTTGTTTCACTCTGGATGCAACAACACGTTCAAGGACTTTAGATATAAAAGACAAATCAGAAATCGGTCGATAATTTTTCAGCATGTTTGAATCCAACGATGCTTTCTTGAGCAGAGGTTTAATCAGCGCACATTTCATTTTCTCAGGAATACTTCCAGTGCGAAGTGATTCATTTATGATATCTGTTATAGGTGAAAGCAGGATAGAAAGGATCTTTTCATCTTTTAATATATTAGTGGGTAAACAGTCCAAATCACACGAAGCCGACGACGATTTTTTTATAATTTTAATTATTTCATTCTCCGTGGCTGGTTCAAAACATTCCAATTCATCACCAGAGAACTTGTGCAGTTCGTTAAAACGGTGTCCATTCAATAAATTTAGATTTAGTCCTTGATTGATTTTCTTAATCTTATCCACGAAAAACATGCTAAAACGATTCGCTAAATTTATTGTGTTATCGTGAATCGGCAACGCATTCAAATTATTTGTCGAGCCTAAAAGACCATTTACGATGGAAAACAGTTTTCTTTGGTCACCATTACAATCCGCGATCTTATCAGCGAAATAACTCCTACGTGATACATCAATAAGATCATTAACTTTATTTCGTTTAGATTTGTAGATTTGGCGATGGACAGTTAAACCAGTTCGCCGCCACGTCCGTTCAGCTTTGCGGCGTTCAGTGCGGGCGTGGTAAAAATCAACATTTATCCACGGCTCGGCCACACGAACGTGAACAGTCTTCTCCTTCATGGGGGCATGTTTGTCAAGCTTTTTCGATACAGCAGTGTTGAAAATACGTAACTTAACTGTAGAATCTACCTGGTCAACTGTTCTAGTACACCCAGATTCGAGTAGATCAGATGCGAAATTATCCCTATCAAAGTTCTTGAAGCTGCGATAAGTAATTTTGGTACGATTTGATGTATTATCATGATGATTTGACAAACTAAAGAAAATGGGATAGTGATCAGAGATTGCTGCGGCCTGGTTCACTTCCAATGATAACACAATATTCTCACGGGTAATAATTAAATCCAAAATGTTACCAGAACGATGGGTAGGTTTGTCTACTAGCTGCACTAAATCATGCATTTTTAAAAGTTCCAGAAATCTGCAGGTGTCAAGATTGTCTGGCTTATTAAAATGAATGTTAAAATCTCCAAGGTAGACGATTGGTGTAGTATCCAAAACGTAAATGTCTAGAAGATCCGAGAAATCCGATAAAAATCCATTAAATGTCAGTTTATTAGAAAAACTGGGAGGCGGGCGGTACATGAGAATGTACCTAATACGTCCATGTTTTGAATCAACAGTGATCTCTAACCACTCAAACGATGAAAATGTTTGCGAGCACGATGTATTTACTTTTGCGGTAGTTTTATGAACGATGGCTATACCACCTCCAGCACCTGTAAGACGATGAAACTGTCTACACTTAAAGCCACTTGGAGTCAACTCAACGACGACAGGTCCGTCACTGACATCACCTTTCAGCCATGTTTCCGTGAGAAATAAATAATCCAAATCATGATATAAGATCATCTCATTTAATGCACACGATTTATTCCCAACTGAACGAGAATTTAATAATCCACATTTTAACTCTGACATAAACTTCGATCGGGATGTGTGCTGTAGGTTAATAGAGGTCAAATTGGTAGAGTCCACTCCGAAATTTCCAGATTTGCGACGATAACGATAATGTTCAGCAGAAAAAACGTTGTAAATAACAGGAATAATATTAGCATCCTGCTATCAGCGTTGCCCTCCACAATAACGGCGTTCCTATGTGTTTCTTCGATGTTGTGTTGCAAAAGCCATTGACTGTCACCCATTTCTATATCCTTGAACTGTGAGTTATCACCAATGCACACTTCCCTAGGCAGTCCCCTTATTTTAGTGACTTTATTCATTGTATTTTTCTGTGCTTTATATCTTGTATTTATTTTGAGAGGTATTAAAGCCAGGAGCTTTTACTCGATATTTTGATGTATGTGTTTATTCAATTTAAGTACGATTATCTTGTCTACCCCATACTAGCAGTGAAAAAAACCTGTCCAGTGTGAGTTCTGTGGGGGTCCTCTCGATAGCAATAAGCAGGTCTTACACTGTGACATGGGGTAATTTTGCGTTTTGAGTTATAGCGCCACCATCCGGTTTCCTTGCTAGAATATGGGGTGATTTCTTGTTCGCGCTCTAGTTATTCTCTAGTTTCTCCAAAACGCGAGCTTCCAGGCAATACGTACAACTAAACCCATACAAGCAAAATAAAAATAATATTCTTACATGATGCAACCCTAGTTCCCGAGATTCCATGAGCCAAGTTTCAGATTGTGTGTAGAAATATAAGTATTACATATGTTGATTTGCATATTCTATGGGAAATAAACTATTAGGGGTAATTTGTTATACATGTATGCCACTCACGCATATAATCTGCATTTTAGTGCATATAATGACGCTATTATACACGCAAACAATAAGAATTAAATTTGTGGAAGCTACCTAATGCCACTTGTCCAGAAATGTGGGTTCACGGGTATTTGAATCACGTCAGTCGCTCTTCTTTCTACTGAGATCGCATCCTCCTCGTATAGATTTACAAGCTTGTCTACAGAAGATATAAGTCTCATCTACAGAGTAATGCTGTAGACATTCACAGTAGATCTAATTACGATAATATATAATGAAATATATGTTGCTCTGTTTAGATATGTATTGGCATTGCATCCCAATTGGCAAATTTCAATGCATCATTATCCATATAACTCAAGTAAAGCAAATATCCAGTTGTGTTGTCCAGCCATGGTTGGTGTACTGAATCCAGAATTTTCATGACGTACGCTGTCTCAATGATTGGCTGTGAAATGCACCATTTTGGCCAGAATATCCTTCCGCTGTCAACAATTATGCAAGACCGTCGCTGACTGTGACCTCAACATTCGCATTCAGTATTAAAGTAGTACAACTACGGGAACGTTCCTCGGTAAAACAAATGTGTATAAGGTCTCATGCCACTAATTAACCAATGGCTGCTCGTAGCCTAGCAAGAACCAATGAAATGTTTTAAATATTATTTTTCTCAGGTGCTCCCTGTTTGAGGGCGTAATCACCTGGGTCAGAGGTGAGACCAACATGTGGTCTTTTGTTTACTACTTAGCGGCTGTGTACCTGGTGGTTTATTCTGTGTGTTAATGGATGTTCTAATCTTGGTGTTTTTCCAGTGATTTCTCTTGGTGCAATCCAAATACAGTAGGTGTGTCTTGTTTACCTGAGATTTGCAAGAGTTTGAGCTGGCCAACATGTTAGTTTTTTCATATGGTTGATTACTGGCATGTTGATTTCCCATTTTTGAGCCATATTTTCAACTTTCTTCATCATTTTCATATAGCAATCTCGTCATATGTTAACATTGTCGTCTATGGAAATTCAATTAGTGGTTTGAGCCCTATATACCGTTATTTTAGAATACTCAGGTTGTCAGGCGCTCTTAGTATTCTACTGGTTGCAAGTATAGACTAGACACTACGATAAAGGCTATGAACTGCCACTATTCGTAACTCGGAATACCGAAACCGAACTCGAACCGCCATGTTTGGTATAACTAAAATTAGCATTTTCTCTATTTGGCCACCCGCTGGCGCTATAACTATATATCCAATGAGTACACTGATAAACTCTAACAAGGCATAAACCGGGCAATGCTACCACTGTAATTTGAGGAGAAGGCGTTTTAAAGTCAGTCTATGTCGTTGCATTCTAACTTTGAATGCAGTGAGCTCATCAAGTTTAATTTGCATGGCACCCCGACACCTTCCAATGTTGATGTATATTAAAAAAGAAATAATTTGATTACGTTTAAAACTCGCGTATTCTAATTAAATAGTCTGCAGAGCAATTTGAGAAGACATAATGTAGTTATAAATAAATATATATTGGTTTGCTTATTTTTGAATGACGCAAATAGTTTACAATAAATATTTAGCAAGTATATATTTGTTCACTTCTATGTATGGAAATGGTATAGTCTGACTCAGTGTCTCGTCTCACGACTTATTCATTGAAAGGATAACGATCCGTGGTACTCAGAGATTATCACCGTTTGGGTCTAGTTTAATTATGTTAGTTTGTCAACTGTACAGTAGACTTGGAGAACAATTTATATCCACGTATTAACACACTCTAATAACTGAAATAGACTTCGGTACATATTTACGGTGGCCCACAAGTGTCAGGACATAATTTTTAATTTGCAGGACGAAACTTTCAATCGGCTGGACAAAACATTAACTTCTCGTAAGACGGTAGTCATGATTAGCATATATTAACATATTTGTACTTTGAACTCATAATGAAGCCATTCCATGCCGTTCAATCTCACCGCGTTAGGTGACAGTAGTTAATGATCATATATCCGTAGATGATATTGGAAGATTATTAAAGAACGTTCGCACAGCGTAAAACATTCGTTGTTGTCATTTGTGGATGTCATCTCTCATTAAATCCATACTTAAAGCAGGGGAAGGAAGTATAATAATAAGGTTGTCACGAAAATACAGAGAAGTTTGCGAACTTTATCAATGGGGTGATCGTCGTACTGCCTTCGTGCATACGGTATTTCCGTGCGTCTCATGAACTCGTACCTCGGTTTATACACTTATTTATATGTACAGGTGAATAGTTTTATAGACACTTATAATAAAGTAGTTATAACTCTCAAATAAACGGACTGAATACTGGTTTGTAAATTGTGTCTTATATTTATACTAGATTTATACGTCATTACCTTTTAGAACCGAATTATTTTTTGCACTTTTCTCGGCAATTTTAGTTTATTTTTAGTATACGGTGTGATAGAGCTCCGATATTTACACAGTATGGAGCCAAGACTGCCAACATTTAATACAATTAAAACACAATTTAAGCTGCTAGTGCCAACCTACATGCATCTTTATATAATTGAAGTGGGTGACTGGCTGTAAAAGTTCTGCACTTACAGAATCCTATCCAAAAAAAGAAAGAAACAGTTAAGGTACGGTTGTACTTAGACGGTATGCTAATAGTGTAAACACAATCTAAAATACAAGAACTTCCCAAATCACCTGAAGTGCCACCTAAATTAAATCACAAAAGCTTGTTTGCAAATGGAACTCAATATTTGCCTGTATGTGTCTAGTTTTTCTTTTTTGAAAGGAATTTTTAAAAGGCGAACACAATAAATGCGCTATCACTCAGGTTGTCAGTCATAACAGAAAATAGGAACACGCGCAGTAGGATATCACAGCTTTGTGGTTTCAGGTAGCTTTGCCATGATTCCCCTGTGTATTTGAAATCGTCGCCAATCAATACGTGACGTGATATATTGAAGATAATATTTGGTAATCGTAGTCCTAAATAACTATTAAAAATAGCTAGACGTTTCGAGCAATGGCTCTTTATCGATAGCATAGAAGCAAGTGTGATAACGTACAGGTAGAACATAGGAACGTAAGAACGCGCATGAACTATAAGTTAGAATCACAAAAAATTCCACAATAGAACAAATAACGCGCCTTAGGTAGTGAGCTCAACAAATGAGTTGAACTGTTTGTTAAAACCATGGGGTTCTTTAGTTCCAAGGCGGAATATAGTTTCCTCCTCGACACGCCTGAGCTGATTTTCGTTGCCATTGACAACACATACACCAGAAATAGACATATCTGTAATATTATGTCCACTAGAATTAAAATGAAGTGAAACCGGATAATAACGATTTTTCTGTCTAGTTTGCCGTAGATGCTCAGCAAACCGATCACCCAGTCGACGAACTGTAGAACCAATATAAAGTTTACTGCATCTAATACATGAAATGCAATATACAACATTCATAGTGATACAACTGAACGGATATTTGACCTCAACATCTCCCTTGGGACCAAATATACGATTAGTGTCTGTAATAAAATGACAAGTATTACACCTAGGACGATTACACGGGACAGAACCATATTTCTCAGGGTCTCCCCTTTCACCCGTATGCACCAATAACCTCCTTAAATTAGTGTCACGGCGCCAGGCAGTAGTAGGCATTAGTGGAAACGTAGAACTTGTCTCCTCACTGGTCTGTAAAATGTGAAAATGTTTGTACATAATGTTTTTAATCCTGACATTTAAAGGATGGTACGTAAGTGCCAAAATTACACGATCCTGATTGTCACGGGAAACCGTAGAACCAGTACAATCAGTTCTTGACATTGACACAACCTTGGCCAATGCTTTCCCAGTGACATTACGAGGATAACCCCGTTTTCTGAAATAATCACATAAAATCCTCGCCTGGTTACGGAAATCAGTATCATCGCTGCAAATACGACGTACCCGGAGTAACTGCGAGTAAGGTATGGAGTCCTTCATTCTAGTAGGATGTGATGATTCATACTGTAAATAACAATGTGAATCAGTAGGTTTTGTGTAGATAGATGTAGAAATGCGATCACCATCTACCTTAGTAGAAATATCGAGAAATGGTAGTGTTATTTCTGATATCTCATGTGTGTATTGTATGGCGGGATTAAAGTTCTTCACAAAGTCAATGAACCGTAATAACTCATCCCGACTGCCAGACATGGCACCAAATCCATCATCAATGTACCTGACATAAAATTCAGGTTTAGTGCCTTGAAAGGACGAAAAAATTAACTCCTCTTGATATGACATGAATAAACATGCATAGCTCGGACCAAAACAACTGCCCATAGCCACACCTCGTTTCTGTATATAATGTTTACCATTAAAAGAAAAGCAATTCCCGTTCAAAACTAATTCCGCTAAGCGCACCAACACAAACGTAGGAGGATCCTTAACTGTCCTTTTATTCAATACGTGACGTAACTGATTGCTTAATAGCTTCATGTTTATTGTAAAAAGACGAGTTTCAAAACTCACTCTATTAACAGAGATACTTTTTCCAATGTATATCATGTCACCCCAATTAACATAATGCTATTCGGTTGATAGAGCTAAACTTAGCTCACAAATAATTGCTTGACGATAAATGCAAGCCAAATTATTTTCAACAACACTCACTAAATTTATATATGAAAGGAAATTCTAAAATATATACAAGAGAAAAGAAATATATCAAACATAGTAAGCACAAACCTATTACACAGACCATTCACAATCCATGGTCGACTTACAAAAATTCTTTTTTCTAATACACACAAAATACATAATTGGAGGTTTATACTGAATAATGGTCAGATATTTCGAGTTCAATTAAATTGTGAATATCATGTCCAAACGTATAGGCGAATAGTATACTTCAGGTAAAACATTGTTCAGCACATAGCGATAGATTCAATTGTACTTGAAATGTCATTAATCATATTTTACAAACGATTGCCATTTATTTTAATCAGCCTCCATGTTATACGTCTTTCTTGTGTTCATGTATAATTTCTCTTGCAGCTTTCTTTGTATAAACTTTTTATCTATGTGAATAAAAAATATGAAACAAATACTAGTAGTTCATGTTCGTAGCAAAATGCACGTGAATGTAGTCCGGACGTCAAATCAGTCGCGCATATCTCATCTGAGTTATTAAAACTCAGCAGCCGTAATATATGATGTAACTCACTCTGTTCATTTGTAATAGCCACACGTTTATATATCTTAACAAAATTTAAACATGTCTGAGTTAAATTTCTGGTTTTTCAGACATCGAGGGACATTGTTCTTGCATTATAAGGCAGCGCATTACTTGGTATTTTGTGCAGAATCTGAAAGGTTACAATTATATAAACTTACATTGTTTCTTTGATCTGCTTGGATATTTCTTAATAGATGGTATAAACTTCTCTGGTTTGGGAAATTCCGATTCATTTCGAAATTTGAATCTGCTTGAGAAATCCCCTGAAATTTTTTTAAAACAAATCTCTATCAATTCCATGGCAAAGCATGATAAGTTCAAAGGTCATAACAAAAGGTTAATGTAAAATACTGATGAACAGGAAGTTGATACAGTTGTGTAAATAACCGTGGCATGTGACCCAACCCAACACAGAAAAAATATGATGAGGAGGTGCAAAGGGTTAAACAGAGATTTGCTTCAAGAATTGTCTTTTCGCAAAAGAATATAGATGAAATAATAATCGAAAGTATGTTTAAGTTTCTATTATATTGACATTTGATTATGATGTATGTATATTTATAACCGAGTTTACATTAAATATTTTACTATAAAAAATCATATATTTTAATTACGTACTTCGTTTAAAGTTTCCGTCTTGTTCAGTACGCTGAAAATAAACAATTTTTTTTTTTCACAACAAAGTATTCGGCAATTTAATGTGATACAGTATTCGGCATTGTTTGGTGAGACATATTTAAAATAACAATTGTATATATATTCATGCCACGTACATTTCTTACCTCCAATCTCAATCTCACTGACACTACTGGAAATTTCAATTTCTCAATTTGTAATTCTGACGTCAATGAGTCTATGACCGCGTCCTTCTCTCTGACTGTTTCATTCATCGCTACAATTTGGCTAGTCTCGTCTGTTAGCAATTCATGTAATTCGCGTACTTCAGAGTTCAATGTGTCTTTTTCAATACCACTGGCGCCGAGAGACTTCTGTGGTGGCAAATCGCAATGTTCTTCAACCAATGCCGTTAGCCGTTTCTGTTTCTCGTTTATAACCCGATCCTTTTCACGCACTCGCACTTCGAGTGATCTGATCACTTCTTTGGTTTTAAAACTTTCTTTTCTCGCTATCTGTATTAAACGTACTGACTTACGCAAGGAGTTTAATTTCCGGTTAGGTTGGTATGCCATTGTGAATAAATTAAGGTAGTTAACTGACATCAAGGTGGGCGATGAGCGATGCACAACATCCACTTTATCATACTTGAAAAGCTCTGTTTCAATAGCAGTATCTGAAAAACAAGAAACGATACAATACTGGTTAGGTTGATATGTTGTTGAAGATTCCCAAGATCACAGCAGTTCGTTCATTGTACTACTATATTTTGAGAGATCGGTATTCAGGGAGACAGGTTGGAGTCATTACATTCAATGGCAATCAGAGAAAAGAAAAATTTCAGCATACAAATTTCTATTTGTCGATTTGTTTATATAGAACGTTTAAAAAACCAAATACGTGCCATGGTCGCTCGTGGTACAGAAGTTTGTTTGTAAAATGTTTGAATTGGTGAATAGTGTGACTAGTTTACCTTCGAAATATTTCTCAGCTCTTTCAAGATGTATTGGATCTACATCAGCTGATATTCGTAGTGTGATACCAGTGCCTTTAACTAAGTCTTTCAACTCGTCTGTTATCAAAATATCCGTTAATAACACAACCAGTTTTCTAGACTTCAAACCATCTTTGAAACTCATCAATCCATTCATACTCCAACAACGTGCGAGCAGTATAACAGAAGAGATTTTCACCCCGGTCAGATTGACGCCCAGTTTTTCGAAAGCCTCGTTCATCTGTCTGGCTTTCACATCAACTGCAGCATCATTGCTTTGTATTTGAACCATTGATCTCGTGAATACTTCCATGGCTGCCCAGTATAATGCGCGATCTTTAAACGAAACCTCCTCCAATTTGATCGGTACAGGAAAGTCTAAAACACATCATATGTTACTAACGTTAAACTCGTAATAATTTTATAAAGAATTAGGTTCACAAATTACCTGACAAGAAATTGATATTGAAATTATTCACACCTTTTTTTGTTCAGAAGTGAAGTCGTCTTATACGACTAAATAGTATGCAAAATAATAAATTACATGCGTTTAATTTTACGTGAGTCACTTACCAAAACACTGACGTTTGTATGATATATCTGAGTCTGAAGCCTTTCGCTTTCTTCGCACTGAGGGAAGAGGAAAATTATGATATACAATATAATCCATATACAGCTGCATACAAAATTAGGATTTTGACGGAACTCGGGATCAATTGTTATAAACAACACTGAGCATTAGATACGATAGAGATCACAGTCATATTTTTTTTTATAACCAGATAGAAGATATAGACAACCGGTGATATGAACATAAAACTATATTTCAATCCATTTGTAGACGCAGTATCGCAGTTGCTATCCATACCTGTTGTATCTTGTTTGCGGTTATGGCGGTTTTCATACTCCTTCACTCGATCTGCAAGTTTTGTTTGCTTCGCTACTTTCAGTATTTTTGACAGATATTCCAGATCATTCTGGGATATCACTGCCGCATCCACAAGTGCGAACATCAATTCCGATGGGTATTTCATGGTTTCATATTTGGCGTTTGCCTGTTTACGAATGCAAAGCCGTTTCATTACGCTGAAGGCACCTACAGAAATAATGATAAATATCTTTGGCGCATGTGGATTTGCATAATTTTGTATGTTTCATTTTGCTTAGATCGAGGCATTCAAGAATGACCTGCTATGCAACTACGCAGTCAGCAGAAAATCCTGTGTCATAGCTGATTGGCTGTCTCAATGATTTCATCGCATTCCTCTGAGAATACGCATGCGCATACTGACCTGGAGCTAATGCCCGCCCACAACACTAAAGATCAATGCTCTATTTCTCATGTCTGACGATCATAGTTTAATGTTTTTAAGATGGTCAATAAGTTGTTCCCCGTTTTCGCAAACACTCTCCGGAACGTCTGTATAATACTCATATTTAAAATCAACATCTAAATTTCCCCTCCTGGATGTCACTTCACCCCTAATGGTTATTTTTATAATAGTTTGGCCGAAACGAGGTGGTTTTTAGTTGAACGCTTTTATAACATACCTTATTTAAATTTATTAGGAAACGTTGTTCTGGCACAATTCGACATTATACGACACCCCTTCCTTTCTTAAGGTAGAGATGCAGTTTACCTGACAGGTATTTTAATTAGTTAATTAGGAAAACAAGATGACCTCCCTTGTCCACAAAACTATATATTTTCAGAAAGCTTATTGTATGAATTTTAAAATGTTGTTAGTATTTTTTTATGGACGCTGTAGTTTGAAATATGCACAGAAATGTGCTTTTTTAGTCAATAGTGATTTAAAAAAAATAGCTTCTAAACCATGCTTCTGTTTCCTGACAAAATTTGTTTACGGGTACATCTGTTTACTATAAAAAAAAGTGCCGTCTTGAAAACTACCAGTTGTCAATTTTGCAGGGCAGCAGCTCAAATTTCACTACTTCAAGTTTATGCATAAATTAACACCTAGGCTAATTGTCTGTACAATTGTTGTAACACTGTTCAACCAAAAACAATGCTCCGACGGCGTTTTGAAGATAAACACATTGTCAATCATTTGTGAAAATTTCAAAACAAAAGGTCAAAGCGTCTAGGAGCACTAAAAAGATGCTGAGATAATTGCTAATTTGCATAACAATTCACTCAGTAAGAAGTTTGCTAATGCTAATTAAATGGGCTGTAACAGTTCCAAATTTAAATGTATTATCGTTTTGTAAAAAGTTAAATATAGTGCATAATATGGAGATCCCGTCGTTTCTTTTTTGCACCATGTTTTTTTATTTATGTGCAGCCTTGCTAAATCTTGCTAAGCATTCAAAAGAGAGAATATTTGCACCTGTTATCTATATTTTAAAATTGTCTTTTGAGAATGTTCCACTATTCACAATTCTACAAAATTTTAACAGTCTATAGCCAAGATTGTTTGGATAATAAAAAGCAAAAAAAAATCACTCCCAAGTGCCTACGAACCTGCATCTCTGCTATAAGGGAATTAATTTAAAAATAATTTGACGAAAACGGGACTTTAGACTGAACCGACACTATATGACATGCATTTTATGAGTCAGCACCTAGAAATCGACCCAAGGATTTGGTCTAGCAATTTTTCGTCCCGAAATACACTTCCCCTTGTCCTCCAGGTCTAATAAAGCGGATGCCACATAAAAACACATTTTGCACCTTCAGACTTCGTTCTCATTCCGCATATGAATTCACATTTACGTCTTAGATGCGTATAAAATAATACTTGCTTGATATACTTCCAATTTGTTTTATACACGATCCATTATAAAGCAGCTTTAGTGATATACATAACTGAACATGGTATACTCGAGTCATCCGTATTGTCTATTTTACGAACGGTTAGTATTCTTGTTGTTACACATGAACATAAACGTGTTAATGTAGCATTTAGTATGTATTCAAGTTTGATGTAACAAATAAAATGTCAAATCGATTATTGTCGAAATTAACAATTTTTATTTATTTATTTATTTATTTATTTATTTATTTATTTATTTATTTATTTATTTATTTATTTATTTATTTATTTATTTATTTATTTATTTATTTATTTATTTATTTATTTATTTATTTATTTATTTATTTATTTATTTATGATATGCTCAGTAATTATTCACATCCGCCAAACTACATTTCTCATGCAGTGGCGTGATAATAGCTAGACACCGTGCAACGGGATGATTACTGTTTAAGAATATGTTATCAGACAAGCTATGTGAGTGGATGCCGTTTACATTTGTTTCTATTTATAAATTGACCAGTAATTTTGTTTCTTTTCACATTTTTTAGTTCGTTCTTTTTGCATGTGTTAGTTCATCCACCGAGTTTTGAACATTAATAGTGTGATGACCTGTTACTCGAATGGAGTGCATAGTTTCTTCTATATTGTCGAGGCTGTTTTCAATGCTAGTAAATCGCGAATTCAATGCGGTTTTACCTTCTGATTTCCGAATTACCGAAGGACACGATGTAATTAAGTTTGCGCATGTGTAACCTACCTTGCTGCAGGCGAGGGTAGAACATACATATAAAAGAACAATGGACAGGCATCCCCGGAAGACGTCAGCGGCATATTCAAAGAGTTTTTAAAAGATAGCGGATTCATTTTGGATGGATAAAAAGGGGACAACTAGAAGAACTATATAAGACAGCTAAGCTAGTACGTGTGTTGGTTTTAAATAAGAACGTGACTGTTATTCAAGCTCAAAAATACTCCAGAAAATGTGAAAATATTCCGCTAAAATCAGTTAAAACTTGCATGTTTATTTTCTTGTTTAGGAAGAATGGTGTGTACATTGATACGAGTTTAAAGATGATGGTTTTTTATGCTGCGGGTCGAAAAAACTGAGGAGTTTACTCGACCATAAATAAGCCTTTAACGAGATACACGTCAGCAAAAGTCAGTCCACACAATATACATGTAACTCATAAATATCTATGTAGTCTATTGAACATCGCACCACAATAATTGTTTTATTTATTTATTTATTTATTTATTTATTTATTTATTTATTTATTTATTTATTTATTTATTTATTTATTTATTTATTTATTTATTTATTTATTTATTTATTTATTTGAAAACTTTCCACAGTCATAGAAATTAATCTTAATACTAATTGAAACATTGCCCGCTATGATTCTTCGCTGTGTGTATGGCACACGAATAAAAAGTGTCGATATTGATATATTTGATCGGAACGAACTACGTACGATTATCTATTTCGGCGCCAAGCTCCTCAATAAATATGTCGAACTCGTCATCTTCATCTTCATAATTCAATGCCGAACTCATTTTACACTTATTCCTTTACTCGACTGAAATCTGAAATATGTATGAACAAAAGTCCTATTTTAATAATATATAAATACAGTGTAGTTTCAGTCTGATTAAAATCCGATATATGTTCAGGCTCCCATTTTACTTTTTTTTTTTTTTATTTCGATATTTTATTTATTGTTATTTTGAGGTTTTACTTGTTGTTATTCATTTTCAGACAATATATATTATATTAATAACGGCAAGTAGTACCAAAAAATAAATATAAAAAATGAAACCTGATAATTAATAAAATATGGAAATTAAAACAAAATGTGTGTAAATCTATGTATGACTTTAATCGGATTGAATATATTTTATTCCGCTAACAGTAATATGTTCGTGAACACATGATGTCATACCGTGTGACTTTGATATTTGACATATATGACATTCGGTTTAACTCGCTAGACTAGACTAAAGACACTCAAATACCGATCGCTTTGAAATTCTCAGAAACCTGACTCAGTAACAATTATTTACTGCGTATTCCTGCACCGATCCGACCAAACCTAATATAAAGTGTTCTTTGTGCTTTAAACATGAGACGTGTGCGACGGTGTTTGTTTTTAAAAATGTACATGGTTCACAAATAGGTGATGTTTTACATATCAATAGAGTCGAGGAGACATAATAGCGGATAAGGAGACGGAGTTCATGACCTAGTCTTAAGTCACTGACCGAGTTTTAAAGTGAACAAAATATACACGTATGTCCCTGGGTAAGGGATATATATATCCTTCATATTTTACGCTGACACTACACCTATACGACACACACCCGTCGTTACGAACAATTATTGTATGGAATCTAACACATGTCTTAAATCATTCACCGCCGTCAACTCAGTCCACTATGAATATAATTCTTTTAGTGGTCTGAAGTGCAGTGATTAGCGGTGTTCCCAGTGCAGCGTGATCTTACTCTCGCATTGCATAGAAGATTGACCACAATTAGCTCACCTACACTGGACACTGTGATACGTCATTCCCCATTGGGAAAACTAAAGTTACTTACCAATGAACAAAGATTTTCAAACATAACTCGTCATACAATCGCGCGTAGTGTTACTCCTGCAGCCTTTTTTCGACGCCAGCGCCCTCTGTTGATGACATTTATAATTCATCTGTTTTCAAGGGTTCGTGCAAATGAACAATGTATTTCATACGCGCTGTAAAATACATTGTGACTCTTGACTCTTTGCGTTGAAACTTAATATGATTTCAAAATACTGTAAAACGAATTATTTTCACTGACATTTAAGTTCACTTTTTTGATAATTTGAGCATATTTTGTTAAGTTCACGAATTTTTCAGGAAAGCAGTGAAATTAGTTATTATTTTACATATTCACGAGGATTTCATTTAGCGGATTTTTCTTGTCAGCGAAAATAGCGAAGTTAGAATCCAGTGAATGAAGACGATAGAATGTCTATTTGTGCAAACCGTGTTTTTGTAAACTGGCAAAACTATCGAAACTGATAACATATCGGCTTTCCCGATCTGGTCTTCGTTGCCACACAGTCCCTGTTGTTGCAACAAACACATAATTCCCCTCAGTTACAGTACTAAACGCTTTCTTTTGATGGTCAGTTCGTTCACAGAGAAAAAGCTAGCAACACGTTTATTTCTATATTCCTCCGTTTCACTTTTACCTCGTATTCGTCGTTTCTATAATGAGTTCTGATTGGGTGATGCAAATGAGCCGAAATAAATCTTATAATCGCCTGAGGGCGTGCGACATACAGTAATTCGTGGTGAAATCAGCCAAGGGTTAATGTTGGGGCTTTGGCCGAATAAATGGTTCTTGGCTGGCGAAGATGATACTAAGCATACGTTATTGATACGACTAGTAAAGGTACTAGTATTTGTCTCGTTCATATACATTGTTTCGCGCCCTCTTGTGGCGAATGGCACATGTGACATAATTGGTTTGAGAGACACACGCACAGCGCCGAAATTGTTTTTATCCGTGGTTGACCGTCAATATAAATACTATTCTTATCATAGTTTATTTAAATCAAAGACACTAGAAAATCCATTTGTTTTAATGACATTACTTGCAAGCATCTACGTATTATTCATCACTGTGTCACGGTAGCGCGTCGTCCCAAGTATGCATACGTCATCAATTACGATAAATGTGTATTGTGTATTGTGTATTAATAACGTCACTAAAAATGAGAAAGTGTTGGGTATACTTTGGTGTTTGTGTATATTACAGAATTTCGTGAACTTTGCTGCAGTGATACTTACGAGATTGTTACACATGTAACGCTCATGAAAAATCACTTACAGAGCAATTACATGGTGTACATTTCACTCGCGTTAACATCGTTGACTCCGGTGCGTGCCTGATAGTTTGCACCTTATCTGGACTATACCTGAACACGTGTAACCATGACAGAGCTGACACAAGGACTGCTTATTCATTTTTTTAAGTCAGTCTTTGATCTATATGGTCACGCACGTGTGCACGTGACACGTTCCCACTGTTATCGTTAACTGTTAGCGTCTGGTATTCTCGGCATAAGGCAAAGGTCGTTCACTAAGTCATCGACAACCAAATATTTATCTGTACGCTTGGCAGTTCATCCAAAGCTTCGTGTTTGAGCAAGAATTGTCGCTGTCAAACGTCAGGGAGAAGACCTTCCATCGTCCTACATTGAAAACGATTAATATACTTAACAACGAATTGGTAAGTAAAACACGCTGTTGAAGACGTTACATCGATCTAAGCCGTACATTGCATTACGTATTATATAACATGGGTAATATTATAAGGGCACGATGTCCCTTCATTCACATAGCTGAACCGACATTACTGACAGTAACGAGCAAACCAAGTCATGTAGATTTGTCAACTATGTATGTTAAACTCAGCCATAAACATGCTATTTTTACTGTAAGGGAAATGTATGTTCTATTATTGCTCTTTAGTTTATTGTGAGTTACTAGTAATTTTAAAAGGCGGTGGTCGTCGCGCCGTGTCTTGTTCGACATGCAGCGGTGACGGCACAGGGGGCAGAGCGGGAGGCCGCCCCCTCAAAAATCAAGCTGAAACCCTTTGTGTCAGCCAAATTTGCCTCCCAAAATGCAGGAAATAGCGTTTCAGAATGTCTAGATTTTTTTAGGGGGGAGAATGCCCCTGGACCCCTTTTAAGGCCGCGCCTTCGACACAGAGGATGATGAGCAGATCTCGCCCTCCATGCCGTCGTCTCTGACATGGGACTCATAGCGACGTATACAACGTGCGTAAATTGCATTGCTTGTTCACGTGAAATTCGAAGACGCGTTGTGCCATCCGAGAGTGAGTTCAGATACTTTGGGGTTGGTCAACATTTTTATACGACTTTTCCAAGTTACCATGAACACCCTTCTACGCACCACAATAATGTTGCCGCATTATTCACACCAGGGTATTAACCGGATAAACTGAATACTCGCACTGGCGTGAAACAGAAGTTGATTGATCGAAAGAAATAAAGTAACCCGCCGCTGGTGACAATCATCTACGTGTGATTGTGTTGACGTAATCAGATGGTAGTATCAGTTAGAATTGTTTGTGGAAAAAAAAACACGTTCGGTGTACAAATGAAATGATCGATGCGCGCATACTGAACTGTGAATTGTTTACAACCATCTCGTATTCATCAGTTACAAAACTCGGTGGGTTAGTGCCTAGAGGTGATGTAATGGTATCTCTTCGTATGGAAGGACGTTAATGCTTATTCAAAGGTGTGAACCTAATTCTGGATCGGATAATCGAAAAAAAACACACTTCATCAATTTTAGGTTCCGAGTAAATTCTGTTTGCTGATACTGTTGTATAAGACGGTCGCTTTCTGTCACGTGTCTCTTTGACATTTTTTATTTTAGTCATTATACACATGTATTCTATTGCATATGGAATACTAAATATAACACAAATAAAATACACCGTACGCATGACCTAAATCGTGACACGATTGAGGATTTTATTTGGAATATCCATTCGCAATAAGTATTACCTTACCTGTATTGTCATGTATTTTAGCATCTTAGAAGGTCCACCGTATATGCATTAACGTTTTAGTCAAATAAGACAATCAATAATCTCTATAAACATATTATTGATTATTTTGTGAGAATATGCCTGCAATCTGTTTCAAAGCACTTATAATACATCACTCATTCTTAATCAAAAGCTGACATAAACTCAGTGTGACTCTGGGAGTAGAAATCGTAACAAAAGTTGCACAGACTATACCGGTATGTCCGTTATAGGTGATTTTCCGTACAATTGCGAGATCTCGCGAGAAGCATGAAAGACGCACGTCGAACGTCTGCCGCAAAAATCGAACGATTTGATTTTGAACTCCAATTTCTTAATTTTGTGGCACACATCGACCGGCCGATCTTCGACAGAGGAATATTGCTTCCGAATACCCTTACTTAATCGAAATTGCTTATCATCGAATGTGTACAGCACATTATTAAGCATGGAAATGTCTCCCAAAATATTTTCGCGTTTGTCGAATCCCACGCGACGTTTGACGCCACTACGACGCTATGACCTTTGTTTGTCCTGTTTTTACGTTCGATTTCACGCATAACGCGTGATTCTCGCAGTGAACGGAAAATGGTCAATTGGGTATAAGTACATGCACTGTATGTATTATTTCTTAAAACTAATTTAATCTTCCTTAAATATACTTTTAAGGGAATACCACCAAATTAATAATAATACATGTTCATCGATAGCGCTCAAATATCTCAATAACCTTTTAATATTGCTACAATGTTCTAATGATATATGTAAATTTGTTTACATGCTAAATGGTCCGTGTGTCTGTAGTGAATGTGGTTTTAAGTCTTTCAATAATATGTTTTCAGTGAAATATGAGCACATAGTAATCGTCCGTGTGAGTCCATTCAGCCAAACGAGCTGTCTGACATTTCGAAGGGACAGTATTTTTTGTGGAAATACAGAGAGAAGTCACATTTCACTTCTGTGTTACCGTTTCTCCGATTAACTAGTTAAATTAACTAATTGTTGTCCTGTAATTACGGGACAAATGTTATCGTATTATGTCGCTCAGGACAACGAGAGATTTTTAAATTGACATCATGCAGTAACAATCGGTTGGCTGAAGTCGCGATATCCGCGATTTCGTTATCAGATAGTCCTGCATCTGAAAACCCAATCTCAGAACTGCACCCAGGTAACATGAAAACAATCAATTGTAAGGAATGGGTTCGGTCGTGTGATCGATGTTTTTCATCCGACAACACGTTATTAACAAGAAGACGGGGAGAATGCGAAATGAATTCCATCTGTTTCACCCCACGCATAATACATCACTGACATAATACAATGTGATGATGTATGGACGGGTCACACGTATAAGTGCGAACATAACGTTTCTTGAGTCTAAATAAGACTTAAAATCTGTTTGCGAATCAGTTTCTACTAAATTTGGCTGATGAGTATGTCTTGTCAAGTGGTCGGGATGATTAGTTTTACGCATTCTACAATATCTGTTCACGTGTTACAGTAGCTTGTTCGTGAACATTCTTAGCTTAATGAAAATACAAGCGACTTGTTTCTTCTTTCCGCGACTGTGGCTATTTTCAATTGTTAAACTTTTCACAGAATAGTAACTTTAACAAAAACAACTCCACATTGCCTGCTGTTGGTAGCACCAGGTTTGGTTAGGGAGGCTGGCTTAAACAATGGGCTTGGCGACAGTACTGCCCATTCTGTCCATGTCCTGTTATCGCGCGAAAACGAACAGCGGAACAGTCAAGAAACAGTCATTTGTTACCTGAAGCGGTGTTCGATTCGACGGCGTACTGTCTGAGTGCATACTTTGAGGTATCCTCGTAATAACCTTAATATTATACATCTTTTCCTTCCAAAGAAACATCATGGAAATGCCGAAATCCAAAAAGTTTAGAACAGAATCAGCGAACTTCTTTGTGTGGAGTCCGGTCAAACCCTGGTGGCAGCCATTTTTTTGTATTATTATTATTATTTAGGACGCTTACGCGCGTAAGCATTCCATATTTGGAATTCGCATTTCCTTATATGGTAGGATGAAAATACCCCGTAAAATACCGAAAAATCACGGCACGCTGTAGCTTAGAGCGTTACACTGACAGTGATAGATCTATAATAATAAAGTATAATGAACTGAAGTATAATTAATATATAATGTAATGAGGTATGATGTATTAGAGTATAATGTAATTTCTGCTTTATCCAATCGCTCAAAAGACTTGCTTAAACTGTAATATGTTTTACGTTGTATGTGTAGAAAATGAGCACACTGCAGACATCGGAATCGACCTGGTCGACACAGCACGTGTGTCGGAGTGAAATATCAACTGTTAATGAATAAAGGCCTGTGAATTGGTGGGCGTTAACTCATGCGTGTCTGATTTGAATTGATAAATGCTCTAGACATGCGCGAATAATTTGATTTACTGGATGCGTACACGCCTAATTAAACACATGTAACATTCGCGACTGGAACGTGATAAAACTACGAAAGATATGTTTTCGAGTGAAAAAAAAATATGTATTAAAATCTGTGTTGTGTAAATAATCAAGTACGAAATTCCAGAAGATAGTCAGAAACTATGATGTCTATTCCTTCATAATCATTGACAGAACACAGACTAAGCTGAATAATTCTTTATCCCGCAACTATAATATTTTAATAATCAAAATGTAAATAATCAAGTACGAAATTCCAAAAAAATAGTGAGAAACTACGATTGCTGTTCCTTCATAATCATTGACAGAACACAGACTAAAGTGAATAATTCTTTATCTATAATATTTTAAGTAAATCGCGGACTAGGTGTATACATAGATGATGCAAGAATGGGGGCAATTAGGCTTATGTTAAACTGTTTAAACAAAGGTGTCGTGGTTTTGGTAGTAGAACGCAATAAACTCTCCAACAAATTTCGTCTTACTTTAAATTCGATTAATTTGGTTAGGAAAGTATCTGAATGTAATTGTTAATGCGATTTTCTACTCTCAATTTATACGTATTGAAACAGGCATACATATTCACAACGACAAATTAGTATATTTCAGTACACTTTGCTAACAGTGCTGGTCTTTCCATCCAGCACTCGACCCGGTGCACTATTTTATTCGCGAGTTATTTGTTCTTAAAGACAAAGGTATTCTTATTTTGATATGTATATATTGTGTTCACTTGCGGGATAATACACAGTTTGACTGACTTGACTAATTTAGTTTATTGGTTTATTTCAAAACGCATAAACGCTTCAAGTCCATAGAACAAATGCAATATACATAACAAAATTAATACAGTTAGAAGAAAACGTATATTCTACATTCCATAGAAAACTAAGGATAAAAAGCTAATTGGTTCATTTAACTATTTCTTGTGTCATATGAAAGATTGACAAAAAAAACACTCTGGTAGTAGATGATGTATCCAATATAATATGAATACCTAGTTAGTTTAGTTTTGACCTAAATAAATCATAGTAAAAGTTATCAAACACCTTTTATTTTAGAAATTAATAAAACAGACAATAACATCTGCTTTGTTTTCTTTGTAAGATATTTAGCAGCCATGGCTTGAAAACTGAAAATGGTATCTACAGTGTTTTAAAGTCGCATTGTGCTTCAGAAAAAATATTCTTTTGTTTACACCAGTGTTCTGACCGAGAATTTAATATTTTAGTGAAAATCTTGCTTGTTATCCAAAAAAGTGATATGCTCAGTAATTATTCACATCCGCCAAACTACATTTCTCATGCAGTGGCGTGATAATAGCTAGACACCATGCAACGGGATAATTACTGTTTAAGATTATGTTATCAGACAAGCTATGTGAGTGGATGCCGTTTACGTTTGTTTCTATTTATAAATTGACCAGTTTCTTTTCACATTTTTTAGTTCGTTCTTTTTGCATGTGTTAGTTCATCCACCGAGTTTTGAACATTAATAGTGTGATGGCCTGTTACTCGAATGGAGTGCATAGTTTCTTCTATATTGTCGAGGCTGTTTTCAATGCTAGTAAATCGCGAATTCAATGCTGTTTTAACTTCTGATTTCCGAATTACCGAAGGACACGATGTAATTAAGTTTGCGCATGTGTAACCTACCTTGCTGCAGGCGAGGGTAGAACATACATATAAAAGAACAATGGACAGGCATCCCCGGAAGACGTCAGCGGCATATTCAACGAGTTTTTAAAAGATAGCGGATTCATTTTGGATGGATAAAAAGGGGACAACTAGAAGAACTATATAAGACAGCTAAGCTAGTACGTGTGTTGGTTTTAAATAAGAACGTGACTGTTATTCAAGCTCAAAAATACTCCAGAAAATGTGAAAATATTCCGCTAAAATCAGTTAAAACTTGCATGTTTATTTTCTTGTTTAGGAAGAATGGTGTGTACATTGATACGAGTTTAAAGATGATGGTTTTTTATGCTGCGGGTCGAAAAAACTGAGGAGTTTACTCGACCATAAATAAGCCTTTAACGAGATACACGTCAGCAAAAGTCAGTCCACACAATATACATGTAACTCATAAATATCTATGTAGTCTATTGAACATCGCACCACAATAATTGTTTTATTTATTTATTTATTTATTTTTTTATTTATTTATTTATTTATTTATTTATTTATTTATTTATTTATTTATTTATTTATTTATTTATTTATTCATTTATTTATTTATTTATTTATTTATTTATTTATTTTATTAATAGACAGAGAATACGTTTAAATAAGGTCAATGGCAGTTTTATCAGAATTAGTTATATATAGAGGTAAAAAAATACACTCATATGTCACGAGCACAAACGGACATCCGGTTAAAATGGGTCTTCTTGTCTGTGAAACAAAGGGTTGATAATAAAATATAAACCAATTACGTACAACCAGTGGTATCTCGTACAACTTCGTGAATATTAATTGACTGATTAGCATATTTCAAATATCAGCAGTTTAATTACAAATATGGGGTTATATGGAAGCGATTGCATTTTGCAGACACAGAAACACGATTTAGTTACATTCTGTATACAACATGTAATATATGTAATAATGTAATTTATTACAAAACAATTCACAAATGTTTTTTTTAGATATTGAATTGCATGAATCAAAGAACGCTAAATTATGCAATTTTAATTATAACGTTAGTAGGAAGATATCGAATGTCGAAGGAAAAATTGTAAACACATTTTACTACAGGCAATCTGAAATAAACATATTTTACATTATTATAATCACAACATACTCGAGGGCATTTAATTCTTTGGTGAATTTATGAAACGTGACTATGGAATCGTTTCTGTATTTAACAGCAGTAGCTGAACAATAACAACTTATTGTTGATGTATTGAGTCCAAAATAACTCTGGATTACGAATATATTTCTTGCATGTATATTTCAATAGACGTTTGTCTTTATGCAAAGTATTTATAAATTGAAATCCCATCAGTAATATTTTTACATGTTACAATGTTTGCATAATACATGAGTCCTTTTAGTGCAGAATATATCATTCCTCTGTGTGTGAAATGATTACTTTTAAATTAACCAACATCACTAGAATGAAGTCAATATGAACTTTAATTAAAATGCAGTCTTGATTTGATATTCAGTAAATATCAACGGGTTGGTCGTTTTGTCTTAAAAGTCGCCATGCTTAAGACGTTTTTTCTATGACGTAATGAAACAAATTTCAGCGGAGTCTCTCGGTGCTTTGTCAGGGAACGATAATTTGTGAATGGGCTAACTTAAATGCACCGTGAAACAACTAAAACGATTTAATATCTTTACCATATAGACCAGTTATAAAAAGTTCCAAAAGCTTAGAGAGCGGTCGCTATTACTATATTATACTATAACAGAATAATGTTCGAACAATAAAGGGGACTCACTTCTTTGACGTTTCTATCCCGTTCTAACGGAATATGTTCCCATTGAATTAAAACATCCGAATTAAAGTGATTTATGTCATACAGGTTGAATACTGCATCAATTGTTTCACCGTTTTGTGAAATCTTTTGCGAGCAATAAGTTTTTATCCGATGAATTTTTATTCTTTACATTGCATTGCGAGACATTCATAACTAACAAACAGGTCATTTGTCTCCATTCAACTCAAAAACACCGAGCTTCCAAGCACACACAAGAATGATGGGAAATTACGATGCAGAAACGTGGGTGTAAGATGAAGGACTATGTATTGCCATACACGTGAAATTTATGTTTTATTGGTGGGTGAACTGTCTATAAATTATGCATTGGAAATTCCCACTTATTTTTTAGCATTTTATTATTGGATACTTGGGATATCTTATCGTCGTCATTGCCGCCGGGTGGACGTCTAGCCGCACATACAACAGTTGATTAAGATAGCGATACGAATACCATGAATACCAGATCATGTTAAATATTCGCTTGTCAGTTGATGGGGTTTTTTGTGCATATTTATTCTTTAACAGCCGTTTGTGTTGTGTATTCTGGACCTTTATCGACATCAGGGTATTTATATATCGCTTGTCTATGATGTCATTCCTACTTTGTAAGTTCTGAAAGGCAGTGAATTCACGTCTGTTGGAACAGGAGAGATGCGTTACGTGGTGTTGGATTGAAGCGGGAGGGTCGTCATCTGCGCACGCGCGGGAATTGAGTTCAAAGCGACGATAACAACACACGCAAAAAGCGCAAAGGCTCGTGGGTAGGTGCTTGTTTGTAAACAATGACACGCTATGACAATCTGACGCATGCGCAGGTGACGACTCCCCCGATTTCATTATATGGATTTTTCAATGTTTGAACGAGTCAAACTTGAACTTAAATTTGCATAGAATGAAACTATGAGCTTTTACACGTAGTAAGTTTTTTCTATCAGTTGTGTTCTTTAGCAACTCAGTCCCTCGGTAACGTAAATAGAAATAAAGTCATTCAGAGCGTATCTATTTCTTTGTTTGTATCCGTCCGGTAACGATAAAATGTTTCTGAGAGACTTAATTCATTTTGCATGACGCATGGATTCACAATCCATGCATGTCATATTCATAACACAGAGCCGTTTCAACTCGAATGATAGGAAGGGTGCATTTTGAAGGTAAATTCTAACATGTATTAAACCCTGAATACAGTATCACGTCACATATACATTAAATTGTATTTTCGTTAATATGTTACATGGAGTTGATTACAAGATGGCCTGTGCGTCAATTTCCGCCTCCGGCAAACTAATTAATGGACACCGAATACACACCTGAGAGTATTAATAGTGAGATTAGTATTAGAGGAGGTTTGAGGGCGTAGCCCGAAACATCTTCCCGATACGTCTTAACTACTGGCTGCTTCAATTTGATTTGAGTATTGGGAATTACCGCCTAATTTTCGCCATCAATAAATCATTCCCCATATTCTCCATAACACACTGGCCACTCAGGACCAGTCAGAACCACACCTGCTTTACGACTTCACTGCTTAAAAATAACTCCACACACTCAGAAACACACTAAAACCTCCGGGCCAGCTGCTTTGAAGTTTGCAGAGGGGAATTATGGCCAGTAACGCCGTGAGTTGACACTCATCAATATGAAAAATCACCAGCTACAAGGAAGTCGCCGATTGACTACTCGCTCTGTCAATCACTACGGTGTAGCGTTTATTGATTCGTGCATCAGTGAGGTATAAATGTTTAACAATACCGCCCAGAAATTATTGCTGCGCAACGGCATTCAGATGTGCAGAATACATAAGGATTGGTGATTTACTTTTCGATGCAGGCCATAGATTTGCATGAAGAAGTATAGGGTTATGTTGGTAATACTTTAATTATTTTTCCCCATTCCATACTGTTTAATGACTGATATCTTTACAAAAAGGTCTCAATTACTATACTCGAGATGTCGCCATGCGTAATTAATTGTGCAGCATTAAGAAACAACGACATGTGATCATTCTCATTCCTTGTGTATGGTGTATTTCCTAAGCCATTCATCCCGATGATTGATGATGCTTTGTTGACATGTGATAGTAGTTTTACATCGAGCATGAGTTTCTGTATGAGTAAGGTCATATTAATTTTAAAACAGGATAATTATTAATGGTATTCTACATCCTGTCCTAAAACTGAAATCGCGTTTCATATCCACTATAGCCAATAAGCATTGAACATAGGGAAACAGTGTTTTCAACCGGAATTTAAAACAATATTTGGAATGATTGCAATAAATTCAGCCTTTACCATTGAGTAACTTGATATAGAGACACTTGATATGGAGACACACTTCTTTTAGACACCGATGCCAAACGACATGATTGAAAATATTCTCCATATTCTGTATCGTAGGTGTATGATATGGATAATATAAATATATATAAATAATATAAGATTAAGCGTGCGAGTTTCTATGAATATATATTAAAGTTATAAATCCTTTCTTGTTATGTGCTATTCACCCGAGGATTGGTTCGTGGTGCAATATTGATTGTATTTGGAGATGTACGCATGCGCATCAAAAGGAGTTCAATATTGCGTTATGCGTGGGAGTGCGGGTCCGTCTACATAAAATAGTCGGCATCTGCTAGAAACACAATGCTGAAGTCAAGCGGTGTACAGGTATGTTAGTTGTAAATTGTATGTGTACACATATAAGCGATCGAAATTGTGTATGAAAACTATAGTAGTTACGCGTCATTTTTTTTTGTCTTGCATTGTGAATTACTCATTGTGTCAATGTGTATAGCTGCAGCAAATTCTTGAAGCAATAACACGGCATATCATAAGTAAACATCGCTTAAATAATTCATTTTATCATGCACTGTAATTACCTTGTTAGTGATCTGATTTATATGTGCTGCGTATTTTGTATACAATTCGGTCCATGGTCTTTGGTATTATTGGAAAAAAACGGCAGTTTGCAGATGTTGATTTAATGTAAAATAACGTGCGAGTTTCTTGTGTGTAAAACAATCTCGTCTCACCGACGAACATGCCGATTGTCAACGTTTACGTTATTTCGTAATTGGAATGCAAACATGATTGTTAAACCATGTTATGTATCTTTTTATCATTTCTTTGTTTGCTTTTAATCACATGAACACAAATTCCCAGGAGCCACAGTCGAGAAAATATGGAGAACAATATGCGGGATTCCAGGCGAATTTATATTGTAAAAGATGACTTTCATTTCGAAAGGATTAAATTATCCCTATAGTTTGACACTCACTATTGCACGGGGTTGGTGAAACTAAACGACGAAACTGACATATTTTAAAGACGGGCATTGCATATCCGCTAAATCTAGAAGCAGAAGTACAATTTCTCTCGAAAACGCGGAAAATATGGGATGTAAATTGAAATATACACAGTGTATTATAAATAAAGTGCATTACAAAAACATAAACGCGCGAGGTGGGATTAGAAGTAACTGCAACACGCCACAGTTATAAATGTTGTATTCAGTAAGAAATCTTCTCTAATTTGAAAATGTAAAAGAATTGAAAATGTTCACTTTACGTGTAATGTCGTAATGCATATACTAATAATGTGGAAAGTAAAGTCCTATCTCAGTTTTAATGTTTTCATCATATTCCAACTAATGTTTAATTGCGGAGTAACATCGGGCAAATGTCGTCGGCGATGATCTCAAGTGTGTTGCACACCATGTATACCTTAGCAATCTCAATTCGAAAACACGTAATATTCAAGGTGTATAAAATACGTGTAATGTAATTGCAATGTATATTATTATAGAATATCGGAAACGCAACTACAGTAAATCTATATTTTTGCGATCGTTACGACGTGCCTGGGCGATATGCAAATTAGTTAAGTTATTCAATGAGTGGAGGATGTGATGATGATTTCAATGGTGTTGATCTTAAAATGTTAAGAAGACCATCAAATCACCTATATTTTTATTATTTTAAAACGATCTTGAAACGTCTGGTTATATTGCATAATTACTAAGGACTACCATTACCTACTACAATTTTCTTTATATCTATCGGTCTTACCAGCTTTCTCCAATTTTAAAAGCTATTCAAGTAGGCCATTGCGCTTGCACGCACTCTACATTGTTGATGTTAAAGTTTATAATACTCAAGAATTAGTTTTTTATACTTGCAATTCTGTTTGATTTCTATATTTTCCAGGTTGTATTATTAAGTATAAACATTAATTTTTGAGTTTTATAAAAACAGATCCTTTAGCGTTTGTGCTTGGCGAGATGGGTTCCATTTGCTAGTGAATTATACAGATGATATTTCATCACTGGAGAGTTACGAATTTGAAATCCTATTAATCCTATGTGTCTGTTTCGCTGAGTGAAAAGAACTAACTCGGAAACGTAATTTGTAATATGATTACCACCAGTTTTGAAAGCATAAATATATTCACGGTTGTTTTGAATATGCATATTTACTAATGTTATTCAATTCAATGCTCATATCATGGGTACAAGCCATAGGTGAAACAAACTAATTAACAAGCTGATGTTTAAAGAGTGAGAAATTGTGAGTGGTATATATTCATTCTAGCTCATACACATTTTAACCTTTAACAAAAATATTCAAATTAGTATCATTCCTACCAATACGTATTGAGATATTGGCGTATTTTGAGATTATATTAGTGATCATGATTTCACAAGTTCGTACTGCGATCGTAATAGTAAAAATCCATAGCAATAATTATTACACTACTTTATTACACGGACTGCAATAATGCATGAGATACGTTGATTCACCATGACTTAGTGTGATCTAACATCTGACGTAAAATTGTGGTGATAAGCATTCCATATAAACACGTGTATATGATTTGACACAGGTCAAATATTCTTGCAGATTTCATAAACTAATGATTGAATATTCAAATAAAATAAAACCTAAATATTTGCTACACAATTAAGCCTGGTCAATCATTTAACATTAGTGACGTCACTGTATAAACGAACACTAACTATATAAAAGAAAACTCCTAACCATATTTTGTAGATTACCACACCACCCATATATATAAAGTATGAACATTTCAAATCAAACGCAATAAACCATCGGAAACAGATCCCGTTTACTACTTTTCAACAATGCCAGATAGAAATAAAGAAACTCAAGGTATATAAACCCCCAAAAAATGTTTGGTGTTTTTCCTATTTATTTAATATACACAAGTCATACTGTGTATTGTTGCATTTTTTATACATTATCGTTTCATCCTAAAATGTGACGATTAAGAGAAAGAAAACCACTTTTAACTGAAGTGTTACTTTAGATTGTCTAAACACGAACAACCAACGTCTAATAGAAAAAGAGCAAAAAGTACAAAACACTTCTCAAAAGCACAACAGAATAATAACTATCAAAATAATATATTTACCGGAAAGTAAATGAAGTATTATATTTCATATATTTTCATTTTGTTGTTAGTGCAATCAGAAGTTGGATTGGAAAAGATTGTCTCTTTGAAAAAACATGTACCTTAAGTAGTTTACGCATGAAGTAGCGCTTATCGGGTGAATGTTCATTTCTGAAATGTACATGCTCGATTCACAATATTAATGCATATATAGGAGAGTTCGATTTCAATTGTGTTAATATAATATTCTGCGGAATTCGGTCTGGATGTACGGTTTTATATTTTTGCACTCCAGTGTTATTATTTGACCCTGAAACAAAAATTAACAACAACACACAGATTGCCGGAATCTTACTAATGTTGGTCACTTTTTATGAACCTCCATGATCATTGTCGATATTTACAAAGAAATTGACGTTCTGGTGATATTTTACTCGTTTTCGCCAAAGAAGCCACGCTAAAAATTAAGTTCACGAAATGAAAACAGTTATTTTAGCAGAATTATCGGGCGATTACATTCCCGAATGTGAATATTCTAGTGTTCGCAAATTTACTACAACAGTCCAGAATTAAATTTTTTGAGCACTTTGCGAGAAATCTGGAATCTAGAATTCACTAGTTTTTAAAATAAGTGAGTCATTATTTTGGCAATGCAAATAGTTTCATGTTCCATAGTAATCTTCTCATCAAGTATTTTCGTTTTCCAATTCCATTATGCTGTACAACGCTCTCTTGGGTCTCGGCCACTACTTTTCACGCGTCCTAGTTCACGGGGTCATTGATAATTGTATATTATAATATCGATTAGACCATGTTATTAGTACAGTGTGGCGCCACATTGGTAAATATGTTTTATCTCAAATAGCATATTACCTCACGACTGACGTCAGAACTATAGTTACTGTAATATAGTTGGAACTACTTTGGGATTGTAATTCATCCCCAACAAAGTGTGGACAGTTTTACACAGTCTTTCTGAAAGAAGGATACCTATGTGATGGCCTAATTCAAATGATAATTTATTTGCTGAAATAAATCTCTAACTTTTGTTTTCAGTAAACTCAAATAATTTCTTTCATTCAAATTAAGTTGTGATTAATTCAACAACTGCATCACAAAATTATGCCATGGTTCAAACTCCAATTGCTTTTCCGATTCAAAAGCTGAAATCAAAATTGAGTTTGATACTCCTGTTAAACGTTGATATTTCATATCAGTGAAAAGGACAATAATTAGAAGATATCGTCCTAATTCTTTTCTTGCATGCTGTATTTGTAGCTTTTCTGTAAATATTTATAGTTCCATAATAAAATTGAATAAAAAGTTGTTCAAATTTTGTTAATCTTTTGTCATGGCTTATTGTTTTTTTTCTTTGGATTCATAATAAAACCGACAGCCAGCTTAAAAATTAAAACTAATTTTGATGCTCGTTTCACCGAGTAATAACCATTGGTGCACCAAATAAATTTTGTACAGATTGAATAAGGATTTGTGTGCTTTCATTTGTAAAGCAGGAACAACACTTGTAAATTTCCCATTGCTTTGAAAATGTATTCCCAAATACTTGTCAACTAATTAACAAAATAACAGTTGTTTTCAAGTTTGTTACATTCCATGTTGAAAATCATAATTTTAGTTTTTGTAATGTTAATTTTTAATTTAATACTGTCAAAAAATAAATTAAACAATTGTAGATTACATCTTTGTTCCACCCCTCTCAAAGAATTGTTCTGTAGTTTTCAATTCAAGTTTGATACTAAATAGTGGTGTTGTAAATTGATTAATATTGTAAAATTTACCACCAACTCCAATTGAAGTATCAACCCTTCCCTTCAAGAATCGAATGCATTTGAAAAGTCGACAAAACATTTTTGATATCATTAATCTCCGAACAAAAATGTCCGTTCGATGGTTGTTTTCAAACCAAATTGATTGTTATATTCCAATTTACAATAGATTAGACAAAACGCCAAACTTTTATTCAAACATATAGTAAAAAGTTAGAGCACATAGTAAAACAACTATTGCAATACCTCGATAACTGTTTGCGTTTGGTTTGAATATAGGGATAATTTAACAATAATTCCATGAAGTTGGCAATTTACTTTGATAATTCCGTTGAGCAGTTTAGCTGCTGCGTCACTGATATAGTGAGCCGCATGTTTTAAATTTATATCTGGACTGGTTGTTTTACCTGCTTTTACTTTATACAATTGTGTAGTTATCTCTCATTAATTAATAAAATATAGTCTACTTTTTTCAATCCTGCATTTTCTTTACTTTTCTTTACTGGCTTCTGATTCTTAAAATGAATGAATGAGGCATAACCTTACTCTGTATTTTAACACTCTCCGACAATGATATCAAAATAGACAATGATCAGATGAATGGATGAGTGATTGTACTTTACAAAAAAAAATGCATTTTATCCAATACAATGTAACTACCAACCCCATCATCAACTACTACCCTAATATTGATGACATGCAATTTAAATCACCTACCACTCTCCCATAAAGATTTGACAATTTGTAGTACAGCATGTATTAGCAAACACGTTTCCATATCCTTTAATGTGAGTATCCATGTTATTTTTTTAATACCTGAATCACATTCCATGTTATCTCCTAATTAAGACTCGTAAGTGGTTATTTGCGTCATTTAAGATATAATCAGCTTGAATTAAAATCGCCCATTAACAATATATCTCCAAATCTAGCATAATTAGTGACATTAACCTCTAATATATCAAACACATCATCTAGACCAGACTTGGATGTGTGTTTAAAATAATTGAATTTTGTGGTTTTATATACAAATAGCAAATGTATAGGTCACCTTGTAGACAAAAGACAATTATATCTCAACCACAATGCAAGTTACTATTACTGCTAGGTAACTTCTGGATTCAGAATTTTTTGCTATGGTTGTTTTTGCTATATGTAGAGAACAGTCTTTTGTCTAGCCAAGTTTCGACCAATCCAACTGCATCATGTCTTTATAAAATGGCAAGTAATAGACTGTCCTTCTAACTTTCCTTTGACCCTATGAATGTTACAAATCTTTTCTATAATATTCAGATTTGGCGCCATTCACTTTGGTTTGGTTGATAACAATTTACCATTTTCTATAGTGACTATAAGTAACATTGTGTTAAAGACGTTGGCATTGTGAAATTCTTTAATTTTTATAGAGAATAATAAAGTATTTTTGCCAAGTAAAGTCATATTTATTCAAGTTATTGTTCATACATAAGTTGTTGAACACACTACATATTTTGGAATTTCATCCAGTCGTACCATAATTTAAAACAAAATAAAATGCAAAAATATCGAGATTGTTTTCTCTTTGATACTCACGTGTAATCGGAAATTATGAAAATTATATTGACGTCCATATGGAATACATTTCCATATGAAATAGTAATATATTTCCGAATTCACCTGTCAATATCAGTTGTTTTCAGTTTTTTTTTTCAAAAAGACAAAAGAATTCTACAATATTGAAAACATAAATTCTTTATCGCAGTGTTTAAGTAAACTAATTCCCCGGGGTCATTCCCTCGCTGTTTATAATCATTATAACCAATAGGCTAGCCAGTCTGGTGAATAGTTGTATGGTGTATCCGATACTTTCCAACTTGGGTTGTAGGTGTTTCTCATCGGATAATTCATTCTGTTGTTCATTTCGTGATAAAGCTGTTTCCGTTCATCAATATTATTACACATCAACATCTTATAATGATATAATTTGTGGCATTCATTGTACATTATGTATCATTCCATGTTATTCCATACGGTACCCTCTGATGGTACAGTTGTGTAATAACGATTATTATTATTAATATTATTATAAAACAATCTGGACGTGAACCGCCACGCAACACGCAAGACCGGTTGATGACCCTCGGCCACGCAGAAATCAGCTGACTCTATAACCTCCTACGCACTGTTTGCATAAAATAGTCCCTTTGAAATCCAGGATTATATCAGCTCCCGATATTCCAAACGGGTGTGACATCGTCGCGGACGAGTGACTCCAATTATAGTGGCTGTATCCCGGCGGGCAGGGTGATTATTTACTTATCACATGACATTTTGATTGCGTTCTGAATCAAAAAGTGCGGAGGAGTTTGTGGGGGTTGCGGCTTACGGTTGCAATCAACCAGCTGAACTCTATATGTAGCAAGTCGGTGGTTGGATTTACATAGATTACTTCATTTCGAGACTCGGGAGAAGCTGACGTATAGTAACATTGATGAACGGGACTGTTTCATTTCAATCGTTAGAGGTCTTCAGTGATCAAATTCGGGGAAACGTCACGCCATGAACACTCGAACTGGGTTGTGCATCAGCGCAGTGTCACTGGCGATATTCCTGGAAATCGACTCAGTGAGCTGTCACTGGTAGTGGTATCGCAACTTCCTGTGTACAGTTAGTAAGTACGTACATCAGATGCCCGGGATCAGACGTACCGTACTATAGTAACGTTCAGCGCTGGTGACAATTCTTGTCGATGTTACTGGTTTTGGCGACAGTGCGTATAGTTCTAACATCGGTGCTATGGGGGACCGTGTACGATGCAGTCTCTGTCGACATTGTTTGGTATATCTGAGTATATTTTTGTCTTTATCATTTCATAAATTCGTGAATATTGCCTGTCATTTTGTCTGGCACGATATCAGGCTCAGGTGACCATTTTGCGGAGATGATCATAATATCGAAGTTCGTGCGATAAATACACAGCTGTAAACACACAAAATGCATTGTGTCTTCCACCAAACAATTTCCGCGTGTGTTTTGTTTAAAAATAAGGCAACATTTATCCTTGGTTCAAAACGCATCAACTTTATTGCCACGCTTTTGGAAATGGACTTTTGTTTACAATGGGAAAGTAACTCCGATAATGTTACTATAGTTCTGACGCTAGAATTGTGAAAATATCAGTTTGTATTATGTTATCTAAAGAATGCGTATTCCCAGTGTGACGTCATATCCACATGATAAACAGGTATAATAGCAGACTGCATGGATTATCCTGTATCATCCTGATAGTGCAGCAAGCTGCGTACCTAAGTTTGACAACGCGCGGGAATTGAGTCCTAAGCGAGGATAACAACACACACTAAGAACGCGAAGGCTCATGGGTAGACGCTTGTTTGTAAACAATGACACGCTATGGCTACCTGACGCATGCGTAGGTGACGACTCCCCCGCTTTAAAGCGGAATTATCTGTAACTTTTTCTCCGATTTATAAAACATTCCCTGTGTCATTAGTTCTAATATGTAATGACCATCGCTGAAATATGGACACTGAAAGCATAGCATATTACGTCAGAGACGGATTCGGGGTTTTAATTTATAGGGGCCGCATTATTAAAATGACATCGTTGGATGTAGTACATTAAAGGGCGGTGATTGTCGCGCTGCGCATGTGCGACATTTGTGTTGATAAACAGTGATTTTCCCACAATCCAGGGCGCTCTACTAATTGAAATCACAATTATGAGGGTTGACCTGGGCGCAACTTGCACTAATTACAACCAGTGCTTTGATACCTTCCAATCACCTGAAAATGCCTAATTAAAGCTTGGTAACGTCTCAGTTTTTACTCGTTGATCTGCGCAAAAGTCAAAGTCGCCATCATTGTTTATATGAGACCCATATATCTCGCGCGTGCATGGCGCGACGACTATCGCCCTTTAAATCACTTGCGAATAGAGGAAGATGGCCGCAGGGTAGCGACCGAAATGTCAGCAGACGCCATCTATTGATTCCAGTTTTGGCAAGCGAATCTCATGGATTACGGTATCAATTGCGTTGCCATCTTGAGAGGCTAAGCTACTCTCTGACGGCCTCTCACTGGTGATTTTATGTGTAATTTCCAATAATAGTGTGCGACGTGCGATATGAATTTTACATCGCATTTTATGTGGTACGTACTAGCCTGACGTACTAGTTGACATTGACATTGTTTTTCGAAAAACCTGCGATTAGGCTGCGAAAGTAGAACATTCCGGAGGGGTGAAAGGGAAGAGCATCGCCAGGCGATGGACGCGGGGCTCTATGGCAACGACCGCATGTCCAGCCATTGGTTGGTCACATAGAGATCACAATACGCGTTCTATTTTTACGCATTAAATTTGGCTCTTCTGTATCACCCCTTCCAGAGTGTTCTACTTTCGCAGCCTAATCGCAGGTTTTTCGAAAAACGTCGAAAAAACACAAGAATTAGTAGAAATGTTCCTGTTTTGGGTGGATTATTGATAAAGAATAATGTCTTTATTACAAAAATGCTGAAAAACCGTGAGTTTTTGCCTTTGTTATTTTTTTATTGCCAAAAAACTGCGAACTCGGCAAATTTGGTTGCACAACTTCCCTTTATGATATACACCCAGCGACACCGATGCCAGTTGACTGTGTACAAAACTGGTAGGAGGTAATACATTTGGGACGAAAGTATTCAAAAATCAGTTTTTGGATGTTGCAATGGCAGTGGTGGGCCAGGATTTTTTTCCAATTAGTGACGGCACGACCTACCTGTGAAGCTGTGAAGTATCAGGGGTAAAATCTCTTCTCCACAGGGTTCTCCACACTTGTCAGGGGAGAAACTCGTCTCGTCTCTATATCTCGTCCCCTTGAGGTACGGGATCGGGAAAGTCACTTATACTTTACAGTCAAATAAGACACACACAACGAAATACGTTTCAACTCTCGTCTTAGTCGATCAATCGAGCACTCTATATGACACAGCGCCCTGGGGAAAAAATCCCCAAGACTCTCGCAAGGCTGACCCAAGACTAGCCCAAGACTGGACTGCCTCAAGGCTCGCCCCTGGACTCTCTCGGACTGCGTCTGTCGTGGAGTATTCGCCAAGACCAACTCAAACTCTCTTTATTCATTTTCAAAACTCTAACCAATTACAAAGCAGTAAAAAGACTCTAAGGCGTAACCTTCAATCATAAAGCCAATCACACTAAGTACTGAATACGTCATATCTTTTGATTAATCGTTCACTACATTAATAGCTACGGATGTCAGAATAGCGACGGTATCTTGTAATTAGTTCCAAACCACTGAGCCAAGTTCCGTCCAAAACTTCAATTAGGCCTACACGATGACAGACATAATACAGCAATTCGCTAATAATCAACTAATTAAGTCGGTCAACAGATACGCGAAAACAAATTCATGACAGAAGTATGAACAAAACCAGCCGAGCCGAAAAAATCACAGAGGAGTTAAAAGCCGTTGCTGGTGAAAAGTTACCCCAACTTTGGGGTCAAATTTCTCGGTAATGAAAAAGATATCAAAAATTCAAATAGTAACTTTGTGCCCACACTCAAGCTGAGTAGAATGAGCTATGTCTGAAGTGTTTTATCCCAAATTTGTAGGAGGAGATACATTTGGCGCGAAGCTATCCAAAAATCAGTTTTTTGGCTGTTGCTATGGCAACGGTGGGCCAAACATTTTTTTCTGATTTTTCCTAATAACTAGGGTGAAGGTGTGACCTACCTGCCAAGTTTGAAAGAAATCGGCCAATCCAAAAAAATCACAGAAGAAATCATACGTGAAAACACTGGAAATTTACACACACAGACACACACAAAACGACAAAAGTGATTATAAAGGCAATCCTAGCGGAGCGGATCGCCAACAATTCGAATTCGTGTAAAACAGCCAATGTATTTTACACGTGTTATATGCGACGGTACACGACCCCGGTACACGACGCGGCGCGACGATCAACCAGCATGTAAACCAGATACAAAATTTGCACTACTGCCCATGTTACTGCGCAGTGCATTATGGTGAAATGATCTCGCATTGTATATAGTAGAAAACTATTATCACCCTGGAAACTAAATTTTATATATGTTAAAACTAAAATAAGGTTTGAGTTCAGACTGCGACCTCAAATGACTCTTGGCGTGAACATTTTGACGCGCGGATTGGTATATAACGCACTCGTGACATGGCCGTTGTTGACATCGTAAACACATCTTTGAAGTTAATAGCATTTCAAATTTACACATAAGTGGAAATCATATATTGTCGAAACAGGCGCATTCATAATATAAAATGTTGTTTATGCATACTTGAATGAGAAGTTAAATTTTCAAAATATTTATTATTTTGGCACTATTGTATCTAAGGCCGCAGGAGACATGACCTAAAGTCAGGTGATACGTTTCCTGTTGTGCTGTAGAGAAGACGTGATGTAAACATTTCAAACCTTCTATTAACATTTGTACTGTGGTATGTATAAAATCGAATAATTTAGTGTTAATATAGTATTCTGTGAATATATGCAATCGATAGTAAGGTTTTTATTTCAAAATTATACCTCCAAACGCAATCACTCGATGTTCGTTCGGAATCGCTGTCACAAACAACGTCGCGATCGGGTCGAAATTTATAAAAATGTTGACATCAAATGTTCTGCCGTTGATTGTGGACCCAGAGAACAGTGATTTTGTATCATATGATACCGTTGTGTTGGACATAGCGATGTAAAAGAAGGAGGAGGAAAAATTGACATTTTTACCGGATCCGTCGGGGTTGATTAAGCTAACGGTACTGCCGGTCACGGTGGCATGCGGTCGTCACTGGGAGGTGTAGTGCTGCTCGGATGTGAGTGAGAATGTCCGAGTTTAGAACGTATCTAATGGCTAAATCCCTGAACTTTGTGTTGTCCATCGTCTGTTGCCCATACTGTTTTTGTTTTTCTGCGCAATCAAAACACTGAGATCTTCCTCGGCCTTCATTGCTATCGTCTGCAGCGATAGCCACTACATAGGGAATAGCTTTTCAAGAGCTAGCCGACATCGACCGCTAGCATAAATTACATTGAAGTACTTTAGTTTTTATAGAAAAAAAAAACATCTCAAATAATTGCACATGATTGGAAAACAATATTCTAATGTTTCATCTTAAATGAATTACGTTTATTTACACTGCTCAGCTGTTATGTTTTCGTTACAAGCGTAAAAGTAGTGCCGGCCACAGAATGAAAATATAAAATTACACCAATCACGTGATTGCTATTTTCATTTGGAACACTGAAGTAACGCGTGATATTTTCACTCCTAGAAAATAGAAATCAGTGGATAATATGTAATCTTTTTCGATCCATATCACCGGGAAAAATTTCAAGATATGAAGAAATACAATGTAATGTTATTTTTTCCTGACATTTTTGACTCTTGTATCTCGAAAAATTGTTTTGTAGCTATCCTGGTGGCATGGACCCAGAATAAGGAATATGACATATAATCTTCAATTCGGTTCAAACCTGCCTTACCATTCTTCTTTAGCATCGTCTTTCTCTAAGAGTCAATTAATAATGGCAATAATAATGTTCCTAATAATTGTGTTTACAGTGGACTCAATTCTTCCCCACTACTTTTTATACTTAAACATAAATGACCTGCCTTTGTAAAACTAAATTCATATTAATACGGTCATACGAACTCGTAATCACCGAAAATGCGTTTCAATAATTTTTGTAAGCGATCAGGTGTTACTAGAGACGAAAGTGAACACTAATTATGTACGGTGTAAAACTGAATTCGGTTATACCAGTCCGCCACCCTATGTTGAACATTGCGTGTGTCAAATTCAAAATCATCAAATATTGCTCCAAACCAAAATCGGAAACTTGAATGGGGAAGAAAAAGTTAGGTTTGTGAATAATACTATCCTATGACATGTCGGGCCTTCAAATAGTAGTACAATTTCGTGTGAAAAATAAGTTGATTTTGAAAGCAGACTCACCCACTACAGTCAAACGTTACGTGTTTTTGTGGGGTTTTTTTGCACAGCAAGCACGCAGCGCCCTACTCGATGTGGGTGCTGTGCGGTGGTAACAAGTGTAAAAACAAACTTTGTGTATACACCTGAGTATGCCGTAGAATGTCGTTGTTTACAAATAAGCGTCTACCCACGAGCCTTTGCGTTTTAGCGTTTGTTGTTAAATGGCGTCGCACGTTTGTCCATGGATAGGAACCACAGCTCAACTGTGTCAATAAAAGTCTCAATATCTGAAAATAACAAATTTAATGACACCAAATGTATCAGAAATAACTAAAATACGATCATAAAACTAAAGACCGACATAAAAAGAGCTATGGACAGTATGTAACAGTAGAAAAATCAGAGAAAAATCTGAAATGTCTATAACTGGAAAATATTCACATAATCATATTTTGGAGGTTGTTAAATGTCGGTGAACATAACCTACACTATTGCATGTATACAAATATCTGGTGATGATTTCAATATTTTGTTTGGAAGGTTGAAATTGAAGTGAAGGAATTGTATTGTTTTTGTTCTACTCAGGGCATGCTAGGTATTATCTTTAAACCAATCCTGTACATGTGACAATGTTGTTCGGTGGTAACTCATAACCTAAATTTGCATATTACTGCGATATTGTGATCATATTGTGTAATTCTCGCCTGTTGCAGATAACATCAGCGATGTAACCAGTGCTGGCATCATATGATAGACACGATGAATACCAGCAGCGAGTATAATGACCTCATTGACCAGTGTGTCATCGATGCACGAAGTAAAAATCTCACGGATATCTACACAACACCGGGTACACCAGAGCTTCTCTACGATTCCGAGCATATATTGCTAACCCGTATCATTCCAGCTACGATTACATGTCCGTTTGGTATCATACTCAACTGTCTGTTTCTCTACGTAGTATTCAAAGTGTCAGCCATGCGTACACTGACTAATATGTATCTATCGAACCAAGCCATCGTAGACTGTATGTTTCTTAGCGTATACTATATAGTGCAAGTCGGTGAACCGTTGTCAACAGATATCGTACACGATAAAAGTTTTCTAGGACCAGTTGGATGTTTTATTGTGAACATAATACTGGATATTTGCCTCTTCGTCTCCGAGTTAAACATACTTTTAGTGACCTTCGAACGATACATGGCAATTTGTAAACCATTCAAATCGATTAGAATCAGTTCCATCTCTCGCACATTCAAATTGATCATTCTTACGTGGATCGTGGGTATTATTTTCGCTGCGCCGGTCACCCGTTTCTACACTGACTGGTACACTGTGTGCATTATGTGGCCAACAGACAGTGAGTTTAGTAATTTGAATATGTCTTATTCCAATTGCTTCTCCGGAGTAAGAACGCCAATCGACGGAGTTCTATATAGTCTAACACCGATACTTGCCTTTGTTTTAGTGATCTCGGTTATTATTGTACTGAATATTCTAACGACAAGGGAGATCCGAAGGAGCGCTGGAAACTATTCGATCACGGCCCGTGACTTGAAACAGAGGCTTCATCAGCAACGGCAGATAGTGGTTATGTTAGCGGTGACGGCGGGTGTGCTATTCATTTGCCTATTGCCGTATCATTTAGATCTGATCATCGGCTACTTATACAACACAACACATCCTAACAATGTCATCATAATGCCCCAGGCATGGAATGAACTGGTTCGGTGGCTGCCGATGGTGAATTCTTCAATAAATCCCATTGTTTATGGTATATTGAATAAAAAATACAGAAGAACGTTTCTCGCCACATTTGGGTGCTGTGACAGTAGCCATAGCAAAGCAAATCGGCAGGATTACGCGACTTGCACTAAATTTTCACACACAGTAGAAACTAGCAACAATTTAAAAATGATTTTACACATTCCCGCAATTCCTGATAATTCTTGCTAACTAATGGCAATGATAAATTACTCAGTTGAACCTAGAATATCGAACGAGCTTGTTGGGCTGGAATTAGGTGGCTGAGCAACAATCTAAGAGTGACGCAATACTTGGACGAAATTCCCTCTGATGTTCTGATTTCGTTTAATTTTCAAGGATCTGCAAATCGGTGTCTAATTCCGAGGAAATTTCAGAATTGTACAAACTATTATATCTTATTATTTACTATTTTTTAATGTGTTATACTTCATTGTTTATGCTCACCACCAACTATATGTATACAATTTACTGGTATATATCATATTATTATACCTCATGACCATGACAGTCAATCAGATTCACGCATTACAGGTATATTCATGTGTCTACCTGCTTGACATATTCATATGTCTACCTCCATCCGGGTAAAACTAGTTAGCCAAGTCAAACTAGTTTTCCATGTTTGCTTTCACTATTTGACTACCTTATTGGAGAGAAAACTAAGATTTTGTATAGATTTCACGTGATGTTTAGTCGTGCTTGCCATGAGCTTCGCCAGTGCGCTCAGCTGCGCGCTTTGAGACATTCTGCGCAATTCGTCTATCTAAAGAACCTGAGAGTCGTGGAACAGCACCGCTGTGTTTTGTTACGTATTTTGTGTATTTTGACAGTTATATTTACATATTATGTATAATGTATTAGTTGAAAGAGAATGATGTTGGCATAAGCCTAAACTCAGACTGTTCGCTTCAGTGTTCTATATAATGCGGCCTGGGACACCGCGTGGCGTACAGCTGCGCCGGGAAAGTGCACAGGGTGGCACCGGATGTGTTTGTAGAAATTAATTCTTCGTCATGCCGAAGCTGCTGAAAATAGGTTTATGCAATCATGAAGGTAAAAAGGGCATCTATGATAAAACTCAATAAAATTTAATGCTCCTGAACTCTTTCAACTAGTATATGTTCACTTGTGCAGTCAGCTTTACAAGGGGGCCTGGGAGATTGTCATGCGCGATTAAATGTCGCAATTTCTACTTTAAGATTTATTCCGTATAATAATACAAATGTTCACCTAAACAGGGGTGAACATACAGTTCTAGAGACCATCAGAACCCATTGTCAAGAGAGGCCCCGCATCTTTCTATAATATTCAATATAACGTCTATGTCATGTCAACAATATACGCGCGAATATATGCTTATTTGTACCCAGCTGTTGAAATGTAATACAAAATAGTGTATTGTTTATTTAACATTAGTTATGCAATAATGTGTTCGATCATATCAATAAATACAGCTCTTGGATCACCTAACCATTTGTTCTTTTAATATCCTCTACATTTCCCAATTTCTGTTTACAATATTTTGTTGTTTTAAAAGTTGCTGCCATTTTTTCTAAAATAGAATAATTTTTCGAAATTTGATGCAATATATCAGGAACTCGACACGTTCACCACGCGTTTTGGGAATTAATTCACTACTGACTATGATATGTATGTTACATAATATAAGCTTTATGGAATATGACAGACTTTGTCACCACCAGTCAGGCCACCAGTCAGTCATATTTCATTGAATTTCGACAAAGCAAGTGAAAGACTTTGTACCAAAATGTACATTTACCCAATTGTCCAATAAATATTTAAGACTAAGTCATTGCTAATGACGATAGTTGCAAATGCATAGTTGATAGTTGCAAATTTTTATAATTCTGCTGATAAGACATCCAATAGCATTAGATTTTTATATGTAAGCCGTATTGTTACATGTGCCTGATAAAAGTTCGGGCAATTCTACATACAAGCAAGCTACCTGTTGACAAAGAAGAAATCATTGCCAACTACAAATTACTAGTAAGTCACTTATGACGTCACTCAATATACCAACTATGGGTAGTGATAATGATCAATTTCTAGCCTGTACTGGAATCCTAAATTACACAAAACACCATAGATTCATTGCTGGTTCTTCAACATGTACTACGAATGCAAACATTACCAACTATATAATCTGCAGTTGAGAAAGGGCTTGGAAAGATATTATGATACCGTCTTTTCAAGGGGTGTTGTCAATGAGATGTGGATATTGTGTTATTCGAAAAAGCTTCTAGGTACTTTAAAGTGCAAACATTAAATTCAAACATTTTATTTTTCAACATAATACACAACATTACCTCTTGAGAAAATGAAATTACGGCAGAGAAATATTCAACAGCATTGTTCTTGGTTGCAAACTCATTTTGTACACGAGGTAACACATTCTAATAATGTATTCTACAGTAAGAATGATATTGTCAGTATGCTTGAATTTGTGTGGAGGACATATATTCCAACAAATCATTTGTATTCCAATGATACAAATAGTGCACCACTATTACTAGCTGATTTGTTTCTACATTTGTATGAAGCAGAGTTTCTTCAAAATGTAATCACCAGAAATCACAAATAGATATATTGATGTTTTTTTTTCCATAAACAATCCAAAGTTTATTGATGCAATTCCTTTGATGTATTTCTCAGAACTCGGAGTTAAAAAGAAAACTGAATCAGTATTCGTTGCTTCATATCTTGATATTTACCTTGAACTTGACACTAATGTTCACATTTCTACCAGAACTTTATAATAAATGAGGACGATTTTGTATCATAATCTTCCCACACCTTGACAGTAATATTGCTTTTCTATCCAGCCTATGGCGTGAATGTCACTGTTGATCTATTACAGTCGAGCATGCAACTTTTATGTACCTTTTTATGTAGGAGGCAATACTATGATATAAACTGTTGTTGTTTGATTTATTGTTTTGTTTATCCCTGTCATGATATTTTTCAGAGCTGAATAGTGTTAAGTGCAAGACCATGCGTGGGCGTTGGTCACACACAGTTTAATGAGAGAAACTTGACCCTCCCAGAGGATACAGGCCAGGAAACATATGGGCTTCTATTTAGTTTAGAATACTTGGACTTCCTACAGGAACTCATAAATCTCTCATTAAGAGTCAAGTTGATTAACCAGGGTTTACTTGATGTCACATAGCCATGTATGGCAATGGACAGTTAGAATATACCATTTAGAAATATTTTATTGGCTCTCCCAAATGAAAGCCAACCTCCTTATGATTTACGAGCCATGGCCTATTTAAGGGCTAGTTATCTTGTATTTAGGTTGTCTAATGCTATGATTGTCTTGCGAGACGATACTCCATTAACCCGGTATTAATAAAGAGTTATTATATCGTGAACTACATGTCTGATCATTGGTTGGTTGTTGACTGAAGTGGTATTATACTGGGGTCTTCACAGTACCCAAATAAGAAGTTTATCACAATCCCCTTTGTTTATATTCAATATTTTGCAGGTTCTCTCTCCTTATGCATTGCAAATATTCTCAGTAACATGCTCAGTGGTGAAAAAAGGACTTTGGCTCAAACTCCCTGGAAGGCCTTCGCGAAGCGCCGTTGGCAGAATTATTGTGTGAATTTGCATTCAGGATGCTAACTGGATGTCTGTTGAAGTTTTCAGACAGTGTCTGGGTTAAAACAGAGATCCTGCTAATAATAAACGGGGTAACAAATGGTAATGTAACATACCTGTTAAACTACAGTAATTTCCAATGGACTACTTAACGTCTATGCCTGGAATCTAACAAGCGTTTCATAGGAATCTATGACCAAGGAGTTACAGGATCTCTCAGGGGAGTTGCATGTTGGGGACATATTTTTGGGTTCTAGCGCCATTAGCAGGTAATGTGTATATACGTAATATCTGTATATCCAATCAAAATTAAAAAAATTATTTATATTAGCATGGCACATAATTGAATAATCCAGATGCGTACGCATAAAAATACAATAGCGATTTATATCACTATATATGTTCGATGTATTTTGTAACGAAAACGAGGCTATGGCTTTTAGAATATATGTAGGTTTTGGTACAACCACCATCTGCTTCCATCATCTCCTTTAAGTCTAGCGTCCTCTGACGATGGATCTCGCATGTGGTGGAGATGTTTGACACTTGAGGGCGCTTCTGTCGCAGGTACTGTGTGTATGGCTCTAAAACTTAGACAACGAGTCTTGAGAAACAGTGGCGGATCCAGAGGGGGCCAGGGGGCCATGCACCCCCAAACGCATGACGATTCATGTCATCTGGATTACGCATAGCTTCTCTGCTATTTACGCTCCGTATATTTTAAGCGTAGCTTGGACCCCCCCCCCCCAATATATTTTGCTGGATTCGCCGCTGTTGAGGAATATATCGTTTCCAGTCAATCATGACCAAATACGTGGACAGATTTTATTTTAATATCAATGCCAAAGAAATATAATGACAAGAAATGTTAAAGAAATTATTAATCATGGAAAGATCCCCAAAAATACTTTCGTGTTTGTCGAATCCCACGCGATGCTTGTCGCTACTCTGTCGCTATGACCTTTGTTTGCCCTGTTTTTACATTCTATTTCACGCATAACGCGGGATCTCGCAGTGAACGGACAATGATCTATCGTGTTGGTTTGAGTTCAAAGCTTGCTTTCAAGTTTTAAAAAATTGTCTTTTTGCTGTTGGTAAATCTTTTTAGCGATTTTATATAGTTTAATATCCCATATGTTTCTACGACTTAGTTCATTGAATTCATAATCTGTCAAGTTATAGCTGTGTGGATTGGAATTGATATGGATGTCATCATCATGTGATATTCCAAACAATCTAGTTAACATTTCTTTAGAGGTTTTGAAATCCTCCATAAGACCAATAAAACCAAACTTTTGTTCTAAATTTCGTTTCGCAACCAAGAAATGTTTCTTTTGAATGGCAGGAATTGTGTGGGCATCCTTTAGCTCTACTCCACCGCAACAATCCTCAAAAGTCGTGTCAATCTCTGGAAAGTCACCAAACTGCAGGAGACGTACATAAAAGTTGTCCATGTCTTGGAAATGTAACTTTGACGTTTTCAGCAAATAGTCAGTAAGATTGCTGGATTTTGTCACGTACTTTCTGCAAATGTCATGAACATGGAAACAATCGGTTTTTCTCGTGTAGAAATATGTTGAGAGAAGTCTGCTGATTGGGTCTCTTATCCACGTGACATAGACGAACGGACGCTCGGGGTAGGCATAGTTATGAAGACCGAATGTTCGTTTGGAGTAGAACAATGTTTGCGCGGAATTTCTTCGGGAATGTATTGCTTGCTGGTACAGGTCTGAGCAGTGGGACACGCGGGTTTCCTTTAACGCAGCGCCTGTTTTCAATCGTGAAACGCCGTTGAGGACGCTCTCCACCGAGGTACCGCCAGCTTTTGGTAGATGGACAAACGCTATGTTCGCATTTCGGTACTCCTTGTACGAGCGCGAATCGCTTATGTTCTTATACAGATAAAAGTTGGCGAGAGGTTTCCTGCCGATAGATGTGTGATTCAGACAACATCGAATGTATAACATGGAAATGTCGCAGTCAATATAATTTAGTTTTCTCTGTGCGCGGATATAAGCAGAGGTGACATTACAATTCAACACTGGGCAAATAACATCGGTGGTGGGCAACGACGTGGTATTCATTAGAGATGATGCATAATTTAGCCACGATTTTCGGGTATCCACAACAAACAACCCTTCTGGTGATTGGGTGATTATCATAGCTGAACAACAAACCACAACTACGATTGCCGCCAACTTTAATAGACGAGTCTTGCTCATGACGGCTAGCGCCCACTGTGTTGTGAATGACCTATTCCTTCGTTTCAACTTTCCTTATCAACCCTGTCGAAATAGAAAATGAAGCATATGGTTAAATTGTAATTATATTCTAGCAAGTATTTTAAACGAGTCACAAAGCGACGAGGAAAAATATCACGAGTAAAACTACGCGATATCACGGAATTGCCGTGTAATAACCTTTTTGTCTCACGTGGCTTCACGATCTATATTAGCCTGCTAGGTCGCGTGCGTTGCGCCCTCTGCGGTGCTCCAAACCCAACACATGTCTGATGTTCGCTGGTTCCCGGCGTCCTTTGCGAATGGCAGGTAGGACGCAGGTAACTAGTAATCGCCATATTGTTCCATTAGGGCCGGTTTTCCGGCCGGAAGGAACGCGACTGGGTGACGTAATTTGAAAACATTCCAAGTTCCGATTTGCGTAAACGTGTCTGTAATGCTACAATATAGCCATGCTCATACATACTGCCTGCTTAGATTTACAGATTTGATATGTTCTGTGCAAATTTATAACAAAAGAAACAATTATTTTTATTCGCCCAACTTTCGAAAGCAAAAGGAAACCCCTGAACGGCCACGAGCGTAAGCGCTGACGTCAGGTAACTAAGGGAAATGGAACAAGCAACGAGAAAGTGATGTACCAATCAGAATGCCAGAACCGTTACTAGTTACCGGCCATTCTCCTTCCCAGAGTTCCTTGCGGTTAGATCACCGAAAGTATCTCTGCCACCACACACCGCCATTTTGTGGTGAAACACCACAAGACTTTTACTACGCGTATCATTTGCGTATTTTTGTTATTGGGTGGCTTTCGTGTTGATTTATTCCTACTGGAAAACAAGTTTTAAAATATTTCGTCGATAGCTGATAATGATTTTGTCGTAAACACACTGAAAACGGTGAAATAGTTATAATTTACAAAAGAAAATAATTTCATCGCGGAATAACGGTTGCTAAGGTGTTACTCGGTTCATCAAGCTGACGGCCCTGTCGATCGCTAGGCGAAGACATATGAAGAAAGGAAAGCACTTCGTGGTATTGACAGCGAACACGTTCTATTGCCACTCCGTTTGTGCCAAGGAAAGTAAAAGTATGGGCTTCTCACTATGAAAACAGCCAGAATCTACAAACAACGCGCACACTTTAGTTAGGTTCGAAAATCGAACACTTGCATTGCAATGTATTTGGTACGCGACTTTGAAAGTAGTACCACTGTGACGCATCGACCAATCAACAACAAGCATAAGTAAGCAAATAACACCGAATAAACGGCAAGGTAAAGACTATGTCTAATTATAGTAAATACGTACTGCGTGCGTGACTCGAACCGGCGCTCGCGTACGGCACCTAATCGCCTAGCTTCACGCCACTACACGTCTTCCCCTCGGCCACCGGGCATCCCCAATAAAGGATGCTTAATAACCGAGCTTATTACGTGCAGAGAACGTGAAACCCGTCCACGCGATACGCGCCACACAGCATGGCCAGAATGCGGCAAAGGCCTTCAGATCTGGCTGTAGTAGGATGGTGAAAGTAATGGTACAGCATTTTAACAGTGAATAAGTACTGAGAAATAATTTTTAAACTCATAGTTGCTGTCGACATAGGAAGTAAAGTAAGCAAATAACACCGAATAAACGGCAAGGTAAAGACTATGTCTAATTATAGTAAATACGTACTGCGTGCGTGACTCGAACCGGCGCTCGCGTACGGCACCTAATCGCCTAGCTTCACGCCACTACACGTCTTCCCCTCGGCCACCGGGCATCCCCAATAAAGGATGCTTAATAACCGAGCTTATTACGTGCAGAGAACGTGAAACCCGTCCACGCGATACGCGCCACACAGCATGGCCAGAATGCGGCAAAGGCCTTCAGATCTGGCTGTAGTAGGATGGTGAAAGTAATGGTACAGCATTTTAACAGTGAATAAGTACTGAGAAATAATTTTTAAACTCATAGTTGCTGTCGACATAGGAAGTAAAGTAAGCAAATAACACCGAATAAACGGCAAGGTAAAGACTATGTCTAATTATAGTAAATACGTACTGCGTGCGTGACTCGAACCGGCGCTCGCGTACGGCACCTAATCGCCTAGCTTCACGCCACTACACGTCTTCCCCTCGGCCACCGGGCATCCCCAATAAAGGATGCTTAATAACCGAGCTTATTACGTGCAGAGAACGTGAAACCCGTCCACGCGATACGCGCCACACAGCATGGCCAGAATGCGGCAAAGGCCTTCAGATCTGGCTGTAGTAGGATGGTGAAAGTAATGGTACAGCATTTTAACAGTGAATAAGTACTGAGAAATAATTTTTAAACTCATAGTTGCTGTCGACATAGGAAGTAAAGTAAGCAAATAACACCGAATAAACGGCAAGGTAAAGACTATGTCTAATTATAGTAAATACGTACTGCGTGCGTGACTCGAACCGGCGCTCGCGTACGGCACCTAATCGCCTAGCTTCACGCCACTACACGTCTTCCCCTCGGCCACCGGGCATCCCCAATAAAGGATGCTTAATAACCGAGCTTATTACGTGCAGAGAACGTGAAACCCGTCCACGCGATACGCGCCACAAATTATTTAAAATGCTGTACCGTTAAAATGCTGTACCATTACTTTCACCATCCTACTACAGCCAGATCTGAAGGCCTTTGCCGCATTCTGGCCATGCTGTGTGGCGCGTATCGCGTGGACGGGTTTCACGTTCTCTGCACGTAATAAGCTCGGTTATTAAGCATCCTTTATTGGGGATGCCCGGTGGCCGAGGGGAAGACGTGTAGTGGCGTGAAGCTAGGCGATTAGGTGCCGTACGCGAGCGCCGGTTCGAGTCACGCACGCAGTACGTATTTACTATAATTAGACATAGTCTTTACCTTGCCGTTTATTCGGTGTTATTTGCTTACTTTACTTCCTATGTCGACAGCAACTATGAGTTTAAAAATTATTTCTCAGTACTTATTCACTGTTAAAATGCTGTACCATTACTTTCACCATCCTACTACAGCCAGATCTGAAGGCCTTTGCCGCATTCTGGCCATGCTGTGTGGCGCGTATCGCGTGGACGGGTTTCACGTTCTCTGCACGTAATAAGCTCGGTTATTAAGCATCCTTTATTGGGGATGCCCGGTGGCCGAGGGGAAGACGTGTAGTGGCGTGAAGCTAGGCGATTAGGTGCCGTACGCGAGCGCCGGTTCGAGTCACGCACGCAGTACGTATTTACTATAATTAGACATAGTCTTTACCTTGCCGTTTATTCGGTGTTATTTGCTTACTTTACTTCCTATGTCGACAGCAACTATGAGTTTAAAAATTATTTCTCAGTACTTATTCACTGTTAAAATGCTGTACCATTACTTTCACCATCCTACTACAGCCAGATCTGAAGGCCTTTGCCGCATTCTGGCCATGCTGTGTGGCGCGTATCGCGTGGACGGGTTTCACGTTCTCTGCACGTAATAAGCTCGGTTATTAAGCATCCTTTATTGGGGATGCCCGGTGGCCGAGGGGAAGACGTGTAGTGGCGTGAAGCTAGGCGATTAGGTGCCGTACGCGAGCGCCGGTTCGAGTCACGCACGCAGTACGTATTTACTATAATTAGACATAGTCTTTACCTTGCCGTTTATTCGGTGTTATTTGCTTACTTTACTTCCTATGTCGACAGCAACTATGAGTTTAACAACAAGCATAAGATCGCGTGGTGGCAGAGATATATTCGTAATAGAACTCTGCCTGGGGAGATTGGTTACCGGCCTCTTGTGGCTTGGTACGCCATGACACTTGAGGCGGGAACCAGCCAAATGTCTGATGCCGTTCCGCCGGCGAGGGCGCTCCTCACACCTAGATGTCAGGCTAGATGTATATGTGCTGTGGGACAAATAGAGTTTTCAATGTGCGTAATGATAGCAAATGAATAGTTTTTCATATTTGATGAGTCGTCGAATTTGGATAAATATTTACTGTACACGTTCCATGCGTGTACTAAATCATCACTATATTCTGTATCCGTACCAACCACTTAATGTGTGTAGATGACATTGTTATTTGTAAGTTAAAATGTGTATATTATGATGAAAACTGGTGTTTTTACTAATGTACAGGTAAACTTAATGCTGGGAAATCAAAATATATATTTTTATTCTCTCTGCGATCTGTCATTATCCCTATTCCCTGCGTTTATTTTGATCGACCAAAAGTTTGTGAACAAATATGTAGTATATACGGAAGTTATTGTCGACCTTCTGACGATTGCAACAGCGATATTAAGCATCAAATGAAATGAAGCCTATCACGAAGAATTTCCGATAGTTCGATTTTTCGTTGGTTTTATTCAAAGCACTCTGTTCTACGTATTTCTTGCATATATAGTCAGTATTTTCTAAGCATGTGAATGACATACGTTTTTTGAAATTTGTGTATCCTCGGGGGCGGACATCCGGGCATTTTCTACCGCCTGGCAACCCTCGCGGTGAAAACAAAGACCAAAAACTCGCAGAAAACGGTACTTTGCAATGGTTGTTGAGAGTTCCCTGAACAGTGTAACAAGATTAGCCCTACATGTGTAACATATATGAATTTGGTTGTTCAGGATTACTTCAAAGTTGAGTTTGTGTTGTTTTCTCGAGTTTTCACCGGCTCCACCGGCGTTCCACAGCAGCGCGCACAAAGCCCATAGAAATACGTGGTGCAGTGGTGCGCGTCTTAGCAACGTAGAACGTCAGTGACGTAGCTCCGCCCCCGAGGATACAACGATGCATTTCGATATAGCGCTAGCATAGGTAAGCCTAGAGCTGATCTCAAATTAACAAATTACCATTCTACTACTTTCCTATATGAACATACAGCATTCAGAATCGTAACTGACATTAATAACTTTCAAAAACTAAAAGGGCGATACACCGATGATACTGTTTACACAAACACGTGTACAGTTACGGCTAGACAGTCGACAGTCCCTGTGGCCTAATGTGTCAACCTAAATGATTTAACTAAATGCATGCCGCAATGTGTTTTAGGAATGTCGAAGGCAAGCGAGGGTCGTAAGGTCCGAGGGACTGTTATTGCTATTAATAATTATGCATACTTACGGCTCTCGCTAGAAATTGCCTTCAGTGTTTTGCTAACAAATCATTAGGCCAGAGAGGCTGGCGAGAACGGTGACGACAAGTGTTGCGAAACATTATGAGGTGCCGTTTGTGTTTTAAATTACATATTTAATTACACATTATATTATATTATTTGTATGGTTTAATGGTTTAACCATGGTTTAACCATATTATATGTAATAAGGTACACTTATCACAAAAAATTATTTATCTATCATGCATTCCCATATTAGGGAAATGACGATTTATTTATTATCATAGATACTTTTTAAATTCGTGCATTAATAAACAAACCAGGACTCTATGTTATATATAATAAATTTTACAGCCACCGTTATATATACAACCATTTGTGATGAATAAGTATCAATAGACTTGTTTGGGGTTTCCGAAGTTCCCTGGTTGCTTAGCTGCCTGTGCGCGAGGGAAGGAGGGAGCGGTCGAATCGACGTGGATTCACTTCCGGTCAGCATGAATACACTGTTTTAGGCAGTTATTTTACTCTACCAGCTGGCAGTTTTGTACCGCACATACTGATTCTGTATTGTAACACCCAACTTGAAGTTACCTTTGAAAGTTCACAAACTTGTAATATATTATACTATGAATATATTTACGTATTTTAAGTTCATACACTCAAAATGACTAGAGAGGATGTGTAATTTATATCATGTTGGCATCTGTACTTTGTAAAATATATCCGGGTGTCAACATACAAGCATGTGTAATCAAATTACGAAAAACTGATGCAAACCCGCTCACGGATGATCGGTTGTGAAAACAATTCCCCCCCCCCGCCCTCTTTCTGTTGCGAGCGCGTTCAGTAACGTGGCAACTAAAACGCCCGTAAATCAAAACTCGTCTATTATTTGTAAACAGTTGTTTATATAACTGAAATTACACCAGCCGGTCTCAACTTAATGTGACCCGGGAGTAGATAGCGCGATCGTTAGCAGTAAACTATCATTTACTGCCATGTTAAAACTCGTGTTTTAACCTGGCTCAGCCGTTTTCACCAACCATATACATATAGCAGGATTCTTCAGGATCTGTAGTTTCTGTATAGATTATCTAAACGCAGTGAGTTTCATTCAGAAATCGATCATTACATGACACGTTCTTTGCGCTCATCACCATGTAAATAAAGGTCGTGCCAATTTTATAACTTGACCTTTACTCACAGCAAGACCGTGACTGAGTGTCTGAGACATCGAGTAAAATTTGCCATCACGATGATGATCTCCTCGCTGTGCTCGGCGCAAACGTCTCGTGTAAATTCTGTCAGTGATGTTATAATAAAAAAATTACGATACCCAAATATAATAAACGGAAGGTTTTCGAAAACAGCAAATACCTTAGTCGTGGCCGACTTGAGTTAGCATGTCTCTTCTGTCGTGTGACACAGAAAGCATGTGACGTCATCGCACTGACTTGTGCAGCTGGTGAACGCTATTTCACTGAACGCTAATAAAGCTAGCGAGCGAAAGAAAAAATAATTGACGATGCAAAATGTTTGCAATATTGAATTGATAATTAACAAAAATACAAATACTCAGCCAACCAAGTGTTTTTTAGGCAAAATAGTTAACATTGAAAATATATACATTTCGATAATATTTCGACTAAAATATTATTTTTGGCCACAAAATCAACCCCGTAGCATATTTGTGGCAGGATTTATTAGTTACATCGCAAACATGGTAAAAACCAAGACTCATTTACAGAAATTATTTTTAAACCAAAAAAATATTATTTAGGCAAAGTAAACCAACATTAAAACATTAATGTTCTTGTGATTTATTTATCGTTGCGAAAATTTTGTTTCAAACGTTATTTGTATTGATCTGAATTTCTGAATTTTAAGCGTGTACCATAGCGTTCGATAGCTTCCCCAGCGTTCGCTGGTTTAACACAGGTCACGCACAGACACGGCTCCGACATCGCCTTTGCTTGGTATGTATATACGAGGAATGCCATTGCGTCAGCCATAGTTCATAGCCTTATACCGTGTTCACACGTGTGCCAAAAAGCCGGTGTAGAGACCAGCTTTATAGTTAAGCCGGTGTTGAAACACGTATGAACAAGATAAGACGGCGGCACGCCGATTTAGTTTAAGACGGCCTTAAATGGCAAGTCTCCACTGGCACCCCGTACTAACAGAAACGGTTTTAGCACGTCACGGTGTGAACAATAACGCCGCCTTAAAAAGCACGCCCTCAGTGTCAACCTCGCTCTGGACTCCCATTCTATGTTGCTAAGGCGCGTACCTAATCTCCCAGGCGATATATAGAAGATAATATGTGGTAATCGTAGTCCTAAGTAACTATTAAAAATAGCTAGACGTTTCGAGCAATGGCTCTTTATCGATAGCATAGAAGAAAAAATACTCCAGACAGAGTTCTATTTCTACGAATATATACTTTCGGTGATCTAACCGCAAGGAGCTCTTGGAAGGAGAATGGTGCGCACCAGTGTAACATGTATTTCTATGAGCTCTGCGCGAGCTGCTGTGGAACGCCGGTTGAAGAGCCGGTAAAAAAAGCTAAAATTGAGAAAACAGCACAAACTCAACTTCGAAGTAATCCTGAGCAACCGATGATGCACATATAGGGGTAATCTTGTTACACTGTTCAGTAGAGTTTCATCAACTATCCCAAAGTACCGTTTTCTGGGAGTATTCGGCCTATGTTTTCACCGTGAAAATGCCCGGATGTCCGCTCCGAGGATACACATATGAACACAGGACCAATTAAAACTACTAATAACGATTGTTTACCAGGCTCAAGCAGACTCTGTGGCACACGTGTGTTAAGTCGTAATATTTACGACAACATTAGTTCATGTCAAGGATACTGTATAACTTACATGTCTCATACAGTGTATGTTACACAATAAAACCAGAGGTACATTACTTGGGGTTTGCAACGCGCATAGTACACTCTCCACACAGAGGGCGCTCGCTCCCAGCATGCTTCACGCTCACAAACGTGAAGCATGCTGGGAGCGAGCGCCCTCTGTGTGGAGAGTGGTATAAGTGGTGACATCATGCCAAGATCCCATTCAAGTCTCACCTCGTAGATAGCGAGACTGATGCTACGACCTTCTGACATGACATGACGGTTTGTAATAAAACAATAAAACATGTAACACCACATTCATAGTGAAAAAATGTAATACATCGAAAATGTACAGAAAATATAGTTATCGTAATTCGTCATATCGTGAGCAGCTATTTTGATCCACCTGGTCATCCCAGTACCCTAGTTACCTCGGGCATGCGCATTCGCATTTTTCTGAGTTGGAACGCTTACGCGAGAGCGAGATTAAAACGGGATCTTGGTATCATGTCACCGTAGTTGCAAACCCCAAGTAATGCACCTCTGGTTGTATATATAACGGTGGACATAGTAATCTAAGGCAAAGGTATTGTTCTCCACGTAATGAACGGGCTATTGGGGATTAATTTTGATGTTTTTTAAGTAAAAATAGTCAGATTGCTCAAGCCCGTACTAAATTTGAAGTTGAATTAGCAATTTATGATGAAAACATTTGCAAGTTATTAGAGAAATGTTAGTGCTTGATTGTCAATTGCTTGGGAAAATTTATATCTCAAAAGTAAATATTCGTGGTATAAGTCTAACTGGACCGAAAGTGGCATTTGTTACGACTCCAAATATCCAAACATATTTTAGTAAATATAGATAAGAGATATAATTCTTCATATAATACTACGCAAATAAAAACAAATCTGTCTAATATTATATAAATAATGGGGTCTGGGGAAAAACCTATATGACTGACTTTCACCTGTATTGACATGATAGATATATAGATAGATAGATGTTTTATTTGACACAAAATTTAGTATGAATGAAAAAAATACAATAAACCAATGGTCAAGAAAAACACAAACAAAGAATAGACTAAACTAAAGCTAGGAAATAAAATCAATAAATTTTCCCAAGCTATTTATAATGAAGCTATCTTTAGTGCCCAGAAAGCACTTGAATATATATTGGATATGTCGTTGCTATATTGCAATATGGCAGCCTTCCTTCCGGGGTTTGTTACGTGTTAATAAAAATGTTAAATCACGGCGATACGTAAACAATATTTGATCATGTGTTTGAGGTAGCGTTGATTCGTGATAAAACCAATTTAGATGATGGATTATATATACTAATTATCTAAATAGGAAAAATTTTCCAATGTACTCTCCATCTCTAATTCTAACTTTAACCCGACCCATATCCTCTATTGCTCCCTCAAATTATTTGTATATGCCCCTCTTGAGGACACCTTTAGTTATCTAGATGAGCAAATACAACTGAATTTTGGGACTGGATGATTAGGGTTAGAGTTAGTGTAAATAGTGGTGGTACATTGGAAAGTCTTTCCTATCAGTTTTTACTGTATTTGTGAGATTGGAACGTAACATCCTCGACGGATCTATCTATATAAGCCTAAACGCACTTCTCGTATCTCGCGATACAAATATCAATAAGTAGTAAGTAGAGTGATGAGTTAAAATGAACAGACCCAGTTAATATTTCAATGCTGGCAGTCCGATACAGTACTGTTAATTTTTTAATAATGTTAGCAGTGAAATGAATTAGTGTGGATGAATGATAATACCACAAAATGGTATAGTCAATGTCGTCTAACTGAAAACCAAATTTCGTAATGGCACAGTCACGGTAAAACATTATCGAATGAATCAATCCGTGTGAATAAATTATTTGTACGTCGAGAATTTATATTGCCATTTGCGATGTCGATTTCAAGGCTAGGACCACTTATGTGAAATTGTAATAATAAAAATTGTCTTTTCCTTCCCCCCTCCTCTTATCTCCGAGTCCCCTTTTCACAGTAACTATTGTAACCAATGCTCGTTATCAACAGTTTATTTGATGTTTACGATTTCTCGCAAATTTTAATCCTTGAGGTCATTCGTGACGTGTAATGATTACAGGAAACACCGAGATAAGAGCTAAGGATAGAAGAAAAAAGACAAATATTTTTTTATATTGTCTAAAATTTCATATATGTAATTCAAACTTCCTGTCCTAAGACGTCCTTTGATTACAAAACGACTCATGCCTTTCGAGCTCGTAACCTAGCACGCCGTCGACATACATCACTGCTGCGATGCGCAATGTTCATTTCATGATGTCATATAATTCATCTAGCTGACTCACGAGAACCATAGTTAGAGTTGTCGATTTCAACATCAGAGCAGGTACTCAATGCCCAACTATTTACCAGATCAGCTACCAGTCATGAACATTACATTGACCGAAGCACTCATATGAGTGAATTCGGAGAGACTGTGGCGAAAAAACCAGCAGATTCACTGGCGTATATGTTGGTTTGCTAAAAATATTTTACCTTCTATTTGCGTATGATTTGATTTGATAACGTGATTGGCTTACAGAGACTATTAAATGACTTACCAGGATACTCAGCTAAATGGAAACTTAAAGTAAATACAAACAAAACCAAAATCATAGTCTTCGGCAGAACTGGTACCTTGAGGCAATACGAGAAATGCTACTATAGTGGAAAAATACTTCCAGTTGTATCTTCTACTTGGGCATTTTTCTCTAGTGGCCGTTGGTTTCTGGCTCAAAAACAGCCTTGCTGAACAAGCATGCAAAGCGTTGTTTGCTTTAAAATGGGTTTTTATCCAAATATTGACGTACTAGGTTATATGACAATTTTTGATTGTAAGATATTACCAATATTAATGTATGGGAGAGAAGTTTGGGAGTTTGATGACGGAAAGAATGTCGAAAAGGCGCATCGAAAATTTTGTAAATGTTTTGAATTTGTTTTCCGATACCCTGTCATTTATGGAGAATTAGACAGGCTATCGTTAATATATTTAAGGAACTCGCGTATCATTAAGTATTGGTTAAAAATTCTGAATCGTTGTATTAATATATCAAGGCAGAAAATAAAGTTAAATGCTGGGCTCTACAAATCAAAAAGCTATTGATTTCATGGCGGTGGGTTTGTTTAGTTAATTTTAAAATAGGGAGTTGACGATGTTAATTACTTGTTGACACTTTTCAAACAGAGAATTCGCGATATGTATATACAAACATGGGCTACAGATATACAAAATTACTCAACGCTTGACAAGTACCAGGACATTAAGGTACATTTTTGTTGTGAAAAATATTGATATCTCTTATTTAAGACGATAAGCTGTGGTCTATCCGATGTCAGTTGAGATCATCATCACTCAAACTTCGGGTGGAATCGGATCGGAAATTCAATACTCCGAAGTACATGAGAATATGCAAATTATGTAGAGTGGGCTTGGTCTTGATTCATGTATACGCCTTATACAAACTAACGATTCTAGAGTTTTATCACAACGCGCTAATTTAGTTTTGCGTGCTTTTAAGAACAGGAAATCGATAATTGACCAGTTGTAAACCACCAAATTGTTCTGGATAATTTCCCTTTACGTGTCTGTTAATTTGTCTTACTTTGTACCATGGGTCCGTTGCTATAGTACTGAATAAGGTATATATATAGTGCATAGCACAACGCTCGGGCGGATATGTTAGCCGGTCTCTAATCTTCTGGTCACATAACCATCGCTCAGGTATTCGTTTATTTTTGCACGCTAGCCTTTTTTGTTGTTTTTACAGATTACAAATTAAACACATTTGTACGTTTTGGTATGTCGTACTCGGTGGTATTGACTAATATATACCTACAGGATATTTTTTCTCATATTGTTGATATATATTAGGTTGCTTGATTATTTAATGACATTGTGTATTACTGATTCCAAAGACACGTTTAAGCTCACGATGAAAGCAAAAGTATGAAGTCATGACATCAGCTCAAATTCGAAACACTGTTTCTAATAATCACCGGCTTGTTCACACATTTCGAACAATAGCGTACCAAACAATGACGCGCGTGAGGATGAAACTACTTTGTACAAATGTATTTAATTACACGTGAGAATAATATAATTTTTGAGAAGGAAGGGGTAAGGTGATACAACAATGCACTAGCGTAATACTAAAAAGAGATGTGAATTTATTTGTACGTAATTATATAACAGAATAATAAAACAAATTTATCCCAATAATAATATTGCTGTGGTTCGACCTCTTGGTCAAATAAAGAATGTGGAGATGATAGATTGATACACGTGTTTGATAATGTGTACATTGCATGTATAAATCGAATGTACTCTATCATACAGCTGTCGTTTTCGCATATACTGTCAATATTAAAGCTGCATTCCAATCAATTTAAGCAACAAGCTGGTCACAAGTTGTGTAGCCTTTCAAGACAAATAATACTGTAATTTTGTGTATATTCTTTTCCTATAGCTTCGACATATGCTAAGACATATTATTCACAAGTTTTAGAAAGTGTATTCTGCTAAGTAAAAAAAAAATTCTACGATGTTCATTCGTTTCAAAAATATTTGTCCATAACCCAAAGTGTCTTTTAAAGACGAAAAGAATCCACGACGTAAAAATAGATAGTAGCGTTCACACTTTACACACGTTCTTCCGAAGCAGTATTGTTTTATGACGGCCGACCACAGATCGGCGTTCTTACTCCTTGCATACGCCACAGAAGCCAGAGGGCGCGACTTCTTGGAATGACGACAAAATTATCATACTCACATAACACGCAATGAACTGAGTCATTAACGTCATTGTAAACGTGCTTTCGCCCCCTGTGGCACTATTAGACGCGTTCTTGTAGATGTTGTCCGCGTTAGTTAATCAGTGTTTTCAACGTGCCAACCAATATTATGATATGGACCCCTTGGGGCAAGAATATGATATAACAAAGTATGATCGTCGAGCTTATTTTGCTCAAAAAATGGCACCAAATGACATTTAGCTATTTTGAAGCTATTTTAAAACAGTCTCAGTTACACCCACTCAATATCAATATTTAATTTTGTATGAAATTATGCTCTGACGTTCCACTATCATCCATTCTCAAACTAGACATCACTCAAATGAGATACCAACCTGCGCACGGGGTGTTCCAAGTTTGAAGCCTCTAGCCATTTATCCTCTGTAGCTATATAACAACAAGCAGCCTGACGGCTGAGATAGCTCCGCTGTTAGCATTGCACATTTCATTTCCAGAAGTCGAAAATATCACTTTTTACAAAAAATTACAAAAATAATCACCAAAATTAGAGAATTAAAGATATCATTACAAAATGAACAAGTCTGAGAGAGGTCCACATGTAGTATCTATATATGTAATATAAAAGCAATTGGACTTGCGGTTTTTAACAAGAAGTCGAAAATATCACTTTTTACCAAAAATATTCACCAAAATTAGAGAATAGAAGATATCATCACGAAATGAACAAATCTGAGAGAGGTCCACATGTAGTATCTATATATGTAATATCAAAGCAATTGGACTTGCTGTTTTTAACAAGAAGTCGAAAATATCACTTTTTACCAAAATTTACAAAAATATTCATCAAAATTAGAGAACTAAATACATCATTACAAAATGAACAAGTCTGAGAGAGGTTCACATGTAGTATCTATATATGTAATATCAAAGCAATTGGACTTGCGGTTTTTAACAAGAAGTCGAAAATATCACTTTTTACCAAAAATAACCACCAAAATTAGAGAATTGAAGATATCATCACGAAATGAACAATTCTGAGAGAGGTCCACATGTAGTACCCATATATGTAATATCGGAGCAATTGGACTTGCTGTTTTTAACAAGAAGTCGAAAATATCACTTTTTACCAAAAATTACAAAAATATTCACCAAAATTGGAGAATTGAAGATATCATCATGAAATGAACAAATCTGAGAGAGGTCCACATGTAGTATCTATATATTTAATATCAAAGCAATTGGACTTGCGGTTTTTAACAAGAAGTCGAAAATATCACTTTTTACCAAAATTAACAAAAATATTCACCAAAATTAGAGAATTGAAGATATCATCATGAAATTAACAAATCTAAGAGAGGTCTACCCAAGGTACATTAACACCAAGTATAAAAGCATTCAGGCTGGTAGTTTTCAAGAAGAAGTCGAAAAAGTAAAACATTGACACGGACGACGGACGCCGACGGACAATCACTCATATGATAAGCTCCGCTCGACAAAGTCGACAGCGGAGCTAAATATTCATAACCCCACATACTTTTCGCTTGATATTAGACCCCGAAATGTAACAAGAATTGCATGACACAGGTAATAAAACTCATTAAAACAAACATGTTATAATAAAATCGAATTCCCGAGAGTGACCTTTAAGTAACATTAGTCTGTATCAACTGTGCCACACGCTGGCATGTTGGATGTGTATCTGATATGCAAAAGTCTACTAGCTATAAATGGATAGATACATAGTCCAAACCTAAATAAATACACTGTAGATCAAATACTTTTGTATTTTCTGCAGTCACCTTAGACTATCACGTGTAAAAGGGTCTCCACTTTGGGTTAACCAATCCAGGAGCAATTTATAGACATGCAAACCCTCTCCCTTCAATAATACAGCACTGTGATGTTGTAATTCCATTTGAGAAGGCATACCGTCGTAACAATGCATCCGGTTCAGCAGCGATGCCAGTTGTACGTGAATAATTCGTTCCAAGCGGTTTGGATATAACGCATAGAAACTGCTTCATGTTAGTTCCCTCTTGTAGAACGTACATGGTAGCGATGGGGTGCGGTCTATTGTACATGTACTTCCATTTATTTCATTCAAAGACATTAGACATTTCTATTGTCTTTGGTTCATTTTACCGTAATAATATCGATAACAAGAAAATGATATACGATACTAAAGTGATTCTACTTACAGTATGTGACGTGAGCTGGCATAGACAAGATCACATAAAGCAGAAGATCCAAAATATACTACGATTTAGATGTATACCGCGCAAGAACCGACTTGATTTGATGATTTCCAATATACACATATATATGTCGCCATGCCTTTTATAATCACGTGACTTGGCATAAGGTCGTTACCACATGTGCCTCATAAATATATGCATATAGCACAGCTTGTGTTTATTAGTTTCTCACCACTATATAATAGTTGTACAGATGTCATGTAGTGTTGTGCTGAACCCTTGTTTACAATGGTTGCCATGGATACGTGAATAGAATTAATATAATTGTCGTGAGTTACCTTTCAGAGAGATGTTACCTACTATTTAGCAGTAACTGCTGTCTGATTATTACGTAATACTCTGTAATGGTTCTGCTTGCAGTTGAGACTGGAATACTGTCAATGACATTCAGTCAAGGCTAAGTTTTAATACTTTATTAAGTTTTTATTGTTACATTTTCATGTAGCGGATCCTGAAGTCTAATGAGCCCTACAGTGCTTACGAACTTGGCGCATGCGTAGTGAAGTCATCAACAATTCAACTTATAACTAAATAAATTTACTGACATTTTGCTTTATGATGGTACATCAACAAATCACTATTTGGTCTATGATGGGGTACGGTTTTTGAGGCGAAAGTGGTCTATGATAGGGTCTGGGGTTTTACTTTCCGACCACACCCCTACCAAACTGAAAGGCCAGTGATAGTATATAAATTTTATAATTATATCTAAACGCAGCTACATTTTTGTTGTCTTGAGTGGAATACTGGGACAGTCTAATAATCAATTATTATGCATAAATTTAGGTCTGTGTATTGCTCCAGGGTACACATATACTAAGTTTCATAATATGATGATTAATCCTAAAAAAATGTGGTTGAAACTAAAAATTATTATGCAAATTAGGTAATTATTGAAATAATCCACTAATCAACATGCACATATTTTAAAAAACTCTGCGCAATCTCAGACGATAATTAAAATGTAATTAGTTCTAGAGATACCAGTGGAACACGCACACAAAAACGCGCACACAAACCAGTCAGCTGGCGCACACGTGATAATAAAATAAATACGATATTTACTATATGGGGGCCGCCATCTTGAATGACGCATAAAACTAAGGGTTGGACCATTTGATTTTTGAGGGGGGAGGTTAGAAACGAAAAAAAAAAATTTGCAAAGTGAAGGGTTCTTCAAAAAAAAATTACTGCTTCACAAGTGTAAAAAAAAAAATATTTGTCACTATATGACTTCGGAAAAAAAATGTTTCCATCAGCTGTTGTCGTGTCATCTCTGAACATGGTAGATTCACTTGAATTACTGCGTAATAAAAATATGGCAATTCTTCCTGCCAAGATAAGGGGGCACATAGTACAAGAAGAAACTAGGTCATATATAAATGGATGTCAATAATTCTGGTTTGTGGATTAATTAATAGCAGAGGGAAAATTAATATCTGCATTTCAATATTAATTTCAAAAACAATTTCACTCTGGTTGCATTTAGATTGTATACCATACATGCTCTATTAGAAGAGCATCTCCAATAGAAGCACATGTACGGCAACAATTGCATTGATTGTATACTGATTTATTAAAATATGATGTATTTTGACCATAGAAACACCTGTTATTTACAGAAGAGCATGCGCTACTAATAGAGCAAATGCGGTATTGCATGCAACATCTCTGACAATTTAGCTGTTTTAGTTTAAATACATTTACAGACTAAAACAGAAACATTGTTAGAAAAGTTGCTTGCAATATTGCTGACTACTGTAAAATACTTTATTTTCTCAGGAATTTATTTTCGCTGAAAACAGCTTTCTGGCATTGTGTGGATCTAATTTTCACTATGTTGTATTAAGACTCAATGCAACGTATAGAGAAAGCTGCATTTTCACTGGAATTTATTTTGCAGGAAATTGACTACAGGTAAAACAGGGAAAATAAAATGCCAGTGCAAATAAAGCATTCCACAGTATGTTATGTGACCACAATAATAAACAAGATACATTCATGATTGTATGGAACCATGTCGTATTAAACAAGTACAAATAAAATAAATATCAAAGGAAGCTTAGAAAGAACTCTTGAGTGATGAGAGTATTGGAGACACATTAAAATTAATTCAAAATTTAAGATTTGCTTTTCAAACAAGAAGCTTGGCAACTAATTTTTGTCTGCTATTTGAGATGCATAACATAAAAATATGTGATTCACATTATCACAATTTATAATACATACAGAAAATACATTTGATTTTTCATCCATGGTTTTTATTCTAATTAGTTCCAGAGCACCTCTGCGATGAATTCAATTTAAATCTGATTTTTGTTTAATATCAGAAATGGGCTAATCATAGATAATCAATATGCATTGAACTAATCATGTCTGTGGATTACCTCAATGAACCAAATGAATTATTATACAAATTGAGAAATTATTATGTATAGATTTAGGTCTGTATATTGTTCCAGGGTGCACATGTACAAAGTTTCATTATAATGTGATGATTAATCATAACTAAATTAATTGAAAGCTGAAAAGTAAATTATTATAGATTTATATTATTATAGATATTGTATAATTATTATAGATGTATATAAACCTAAAACTAACTTGATCATCACATTGTGTTAGAGTATATATGTACCAAGATTCATTAAGTACTGTCATCTAAGCGTTAGGCCGTCGCTGATTGGCTGCTGAGCTGGAATGCCAATTTTTAGTTTTAAATACCCCCAGGAAAGTGTTCTATGTTCTTCGTGTAATAAGGTGTTCGTATGCAAGGGATTTTTCCACACAAAAATGATGAATTAGGCCGAATTTTGTTATCAGTTGGCTTAATATAACCCCAACGGACCGTATTTTTGTGAAATATTGATATTTTTGTCCTGATTTGTAGGAATCTGAAAAACACGTTTCACAACTTGTCTCCTATTTAGTTTTATGCGTCATTCAAGATGGCGGCCCCCATATAGTAAATATCATATTTATTTTATTATCACATGTGCGCCAGCTGACTGTGACACAAACACACATAAACACGCGCGTGCGCAAATATACACATACGCATGCATGCATGCATGCATGCATGCATGTATGCACAGACTCGAATAAGTATCAAAGCAATTGAGCTGGTAGTTTTTAATAAGTTGAAAATAGAATTGTTGACTGACGACAAACTATTGCCAATATGAACAACATTGCATCTTTGATGAAGGTAACAAAGATGACAGGAGCTAAAAACATGAACACAAAAACTGTCAAGGAAAAATACAGAAATATTATAGTAATAATTTGCATTACATGTAATAAAGGGACAGAACAGAAATAATTGCTATAAAAATTGGTAAAGATGTCAGCTTCATTTAGGATTTTCTTCTTTCGTGGCAGGTTTTATGCAGTATCAACGACACAAGCCTCAATAAAATCATTCAATTAGTGCACCCTCACACAACCATATTGGATTTTTCAATAAGTTTTTTTTAATTCAACCATAATTTCATACCTGTAAGGTGAAACGTAAAAAGTAATGTGTGAATTCTTATCAATGATTTCAAACTTTTTCCTATAAGAATTACATGGCGAAAGGTTACAATTTTAATAATGGCTGTGAGAGGTCTAAATTGCAACCAAACGCCATAGAATGCATTAAATCACAAATAAACTAAACTAAATATACAACAATACACTGCTACAAATCTACATATTTCAATAATTTTATCTTCTCATATATTTTCCATAAACGATAACATTCAACATATATTACTATATCCAATAATTTAAGGCATCTAATAAAGTTCCTTTTTACTTATAGTAAGGGGCAGATTTATGTTTTTTATTTGTTTGTTTTTTAACCTTTGACCTGTCAACCATGATGGGTTTACTGAACAAGTGCTTAATTGAACTACAAGTTGATGTGTTGATGTGACACTACTGAAGAATGCATGCAAGTGTAACACTGAACTTGGAAAGAAGCGAGAATAATATAGTAGTAGTATACTTCAAAATAATGTAGACAGCTTTTTCAACAATCCTTCAACAATTGTTCTTGTTGAGTGGCAAATATATATATATATATTTCATGACAAAAATTGGTTATAAGTTAACACAAAGTTTTAGACTATTCTGTGGCAACTGTAGACATCATCTCTGAACACCAATGACGAAATGCTATTGTGTAATTTTGAACAACATTCCAAGTGACGTTTAAGCCATCAGAAATGGATTCTTGAGAAAGTTTCCCCCTGAAAAACAAAAAAAAACAGATTGATAAGGTTTATATCTTTAAAAATGCATCAATCTTTGCAAAACTGAAAATAATTTATTTCAAGACATCAGCATATAAAATCTGTGCATATCATAATGAAGTATGTTTCAGAGTAATTACAATATCACAGTGATAAAATAAACTGCTATAAGAAGAAGTTTTATTTTTATCTTTTATTTTATATATGTAAAAACATTTAATTTTGTAAACAATAATTTTTAAATAAATAAATGCAAAGTTTTGTAGCAGTGAAATGTAACTAAGATCATTAAAGTGTAGGAGTGTATTTTACATATATTATGTATGTTGCATAGAACTAAACTCGAAAGTGATGCAAAATGAGAAAAGCGATGCTGTAATTTCATTAGTTCTTATGATTTTTGCACAATTACTCATGTGCTTAATAATATTGAAATGAAAAGACTTCCCACAATGTACATTCAATAAACGAGACTACAATTCCAAATCGTACGACATGTGAATCGGTACGAAAAATACACTTCAAATACTCACACAAAGACGTTTTCCTGTAACCACGTTCCTGTCGTATGCAGATATGGCGACACGTTGTTCCAAAGCAACGTTATATAATAAACCAAAAACAACCAAGCTTCTGAAACATAATATCGCACTGATGCCAAAACTATTGGTATCCACTCTTCAATCTAAAAATGCAAAATAAAAAATCGAATTTCAGCCACAATCTACAATTCAATGTTTTGATAATTTCAGTATCGTAATAATACTTGGTAAAATGTTGTTATCGTCATGTCAACATGCACATACACTATTTGGTCCAATAAAAATCCATAAAACCAAACATTAGAGCTAATACGGTGATTATTCTTTTTGAATTGTGACCAACAAATATATCACTGAAATGAACAATACAACTGTCCAACTTCACAGTCACTGTACTAATAATTTGGGTATTACTAATAACAAGATTGCGAGATGATTTTTCATCTGTCACAGAAAACCATGGAATCTCATAATAGTGAACAAAGCAAAGGCATCAGTAAGCCAGAGAAAGTCAGGATAACTAAGCTTTCAAGTGCTACGGCTCAGCACACATTCAAACTTCATAGAAATCACATTTTTACAGAAATTGTACAAGTCACATGGAACTGATATCAACTGACTTGCCACAAATATGGTGCTTGCAGCTTGCGAACATTTTCATTGGGGAACATCAAACACTTTACAGTACACTGAATCTGCATGTTTGTTTTTAAACTTTTGAAAATGTTGTGTTCTTGTTAATTTCTGTTGTTGAGAGCTGCATATACCCTACCCAGTCAGCATCCTAAAGCTGAAATTCTTTGAGACATTCTCAGGTTTTGTTTTTTGATCAGTCTTATGATTAACTGTGAAATACCCACATAATTACACTAAATGCACAATGATTCTGTAGTATACTGACCCACGCCAAAACCAGGGGTATTTTTTCATCTATCCATTGCCGCTGAGGTTTCGTCACTTCTGCGAGATATACCCCAGCTTGGTAAAGTTTTTCCCACAGCAACTGCAGATAAGGCTCTGAAAACTCACAAGCTTTTGAATAATAGTATGGAATGTTGTCTTTCATCCAACTGTAAAACAAATAACACAATTTCAGTTATTCTTTGAATTTATTCAAATCTGGGCTTTTGACATGCATATGTCGTCCAAGATATGTTTTGTATTTGTGAAGTTTGAAAGTGATTGGACCAGACATAACCGAAATACAGGTAGAACGCATAGACTTACAAGACACAAGTCCTTGTTTTAGGACATGCGAAAAATGAAACTATTGATGACTTAGTTGACCTCAAAAAAATAAACTGGAAAAATCATGATCATTAACCGTAAAAGAATTAGCAAAACTGGTTTTAAATTGTCAAATTTAAATTGCAGTGTTTTTCAGACATTAAAATCGCATATTTAGTAATTTTAAAAGCCTTAAAAACAACTAAGCAGAGCTCTGACTTTTTTTAAGTGGGAAATCCTGATAAACACTTACATATTTGCTTTGGCTGAATACAGAGTAACTTTATTCCAAGCCTGCACAGACGCCGTCTTGACACCACTTTCTTCTAAAAATAAATCTGTCTTGGAACCATGGAAACCTCGATATCTGTAAATGTCATATGTTACCAAGGCAACCATTCCTGTCATCAGTAACAACACCATGTATTTCCATGGAAACTTGGCTGCAGTCATTTTGGCCATCAATTCCTAATGGGATACAAATCATCAAGTGAGTGCAATTCTAGGTAGGCTAAGTGTGCTTCTCAAGTGAACAAGGCGACTTTTATCAGAAAGCTAGGTGTGTTTTCACAATTTACTGATGCTTTAATTACCATAAGAATACTGTAAATCATTGGTCATTAAAACATGACCTGATATTTAAAAGTAACAGGCTTTGTTCAGCCAATCACCAAGTGTTACAAACAGGTGTGGCCTACAGATAAGGAATACTGCTTTCTGATTGGATACTCAGATACCAGGTGGCCAATATACATGTAAAATAAAAAGCACTGGCACTTCACAGCATTATTAACTGATACTCAGTGTTGGACATTATTTGAGATTCCTGAATTTGGGGTCAAAGTTCACTTTAAACAACTAAGTCAATTTCAGCTGTTGAATTTCAGCAATTACACATTACATGATTTGATTGGTTGAAAAAAAACTGTCAACAAACAAGCTTCTCTCTGATTGGTGGGTCCAAGATGAACAAATGTACGTGTATAAATATTACAGCTAAATATTGAAATGCAGGAATGTTTGGGGAAGCGAACATCCAAATGAATGTCAAAACCCTGATGCAAAAAGAAAATCCTGATTGAAAAATATAGTATGGCTACAAGTCCAAAAAAAAATTATGTCAGACAAGTAGGCAGGCAGGTCAATTTTTTTTATTATTAATTTGTTTAATTACGTGGCTGATTAGTTAATTAGTCATTCTGGGTGACAGTCGGTGTCATCCAAGGCTCATTGAAATCTTGTATGATTTTTATAATTTTTTTTTTTTAGGTGTGGTCAAAAATAAGGGTAAGTAAGTAGTAAGTATAAGTAATAAGTTCTAGGAACCTCGTATTTTTTTGTTTGACCTGATCAATGTTGACCACAAAAACTGGTACTCCTCCAACGAAATATTAAACTATTCAGTTATGTTGGAATCTTTTTAAAAAATGTGTGATTATCTTCTTCACAGACTGAACAAATGTTCGCAAATGCAATGTTACAACGATCAAATAAATTCACCATAAATCACAGTGGCTTGATAATGCTATAACACTGTAAACAAATGAAATATTTGTTTCTGTCAGAACATTTCAAGTTTTTCAAATAATTTGTTCCAACATTTACATAGAATAGTGTAGTTCATATTTTTTTGTTTTTACCTTGGTGCAAAGTTATTTAAATTTGTTGAAATCAATACTGTTGTTACCTTACAGACTCTCTGACATTGGTTCAGATATGGCGTCTGGTTCGATTTCCCAGTCAGCTCGTCGTTGGTCACGCTGAATGCCCGTACAGTGTCCCGCAACGTGTTCAATGGTAACTATGAAAACAACAATAAATCATTAAGTTTAAATAAAACCAGTTAAGTACACATTAATTGGGGGGGTGACGGACGGACGGACGGACGAACGAAGGGAGGGAATAAGGATGTATGTAGGATTTCTACATAGACAGACTACATGTGGTGAGGTTGGGATTGAAGTTTACCACAGACCTTTCAAAATCCCCGCTGAGCACACTGTTTGTTCAATTTCTTTCATGCACAGAGCAATGTTTGATGCTTTGTTTTTAAATTGGTTTGTGTCAAACAATATTTCTAACATTTTTTTGTTTTTTGGTGGTAATTGCTAGAGCAAACCAGTTACAACTGGATACGGTGTTTTTGAAGGCAGGGCAAACTGTACTCTATAAAGCTGAATCAGTGGGCTTTATGGCAAACAAACCCACCCACCCAACCACAAGTAGGACATAATTAATCACCATATTTTTACCTGTTCGATTTTTAGCGAATTTGATCTATTACAGACTTGATATTGCTTGTACAGAGTTTGAAAAATTGAAAATTTTTCACTGGGATACATCTTTTAGAAGAAAAAATTAACCTCAGTGTGAAAACAGTTGAAAACGTCAGTGAATGGACAAGAACAAACCTTGTTTGAGATTGTATTCCAAGTGAGCAGCAAGTGGTTCATCAGAACGTTAGACTGTTCCATATGAGAAGTGTACATCTGACACCAAACACTAAAACAATGAGGATCCGTTGACAAGCACATCGATAAACAAGTTAACAACTACGAAAGAAATAAACACAATTATACATCAGGCAGTGAAAATACAATCACATTCATCTGGGAAATGCTGTACGATTGCATTTGAATGTTCTATCTCCTTGTTTGAAAAATGTCACATTTGAACATTTTCCTTTAACATCCAACACAGCAACAATGTAGTACCCAAAGTCATTTTGAAAAGACACTATATTAAATAATAATTATATATGATAAGATAAATGTCACTTATTATAATTATATAATTAATTAATATACACAAAGCATTCTACTTAAACTCACCTCGGTTTTTAAAGCCTGCGGACAGTTGACTGTAGCTCTTGCAAGCAATGATGGAAAATAATTCCTCAAATTAGTCGATGGATCCTTACCAAATGCCAATTCCTGAATCGAATATCAGAATAACTTATTAGCCAATCAAAACACTACATACCCAGTGTATCTTCCTGATTTTGAATGCAGACACAGCAGCCATTCTGAACAATGTTGCCCGCATACACCTGACAGCAGCCATTTTGAATGCAGTTGCTCAAGGCAGCAGCCATTTTGAATGATGTTGCCCTGATTCATCAACAATTTTAAATACTGTTGCTCAACACAGCAGCCATTTTGAATGATGTTTCCAGATACAGCAGCCATTTTGAATGCTGTTGCCCAGATTTATCAACCATTTTGAATACTGTTGCTCAACGCAGCAGCCATTTTGAATACTGTTGCCCAGATTCATCAACCAGTTTAAAGATTGTTGCTCAACGCAGCAGCCATTTTGAATACTGTTGCCCAGATTCATCAACCAGTTTAAAGATTGTTGCTCAACGCAGCAGCCATTTTGAATGATGTTGCCCAGATACAGCAGCCATTTTGAATGTTTTCCGGATACAGCAACCATTTTGAGTGTTGTTGCCCAGATACACCCACCATTGTGAATGCTGTTGCCGGGATACACCCGGCATTTTGAATGATGTTCTCTGTACAAACAAGCCACTGTGAAAGCTGTTCTCTGGACATACCAGCAATTTTTAATGCTGTGTCTGAACACAGCAGTCATTTTGAATGTGTTGTCCAGTCAAAACAGCCATATTAAATGCTGTTGCCTAGATACTAAACCATGTTGTCTGGATACGGTAGTCATTTGAAATGCCATTGTCTGGATACGACAGTCATTTGAAATGCCATTGTCTGGATACAACAGTCATTTGAAATGCCATTGTCTGGATATGACAGTCATTTGGAATACCATTGTCTGGATATGACAGTCATTTGGAATGACATTGTCTGTATACGACAGTCATTTGGAATGCCATTGTCTGGATACAACAGTCATTTGAAATGCCATTGTCTGGATACGACAGTCATTTGAAATGCCATTGTCTGGATACAACAGTCATTTGAAATGCCATTGTCTGGATATGACAGTCATTTGGAATACCATTGTCTGGATATGACAGTCATTTGGAATGACATTGTCTGTATACGACAGTCATTTGGAATGCCATTGTCTGGATACAACAGTCATTTGAAATGCCATTGTCTGGATATGACAATCATTTGAAATGCCATTGTCTGGATATGACAGTCATTTGGAATGCCATTGTCTGGATATGACAGTCATTTGAAAAGTCATTGTCTCTATACGACAGTCATTTGGAATGCCATTGTCTGGATACGACAGTCATTTGGAATGCCATTGTCTGGATACAACAGTAATTTGAAATGCCATTGTCTGGATATGACAGTCATTTGGAATGCCATTGGAATGCCATTGTCTGTATACGACAGTCATTTGGAATGCCATTGTCTGGATATGACAGTCATTTGGAATGCCATTGTCTGTATATGACAGTCATTTGGAATGCCATTGTCTGTATATGACAGTCATTTGAAATGCCATTGTCTGGATATGACAGTCATTTGAAATGCCATTGTCTGGATATGACAGTCATTTGAAATGCCATTGTCTGGATATGACAGTCATTTGGAATGCCATTGTCTGGATATGACAGTCATTTGGAATGCCATTGTCTGTATATGACAGTCATTTGGAATGCCATTGTCTGGATATGACAGTCATTTGGAATGCCATTGTCTGTATACGACAGTCATTTGGAATGCCATTGTCTGGATATGACAGTCATTTGGAATGCCATTGTCTGGATATGACAGTCATTTGGAATGCCATTGTCTGGATATGACAGTCATTTGGAATGCCATTGTCTGGATATGACAGTCATTTGGAATGCCATTGTCTGGATATGACAGTCATTTGGAATGCCATTGTCTGGATATGACAGTCATTTGGAATGCCATTGTCTGTATACGACAGTCATTTGGAATGCCATTGTCTGGATACGACAGTCATTTGGAATGCCATTGTCTGGATATGACAGTCATTTGGAATGCCATTGTCTGGATATGACAGTCATTTGGAATGCCATTGTCTGGATATGACAGTCATTTGGAATGCCATTGTCTGGATATGACAGTCATTTGGAATGCCATTGTCTGGATATGACAGTCATTTGGAATGCCATTGTCTGGATATGACAGTCATTTGGAATGCCATTGTCTGGATATGACAGTCATTTGGAATGCCATTGTCTGGATATGACAGTCATTTGGAATGCCATTGTCTGTATACGACAGTCATTTGGAATGCCATTGTCTGGATATGACAGTCATTTGGAATGCCATTGTCTGGATATGACAGTCATTTGGAATGCCATTGTCTGGATATGACAGTCATTTGGAATGCCATTGTCTGGATATGACAGTCATTTGGAATGCCATTGTCTGGATATGACAGTCATTTGGAATGCCATTGTCTGGATATGACAGTCATCTGGAATGCTATTGTCTGGATATGACAGTCATCTGGAATGCCATTGTCTGGATATGCCAGTCATTTGAAATGCCATTGTCTGGATATGACAGTCATTTGGAATGCCATTGTCTGGATATGACAGTCATTTGAAATGCCATTGTCTGGATATGACAGTCATTTGGGCAGAGCTCCAGAAGGAGTACCTACACTTTATGCAAATTTTTTAAAATTATGCTAATTTATTCATGACGTAGCAGTTTCTGTGCTCATGAATATTCATTAATTTGTGGGTCAATACATTTTAAAAGGAGCGATATATTATTTTTGGGGGAAGAGTTAGAAAGGGGGATTAGCAATCCTTAGGGGGTCAATACAAAAGAAGGGACCCATTTGGAGAGCAGCCATGCTCCTCGTGTCTGTTGTTGCACATGACCTACAGCTGTCAACTGTGTTCGTTCTTCGACTGTGTTCGTTCTTCGACGACTTCGGCTGGCTTCCACGTGGGGTAGTATTCTTGTGTTCTGTTTTTCTGACTTGAGTTTTTGAATCCGCTGTTTATGTTTTTAACGTCTTTCATGTCTTTTGTAGGAGTGTCCAATCCGTGATTCGAACTTGCGATCTTTTAGTTCCCAGCGCACTGTCTTGTCCACTGTACCACGAGTGTCTTCACACAGGAGTTAGGATTTAAGTCCTATTCATAGGAGCACTGTCTTCACTAGCATTCAAAAATCTAACTAAACATACTGGATTCGAACCAGCGATCGCTCACATTGCTGTCATAGTACAAATCAACTGAGCTATGTGGGTGGTCATGCAAATTAAATAATTTGTTGTCATATTTAGCTTTATTGCCAAATGGTGTTTGCGAGAAAAAGATGGGCAGGCAAGGGAATTGAACCCAGGTCCTCCTGATCACCATGTAGAGAACTGACCCACAAGACCACAATGGATTAACTGGATGTGTTTGCATTTGATAAGACTATATAGTGTGTATATATATAGAAATACAACATATTTCTATTATTGAGTTACAATTGTCCAAAAAATTGCCAATTTTGTGTTTTTACTTGTGTAAACTACATGCATGCCATAACCCGTTAGTGTACATCTTGCCAATTGGGTGTTTGCCATTTGCGTTGCCCATACCTGACCCGACCCTAACCCTAATGTCAAGACACGTTCCTGTTAATAATTCCGTTGCCCATACCTGACCCAACCCTAACCCTAATGCCAAGACACTTCCTGTTTATAATTGCTCAATAATGATACTCTGTTGTGCACTGTCTGCGGGTAAGTTGCATTGATGTCAACTGATTAAACAAGTCGCGTTTAAGTAATTTCCACTATTAACAAGTGGTTAAATTGTGACAATAAATGTGTGGACAAATATTTGAGATTAATTTTGGTGTAGACAACTCTCGTTTAATTATTTTACACCATTACAAGTTGTTAAATTGAGAGAATAAATGTCTCAACAAATATTAAATACTTAGTTTGATGTAAACAACTCACGTTTGATTAATTCCCACAATTACAGGTTGTTAAATTGAAAGAATAAATGTGCGGACAAATATTTTAGACTTATTTTGGTGTAGACAGCTCTCGTTTAATTATTTTACACCATTACAAGTTGTTAAATTGAGAGAATAAATGTGCGGACAAATATTTTAGACTTATTTTGGTGTAGACAACTCTCGTTTAATTATTTTACACCATTACAAGTTGTTAAATTGAGAGAATAAATGTGCGGACAAATATTTTAGACTTATTTTGGTGTAGACAACTCTCGTTTAATTATTTTCCACCATTACAAGTTGTTAAATTGAGAGAATAAATGTATGGACAAGTATTTGAAACTTATTTTGGTGTAGACAACTCTCATTTGATTAATTCCAACAATTACAAGTTCTTAAATTGACAGAATGAATGTATGGACAAATATTGACCATTATATTTGTGAGTAAATACCTGTTGTTTAATTAATTTCCACCTCTACAAGGTTGAGAGAATAAATGTGTCGACAAATATTTGATACTTATTTAGGTGTAAGAACTCGTGTTTGACCAACTTCCACCATTGCAAGTTGTTAAAATAATGAAATAAATATACTGGTATCATTGGATATTTGATTTAATTGTGAAACTTTCTAACAAAATGTTAACTGCTGGCTTCGAACCCTCAATCAACAATTCCGCAGACACGGTATAAATTCCACAACACCACAGAAGATATTCGTCTGTTGCCTGAATTGTTTTCGTAATATAGGGAACGCCATCGACACTTTAACAAAACTTACCTTGACTTGGGTCTTGCTCATCTCATGTCACAATCTGGAAACTGTTGAACAAATTGCGCGTCGTCCAGTTTAAGACGTTAGTTATTTTATTATTTATTCATTCAGTTTTGTATGGTGGAGTTTTGTGAGGTTTATTATTTTTTTGCGACGTTCTTTGTTTACTTGTTTACGGTTTGAAAGATTTCAGTTTATTTGATTTACGGTAGCTCTGAGCGGGACTCGAACCCACTGACTTTTCAAGCTGATTTTGTTTTATTTTGATGGCACGCTTGTGTACCACGCCACGACGTTGGTCGTTAAGTGGTGTTCATTTTTCTAACTACTCCAGTGTTCCGATGAGTTGAACGGAAAAGCCAAAACGATTGCTGGTTTCTGATTGCTTCGGTTCTGGTGAGTGTGTATCTAGTGTGATTCGAACCCATGTCGTTTGTATTGGGCGTTTTTTTATTTGCCATGTTAGCTACGCCGTAATATGCAACCACTTCCCCGTTTTATTGTGATTTTGAGTGTTTAATGATGTCTTCCTCACCAGTCACGCCATGACCCAGTTTCAACCACACGGCCATTTTGCAACACAGTTCGTGACCCTCGGCGTCACCCGACTGACTATATGAGCGTTCTGTTCAACTGTTAAGCTAGGATTTATTACCGTTATTATCATTATATTGTCACGTGATTTGTTTTACCTTATGTGTAATGTCTTAAGTATCTTTATTGTAATTTGTATATACCAATTCGTATATACCGAGGAAACGACCCCGATTGAAGGTCATGTATTTTATGACGTCACCAATTCGTGTGTAGGTACTGCTTCTAGATCTGTGCCGTCATTTGGAATGCCATTGTCTGGATATGACAGTCATTTGAAATGCCATTGTCTGGATATGACAGTCATTTGGAATGCTATTGTCTGGATACAACAGTCATTTGAAATGCTATTGTCTGGATATGACAGTCATTTGGAACGCCATTGTCTGGATATGACAGTCATCTGGAATGCCATTGTCTGGATATGACAGTCATTTGGAATGCTATTGTCTGAATATGACAGTCATTTGGAATGCTATTGTCTGGATATGACAGTCATTTGGAATGCCATTGTCTGGATACAACAGTCATTTGAAATGCCATTGTCTGGATATGACAATCATTTGAAATGCCATTGTCTGGATATGACAGTCATTTGGAATGCCATTGTCTGTATATGACAGTCATTTGGAATGCCATTGTCTGTATATGACAGTCATTTGAAATGCCATTGTCTGGATATGACAGTCATTTGAAATGCCATTGTCTGGATATGACAGTCATTTGAAATGCCATTGTCTGGATATGACAGTCATTTGGAATGCCATTGTCTGGATATGACAGTCATTTGGAATGCCATTGTCTGTATACGACAGTCATTTGGAATGCCATTGTCTGGATATGACAGTCATTTGGAATGCCATTGTCTGTATACGACAGTCATTTGGAATGCCATTGTCTGGATATGACAGTCATTTGGAATGCCATTGTCTGGATATGACAGTCATTTGGAATGCCATTGTCTGGATATGACAGTCATTTGGAATGCCATTGTCTGGATATGACAGTCATTTGGAATGCCATTGTCTGGATATGACAGTCATTTGGAATGCCATTGTCTGTATACGACAGTCATTTGGAATGCCATTGTCTGGATATGACAGTCATTTGGAATGCCATTGTCTGGATATGACAGTCATTTGGAATGCCATTGTCTGGATATGACAGTCATTTGGAATGCCATTGTCTGGATATGACAGTCATTTGGAATGCCATTGTCTGGATATGACAGTCATTTGGAATGCCATTGTCTGGATATGACAGTCATTTGGAATGCCATTGTCTGGATATGACAATCATTTGGAATGCCATTGTCTGGATATGACAGTCATTTGGAATGCCATTGTCTGGATATGACAGTCATTTGGAATGCCATTGTCTGGATATGACAGTCATTTGGAATGCCATTGTCTGGATATGACAGTCATTTGGAATGCCATTGTCTGGATATGACAGTCATTTGAAATGCCATTGTCTGGATATGACAGTCATTTGGAATGCCATTGTCTGGATATGACAGTCATTTGAAATGCCATTGTCTGGATATGACAGTCATTTGGAATGCTATTGTCTGGATACAACAGTCATTTGAAATGCTATTGTCTGGATATGACAGTCATTTGGAACGCCATTGTCTGGATATGACAGTCATCTGGAATGCCATTGTCTGGATATGACAGTCATTTGGAATGCTATTGTCTGAATATGACAGTCATTTGGAATGCTATTGTCTGGATATGACAGTCATCTGGAATGCCATTGTCTGGATATGACAGTCATTTGGAATGCTATTGTCTGGATATGACAGTCATTTGAAATGCCATTGTCTGGATATGACAGTCATTTGGAATGCCATTGTCTGGATATGACAGTCATTTGGAATGCCATTGTCTGGATATGACAGTCATTTGGAATGCCATTGTCTGGATATGACAGTCATTTGGAATGCCATTGTCTGGATATGACAGTCATTTGGAATGCCATTGTCTGGATATGACAGTCATTTGGAATGCTATTGTCTGGATATGACAGTCATCTGGAATGCCATTGTCTGGATATGACAGTCATTTGAAATGCCATTGTCTGGATATGACAGTCATTTGAAATGCCATTGTCTGGATATGACAGTCATTTGGAATGCCATTGTCTGGATATGACAGTCATTTGGAATGCCATTGTCTGGATATGACAGTCATTTGGAATGCCATTGTCTGGATATGACAGTCATCTGGAATGCCATTGTCTGGATATGACAGTCATTTGGAATGCTATTGTCTGGATATGACAGTCCAGTGTTCTCCCCAGACTTCATGTCAAGCATCACGGTCAATTTGCATAACAATACATCTAATTTGCATAATTATATTTGCATAATACTAGTAATCAGTTTTTCCCAACCAATTTGGGCAATCTACTAATACAATTAATTAATACAATTAAGACAAGATATTTTTATATTTGATAAATTTTATATCATTTTACTGCATTGTATTTTATGTTTTTGTATCAAGTCAAATAAAGTTTGAAATAGAACAGCATAAAAAGGAAAACAAATTGAAAAACTTGTGTTATAGCTAGTCAGTGAATATAATGTTATCCATGGATGTAACTGGTTCATCATTGTGTACAAGTTTTAGTGCCCATGTCACTGTCAGTTCATATAACGTCGGGGGAAAACATCTTTTGGTTAAATTTATAAAGTCGGCGAGATATCGAAATATGTTGAAATAAATCAATAATTAGAAAAAAATTCTACAATGGCAGTTCGGCAATAATAGTCGGCGATTTTTCATTGCTATATACCTTGTGAGTAACGCTACGATCACCGTAACATTGTCAGCTGTCGGCATTGCGTGGGACAGGTATTCCCTGCTGCTATTGCGATCATCGGTATCTGACTTTTTGGTGTAAAATACACAAATTGTTTATTAAAACGGTTCATTGACTATTATCATAGGCAATACATCAAAATCGCCAACGAGATGTTGTTTTTAAACATCGCGGAAAAACATGCACTCTGCGCCGCCATCTTTGTTACCTCGATCAGAGCCCCCCTGTAACCCAGCATGCATCGGTCACAAGGTTGCAACGTGCATTATGTTGCCTTAGGGCGGCGTTCTTCGCTACTAAGGCATCCTATGAATGGGGTATTTCCAGAGGTCAGGGTTCGTTTTTTCTTAACCCGTCTCGTCTGCTGTTGAATTATTCACACTTTTCTTTCCAATGCGACTTAATTTCACTTGTTTTTTTTTTTAATTTTGGGGTAATTAATGTCACCGGCGATTGAGTGATAAAAAATCGGAGTGCAGCAAATCGGGGTTGATCTTCCCGACGTACGCCGTGACTTGTTTTGTCACATTGTTGCCGTTGCGTGCAATGGGCAAATTATTGCTACTCTAGTATTTTTGTTTGGATTTGGAGGCTCTGCATCCTTGAAAGACTTCGCAACTTATTGCAGACTTCCGTTTTTATCACTGTCTTTGTATGGCTAACAAAAGCGAGATTACCTTTCGATCAATACATGTTATTGTTTTAAATTCGTGCAAGACGAGACTGACACTTGTAAACAAAGCAATAAGCATCACGGGCCACTGACCAAGCGTCACGGACAAAGGGCAAGCATCACGGCCGAGTGTCCAAGCGTCACGGTACCGTGTCGCTTCAGAGGCCTGGGGAGAACACTGACAGTCATTTGAAATGCCATTGTCTGGATATGACAGTCATTTGGAATGCCATTGTCTGGATATGACAGTCATTTGGAATGCCATTGTCTGGATATGACAGTCATTTGGAATGCCATTGTCTGGATATGACAGTCATTTGGAATGCCATTGTCTGGATATGACAGTCATTTGGAATGCCATTGTCTGGATATGACAGTCATTTGGAATGCCATTGTCTGGATATGACAGTCATCTGGAATGCCATTGTCTGGATATGACAGTCATTTGGAATGCTATTGTCTGGATATGACAGTCATTTGGAATGCCATTGTCTGGATATGACAATCATTTGAAATGCCATTGTCTGGATATGACAGTCATTTGGAATGCCATTGTCTGGATATGACAGTCATTTGAAATGCCATTGTCTGGATATGACAATCATTTGAAATGCCATTGTCTGGATACAACAGTCATTTGGAATGCCATTGTCTGGATACAACAGTCATTTGGAATGCCATTGTCTGGATATGACAATCATTTGAAATGCCATTGTCTGGATATGACAGTCATTTGGAATGCCATTGTCTGGATATGACAGTAATTTGAAATGCCATTGTCTGGATATGACAATCATTTGAAATGCCATTGTCTGGATATGACAATCATTTGAAATGCCATTGTCTGTATATGACAGTCATTTGGAATGCTATTGTCTGGATATGACAGTCATTTGGAATGCCATTGTCTGGATATGACAGTCATTTGGAATGCTATTGTCTGGATATGACAATCATTTGAAATGCCATTGTCTGGATATGACAATCATTTGAAATGCCATTGTCTGGATATGACAATCATTTGAAATGCCATTGTCTGGATATGACAGTCATTTGGAATGCTATTGTCTGGATATGACAGTCATTTGGAATGCCATTGTCTGGATATGACAGTCATTTGGAAGGCCATTGTCTGGATATGACAGTCATTTGGAATGCCATTGTCTGGATATGACAGTCATTTGGAAGGCCATTGTCTGGATATGACAGTCATTTGAAATGCCATTGTCTGGATATGACAATCATTTGAAATGCCATTGTCTGGATATGACAGTCATTTGGAATGCTATTGTCTGGATATGACAGTCATTTGGAATGCCATTGTCTGGATATGACAGTCATTTGGAAGGCCATTGTCTGGATATGACAGTCATTTGGAATGCCATTGTCTGGATATGACAGTCATTTGGAAGGCCATTGTCTGGATATGACAGTCATTTGGAATGCCATTGTCTGGATATGACAGTCATTTGGAAGGCCATTGTCTGGATACGACAGTCATTTGGAATGCCATTGTCTGGATACAACAGTCATTTGAAATGCCATTGTCTGGATATGACAGTCATTTGGAATGCCATTGTCTGGATACGACAGTCATTTGAAATGCCATTGTCTGGATACGACAGTCATTTGGAATGCCATTGTCTGGATATGACAGTCATTTGGAAGGCCATTGTCTGGATATGACAGTCATTTGGAATGCCATTGTCTGGATATGACAATCATTTGAAATGCCATTGTCTGGATATGACAGTCATTTGGAATGCCATTGTCTGGATATGACAGTCATTTGGAATGCCATTGTCTGGATATGACAGTCATTTGAAATGCTATTGCCCAGACACAGCATGTGTTTTTAATTATAGAAGTTACCTACCTTTAACTTTGGGTAATATTCCAGTAATTTCTTCTGCAAACTGAAAATAAATAAAATTCAGGAAACTTTTTATTATTTGACACATCCTCATACGAACGTAACCCATGATATGACAAAGTTGAAATTAGTAAGGAAAAATGAAATAATTTTCATTTAAACTGAGAGAAAACAATAATTTTTCAAAATACTCACTTGGATGAAAGTCCATTGTGAGGGGTGAATATAAAATCCATAATAGGAAAGAATTCATTTGGACCAATCACTCGATACCCAGCTGACTTGTCCTTGCGATTTCTGTTGAAATATAATACATATATTGTCAGTAAACCTAAAAGGCGATCGGTAACCCACTATGACTGATGTCAATGCCATGTTTGAATGTAATCGATGAAAGCATTTATGTCCAAGAAACGGTTGATGACATATTTGAATTGTGTGATTTTTTTCGCTTTTGATGAAAATGGCTGCCATTCGGCTAAATACAATGATAAAAATAACTGCACTAGCATTCCAAATGACTGCCAAATCCAGACAATGGCATTTCAAATGACTGCCATTTCCAGACAAACAACATTTAACCCATTATCACTTGTCTTTGTACAAAACTTAACCCAAATCTGTACAATCATTTCTGTAAAATGAGCAGAACACCAGTCCGCCATTTTGAATCGAATCACACAAAATAATTACATGCATCAGTAATCCACCATGACTTAATGCCAAGTTTGAATGAAAGGCATGTCCGAGAAACGGTTAATGACATGTCCAAATGTTGATTTTTGGTACAAAAATGGCCACCAGTCGGTCAAAGGTCAACCAAATCAAAAATAAAACGATGTGCACATGTCTCCCATTATGACTCGTCTTTGTACCAACTTTGAAGAAAATCTGTCCAGGCATCACTGAGAAATGACGACGACGTGTCACAACATGTTGAATTAATGTTCCATGTACCATAGACCACACCACAGCATGCGATACTGTGTTTGATTTCATTGAAAGTGAATACAGATTTGTAGCAGGAATTCTCCCAAAGTATAATAATAGTGAGGCGATGACCAAATAAATGAACCTTGGCTGGCAAAGATGATAATTAGTTTGCTATGTCGGGACACAAATCACTTACTTGAATAGATTACCGAGGTACAATACAACGAAGTTAGTCAGCGCTTTGGTGCTCAAATGAGGAAACATCAACTCCAACCAGACTAAAGAAAACATAAATAATGTATCAGTTTAGATAGAAAGAAAGCAGAAGTTAAACACAGCTGCATATATGCGAAATACATTTATATCTATGGCGGATGTCAGGTGACTTCGCAAACACCAAGCAGCAAATTGCTGCAGCACTTTTGACCAAACTTTCAACGAAAACTGTTAATTACCAGAAACTTAAATTTTCGATTGAAATCTTCAGTAAAATTTCAATTTGAATAAATTGTGGTGTAGGCGGAATGAAAGTGAGGTTATGTGGTATGCATGCATATTGTGCGTTTTCTGTCCTACACATACACCACACTTTGCAAAAAGCAGAATCAATGGTGGTGTTGACTGGGTAGCAGATGACCCAAGTATGTGAATATCGCCAAAACACCTGAAGTGAACTTGCAGTTTATTCAAGGTTATGATAACTTGCTAAGAATAATTTGATTGTTATATGGCGAGTCTTCTTTCCAATCACAAAACAATATCGCCAGTTTTTAATCCTGTTCGCTCATCTCAGATTGGGAGCTAAAAGAGAGCCACGGCTATTGGGAATACCATATTGACTCCATTAGAAGCGCATAAACTTGTCCACATTACAGGTCATACTTTAGTGCTTACTGTGTATAACACATGCAATTTTTGGTTTTTAAGCGCTTCTAATACTGTAAAATACTTTATTTCGGCTGGAATTAATTTTCTCTGAAAAGACTTTTTGGGTGTTTTGTATGGAATTTATTTTCACTGATTTTTGATGAGTTGAATGTAAAATATAGAGAAAAAGGTATATTCCACTGGATTTTATTTTTACTGAATCATCCCTTCAGCGAAAATAGTGAAAATAAATTCCAAGTGGAAATAAATTATTTTACAGTATAGAAAATTCTTTGAATTGTTGATAATGGTGGTGTTACAATAATGGTGTGTAGCGGAGACATAATAATAAACTTCTGACTGTGGAATTTTGTTCCGAAATCACTCTACATTGTAGACTGCACTATGCCCCCCCACCCAAATAAGACAATAAACAACTCACTTTTGAGTCCTGTCTCAAAGTTTCTGTATCCAGCTTGTCCAAGTGACCACATAACAGACAAACAACTAGCAGGTCCATTCTGCTTCTTGGAAATCATATCCGAATACTATAAATAAATTAGACATTAGACATATAACCATAGCAACAAGACAGGCATAGCTCTCAGCGTAAAAAAGATTTAGCTACACAAGAACCATGTGAAACTAGATGCAACTTATTCTGAACTGTCGTCGCTATAGCAACACGTTATTTTTTGGACGAAATATTCTTTGTAAGACGTATTGGGTGAATGTAGAATGTAAAAATCTGTAGAAAATCCGGTTTAATAACACATCCAAACTGCGAGCATGATATGGAGGATGGCGCCCTCAGTGGTGTACTGATAATAATTTGGCTCAAGAGGGCACTATTTAACTAACTTACTAACATGAATGCTTTCAAATTAACAAATCAAGAGATTAATAGTGACAAAAATAAAACAGTTTACATGGATAATTTAAATAAACACAGTAAAAATTAATCACCCCCACCAATGCTGCAATCGTCTATTTTAATACTAAGTCAAATTACCAAATTCATTCCCTGGAAGAAATTGGGGGGGCGAGGGGAGGGTTTAAATAAAAATTCCAGTGCGTTCTATATTTGTATCAGTAACTTGACAAATAAGATAAACAGCAGCACAATTATAGCACTGAATACACAGCAGGGGATATATCAGGTTAATCACAGGTACCGTAAAATTCCTTTTTGAGGCCGCAGCTTTAATAGAAGCCGCACCCCTAACTTGAGACATTGTTTTGTGTTGAAATTGACAAGTTTTGATCCCAGGGAAAAGTCTGCAATATAAGCCGCACCCCAAACTTTCATAAACCAAACAGCCACCACATATTTCAGAAAAAGATATACCATTTAATTTTAAATTAAGGCATGATTTTTCGAACATTTCAATGATTCCTGACGCTTAAATTAGAGTCTAATTGAGGTTTTTCGTAGTCATTGACGCTTATTCCAGAGTACAGGTTTATTGTGGGTAACGTGACTGAGTAAACTGCGTTTCGACACTGAGCTGTTATTATCTTCAAAAGTGTTAAATTCTTCTTCAATGCTCAGCTTATTTTTCGAAAACAACTAATTTCTTGATTTAAAAAAAATCATGCTGCTTTCCCATCAAAGCCAAAGCCAAACGATCGCACTACAACAACGATAAATCGAATCTTTTCCGTGTTGCGTTTACCATGAGGTCACTGAACTACATTAACATATTTAAATGAGCTATGGTAATTTAATCATGTTGGCACCATCCAGCGTTTCGATTGGTTAATTAGCGACTTGACCTATCAGGTCAACATAACAGTTTCAAGTCACTAAAGATGTTTGAACTAACATGGCGGATATCTCATCGAATCGAGCATTTATATGTGACCAAAATCATTCGCTTGCGGTGAAACTAAGTTGAATTTTCACAACAATTCAACAAATTTATTTTGTGTACATTATTGTAATCACTACTGATTAATAATCAGCAATTGTAACACTTCGAAAACAAGTAAGTTATTCACTTGTGTGAAACGCAGCATGATCGTTACCGTGATCATTTGCTACTAAGAATGCATTCGTTTTTGTTTTGGCTTCTTTTAGAATATACTTTTCGTTATCAAAAATAAGAAAATAAATTCATATTACATTAAATAATAGTATTTTTTTCGTTATCTTTTTTTTTTGATTGACTTTTTTTATTTTAATTTCCCCGATGTCTAGATTAAACATGGAATGTACACTCTGCCGGAAGTCGAACAAGTCTGGCCTTTGTTTTCTGAAAAAAATTCCCACTGTTACTGAAGTGAGTGCTCTAATTAAAGTCGCACCAAGACTTCACGCATCTGAATTCGTCCATTGAAAAATGAATTTTAATTAAAGCCGCGGCCTCAAAAAGGAATTTTACGGTACTTTACGCGTACAATACATCCATGTTTACTCTGAGTAACATAGTATTTACATCACCGTGTACTCATTATTTCTGTGCTTCAACCTCCAACTACGAGTTTACAGACTTATTTGTTTCCATCCAAAATTTTAAACACCCCAAAGAACCCTAATAGTTTGCCCGAATATTCCTTAACAAATCATCGCAAATAAAACCACATTAATTGCAATGTAGTTCACATGTCCACGTCTTAATATCTAGTTACAATCAAGATCTCTGTGCAAGCCCATAAAAGATTAGTTTACTTGTTACATTGCCATGGCAATCGACAGTACATACCTTGGGTATATTACTAATTGGTACATGGGGATATTCACGTGCAATGCATTGTAGATAAATACGGTAACCATAACTTGGCAAATCTGCAAAAGAAATCGATCACTTTCATCAATTATAGTAACGACACGTTTTCTACTTGAAATGCCATAATGCATGGATGATTTGGGACATAGCAACAGCAAAAAAATTACAAGTAATTGATAACAAATACATCTCCGTTTCAGGTTTGAAGATCCAATCTTTGTCAATATCTGCCTCTCGTAATAAATACTAGTATCACATGATTTCAATGTGATCTACATGTCACATCACACTAGAAGTACACCCTTGCATCTAATACGCCCTTAATTGTACTTACTCTTTTTTCGATCACTGATCATCTCTTGAATACAGAATTCATAAAATAACTGAATAGTAGCGGGAGAACATTTCTTCAGTGAGGATATCATGACGTTCCTAATACCATTACCAACTTTACTGAGTGGATAATCTGAAAACAGAAGAATTTTGCACTGACAGCAACAAATACAAAATCCATTGGCTTTTTAACTGGTGGGTAAAATCTGCACTGTCAATCGTAGTAAATTGATGTGGCCACAGTGAACTTTTTTTCAATATTGTTTATTTCAAAATTAAATCATATAAATTTGTAAAAAGTTATTATTTATTATTTTTACATCAACTTATTCAATGTGTTTCTGGTCACTCCACTGAAGTAGTTACATAGTGAAAAGATATAGTGGATACAATGAAAACCTTATTGTGTACAAGTTCAAAGTTATTTAACGAGGCAAATGATCTCCAAGACCTTTTCCCAAACTTTCTTGCATTTTTTCAAGACATTTTGACCCTTAATTCAGGCCAACAACATAACCAAAGCTCATCACAGTTCTATGGACCCTGTAACACCACTATTTTCATGTAGAGGTATTGCTTGAACATAGTACAGCAATTCCAATATGTTTTATGGTTATTGTATTCTCAAATGTACTGCAATAAGTTAGCTGTAGAGGACTTCTGTATTAAAAAAAGGGGTATAACATCAAACAATTGCTGTCTTTATTTCTATGCCAAAATTCTGTCACAGTTGACGAATGCAGTTTATGTGTGTGGGTTTGAATTGAATGCCTGTCACATCTTTAAAAATAGATCTGTACTCTGTACACCTTCTTACCGATTGGTTGGTCAGTAAATACAGGATCACTTTCTTTCACATTCAGTTTCAAGTTCATGAAAGTTACCAAGTCCTTGACCCAAAGCTGGGGAAAATAAAAAACAAACATACAAAATGTAAAAAGAAGCTTTGCTGGATTCTCACACAGATTGACATTATATGTAATTCAGTAATACATGCAAACTTAGAGAACGACACAAGAACTATTGGCAATGTTCGACCATATTATGCAATTAAAATTTGAATGCCATTTTATACAATATTTTAATAATTTCCTTGATATTTGACATACATGTATCTCATTTTGATACATCTCATTTTCTACAGGTTTCAAATTTTGTGAAACAAGCAGCCTCAAATCAATCAGTATCACTTTTTACAAAAAATGAGAAAAATATTCATCAAAATTAGAGAATTAAAGATATCAACATGAAATGAACAAATCTAAGAGAGGTCTACCCTAGGTACATATACACAAGTATCAAAGCAATCTGACTTGTGGTTTTGAAGAAGAAGTCGAAAAAGTGAAAAAGTTGACACTGACATATTGGTGAAAATAACAATATTAAAAACAGACAAATAATTAATTACTTACCGAAGAATTATTTGGAAACTTGTTTTGCACTTCCGTGAACAAAGATTTCATCTCATTAACATCCAGTGTCTTCAAGGCTTCTTCCAGAGTTTTGTAGCCGCCATCTTTTTTTGTATTTTTCTTCGATACAGTTTTCTTATTGCTTTTAGCTTGCTTTGAGGGAGTCACATTATTCTGTGTTTTCGGCTTTGACTTTTTGCCTTTTTCAAAAGCTTCAAACATCGTTGATGACTGCCCAATAGTGGCTGTAATCAGATGAATAATTTTAATCAGCAACGTACATTAAATTGATAAAATAAATGAATAAAGTACTGAATGCCAATGAAAACGTTGTTACATGGTGTACTAAGTTTGCGCGAATAAATTTCATGTAATAGGCTTGCATAAATTACATTTCATGAAAATCACTGACATTTTGTTGAACCCAAGTGCATTAACACGCCTACACCGTAAATTGTATATTTTCTTATCAGTAAATGCATTGTGGTTTACATATATCCACAAAACTAAAAAGCAGTGATTGACGGAATGTTTGTTACAGCGAGAGAAATATGCAAATTGTCATTTTTAATACATTCACCTATTATACGGGGATTAAAGTAAGTCTTTTGTTTGCTCGCGTATAATTCACCATTCTACAGAGAAAAAATTCAGGGAATTGTTACAGAGTGAAAACATTATTATACCAGTAGCACAGTTCATAAGTAGAAGCTTTGAAGTCAGGAAGCAGGATCTTACTTGACATTTTATTGCCTGCTGTCAGTAATATTAACTTTTACTTTTTCTGTTATGGCAAATTTTGTTGCACTCATGAGCTTAAATTTTCAATACTGTAAATCACCAACTACAAAATTAAACAATTACTGGGTCCTACTTTAAAAGGACAAATGTGTGAATCAAAATCAATGACCAAGAATATGAATTTTCCATACAAATCCAGGATGGTACAGCAAATATTAAACAACCTAGGATTTCTAGACATAAAACATGTAAAGAAAATAACAAGACTTTCATGAGCTGTGCCAGACTGTTGTCACCTTTCAATTTTTCCCAGATTTGTTTTTCAAAAAAAGTTGATAATGCAGCTACCAAGGACAAACAATGATGATGTGATCAGATGATGAGTTAATCATAAAACAGATTTCCAGGACAATGTTGTTCGTTAACCCCTTCACATTTATCTATGAGGTAACCGAATATTTGATAAATTTCACAGGATTATTATTTACAATACTATAAAAATGTGTATTTATACAATATCACTATTATTCTAGTACCCATCTCACACCACACGTGCACAAACCCATGCCATATGGTACAGTCAACACATTACAAACGATACAGGTTACAACACAAAAGAATATACAGCAACTAGGTCCAATAATTTTGTTATAATATGGTTAATTCGAGTTTGTTTGTTTTTAAAAAGTTGATGCTCGTTTTATGTTAAGAGTGCAAAACACAGTGTTAGTATAAATATAGTACTAACGCACATTGGGTTTTTTCAATGATCGTAAAAAATTGTAGTAGTACTAGTGTAATCTTACGGGAATTAATTTTTTGATTGTATAAAATAAACTTTTAAACACATCTGCCGATTTCATGATGTTTGAACATGCTAAAATCAATAACGGGGGAACCCACAGAAGCCCGTCGACAAAAAAATATTAAAGCTATGTTCATCATAACAGGTTGTAAACACCCTAATTTGAATTTGAATGACAGTTCCCAAGACCCAGAACACGACACGTGTACAAAGGGGAATGAAAAAAAATGTTTTCGTCCATCGTCGGGAAGCGATTTGAGCAAAAGTGACGATATGACTTACGGAGTTCGTCAATGGTTGGTCGATTTTCCGCCAGAGCCTTTCGAGCAGCTTTCTTGTCGGCGATCGTAGCCTTCTTTTTGTGTGTTACCGTTTCCCACTGTGTGCTGGACGCCATTTTTAATTGAATGAACTATGGGATGGACTGGACTCCCTAGCTTTGGAAATAAAATGTACGGTGCAGATAGGGGGTTATTTCTCGACGCTTGGGCTGCTTGCAAAATAACAACGGGTGAGCATATACGACAATGAGGAGGAAAAATAGACAATTTCAGAGAAAGCCACACGCTTTAAATTGAATTTTAACACAACAAGTACAGTTTATATATTATGAGTAATCCTTAAAACATAAAGCAAAACTAACATTGCATCGCAGTAATACAAATCCATGTCCCACTCTTATTTGAAATGGTACCACTCCTCTTTGAAATGGTACGCCCCTAATTTGAATAAAATCAAAATATTGAAAGACCCTAACCTTTTGTTGGTACTCAGATGACGAGTCTGAGGTTGGTAGAATCCCCGGGTAGAATCAGGCTTCAATAGAATGATGTGAACAGAAATATGGAGTTATTTTACCTCCGTGACAGAAATAAGTGTTAGTTTGAAAGAACTACATGAAAGTAAACGGCTGCCTTTGCATTTTTGTGCAAATTTGAGCATATCCTGCAGCCTTATATCGCGAAACACGTCGTGCGCAATTATTGCTTTTGTTTATAAATCTGGCAATATAATTTTGAATCTAGCTAAAACTCTACTAAAGTTGTACCGGAGTCAGAGTAACGTTTATGAATACTGTAAAATACTTTATTTTCGCTATTTTCACAGAAGGGGTGATTCAGTGAAAATATAAACCAGCAAATATACCTTTTTCCTAGATTTTACATTCAGCTTATCAAAAATTGCTAAAAATAAATTGCATAAAAAACACCCTAAAAGTATTTTCGGTTAAAATAAAGTAAACTCTGTCCATATAGACGCCATGTTTGAAACTTATTCTTCAAATTTGAATTAAGGTAGAGATGCACTTTATTTGTGAATTTCAATCAAAAATAGTTTTTTTCGTTTTTTATATAGATTTTTATCTAAAGAACATTCTGTGAAAATTTGACCAATGAATTCTTATCGGAACACCGTTAAAATTGCTGTTTATTTTCTGGTTAAAAATAAAAAACACTCACACGTGGCAATGTTTATGTCCAATTGCCTAATTTGCATGAGTAACCAAATAACAAGACCTTTGATTGACAATATGCAAATCGAGATTGTACGGGTCATAGTTCATTCAATTCACGTGCATGTGCAATTATTCTCAAATCAGTTCTCGCTCGCTAGCAAACCAAACATTATATTTCCTCAGCGTTTTTTCTTAATTTTTATCATTACATTATGCGTGGTGTGTAAAGAAAGAGAGGTAGAAAGAAGATTCAGATGATTTCTATGTCGGAAGATGCAAAAGCTACACTGAAGGCATCAGCCCACCGAACGAAAAACAAATCGATGTGAGCGTCCAAACATGACTTTCCCTGAAGGCATGAATCCGAGTTTCTGATTGACTGAGAGATTTTATTTTTAAATAATTGTTCTCAAAAAATAAACTGAGCATGTGAAGAATAATTTAACATTGTTTACAGTGATAACTGCTCATAGTCGAAACGAAGCTTACCCATTCACGCTAGTCACAATAAACATCATACTCTTGAATAGGCGTCAATGACTACGGTAAAACTTAGACTCTATTTTAGGCATTAGGTATGATTGAAATGACGCCAAAATACACCTTAAAAGTCCCATTTTATTTTTTTTCTAAATCCCATCCCGAATTTACGGCAGAGTCTGGTCCCTCAAATAAGGGACACGTGAGCTTTGATTCTAACCGGATATATTGCACTGGGTCGGGGAGATACAAACTTTTGTGTATCTTTTGTCAAATGGGTACCTGTACTTCGATCATTCGCAAGTTTTGCTCGGTGATGCGAGACAGCTTTGTTTGCAACCGGACGAACTCCGTTTAATTCAATGAAGCAAACAACTGACAATGCTAAAATAAATTGCAAAGGTACGCTAAAATTAATTGAAAACAACCAAATAATTTCAATAAAAATTTAATCACAGAGAGAGGTAACTTGATACATTACGGTAACAACTCTTTTGACGCGCTGACCGCTTCTCCGCGTCTGATGTTTTGCTTTCCTTGTCATAATACTTACTGATTGATGATTTTGTTTTGATTTTTGAGTTTTTTAGCCTGCAACACGGCCACGACCCTTGCTTTTTCCGTGAAAAATGGGGAAGTTTACGTAAAATTGACGGACATTCCATTTTTTTAAACTACTGAAGCACACTGTTTAGCAGTAGCACTCCTATTTTTTTCATTTGCCGATTTCTATTCAGAAAAATTCGACCGCTCGAAAATGCACCTTAATTTTGCACTCTTAAAACATGTCAGATTTCCAACACTAATTATTTAAAACCGGTCGAAATTTTAAAACTGTTACGTTGGGAGCTGGAGCTCTCTTCTTGCAGGCGACCGTCGCCGGTAGTACAACAGCATGTTTTGTACGTACATCCGTGCACTGATTGTCTGCGTCTGTCTTAGAAAATCCCTGAATAAGGCGTTGCCAAAATCGGAAAAATAAAAAAATGCCTCCTTAAAAAACGGACATAATTCAAATATTTCATTTAACAAATATGTTGCAGTGGGAAAAATGGGATTGGAAACTATGAACAAAACTTCTGTGCCTCGCGTTTCGATTCTAGGATTACGCGATTATTCATTAGTGTGCGTTCGCTTCCTGGAGTTGGTTCTCAATACTACATAAAAATCATCAAGGATAAATAATTTAATATCCCACTTTGTACTCTTCACGGTAAACCATAGGCTCTGAAATACTCGTAGATTTTTTATTGAAAATACATCGAAGAGAAGCCATGATGTTTTGATCGTGATAAAAGGTCACCTTCCTAGGACCGCCCCCTGTTTAATAATTCATGAGATGACGTCATATTTACTGGGCATTGCCACGTGTTTTTACCGACCCCATCAAAACACTGGTATGAATGACGTGTTTCTGATTTATATATTCAAGAGCAGTTGTTCTGGTCCAACGATTTTACATAAAATGTCTATGTCGATACGTCAACTTTCAATTTCAATAGTCTAGAAAGTATGACAAAGTATGACAAAGCAGTAAATCCCGGTTTAACGCGCAAATATGCAAATTAGCCTTTTTCTCGTCTTCTATTTTTGGTGAATTCTTGGGTTTTAAATTAAAATAGCTGATAGACGCTTTGGCCATTTGCCTCGAAATTTTCACACATTATTGACAAGGTGTTCCCCCTTCAAAATGCGTCCGGACAGTTTATTACGGCGAGTGGAACAAAAATAACAAGTCCGCAATTAGCATGGATATATAAATTATGCAAAAATAGAAAAGAGTGAACTTTGAGGTCATGCTGTGCGACTTTGAAAGTCGTTAGAGAGATGAGTGGACGCATTTGAATTAGTAGTATACCAAGGTATCCAGTGATGTAATTTTACCCACAAATGGACTTGAAGTTTTTAAGCTAATTTTTTTTAAACCACTTTTGTCCAAAAAAGCATATTTTTGACCCAAAATCAAAAACGCATTCTGGATATTTAAAATAAAGACAAGTTTTACAAAGTTTGTATAATAAGCTTTCAGAAAATATATAACATGTTGGATATATAATACCATCTTCATTGTCTAATTACTCAATTAAAAAGCAAGCCAAATAAACTGCATCTCTACCTTAATTTTTAATTACATTATATAAAAATTCGACCTAAAACGCTGATATGTTTCGTGAATTTTGGCTGTGTGATGGCATTTTCCACACGCTCGTTCCGATTTTGACATAGGAAGGAGTTAATCTTAATCATGAAATCGTAAATAGGGGCTACTTTCAAATTACCAAAAAAAGTGTCCGAAATGAAGTGTTTCCTTGTGCTCGTAAATAACCCCAATTGTCATAACATTTTCATTTCGGCCTTTATTTGTTAAATTATATTAGTTTTTACTAAGAACATATTCTGCTGACAATGTTCTCAAATTTTGCATATATTCCTAAAAACAGCATTCTCAAAGACGGAGCTAGGATCCCTCAAACGTTGCCAGGACCAGTCATTAACAAGATTTATTTTAACTTCATTATCACTATTTTGTATTTTGCAGATTGTTTTTATTGTAATGTCATTTTTTCCTATAATTTCTAGTTAGTTTTTTGGGGGATGAACTTGATATAATTTTCATATTGTGCGTATTTAGAATAGACAATGAATTTTCGGATTAACACCTGTTTTACAGCCGTTTATATATAAGAGATGTATGAGATCTTCAGCGAATATCATCGAATTGTACACCCTAGTAACTATCAACCTTATTATGCACCACTACGTACATTGCCCATCTGTCACAAACCAGTCAACACGTAAGGTACCGGATGATGGATGTCTCTATTACGTATCCTATCCTTAGCCTCCATAAACTCATATGTTTATGCATATACATTTATTAACATACTTGAGGCAACCACTCGCACATGTTGCAATGTGTTAACTTTCCCAGGATGGTACCATTGTTTAAGTAAATTGCGACTCGCCCTCTAAAAAGCAGCGTGGCCTAATTTCTTGTTTAAAATTGTCAATTAAGTAAAACGACGCGAGCCAGGCTGTGACGAGCCATCGCGTAATGATTATGTATCCAATCAGACTATTCGTTTCAATAACGATCGTGGGAATACGAAGAAACACTGAATTACAGTGACTACTAAACGATATTGAATCAACAATACGTATGCACATCACAGTAATAATTAGAGAAATAATGTTGGTCGACAAATGAAGTGAGAGTTGTTGTTTTGAGGTCACTAGCGATAGTTGTGATGAACTGTTCACTGTGATGAATACGAGAGTTGGTGTTGTCGTCTCAGTAGTCGATTTAAGTTTCACGCCACAATTAGACTAGCTATCGATATTGAAAAGAAAATAAACTCGCAAAGCAGGGTTATTTGCATATGTGGAGCTCGTGTAGCTGAAATTAAATATATCCATATATAAAGAGGGAGGTAAACAGTTTCACTACAGAAAAGGACGCGAACACTTTTGAAACGTAAACCTGCGAGAAATGTATCAAGGTCTGTGTAACTGGACCTCCCGACGAAGCATCTATTGAATTGCCTGACACTTAGCCCATGACAGCTTTACAATGGCACAATATATTCCGATACCAAAGTTCACTCGTTTCTGATTCTGAAAAAAAAAATGTGAAATAATAACGTGTGACTATAAAGGTCATGTTTTTTCTCGCTGGCCATGTTAGAAGTTAGAAATGCATGTTTTCTAGTTCTCAAGCATGGAGAATGTAGATTATCATATATCATAAAGCGCCATTAACAGTAAAAAATACGCTGATAAAAATCTGCATGGCGTAGTATAAAACAGTGATATAATAACCAAATTGAATTAAATATAATTTACATTAACGTAATGAACTATTTCCAATGGGAGTGTCCCGTTTAAATCGTTGCATACATATATGCAAATGAAGGGTGTGCCGTTCAGATTGGTTCAATGTTGGTTCTTCTTATCCGAAACGAAACGTAGCGCATGGCATATGTATTTCAAAGTGTTACATAATGTTACGTAAGTTAAAGGAAAAGTTAAAGTGAACAACATAGTACGCCCAGAAAAAAAAAGCTCGGCAAATGTAAGAACGTGCAATTGACATTTTTTTTTTTTTCATATCACTTTTCATCCTCCAGATATTCAAATTTTGATTAATTTATGTAGTCCGCCATCTTGATTCTTCGGCAAAAGATCCTTTGTTGGAGAATTAAGATGGCGGACTACATAATACTAATGAAAAGTTGAATATCTAGAGAATGAAAAGTGATAAAAAAAACCTGTAAATTGCCTTCTCTTATATTCGTAGAGCTCTTTCTCTGGGAGCATTATGCTGTTTGGGTTGACTTTCCCTTTAAGTTCAGTCGATGACTGGAGAATGAGTAGACGTTTGTCATTTCCTGTAGTACTGAGCGATAATGACCCCACGTGGTACGAATGAGTACATCATAAGGAGAGAAGATATCAGAATATGTAGCTATTTAGAGCCCAGCTTACGAACACAAATATCATTTCTAACAACCTAAAACATGTATTAGCAAAATACTACACTATATTTACAGGTTCGGTTAAATACTTGTATCGTTCTTCCACAGACTCAGTGGCATATACACGCAAGAAGGTGGCAAAAGGGATAGCTCGTACAGGTTACAGGAAATAAAACAGGCATTTTACGTTTTTACAGGAAATACAATTTCCATTTACAGTAAAAAAATGTTTTTTTACTCTTTACAGCTAAAGCATATTCCTATTTACATTTACATTTTTATAATATATTTGATAATTTGTGTTTGAGATTCAAAATTTGAAATTGCGTACGAATTGCGACATTTAATGTGGAAAACGTTATATACGCTTACAAAAAATAAGATCTTTGTACAAATTACGGACGAATAAAATAGCTGATTACATTTTACAACTTGCCCATGTCTACGATTTTTTTTTATTTATTTAAATTACATTATTACGAAAATAAAAACAATTGATTACAGCTTACGAAAATACCCCTTGCCGACCCTCAAGTAAAAAAGTAAAACGGCAACAAAATACAAATTACAAACAAACATAAGTACTCATTTTATGTACATTTTAACATTATGCAAATTAAATATGCATCTAAATACATTTTCAATTATAAATAGTTGTAAAAAAACTATACAAATACAAAACAAGGTTTATACATTATGTACTGTATCCCATCCACACCTCGTCCAATTAATCACTTTAACACAATTGGTAAATCGCTATGGCAACCGGGATCAGTAGATATATATCGATCTCGTTCTTTGTAGTCTTAAGCTGTTGGCTATCAATCAACTAAGACCTGAACAAAATATCGATATACCTTCTAGAATTTGCTTCGTATTAAAATAATAATTAACAACTTATTTTATTATTACAATATTATTATTTAATCGATATTTGTCGTTAGTTTATTGATCTGTGTTAATTCTACAATATCCCATGTGAACGTGTTCACCTGCGTAGTTGATTACATACGTCGTAGGTCCAAAGATACGGGGCACAACGGGGAACAGATCTTGGGCCATGCGAGCGCTTATGAACGGACAACCCGAACTTTAACTGAGTAACTTAATTTCAGATATCAACAAATTTAAATTGGGGATCTACAGTGGACCGTGTAAATAACTACAGAATAGGAGTGTTTACATCTGTTGCTTCATTGCCAGTGACGTCACAATTGAATACTGGAGTTACTTTGTGTCTGTTCTGGATCATATTGACTGTTGTGTTTAAAATGAGCTGAATATGACTGTGTTCAATCCGATTGTTGATTACAAGCAGTTTATCAAATGTACATCGCTATTAGTTGAGATTACATCACACGATGAGACGACTATGACCGCGGAAAATACAGTTTTCGTGTTTGTTGTTGTTGTTTGTTTTTGTTTTTTTCATTTTCCCTATGATTGGATACCCGATGTCCCGAAAAACACAGTTCCAGGTTTAGAGTACGGCGTCCGGACTAACTAGCGAATCTGTTGATATTCCATTGTATTCCACTGGCAGGCGATATAAATGTTACCAAGGATCAGGTAAAGTTTTGTTTTCAGCAACGAATTGGTGATTACTTTTTTCTGTTTTTATTCAAGTTTTTTTTATTTTGGGTATCATTCAGATTGCCGCCTTCATTGGGATTTGACAACTGAGTACTCTAATTTGGTATAGAATCTATTCTACTGAAAGAACTAATTTAAAATGTTTCAAACAAAAAGTTTTACTTGTTGTAACTGTTTTTATTTTTTAGTAGAGCAAAACTATGACTTTTGTCAAGACAATGTATTTTGTTTATATAGCAGTCACATGATGGATCGCTGTTGGTGGATCGAATGTAACAAGGGCAACAATAACATGTATAGATTCAAGTTAATAGCACCATAGTCCCACGCAAATAATACAATAGATTAACTTTTCTCATGTTTAATGTTCAAGTAATAAAATTCCAGTTTTAGTGTCCAATATATACGAGATCAATACGAAACGAGAACGGACGATGTCTTCAGTTTATTGAACATTCACATTTTCGGGGTTATTTCCGGCGGACGCAGTTTAAGATCAGATCCAGGTGGTTCGTTGAGTTTGTACAAAAACATAAAATACAAAAACCGCAATATTTGAATATTTGTATGAACTGGGTTATTTGTATTCCCCCTGAAGAAACTGAGTCGGGTGAAACGAAATTCTGGGCACGCCCCTGCAATGCAACATGGTCTTCCGATTTGTGTCACGTGATTATATCGAAGTTTTTAAACAAGCATTCCAGTTTGCGAGAAATGTTCCTGGTCACGGTGGACACACGACACGCAGGAACCCAAAAGGTAAATTCAGCCACGTGTTACAATTATAGTGACTCAACGAACAATTGATAGTGAAATTGACATAGAAACATGGCCTTGTTAGTCTTTTCAGTGTAAGAACGGATGCAGGATTTTCTGTTATGAAGGGGTGGGTGTATCTTTGCAATGACGTCACTGTCACATTATATTACTGGATATGCATGTAAGAATGAAGACGGCTTTAGTGTAGATGTGCCAAGTGTGCTTCTTCCAAATATAATACGCCACTAATAAGTTCCCAAGTCTCGACAGAACGCACCGAATCAGACTCTTCCCCCGGGTGAATTTAACGGTGGCCCATAAGGACAATCACTGATAAGTATGTGAAAAGCACGGACCATTCGCGCCCTTGTACTCAAGAACAGAGCTACTTTTTGTGTTTGGCAACGTTTCCGTAGATATTCACGCATTTTCTGAATTTATACTCGATATCATGTTTTATATAGAATATATATATAAATAAATGAAATACTAGACTATGAATACTACAGCGTACATGGCACTGGCAAACGCCGCGCACCCCATCGAATTTAGTGTAAAGTACCGCCTGTACAGCTGAACGACAGACGCGAGAAATGCGCCTGGTCACGGTAGACAAATGACACACAGGAATCCAAATGGTAGCTCAACGAGCAATCGATAGTGAAACTGACATACAAACAACAAAACGTCACCCTGGAATACACGCTACTGTGGTATATCCAAATAAAGTCTATAGTATATCCCGGTGGGTGCTCATCTTTGTATGGCCTTATAAGTCTATATTAATATTTTGTACAGCTGTGACATTTCTTGAGGCTGCCAGGTGTTTACACGACGCCTTACAACATTTTCCTAGGCAACGCCCTCCCCGACTCATGACGTTAGCAAACCAACTTGTCTACCGCGGTTTTAATGTCCACTTTTTTATTTTACATGTATCTTGTGTACTTTATCTACATTGTTTGCTAAGTATTGTAAATTTCCCCAATGAAATGTACCATACTACTATATTAATAAATTGATAATTGTTGTCCAACCGACGTATGATAATAAATATGAAAAATATACTATTCTATGTAAATAAGTTACAGGTAAATTATCAAACAAAAAATAATTTACCATAATTATTTAATAATTATTTGTTATTATTATTCGATTACTCTAGCTTATTCGTGCAAGTACAAGAACATATCGAGAGCATTACTTATGAAAAAATCCGCACTCCGCAGCATGAGTGCGCCTTGTGGAGCCCGAATTGAGTGAAGCACGTACTGCTGTGTGGTCAAGTGAATTTCGACGACGTCACTATCACCCAAGAGATTTCGGGAACCAGTGACGGGCGCACATACAACTCTTTTTTGGACACTTTCTAACACATAGTGATGCAGTTTATTAGGTGATATCACAGGGAGTTGGACAAACTTATGTATTTTAATAAGTTATTAAATAATAAAATGTTATATAACTTTTCTTTTACCCCCCCCCCTTCCTGGTATCGATTTCAAGTAATCACTGATCTTTGTTTATACCACTCTTTCCTTTATCATAGTCTTTGTTACCCGCTAATGTTATATGCAAATTTTAATGAGCGATGGAGACACACCCACTACTATTAAAGCAGAGCGGTGTCACCTGCGCACGCGCGGTATGAGTTCCAAGCGACGGTAACAACGCTGATAGACGCTTATTTGTAAACAACGACACACTATGACCATCTGCTACGTGCGCAGGTGACGACTCCCCGCTTTAACTAAATCCTTGTTACGTATTAGTCGCGCATATTCATAGCAGAATACTTGGGAGTAGTATTGGTTTTTTTTTATTCATTTGTGATTATCTTCTTCAGGTTATCCCTGCGAAGACCTGAATATGGAGAACATTGTTTGGAACGGAACTGAAAATCAACACCCCGCATGCACAATGTGTTCTGCTCTGGAATATGAAATCCGTCCGTCACACTGAAGCACGTACTTATATGTGGTCGCGTGATTTTTATTTTTCGTACACGCGAAATCACGAGCCTGGCATAGGCTCGTATATACCAAAAACGTGATTCAATACAACGCGCGAAACAAGTAGAAGTATACACCCAAATGACGGCCAATCCAAATACCTTCATTGTGTAAGCCCCCCTCCACCACCACCACGTGACACTTTAACCCGCTGTAACCCGGCGTTATTAAATATGATATGTTAGTTTCATCCCTTGGTGGTAGTTGTGGTATCCATAGTGACAATATGACGTTTTACTCTGTAACGAGTATATAGACCCCCATGCGTCCCGTGAGTTGTGAGAGAATGCAGATAAGAGGTAAGTAACTGAGACGAGAGTCAGACGAGAATATTCCGTGGCAGCGGAAAGGTAAGTCGTATAACCTTTCAGAATTAAAACTGGAGTTTCGTCGAAGACTTATTGCCAAATTGTTAGTATATTCAATTCTATTTTCGACATACTTCAGACAATGAACATAATACATATTGGGAAAAGATCTCAATTTTTAATTGTTCAAATTGTCTGATTTACATGGGACTTGTTTTAAACAACTGGTGTTTACCCCGGAAAAGAATAAGTGTTGCACCAATCAAAAGTGGCTAATATTACTGTATCCCGATTATGATTACAGCGCCGCCTACGACACCCGCACCAACCACAGACCCGGGAACGGTGACGACGACAGTTTCGCAAACGACAACAGAAATCACAACAACCGTCACAACGACGGAGCAGTCACGTGACATTATTACTCTTCCTAACGGTGTTGTTATCCGTGTCGGTGAAACCAACGACACTCTGCCTAAAACTCGTAAAGAAGAGCTTTTGGCGGATTATTCTAAAAGTTTCCGAAACAAAATGCGGGCAATGTGGACAAAATATTCAAATATTCCAGTCGAGGTGAGAACATAATTCGCATTGTATTAGTTTACTTGTAATTTTATAAATAAATTTATTAAATATTTTAATTTTAATTATACTGAACATTCACTAGGCATGCGTTTTAGAATTTGTTTATTTTCAATGAACGTTTAATAGATAGTGGCAACAAGAAATACGTTTTTAGTTTATGATAATTCTAAATCTTGCGTGGTTATTAACATACAGTATCAAACAACAACACATATCACAAAATATATGTTTTTATCTATATTGTATTTGAATGCACTGTATAAATTATTGAGAAGTCGCAAAGTCATCTGATAACGTCACCTTATTTTTTTTATTCGTTATTTTTTATTTTTTTTGCAGGCATTGGCTAAAATTTACTATGAGGTATATGACCACAACAGAACAAGTACGTTCGGGTCACGTGTCGGAGTGGAAGACGCCAAACGTACTCTAGCATTTCTTGCTGACGTCATAGGCTTTGGTAATATGTCAATGAATACTGCAGAAATTATCCGCACGACTATGTTTTTAAATGACGTGGCCACAACGACGTTCGCCAATCTTGATAAGAATGACTTCGAATTGGAAGGATTTGACTTGCCGTCTGTAGTTAGGGTGAGTTACATAGAAACAACAGAAACAGTGACGAAACTTTCATATCTCTCAAGTTCAAGGAAACGGACCCGAATGTTTCAACTTTTCACTTGTTACATATGTATCACGTGGTGTTTCCGTGATTGTCAACTGATATGTGCGATATCAAAATATATCATTTATTTATATCTCAACTTGTTACATATGTATCACGTGATGTCTACGTGATTGTCAATTCATACGTGCGATATCAAAATATATCATATATTTATATCTCAACTTGTTACATATATATCACGTGGTGTTTACGTGATTGTCAGCTGATATGTGCGATATCAAAATATATCACATATTTATATCTCAACTTGTTACATATATATATCACGTGGTGTCTACGTGACTGTCGACTGATATGTGACAAATCAAAATATATCACATATTTATATTTATATCTCAAAAATTTTCGCGCTATATTTTAATAAATTGATTTGCATATATACATACATGTATATTGAACTTATAAATACATTTGATTTTAGTTGGACGTTGTTTTCATTTCTTTTATTTAATACACGTACAAGTGAAATAAATAGTATTATATTGAATTGAATTATTACGCTATATAATATCGTAATAGTTTATATTTTCATTTTCCAGGCGTTCGTCAAATCAGCTAATGGCGTGATTGACACTAGATACAAAGCGAAATGGGAATTAATCAAGGAGGTCAGTCTGATTGATATTCCTGTAATTTTGTTAACCGTTGATATCGGCTGCGTTTTCATTATCCATTACTTTCTCGATGTCGTAGTTATTGTCTACTTTTGTATTCTTATTAGGAGTTCATTGGACCATCTGTGGTGATTCAATCGGTTGACGATTTTTCTAAAAGTATTGCACATTTGCTGGAACCAGGTCAAAAAGTCTTCGTCACATCCAAGAATATTCGTGAGTTGCAACCATAATGTCATTGTTGACGTCAGTGATTGGCTGTTGCGCTTCGTGACGTCACTAGTTATTCTACTTATACGTCATCTTATTATAATCACAGATAGATTTCTTCCCGCCAGAAAAAATTTGTTTGTTTAATCATTTATGCCAAATGTCACCACCATCAGTTTGAACCAATCAGAAATAAACATTAATCATTGCTTTCGGTTTTTAACCTAGCTCGACCTATTAAATGAAGTGAAAATGTTACAAAATGTCAAAAATGGGTATTTTTGGAACAATTTCAATAGGAATAAACGTGAAAGCATCACTTCATGGATCATGGAAATCTGAATATACATTCTAATACCCAAAATGAACGACAAAATTAATACAAAATGGTGGACAGGTGTGGAAATAAGCAGTATCTTACGACGAAGGTCTCAATAACATGTCACAGAATGGCGGAGATAACGAACACAGTGCACAAGTTGATGTACACGATATCTTAACCCACTTTATTATATATCATCTTGTTATATATTAGAATATCACATCCAAGAAGCAAAACCAAGAGAATTCTTGATGACAGGGTGGACGTTTATATCAGAAACCGGTGCTAAATTATCTTTGGATGACGATGGTTGTGAGGGAATATTTGTTGACCCTTCTATAATCGATGATAGCTTCAAAGGTTCGTGATTCTGCGCAGAATGATAGTCATATACATCAAACTCTATTGTTATCCTCTGATTTTCCTAACTTTTAACGTTTGCATTTCTTGTGAAGTAATATATATCAAATATTTTAATTAAGAGAACTACAAAATAAAAGTCGGAAAAAAAAGTCGACTGCGGCAGGAATGGGAGTGGCTATAACTCGGACTCTTTCTCGATTTTACTCGAAACTTTTTCACAAACGTTCATTTCAGTGCTACAGAAACCCAAAACATAAATGTGCAGGTGGGCGTTTCACATGCACTTCAATTAATGCCTAGAATCCAATAACCTACACTTTTAAGCTAACACAATTATAACAACGCTTACTTTTATTTTATTTTATTTTAATTTATTCACATTACGTAATACGTTGTGACGTCATAAATAGTTTGCATTTCTACTAGATTCTAATGGTATATCGTTAGTTAGCGCTGTTTACCGCCACACTTCCAAACAGATGCCACGGCATGACGTAGAGGACGCATGCGCAGAACAGATGATTAATGACGTGTGAGTAAAATATTGCAATAGGGATGCAATAAGAAAAAACACACATGTATTTTTTAATATTTGTGTTGTTTGTTATTGCATGTTGATGGTCAAATTGGATTCTGATTTAAAATCTAAAATTGTTGGTCGCATATACACTAGTATTCGTGATGGTAAACACGAGTACACATTTAATGTACCCATCGATATACATTATTAAACAACAACACAAACAATACAACAATTTACTAGGTCGATTGCATAGTTGGTCAAAAAGGGTCATCTTATAGGAAGGACGACAGTGAAAAAATTACACAATAGGGACATTTTACTGAAGATGGTCTTACTTGATTATTTAATAGTTTACAGATCGCACAGTTCCTGTAAATCCTGTAACAGAATTTGTTTGTCGCTAGATGGCGCGATTTGTGGTAACGGTGTTTTGGGTTTTTATTCTTGGAAAACCAAAGACTATCTCCGGGGCGTTAATTACTGTAAAATACATTTTAGCTGGAATTAATTTTTGCTGAAAAGAATTTTTGGGAGTTTTGTATGGGATTTATTTTCACTGATTGTTGACGAGTTGAATGTAAAATATAGGGAAAAGGTATATTCGTTGGATTTTATTTTCGCTGAAGGAGTGATTCAAAAATTTATTCCAAGCAAAAGTAAAGTATGCTACAGTAGTTTTAAAAAAAATGCCGCAATCTATCGTTGTGTGCAACAGCGTACAATATCAATGAAATATTAAATTTCACTCCAATCTATTTCATTAATATAGTCCGTATCATTCCAGACATTACAATGTTACCGGGACACTGTCCGATGAACTGATATCGTTCAGTTTAACGCCTACGTCTGGATCTGAAAGCGTTCCCGTGTCAGTCATATACTGCTTGGAAAATGACAAATCGGTGAGTATTTTTCTATAAGTGGCGCCCTCTGGCGACAAATAGCTCATGTGACGTAAACGGATAAAAGGAATGACGCTCACATGGTCATTGTCATCTGTTATCGTCCATTAATAAAAAAAAATGTTTCTGAGATATTAACCTTGCTTTGAATTAGAAGACTACACCAAGATGTCACTTCAAACGACATTGGTTTCAACCAACTACGTCATTTTGACGTCAGATAACCGTAGTATCACAAGATGGCGTGACTTGTAGGAAAGGCGTATTGATAATAGTGCGCCCTCAACTTTCCCGTTGTTTTAAATGACTCTGGTCAGAGTGGAAAAGTACTATTCGTTTCTATAATTTGTTCTGCTGATATAGTTTCGATTCTTCACACTCAATCGTAATAAATTCACGGACAGCCAAAATGTTATACGATTAGATGTTGTGCATGTATGACTTGGCCGAATATGAATTGTATATTAATATCTAAACACAGCTACATTTTTTTCCTGTATAGATGAGCGATTACAACGTACCAAGTTGTTCATTCTGGGATTTTACAATCAAGTAAGTGAGAATATTAAGCAGTGAATTTGCATATCGAACGCCTTGCACTCGCGCTCCTGGAAGGGTATAACATTCGCCAAATAATTAAGCAAATGAGATTCATTCGTATGCATGCAATTTGAAATTAAAAGTACGCATCAGCAATTAAAAACGCATGCGCAATTGAGCAATCATTATTTCATCGAACGAACACTATTTCATGAACGTGAATGTAACGTGTTTAGTTCCTTGTATATCCGTATCGAATTCCACAAAGTAATAATGAACTAGGAATATGCAAATCTATGATTGTAGACTATTTAAGCGTAGACGCCAATACTTCATTTAAACCCCAATTTATAGCACATCCAAAACCTGTACTATGTTTTAGGGAATAATATTTCCGATGCCACAGGGAAATAGTTGTACGAGTATGTGGGAATGTATAATTCATTAACATTCATTTATGTTATCGTCGTAATTATATCATTTTCAGTACTGAGAATGGCGGGGCGTGGAATAACAAAGGATGCGCAGTCATGGAGACGACTTCTACTTATACCAAATGTGCTTGTAATCACACCACAAACTTTGCTGTATTGCTGCAAGTCACCGACATAGTTGTAAGTCATGCGTATTTGTAGTTTAAATATATTAGATACAGACCTTAAGGCTAACAATTACTTACCGTTTGAATCTTTCGAAACAGGTAAATAAACTACATTACGCCAGCGCGTAGCCAATGTGGAATCGCGCCATCTATCGGCGTATACCACATAGCGAGCCAGAAAATTGTGTTTTTCGACATTATTGGAAGGTTTTCTTCAGTTATTTCACACTGTTATCACAGTTTACTTCAATATTACTCAAATTCCGTGTTTAACACAAACTGTCGAGAGGTTGTACACAAAACACGACGCGCTGGTATGACGACAGCAAGGCATCAATCTCAATCTCTTGCACCAAATGCTCATGGGTAATTTCAATTCCAAATTACAATTGTATTTAACGTTACAAACAAAAGCAAGGTCGACAACAGAAAAGTAGTTCATGGTACAAAGACCGACTCTTGTACATCTCTCGGTATGGTGTATATTGCATGTTATGCAAATGCCACGTATTAGATGCTTGCTTTATATCATTATTAAATATACTACGATTACGTGCCATTACAGTACCCCGTTGAGGTGGACGAAGTGTTATATTACATGACGTTGTGTTGCTGTAGTGTATCGGTTCTGTTCTTGATTATTGCTATATCAACATATCTCTATTTGGGGTACGTACTATTTAATTTTCGTTGTAACGAAACGTCAAACGACAGCTTATACCTGTTAGCTGGTCTTTCTGTGAAATAAGGGCGGTAGTCGTCGTGCCGCGTCCTGTTCGATATGGGACTCATAGCGACGTATACAACGCGTGTAAAATACATTGTTTGTTTACATGAAATTCTAACACGCGCTGCGCGACGACCACCGCGCTTTAATATTACTCTCTTTCTATTAGAACACAACAATCATATTTACTGTGGAACAATTGTTGCCATTTAAATGTGTCTGTTAGTGGATCTATCTGATTGGTGTAACTAATTATGTAAATTATGGAAGGAACACAGATATTTAAGTTCATTGGCGCTATCAATATGTATATAATCGTGCGACGTTTGTGTTGATAAACATTGATTTCCCCACAATCCAATGTGCTCTTCAAATGGAAATTGACAAGTATGAGGTTTGACCTGGGCGCGACTTGCAACGAATTAAAGCTTGGAAACGTCTCAGTTTATCCTTGTTGATCTGCGCAACAGTCAAAGTCGCCATCTTTGTTTATTCGAGACCCAAATATCTCGCGCATGCGTGGCGCGACGACTTCCGCCCTTTAACGTAAGGATTACTCAAAGAGAACAGTAGACCTGATACGTAAATGGCCGTCGAAATCTCGGTGAGGGCGAGAGAGCCACGAGACCCCACCCCCAGTCAGTCTTGGTGAAATATATAGTGCAGATATATGAAATATTCGAATTGGAATACTTTCCACTGAGACACAAAATATATGTATAATCTTTTTTTTTTTTTTTTTACACCAGCACCTTAGAAAGAATGCATCGAAATGTCCGCATCAATTTGATGGTTGCCATGTTACTGGCTTATCTTCTGTTTCTCGGTAGCGGATATATGCCATGGCAGAATTTTCTACAAGACCGAGAGGTGAGAGAGAAAACGGGAAGATTTCCTCAAAATGGGTTGTTTTTAATATACTAGTACTTAGATTAGTTTGTTGTGAATCGATTTTATCCCACATTTTTTTCCGCTACTAATATAAACGCTAAATGTGAGCCAAAATCTAATTGTGCATGTGAACGGGAAATGTCATCAAATTGTTGTAAATTCTCTTTTTTTTTAGAAAGAAGACTTGGCATGTATGGGAATAGGTATAGCCATGCACTTCGCGTTTTTGGCGATGATTTGGTGGATGTTTTCAGAGTGTCTCTTCGTACTCTCAGATTCTACCCATTTCTTTGAAAGCTGCGTGAAATTAAGAACGTACTATCTCTTCGGTTGGGGTAAGCAGCATGGTTCATTCATAATCATATTTTGATGCACAAAATATTATAATAATTACGTTAATAAAATAATACCGTGTCTTATTTTCATGTTTCACTGTTGAATATTAAACAAATTTTAAGTAACTGTATAATATATATGGGAGAAAGTTGATCTAGAAAATAAAATCACGTTATGCTCAATTCACAGCCAAACTTGTTATTGGTTGTCACGTCGTCCATCTTTATATGCCATTTCAGACCTTTTTAACTAAAAAAAACAGAACCCTATGTTGAAAAGGTAAATTGGGCAACTTAAGATATAATTTAGAATTGTTGCCCGAAGACATTGAACTAAAAACAGTTTTGTTTTGTTTGTATTATTTTCTATTATATCGTTTGTTTGATGAACCACGTGGATGGGCATGTGTTTTGAAATAATGGTCCGTACTAATAATGCATCATCCTTGCATGCATGTTTACGTAGTTCATTATTTATCAGACCCGAGCCCAGCGACTTGTACGCATAGCTCACACTACATTGTGTAAATCAGTAGCTAACGACGTCATCAAGTAATTAATTTCCACATCGCATAAACCAATTGTAAAAATACCCAGTTATCGACCCATCAAAATCGGGAAGCATCTCATAGTATATCGAAAGAATCTCACCGTAAATATTTACATACTCTAGGAGGGCAAAGAACCCGAAATTGAGAAAAATAAATTGCGGCATGTCCAGCCGCGTCTTTACTAGAAAAAAAAACAGCGTCTGCTAATCATGATTACAGTTGTCTTCTTGGTTAAGCGTGTTTTACAATTGTATTCTAGGAATTCCATTTCTAGTAGTGGGTGTTACGGCTGGTGCTTTCTATCAAAGTTACGGCAACAATGACGCGTAAGTACGGTACATAAAACGGCGTCCAAAGTATGATATCCTATTTTAGCATGTCCAGCGTACGTTGTCAATGTTTGGATAACCTACATAAATTATATTTGAAAGGAATGCTATCTTTACTATGTTGAAGAAAGTAGACAAGTATAAAAATGGTACAATGACACAACTTCGCGTTTTTTTCCTTTTTTTTCGTTCTACTAAACGGTACGCGTGACTAGGTTCAAAAGATTAGTTCTAGAATAAACATATATGACGTAATAAGACTGATAGACTCTGAAAGTTACTTTGTGTTTCAGGTGTTGGCTGGATACTGAAAATGGCCTTATTTGGGCATTCGCTGGGCCAGCTGGCGTTGTGTTTTGTGTAAGTTACAATAGATCATTTACTCATATACATTTCATTCGTAGTGACGAGTTATGATTTTTCCCCAGTGTATTAGTTTGTTTTAGAATTTACTATTAAGGAGACACCTTCTCGACGATCAATCATGCTCTGCTCTGCCCGAGCTTATTTTATTCCCTTCTGTTCTTCTGTTTTACTCTATTCAAGTTTATTCAATTATATTCAATCGCATTTTATTATATTATTATGCATCTGTCACTGTGACGCCATAAGTAACAGCGTGCCGTAATTTTGCGGTATTGCACTGGGTATTTTCATCATGATCCTATAATATTAGGAAACGCGAAGTCCAAATATGGAACGATTGCGCGCGTAAGCGTAATAAAAACAAACATGGCTGTCTCAGGGTTTGACCTGACGCTAAATCTGTTCTAAACGTTTTGGATTTCGGCATTCCCATGATGTATCCCTGGGTGGAAAATATGTACAATAATAAGGTTATTACGAGGATACTGCAAAGTATGCACCCAGACAGTACGCGATCGCATCGACCTCCGCTGCGCGTCAGTCGATACTCCGATGTACTGTTTTCGTGCATACTTTGCAGTATCATCGTAATAACCTCATATTATATTTATCAAATGTAAGAAACGTATGTGTATGTGTTAACTTTTTTTTCAAGATGAACATCATTTTACTGCTTCTGTGTACGAGAGCGATCATAATGGCAGAACAAGAAGAGCTCCGTTACAAAGACGAGGAAAAATTAAATTTGACAAAGTATGTATACATGTAGACGTATGTTCATGAGTGGTACATATTTAGTTTGTGTTGTATCAAGATTTTAATGATCAACATATATTCCTGCCTAGAAATATTTACAGAATTGAATTCCTTAAATTGACGTTTCCGTTGTGAGCGTTGCTCTTAGAACAAGTAGTGGTATATTGCTCACAATGCGATCAGGATTTATGTATTTCTATGTATTTTAGGTCATCGGTGAAAGCGGCAATCTTCTTAAATCCGGTCATGGGCATATGCTGGGCGTTTGGATATCTTTCGTTTACAGACGTAATGTTCGCATATCAGTTTGTGGTGCTGGGCGGATTACAGGTACTGTAGATTAGTCATTTGTGGGTTGTGATGTGCTTTAAAGATACAATAGACGAGAAGGTCGGAAACTTTAGCTCAAGCTAAGAAAACGTGCGCGAACCTTTTGTACGGGCTAAGAACGCTAAGTGTAGGTTAAATCTGATTGCTTTTTTAAAGTTAAGACCTGGTCCAGATACTTAGCACTTGCAAACGAAGCGCCCAAATTACCGTTCGGAAGATTTACTATTATATTCATAACTATTCATTTCGGTATGCCATATTCGACACGACAACCAACGCGAGCACATTGTTCGCGAGGAATAAATGCGATTCCGTAATCAGCACTTCCTGAATTTGTTTTGTTATTATTTTATAACCGTAGAACTAACATGTATAACTTTATGGTTACTGTACTGAGAAATCATAGTTAAAAGGACTAAAGTTTGAGAGTTCCCAAGCCTATGCTAAACAGCGTTTCCTACCATGTGTGAACACACTTGGGTTTTTTTGATATGTAAACATATGAAATTTGCTTAAATCGTAGCCCGTAATTTTGGTAGCCTGAATACGACTAATATGGTCCAAAGTATTTATATTATTGTTCACTAGATTATTCGTTAGATGTGTAATCAAAACCACCAATGTTCAGTGGTGATCATTGTACATACCAAAATAACCAGTGCGCATGCGCGTTAGAAAATGTTGTTTCTCAATCGAACGAAGACTCAAACGTGTCTACAAAAAACAGTTTTTTCAGTTCATGTTGAATCATAGTCCAGTGTATTCATCAACAAACAGTGTCAAAAACATTACCAACAATTACATGTTAACATCCTTATTGCATCGTTAGTATACCCAAAGCACAAGACTTCATAATCGTTTTGTCGCTATCACGTACCGCTGTATTTTACTCTAGACCGCACATTTTCTGTTTCAACATCACTAAATTTACAGCGGCGTCACGGTGATTACTATATTTACTATTTCATATTATAAGTTCAACCATTTAATTGAATATTAAAGAACTAATTACTTGTTTTGTTTTCTCAGCGTCGGGTTATTGACATCGTGCATTCTGAAAGTCATTCCGCACACTATAAACCTCTATATTCTGTACAAATTTGAAATTATCTATTTGAAAGTAGTTTTTTTATCCGGGGGGTAGTTTGAGACATTGAATGCCTCAGATGTCTTTCAATATTGTGTTTTTCTGTGCATATTGCAAAAGCATGCACATATATGTTGCTATGGAAACCATAACATTGTAACACGCTTGTTTTCGTCACCGTATTAGGGGTTCCTGACATTCATGTTTTACGTTGTATGGAATCCAGAGGTATGTACATTTTTATAGTGGTTTGTATAACACACATGTAAACCTAAACATTTAATTCTGAAATAATTGACTGGCCAATGTGCATGTTCTGTCACTGCCCAGAGATTGTAGGATAAAATACTGTTTGCAAATTGAAACAAAAAAATCGGACAGCTAGCTACACCCCCAATTACATTATAGCATGTGTAATACATGTATATCCAATTTTAGATAAAACGGGCATGGACAATAAAGAAAGGAACTTTTGATGAGAACGATGAACCATGGGTGAGTGATAATTCTCCAAAATTTGCGTATATATATTGTGTTGGTGTAAGTAAGTAATAGTCTTTATTGAAGTCGTATCCTAAAAATGGACATAGATCTAAGTACAACAAAGCATGGTTGTTATTCCATGTTAGAAACATTCAGAATAAAAAAAAAATATGTATATATTATGAAGAAACGTATTTAAAACAAATAACAAACGCATGTTTCAGGTTTCGTGTACTTCAACAGTCAGTTATGTGAGGTGAAACATTCTGCGTAGTGATTGGCTCCTTGAGTGAAATATCCATAAATTACAGAGTCACACATCTTCACGTTTCCGTAATTTATTTAATTGCTAATTTTTCTATTTTCTTGTTTTGTACACACATAGATTCAGACTGTTGTTGCTAAGCGCAAGCCGCAGTTTGTCAACAAAAATAAATCAGGTAAGCGAGCTGATATAATATACATAGTATTCTAATTGCAATACGACCAGTTACACTGCATTCTAAAGCGATCACTGTGTCACGCGTTTGAAGTAATGATGGTGTGGGGTGGGCCATCATTTCCAATGCAGAGGAGGTCAAAGCCAAAACTGAAAAATATCCATGCATGAGCGGGAAATTTGCCCAGCAAATGATAATGGTACACCTTCAACTGAAAAACATAAATTGCTGTAATTCTTATAGTGTGTATGTTTGCTCGTGCATGTTTCGAAGTTATTTTAATGTTATTCTATTTGACACAAATATTTTAATGTTCCGAATACCAAAAAGTGTTATTTTCTAAAAAAAATTCCAAATCCATGAATTTATAATTTTATAAATATTTGTATAACTCTTTATCTATTTTTTTCACATTTATAAAAAACAAAGTAAGAAAAGGCTGGCAGGAATCACGAAAATTACTGGAATCTTATTTTTTGCCTGAGTTTAAGTATTAATATCATTCTTTGATGTACAGTGACCTGCATTTTCTTTCTGAAGTAGATCAAAGCTTTACAGCCGCAAGGGATACCCAAATAAGCACAATTTTGTGAGCTACTTTAAAAACATATCAAAACAAAGCTTGACTCACGTGTTTACTGTGTGATACTAACTTCGGTATTTTGATTATTTAGATGAAGACTTACAAGACTGTTCCGATGACGAGATGGAGATTACACGGAGCGCTAGCCAGGTAAAATTACAACACATACATATATATATATATATATAGTGTGCGTAATGACACGCAATGACAGGTGTGCAGAGTAAACCGGAAATGATGTTGTTACAGTAATACATTAATACATAATACATTAATTCCTGCAATACAGTCGTTGCACTAGCCTGACATGTAGGCGTGAGTAGGTCATAGACAACTTTCCCGGAAGTCGAAGATACGGCGTTTCACATGCACGCGCATGCTGTTGTGGGGTGTAACTCAAACTGGCACGCGTGATATTGTGTTTCTGCCTGTGTTGGATTTGGAGCACCGCTGAGGGCGCTGACTGCTGTATTCATTCGCATATTGTAAACAGCTATTGGCATAACTTGTATTTTGTATACCTGCATTGTTCTATTTCTCACCAAAGTTCGTATTTTCCCGATAATATAGTGTTGAGTTTCAAACATATAAGTAACCATTCTGCAAGCCTCCTTGCCACTTAGCGGCTATGCTATTTTTTTTTTTGTCTGGGAAATCCACAAAATCCAAATCTCTTTTCTAGATGCTTGGTACTCACAACTAACCGACGTGACATCATTTAGAATATAGTTGTACAACATAATAATACAACGCTGCACTTCCATTAAATAATATTATTATGCATCTATCACCGTAACGCCATAAGTTACAGCGTGCCGTAAATTTGCACTGGGTATTTTCATTCTACCATATTATGAAACGCGAATTCGATAGAACGCTCGTAAGCGCCCTCTAATAATAGAAACAAACATGGCTGCCACCAGGGTTTGACCTGACTCTACCCAAAGAAGTTCGCTAAATCTGTTCTAAACTGTTTGGATTTCGGCATTCCCATGATGTATCCTTGAGAGGAAAATATGTATAATAATAAGATTATTACGAGGATACCGCAAAGTATGCACTCAGATAGTCGATACTCCCGCTGTACTGTCTTGGTGCATACTTTGCGGTATCCTCGTAATAATCTCATAAGTACAGTAAATATACATAATCTCATCACGTTACGTGACCACATTATACGACATTTATATATTTCAGATATCATTCCATTCTTTACACTCGCCTAGATCAACGGTAGATGACGTATTTGCAGGATTTGTCCCAGGACAGAAAATATCATATCGCAGCTAGCATGTCTGTTCTCTCCGTCGTTGATTGGTTAAACGGTGTACCATGCCGACGAATCAAGTTTCATTTTATTTTAAGATAATTGACTTCTATATGTTAATATGACATAACTATTAGAATGAATTAGAATGTTAATTTGCACTCAAGATAGAAGTCTACTTATAACTCATAATTATTGCGAAAGTTGATCATAAATCGCATGACAATGGCACCATGAAATAACATTCTTTTGTGTGTCGCATGGCGTTTTTTAGAAACTTGTCTAAATATTTTTCAAAAATCCCTATTTTTAGAACAACTCCATAGAACGCAATGTTAAAGAATGCATTTTTTACACTTTTTTAATACCCAAAGTTGTAAATAATTCAGGACAACAAAAAGCAATCCAACATTCATAGTATATAATTTGTTCAGCCTATGTCACCTACAATTTAAGACAGGGTATAATAATATCTCTGTTATAGGAACCAATGGCGAAAGCATTATTAAACTGACAAAATGGCCACTACCCACTAAAATGCAACCATCATTTTCTAGAAAATTAGGTTGATGATCCCTAACTTTTTTTCAAATCAATATAATTATATCCCAGGAATGCAATTTGTTGTAAAAATGAATAAAGTCTGTGTGTTTGCATTTATGAGTTGGGCTTCTACCTTAAGTATAATATCAATTTATGCGCCATTATGAATGAATTTTAGTTTTTTTTTTATCAGTACCTTCGTTCAATATCATGTCATGTGTTCATGCATTGTAATTTATCCTGAACCATACTCTTGGTTTCACGATATAATGAATTGCGCGTGTACTTTGATTAAATGGTACGTACCAAAAATTCAACATAATACTTGCATGTTTTTTCACATTCCATGAAATGGATACAAGGGTATATACGACTTATAATTATGATATGCGACGATTGTGATAACTTTTTCATATATGTAACATAAAAAGCAATTTCTGTGACAACGGTGCATTGATATGTACAGAATGATGCAATACATACAATTCTTGGCAATGTATTCATGACTGTCAATAAACCATTAGCGAGTTTCCAGACGCGGTGCTTCGACCACGTCAGCAACTAGTAAACTCATTCGAAGTTTGTTAACAACACACTGAGAATTGAGAAATACGATGTTGTATTTGCTGTTTATTTGCCTCTGGACTGAATTCACCGTATATTGAATACACTTTCTCGGCTTGCTGACAATGTTACATCAAAATCAAATAGACCATTTTCCGTTGACCTTGAGATTCCGCGTTATGCATGAAATCGAACCAAAAAACAGGACAAGCAAAGGTCATGGCGTCGTAGTGGTTTCCGAACATCGCGTGGGATTCGACAAACGCGAAAATATTGTTGGGTATTCCCATGCTTAATAATGTGCTATACTCGTACACATTTGATGATGATTAATTGCGATGAAGTAAGGGTATCTCAATATTCCCTTCGCAAGGATCGCCATTACGACATTGAGCTATGAAAAGAAACATACATTCAAAATCAAATCGTTCGATCTTCGTGACAAACGTGCGGTCCGCGCTTTTCACGCAATATGCGAGATCTCGAGGTGAACGGAAAATGGTATGTTGCTGTTTATTATACTGTGGACTAAACAATTGATAACGGCGAGTTTAATGGCGTAATAAATAATACAAACATTGTATTCGTTCGATGAAACACTATAAAAAATATAATTAATATGTAGTCTCAAATGACAATATTACAAAATATACCACCGCCAAAGGCGTTTATACCACGAGATTTGCACAATCCACGACATATACATACGAGTGAGTGTGTTCATGGAGTGGATTGTGCAAAATATCGTGGTATACGTACCCGACTTCGGTAGCGGTTTATTGCCATTTTATTATACCAACTTCATTTCAAATGTAATTCTGAGACATGGAAATAACTTATTAGCACCGATACCTTCTACTTGTAACCCTGGTAAAATAAAAAAAATGGATCTTGGAACTAGCATACAGCGATTATATACATTACATCGATCGGTGGGTGGAGCTAATCCACACCGTCCCGCGTTTTTTTCGGCGTGGCGAAGTTTATTTAATTAGTTTCTGGATGTATGTCAATTTTTTCTAATCATCATAATCAAAAACAATAAATACAGACGCTGATTAGCGCCGTACGCAGATTGTGTTTGGGGATCGACAAAACGTCCGGGTTCACGAGCGAGCAACTGCAGACGGAAATCATTTTTTCACGATTATATTTTACAGAAAGATTTCACTGTAGAAAAGTTTGCCGATGTGAGATCTCACGTCACTGAATGGCATACACTCTTAAAGCGGGAGGGTCGTCACCTGCGCACGCGCGGGAATTGAGTCCCAATCGACGATAACAACACGCGCTAAAAACACAAAGGCTCATGGGTAAACGCTTGTTTGTAAACAATGACACGCTATAGCCACCTGACGCATGCGTAGGTGACGACTCCCCCGCTTTAACTGATGGCGATGAATGTACAGTATTGTCCATCGGGTAACCCTGTGGTGCATGGGTACTCATGGATACTATTGCAAGTAACCCGGTGGTTGTTGTGGGAACTCCTGTTGCGGATAACTTTGTGGCGGTGGTGGTGGTGGTGGTGGTTGGAACTCCTGTTGCGGGTAAGCCTGTGGTGGTGGTGGTGGGAACTCCTGTTGGGGGTAACCTTGTGGTGGCGGTGGTGGGAACTCCTGTTGGGGGTAACCTTGTGGTGATGGTGGCGGATACTCCTGTTGCGGGTAACCTTGTGGTGATGGTGGAGAGTACTCATGTTGCGGGTAACCTTGTGGTGATGGTGGAGGGTACTCCTGTTGCGGGTAACCCTGTGGTGATGGTGGCGGGTACTCCTGTTGCGGGTAACCTTGTGGTGGTTGACAAAACAGTTGTTGATGTGATGGATTCATTGGCACTGGATATTGACCCGTTATCGCCGGCTGCCCGGTTAATTGGCCAAATGGTGGAGCAGTTACGTGCACCGGTCTATACACGTGTCTTGTCTCTCCTCCATCCTCAATTACTACATTGGCAGTTGTTACCTGTTGTGTCACAGTGGTTGTGGTCGGCGATTTTTTACCGATTCGGGAGACGACGATACCAGTAATGATGAATATTCCAGAAATAGCGAGTAATACGATTCCTGCTACACGTATTCCGCTATCATCACTCATTCCAACGACAAACAAGACAATTCCGGGTGGGAGGGGCATTATCCCAATACAACCCAATAACATTCCAACAGCTGTTGTTCCTGTAGCCCCTACACCAACGTTGTGGCGACCATCATGCGCGTACTCCATTGCAAGGTATTGCCTAATTTCAGGAAATGCCTATCATTTGAAGTGGTAGTTCTAACATACTAGTATATATTCACCCAGCAAATATCGATTGCCGTAAAGCAAATGTGATCATTTTGAATGGAATGGAACGATGGAACTCCCGGGATGGAACAAACGGTACAAGCTGCGATCTCACTACAACATTTAGCGCATGTCAGACGCAGATGCTAGGTGGCCAAGTTTGTGTCTAAATCCACTTTGCACGTTGCGAAAATAAATTACGCATGATAAGCTTAGACCAGATAAACTGTCGGATATTCTCGGGGCGGACATCCGGGCATTTTCTACCGCCTGGCAACCCTCACGGTGAAAACAAAGACCAAAAACTCGCAGAAAACGGTACTTTGCGATGGTTGATGAGAGTCCCCTGAACACACTGAACACACAAGATTAGCCCTACGTGTGTAACATATATGAATTTGGTTGTTCAGGATTACTTCAAAGTTGAGTTTGTGTTGTTTTCTCGAGTTTTCACCGGCTCCACCGGCGTTCCACAGCAGCGCGCACAAAGCCCATAGAAATACGTGGTACAGTGGTGCGCGTCTTAGCAACGTAGAACGTCCGTGACGTAGCTCCGCCCCGGAGGATAAGGGCTAATAACCGTTGTGTCGTCACCGGAAGCGCTGTCCCAGCACAAACCTGTGTCATGTGACGCCTTACTAGCCGATTTTGGCTAAAATTCCGCTCCGCCGCCTCTTTACAACAGTGTTTATACGCGGAACTTGATATTGCTTTTTACAATTTGGGTTGCCTTTGAATCACATATTTGAGTGAAATATTGTTTATAGAGTGAAATATTATTGTCATACATAATTCAATCTTTGAAACAACAGAAACTAACACATAATAACGATAATCAAATTTGTGTTTGAAGTTCGAAAGTAGTTGCGTTATTTCCGGTTTCAACTAGTTCGAAAATAGAACGTCCTTGAGCGCAATAAAATCACGCGTAGAACTCCATCCGAACCAGTAAACTTATTGCAATTTGCGCGATTTGGGCCCAGTTTGTTCTTACAAGCTTTCTAAGTTTCATTTATCATTATTTAGTAAACAGACCTCTCTGAAACGATTTAATATATCCGTAAAATACGTGGCAATCGACAACTGACTTCGAAACGTTCGAAATTTCGAACAAACTCCCGGCACACCTAGCGCGATATGCGTCAGATCGGTGTAGAAGACGCAGAACTGCGGCGTCAATGGGATAATAATAAACTAAGAATTCTAGAACGCGTTACACGTGCTAAGCGCCCTCTCAGATAAAACAAAAAAAAGAATTCCGACCTTGTCATACTACATGGTGAGCTACAAAACGCGTTGTTTATTTAATGTATCGGGTAATTGAATATCGCAGCATTCTGAAAATGTATGCAAATTCTCAGTGCTCCAATGCAAAACGAGCGTGTCTTTGGAACTCATAGTTGCTGTTGACATCATTGAGGTCGGCGTCTTCTACGTTTGTGCTGGGACAGCGCTTCCGGTGACCACACAACGCACAGGTCTGTGCTGGGACAGCGCTTCCGGTGACGACACAACGTGTTGACATAGGCAGTAAAGTAAGCAAATAACACCGAATAAACGGCCACGCTGTGTGGCGCGGATCGCGTGGACGGGTTTCATGTTCTCTGCGCGTAATAAGCTCGGTTATTAAGCATCCTTTTTTGGGATGCCCGGTGGCCGAGGGGAAGACGTGTAGTGGCGTGAAGCAAGGCGATTTGGTGCCGTCGGGGTGATTTCGCAGTTACAAGGGATTTTGCGCTAACACCTACATTTCGCAATTTATTTAATTTTATTTAAACTACAAAAACAAATTAATCGCCCGACTGCGCCAGTCTAAGTTCACTGCACAAAGCAGCTTTGCATAGAACTCATTTGCATATTATGTTCGAACTACAAGACCCTGTCGGTTAACAAAGTTATGCGTAAGTCACTTGGTTACTTTAATCACTTTAATAAGTCGTTTCACGCCCGACTCCAAATAAAATGTTCTGTTAATTAAATTAAAATATACATGACTGCAATCCTTTTCTACATGGCAAAGCATTAGTTTCTACAATAAATGGATAACTTTATAAACTTACTAGAACCTTTGTGTTCTATTGCTGTTAGACGCGCAAAATCGAACCCGTTCAAGCCAGAAATAGTATTAAAATATTAACAAGAATACAAGATGAACGGAAATGTTAGGAAACTCGTTTCAGTGAAATTAGTCTTTAATGTTTCTTTCCCAACTATATACGATAACAGAAAGTTTTTTCTTCCAAGTTTTAGTGTATCACGTGCGCCATTTCATTTCACTACAGTAACATTACCTTGCACAACATAGTCCGCGATAAAATGGTTCGTATTTACGTTTTTACTGAGGTCTGACATTAATAAATAGTTCGGATGTCACATACGTTTTTTTCCACTTTTTGTAGTACGTTTTCAGATGTAACAGGTACAAGAAAATGGCCGTGCGTAGTAAGGTGATTGACCACAAAATTGAAGGCTGCCTGTGGCAGAGGCACTATTGCGTAAAGCGCAAACGCCTATGGGAAGGAGATTGAATTTGACGTAGTATTTACCTTGCCGTTTATTCGGTGTTATTTGCTTACTGTGTCTTTGGAACGTTTTCTCAGTATTTCACGCATTGCATCACGGGAATAGGTCACACAGTATACATTTGCATAACACAATCGAAACACTTCACGTTCTTCTGAGTGTGTTTTATCAGGTATAAATGTGTTAGAGGTTGTCCAAATTATGTTGAAATATTTGAGTAGGTTCAACTGTTAATCTTATTATAACTTAGATGGAGTTCCACTCGGTTTAGTCGCTAAAAACATGAAATAAAAATAGGCTCACCATAGTATTAAAGGGCGGTGGTCGTCGCGCCGCGTCCTGTTCGATATGGGACTCATAGCGACGTATACAAAGCGCGTAAAATACATTGTTTGTTTACAGGGAATTCGAGCACGCGCTGCGCGACGACCACCGCCCTTTAAGACATAATGAAAGTCGCATGATTACGTTTTTAATTTGAGAGAAAATAAATGGGAATGATCTTAACTTGGTTCCATAGCTGAACTTACACAGGAAAAATTGAATGCTGAATAAAAAAAAAATATTTTATCGGTAAAAATTAGCTGTTTATATCGGCAAACAGTTCCCGTTTTGTATTCCAAGTCGAACGAGGGCTGTGCAAATTGTATTCCTAACATTACTGGTTTTGAGGTTTAATATATTGGTCAACTAATATTCCATATATTTTGAGTTCCAGTGACGTGTAAAAATGGACAACAGAAAGTTCAAATAGAGATGACAAACTTTACATCATTGTTTCTCCATCTGCCAAGTACAAATCATGATTTCATCGTTACAATCTGGCCAAGTTTGTTAATATTTTAAATAAAAAAAACCTATAAATTTATTATTTATGCTATATGTTGCACATTTTATTGATGTGCTAGTGTTAGTGTTGACCATAAATTATGTATTCGCTACTTGATATCGCTTGAAATAAAAATATACAGTATGCCGTATTGCACTGGGTATTTTCATTCTATCGTATTAGGAAACGCGAATTCCAAATATGGAATGATTATGTGCGTAAGCGCCCTCTATTATATACCTGGTTCACAGAGATTAGAAAATACACCGTTGTAGGGCCAGTGAGAACACCGGTATTCGCATTGGCTCTACAACGGTGTATTGCGTTTGCGATCACGCGACTTTAAAAAACGCCGGCGTAATTTCATATTAGGCCTGTGTATCACCCCCTCTGTAGTTTGATCCGTGTTTGAACATTTTCGTACCCTATCACATCGCATATTATTTTCAATTGCACAATTCTGCGGGTTTATCTCACCCCAATTCCCTGTCTTTTAGTGCAATAGTCCTGTAAACCTGCTATCATAGGAGGTTCCGTGTATCAATCTAAAAATACTTTCCTCTTGTCAAATAGAAATCAGTAGCAGGACGTCATTATTATCCAATTATTTTCGAGACTACTCGTTCTACTGACCAGAGCGGTACGTGTATCACTCGTCGTCATGTCGTTGCTATGGACGTAGACAAGATTTCCCGATAGAGGGTTTTTGTGCCACTGTGCGTGTTCACAAACACTTTTGTCAGAAGTCAGAAAGTTTACGCCGGTGTGAAATCCGCCATTTTCACACCGGCGTAAACTGGCCACACGGGTAAAAATAGCACCGTCGTTAAATTTACGGCGGTGGTACAACAACGTAAATGTTACGTGTGAATCAGGCAAATAAAAACAAAACATGGCTGCCACCAGGGTTTGATCGGACCCCACACAAAGAAGTTCGCTAAATATGTTCTAAACGTTTTGGATTTTGGCATTCCCATGATGTATTCCTGGGAGGAAAAGATGTATAATAACAGAGGTACATTACTTGGGGTTTGCAACTACGGTGACATGATACCAAGATCCCGTTTCAATCTCGCTCTCGCATAAGCATTCCAACTCAGAAAAATGCCGCGAATGCGCATGCCCGAGGTAACTAGGATACTGGAATGTACAGGTGGACCAAAATAGCTGCTCACGATATGACGGATTACGATAACTTTATTTTCTGTACATTTTCGATGTATTAATTTGTTTCACTATGAATGTGGTAATACATGTTTTATTGATTATTACAAACCGCCTATTTCATGTTTGAAGGCCGTAGCATCAGTCTCGCTATCTACGAGATGAGACTTTAATGGGATCTTGACATGATGTCACCATACAGTACTGTGCGCGTTGCAAACCCCAAGTAATGTACCTCTGATAATAATGAGATTATTAAGAGGATACTGCAAAGTATGCACTCAGAGACAGTACGCGATCGCATCGACCTTCGCTGCGCGTCGGTCGATATTCTCGTTGTACTGTCTTCGTGCATACTTTGTAGTATCCTCGTAATAACCTCATATTATACTATGAATAAATAATACCATAAATAATATATGAAATATTGGACCATTGTTTCTGGTCCAATAACGGCAGTTTGTCTTGTTCGCTCAAATAATTATGTACCTTACAAATTATTCAGTAAAGTACATTTTTGGTACATTCAGAGTAGAATAATAATAAAACAGAAACGAAATAGAAATATAAAATGATAAATGAAAATATAAAATGATAAATGGAAAAATAAAATGATAAAACTATAAAATGGTAAATGAAAATATAAAATGATAAATGAAAATATGATAGAAACCTCGTCAAAAGTCATGATGCCAAATGACAAACGAACTGGCAGTTTGAAAAAAAAACCCATAGAACTTAAAAAAAATGGAATCAAAAGCAAAACTTTAAAACAAAGCCAGAATGAAAATGGAACATTAAAAACAGAAAATAAAACTCCAGAAAACGAATTGTTATACGGCTTGAAATAGAACAATATGAATATGAAACATTGGACCATTGTTTTCCAATCAAGTTTAAAATGGGTAGTTTTCCTTGTTACAGCCACTGGCAGCAGCACAATGTGTTTTTTTGTGTAAAGATTACACTTATTAAGATCTACCTGCTGACAGCAAGCATCATTTTAGTTTGCCTATGTTTCCTATCAGTACTATATTTACAAGGACTGCGTTTCAGATAATGTAACGCCCTCTATCAGTAGTCTGTTGAAATCAAATGCGTATTGAACACTGTCCAATCACAGTGAGCATACATCATAAATACGACTTCGAACGTATCACAACCTATCATAAGTTAAACGTTTATTTCCTCAACGACAATGTGGTGTCGACCATTGGTCCCTTGATGGCAGGTGTTACCAATATGCCATGTTAATATGAAATGAGGGAAACAATGCAAACATCAAAAGAACTTGAACTTGGATGTGGAGGTATATCACCTGTGTGTAAACTGAAAACGCACGTCATACACCTGCAATGTTATTAGTATAAAAAGAATACTAGTAATATATGAAATGTTCGCTGAACCTCGTTAAACTGCAACAACAGGGGATGCATTACTACCTGGAATCAAAGTCATGCACGAAATATTAAAGGGCTTTGGTCGTCGCGCCGCGCATGTGCGATATTTGTGTTGATAAACATTGATTTTACCACAATTCAATGCGCTTTTCTAATAGAAATCACGAGTACGAGTTCGAACCTGGACGCGACTTGCACTAATTACCGCAGGTGACTACTTCGATACCTTCCAATCACCAAAGAAATTATCTAGTTAAAACGTCTTAGTTTGTACTCGTCAAAGTCGCCATCTTTGTTCATATAAGAGACCCATACCTCGCGCATGCGTGGCGCGCCGACCATCGATTTTTAACCGTGACGTTGACACAGAGAAACAATATTCTTGATCATAATAAATTGCCCCTCAAACAACTGTCCCATTAATCACATTATGTTAATTCTGGAAATTGTATTGGATTTAGACGTTGAACAAAACAAAAATGTGTCCAGTTTTACATGTTTGCGCCCTCTATAGTCTAAACCGAGGACCGCCAATTCAGTAATTTGTTTTCAACTTTTCAGGAAAACGTTACTTTGGCTATGGACATGTATTTTATTGAACAGCATTGACTTGACTACATTCAATTTACGGGACCACCGAGGCAGCCGTGATGTAATATGAGTACAACATTAATTATTGCACAGATGGCTCCTCTGTGGTGGTAAAAGCATTGCCAAAAAAGATAGTGAAATGATCACAATTACGTGACAAGACGCAAAGTGAGTCACTTACATTTTAAAGCACAGTTCAACCTATTCCGATAAAGTGAATAGGTGAAAGTTCGAACTACATGAAAAATATCAATGTCTGGCTGACTAAATCTACGCATGTACGGTAAACTACGCATTCTTAAAGAACGGTGGTCGCCGTGCAGCGCGTGTTCGAAGTACATGTAAACAAACAATGCATTTTACACGCGTTGCATACAGAACGCGGCGCGACGACCACCGTTAATATTAACCAGTATATAGCGTCAAGGGGCTCCTCGGTGTCCCAAACACTGTTCAACACACAATACCCAATTTTATTTGGGGGCAATTTTCAGTAAGTAAGTAATTATGCTTTTCGTGTCACAAGAATTCATAAGAAAATAGTGCCAAAATGTTACATTTTCAGCTATTTATTCCGCCAAAACAAACAAAGAACATTTTCTACTGGGTAAAAACTTGACTACCCGTGTCCAATTTAATAATAATTTATTATGTAACAACAGCAAACTTTGAAATAACTATTATTGCGACACTACTTTGCAACAAATCAAACACGAAAATACACGATAACTTTCATTATTGTTAAAGGGGAACCGCTCAATCCCTTGGATTGCACCAAAGAATCATAGGACACTATTGTTTATGTTGTTTACAATGTTAATCTATCTTTTGTTATCCTTTGTTATTTTAATCCAGAAAGAAAATTTGTTGTGAAATTAATCTTAACTGGAAGGTGCCCCTTTAATACCGGTGACTGAGATAGCAGTATACCTGTATAGTTTTGAACAAATACTATACTGTGTTTCCTACAGTCTATTGAGAACACCTGAACAACATATAGGTAAAAGTCAAATGTCAAGTAAATACATAAAGTTGTTTCCATCCACTTTAATTTCAGTGTTTATGATTACGCAGTGATAACAAAATATATCATTCGCATGTGTTACGTTGTTTGTACAACTAATTGTTTAAACTGTACTCACAGTTGCTGTTTTCCTATCTTATCTGCTGTGTATATATTAAGTGCGTTAATCGGGTAAACCGATTATCTTAGATAAATGCTTGTGAAAGCGGCGCTCGCCGTCACGTTTGAAACGCAGTGACGGTGTTTCAGCTGAGGGATCCACGTACTAGTACTTTTCTTCAGCTTTCCCGCGCCCATCCCACCATTGATTTGAATATCAATGCGTTTTCGCTTGTGTGAATAAAATTAAGCTTTACCTAGTGGGCGGAAAAGCTTTCCATACTCAGAGGTAAGTATGCCCGCGGTTGGCGAGTATTGTGCACTCTGCGAAGACTCTCGTTATGGTTGTTGATGAAAACCCGAATATGTCAAGTCTCTTGAAAAAAATAAAACAATATACAAAAGCATATAACAATGTGGAAAACGTAAATGGGTGTTTGCACGGGCGGGTATGTCACGTGTCACCATTAAGCCGCCATGTTAGATTTTTCACTTTCATTAGGAAAGGTGGGCGGAAATAGTTGGTTATAAACAATATGGGCTTGGCGGGTCGAATTATGTAAATTGGGTCGGTTTTGATGGTTTATTAAGAAAGGTGACCTAAAAATACGTGCTTGGAATGGTGAGTCATCGAACCCCATCGAACTAGGGGTCTATGAACATGAGTGATTGTGTTGTAAAAATGAGTGATACGGCCGAGACCTGTCCCGCAGGTAGACCTTGGTTTTACGTGAAAAGACTTACGCCACCAAGAAAATAGTTCGCTCAACTCGTTAATTTAACTAAAATAATTAAAAACTATGGACTATATTTAAAGCAATCATAAAATAAAATCGTGTAAGATTGATTTAAGTGTTGAATGCTCTGAAATTTACTTGTGAGTCCGCTTCATACTTCTGATTGGCGGAGGGATATTTTTATAGTGACCAAGGTTTGGCGTGTGTATTCGTCGGACAGCGTCTCTCCAGCACGCCCTTTGAAATTTGCTGTGTGCGGTGGATTTTGACAGATACAACATCCCGGTGATACGTTTTTCGGCTATTCGCAGGTAGGACAACATATTTAACACATGCAGCTAATATGTGCATATTCCGCTGGCGATGTTATCGAAATATAGGGACGTTTTAAAGCAGTTTTTAAGTGCAAATCGTACACTGAGTGATTGTATTGTAATATGTATTGGCGGCCATTTTGTATAATTTCCTCCGGACTTAATGTCTATATTTTGAACTGTTTTGCACGAATTGTGGATTGTTTTGCCTGAGAACATATACTGCTTATATGCGACTGGTCCCAAAACATTGATGTGAGGAGCAACGAATGTAATATGAGACGAGTCAGGAGTCGGCAACTCTCGTAAACAGACGGGAGATTTGAGAGTAAATTAGCGCGTTTAGTCCACACTGGTATATAGCTTGTTTGTCGTATTACATACTTGTGTACTCCGTAATAGCAATTCTTTGGAAGTGAGTTTACATTTGTTGGCATTCCAGCTACTTTAGTGTTTGATATGTGTGGCAGTGATAGCCACTTCGGCGTGATTTCTCGGTTCAGTGCGCCGCTGTAAAGACCCCCGAACACATCATAACACGGAATCGAACATCGATTGACCGTATAGCAGTGGCATGCCCTGAGCTGTTTTCCATTTTAATTGCACCATATTGAATGGTACTGACTTTGAACGCAGATATCACATTGGTATTGTTATATACGATTTTGTTGTTGTTTTTGTCTGATTGACCTACATATATGCGGTAACTTTTTCAATCGAATATTAGGATGGATCTGAGCAGTCTTCGGCGCGAGTACAGATAGTGGGGTCATGCGTTTCTTACACATTAATTTTTTTTACGCCCTAGGCTTTCACCGGCGATATCAGGCTTCATAAATGTATTATATTTTTATATATTGCAGTATGACTCAGTGTGCCCTTGTAATATATTGTTTGACAGTTTTATATGGAACGGGGGAAACCCTAAAGTATAACATTGATCAGATAAGAACTGTACTCTGAACTCTAGGGTTCTCGTATTCCTTGTGATTACTCTGGGCTACCACTTACAAGTGACCGTGTTGGGCACTTTACTCAAAACCATGCCTGACTGACTCTATATAATCTTTTGGTATAGGATTTGACCTTAACAACTTTTCCTGTAGATCAGTCTGTTGAATGAAAGGTTATTTTCATGAATATTCTAATTGTTTAGGTTGCCATTTTAGTTCAAATGAGTCACTGGAGCAAAGGTCAAACACTGACTAGGTTGTTAGACACTATGAGCAATCATGATTGTTTAATTTTCAAATTACTGCTGAAATGTCTTTTCCTCTTTTATTGTACTGACAGGTAGGTAGCTTTTTAGGCGCCATACATTGTAAACATCTATTTGATCATTTGTTAAATGACCTTGGAATCTACTACATGTATAATAATTTGTTGTCATAATAGGTTGAATAAAAACAATATGCATTACTTCTATAGGATTTCCTTGGTGTCTTTGTAGTAGACTATTTACTTCACAATTTGTTAATTATTTTAGTCTTAAAATTGGGTTTGTCTTCTGTCCCAGTTCATATGCGAGAACACTTTTGTAATTTATGTTGTTCAATTTAACACAGCGATTTATGTTGTTCAATAACACTTTCATATAAATTTTAATGATAAAATTATAAAATGTAATAAAAAATCCATCTTCAAAGAAATTATGGAATGAGTTTTTTAAGGCTCCTAACCTAAACCCTATCAACCGCCCTCAATGTAATTGTACATGCCCCTAAAGATCAATATACATGACCGAAGAGGAGCATGTACGATTAAAATACAAGAGGGATGCTGGATTAGAGTTGAGAGTTTAGTAGCCTTTTTCTGTTAATTTATTATCTGCAGAGAATTCAGTGGACATGTAGAATGAGTGTATTAAAGTTGCACTCTGAGATCATTCATATTAGGTTCTTGAGATTGTCGTGTAAAATCGTCTGAATTGCATGAATTGACGTAGGATGTATGTAACGAACGTTCAAATTTTGATGATTCTCAGTGCAATCAAAGGTTGCCAATTGTTTGGGCTTCTGATTTCATGGTGTGTTCAAATTTGATTTAGATGCTTTTGAATCAATGTTGTTTTTTGAATTAATACAACTCGCATAAATTGGAATAAGGATGTAATCAGTAAAGTACCAATTATTTTCTGCAATTTATACGTATTCAGACCAATAGTTATTTAACACAAGTCCTGAGACTCTCGTAAAACTGTACAATGACTTCACAGTGCAATTTTAATTGATTACTTTTTAAAGTAGCTGTTAACTCTGCAACTGAAACATAAACTGAAGAGTTTGGTATTATAATCAGCCACTGGTAACATTTTAATATGCTCTTTTCAGAACACAATATACTGAAAATAGTATATTTTTGTCAGACTGAAATGTTTATGATTTGATAACATTCACAAAGAGTAAATTGCATAGTAAGATTCTTTCTGATGAATCTTGGTGACATTTTAACAATTTTTCTTGTCATTGATCGACATGCATGTTTCATTATGCAAATTTGGGCTGATAGTGCACAGCGTACTGCTCCCTATTTACAACCAGAATATGGCGTAACATGTGCGCTAACACAGTCTCTAGCGTCTGGAGACAATACTGCCATACGTTCTAAATCGTATGATTTACTGGTTATTGACTTGTCATTGTAATTTTTGTATATTTGAATTGAAGTGACATTGGGTGGTGCTCTGAACCACAGCTTGTCATTTTAAATTCAACCACAGCTTGTTAACAGTCTGTTTCAATTTGGCTTTCTGACTTTGTAAGTAGCGGATAACATGCAATTGGAGTAGGTAGGGGTTCTCTCTGGTTGCCAACTTTTAATATAAACTCCTCTAATTAAAAGTCCCTAGTCAAGTACATTAATTTCAAGCTGTTTAATCATAATGCTTTATATATTTCACTACCCCAGCTTGCTGTTTCCTGTGATGTGTGTGAATAGGATTCTTTTGTTTCTCGCATGTTTTTGTGAATGAGTGTATGTAGAAAGAATACCAGCACTTCTGTTAAGCATTTGCTAATGCATAATTAATTGATAAGTGGCTAAATACTGTAAAATGATTCTTTTTAGCTAGCATGTCATTTTAGGTAATTTCACAAATTCAGAATATTTAGTATATTCTCACAATGAGATTGTTGGCATTTTAGCTAAATTAAGATTTTGTTAATTTATGTTTTGAACCAAATTCGCTAAAATGGCATTACAGTAAATCTGGCTAAATTCTTCATATTAGTATTATTCATATATTCTTGACAAAATAAATGACTTGATGGCCAAAGTTTTTTTATACTTGAGGTTCTGGAATACTGCTTATTGCTAATGCCATTGCTATTGCTAGCTAAAGTGTTACACACAAGTTCTGATAATACTAAATGGATAAATGTATGGGATTTGATAGCATGCCGTGGACATACAATTTCATGAATGTTGATGGACACCAGTTATATATTCATGGTTTTTCCTGAATTGTGTTATGACTGAGCATGTACTAAGATAAGTTTAGCACTTTTAACTGCAAAATTAAACCAAGGAGGTATTTTGGCATATTTTCTTGCACCAAATATGACTTGCCCACGGCAATACGAGTATAAATCAATGAGTTATAACATTTTTATTGGTAATCAATAAAACTATGACATAATTCCAAGGACTATAGACCTTGCTCGAAATGTTCTCAGTTTTATATGGTGAGACGACAAAATACACAAAAGTCACTGACTGCCCTGGTCTTGAAGAACCCAGTGAAATACTCACTGGTACAATTTTTCACATTTTTGTTTCTGAATTATTATCTCGCAAAATTATAGCGGTTTATAGTATTAAAATTCCAAACATTGACCCTCCTAACTCATAATGTATTTATGATAATAAAATCACGATAATAAAGTTTATGGGTGACCAGCAATCTCCACATGTTGGGATTTTTATTGGTAGTTATGAATAATTATGTTGCTAAGCTTTATGAATATTCTCTGGATTTTTAGTAATTATGCTAATTTCGATAGAAACCAAAGACTTCAGTGACTTGGTTGACATATTGTACACTTTAGATCTCGATTGTGGGACTCGTAGTATAAAATAAAACAGCCCAGTTTTTACATTGCCGTTGATAGTTTTAAGGTCAATGCTTGTTTTTGCTGCACATCCAACATTTATCCTTTTTTTTATGCAAATCAATACATTAAAAACAGACACTGCCAATATTTAACTATTTTGCACATGCGTGGCATGACTTGGTAGTTAAACTTTTAGTCCAGCGTGAATGCGTTTGCAATATGTATTAGTGTTGCACATCTATTACTTTGCATCCTGGAGGGCTTTCATCAACTCAACATACGTCATTGGTGTATAACTTTTCTTTGAAATATTGACTTTCAAATTCGATGTACAGTTTAACATTTGGGCTGATTTGAAATGTTGGATAGTACCGTAAAATCTGTATTAGAAGCCGCATCCCTAATAGAAGTCGCACCCATTCTTTTAAACAATTGGGAACCAAAAAATCATCATTTCTCATATGTGTAGATGCTCTAATAGAAGCCGCACCCCCTCTATTGGATTGTACCATTTTAATAGAAGCCGCGGTTTCTAATACAGATTTTACAGTACTCGTTATTGCTGTTGCTGGCTTGGTAAGTAATACACTGTCCTATGTTGAACTCTTTGATATACGTCTGCTGTATTCATTGACCTCAATGATGCTGTTCTACTGTACATGTGTCTGGTTGCCATTTTAATTGCAGACATGCTTCCTGAAATGGTCACTTGCATACTAACGCTAATTTATTACTATCATGGCAAACTTTAGCGTAGGGATGAACCAATTTTATTCAAGATGATGGGGGTGGTGTTGGAGAATTAATGAGCCGATTATTGTGTGATGCCATCGCTTCCACTTCTCAGAGTTTTGGGTCATTAGTTGCTTTTGTGGTTTTGTAGGCTTTCGACAGATTTGTCTGATTTCACTGCGAATTTAAAGTAATTTATTGTATTGTATAGATCACTTCCTCCAATAAGGTTTGTTATTTGTTTTTTCGTTCGTCTAGCATTTCATAATAAATTAGTCACATTTATGTCCATTAGTTGTCTCAATTTCAATTCAATTCTAATAGTATTGTAAGTACATTAAGTTCTATAATGTGCTTGTAATGTTTTAAGCTTTGTGTGGGTAGTGAGGCTAATTATAGAATATTTCATACAGGATGTGGACAACGTGTGTGCATGGATCGACTGCTGTCAGATCACATCATACTTCTATTAAGCATACAAAGTAAGCTCTATTTTAATACATCTGTACGTGGCTGGTATATCAAATTTGTTATGTTACTCTATTTTATTATAGCTTTTGTATCAAGTTAGTCGTCCAATCAATTTAGCATATTGCCTGCTGAAAGTCTCCAGGGGTAACCGAAAATGAATTTGAAAACACGGTGTCGTCATAGACATGATAATTTTGAATATTTCCCATCATATCGTGGTCTCTTTTATCTAAAAAAAAATTATCTGTTGATTCCAATTATGTTTTTCATATTCAATATTCTGATAGTATGAACTCATAATAATGAAAGTACAATTCCTAATACCTTTAATGATCTTTCAAAATTCTCAAACTGAGATCCATTCTGATTATTTAGGCAATTCCAAAAGCCGGTCATGATCCAGTTATAAAATCTAGGTGGGGTTGGGGGGGCGCTAGTACAGCCATGTCTTAAAATTTAATAGCAATCATCTTCTGTGTACTACAGGAGGATTAGCCCGTAATAAGCAAATTGCAATTACAAGTCGGCTGAATCAAGAATTTTTCCTTATGGAAATGTTAATAACAAGCCAAATTGATTGGTGTATTGCTGAAATATAGTTACCATATTTCTTTTATTACTAGCATATGCAATAGAGATGTGTCTATGCATTGTTAAAATAAGTCATTTTTGAATGATCCGGCATGCTGTTTTCGGTTATGTGCGCTTCTTATACAGTAACTATGGTATTAATAATTTTGGGCAACACTCCCGTACGCACACATACGTATGTGCACATTGTTCACTGAATTGAATATTCGATAGTGTTTTATTTTTCATTCCAGCTAATATGAGTGATTTATGTGTTTATGCCTTTGACATTCAGCTTTCTTATTTAAAACATGATCACAATAATCAAATTAAGGAAATTCATTTTTAAATCGAAAGTATAGAGAATCCATAGCATGTCATTGATCCAGTTGTACTTAGAAGTTATTCCTGACTTAAAAAAAAATTCTGTCTGGAATTCAATCTTGATTTGCATTTATCTTCTGACTGCTGTTGAATTGGATATTTCATCTGATTGTTCAGATAGACAAAATTACATACATGCTGTTTTAGATTTAATAAAACTTCCCACTGCACTAGTCTGCAAAGTAATCAACTAGAAGGCTTCCAGTGTACATCATGTAACAAATAGATTGGTATTTGATTAATGTATTTGAAAAAAAAGCATCAATATTAAGATTTTGTTTCAGATTGTTTTTCTTTACAATACTGAAGCATTTTTTGTCTTTCATTACTTGGAAAATGTGTTAAATGTTTTTATCAGCTGACTGAATTAGTAATTAAAATGTAAGTTTGGTTGGTTTAATAGATTCGGCCATCATGCTAATTACTTTTCATTTTTATATCCTTATGTCCCTCTATACAAACCTTTCTCACCTATTGTTGTAATGATATATGCCATTCCAAATATGACTGCAATAATTTAAGGAACAACTGTTCATTTTTGTTTTGCCTTGAGCGTTCTCTGATTTAGAATACTAGCTATATGCGTCTAGTCTGATAAAGTATATATAAAAAAATTTTCAAGGAATACTTGTCTTGGTAATTATTGGTACTCTATTAAATTTATAGTGCATAACTAATGGTTTCACCAGAAGTGTTCAAATAACTAGCTGATCCTTATCATAAAAAAAGGAAATGCTTTAAATTATTCCTATTTTGAAACTAATTATTTTTCATATAATAAAATCTATTCAAGTGATATGTACGTGTTACTGTGAAATTAAATTTTCAACAAGCTACGTGTTAGCTCAGAGTTGAGCTGCGCTGCGCATAGTGTCAGGGAGGTTGTAATGGCTTTTTGTACAGTTGTTAATTCAGGTAGGAATGGTTTTCTAAAGTTTATTCTGAATGACTAATGGCCTCTGTATATTGTGTTTTGTGGCTTGCTTGTTGTGACATTTTCAATGTAAGCTGTTGCCTTTAGCCTTCAACTTTAAAGGTAATGCAAAGTACAAATGCAAACGACATATTTTCTCCAACTGAGCAAACTGTTTGTGCGATTATTCAAATTTGTTTTTTTAAATGTTCTCAGACTTGTAATTTTCTTTAATTTCCGCATTCATTTTGAAGCGGATATGTGGTATTTGATATTTCATATGTTGGATACTGCGTCAACTGCTTCTCAGGAATCTTGTCGAGTTGTTTTCCAGCAAACTCAAATGCTGGCAGTGAATTATACAAAATGGTGCATTGTTATGCAGATCTCTCTCTCACATGCTCCCTCACCATTTCAAGCTTTTTACTGCATTTTAATTTTGCCAGTTTTAAGTGTAAAATGCTAAGTTAAATTAATGTAAATCGGTAAAATTGCTATTTATTGCGCTGAAGATTCAGAAATTTGAAAACTTATTTTAAAAATACTGAAATAAATTACTAGTTTGCTTACAACATGGATATAATATTTATCGCTTTATTAAAATGTGTAATATGCCAACTGGTGACAAGTTTAATCCCATCAGATATTTCTATTCTTCTTACTCTTCGTGCAAATGGAACCATGTATGTATGCATGTATGTATGCATGCATTAGTGTGTTGACCTTGGAATAACCTAGGACATGAGTCATTGACAGCCGTTAACATTGTATGATTCAATGGCTTTTTTCATCATTCTTTGTCATGAATAGAGAATCGCATTTGATGAAGACAATTTTGACTGTAATAGTCCATACATAGATGAATATTATGTTCTCTGCATTAATGAATTGAAATTAAGGCTGAGATTTTTTTTGAAGGTTAAGATAATGATACAAGCCTTTCATGATGATCACTTTCATCATATCATAGATTTTAAACACTCTGAGGGTACCCCCTTTCTCCTCCCTCCTGATTTGACCGATTATATATGTTTATTTCATCAGAAAAAAAAAATGAAAATACAAGTAGTTAGTAGATGAAAAAAAAATTAAAAAAATTTCATGTTGACTGTGAAAATAATTCTACTGAACTACATGTAGTCTAGTCCACAGCCCTGCCATTCTAGTAAACTTATGTGTATAGGACATTGACAGACAGAAAATATTTATATTTCTAAAAATGAATACTCTGATCTAAAATATCTACATTTAACTGTCCTGGTTATAAAATCAGTCTGTCTGGGACCGGTGAACAAGCCTTGATTTTAATGTCACTTTATTCTTTGGTTTTAATTGAAATTTTGAACTTTTATTTATTTTAAAGAAAGGACGCTGATATTGTTCCTGGGGTACAGTTTATATGATGTGAGCACACTTACAGATCTCAATCACCAAATCAGAGAATTAGTGGCATCGTAAGCAGAAGCCGAGACGTTTTGTATCTGCCATTTTATTTCACATGTGGTAATGCTGTTTTAGTACATACTAGTATTTTAAATGCTTCAGAAAATAGTAACTGGTAAAATAACTGTTGACCAGTTACTTATTATTTTCTGTCATTAAAGTAAATTTCTTTCCATTTTGCAGTTCACATGTTTGTTTTATGTGGGTCTCGTGCAACATATTCATTGTGCATGTAAAATGATTCTTCATCTTAGGTTCAAACTAGTTGACTACTTTAAAATGACATTTTCATTCATGTCTGATTTCACTGCAAAACAAAACATGAAGTTCTATGTTTTATTGTTCATTTCCAGGGATTCAAAATTTCATTTAGAAAAATTTACTGCTCATTCATAAGATAAAATTAACACTCCAGATTAGCCTTGTTATCTTTTAATTTGATTAAGTTAAGTGTGTTTATCTTTACATCTCAGGATAAATACAAACATCACTTAATTTTAATGTCCTGTATCAACAATATAAATGCCAATAAAGATAAGATGGATTCCATATTGCACAGTATACAATGTACATTGCCAGTTCATGGCCATATCTTTTCCTGTGTTTATAAGGATATCTTGTTTCAAGGCTAAAGCCAAAGCCATGTATCTAACCATTTTGAAAAGTATTATGTGAACTGGTTGGCTTTGATGTCTTCATAGAGGTCCATCCCTGCTGGTACCAAGACATACTTTGAGGTTATGGTGATTTTTAGCTCTGCTGTCAAATTTGACGAGCAGAGCTCATCATATGAGTGATTGTCAGTCGTCGTCGTCAACTTTTTACTATTTCGACTTCTTCTTGAAAACTACAAGCCTGATTGATTTGATACTTAGTGTATATGTACCTCAGACAGAACACTTTCAGATTAAGTTCATTCGTGATATCATCAGTTCTTTAATTGAAATGTGTAGCTCAGAGGCTGCTGGTTAGAGTATTGTCATTTGTTTATTCCTGCTTAACAGGCCATTGCCTTGGTTGTACTCCAGAATTGTTTTGGTTTCTCTTTCTTCAAAGTATATTTAAGGACATCAAGTCTCAGTAGGCACTACTTGGTAATTGTAAATAATCTTAAATATCAGGCAATGACCCTTCTTCAGTAGTGTACAAACACATTTGAAGTGCAAGAGGAACTTAAGAACGTTAGAGCACACACTACAACTTCAAAATAGAACCACTAAAAATTTCACATCAGAACATGTATACGCGGAATAAGTGGAAAGCAAGGGGAATAAGTTGAACAGTTCCATTTCCTGCAGTTCTGTATTTCAAAGGTGAATAGACGCTAGTTCAATCATGGCATGCGACTGTTGCAACATATAAACCATGAGCACAAAGCGCAAGTGACCATGATTACCCCGGTACCTAATTTGTACCATAGCTGTCGTGAATTGGTTTCGACCACAATCAAATTGTTGAGAATACACACTAAGTTGATTTGTTGCATAATCGCTGCTGCTGATTAGTTCTTTGATCTTGTATACCTCGTCATAACCAGGTTACTGCATACAACCATGAAACTTCTATAATGCCTGTTGGCTGATTCAAAACAGCCATGGTTGATTTTTTGTTTCCATTGACATGATATACATCAAAAATGCCCCTAGAATCAAAATAAAGTGATTTTCCTATGTAGTATGTTGTAAATGTTCAGTGAAATGATCTCCCAATTAAAACCAATGTATTGTATATTTATTGTCCTAGCAGCTTGTATGTATTTAAGTCTCAGCCTTGGTTGTTCCTCTACATGATTTAGTGTTAACAAATTAGTGCAGATTTATGTAATTTTAAAAATGTAAATCGCCGCCGAGGATTCATGGAGACTAAGAGATGGCAATTAAATCTGTTGTATAGTTAAAGTTAATGGTTATCCCTGAATATTCCTATAACATCAATTCCGCTAAAAATATGTTTGTCCATCTACAGTATTTGCTTGAATATTTTATTGCGATGTGTTGAGCTTCTGATGACCAAGTGAAATGAAATTGCAAACTTGGCATTTGTATCACACTATCACAGTTAGTTTCACCAGTTAAAATACTTTGTTTGAGTCTTTGAAATTGGATTTTAAATTAGTCTATGATTCCACTTCCAAGTTGAAGGACATTTCACTCTCAAATATTCAACACTTCATAGCAATCTTGCCCTCGTCATAAACTCCAATTGTATAACTGGCTTCAATACTTTCTTTTCTTATGTACAGTTGGGTTATCTGTGAGTACTATCAATGTGTGGTGATCATTAAAAGCTGGTTTGTTTGGCTACTTTGTATTCAAAATTCTTGTTATATTTGACATAGTGAAAGGAGGAAATGAAAATACAAATGACTGTTTGGTGGCTTGCATTTTTTTTTGCTAATCTCGTTCATAAAATAGGTGTGTATGCATAAATAGGTGTGGTATCACAATGCAGCTGTGACTGTTTCAGACTCCATCCTGCGAAGTAGAAGTTTCCATTTCTAAAATAAATTGCTCTGTATTCGCTGTAAGTACTTCACAAAGGTTAAAAGTTCATTTAAATTTTTTTTTATAACCACAGAATACCAGTGAAGCCAATTTGTAGACAGTATTTTTATGCAAACACTGTTTTTGATATCAATAATACAAATCTGAGAGTGTCTTATGACTGGGAGTGCTTTCCGTAGTGGCAAGATGTCTTATACCTCATCTGGAGATTATTGAAGTGTCTGTATATGCACACTATTTCTTTGTTGGAATTCCATTTGTTATTTACCGTGTCTTGGAGCACTGATAATGGACAGTCCTCACATAAGCTGTCTTCTCTATCCAACCCTAATTGTCTCAGCTATTTGTCATTGAAGTGCAAAATAATGTTTAGTGTTTACAGAACAGCAACTATTGTCAACAAAAAGGTATCTTGTGTCAACTGCTAATATTGACAACATTGATACAGAAGTTTATTTTTTTATGTTTTTGATAATTGTCACTATATAATTGTTCCTACAACTCCCTGGTACAGTTGTTACGTTCTTTATCGTTAACACATTACCTGCTTGGTCCTCTTCCCCCCCCCCCATTTATTTTGGTACCTGTGCAGAGGCTTTCAGCATGAAATGTGTTAAAATGCCTCTGGGTGTGAAGTTTACTGTGAATTCCTTCTTTTAACCCTACATCTTAGACTTATTTTATGTGACATTGATTCACACTTGTTATAGAACTACACAGAATCAGTTGTCAGCTTGTCTGTACTTTCTCAATAAAATTATACGATTCTCGCAGAAAAAAAATATTACTGTGTGTTTACTGCGTCTTGCAGCGATCTTTAACATGACTGAAATATTTGAAAGCAGTTTGCCAACAAAATAATAACACAAGCAATTATGTCAGTATGATTATGCATATTGTATGTGTGGGTTGTATGATGTGAACATGTTCATTCTGTTCTAATATCGCTACAGTGCTTGTGATTAATTTGCAAAATGTACAAAATTGTAAAGATGTCTGTCTGAAAATGTTTTCATACATACAGACTATATGACCCTTCTAGCCTACTGATAGATGAGCAGCATGTTCATCACTCAACTCTGAGAGATACATACTTATATTAGGAGCAGTCATTTGAAGTATGTCCAAATGGGTTGGGAGAGAGCCACTTACGATTCCTCTTGCGTGTACAGAGCTGAACTGTGTGGCATCTTTCAGAAAATTATCAATATTAAAAATACAGCATTTCTGCTGAAGTGTGAATGAATAGAATTGTTTGGATAATATCACTATGCCTATTTGCTTGATTAGTAATGCATGAACATAAATGTGGCTTTGTTTAAAAACCAAAGTGATAATTAGCATCCATTTTATAAAATCATTTTTAATTTCCTCAAGTTGACCCCGGTTTTGATGAACTTAAATAATTGCGTTTTTGTTGCGACAGTAGCAACTCAATTTTCAGACAAATTTCATGTCAAATGTATACGGTAACCTCCATATCTCGTGTGGTTGATAAACACAGGTTTGACTGTCGAGTTAATGTCAAAGCTTGTGGGTTTTCATTCAATGCAAATACCTTTCTCTATTATTTTCCATAGTGTAATGATCAAAAGGGTAAAGTTATTCCGAGACGTGGGAATTAAAAATTAATTCTGTTTATTTTCTCAATTTCTGTTAAATTTCATTTAAAGTGGTGCAATTCACAATGTTGTTCTCGGCTGTTAATCTTACTTATATTTGACACCCCCTTTCCAAAAATGTGCATCTGTCCCTAAAACAGCTGATTCTGGAAACTGGTTCAGAGTCCACCGGAGTCCACCGGAGTTCAGTGTTCTAGTCCACCAGAGTAGACAAAGAGTAATCTGAGTAGGGCTAAATTGTGAAAATAAATGTTATTACCGTAAAATCTGTATTAGAAGCCACGTCCCTAATAGAAGTCGCACCCATTCTTTTTGGACACTTTGGAACCAAACATTCATCATTTCTTGTATGTTTAGATGCTCTAATAGAAACCGCATCCCCTCTGTTACATTGTACCATTTCAATAGTAGTCGTGGCTTCTAATACAAATTTTACAGTAGTAGGATTGATGGTCTGTATATGCTTCTAGTTGAGATGGACTTTTAATAAAGCATATGCTTAGTAGTTAGTAGAGCAGATACTGTAGTTATGTGGCCAGCTATGTCCTCCTTCTATTACTTATGCAGTCAGCATTGTCTGTGGCGGACCCCCAATCTATGAGTTAAGTGACTTTGACATGGATAATTCATAAACTGTCATTGAAAATTCAAGACCTTTCGCAACAATGTCATTCCCTGATTGTGATCAGTTCTGGTAGAACTGAGACCATTTGAGTGATACTTGTCGATTTGAGTCACGATTGTTATCTTTGACATTTGACATAGCAGTTCTTATCCAGCTAATAATGTTGCTAATTTGCCCAGTTATCTGTGAATAAAACCACTTACTGTTTTAACCTTCCAGGACCTTGTAACTGGAATGCCTAAAGCTTCTGCTTCTGTGTTTATTTGTGATGTTAGATTCCACAATAATTATAACAAGTACTAATTAAAACCTGAATTTCCATCCCCTTGAGGGTTCGGTCGAGTGCAAAGACTTACCCATGAGTTGTGATGATGAGTTGTGACGAATTACAATACCGTAAATGGTTTTAAGTTTGTGTCAAAAAGATTTGTACAAATTGGGGAAATTGTAAAATTTCTCTGTTGATGAATGTGTTGGTAGCTGCATACTTCTACTGTGTTACTGCATTCTATGTAGAGGTCATCAGCACTATATATCTTGTCATTTGTTATTTGTACATTTCTAAGGATGATCTTTTTACAACCAGGCAGGATTTTTAGAGAGGATTTTATGGGAGGCCAGCCATAAGAAATGAAATCTCTTGTTAGAAAATTAAGCTGTAGTAGCTGTTCTCTACCTTGACTTTCTCCAATTGCGACAAGTCTGTATTCGTACTTCCTGTTTTTATTATGCAGAAGTGTCATAAAGCCATGTAATATTTTCCCTATATAGCATCCCTCTGAGCAGCAAATCTGATTGGTCCTCTATATATACCAATTGTTTCATGCAATCACAGTTGTGCGTTTTTGTTTTGAATCTCCTTTAAGAAATTTGCCGTTTCTCCGATGTGTGGAGATTGTTAAAGCGCGGTGGTCGTCGCGCAGTGAGTGTTCGCATTTGATGTAAATAAACAATGTAATTTACACGCATTGTTTACGTCATGAGTCCCATAACGAACAGGACGCGGCCTGACGACTGCCGCCCTTTAATAGAACTAGTCCACAGATTAGAAATTAAAATGAGTCTCTATAACTGTAAATACATTGAATGTCCCAAAAATAACTTTGTTTAATCACAGTCAATGTTATTGTATATGCTTCTAATGGAGCAAATATGGCAGGACATATTTAGTGTTCATGTAATCATCTAGACACGATTATTCGGACTACTGCCAGTGCTGGTTTCATTTCTTTGCTGACACACCCACTCTGTCCGTCTCCGAGAGCATCAGTACTTAAAAGCCATGGAGGTCACAAAGGTCATTACAGTTGGATACGCAACAAGATTTTCTTGGCTAACTTCAAAATATTCACCAGGAATCAAACCCTGCATATCTGCCCCTGCCACTGCAATACAGTTTCACTATACTGTGTCTCCTGACATATGTTACGATCATTGGTTTGTTTTTCTATGTGTGTAATCTTAATTCAATATTCTATGCCTCCCTCAGTGTGTTAACAGAATTGGCTTCTGTTTCATTTACATACATGCGTGTTCACAAATGTCATTTACCTTAAATCAGTCTGCATACTTTCTACCATTCTACCAGTTCCCTCTTTTCATCACAAATTAGCTCTTTTTATATTGCGACAAACTAAGCCAAATATTTTTAGCAAAAACTGAAAATTTACTTAAATTTTGACTGTTGGCTCTATTAGGGTTCACTGCCAGAAATATTGAAGAATATAAGAAAAAAGTGCCGACAAATTCGGGCAAGGAAAGTCTGGTGGTGAAAAGGTTGAATTTTATTCTAATTACCAGAAATATTTTCATAGTTTATTTCTGGTGTAGGTGACATATAAAGTTACACACACTGATACATTTGCAACTTTTTTTCTGCCCCTTCAGTTAAAGTTGTGACTAATAATTTTTAATTATTTACACGTGTTTTTGCTTTTTAGTAGCATTCCCGGGCAAACTTAGGTTGGGCACAGCAGCTGAGCTAGACTGAGTTCAGTTGGGTTGGGCAGTCTTCACTATATGGAATTCGTCTAGCTCAGTATGTCAGTGTCTGTTTTCACAAAGACTGGAGTCTCTTTACTGTTCCATTCCTGACCTGACATGTTACATATATTCTACCCACTATGCATTGTCCTTCTGTCATACTGTGAAAAGTACATGACCTATAGTAGTATGTGCTGTGCTGCTATTCCCAGTATGCACTCTGTCTTCACATTGGTGTATAAACAGCTATTCTTTTTATCTTGTACTACAATAAACTGTTTTTATTCCCCAAGAGACAAATTGTCACCATTACACATGTGGGTGGGGGGGTGGGGGTTGTTTGTTTAATTGAAAGCTCAGAAATTACCAAATCATGCATAGTTAAATTTCTCTTTTCATCACAAATTCACAAAATAGTCCCATTTAGTCTGCACTTTCATTCAGAAGATTGTAAGAAAAATAGCTGAATTTTTTTAGTAAAAATTGAAAATTGACCCAAATTTTGTCTGCTAGCTCCAAAATCAGGGTTCATTTCCTGAATGAAATGCAAGAAAAAAGTGCTGAAAAATTTGAGTGAGAAAGTCTGGTGTTGAAAAGGTTACAGTATTCTTATACAACCCCGTACATTGTCTCTCATCACATGGTCATACAGATTAGTCAATGCCCCCCCCCCCCCATCATCTGCTGCCAAGTTTATGTCAGTACCATCCACTTCAAACTCAAGTTTCCCCAATCCAGTGTGTTTATGGAATGCTGACATGATGCTTTGTTTACCTCTTAGCTGTCAGTATATTGTGCTTGATAACTCTTGCAATGCCAAAAAATGGCGCCATTATTTGATTTCTAGAACTGATTACTGTAGAATACTTTATTACCGCTTGGAATTAATTTTCACTATTTTCGCTGAAGGCATAGTTCAGTGAAAATAAAATCAAGCGAATATATTTTTTTTCACTTATTTTTGCATTTAACTCTTCAAAAATCGGTGAAAATAAATTTCATATAAATACCCAAAAAACTATTTCAGCGAAAATTAAATTCCAGCTAAAATTTAGTATTTTACAGTATCAGAAACAGTGACTTGTTTTTTCCATTTCATCTAAAAAAAGACTGAGGTAGGGATTTGTTGAATGTAACTCGAAGTTATTCACCAATCGGAAATTTGCACTAAGTTTGAGAAGGTTGCATTCAGTAAATTGGTCTGTCATTATTTTGAAATGTATTGTTTTCTGCACCACCCAATGTAAATACATATTTTGAATATCCTTGTAACAATTAATTTGTTAAAATTATATTTGGTATTTTTAGTTTTCATTCTGAGCCAAATAACATGCCATGTCTGTGAGTGACCATAGAATGAAACCTTTCATGGTTTCTGATGTAGCCTTATCTGTATTATCTGTGCATGATAACCCTGAATTCAAAGGTTAAATGTGGTGAACCATGTGTACCACTATACTATTGATACATGCACTCGTGCATTGGAATATTGAAATCAGTGTCCCCAAATACAGGCCTTGTTGTAGATGTTGTCTGAGCAGAGTATCTTTGGAATGAAGAAGTAACAAACATTTATTGGTGGGTGAGAATGCAGACAATATAATTTAGTAATTTCAGACAGAAAATGTGTAAAAAATGAAAGTCAAAAGTGTATCTATAGCTCATCTTGTAATATGAAACGTCTCAATGGATTGAGAGCATCCAGATTAAATAAAATGTTTTCATAGCTAAAATCAGGTGGTTCAATTTATATGAATATAGTATACTAGTAGCTAATTGTGTTTCAGACATAGCTCAAAACACTGTTTGAAAACAGCTTTTTCTGTGTGGTACTTCTGGACTTTCCTTTACATGTATATTCAGCAATAAGCTACAGATAAATTCTTGTGTTGAGTTGCAGCATGTTTATATAAATTAAAAAGGAAATTAGGAACTTTTATGTATGCACTCTGCAATCATTTATCAAGTATTTATCATTCCAAGTGGTAGAGTACGGAATAAAATGTGATTAACATTTTGTGTAGATTTGTCTTCAAAGAAGTCAACTCAGTAGTACTTGACACAAATGTACTGCACAGATGGCATAGTTTTTGTCCTATCTGTGTTATTAAAAATGAAACTAAATGGAACTGGAATCGAAGCTGTTGGCCATTAACTACATAATGTAATATTTTTGGAAGTTTATGAAATGAGATAAACAAGCTCATATTTGGTTTCTCATTCCTCGTAAATTGCTTCTTTCACTTGACTTGCATATGGTTTGGGAAAAAGCTTCTTTGATAAAATGTTATATTATTGAAACACTTGTAAGATTGTCTGCCCTCTCCAATTACACAGAAATGATGCACTTTGAAACTGGAAACATTCTGAGTGACGTCAGTGGGATATTTTTTATAATCATAGTATCATTAAAATGCATTAACTCTTTACAGTATTTCTCGTATTACGTATTTCTGAATTATGTCAGATTACTGGATAACCTTTTTGTAATGCACCAAATCCGGTTTTCTCCAGCTCGGATTTTCTGGGATTTAAAAATGTTCATGAGGACATTTCGCAAGATCACTGACTTCAATGATGTTAGCGAAATCACTGTGACCCTGACGATGTTAACGAAATCACTGTGACCCTGATGATGTTGACGAAATCACTGTGACCCTGATGATGTTGACGAAATCACTGTGACCCTGATGATGTTGACGAAATCACTGTGACCCTGATGATGTTGACGAAATCACTGACCCTGCCGTTGTTCACGAGATCACTGTGACCCTGACGATGTTCACGAAATCACTGTGACCCTGACGATGTTCACGAAATCACTGTGACCCTGACGATGTTCACGAAATCACTGTGACCCTGATGTTCACGAAATCACTATGACCCTGATGATCACGAAATCACTGTGACCCTGACGATGTTGACGAAATCACTGTGACCCTGACGATGTTGACTAAATCACTGTGACCCTGACGATGTTGACGAAATCACTGTGACCCTGACGATGTTGACGAAATCACTGTGACCCTGATAATGTTCGTGAAATCACTGTGACCCTGATGATGTTCGTGAAATCACTGTGACCCTGATAATGTTCGTGAAATCACTGTGACCCCGACGATGTTCACGAAATCACTGTGACCCTGATAATGTTCGTGAAATCACTGTGACCCTGATGATGTTCGTGAAATCACTGTGACCCTGATAATGTTCGTGAAATCACTGTGACCCCGACGATGTTAACGAAATCACTGTGATGTTCATAAATTCACATAAATCCGTCCCACATAAATAAAATGGTTCATGTTGCTTCCCTATTGTTAGGAGTGTATTTACTTTTTTTAAGTTCGTCAAGATAATGGGATACATAGAAATAATGTGAACAGCAACATGGCAGTATTGTAATTCCATAACACATTTGCTTTCTAGATTGATTACAAAAAAAAAGACAGATTTAAAGAATCACCTCACATGTTTCCCCGGTCAGTTTTCTTGCAATAGATGACACAAAACTAAACTATTTATTAATCATAATAATCTGCAGTGTTTACATAAATTATAGTTTCTTAGCTAATGTCATAGTGTCTGACACAAGTTGTTCCTAATCCCTTGTATCTTTCCATGGCTTCTCTAAATAAGAACCTACTACTTTAGTAATGTCATACTAGCTGTAGCACCCATGCAACTAGACACAAATTAATATTTAAATTGTTACAAATTTGTGTTAGTATCTTCTGTTTCCATGTACTAGGAAAGTACACTATTTCCAACTGGTGAAAAAAAATGTGCTGCACAATCTTTGTATATACAAGGTATATCAGTCATAACACCAATTTATTATGCTCGTGTAGCCTTAACACTGACTTCCAGTGTCGCTGTTAAATACCTGACATTTAAAATAGTTGGATGGCAATTATTTTTCATTTATTGAATATTAACAAACTCCATCGAATGTGTGTTGCCATGGTAATCTGTTATTTGGCTATTGCAAGTGTTGTCATGGTAATCTTTCAGTCCTCTATTATTGCTTGAGGGTGTTTATTTAATTGTCCGTCTGCTGGTAATTTATAGAGAATGTGTTGCTCTTCTGTGTGTTTGATGGTACCTGCTATATCTTGTTACTGTTAATTCAAGCACACATACATTGTATCTAAAAATATCAGAATAATTAATCAAGGCTGAAAAGTAATGTAGTGAGTGTAATTAATGTATATGGCATGTTGCCAACTTACCAGATAATTTAGTTACAATCTATTAAGGCCGGTTAGACCAAATTGAAGATCATATCCCATCTTGTTCGTGTTTTTCATTATCGCAGCTTATGCATGAAGACAGTATGGTGACTATATTGATGGACTGATAGCATATGTCATCCCAAACTGCCCTTGTTGTACTAGTATTTTGCGGTATTCTTTTGATAACCTTGTTACGCATCTTCCCTCCGCTCGTAGTAATTTTTAATTAATAAGCCGGGAGGCTGATTGGCATTCTGCTGGGGGTCACAAAGAACAATATTGCTAACCATTTTACTTCATGGCACGAGATGAAAAAATCATTCATTTATACGAGTTTTTCAATGTGAAGTTCTTTCCCATAATGCATTGCACATGCCAAATGATGTACACGATGAATTTTGACACAAATTTTCTTTGCATAAATCTGGCTCATTATAGTCTCTAGCCAAAATCTAATTGGGGGAAAAAAAGGTGTTGATTAATTAATATTAATATGATTATTGTTGCTGCACTGAACATGAGCTGGCCTCGAATTATTTGAAATGGTTGTTGAGGGTTGCTTATGTGAATTTGAGTGTAAGTAATGAATGAATTGAGGGGTCAATTAGACATGTTTCAACCTACATCAAAACTGTTTAAGCCTCCAATTTCAGTGACTGTAAAAATATTTGTTGTGCAGCCGAGAAAGCATTGCTGAAAAGCAGACAATTCATGGACAAGTTTATATTCTTTACATAAACCACTTGGTCAGCAAATTTTCTGTTTCAGAAAGAACCTAAAAACAAAACATGCTTTGAAATGGTTTTGCCTGTTCATTGCTGTCATACTTTGTATTGGACTATTTTCTAGGTGTAGACATTCGGACATTTTTTACCACCTGGCAACCATCACAGTGAAAACAAAGGTTGAAAACTGTACTTTGGGATAGTTGAGACTTCCCTGAACAGGGTAACAAGATTACCCCTACATGTACAAGATATATTGATTTGGTTGCTCAGGATTACTTCAAAATTGAGTTTGTGCTTTTTTTCTTGACTTTAGCTTTCATCGGCTCTTCAAGCGAGCGAGCAGGTCGCACAGAGCTCATTGAGATACATGGTACAGTGGTGTGCATCTTAGCAACGTAGAACAATTTGTGATGTAGCTCCGCTCACGAGAATAGTTAATCACCTTAATATAACAATAAATGCTATGCATGTCAGTTCTATTCGATTAGTTCAACATCGTGGCAAATATGGATGAAAATACATCCATTTTATCCCATCACTCATATCATTTTAATGTCACTTCATTTACCATTTCATACCTACCTAGTTTTAATAATGTTACTATTTTTAGACCATGTATTAGTTTCATATTGACTGTTATCAACAAGGCATGATGGCTCAAGGTGCTTTACAGACATTTGTCTGCAAGTATTAATCAGTTGAAGTCAGGAAATTGACATTTCTGTTATAATTGGCTGTTTTATGATGCATTTAGGCAGGGAAATTACATGGGTGGGATATTAGTGTAAAAGTTCCAGCGTACATGTACATGTAAACAAAATTTGTAAGGGCATATCATACAACTAGTTGCTGTGTAAGGTACATTCTGAATTGAGCCTTTCTCATTTGGAAGCTATAACCATCTAATCAAGGCCCTTTATGCCACAAGCTATAATTGTCTAATCAAGGCCCCTTATCTTACAAGCTATAGCGATCTAATATAATCAAGACTATGATGCTGCAAGCTATAACCATCTAATCAAGACCCCTTATGCTAAAAGTTATAACCATCTAATCAAGACCCCTTATGTTAAAAGTTAAAACCATCTAGTCAAGACCCCTTATGCTAAAAGTTAAAACCATCTAATCAAGACCCCTTATGCTACTTGCTACAACCATCCAATCAAGACCCCTTGTGCTAAAAGTTGTAACCATCTTATTAAGACCCCTTGTGCTAAAAGTTGTAACCATCTTATTAAGACCCCTTATGCGAAAAGCTGTAACCATCTAATCAAGGCCCCTTATCCTACAAGCTGTAACCATCTAAACAAGGCCCTTTATGCTACAAGCTATAACCATCTTATCAAGGCCCCTTATCTTACAAGCTATAACCATCTAATCAAGGCCCTTTATGCTACAAGCTATAACCATCTTATCAAGGCCCCTTATCCTACAATCTATAACCATTTAATCAAGGCCCTTTATTCTGCATACTATGATGATCTTAAGGTCCCATATGCTATAAACAAAGATAATATTATGTGAAAAATGGTGACATGTACCTGATTCAAGACCATGTAAGCTGTAAGCCTTTCACCATCTTGAGTCCTTATCATACTACATACTATGGCAAAATATGGAAATTAATAAAGAACCCACTCCCAACCAAGGACGCTTATGCTGCATGTTTCTCTATTTTCATGATTAATGTCTTACTCTAGGTTGTCTCTCAATGATATAAAATAAATTGATATTTTAATAATTAATTTTCAACTCAAAAATTTTTTCAGCTATAAATTAGATAATGCGTATGTCAGAAATTGTATGGGCATGGTCTGATAGCAGTCAAATTTTTGATTTTTATGTGTTTGTATGTTAGATTATAAAAATTGTTTTTTTTTACATCAAAAATGGCCAAATTACTTTAACAAGTGATTGTAGTGCTTTGATGTATTTAGGTCAACTGTAGTAGATTTACCTGACTGTGTTAACAATAATGACACTGCATATTCTGAAATACTCTGCCAATTATCAATGGTAATGATGTGAGATTAAAAAGAGTTGTGTCTCTAATTCAAAGGAGGCAGCAAATAGGACCATTATTGTAACTATTGGTAGTAAGTGTTGAAATAATGGGGTGAAATGAGAATTTACAGGTAAAAAAAACAACAATGCACATTGAATAGAAATACAGCTCAGACATTTCATAGTTAAGAAAAAAACAAAACTTTTCTAATTTCCCACTCCAGAACTTCTTCTAATGGTCGACCCATATTGATTGCTTGCATGGACTTCCTAGGCTGTAATTTGTGTATTCTATACTCTATGGTTCAATGCTCATAAGATCCACTTTAAACAGAAAATAGTACCATATTTAGTGTCATTACTCACAACTTAACCACTTAAGGCAGTACCCATTCAACAATGAACCTGCATTCCGATGTAAATAACGCTTTTGCCAAAGAATAAATTGTTTACTGTATTGTATGGGTATTTTGTGTAGCTACCTGAGGTACAACTCATTTGATGATAGGATTGGTTGATTTATCAGTATCTGAACTTCCCATGGATGGCCTTATTACTTGGCAACTCAGCATGAGGAATTGAATGTTTTAATGGTCACCCAGGGGTTCTTCCAGACAGGGGAACTGGGTGCAGCGCCCTCATACCCCCCGGCCTTGCGCCCTCTTACAGAACCTGGAACAGTCAGTAGATTATGATCAGTTATAATGGATAAAATGTTACTAATGTAACAAATGTTGTGCTGCCTCTCAAATTTATTTTTCTAGAAAAATTCCTGGTCACCTAATAATAAAATAACATATCATTTTAGGAACTTGGAGAGATTTGAAAAATTGAAAGAATAAAAATTATTGAAAATGTATCCAATATTATTCACAAATTTTATTCCAAACATTATCGCCATGCATTGTGTTGAAAGAACAGTCTGTCATTGCCATGCATTCATCACTTCCAGTTACAGGAAAAGATTGTAAAGATATTAAATCAAACAGTAATTCATCAAATGGTGAAATAACAGCTGTGTGTATGTATTGGTGGTGTTGATAACATATTTACTTTTAAAAGTCAATACAAATTTCTATAGCAAAAATACAGATAACGAGTTTCCTCTGGATGGCAGGTGGTACTTCTATTTAAGTGTTGTACTTTCACATTATATGGCTAATATTACAATAGGCCATATGAATGTCCTCCAAAAGGTCATACATCCTGGTATTTTTGGGGGTAAAAAAACACTACCAATAAGAATTTATCAAATTTTTTGTCTTCAAAAATGTGAACATTTGTCACTGAAGATAAAAATCAGTTAGACATGACGAAAATGTAATCTCGTTACCTCAATGCTCAAATTAAGACAAGACATTGTGTTCATTGTTCTAATTACACAAGTGATTCATCTTTAGATTTTCGACTGTAATTCATAGTTGCATCTTCACCTGCAATTTGTCCTTTTCAAGGTGCTGTGTAAAGAAAACTGCCCTCATCCATACTTCTGGATTCATTAATATGGCTCATCACCAAAATCAATAACTTGTCAGACTTGCCACAAACATTAATACAATGTAATTGTTTTATTAAGATTATTAAGTTAATAATTCATTGATATTTATAGGTCATTGACAAAAATAATTCCCTTGTGTTAGATAATAAAATGTGCAGATGGTAATTGTGATAAATTATATATTATTCTGCAAGACAAACAGGAAGTAAGCATAAAGGACGTCAGTTGCACCTTAGCCCAGCCGTAAAAGAATATGTTAATATCCGAAAATACATTCTCTTTGTAATCTTTGGTCGATTATGTCGGTCTGTGAATTGTACCAGTTAGAAAAACGTATTTCGACAATGTATTAATAAAGTTTTCTTTTACTTTGCAGACTAAGAGAAGATGACGACGGAGGAAGGTCAGGCGGAGACTGCAGCAGTTGAGGAGAATCGTCCGCCTCCACCTCAACAGCGATCACCAGTTAAAAAGTCACCGGAGCCGAAAAGGGCTCCTTCTAGACATCCAAAGATGCAGTCTGCTAAAATCCTCTTGATGGATTCGACAGAAGTCATGTGTGAAGTTGAGGTGAGTGAAAAATGAAATTTGTATGCTTGTTAGTTTTGATTAAAGTGCCACAGTTGTTGTGTCGCATTATGTTTGATATGGGACCTTATCATACACCTTGTATTGCCCTGCCTCATAACGGTATGGCCCCTCACATCAGAGCAATAATTTCCTGTATCACGCCTGGCTCAGCGTGCCAAGCTTTCATTATTTAAAACAAAGTGTGCCATTCTAAATTAGCTTGTGTGTTTGAGGTCATGCCGTGGTAAAATTGTAATTACACCTACAAGGTGTATGATAAAACTGTTATCCAGTCCATAAAGTATAATACTGTAGAATACTTTATTTTCGCTGAAGGAATGATTCCGTGAAAATAAAATCCAGCGAATATACTTTTTTTCCTATATTTCACATTAAATTCATCAAAAATCAGTGAAAATAAGTTCCATACAAAAACGCCCAAAAAGTCTTTTCAGCGAAAATTAATTCCAGCGAAAATAAAGTATTTCACAGTAGTGAAGTAAACAACATGTGTTAAATAAATTGTTTGTTTACATGGAATTGACAACTGTAGCGCTTAAACAATTGAGGGGGGACTTATCCTTATATTTTCACTAAACTTGAATTGACATTTAAGTAACCTCGTTTCCACGTAGTTGCACTTCCTTATGTTTATTTTTCCATCATTTCGTGGGGGTGAAATTTCATACAAACTTTGAAGAGTATAAGATATTTATTTTTACAAGTTCCTCGTTACTAACAGTTGTTTTAAAATGTTACTGTGCAGAATTGCTGAATATGCCCCAATATTATATTTACTATATTTTAAATGCATCTCCCACTGCATGCATTATAGGTCATTAATGACATATTTACAATACACATAGCTATTTACATAAGTGCAAATGCTACTAATAGAGCAAATACTGATTTATACAGTGTTTATTTATTAAATTGCCAACATCTCTCCTTTGAGTCAAAGCATATATACAAGGCAGAATTTGATACATCAAAAAAAAAAATGTCAACAAATAAGCTTTCTGATTGGTCTTAAATCGTACGAATCTGCAGTTGAGTCAAAGCATATATGCAAGGCAGAATTGATACGTCAAAAAAAAAAAAAACCTGTCAAAAAACAGCTGCTCTCTGATATATGTCTGACTGCCCTGCAAAATAATCTGATATTTTCAGCAGTTTTGGCCTTGAAATTGTATGCCTTTAGAAACTCCGCTAAGCTGTACATGTCGCTGACAATGCCAGTTGGTAGTCAATTGTGAAAGACATCAATGCACAAGATGTCTCCTTTGTGTATATTGCCTTGGTAAAAATTTATAACTTGAAAAATTACACTCCATAATGAATGGAATGAATAATATTTGCTCTATTTGTATTAGGTTGTACTAAATAGTAGCTCATTTGCTTCCTTAACTTTTTCACCACCGACTGTTTTTGTCCTAATTTTTCTGTACTTTTTTCTTCAATATTTTTGGAAATGAATCCTAATTTTGGAGCCAACAGACAAAACTTGAATAAATTTTTAGTTTTTACTCACAAATTTTTGCTATTTTTGTCCCAATCTTCTGAAGGAAAGTGCAGACTATAAATGGAACTGTTTTGTGAATTTATGTTGAAAAGAGAGAACTGGTGATGAAAAGGTTAAATAAGATATGTATTTTTGGTCAAATATGGTGATATTTTAATGACCCAATGAATGCAATTTTTGATTTACGTGTGCTTCTTGTGTAGCTACTTTATGTGCCTGTCATTTATGGTGTCATTTTTCTTTAGGAATTTGTAATATCCATTGTTTAAAGCATTTTTTTCTTCAAATTTTTGCACTTGCATTTAACAATCAGTAGATGTGAATGTCAACAACAAATTTTACAATGTTTTCAAACTGTTGAAGTGGGACATTTATGCTCAGCAATGTTGGGAATTCCCGCTATTTGCAAATATGAGATTGCACTTTGCATGGATTCTTTTGACTTTCTGACCTCTTGGGTCATGTTGCCAGGGGTAACTGCTTCTCTGCTGTGACTGTTGTTTAGATGAATTTAATGCAACTTTGATTAGATGACGAATAAATGAACCGAGACCTCGGTGGATAGTTGTGGTCAGGCTGTGTTCTAATACACACTAATCTTAAAGTTCATCCTGTTAGTGTTTTTTTTTTCTCTCCAATATTTGTGCTTTGCATTGACCAATTTCTTTCAAACTTGGAATATATACTCAGTATTATAAGACACAGCTTCAAGGACGAAGTTTTGTCCTTTAACCACATTTGAGGGGTATTGTTCAGCCCCAATTGGTAACTCACTTGTTCCAGTTGATTCACAGACAACTTTGTCTTGAAACGGGGGCTATGACATTATGTCTTGTTTTTCTCGAGGATAAAGTCTCTGGATGCTTTCGTATTGCGAGTCATGTCAGAAATGCCAAAATGAATAATTGTATATATAATACTAAATTTTTCAAATATAAAATATTTTGTGGCGTGTTTTCACACTCGTTAGTCCGCAATACATTTTGGATAGAGTCTTGAAAAATGATCAGTTTAGCTCAGTCTAGCCATTTCTTAGTCTTTAAGTGTTCATGCATGTTTACTTTGCGAAGAAACTGCTCAAACTCAATAATGTCAGATGTCAGCAGGAATCATTTTCTGCTGTTTGAGAGTAGTAATGTTTTTATTATAATTGGGTCGCATACATTATCAACGCCCTTGGATGACATACTTTTTGCTTGGGGCTGATGTCTTTGCGATAGAAGAATGTTGTTAACATAATTGAATTCGATTAAATTGGAAGTTTCATGTCCCGGTTTGGTTCAAACCTTCATTCGCTTTATTGGCCTACGCACATCCCAAAAATGAAATGAATTTCAGGAAAAATCTAGCATATTATTTTGTGGATAGTAACAACTCGGAGTAAACTGAGAGTGAATCTCTGCAGTGTGATTATGATGATAATGAATCCATATCTAGTAAACCTTTATTCTGGTAGATACAGGACTATTTTTGCAAGTACCCACCAAGAAAGTCCAACTACAGTGACCCCTCTCTAAATCGCGCCTCGGTAAGTCGCGCGTATTTGGATGCCTCCCAAAATTTCTATTGTGTTTTGACAGCAGTTCTGAAGTACAAAGACTAATGTTTCGTGGCATACTAGTAGTGCTTTTAACTAACCGTTAAAGAGACAACTTAACACCAACTGTCCATCAATTGCTGCGATGCAATGGTCGACAGCGGCCTTACTCAAGGTGTCGACAGGGGTGTCGAGTACGGGGTCGGGTAGTGACCATACGTGCTTCTCGGCCGGTCCCATTTTGGTATACCTCCATAAAACTCGCTACAATGAGTTGAATTCATTATCTGATCTCTATTTCTCAACTGAGCAGCATGTCTAAGCGAAATCTATCCAGCCTGTTCGTACGCCATAAACTCGCAGCAATCAACAGTGTCAAGAAGAGGTGAAACCAAGTTAAGGGTTGCATGTGATCTAGCAGTGGGTGAGCCCACTATTCGTGGGTGGGTAAAAAATGAAGAGGGAATTTGTTTTCAAAGTTGACCAAGAGGCGGGACTGAACAGAAAAACGTGCGAAATTGTCAGACATTGATGACATCGATAAAGCTGTTTACGTTTATGGACGCTGTCAGAACCTTTTCCGAAAAACTGAGAGAAATTATCTAAGAAGGTGGTTATTCCGACGAACAAGTTTATAATTGCGATGGCTGGTTTATTTTGGAAGCTGTTACCATAGAAGTCGCAAGCAACAGCAAACGACCCACATGATATCGGACACAAAGTAAACAACGCATCACTGCAATGTTTACAGCAAACATAATCATGATCTTATTCGAATACTGCCTGACACATATGATGATACATCATACAATTTGTAAATATGTTTCTAATCTTTCAATTAACTAAACCAAGGGTTTATATGAGCTTTTTATGTGTTTTCAATCCATGACCCCCCTCTTTCACGAGGTCCCTCGGTAAGTCGTGGTCCTCGATAAGTCACGGTTTTTGCTTGGATCCCGACACCCACGACTTAGCGAGTCCAGTTCTTGGCTTAATGCACCAATCACATGCCATTACTTTCACTGTGTAGCTAGTGCCTTCATGTGTGCAATATTGTGTAAGCACAACAACCTTATCTGCCAAATATTCTCCACAAACATGAAATAATTATGTACACAAAATTTTTACTAAGACGGCTCTTTTCATTAACTTAATTTTTTCAGAAAAAATCCAAAGGACAAGCTCTATTAGATAAAGTCTGTGATAACATGAACCTTATGGAAAAAGATTATTTTGGATTAACTTACCGTGATGCTGCTGATCAGAAGGTGAGGAGTCTGAGGGGGAGGGCAAGGGGGAGGGAGTTGCGGTTTAGATGGTAGGTAGAGTGATGCTGATAAAAAGAGGGGAGAAGGTGCTGAGGGATAGGCAGACTTGGAGGGGATGGTTTTCAAAATCAAAGTGGTATTCAAAATTTCCAGATTGATATAGTTGGGGTGAGAGGCAACCAAACACTTGTGATCTTGTGACCATACTGACGAACATTCAGACAGGAAACACTGTACTCAAACTCGCAACTATGGCAAATGCTCCCCTCAACTGTAAACAAACAACTCCCTGTTACTCCATGTTTTCTTAATACCTTCAGAGCATAGGCAGTTTCACCCCATTAGAGTATTTTAGGGCACCTGGGGTTTTTTAATCAAAAAATGACAAATCTTGTTCGAGAGTATTACTTTCTTCTTTATCCTGAATTTATGAGATACTGTGGAATACTTTATTTTCACTGGAATTAATTTTCGCTGAAAAGGCTTTTCGGGCGTTTTGCTTGGAATTTATTTTCACTGATTTTTGATGAGGTTAATGTGAAATATAGAAAAAAAGTATATTCGCTGAATTTTATTTTCACGGAATCATCCTTTCAGCGAAAATAGCGAAAATAAATTCCAAGCGAAAATAAAGTATTCTACAGTATACTGAAAGCTGTACAAATTGAGAATGTAGAAAATGACTTGTGGATAATTATAATTGAACAGTGGAATTTAAATGAAACTACCGTATTTCAAAGCACTTAAAGAGTACATAAACCAAGAGTCCAGATGTTGATTTATGCATGTAGTGTTAAAAGGAGTCTAGTGGTGAATTTATCCTAATACGAGTAGTTTTGTAATTTGAATAATTTATTGTGCTTTGCAGTACTGGTTGGACCCTGTTAAAGATATCAAGAAGCAAATCAGAAGTGAGTAGATATATTGTACATACACTACGTGATGCTTTTAGTAGTGATTTATGAGTGAACACTGGTTCAAAGTGTTAGACTGTGTGGGTGTTGCTTCTTCAGTGTACTTCCCAGAGCATTTCAAGCTTAGTCGGTACTTAGGAAATAAAAGAATGCATTAACAAGACAAAGGCATCAATATGCAAATTAGGTGCGAGCTTTTTCCTGTGGAGTGTATGCTGCTGCTTTGACATCAAGTCCTGTATGGACAGTTTGTGTAGTGTGGATATTATTCTTATAGTGTGTGTACAGACAGACAGATGTATGACTGTTCCTCCGTCACTCTGTCTGGTTGGTATTGTCTCACTTTGTTTAGTGTATCTAGGGTTAGATACATCACTGATATAGTGTCTGTGCGAAATGTATTGCATCTACCTACCTTGGATACAGCACCGCTACACATCGACGTTGTGGATGTTCCCTAATCAGTCATTCCTCATTGACTAGGAGTTGGATATAGCACATTCTGACACAGTCCTAAAACTGTATGTTTTGACCTCCATGCTTGTGTGCGCGTTCCCACCTGTATCTTGGACATGCCTAGTCTGATCACATTCAAACTTCACACATACATCATATATGTTGCGCAACGTACACATGACCATTTGTTTCCTGTTCTGTTTCAAGATGACTGAATGGTGGCTATTTTATTATCAAAATCATTGCCATTCCAGAACCAAATTTTGATATGTGTGGATGTTTCATTCAAACTTGGCACAAACATTGGTCAATATGGGAGCGCATTGCCAGTCTGTTGTTTTTCAGATTGGATTAAAAACATGTGGCCATTTTGTTTTAACGAATACTGTTTCGGAGCTATATTCTGGACTTTACGTTGCATCATACATCATGCAGCTCATGGGCATATTCATTCATTTAGTTCTTAGATTCAAGATGGCCGAATTGTGATTGTTTTATTGTTAAATTTCATTTGCAATTCCGGATCTGGGTCTCGGTCATGCATAGAATGCATTTAACTTTATGAGGCCTTAAAGTTGTCACTTGTTTCTCAGGTCAAATTCAAAATGGCTGACTGGTGGCCATTTTATTTTAGTGAATGCTGTTTTGGAGCCATATCTTCAACATTTTGACTGTTCATGTTTAAAAACTCTATATATTTCTTAAACTTCAGAACTCTCAGGGACTACAATAACTTGTATAAAAATTGATTGGGCATTGATACAGTGTCAGTGCCCTATGATTGTTTCATACTGATCGACATGCATGTGCAATATGATGCCTGTCATGCAATTAGTCTGGCGTGTCTGGGTGAAGATAGATATTGGATAATATGCAGTGGTCATCAGGGATTCCTAAATTCACTAGTATGCATGAGAAACATGTATGCATTTTATGGACAATGTTATTTATATAAATCTGCTGTTCCTCCCAAGAGACTTAAAACTGCAACATTGTTCTTCCAACAGTCCCTTGTCTCTAAGTCATCCCTCATCATTGTTTTATTCTAACTCTTTCATCATTGGTCCCCGTTCGGACATAGTTCGAAAACGGGGTCTTATGTTTTGCCCTGTGTGCGTCTGTGCGTCCGTGATCACCTGTATCTCGAACATGCATGGACCGATTGAGTTCAAACTTCACTCATACATCACACATTATATGGGACATATGCACATGCATTTTTTTCATGATCCGATTAACGATAGCCGAATAGCGGCCATTTTAAGGCCGAAAATGCATCAAAATCGCACATTTTCACCATTCCGGATCTCAGTTATGCATGGACGGATTTTGTTCAAATTTGGTACATACATTAAACATAATAGAACCTTGATGCACGTCATTTTTTTCTTGGATCGGGCTTGAAATGGCAGACTGGCGGCCATTTTGTTTTAAAGAATTCAGTTCTGGATCCGTATCTGAGACATGTCTGGATTGATCAAGTTCAAACTTCACACACACAAGGTACATAATGTCACAAATATGTATGTGCATTTGTTTCATGATCTCATTAACGATAGCCAAATGGCGGCCGCTTTAAGGCTGAAAATGCATCAAAATCGCACATTTTCACCATTCCGGACCCGGATCTCAGTTATGCATGGACGGATTTTGTTCAAATTTGGTACATACATTAAACATAATGGGACCTTGATGCACGTCATTTTTTTTTGGATCAAGTTCAAAATGGCCGACTGGCGGCCATTTTGTTTTAAAGAATTCAGTTCTGGATCCGTATCTGAGACATGCCTGCATTGATCGAGTTCAAACTTCACACACACAAGGTACATAATGTCACAAATATGTATGTGCATTTGTTTCTTGATCCGCTTAACAATAGCTGAATGATGGCCATTTTAAGATCGAAAATGCATCAAAATCACGCATTTTCACAATTCCGGAACTGGATCTCAGTCAGATTTAGTGCATATATTAAACGTAATATAAGCTTGATGCATTCCAATTTTTTTTCAGATCAAGTTCAAAATGGCCAACTGGCGGCCATTTTGTTTTAAAGAATTGAGTTTTCGATCCATATCTCGGACATGCCTGGACAGATCAAGTTCAAACTTCACATACACATCATACATTATATCATACATATGCCTGTGCATTTGGGCCAGTCCTTTTAAGGTCAAAAATTCACAAAAATTGCACATTTTCACCATATCACCATGAATCTTAGTCATGCGTGGGCAAATTTAGTTTAAATTTGTGTTGAAAAGGGCTGACTGGTGGCTATTTTGTTTTACTGAATGCAGTTCAACATCCATATTGTTGCTGCTTTGAATGTATATGTCACTCAAATATGAACGGAACGGGGACGTGTCATTGACAATGACTTGTTTTTTTTTATACCCACACATGCTATCTATGAATTGTCAGTTGTTGATATTGCAAACCATGGTCCATCTGAGGCAGTCTCTGTCCTTTCGTGATTTGCTATATAGCACTATTTATTGTGTGATGAAGCATAATTGTTTAGGGCCACCAATCATTACCACTGATGCAAAGAATTCAATTTGAGGAGGTGGTAATAGTTCATGCTGGTATCATAGGTGCTAAAATTACTATTAGAAACTAGACCAATTATGGAGTAGAGACGGACATGAAAGAACATAAAACATTGTATACATAAAAAAACAGGCAACAAATATACACGAAAATTTGTAAAAATGAACTGAACTAGTAGTTTGTACTTGTAACAATTTGGCATGACGAAATTGGGGGGGGGGGGGGTGTGAGTCAGTACCAGTTACGAAGACTTGCATCTCCCATTTGTCAATTTTAATGGTCAGTGGTCCCTTAGGCATGTGTCAAGAAAACATTTCAAAGTGTCACAGTTATCAGGCAGCACATATTCACAAAATAGTCCTGTAGTCTGCACTTTGCTTAAAAAAAAAAACTGAAAATTGACTCAATTTTCATCTGTTGGCTCCGAAATGAGGGTTTATTGCCAGATATATTGAAGAATATAAGAAAAATTTGGACGAGAAAGTCTGGTGGTGAAGAGGTTTTCTAGATCAAATGAGATGTTATTACTTGTTGCCCTGACAATGCTGATATCTCATTGATAGAAGCTTACATGTATAAGCCCAGAACAGTGTACTTGGTTCTCACATCATATAAATTGTATGAACAAAATTAACTACTTGCCTAATACGATTTTATTTCGCAATCTCGGCCCTGTAGATAATGTTGCTAAGCGAATACTAAAGAATGCATTTAAATTGGTTTTCTGATGCCTAATTATAATTATGATATTAGTGTATCTCTCCCCCCCCCCCACTTTTTTTTTAGTAATTGTTTTTTTAATTTTGATGCACCGAGACATAATTTCTCACTGGTTCCTAAGGTCTTCATCAACATTTTGTTTGCAAAAAGGTGATAAGTTTACTTTGGTATATCCAAAACTACTGCTGAAAGCCTCCATGCAATTGTCGATATCTATTGTTTGAAAGAAACTTCCAGCAGGCATTATGTTGAAAAGGCTAAATATTGATTGAGGATTGTGTTCAACTCAATCATTTAACTACATTTCTTATATGGTAATTAAATTTATAGTTATTATCTCAAATAATTAACATGTTAATATTGACATCCTAATAATAAAATTATATTCCATAGATGTTATAGCCGACTGAATACAAAGAAAATATGCCTTCAAGACATTGAAATACTGGCTGAAACAGAGTTGTTAAATAATATATATTGATGAACTGAACGAATTGTGCCTTGGGCTGTTAGATCATTGTGTAGCTAGTGCTAAGTTATTGCTGGAATATTCAATGTCACCTTTAACCTTTTGCTCACGTTGATACATGCGTTTTCTTGAAACGCGATAAGCATTTTACTTAAAATAGATAACATCTATATTCTGACTGGGGACTGCTAATTGACAGCCTCACCAAGTTTAATTAATTTGCTATTGGTTCCATTACGTAAATAGGATAATGTTCGGTAACTGCGAATGGATTACTTTTTTTATGACACAACATTGACATTAAAGGTCTCTTCTAAGATACAAATTCAGTTTTATTTTGGCATCTTGGTATTGACTACAGGTGGTGGTTTTGAAACATTTTTGCTTTGGATTGAAAGGCCTCGATATAGTTGCAATTGCTCGCCATCTTCATTTTCTGAGAAAATTGCAACAAATTGGGTAATTTGTATATCATGAATGTTTTAAGCTTATCAACTTGCTACTTAGCATGTTTCATGTAAGACCAAAGCATAATAACATGTATCGGTATGTATATATGTATGCATAATTGTGCATATTCACCCTTTTAAACTTGGACCTACCAAGCTTTAATTGTAATTGTTTCAGTTGTATTTGTCTGAAGATTGGAGCAGAATCCACTGTACTAATTTCCTTTGAAAGTTCCACAGTGGGGTCACCTCAATTATGACAAAAGAAAGCCACCTATTCAAGTAAGGAATGCTGGTTAACCAAACATAAGTTAGAAAGTTTTTTCTTTCTTTTCACTCTTGGTAGAAAGCTACTTGGAATGAAAGGATATTGTTGAATTGATGAACAGTTTCATAAATGATACATAAAGTAGTGTGACCTAACTCCAGGGCCACCATTTTTGTGTCTGGAAAGTTTATTGCACTCTTCACCTACATTTTCTCATCAAGAGTGGACATACATGTACTTAATTCTTGGTTTTTAGTTGTTTTTTTGTTATAAAGAAGCATGCCACTGTTAGTTGTAACTAATTTGAAATTTGGGAAAATAGAATTGTTGTTGTTGGTCTTGAACATGCTACATGAATAGTGAACAAGTGTTAATTTACTGATTGGCTGTAAGTTGCTGATAAATCAGAATTAAATGATATTGGTTGTCCCAAAGAACACCAGGTTTATGCAGTGATAAACATGGTGCCCTAGCTTCAATAAATTTTGCTTTTATCACACACGGATACTGACTGTTTTCTGTATTTTGCTTGTACCACACATAGATACTGACTGTTTTCTGTATTTTGCTTGTACCACACATGGATACTGACTGTTTTCTGTATTGGCAAATTCTAAAAGTCTACTAATGCAATATGTTGAGAGGCCTTCAGGTTCTATAAGATTCATTCCAATAAATTAGCTGTCCTAGATATGTTGATTAATAGCATCTTAAATGTGGCTTACCTTTACTTGATTTCCCCAGTGACTTGGTACATGTGTGAATAGTCTGTAATTTTATGTGCATATAATTAGTCAACTGGTGGCATAATTTATCATGCGTTTCTGCCTTGTATCTGTATTGTTGGTCGTATTTTAGTAGCTGAGAATCGTGTGAAATAATGTACCTAGCCAGTCGCAGATCCTGCCCCTTTTAGACGGTAAAATGTGTTGAATTTCAACAGGTGTTCTGGTGGCTGGAAGAAACTCAAGGTTATTTTCATCAAAATGAAATAACTGCAAGCAAGCAATTTATTTTAAGACTAGTATTCTGGTGTTAATTTGGGGGATTAGGGTAGGGAGTGATTAGGTAAATCTGGGTTTGCGCTAGTGTCTTGGCAAGACTAGTCCCACTTACAAAATTTTGAGAAATTGAAATTTAACCCTGGATAGCTTTATTAGCTCCGCTGTCGACAAAGTCGACACAGCGGAGATGTTCATATTACTGATTGTCCGTCGTCTGTCATCGTCAACTTTACAATTTCAACTTCTTCGAAACTGCAAGTCAGAATTTTTTCAAATTTGATATGCAAGTACCTTGGATGGTTCTTTCTCAGATTTGTTCATTTCATGTCAAAATCTCAAATTCTCTAATTTTGGTGAATATTTTTGTTATTTTTGGTAAAAAGTGGTATTTTCAACTGATTGTTAAAAACGGCAAGGCCGATTGCTTTGATATTACATATATAGGTACTAAATGTGGACTTCTCTCAGATTTGTTTATTTCGTGATGATATCTTTTAATTCTTTAATTTTGATAAATATTTTTGTCATTTTTGGTAAAAAGTGATATTTTCGACTTCTTGTTAAAAACAGCAAGTCCCATTGCTTTGATACTATACATATTGCTCATTTTCTAATGATATCTTCTGTTCTTTAATTGAAATGTGCATTACTAACAGCGGAGCTATCTCACCCGACTGGCTGCTTGTTAGAGATTGGACCCCAGCTTGCCTGAAAAACTGGGTCCCTCTTCAACAATTGAAGTCCGGGAAGCAAAATATGGGCAATCCCAGAGTAATACTTGTGACCTTTTCTTTTGATCTCTCTATAAAGTTTAAGACTCGTCAGTGCTTTCATCGTCAAACCTGTGTGCATGTATTATGCACAATGTGAGGATATGATTACTGTAGAATACTTTATTTGCACTTGGAATTTATTTTCGCTGGAGGGATGATTCCGTGAAAATAAAATCCAGCAAATATACTTTTTTTCCTATATTTCACATTAAACTCATCAAAAATCAGTGAAAATAAATTCCATACAAAACTCCCAAAAAGCCTTTTCAGTGAAAATTAATTCCAGCGAAAATAAAGTATTCCACAGTATATAATAGTCTGTGTTGTCTATTAATAGTAACCCCTGACCAATTTTGTTGATGGCTTTCTATATCATACATTGCATATTGTGAGATACTGATGACTACATACATTATAATACACCTTAGTCAGTTATTCTCCCTTAATTGATATTATCTGGCATATCCCAAAGCTATATATGAATATTACTAGATTTCCATCTTTATTCAGGGGGTATAATATGCAAACGATAAATTACAAAAAATAGTAGTATACATGTACGTGATTCAAAAGTCAATATTTGGTATCCCTGTCGGGGTTCGAAATACTCTGGTGCACATTGCATTATGTACATAGATTATTAGCTAGTGCAAGTAAACTCAAAATATAATGTGCACGTTGTGCATGTAGAAATTAACACTACATTTTCTCATTATATTCACTAAGCCTCAATAGACAATTTTCCGTTCACTGCGAGAATCACGAATTATGCGTGAAATCGAACGTAAAAACAGGACAAACAAAGGTCATAGCGTCGTAGTGGCGTCAAACATCGCGTGGGATTCGACAAACGCGAAGGTACTTTGGGGAACATTTTCATGCTTAATAATGTGTCCACATTTGATGATAGGCAATTTCGATTAAATAAGGGTATTCGGAAGCATTATTTCTTTGTCGAAGATCGGCCGGTCAATGTGAGCTACGAAATAAAGAAATTCGAGTTCAAAATCAAATCGTTCGATTTTTGCGGCAGACGTTTGACGCGCGTCTTTCATGCATCTCGCGAGATCTCGCAATTGTACGGAAAATCACCTATTAAGTTCAACCAACATTGTAAACTCAAAAAAAAGCAAATTATTTTGTGATCACAATCAAGAAAGCATAAATTTTATTTGAGCTTTAAAAGTGGTGCATTTCACAACAAGTTAGTGCACGTAAATTTCAAATTCAACATGCACACTATGCATGCAGGGAAAAAATTCTATTTCAATCCCTGCCTGTGCCTCAATTGGAATGTACCCACTGTAATGTTAAAATAATGTATACTCATAAGATCATATCATGCTTCAATAATTGCTTCACTCCCGCATGTGAATTATACATAAATACAATTTCTTTTTGCCCTGTAGACAAATTCAAAACATGGACCTTTGCTCTGAAACAATGCTTTCTACATGCTTATTGAACACTCATTAAGGCATATGCAATTGAAAAAAAGTGACTTGCCATTGGCATCTGATAAGAATGGTTAAGCCACTTGTCACTTGTCATCATTGTCCAATGCTTATGATTGAAAATTAAAGCATTGGACAGACTTTGTGGTGAGGTTTGATTGCTTATAATGTTGGTAAATGCTAGTGACATTAATACCTCGAGAAGGTCATATTGAATCAGTATCACGGTGATACATGTAAAAAATCAGTTGCTAAAATTTTATCAGATCAGTTTTGCATCTTGAAAAATTTATTCCAATCTACTTTTTGAAAAAATCATTATAAATTTTTGATTATTTTAGTTATCATTCTATTATCATAAATCTTAGAACTAGAGTTAATCTTAATCTAAGACAAAATGTGTTTAAAATCACTGTAAAAGCTGCTATTTAAATACTAATTTTAAAAAAAATACAAATTTACCATCTCATCTTTCAAAATTGATTCCTTGTTAGATGAATTCTTCGAGTAAGACAGTTCATGTGAAGGTTAGATTGAGAACGAAATGAATCCCACCTTTGTTGGCCTCAACTCTAGAATTATTAACTTGCTAATAAAAATTTACAGCTTTCAGAATAAAAGGAACTGTTTTTATTGCGTTCGACTATGATTAATAAAATTCTGCAATGAATTAATTTGTATTAAGCTCTTTGAGGTGAATGATCTGCAAAGAATGAATGAATGTAGCTAGTGATTCCATACTGGTAATGAGCATTCGATTATTGTCTTGATCTAAGTAGTGGTCTGGAAATGATACAGATTTGTTGCCTATCGACAATATTTGCAGCACACAGGTGATGTCGAGGCAGATTGACATTGTGTGGGTTGAGGGCACCCTTTTTTTCTAAAACCAGAATGAGGCTACACTACGTATTGCATAATAAACTAGCATCAACAATCTTTGTCCCTAAACAGTTTATTTTTCCTTGTGGAATTTATTTGAATATTAAAATCCTGCGAATAAACTTTTTTCCTGTATTATACATTCAGCTTATCAAAAATCTGAAAATAAATTCCATACCAAACTACTAAAATGTTTTTTTTCAGCGAAAATTATTCCAGCTAAAGCAAAGTATTTCACAGTACTTCCTCCCTGTCGACCGCTTTTGCAAAAATGTGGTATATGAAATTGACTTCTAATTAAATGCTTTAAATTTATTACTGTACAGGTATGAGCTAGTATTATCGGTAGTACCGTAAAATCTGTATTAGAAGCCGCATCCCTAACAGAAGTCGCACCCATTCTTTTTGAATAATTGAGAACCAAAAATTCATAATTCCTCATATGTGTAGATGCTCTATTAGAAGCCGCATCCCTTCCGTTTCATTGTATCATTTTAATAGAAGCCGCGGCTTCTATTACAGATTTTACAGTAGTAGTAATACTACAATTAAACTTTGAAAACTTAAAAAGCAGGACTCCATATAGAACCAGCGAGTCAATTATCCAGAATTTGATGAAGTGGAGTGGAACAGTCTTATCACTGTTAAAAGTTCCAAAAATAATGGCGTTTCAACTATTACACTGGTATCAGTAATATTAGAAAAGTTGACCTTGCTAACTGCTCAATCCGCAATGCTTACCGTATCCGCCAACTATTTCAAAACCAGCTGTTTTTCGCTAAAGTTCCTATCAAGCCTAAGGCAACCTTATTCTGGTATCATATTAAATAAAATAAAAAAAAACAGTTTGAAATACAAGCATGCCACCCCTTGCAAAAAGTTTTCAAAATAGAGAACTATATCCGTGGTACCTCTATAATTGCTGTGAAAAATTTATTTGCCGTAATTATGTGCTATTATTTTCCGTACACATAACAAATCCCCTGTGAATTTCAGAATTAACCTTGTTTCTTTCAAGTTGTACAATTTCCCCAAACTTGGCAGGGAATCAGAGTTCCATTGTTATTTTACATGTTCACTTGGATTTAATTTCGTTTAAATTAAAAAACAGTGAATAATTGATGCTTTTACAGTAATTAATTTAATTTCGACAGTGTGTGTGTGTGTGTGTGTGTGTGTGTTGTGTGTCTCAATTTTTGGCTGTTATAGCTGATGATACTTTTATTTCGTACTGTTATTACTGACACAGGTGTTTGTTGTAATTTCGTTCTGTATTTAGATCCAGTAGCTGCAATGCAGCCATCTTCAAGAGAAAATGGGTATTTGTAATTTTAATTGAGTTGCCCCTGTGAATTTCAGAATTAACCTTGTTTCTTTTAAGTTTTACAAGTTCACAAACTTGTAATTTTAATGGAGTTGTCCAAAAAATGGAGAAATGATTTTTTCAGTTTGTTGATTGGTTTATGAAATTGAATCATTTCGGTGATGTGCTTGTTGTTCTCAGTGATGTTCTTCATGTCGCATCTTTAAGGTGTTTGTTTTACTTTCTGAGATTAAATTGTTACAATGATGTGAAAATGGTAACTGCTCTTCTTTGGCTGGCATTGAGTCTGGAGAGACAACGGCGCTGTCTTTGTTTCTGAAATTGTCAATTGGCTTACAAATTAATATTAAAACAATTATGTTGTTTATATAAAAGTTAAAAATTTAGTTGCTATGTAAATGATGGATGAAAGTTTTAGAAATCTAGGAACTATTCCTTGTCTTCTATTACTGATTGGTACATGTAGGTTTCAAAATATACTTCATGATGAGTGAGATGAATGGTCCCTGTTGATTCCCTTGCTGGCTTCATGTACATTCAGTGTTGTTTACTTTCAATTACTGGTTATGTGTGCTTTTATTGTATGTTCCTTGATTACATTTTGAATACGACACCAGTTGGGCATTAATGCTTGAAACATATTCTCGTAATCTTATTCTGGTATCCTAGCAACCGCATCAGTTCAAGAAGAGTAATATTTACCTTCTAGGAGTGCCTTTCAGATCATAACATTCAAAGTATCGTTGTATTACATTCACCCCGTTTAGTAACCTTTAAATGTTCTACAATGTCAGCCCCACAGCCCCACCCATCCCCCGTCAAAACGATTACTTACTGCACCACTTAGTGAGCGATGAGACCCCCCCCCCCCAATCTGATTCCTTCTTTTCATCTGGTACTGTTCCCATCAGTGGACACTCATGCTTCAACACTCTACCTTCCCCTCTACCTATTAGTGTGTTTATTGTTCAAGTGATGTCATCAAGATTAACATTTCATGCACCGTTAACAGTTCTTTTACACGCTACTTCAGTAAGATTGTAAAACTACCTCGTAACTGAACCTTACTATTACTAGCAAACAGTTGCTAGTTTTATTCCTCAGTGATTAATAGCTTTTTTTCAGACCTGCTGTCGTAAATTTTTGTAAGGTAAACAAATTGTTGGAAAACGCAGACATGATTCATTCAACGAAATAGCACACATTAAATCTAGTGCATTTCCCTTGGCACGGTGGCATTTTTCACCCATCTTTGGATTGAATATTATTATCATTTCAGTGAAAAACAGTTTGCAGGTGTGCAATTTATATATTCTCTCACTAAAGTTGTCTTACTTGTAGCTTCTGAGTGCCTAATTTGCATATAATTTTAATGAACCTCCTAACTTGGTGTATATGTTCATAATTTGCATATAATTTGAATGAATCCCTAACTTGGTGTATATGTTCATAATTTGCATATAATTTTAATGAAACCCCTAACTTGGTGTATATGTTCATAATTTGCATATAATTTTAATGAAACCCCTAACTTGGTGTATATGTGCATAATTTGCATATAATTTTAATGAACTCCTTAACTTAGTGTATATGTTCATAATTTGTATATAATTTTAATGAACCACCCTAACTTGGTGTATATGTGCATAATTTGCATATAATTTGAATGAAGCCCTACAACTTCTCTTGCATGTACCTTGAATGAAGCCAAGCACTGTGTGTAGTCAATGTATATGCCTCTATGGTACCATGATTGTACATGTATAATCACTTCGCTGTACATTATATTTATCTATCAGGTACTAAGATTCATAGCATGAATTTATTGTGACATTACTTGCATAGTTTATTAGTGTGGTCTATTCGCATCATCTATAAGGTTTATTAGTAGTGACTTGAGTTAAATAACTGTAAAAGTCGTCTCAATCTTATCTAAGTTTATTATTTACACCTCAGAATTTCTATGGTGTTTGATTTCTCTGATTCTTTTAATTTAGCAGCTGTGTGTCTGGCTTCTTTATATAGTACTTCTCATCACCCTCATTCCTACATCTCTGTATCATCTCGTCTACACTCTTATCTCTATTAAACTATATAAAACGTAATTACCTTACCCATGCCATTTTATACTTATTAGACGCTCACACAAACACTTCTTCAGGGCGTCTAGTCTTCATTGATGTGTCTTCTAGCCATTATTAAGCAAAACCACAACATGATGAACTGTTTTTCATTGCTTCAATCGGTAAAAGTAACCAGTCTTGTGATCCACTCAATTCCCCAATCTGCCATACACCACCACACCTAACCACCAGCCAACCCTTACCAGTGTCTGTTCAATGAGCAAATTATGATCACACCTGTGACCACCTTAATAATAATTATTTTGTTGTTCATACCACCAAGTGTATTCTATCACTGTCTCCAAACATTGCCAGTATGCATATTTTATGTTTTATCATGTTATTCTTTTCTGTGAATGCAGTTTTAGCTAGCTTGAAAATCACTCTTTTTTTTTTAAAGGAACTGGAAAGGTGTTCACTTCTGTTAGCACACTGTGTTCAGTTTCACCAGGTTTTACTGAATATTCCCATCTATAGGGCCTGAGATGGGTGTGCAGTTTAGACAGGTTTTTCACATCATGGTTTTTACTGTTTGCCTAACCACCCAAGCTGATAGTTAAAAAACACAATTTTTATTATCTTAATTGAAACCCTTGGTTCTACCAAAATAAAGATCATGCATTTAACACAGCTGCTCTCTGTTAAGTTGAACATAGTTTGTTCTATGTTCCTATATGTCTAGATTTTCCCACCGAATTAAGACATACATGTAGGATGTACCCTAACACTGCAGTTGTCGTTGGAAATTGATATCATTGAGGTTTATTTATTGTTTTGCTCTGTAAATAAATTTGTTTTCAAGGCCTTATATCTGGTGCACTGGGCACACCATTCCTTTTAAGGGTCAGTGCCTGTTATTGTTCATGCTTAAAAAAAAAGTTCCAAAATGTTTAAGAGATGATTTAAAGCAGGGGAGTTGTCACATACGCATGCGTATGCGTCAGATGGCCATGGTGTCATTGTTAACAAAGAAGCGTCTACCCATGAGCCTTTGCATTTTTAGCATGTGTTATCGTCACTTGGGACTCAATTCGCACACGTGCGCAGGTGACGATCCTCTCCCTTTAATGGCTTAGTCAGTAGTAGAAAACCAAGTCTGAAACTTTGGTGGATCCAGGCTAGAACCATTTATAAGTTCATAATAGAGATAGAAGCCAAGGTATGTTTGATTACGCTGGAGGAATTAGAATTTAGTTATTGTACTGCAAAAATGGTTCATTAACAAAAAATTTTGTATTCAGAAATGAATTGATGTGGGGGTAAACAGAAAACTAAGCCCCAGCTCTTAGGTATTTCAAAGCTTGGAAAAAATATAGGAACAACAGTCTAGGCAAGATATGCCCCACCCTGATTCTTTTGTACTACCCTACAGTATAATGGTATGTTCCATGTTATAAACAGTTTTCGTCATATCAATAAAAGTAATTCAATCTTGACAACTCAATATTGTTTGAATTATGTAGGTCAGACAGACTGGCATTTTCTGGTTATATTTTGATCACAAGTCTCTGGGGACACTGAAGTAATTCCTTACAAGACATCTGTGTCTTCATCTACACTGTGTGCTCATGTGGTTTGAGGAGTTCTTGGCAATGACCACTTTATTTCAGTTTTCAGACAGGAGTCTGAAGATGACTGAGATGAAAACTGATAATGTTAACCTTTTTACCACCAGTTCCTCTTTTCATTGCAAATTCACAAAATAGTCCCATTTATAGTCTGCACTTTCCTTCAGAAGATTGGGACAAATATAGCAAAATCTTTTGAGTAAAAACTGAAAATTGACACAAATTTTGTCTGTTGTCTCCAAAATTAGGGTTTGTATCCACAAATATTGAAGAATATTAGAAAAAAGGTGCAGAAAATTTGGGTGAGAAATTCTGGTGGTGAGAAGGTTAATAATACCTGATAATAGTGAATTGTTTGCTTATAACGCACTTTCTAAAAACTAATCAAGAATTTATGAAAAACTGCATTAAATAACATAAAGTACCGATAATTGCTGTAGCAAATGAAATTATGCATAATCTAAAATGCAACTTTAAAATAAAGCATTGATTGTAATATTATGTAACAAATGGAAAGCTGTTAACAATTATCTCAGATCAACAAGAATACAAATTTCCATACATAAAACAAAAATTGCACTTATTGTACGTTTATCATTAAAATACAATTTATTTTGAGCTGATTTCTTAAGCACTTGTAGTACTAATACAGTAAATTGGTTGCACTATTGAAGCAATATAAACTGATCTCTGTCCATTGCAGGCTTTGAGAATAAAATGACAAAGATACATTATTAATTAATATTAGTCAACTGTTTTTCATGTTTATCTAGTAATAATCTTGAAAATGAATAATCCTGTCTATATATGTTAAAAAATATAAGTTAGATAGTAAACAACCAACAGACATCATTGGAGTAAATAAATGGGAATGAAGTAAAGCTTTGGTTAAATAGCAACAGTTGCTAGGTAACGACTTGTATTGATACTATTAAGTCTGTGATGATGATCATCTTGTTATAGTATCTGTCATATAATCAGCATAGATATCGGATGTGAGCCTCTAAATCCATAGCTTTAAATGCCATGTACTTATCATCGTCAATTCTGGTCTTTTGGGTTGGCACAGAATACGAAAAAAAAAATGTATATTGGATTGACTACCATAAACTCAAGGCTACTACTGTACAATTTTTTCCTCATATTTTGTTTCACATGATGTAGCTGTCAAAAAAAAAAACATATTCTCTTCCATGTACATGTGTGTATTTGTACGATTTTTATCAATACGTTTTGTTTTCTGTAACTTTCCGTGTAGAATTTTTTTTTTTTACAAAATGTTCGCATTGCAGGTTATTTTCAAATTTCATTCAAGACACTTTGTATTAGTAAACCTCAAATAATTTGTTCTGCAATAGAAATACATTTTCCTAAGAATCTTAAAAATAAGGTTTGAGTTCCAGGAAAAATGTCTTTCCCCTACCATCACTGTCCCCTTTTTTGCAAAACCTTAAAGATCCCTGGAAATATCCAGGTACGCTCGAGTGATGTATGTTATCAAAACTAGGTGTTGAATTAATGAGTTTAATAAAAAGGTCAGCTTGGAATATGCTGTATGGGAATGTGACAGTGATATATGAATACTGTCAATTATATTGAGGTCATTAATAGTTTATTGACCCTGATAACTGTACTATCGATAAGGTGCAATATATTATATTGAATTATTCAAATGAGTAACAATGAATTTACCAGCAGATGAACACAAACTCCTTGAGATTTTGTTATTGCCTGCAATTCTGAAAATGAAATTATCAGATTCAGTATCGTAAGAGCTACTGTAAAATCTGTATTAGAAGCCGTGGCTTCTATTAAAATGGTAGAATGCAACAGTGGGTATGCTGCTTCTATTAGAGCATCTACACATATGATGAATGTTGGGTTCTCAATTGTTCAAAAAAAATGGGAGCGACTTATATTAGAGATGCGGCTTCTAATACAGATTTTATGGTATATGCTGCCTGTTACATGGAATACCGGTACAATGCGTCTTGAGCATTCTTTCAAATTTTAAAAATACAAGGGTTGTATGAACTGACATAATTCGATAAACTGTTGAATTAATGTTCATCATATTAAGAATTAAGGGACAGTAATTCTGTGACAAGCATATGTCCCTGTCTTAGTCCTCCCAATCCTCCTCCTCCTCCTCGTGAAATGTTCATTGTTATAAAATGTTATTTACCCTGACTGGAAATTCATGGAAATTAGTTTTGTGCAATATTATGTTGAATTAGGATACATGTGGGACGTAATTGCAATTAACCCAATTTTTCCAGTCTTGAAAAGTTGCACGTAATTTTAATTGTAGTCCCCTGTGGTTCAGTTAATAATGTACTTTACAAACATAACATGCAAGATCAGCATTCTAATTTGCATATAATTAGCATAGACTTGTTTTGTTGTTTATAATATACACGGAACACTGAAAAGACTAGTATTATGTAGCACCCCTTGTTCTTCAATTGCATGCACGTTCCTTGTTTGAATTAACTTTGCCATTGCCAGAGTATAATTAACTGTTCCATAAAGCAAATATTTACCTTCTGTCTGGAATATGTTTCTACTAAAGGTTCTTTCATTTACGGTCACTAACCTTCATGAAATTGATGATGTCAATTCTGTTTCATTTCAAACATAATGAGTCATCTGGGAATAAAACTGACACAGATGCATTAACCATAAATGTTTACCGTATTAATATTTCAGTTCAGGTGTAAGAGATATTTCCAGGATCGTGCTATGGTTTTAAAAAAAAAAATGAAATACAAAATTCCAATGTTCATTTAAATAAAATCAGATTAGCAATTTTGATACATGTGACATGCTGACAACTCGTAACAGTAATCTATATACATTACTGCAGACAGAGAAATATTTGCTGGGTTTAAAATTCACTGTGAATGGCAAGAATTTAACTTTTATGGTTAATGTGAATATTCAGTCAGATTTATTTCAGCACGGTGTCAGTGAAATAAGCTAACTTCAAACCCTGTCCATTTGACATTTAAAAATAAGTAAATATTTAATATGACTTTTAGGTTCAACAATAATTTCTTGAACCATTAATACTATCTCATTAAATATGTATTTGAGGTAGTCAGCAGTCAATTTGGTCTTTTTTCCATATAACCATGAATAATTTTGTTTCCTTCGCAGTTCAATTGACTCCTCACTCCATCATTGTGACAGTTTTGTTGAACGTAATTTACATATTTAGTTATAATGGCAATTGCATAATCAGGAGCTTGTTCATACTGTAGTTAGGCCACAAATACAAATTTAAAATCACAATAAAACATGTTTGTTAACCCTTTAAATATATCTGTACAGTAAAATTTACCTCTTTGAAAATGCAAGAAAATAAAATTAGTGACAGATTAGGTCACTCAATTATTGTGATCATTGTCCAGCAAAAATTAGGAAATCTTTGACTTCTTTTAAAAAGCACTTCCACATATGATTAGTTATCTTTGTTTAACTTCATTTGACACAAGAAACTGATCCACTCATCTGATCAACATATTTTTAGGGCAATAATTCTACCAATATTTGTTCACAACATGTTGTAAACCTTTTCCCATTTATAATTTAGTATGGCCATCTAATTCTTAGTGACCCTAGTAACCACATAGAAACTACATTTTCATAGGACCTAGTAAAATACTTGAGCAAGAAACCATTGGTCTATGTTTAAAACCTTTTCATTATTGCTGTTGTTGACGTTTGACATTTGTTAATAACATAAATGTAGTCTACTCTCACTTCAGAGCTGATGCTAAGGTTTGGGTTTAAAAGATTGTGTTTTCCCAAGTTTGTGGGATTCGATGGGTATCCAAGAAATTTAAAAATTCGGGTACAGCTATTCATTAAAATGTGTGGTGTTTATTTATGATAAACAAATGGATAAAGGAATTATGGTTAGTGTATTTGCCTAGTATCATGTGCCAATACTTTTCACATATCTGTATAATCCATAATATGCAATTCAAAGTAATAAATTGCTGACAATTTTTTATAAGTATTTTACATATCTCTGAGGTGTTGCCAATATACCTTTTTAATAAAAAGCGCCTCTAGTGATGATGTGCTGCCATGACAAAAAATAATTTGGTACTGTGGAATGCTTTATTTTCGCTTGTAATTTAATTTTGTTATTTTTAATCAAGGAATGAATCAGTGAAAATAAAATCCAGCGAATATACCATTTTTCTTGCATTTTACATTCCACTCGTCAAAATTCAGTAAAAATAAATTCCATACAAAACGCGTAAAAAGTCTGTTCAGCGAAAATTAATTCCAGCTAAAATAAAGTATTTTACAGTGTACTGTAAACTATCTTATTTTCACTTGGAATTTATGGGATAAATTGGTGAAAATAATGTTTTTCTCATATTTTACATTCAGCTCGTCAAAAATCCATAAAAATATCTTTTCTAGGGAAATTAATTCCAGCTAAAATGAAGTATTTTACAGTATTAACTTGAGTGTTATTTCTCGTTTAGAATGCAACAAACTTATCTGACTACTGATGTTATCTCATTCCCCTATTTATTAAGTATCCTCCTCTGAACATCATATTGGTTCAGTCTGCATAACAATATAAACCTAATTTCTATAAAAAGCAGATTATTTTTGAACAGTCGCTTTTATTTGCATATAAGAATAATTTCTATTTTTTTTTCAAAACACCTAATAAAACTGCTATGCTCAAAAAATGCCTGAGAACAATGCATGGTCCCAACATTCTAAAGTGTTGCGTTTGGGTTCAGCTATCATGATCTTAATTGTAACCCTCCAATCCAAACTCCTGACTGATAAACATGTAGACATGTCAGGCTAAATTTGTAGTGAATGACACAATGTAAGTACCGAACACAACATGGTGTAACAATTATAGTGCTTTAAATATATTTATGGTTATCTTATTGATTCAGAATAAAGACATAGTATTTACATTTAAATACTGTTACAAAGTAGGGTACCTGTACATTTCTTCTACTCTAAAATCATCTTTATTTAATAAGTTTTTACTCCATATTTCTTAACCCCTTTTATTCAGTAAATGTTTATTGTAATAATTCATCGATTTGTGCATTAAAATGTACGAGTCTTATAATCTACTTGGGTTCCACTCACTAACAATTTATGTTCAATTGTTAAAAATCAATAACTATCAATTTATTGATACCATTGTATCGTTATCGTCATGTGTTTTTCCCATGAAAATATTTTGAAAGTAAATGTTTCATTTATCTATATTAGAAATTTGAAATTAAGGTGTGCCAGGCAAGCTGCAATTATATTACAGCAAAAAGTTAAATATTGAATAAAAACTTATTTTTTTGCTCAAACACAGCTACTGTTTACATCAATGTCAGCTACATGTCTGGTAATACTTGCTGTACATCATTGTGTATACAATCATTATTTTATTACCGTTAGACAACGACAATACTTTCATGAAATACGAGGATGTATGACCTTCATGATATCATTTTGTGCTCTGCACTACTCTGCTAGTGTTATTACAAAATGTTCCATTTATCATGTTGGAATATGCTTTAAAGTAGAGGGATCGTCACCTGTGCATGCGCAAGAATCAAGTCCCAAGCGACGATAACAACGCACACTAAAAATGCTAAGGCTCATGGCTAGACGCTTGTTTGTTAACGACACAACACGGTATGGTCGTCTGCTGCATGCGCAGGTGACGATTCCCTCGCTTTAAAGAATGTTTTCAGTGCATCTCTTTTATATCAACATATTTCAATAACACTTTACTGTCAGCTGCTATTGCAAATCATTAAGCAATTCATCAAAACGTTTTTGCATTCCAGAATCATTTCTATCTTTTTGATGAAAATGTAAATGATTGTATATTACGAGGTGTATACTATGTTATGAGAATATGGCAAGTATGCAAAAGCATAGGCAGTACGGTGTTTGTATCATCAGTGATTGATGCAGTCCCGTACTGCCTGCCTGAGTGCACACTTTTCGATATAATCTTATATCGCCGTTATTATTCATTTTACCTAGCTTATAGTCAATGACATGAAATACAACATTCTAAAATGTCACCAATAATAGAACAATTATGGTGGACTAGTTAGGGATGTATATGAGCTAAATCTCATCAAATTTAGATTGTAACTCAAATGAACATCCCAATAAATGTGTTTACAATGTTCCCTGTAGGTTCAAACTCAACACTAGATAGTTCAGTTGCTTGCAGCTTGCAAACTATCTTGCACAGCAACGTCTCATCTCATATGGCAGTTGGGAAATTGATTATTATTCTAGTATGTCTGTTTTCTACATCATAGGACAGAACTCTTCTACAGGTGTCTTAGGTGGAAAATAAGATGATGATTCAGTAAATTCTCTCTCTCAAAAAAAAAAAAAAAAAAAAAAAAAAAAAACTGTTTTGTTGTACTTTGTTGTTTATATGTGCTGGTTGTAATTACTTTACTCCATTAGAAGCCCATATCAAATAGAAGTAAACTAAAATATACTACCGAGTAACAATTAAAGAATAGAAATTGCATTTATTGTACTCTGCACCATTATATTTTCACTACAGACACACTGTATGCATGCATTAATAATAGAGCAAATACGGTATTTGGTTGATGTGGTTGTTTTTATGATAGTGATATTTCTCAGATTTGATTATGTATGAATTATGTATCTTTCATCATTTTAATAATATCTTGTCTGTTTATTTTTGCAGGTGGCACATGGGTTTTTAATTTCAATGTCAAGTTTTACCCCCCAGACCCATCACAATTACAAGAAGATATCACCAGGTGAGTAGTGTTGTCCCTGTTGCCGTTTCAAAATGTGATAATTGTGTGATAAAAAAACAAGTACAAGTGGCCAATCCAGCCAACTCATGCTCAATGTTCTTACCAGAAATTAAACACATGGGGTAGAATTGTTCCATCAGTTTAGAAAGTATGAGATAATTACCCATCCATGTGAAACTAGACATACATGAACTATTTTGTTCTCGTTAGTTTATTGTGTTTGAATTTTATTCAACACTTATTGTCACTTGTATTTTCTTACATTTTTGTGAAACCATTTGTCTCGTGGGAGTAAAAAAACCTGGGACAAAAAATTAAATCACGAGTCAAATGTTTCTTGTGAGAATACTACATGCTGGGGATCATGTGTACCCACTATATTAACTTAGTACTGTATGACAAGTTCAGTTTTAACCATTTTGAGTGCCAAATTTTGCTTATTTTTATGGGTTTTTTTTCAAAATTTTTTGGGAGGATTTGAAACAAATGGACATAATTTTCTATTGCGAACATGTTTGTATCCCAATTTTTAAACAACTTAAAAATTTAATTATTAAAATTTAATTTAATAAAAATTATGTTGAACTTTACCACGTCTATGTGATGTAGCGATACCTTCCATTTCTATGTTAGGCCCTTGTTGTAAACAAAATATTTGATTTGATTTTTTAATTAGATTCCTACGTTTTACAAAAATACAACTAATCATTACTTTCTATTATTATAGGTATCATCTGGTTTTACAGCTTAGAGACGACATACTGAAGGGCAAGCTTCCCTGTTCCTTTGTAACTCATGCTTTATTAGGCTCTTATATCGTGCAAGCTGAACTAGGTGACTACGACCCTGAAGAACATGGAACCGATCCAACCTATCTTTCAGACTTTCGTTTTGCTCCAAATCAAGCAAGAGAACTAGAAGAAAAGATTATGGAATTACACAAAACCCACAAGTGAGTACAGATAAAAGGTGCAGGATTGAATAGCGTTCCTGTTGTGTATATACATATAAGCGTATGAGGAGAGTCTGGAGACGTGTCAATACTGTCTTAGTGTACAACTGCCATGTGTCATCTTGGTGGCAGAGTTGTGCAAGGTGCCACCCTCCCTTGGAAATGCATGTATACCCATAGTCTGCTTTTCAAAGAAACTGTTGTGCTTTTCTTCCCCTGTTGTGATTCACATGCTATTTTTCTATCCTAAAATTTTCTGTGGACTTTTGTTATTAATAAAACAACTGTTTCTGTCTCGTTGGTATTTATTTTAGGTGGTTTTGACTCTATGATCTCATCCCTCGACTGAGGGCTTAACCATCAATTGATTTCTCATAAGCATAAATGTACTATTGTTTGCTATTGTGTCTTGTGGTAAAACATCGTTGAGCCAACTGATTTTCTCAAACAGCCCACTATTTGTTTCTTGTTTTCAGCAGTTAACTTTCACAAGTGGCTTAATGAATAGAATACAATTCAATTTTGACCCAAATCAAAGATGAGTAACTAAGTCAGATCACAGTTTCGTGTCACAAGGACCTGCAATTTCAAACTGTTGACATTTATTGGTCTAAACATATAACCATAAATAAAATTAATTTCACCTGACCTGAATTCTCCTCATTCCATAGAGTTAGAAGAGTTCAGTCTGTGATGGTACTATGTAGTTGCGTCCTTGAAGTAACTTGAACAGCCCAGAACTTTTCTCTCTGCTTAAGACTAAAGGTTAACTTAAAAAGCCTTGATTCTCACTCGGCATATGTGTTGATTCAGTCCCCTAAAGTATACTATATTTGCTCAGGTTTGTCCATATTTTGGCTACATGTACATAAAGTGACTGAAAGAATTCCATATTATATTTAGTACAATATTACATTTGTTTTGCTTGTATTATGCTTACATATTTTAGAATTATTGTCATCCATGTGGTAGTTTTATTTTTTTCATCTGATTGATTTTGATTTGTTTTTGCTGCACTGTTGATGTCAAATTCACCAGGTCACGTATTCAGTTCAAGTTCTACTTTAAGGTCAACCATTTACAATATTGCAATATTGGATGAGAAAAAAACAAACAAAAAACCATGCGCTCAAGATCCTGTAAGATGGATAGAAACCAAAGATAACCAAAAATGCAGAGTACAATCTTTTTAACTCCAGCATCGCTCTAGTTGGGGGTCGGGTGTTGGTGGCAGTGGTAGTGTTGTGAGGGTGGGGCAAGAAGCAGTTGAGGAATATCAATTTGACAGTTCCCTCACTGCATAGGTTATTGGTCCATTTTTCAGTAAACAAATTAGACATACCCGTCACAAACTTGATGTAATCGAAGTGAGCCTTCACACATCGTCAGGGTAAATGTAGAAGAGAAAGTCCCAATATTTGTTAATAAAGAGCATGCTGTTTGATGAATTATCCTACCCCTGAGATCTTAAGTCAGTAACTGGGCGGACGATGACAGATGAATGCTGCGTGCAGGAGAAACGTCTGACACATAATGTTACCTGGCACAAAAAATGCCAGACATCAATTTCAAAACAAGTTGTCTGTCAGCCCTAGTATTACCATCCCATGCAACACAGTTGGCTTTACCTGTTTTGGTGAAGTCATGAATCAACCCGAATATATTGTCATATTACCCAAGCATTCCTTAGCAAGTATTCAAAAAGGGCAATCTGTTTGATAAATGAGTTTAACGTACGATTGTCAAACTGTTGTTGATTTGACTAATTATTCGTGCCATAGGTTGATAGGTTGTCGACTGTTGTTACAAACCACTGCTTTATGTTCAGCTCTATTGAGCAGGAAGTCTTGCCTTTTTCCTCCTTCCAGTTCCATGCTTTGTTTCAGTCTCCTATATAAACTGCACTATTCTGATTTTGAGGCCCATGTGTCAGTGTTTTTTCAGTTTCAGTTTCAAACCCAACACTACTGTTTTCCATCCTGTACATGTATACATGTAGTATGCACACCAAACCTTCAAGAAAACTCTTTCATCAAATAATAATCCAATAGAAGCACATATAAACCCAACATTGCATTGGATGTATACTGAGTTGATAAAATATCATTTGGATTGTGGAAAAATCTATGCAATTCACACAAATGCATGCACTACTACAAATACGGTATTGAGGAGTGGGGCTCAGTGAGCCAATATTCTCTTAAGCAGAAACAAAACTCTGCAGCTTTTTGTTGGGTTTCTGGTTATCTAAACATTCTCTGTGCCCACAGGAAATAATAGACTAATCCCCTTTTAAGTTGACCCAACTGTACTTGTTTTTTGTTTCCATGCTGGATTTTAATTAAAATTTCAAACCTCTGGTGATTGAATGTTGGACATTAGCATACAACAGAAGTGAGGAGTTCGGTATAGGTCTCCATTTTGAATACTGGTACTACGCTAGTAAATAATTATTTTAAAAATGTTAAACATGTCAAATCAGGCTGTAACTTGACCAAAAGCCCTTGTAATAAATGAACCCCTAACCTAAAATGTACCCCCAAAACTTGCACTAATTTATAATCAAAAACTGTATAAAATGTTCAACTTGCCTTATGCAATCAAAAGTGGTGTTCCTTTGACAAGCTATCATGCAGTCTTAAACTCCACCATTGTTATATGGTGTTCAGAATGAAATGCGTCCAGTTATTTGATGAAAAATAACGGCTTTGTTAGCTTTGATACAGGTAGCCATGATGGAGAATACTGTGAAACGTGTTATAGCTACATGCAATTTTACCGAATTTGCCTCGATGCATGAATTAACAGAATTTACCTAGCGTGTGAACTATCTCGTTGTGAGAGTGAACTTTCTGTTAAATTAGCAACACCTTGAATGCAAAATTGCAGAATACCGCTAAATTAGCTTAAATATCATTTTGGCTAAAAAGGCACATTTTGCAATAGATTGATGGCCGCCGTTTAAATAATATGTACCGTAGATCATCTTGTGCTGGAGGCTCAGTCTCGTCATGTGACATGATGTGACATGATGCGAGTCCCATTCTATGCTCACACAAAGCACAATAAAATTTGAATACTGTACAAAAATAGATTTCTTCAATATCAAATGATTTTTTTTTTTTTTTTGCAGTGATAAATAATATGTCCTGGATGAAAATAGACCGTCAGTTTCAAACAATTGACAATTTACTGCAATCTAAAATCACTTGGAATCCAAATACTCTTTTAGTCTTACAAAGTGACAAATCCATCAAAAATTCAGGCAGTTTAGCAATAATTGTATGTGAGGGGAAAGGAGTACTCTGTAATGTATGAAAAATTCGCAGGCTGCTGGTTGTTGAATGAAATCCTTCAAATACCTCTAATGCAGTGCAATACTTAACCAATTTTGTTAGGTGCCCTATGTTCATTGGAATGAAATCAGGCACATTTTTCAATTATCGTGTATCACTCAAATGGAATAGATTTACATCAAATGTCTGACCTTGTTAGTGCTAGTAATATATAGATGCTTATGTCTGTGTACATGCGTACTTGGATAGACTAAGTTTCAGTGTATGTCATCAAATTCTCTATTTTGTTCGTCTTTGTTTGCCACCTAAGTTCGCTAAATATATGGCAGGTGACAATTTGAAGAGTTTGTGGTTCCTTTACTGCATATTAAGATATTCAGGAGCTAGTGAATCTATATTCTGAATTGAATTTGAACACGCCCACATGTTGCTGAGATATATAGAAATCACAGGGACCAGAAACTCCAAAATATTCCATTTGTAGCGGAGGGACTGTCACCTGTACATGTACAATAACAACATGCACTAATAATTCTAAGGCTATGGGTATATGCTTGTTTGTTAATGATACTCTATGGACATCTGCCATATGCAAAGGTGACTACTTCTTCACTTTAGGACAGTTCAAGCTGAATTCTAAATTTGCCCTCCTGAGCATAGTTACTGTACATAGAAGCAAATGCACTATGGGAGGTGGTCTTCCATCATGTATAATGAAAAAGTATTTTCAACCTGTATATGTCATTAATAATATATACCTTGTTCATCTCTGTGTCACCCAGCAAAATTTTGAGATATGAAGATATAATCTTGCTATAGTAACCAGTGTAAATATTTTGATCATGTTTGATGACATTTCGTTCTGTATCTCAAAAAATTGTCAGATGACCCCAATTGTTTTTGTTTTTTTTCATTTTCGATATCATGATGTTATAAAGTTGTAAAAGTGTACTGTAAAATAAATTATTTTAGCTGGAATTAATTTTGGCTAAAAAAAACTTTTTGGGTGTTTTGTATGGAATTTATTTTCACTGATTGTTGATGAGTTGAATGTAAAATATAGGAAGAAAGGTATATTTGCTGGATTTTATTTTCACTGAATCATTCCTTCAGCGAAAAATTGATTCTATAGTATATTGAACCAGAAGTCGGTCTGATAAAACAGGATATTAATGTTGCCACATGTTATCCTTGGTGCAAGATGAAAATATTCAAAATGATAGTTTTACAAATGTAGGATTCAATGTCATTCCATCTTAACAAACGTATTTCACAGGTTTTAAACTTGGAATTTACAGAACTAATTACAAAATAGATACGTCATTAACAGCATATTCCAATAGATTAATTCTACATGTTTATTATCATCTCTTTTTAGGGGTCAAACTCCTGCAGAGGCTGAACTCCATTATTTGGAAAATGCTAAGAAATTAGCAATGTACGGAGTGGACCTACATCATGCTCGGGTAAGTGAATTATTGGTGCCCTTCCCCTTCCCCCTTGTACAATGTAACGTTTCATGAGAGACTTCCAATACATGATCCCCTACAAGTTACACATCCAAGTGTTCAGTATCAATAGGCCTTTATCAATTATTAAACTTGACTGCTCAGCACCAACACATTGGCTGTTTCTGTGTATTAAGTTCACATGAAAGCGGAGTCCTATGCTCAACCACTACCAGTTCAAATTACCCAATATTCAAAGTTCAAAAACATAGACCCCTGTTGCTATACATGCCCAGGGAAAGGAAAAACATCTGTTGGTGATTACTGATGAGAAAAGATTTATTCCTGCTGTGATATTCCTAGATTTTATCAAGTTGAACAGCCCAACTTGTGTAATTCAATTATAAATCAATTGCCATTATTTCCATTAGTGGACCATGTTACCATAGAAGGAATATTCACTGGGTTCTTTTAATGTTGACAGATTAAACATTTCAATTTCAGCCATTTTTGTAAATTTGCTTTTTATTTTACTTTTGAAAGATTCACTGGGTTTTAATTTAGTCCTTGAACTGATGGTAGAATAAGCGAAAATAAAACTCAGCTACCGTATTTTCTCTGAGAAGTGCAAGTCCAATAGAAGCGCATACAAACCCAAAATCACATTTGCTGTACTGTGAATAGTATTCCTCATTAAAGAGAGAGCAGTATCCTCGGGGCGGACATCCGGGCATTTTCACCGCCTGGCAACCCGTGGCGGTGAAAACAAAGACCAAAAACTCGCTGAAAACTGTACTTTGGGATGATTGTTGAGACTCCTCTGAACAGTGAAACAAGATTAGCCCTACGTGTGTAACATATATAAATTTGATTGTTCGGGATTACTTCAAAGTTGAGTTTGTGTTGTTTTCTCGAATTTTCACTGGCTCGACCGGCGTTCCACAGCAGCGCGCACAGAGCCCAAAGAAATGCATGTAACAGTGGTGCGTGTCGTAGCAACATGGAACGTCTTGTGATGTAGATCCGCCCTGAGGATAGCACTATACAGTAATATGCAAATCTTGCCATAGAGGGCGCTGCTTGAAAAGATTTTCTACACAAGTCAATGATGTATTAGTATGATACTCAGATTTTCATTGATTTTTTTTGTATTTAACCAATTAATTTTCCTCTCCAAATTTTGCATATTTTTCTATTATTTAAGTTTTTGACCAAATAGTTTTTCCATTATCTGGTATGAAATTAAAATGTTTGAAGAATATCGAAAAAATTATGTGGTTTTGTTTGTGAATGGTGGCAAAAATTAACTTGGATGTTAAACTTTTTTTTTTTTTTAAATTTCAACTTCACATTTTTTTTTGTTTTGATTCCAGGATTCAGAAGGTGTTGATATTATGCTTGGTGTCTGTGCAAATGGCTTGTTGATTTATCGTGACAGGCTGAGAATCAATCGCTTTGCTTGGCCTAAGATTCTTAAGATCTCGTACAAGAGAAACAACTTCTACATTAAGATCCGGCCAGGAGAGGTAGTAAGAACCCTTTTTATTGTTTCAGCAGTTTTCCGAAGATTTGATGCATGACTCTTTGGCTAAAATGTGCCAGGACTCCACAGACCATCTTTGTTTGGTAGGACGTTTCAGGTCTACAGTCATACGAGACAATGTGTGCAAGGATGGAAGGAAGGAAGGAAGGAAAGAAGGAAGGACTGTGGAATCGTGGTGTTAATAAACTTGTCACTTGCAAGCTGTTTTAGTGTTCCACCCAGTACTAAAAAGCATGCTGCTTTGACTGTGTGCTGCATTGTGTTTTAGTGATTGTATTTCAACGCATTGACTGCCACAGTACCATGCAAGATTATTGCCCTGTGGCTGTTTTTGGGTTGTTTATAGCAGTTTGTGCTTTAAACTGCATGATTTTACCTTAGTGGTTATTGTTCTCCATTCATTCATTCATCCCTCTCTATACCAACTTGTGATTTCATTGTAAACAGATTCATTTCTTCTCTGGACATGCTCAATGCCATTGTGGTGCTTGGCTTCAGTACACACATCAATAAATGCTCACCTAGCTGCTGTAATTAATCTGAGAGTTCTAGAAATTGTCAAATGTTTTGCGAACTCTTGCCCACTGGCAGAAAACTTTCTCCATCAATTTTCACACAGACTCGGACTCTAGTAACATTCACTCAAGCTTTATGGTGATTTGAGTATGTTCAAATGCACTGATTTTAAAGAAAATAATGATAGTTGCAGAGCTTAATATACATACTCGTCTTACTTTCTGGAAGAAGATAAGTGTACACAGCACGCCCACTGGTATATCATAATGACCTGGTTCAATCCCTTAATTTGACTTTTGGCAAAAGTTGTCTAAAAATTCATTATATTGCAGATTACAATGTGTATGTACATGTCAGTGTTGTCCTGTGGTGTCGTCTTCCGATATGTCGGTGTGTTTTGTTTGTGCATGATGGCTTTGCTAGTTAACATACATATAACTGCACTGCTATATCAGTGTTGCACTCGTATAGTCTCTGTACACTTGCATACACGCGTGTCTTCACTAATTCAGCTCAATAAGGTTGGGGCTAAAATTTCGCAGAAACCATTGGGTCAATAGACCTTGAATGCAAATGGCGTCCAATATTCTCATTGAGAGAGAATCACAAGACTAGTTTTTTGCCCAGCAAATCATTTTCCTCCGTTGTATCCACTACTGTGGTTACAAAGGGCGAAAACAGGGCTGGCTTTCTTGCTCTCCATGAGTTCTTGGTGGTGTCCTGCACATGTCTGACTTTTCTTGTGTTGTTTTTAGTGGAGGCTCACGTTTACATTGTATCATTCTGTTATTACCTTAGCAAATTGCATTATTTATTAACAGACATAAGCACAGGATTCTAAGGTCATCAGTAGTATAATCATCTTTCACATTTCACATTTAAGTGTTGTACTCATCGTTGAGGCTTGTCGTTGGTTTTTCTGATCATTAGGAGTGTAGCAGTTTTATTCTCCACCCATGATATATCTGCATGTGTGCCATAGAACACTGTCCACATGTGCCATAGAACACTGTCCACATGTACCATAGAACACTGTCCACATGTACCATAGAACACTGTCCACATGTACCATAGAACACTGTCCACATGTACCATAGAACACTGTCCACATGTACCATAGAACACTGTCCACATGTACCATAGAACACAGTCCACATGTACCATAGAACACAGTCCACATGTACCATAGAACACAGTCCACATGTACCATAGAACACAGTCCACATGTACCATAGAACAGTCCACATGTACCATAGAACAGTCCACATGTACCATAGAACACGGTCCACGTGTACCATAGAACACGGTCCACGTGTACCATAGAACACTGTCCACATGTACCGTAGAACACTGTCCACGTGTACCGTAGAACACTGTCCACGTGTACCGTAGAACACGGTCCACATGTACCGTAGAACACGGTCCACATGTACCGTAGAACACGGTCCACATGTACCGTAGAACACGGTCCACATGTACCGTAGAACACAGTCCACATGTACCGTAGAACACAGTCCACATGTACCGTAGAACACAGTCCACATGTACCGTAGAACACAGTCCACATGTACCATAGAACACGGTCTACATGTACCGTAGAACACGGTCCACATGTACCGTAGAACACGGTCCACATGTACCGTAGAACACGGTCCACATGTACCGTAGAACACGGTCCACATGTACCGTAGAACGCACTCCATATGTACCATGTTTTTTAGCATAATTCCATGCTGCAGGTTACTTTGACAAACAAACTACACAAATAGCGATATTCGTACAAATAAATGATCATCAAAGCAATCTTCTTCAAGGCTTTGAGTGATTCTCTTAACAAAAGAATAATCTTTTTTAGTGTACTGAATTTGAGTTGCATATGTCCATATCGCCTATATCGTCTCGTTGCTTCAGTCTGTATCTCTGGATTTGTGGAACTAGATGTGTCATCCCTGGTAGTGTTTTCAGCAGAAAAACATACGCCTATATTTTCTCATTGATTCAGTCTGTATCTCTGTATTTGTGGAACTAGATGTGTCATCCCTGGTAGTCAGCAGAAAAATACTGTAGTGTGAATAACAATGTAACATGTTCATAGTCGTGGTGATCACTCTATTGTTTATCCAAAATAAGTGTTGGGTCTCCCTCTATAGTACTTAGTGGAGAACCATGGTCATAGTGGTCATACCATGTTGCATTGATTAGGTTTTGATTCATCAAGGTAAGAGAGTAAACATAAAATATCCTTGTATCAAGCGACCTTAGAAATCCTGTTGTCATACTTACAAGATAGTCAATGAACACGCAATGTTTTTTCTCCTTTTCTCCATGCATAGTTTGAACAATTTGAGAGTACCATTGGTTTTAAACTAGCCAATCACCGGGCTGCAAAAAGACTCTGGAAAGTTTGTGTGGAACATCACACCTTCTTCAGGTAAGAATACAAGTCACGTCATTATTGCCAGCGACAAATGAAAAAAAAAAAATCAGTAAAATCGTGAATCTTGTGTGAACATTCTCAATGGTTGCACCAAACGCATTGCTCTAATAAGTTGGGCCTGATCAAATTAGTGCCCAGATGGTTTGCTCACAGAAATTGGGGAGAGAGTGATAATAAATATCCAAAATTGCAACTCCAATTTTTCCAAAACCAGTAGGTAGTGACCAATGGGGTCAGATAATGTCATATTCTTATTTTTGTAGGTTAGTCCAACCAGAGCCCCCACCGAAAGGAAAATTATTCCATCTCGGATCCAAGTTTCGTTATAGTGGACGTACTCAATTCCAGACTCGTCAAACCAATGCCCTTATTGACCGCCCTTCGCCTGCATTTGAGCGTATTAGCAGTAAGCGCTTTCATAGTCTTGATGGAGGTAAGTTATTCCTTGTCTTGTTTTTTTTCCCCTTTTCTGATTTTCTTCATGTAGATGATTGCTACTAATGAACACGTTTTGCCTCATTTGACGAACAATTAAAAAATGCTCTTCTATTGGTGGTTTGCTTAACAGAGCAAATGGGGCTAAATTGAGAAAGAGGTATCAGTGCAGAGTGATTGTGCAAACTTGTTTTTGAATGTATTGAACATGCTTTTAAATGATTGATTTTTACTGGGATTAAATTTCACAAAATTGACAATCTATGTTCATGTGAATTTAATTTAGCAAATTTTACTCATCAGCAAAAATTAAAAAATTAAAAATGAGTGAATAATTGATGTTTGACAGTATGGTCAAAATGTTCTTGGACATGCCTTTCTTATACTTAAGTACCAATTCTTTGCTGTGTTAAGGTTATGGTCCACCGCGTGATGCAAATAGACCAGATGAAACAAAGCCAAATAAGGATGATGTTCAACCAGTGGCTGATGAAAAAGTCCCATTTGCCGACAACGAGCGTGGAGGTCCCGGTCCCGGTGGTGAACCAGACGAAACGCGGGTAAGCATCTTCACATGACTGTCTAAATAATTCTATTAAGTATTCTTCAACTGGCGAGATCTGTTCTGATGAGATCCTAATATATTTGAATGAGCAATAACTAATTGAATATGGTAAAACATGACATTTGTTAGTGAAAACTTTTAAATTTAAAAAATCAACGGGTGGATATCTGGATAAATGACATTTGTGTATTTGTTTGTAAATATCATTAAATGAATTATAATCTCATCACAGTGCAATTATATAATAAGTTCCAGTAACTTTGTATCAACTCAAGAGTCCAAGTTTCAGGGAGATAAAAATTCTTATAATTCTGAGCTTGAATTCAACTGTTAGATAATAATACAAGTTTACGAGTTCTGAGATGTATATTGTGTAAAACCAAAAAAAATAATAAATTATTTCTGCTGATGAAAATTGCTGATTTATTGCTGAATCAACAATTTTGTGCAGGCCATGCTTGTCAATTCTTGTCCCTGAAAATGATCACACCTAATCAAACTGGTTTACATTAACATTGCTTACCTACAATGTACAAGTGTTGAGTTCTACTGTTGCTTCAGAAAGTTACGTACTCTGGTGAGGGTGTGTGATTTGTAACTTAAAACTTGTCTATTGTGAATAGCATTACAAAGAAATGATGGTGTGTAAGGGGGTTTCACTTAAACTGATTTGTTTCCCTGTGATGTGACCCAAAGAAATTGCATATCTTTCAATAACCTTATAATCTAACCACTAGTCTCTTCTACGTAGATCTGCACTTAATAACTTAACATTCTTGTTAATTCTAGTTTTGTCTATTTTGTAAACTAATGTGTAGTCTTGACCTCCTTCCAAGCAGATTGTGCCATGTGTTGACTCGGAGGAAGAGCTCGACAATGACGACGCTGGCCTGTCAAGGGTACGTTTAACAAAAAAACATCACCCACGCCAGCCAACTGTGTTTCATTGCGATCGTTACATTAATGCTTGCCATGCCTAGCGTTATTTGCTGATGTTTAGTTTATATGTTATAATCTTGGTGACCATGGTGATGACTATCCAAGTATACAGTACTCCAATTCTGAATAGAGCATGTTTACTTGATGATAATTTTTAAAACCAAAATGTTGATATTTTATCGCAATTATTTGCCATTAAAATTAAAGTCTATTTAAATTGCGATCTCAGTTCAACATGATCTTTTAGTTCAATTTTGATTGAAAAAAAAGAAACAAAAAAGGAAATTGACTAAAGTGTGCAGCAATATTGTTTCGGTTAAAATAAGAAAATGACAAATATAAAAAGCCCCATGATTTGACATGCTGTTCCTTGAGACTGTATCCTCGTTGCATATAATCATGCCAACCCATGCTTTGTCAGGGCTAGGGGTAGCATGAATTAAATCAAGTGCTGAATGTAAATTCGCTTCCTCCATCAAAAGCATGTGGCATATCTGTTGTTTCTGTAACATGTGATGTGATATAGAATAATTGGCACCAATAGACCATTTTCCGTACACTGCGAGAATCACGCGTTATGCGTGAAATCGAACGTAAAAACAGGACAAACAAAGGTCATAGCGTCGTAGTGGCGTCAACATCGCGTGGGATTCGACAAACGCGAAAGTATTTTGGGGACACTTCCATGCTTAATAATGTGCTGTCCACATTTGATGATAGGCAATTTCGATTAAGTAAGGGTATTCGGAAGCAATATTCCTCTGTCGAAGATCGGCCGGTCGGTGTGAGCTACGAAATAAGGAAATTCAAGTTCAAAATCAAATCGTTTGATTTTTGCGGCAGACGTTCGACGTTCGACGCGCGTCTTTCATGCATCTCGCGAGATCTCGCAATTGTACGGAAAATCACCAATTGAATAGCTCTTATTATTGAGTGTATAGCTCATGAGATTAGCTTTTCGCTGAACCCTGTCCATGGCTTGAACTTCATTGTGATATCAATTTGATATTCTGCTTCTCATCGTAGTTTTATCATACTCGCGTAGACCACAAATCCAATACGTCTTCTTAGGTACCCTAGCATGTCACTTGCATTGATTGTATTCGTATTATTTATCTTTATATATGTAAGGAGTGGGGCCTCCAACCATTTATTGCATTCTTTCACACATTGATACGTGGTTGAGAATAGAAATGTGAATATTTTGCGGACCAGTGAAGCGTATATTGTACTTGCATGGGCAGTTTCTCCACAGAGAATGCTTCTTTAAGATAGTGATGCTTGCAAAAGTTTTGCTTGATTTTGGTAACTGTGATGTTTGTTCTGAGAATGAAATTCATGTATATAATCATCTGAGAGGCGCATGTAGAACAAAAATGCTACAACTCCAATATTGGCATTTGTGACTTCTCGTAAGGACTTTTGCTTTCCTAACATAAGGCAGATGAACCTCTCTGCTCAGGTGCAATATCTCATATTTACCCAGTGATATTACATAATATGGTAATGATAATCAATGCAATCTGTTGATAGGTATTCACTCTATCTCTAGCTTTTTCCTATGAGATGAAATATTTGAATAAAACCCCATCCATCATCTTCACTGTCTTCACATGCACATGTCTCCCGCTTGCCCCGCTCATAAATGGTCACTTCACAGAAATCTATTGTGCTTGCAGGGGGATGGGAGAGGGAACTTCATATGTGGCTTTGTTGACAAGCTTCCCCTGAACTGTTTAAAACATTGTGAAAGCTGTGTTTGTGTCAAATAATAGATGAATTTATACATCCATGTCACTGTTTAACATTTAAAATTAGGGATGAAACAAAGTTTTTGCTCGGGTTTTAAGGTTCAAATGAAGAAAACTATTTTGAAATGTAATAGCACACGTGGACACTAAATTTTAAATCTGTTATATTACTGTATCCATTAAATTCGGACAGTACAGCTTGAATATGATATGAATATGGTACCTTCCACAATTTGCAGGTTTTGAATATGTAAATGATGTTGAAATGTAGAAAGTATTTCCTCTCTGGCATACAGCATGGGGAAATATATACCGTAGTTGTCCAAGTTTACCCCCCCCCCCCCCCGGAAAATGGCAAAATGACGAAAATCAGATAAATGAAATGCTGTATATTGGGGGGGGGGGGTTTATACTCGAGCAGGGGTTTATACTCGGACAACTACGGTACATGAAAAGCAAACACGATCTTTAGTGTTTCTTGTCTGCACTACTGTTAACTTGCTTTCTATATTTATTTCCCTTTCTTCTCGTTGTTGTAAACTGTGCTCTGTAGAAGTCTATCGTACGTCAGTCTCTTTATTTTCTGCTTGACTATTTAACGTATGCATAACTAAAATCAGTTATCAGTGGTTTGGATGATTTAAACATTTGAGATGATTGTATAAATTTTAACCCATACATTATTAATGCCATGCAGTGTATTAAGTTCATGCATGCTTGAATTTTTGATAATTTTTAACCATAAACAGTTTTTGTGTTACTTTCGCAAAGATTTTAATAGTCTGCAGTGATATAACAATAGATATTCCATATGTGTATTTATATATGTACGACCCAAAATGGCACTCATCTTGGTACCTATGCATGACCCAAAATGGCACTCATCTTGGTACCTATTCATGACCCAAAATGGCACTCATCTTGGTACCTATTCATGACCCAAAATGGCACTCATCTTGGTACCTATGCATGACCCAAAATGGCACTCATCTTGGTACCTATTCATGACCCAAAATGGCACTCATCTTGGTACCTATTCATGACCCAAAATGGCACTCATCTTGGTACCTGTGCATGACCCAAAATGGCACTCATCTTGGTACCTATGCATGACCCAAAATGGCACTCATCTTGGTACCTATGCATGACCCAAAATGGCACTCATCTTGGTACCTATGCATGACCCAAAATGGCACTTATCTTGGTACCTATGCATGACCCAAAATGGCACTCATCTTGGTACCTATGCATGACCCAAAATGGCACTCATCTTGGTACCTATGCATGACCCAAAATGGCACTCATCTTGGTACCTATGCATTACCCAAAATGGCACTCATCTTGGTACCTATGCATTACCCAAAATGGCACTCATCTTGGTACCTATGCATGACCCAAAATGGCACTCATCTTGGTACCTATGCATGACCCAAAATGGCACTCATCTTGGTACCTATGCATGACCCAAAATGGCACTCATCTTGGTACCTATGCATGACCCAAAATGGAACTCATCTTGGTACCTATGCATGACCCAAAATGGAACTCATCTTGGTACCTATGCATGACCCAAAATGGAACTCATCTTGGTACCTATGCATGACCCAAAATGGAACTCATCTTGGTACCTATGCATGACCCAAAATGGAACTCATCTTGGTACCTATGCATGACCCAAAATGGAACTCATCTTGGTACCTATGCATGACCCAAAATGGAACTCATCTTGGTACCTATGCATGACCCTAAAGGTTATATACCTTGCATATTGCTTAAGGTCGCACATTCTTGATTGCAAATCCTGAAAAAGGTCACTCATTCTGGTATGTTTGTACAACTCAAAATGCCACACATCCTGTTTGCTTAACCCTAAAGGTCACACATCCTGGTACGTTTGCTTGACCCTAAAGGTCACACATCCTGGTACGTTTGCTTGACCTAAAGGTCACACATCCTGGTACGTTTGCTTGACCCTAAAGGTCACACATCCTGGTATGTTTGCTTGACCCTAAAGGTCACACATCCTGGTATGTTTGCTTGACCCTAAAGGTCACACATCCTGGTATGTTTGCTTAACCCTAAAGGTCACACATCCTGGTATGTTTGCACACTCTTTAAAGCTAGCTCATCCTGGTATGTTTGCACACTCTTTAAAGCTAGCTCATCCTGGTACTGTGGGCGAGACGCAACTGAAAACCTTCCAACCCTAACCATTTTGTTCATATGTATGCATTCTATTCCCCAACAATTGATGTGATATGTGTTTAGATAAAATGCGTTATATTTTATAAGTTGTACATTTCACCATGGATTAACTAAGAGTGTATTAACTAAAAATAACAGAATATACTACTGGTTCATATCAAATGTGCCAGTTAAACTGATTTTTGACAGTGTGCAACTCAAATAATTGAAATAATTGCATGCCATTTTAGCCAATTTGACTGGATGCATGAATGAGCCAAGTCTGGATTATAATAGCTAATACAAATGTTGCGGTTCTGTGTTTGCTCAATATTGGCAGCACATGTACTTATGCAAAAGCCTTGTTAAAAGTAATATTTAATAATAGATGAATAATAGCCAATTACATTTTGGTTAACTTAAAATGCACCAAAACAGGCGAGCTTATACATGAGTGCATCTCTGTGGACATGTGCTTCTAATAGAGCAAATTCAGTAGCTACATCTTGAATGGTAACACATTTGCTAAGAGTGGACCATTAGGAACTCTGCTGGGGTGATTTTGTACTAATTTTTTCCCAATGATAGATTAGCTGTAATTTCCTCACTGTTAAATATTTAACTGAAATTTAGGAGTGAAGGATTTCTTTTCTATTCTTGCTCCCTAGCAGGATTTTTCCCTGATTTTTTTTTTTTTTTTCCCTCATGGAATTTATTTTTTTCTAATTCTGCTATCATTTGCCTCCAAGTTTCTAATGGTCAACTTTTAAAATAATGCTTCTTAAAAATAGAAGTTTTATTGTACATGTATCTGCAAATACGATTGTACAAATTTAATCATCTTGTACATCCAGTGGTTAAACTATTAGAAGTTTCAGAGCTTCCTCTGTCTTTTATATTAACTTTTGCTAGATTTTAGACTTGTATAATCTATTAGACTTCTCTTAGCATCATGTCTTTCTTGCTTCCTTGTCTCGTTTTCCATGTCTTGTCAATAGCAGGATGCAACCTCTGATGAAGGGGAATATGATGGGGAAACTGGTTACACTCATAAGGTTCGATAAACTTTCCACTCACTTTTTCTCCTGCCAAGCACCATAGCGCTTCTGACACCCTGCGTTTTGTTATGTTGAATGTCTATTTTAACTGTGCTAGCATGATGTCTGTATGTCTGCAAGGTTAATAGGTAAATATACTAAGACCAGTTAATGTAATTTTGATCAATGGACACGTTTCCAGTTCTTTGGTCACTGATCATGCACAGTGTGAGGGTGAGCAAGAAATGGCGGGTTTATTTCATAACCTTTTGTTTATTTATTTACAATTAATTGCCTTGACTATTGCCATTCAGTACGGTAATGATCTATGGATGTTTTGCCCTGAATGCCTAGAATACCTGTTCTGTACAAAACTGAAACTGGAAAACTAAATTCTTTTGTATAAAACTACCTATTCTCAATGACTAAGTATCGTCTCCTCCACCCCAAATGCTTTAAAGATCGGCGTCAAACCCTTAGAGACCAGAGAAGTCCTGATCTAGTATATTTTCCTATTGACTGTACGAGTGTGTTGAATCAAATCATTGCATGTTCCACCAATTCAGTATGTTTTCACTAGCTTAAACTCTTATTGTATCAATGCATGTCATTCATCTTACCTCGTCTTTATAGTAGCACTATGTTTCCAGGTTTTATACACTAACAGATTGATTTGCAAACAAGCTTGAAGAATGTTTTTTGTGTTTTTGAGAAATCGTTAATGGGCGACCAGCGTGCCACCATGAACATCCAGCTTGTATTGAATTCTGGGATGCCTTGTGATTCTTGCATCATAAAAAAAAATCCAACAGTTAACCATGCTAGTGCTATGTATTGAATGATTATTTTAACAAATTTATACTTTTTTTTCAATTTTGGATTGAATTTAATAATAGTAAAAATCAAGACAAATTTACCTGCATTATAAATGGTCATATTGTATCTGTCGGTAAACAGTCTGATTTCCTACACTCCCTTGTTTGGCTGTATTCAAAAGTTCTTTCATCTCTGGAATGTCTATGCCACTCATGTTTTATCTTTGCTTTGTGTATTTGGATCTGTTTGTAAAAAATTACTCGTAACTACTGTAAAATACTTTTTAAGCTGGAATTAATTTTCACTTAAAAAACTTTTTGGGTGTTTTGTATGAAATTTACTTTCACTGATTTATGACAAGTTTAATGTTAAATGTCGGAAAACAGGTATATTTGTTGGATTTTATTTTCACTGAATTTTTCCAAGCAAAAATAAAGTATTTTACAGTATATCGTATCTATTTAGGTTAAAAACATGAAAATTGAAGTGAAGTGAAGTAAAGTGAAGAGCATTTTAGAGTAGATCTATAGCAGCATAACTGAAAACGATTTTAAGATACCTCCTGACTCTGCATGCCGAGATGCACAGACAAAACGAGAATAAAATTGCAGCTGCTCTGAAATCAATAATGTTGCACTTGCATGTGTGAAGTGGAGTAAAGGCATCGCAAACATTTAATGTTTTTTGTGCTCTCCTCTGTGTTGATGTTTTGAAATGTTTGTAACCATGCAATTAAGAATATGTTCCTGCTGCTAGGGAAGTTAATCTAAGGTAGGGGTGTCCATTACATCAACCGTGTTGCCAAATATCGCTAATGCTGTATATGGTAATATGAATTAGTGACTATTTTGTTTCCATTTGCTTATTTTGTAGCCGGGTGATGAAAACCAGGAAGGAAGTCCACACAGATGGGGTACTAGTTATGAAATGAAAACTACAACCACAACCGTCAGTCATGTCCGGGATGGTTATCCTGTTGGAACTGATGATCAGGACAAAGAACCAGAACCAGAGGATGAGGTAGGGACACGATAATTATGTTTTTGCATCTATAAATCTCTTATGGATCTTTCTGTTATTTCCCTTGCTTGTCTTCTGTTACAGATAAATGACTGCTTTCTTTTATTGTTCTTTTAAGTGTGAGTAACATTTTCTTTTTAACCTGTATTGATTTCCATTGTCTTATAGGGGGCACTGTTCATACTCATGAATGATGGCATTTTCTTTTTCAGCATCATATCACAGAGAGTGCTGTTTAGTCTCATCCTCTCACTATTGCATTTGCCTAGTACTTCTTTCTTCCTGTGTTTCTTACTTTTAGCGCTATCATGAACCTAACTTGGCCGTTCTCCGGCCAGTTTCTTATGATCACCAGCAACAAGTGCATGTAGGAAGATCAACTGATCTAGACCAACACTATTTAGTTCAGGCATATGGCACAGGACAGGTGAATCTTTTAGAAATTGTAATGCTACACTATGCATGGCCCAAGTACTAACAGTTTCTAATGCTTTGAGAAATGTCTCTTTAATGCTTTATGGTGAATTATACTGGAATTGTGCAGTTGTTTTTAATGAGTTTGTTGGATTGAAAATTTTGTCTACAATTTCCGCAGAGTAAAAAATGAAAGCAGAATCGGGAAAACTAACTAATCTAATTTAAATTTGTCGGTTGGAATTAATGTTGTGCTTCAAGTAGTTTGATAAAATAAAAACACTTCAGGGCCATAGTAAAGGCATATGGCATATATGGCCTTGCTGAGGAAGGGTTGAACTCGAAACTTCCTGTTTTTTATTCTCCATATTAGTGCTTTGTTATTTCCCCGCTGGTCGGTTTTATTCTTCTTCATGGCCATACACAAATGTATCTTTGTTTTGGCCATTTAGCTGATACTATCTTGCACTGACACTTAAAGTAAGGAAGCGTTTTGAATAAAGCTTTTATATTACACTGCTGTCCAACCATTTTATTATTTAACTGTGTTTTAACAAGTATGCTGAAATACATTAAAAATATTGACGATAAAATTAAATTGAAAAATGTTGAAAAACATGTTGGTGGAGCAATTTTTTTTTGCATATATAACTTCAGCATTTCGAGGATACCCCTAATTTTCCAAAAAAAAATGCATTTGAGCGATTGAACTTTTGAATATTTGATTTTAAAAGGAAATCACCTCCATGGTCTTAGTGAATTTGTAGCCCTGTGATAAATTACTTAAACTAAGAGTAGTTAATGCTATGTTTGCAAAATTTGAACCACTGCATGTAGGTCTAATGGAATGTTGTCATTTGTGAAACTTACTCACTCCAAATTGAATCTACTCTGTATTCTCCATAGATGCCAGTCGTCATTTCATTGCATTAAACAGTTTATCAGTTAGTGTAATGTTCAATACTAATATCATTTGAATTAGTTGTTATATTTGGGGGGGGGGGGGTATGAACTAGCGAAATGGCATAAGATGCAAGTCAATGTTAAATTCTGTTTTTGATGCTATGTAAGTTTAAGCAAATGTTTGTTTTTTAAATTGTCTACCATTTGGAATGTTTCAGATCCGAAAAAAAAGTTGCACTTGTAAATAGAAGTGCAACTTCAATTTCAAGTGCTGACACCATTTTAAGGAAATGTGTTATTTTAAAGAATCCTCCATTGCAGTGAAAGTGAAAAAAAACAAAAAACTTGGTCCTTGGTCCCCAAATTGTCTTCAATCATAAGCATAGATTCAGCTGATATAGTAAATTGGAACATTATTTGTATTATGTATCTGTTTTTCTTACTTTTTCTTACTGTTCAGCCTAAGCAAACAACGGAATCTCCTGTAAGAGGTCGTGTCCCTGTTGGTGGTATGCCACACCAATTTGATCCTGAAGATAACACTGTTGTAACACGAACTTATACTACAGAAGTACCTCCTCCAGAGGGACAGGTAAATCGATAAAACTAATTAGGTTCAAAAACGAGTTTGGAGCTGAGAAATAACATTTCATTCAAATTGAGGTTGAATACTGGAATTTTTCAGTGTATTTTATATAAATAGCTTTCTCTCCAATTCTAACTTGTATATTGATTTCGTCTTTGTAATCGTATCTAGCCTCGAGAGTATGGCACGGTTATAACCAAGGAAACAGTTATTCAAACATCTGTGCAGCGAGTTCCTGGCAGTTATCCCGACTATGGTGGTCCAGCGGTTGCTCCTTATGCTCCTCAGGTGAATAGCAAGCGCATTGTGTGGTGTGCACAGTTTAAATAGTTTATATAACCACCATTTCACCTTCATTTCCAGATAACAATCCATTCTTACATGCACTTGGTATGGGAGTATGGTCAGCATGTCTCAATGGCAACAGTTGTTACGCTTTTGATGTCATCATTTACTGAGCGCCAAACTCAACTTCAGACACCATCCGCAAAATAATTCCATTTATAGTCGTATGAAAAATTGCGAAAATTACAAATTTGTTGGTCAATAATTAGAAGTGATGTCGCATTTTGCCTGTTTAGTAAAAAATTATGATTGAATTCAGTGGAAATTACAGAAAATTGAACAAATTAACCCAAATTTAAGCAAGTGATAAATGCTTGACAGATCGCAATAAATTATTTTTATACCATTGTGAACTAATGGAATTGTCAAAACTGCTTTTTTAATAATTGCTTCAAGGAAAGGTAATTGTTTAGTAAGTGATGACATCATTAAAAGCCAATCATAATAGTCACTTTGTATTTAGAGGGCACACTGACATTATTGCCGATACGTAACATGTTTGGCATGTTAATGATTGCAATGCTCATCAATATTGTATACTGTGGATTACCTTATTTTCGCTGGAATTAATTTTCGCTGAAAATGATTTTTGGGCATTTTGTATGGAATTTATTTTCACTGATTTTTGATGAGTTTAATGTGAAATATAGGAAAAAAAGTATATTCGCTGGATTTTATTTTCATGGAATCTTTCCTTCAGCGAAAATAGCGAAAATAAATTCCAAGCGAAAATAAAGTATTCTACAGTAGTTTAATAACTCGCACTGCATTTCTCATAGTATTTGACTAGATAGAAAATAGCTACTCTACTGTTCATTGAATGCAACGTTATTAACATTTCATGTGGCCATTTTTTATGTGGACATGTTCTGGTCTTGCAAAGCTCTGATCATGTAAACCACGAAATATTGCATCTGATCATATTTTTATAAAAATCGAACCTACGGTACTGGAACTCTAAGGTGATCAGATAAATCAACCACATAAATTGATCTTTAGAGTGTATTCTAAGATTTTGAAATGGTCATATTGAAAACTTTGTGTTGATGTCTGTATTGTTTTGTCTGCAGTCTTCAGATGAGGAGATAGACGATGACAAAGTTGCTGATACTAAGGAGCCTGAAGAAACGGCTCCAAGTTATTTAGATGAATACTTAGCTGAACAGGTGAAATAACGCACTAAAACCCTGTTCAATGTTCTCCGTCAGTAGTGATAATTTTCGCTCAACATGATTTATTTTTTTTGGTTGAACTTCTTCCTGAAATTAAACAACTTTCAACTGTGAAAGATTTTGGCATCACAATCTATAATTTATAGCAATTCCAACGTATGTTTTTATTTTCGTTTGTGTTTAACTCTTTTCAATTTCATGAACTTAAACATATCATTGCAAATGTAGAAATGATATTTTCTAATTGAACAAAAAATAAAAATGTAAAGTATTTTGTCATTAGCAAATTTCCAGAAATTGTCCCCTGAACCTCAGATACACTGCAGCTTGTTGAACAGAACATTATTTGTTCCTGTTTAGTACAATTGTTTTTGTGCAATAAAAATTTCAATCAATTTGACAGTTTTATATTTATCCATTTGACAGAGAGAACTTTGAACAGACAGCTTGTAGTTATTAACACACCTTTTCTTGGGGCATGGTAACAATTTCAAAATCAGCAGCAGAGTTATAACCATATAATGCACTTCTTTTCTGCATATCAGATTATATCACACCTACTCAGATCCAATAATCTAAAATCTCTTGTATTTTCTCAGGCAATACTAACTATAATTCTCACTGTTAACTATCGCGCCTGTTCATCGATTTCTCACAAGGCTTTAATCTCATCCTTTCACCTCCCATGCTGCTAACTGTAACCTTCAGCCATTTCTCATATCTCTACTCTCCGCAGATTTCAACCAACTTATCACATTTTTTCACTTAATATGCATATTACGTGACTGTATACTAATGGATAATTGTGTCTTAGAACTGCTTGGTTGCAGTGTGTCGTCTTTCCTTCCTGGCTAACATTTTCAGCTCATGGTATCATCAGTATCATCTGTCAGTCAGCTCAAGGTGTCATCTGTCTTTTTCTCTTTATAGCCAGCCAGTCCATCTGTTGCTGGCTCAAGTTTACCTCAAAGTATACCTGTAATGGTTATTTGTACTTGGTTGGAAATAACCATGGTTGATTGACCTGCGGCTTTACACACAATTGTCTTTTAGGCTGATGAAGACGATGAAGAGATGCTTGCCACACCTTCATTTGAAGCAGCCCCTGTAGTGAAAACCGCAGCATTAAAGTACCAGCCGGGAGATGACGACGATACGACTGCAACAACTGATGTACCAATAGTGCATACAGAAACCAAGACAATTACATATGAATCAAATGAAACTAATGAGGATGAGAATACTGACATTGATCCAAGTACACTTCAGAGTGCACAAACTATTACCAGTGAGACGCATACTACTACAACCACCACACATATAACAAAGGTAAAGACTGCCCTCTTGTGGCTATACAGAGAAAGTGGGTGTGGTGCAGTATTTGTGCAATGTGGAGTATTACCTTAAAAAATTCGATTAATTCGTGGTCCCTATTAATTCGCGCACCCATTTTATTTTCAAACGCTAATTTTTAAATGTATCCTTTTAATTCGCAGCGTTCAAAAACATGTTTGAAATTGTATCCTATTAATTCGCAGGCCAGAATAAAGTGGATAACTCGGAATATATTGCATGAAGACATTAAAAATATACATTTTGTTTTAGTTATGTTATCAATACCTGGTGTAACCGCAATCGCAGATGATCTCCGTCATTACAGCCTTTCAGTTAGCAAGCAGTTTAGGTTCAGTAAAAATTTGACCTGAAAAAAAATCATTCCCCCACGACACTACAGATGTTTGGCAAGATTATTACATAGTCGATAAATATCCATCGGTCAGCACATCGATTACGAATTTCCATGATGGAAAGCTTAGTACAGGGCTTTTTCGTCGCTGGTTCACAGGGTTGCATCGACCATGGATGTACATCCATGCATCGCCATGTATCCGCCATTATTCTATTACATCATTTAAGTGAACCGCCCTATGGTGCGTAAATTGACGTTTTTGGTTGGTCGGGCGATTGACCTCGTCACATTTTCATTACACTGGATTCGGTAAAAAAAACAGAGTTAAGCGGTCACGTACATTCTATAAATCTAACCTTGCACACATAATCTTGTACCGATGTGTTTTTTGTCCAAGAAAGACGTTCCCTTTCATTTAACCCCCAGTTAACTCTTCGCGTCCATGGTATTTGTGAGAGTTGAAAGATTTTTTGAACAAATGATAAGTAACTATTGATTTGTGTCAAGCTGGGTCGCCCGAATTTAAATATCAGTGCGTGAGCTCTGGAGGACATTGCCCAATGCCGCACGTATTTCAAACGTGTGGTTGTTAGAGTTCAGTCGAAATGTACGTGAATGATGCGATCGAAGTGCCCTGCCCAGAATTTATTATATTATAGTAAAATTGAATTTGACGTATGGTATGTTTATTTTTGCGTAATTATTACGAATGCAACGCATTATCAAGTCGGTGATATTAAAATATTCAGACCCAATACCCTAACAATAGTTAAAAAAAAAACTAATTATCATGAAAGCAATACATTACAAAGTTGAAATATTCAGAGCCGGTACAATATTGTAAACAAATTTGCATAATTAGAAAAGCAGTGCACTAAGTAAACAACGTTGATATATTCAAAGCCAGTACAGAGTTGCATACAAGTTGCGTAATTACAATTTTACTATATTGACGCGCGGGGCACGAAAGAAAAAGGTTGCTAAGGTAATGCTCCAGCTCAGTGCGTGACTTGGGGTCAAACTTCGGTCAACACACACTTGATGTCAGAATCGCCGTGCAGCAAATTTCGCAAAGAAGTACTTGAAGTTCAATTGCGTCCCGAAATGATGTTGCTGATCACTCAGTTGTCGCAGCGTGTGTTGTATCATGTCCATGATGCACCCCGTTTCGACTTAGGCTTGCTTTTCCTTCTTAGTGCATGTTCTTGTTCACGTAAAATGCGACCTCTCATCAATGTATTAAAACACTTTGAATTTATACTTTGCATTTTATTTGGTCAATGCGAAACATTATTTTTTCTAAACATTTTCTGAGACCATTTTTATCAACGCAGGGTTATTTTTCCAGACAAGATGGGCTTCGTAATATCTGCCGTAACATCACCCGGGCGATGCCTAGAAAAATATTTAAAAAAAGCAGTGCAGTCAGACGGACGGCTACTTTGTAGCCATGTGTTCATTGTTTGTTTGTGTACAGAGTGACGTTTGCCATTTCACCGTTTCATTTCAAGTGTAACATGGTGCGTGTTCTATGCCCGAATATACGCCGTGAATGTCGCTAGCCACGAGTCTCAGAAGCACTAAAACAACGTCCTGTTATCGTGTTCATTGAAAAACAAAACAAATCACTAACGAATTTATGAAAACAGCTCCTTTTCTTAATCGATCTAAAAGTACTCTTTTAATTCGTGCACCAAAAACTAATAATTTCCGTTTTAACGCTATTAGTTCGCGCACTTGAAAAAATAATTATTTTTACTACCGCGAATTAATCGAGTTTTTATGGTACAGTAAAACCTGTCAAAACCGACCCCTGGATAAACCGACCTACTGTCAGAACCGACCGATTTATGTAGCCCCGAAATTTCTCCATAGACGCCTATGTTAAAACAACCTGTGAAATCCGACCACTGTTTACTCCGAACACCGACCGCATTGATCGGTCCCAAGTCCAATATTCACACTGAATACATCGACCATCCGACCATTTGCACCACATCCGCTGTCTAGTAATTCGGTCTGCCCGACCTAAAAAGTGTGCATTGTGTCCAAATTCCGCGAACGTCACAGAAACAATACCAAATCTCACACTACAAGTAACGTCCCGTGTAAAACAATGGCAACTGATTACATTTTTCACACCACACGCCCACGCATCGCGTGGTGTCTGGACAGTATAATGACCCCGGATATAAACAAATGATCGGGGTCATCACCTTCAATTGCGATGAAGCACACTGCATTATCACTTCTTCAACGCTCAAAAGACATTGAGTTTTCTTCTTTCCATAACGATTCTGATCGACAATTTTGTGCTTTCGAATGTTTCCGTAAAGGGGGCTTCAAGATTGAAATTTATGATGACGAAGAAGCAGACGAAAACAAAGAATTCGGAAACCTTATTTAGCAAGTTGCAGACCCGCAAACACAGTGTAGCGTTGTAGAATACCTCCACTTTGATGAACGTATACCGACTGAAGCAATGTATGACGGCGAGTGGGAGCAACAGATTGTTGAGAATTTTATTGCAGACAAAGAAAACCATGAATCTATAGACAACAATGACATAAATTGCAACGACAGTCAAATTATTGACCCCCACAACGACAGTGACTTGACGCATGGCGATGTGCTAGACATGTTGACAAGATTACAGAACAAAGACTCCAGTTACTTGACAGATATCCAAAATTTCATAATTCGAACGGAAAACAAAATCGTTGAAAAAAAAAGGTGTTCTTTAAAGTAGTCAAAACTTGATGATTTTTTACATCGTAATTTGATTCATTGACTCACATTCCCTGTTGAGGGACTGTGATTGACTTAACAGCAAAATCGACTGTCTGCATAAATTATGATAATTACATGTAGCTCACGTGAACATACGTTGTGATGTCATCCAAAATGGACGCCTTCAGTTACGATACGCAATACTTACCCGGTCTGTTCGAATAGTTATTTTAATGTTAATTGATGTCATGTACATACCATAATATTTTTGTATTGTTTGGTAAATTATTTTATTGAAACAATACAATAAATGCACATTGTAAATACATGTAGAATCACCGGAGGCAAACTCCGATGTCTTTCATTTGTCCCGTGTTTACAGCACATGTAATTAATTGTTGTTTCAATCAAAGTCACGCCCACCCTGAATAAACCGACTCCCTCTGAAAACCGACCATAGATCCCAGTCCCAGTCATGGTCGGTTTTGACAGGTTTTACTGTACTACAAATTGATAAAAAGCCAAGCAATTAGAACACGAATGTAATATACATACTGTATTTGTTCTGTCACTAGAACATCTGCAGGCGTCTGTCGTTTGCATACAATTAAATATGCAATAAAGTTGTTAAAATTAAATGTCAGTGACAAACTGTTAGGAATATAGTTATCGCTTTATATGTGTCACATAGATGCACTTATCAAATATGATACAGTTGAATGTGGGTCTTTAATATTGTCAACACATATCTATGATAAAGTTATTAGTGCAGCTCAATAAATGCAATAGTTAGATGTATATATATGTGTGTAACAAGTTTGCACATGTTATCTTGACAGACTGTTAAAGGTGGTGTTTCTGAGACGCGTGTTGAAAAGAAGATTGTAATTCAAGGAGATGCTGATATTGACCATGATCAGGTGGGAAACCATTCATGTACTTAAGGTTGCTCTCAATAGTTTCACAAAAGTATTTGGAATCTTTTAGTATTGCGAATATATTGCTATACAAGGTCATATTTGAGAAAACAAAATTTGGGGGGGGGGGTCTAATTTTTAGTCCCCGTTCGAACGAAGTCCGTGCGTCCGTCCGGAGTCATATCTCAGAATCCCCTGGACCGATTCCGTTCATTCTTTTCATGTGCCTAGTACTTTATGTGGGACATATGCACATGCAGTGGTTTAGCGATTCGATTCAAAATGGCCGACTGGCAGTCATCTTGTTTTTTGAAAATGTTGTATTTTGGACATGCTTTGTCAGTTTTCATTCAAACTTGGTACATTGATTATACATGTTAGGATACATGTCCATGATGATTTATTTCACAATTGGATCAAAGATGGTCGACTGGCAGCCATCTTGTTTTTTGAAAATGTCTTATTTTGGACATGCTTTGTCAGTTTTCATTCAAATTTAGTACATAGATCATACATGTTGGGATACATGTCCCTGACCGTCCGTGAGTTCCTGAGTCTGTCCCTCCGACCGTCCGTGTGTCCGTCTGTCCATGCGTCAGTCTATCCAACGTCATATTTCAGAATCCCGTGGACTGATTCTGTTCATTCTTTGCATGTGCCTAGTACCTTATGTGGGACATATGCACATGCAGTGGTTTAGCGATTCGATTCAAAATGGCCGACTGGCAGCCATCTTGTTTTTTGAAAATGTTGTATTTTGGACATGCTTTGTCAGTTGTCATTCAAACTTGGTACATAGATTATACATGATAGGATACATGTCCATGACTATTTATTTCGCAATTGGATCAAAGATGGTCGACTGGCAGGCATCTTGTTTTTGTTTTTTTATGCAGTATCTTGGACGTGCTCTGTCAGTTTTCATTCAAATTTGGCACATACATGTACTTTATACATGTTAGGATGCATGTCCATGACAATTTGTTTCAAAATCTGGTCAAGGATGGCCGATTGACAGCCATCTGACTTTTTGGCCTTACTACTACTGTAGAATACTTTATTTTCGCTTGGAATTTATTTTCGCTATTTTCGCTGAAGGGATGATTCCGTGAAAATAAAATCCAGCGAATATACTATTTTTCCTATATTTTACATTAAACTCATCAAAAATCAGTGAAAATAAATTCCATACAAAATGCCCAAAAAGCCTTTTCAGCGAAAATTAATTCCAGCGAAAATAAAGTATTCCACAGTATATTTCCACAATTTATGTACCATTTTCATTCGTATTTGGTACATACATCATACATGTCAGTGTGTTTCATAATCAGATCAAAGATGGCTGAATAACAGCTGTTTTTATTTCGGCCATATTACTATGACACGAAACACGTGTTTTGATGTAAATAAACAATCTGTTGTATACGCCACTTGGAACTCAAGTTTCAAGGACACGCTCGCGACAACCCCTTCTCTTTAATATGACGAGCACAAAGAGAACTTAACGGGGACTGTGTCATTTTCAATGACTTGTTTTAGGTTAACGTGATATAGAATTCATATAGAATTTTTTTTTTTTTTAAAAATAAACTTGAGTTAAAACAATTCATCTACAACAACATTTAAAAGAAGGGGAGGGGGGGGGGTATTGTTCAGTTTGTAAAGATATAACAAAGTTTCTGCCCTATGGGTGATAGAACATGTTCTAATGAGAAAAGGCCTGTGTGTTCACTTCAAACGCAACAAGTTTGGGAAACTGTATTGGGCAACCTCAACTTTAACAAATGATAGCTGGCACCATGTTTGAAAGCTTGTATTTTCACTCTTTGGTGACAAAATATTTAAAATATTCATGAATTAAAATTTAATGCCTTGTTCCAGGTGTACAAATTTGAACAATAGCAAGCACAGTTCAGTAATCACTCTCTACACCGATGCATCGTGTCAGTGTAGGATTGCTTTAAAACTGTGATTTTCTTTTACAGGCCTTAGCAGATGCCATCAAAGAAGCAACAGCATTAAACCCAGACATGACTGTTACGAAAGTAGTGGTACATAAAGAAGGTGATGAGGTGGTGGAACATGTACAGGAAAATGGAAATGGAAGTATCTAGAATTGTGAGTGCTGTTTGTTGCTTGGTTTTTTAAGCTCTGCTATTGACACAGTCGAGCGGAGCTATTCATAGTATGGATGGTGTCAACTTTACATTTATGACTTCCTAAAAACTATCAGCTGTGTTGGTATCATGCTCGCAACCAATGAACTTTGGGTGTTTCTCTAATTTCAGTGAATATTTTGTCCATTGCTTTGATATTCTATATGTAGACACTTTTGGTGGGACCTCAATCAGATTTGTCCATTTTGTGACGATGCTGTTAATTCTCTAATTTCAGGAAATACTTTCGTCATTTTTAGCACTGCTATGTCGACTTTGTGGACCTCTCTGAGATTTGTTAATTTCGTGATGACATCTTTAATTCTCTAATTTTTATGAATATTTTCATCATTTTTGGTAAAAAGTGATATTTGGACTTGTTAAAAACCACTAGTCTGATTGCGTGCGTTGATACTATACATATTGTTCATTTTCTAATGATATTTTTTGTTTTTAATTGAAATATGTATTGCTAACAGCATAGCTATCTCAGCCGACAGGCTGCTTGTTAGTAAAAAGAATGCGATTTTTAACTGTCTAACTATACAGCAATGCCAACAGATTGTTTATCAGATCTGTTTAATGGGCTGTAGTCTTTTGATAACAAAGTTGTGTATTCAATCTTTATTCTAACTGTGGCCTTTTTTATTTCGTTTCAGATGGATGGAATTGCACTTCAGAATTGAACAAAGTTTTATATTATCTCTACAACATTTCACCAACATTAATGGTCCCAAACACATTGCCAGCCTTTACTTCCAAGCTGCGCTCAACGTTTTCTTACTAATCATGCCACAAAGAAATAAATGACTTTAAATTCCTACAGGCGTGTGTGTAAAGTTAAAGAGTAATGCAATGTACAAGACTTTGTCACACATTTTTTGGATTAATTGTAAAAAGCGTAGCTGATGTGCACACGCAAAAATTATGCAGCCTTTGTATGTGGTAGTTGTCCAAGTACGTCTAGTTTTATATATACATTACTTTCATTTGAAAAGTACAAGATAGCTCGTGCTCTTAGATGAGAGGAATGTCAGTATCCGGTGAATTTTTAATCTAATACTCTGTAACTTAGGGTGGATAAATATGGTGATATGGTATCAATTTTTTAGCCTTTGTGTTGCCTCTGACGATTTAAAAAAAAAAAAAATTCATTTGTGTCTGTGGTGGTGAAATGCCACATATTTGCACCATGTTATTATTCATAACTAATTATGGCTTAGCAATCATTAAGTTGATCATTATTAATGTATGTGAATAAATATTGATATGTGGGTATCATTTCCCATAATGCAGTAAGTGTTCATTCCCATGTTATCACTTTCAACCAATGTGTTGTATACCTTGGTGATGCTCTATTGTAACCATGGAAATGGATCTAAGGTGAAGCACATTTTTATGTCCACACCATGTTGTCCTATTTGAGAAAAGTTTTTGTGCAAGTTTTTAACAAGTTGTCCTATATTGTTTTTGTAGCCAATTTCATTAAACTGTGGTACATACCACATAAGCCATTTTGTTGAGCCTAATTTTGTTTGTTTATTTTTATTTAAAAAAAAAAGTTAAATAGCAAAAAAGTTACCTCCTTTTGATAGCTATTACTTGTTTTTTTTTCCTTATCGTTATTTGACAATGGTGTCTGATTTCAATTTGACTTGTTAGTATGTACATGTGTCTGAAATGCAAGCTTTCTTAGAATACTGTATATGTACTATTATTATAGCTTATCTTTAATTAAAACGATGTAACAAATTCTGGCATTTTTTTTTGTATAATAAAATATAGCTAAACTAGATTAGACAATGATAGAAGAACTCGCTGTTAGTTGTCATTTCAGCACTCTATTCACTATTTTCTTAAGTACATCATAACTGAACAGTTCAACAATTGTTTTTCTAAATCAAAAATTAAACAAGAATTGTGAAATTGATTGTGCATGTTTTTTTTTTAATCCTGTGGAAATTCATAAACAATTTCTTTCCTCGTTTCAGATTTGCTCATCCACCAGCGTTGCTAAATAATCAGTAGCTTTTAGTTTAAATAAACTAGGAAACTGAACGAATTTAAAATAACAAAACACTTTGTGTGCACACTGTTCAGCGGTGCAATAGTTAAATGGCCCAACTGAATATTGAAGAAGTTAAGGGGTGCAATGAAATGCAACTAACAGTGGGGCACTTTTGTTTTCAACGTCCTTAAACTGCCAGGTCTTGTACACTAGGGGCGTCATGAACATAACTAATGTAGCGTCAGTTAAATTCAAGTTTAAACTGCGATCTAGTGTCGTGTAATAAATTGGCAGTTTTTATTTTTTTTTTTTTTTTTAAATTTACACCATTCCCAGACTTGCAAATTCCCTGTAATGAATTCTGTAGTTAAAGTAGTGATAAAAATTGTCTATACCTGGATTTGGTGGTTTTTGAAAGATTATTCTGGTCATGTGAAATTTCATTGTTTTTAAATATTTCTAAAAAAAAAACAAGCCTACGCTTGCACTTGTATAACATGTGAAACCCCACTTCACTTTACAATTGTATTACAGTCCATTATTAAAAAGGAATTTCTGAAAATGTCAGGAAATACCAGTTTATGAATTGTGTGTGGGGTAAGCCATTGCTTGTTTCACGAGTACAGTTATTTAACAAGCTTTGGCCTATGTTAGTGTCACATTTATTACATTTCAAAATACTAGGTGTTTTTAGGTGAAAGTTTGTGATGTACACCAAAATGTCTTTTTAAGCTTCTGGCATGTACAGAGATAAAACGCTGAACATGTTGCATCAACATTGTTGAAGTTCTTTGCAAGTTGGCTTAACTGGCATAATGGCTTATTAGGATTTGTTGCATCAACATTGTTGAAGTTCATTGCAGTTTTAATACTTAGCATAATGGCTTGTTTGTTGCAACATTGTTGATATTCATTATGCTATGTTGTGCAGTTGACATATTGTTGCAACATGCTTGATTTTCACGCCATGTGCCATTGAGTTGGCAAACTTACTCATTGAGCTTTGTTGCACCACCACCAAGCAGTGTTGAGTAGTGTTCACCTGGCCTATTTGCTGGTTGCTGAACGTCATGACCAGAAAGGCATGAAAGTCTTGTTGGACAGTGTTTTTTAAATTCACAGTAATTTGTAGTACCATAGTTCCAGTGCTTAATGCTTCTCATTGTTTTACCACTGTATTAAATGGAGGAATAAAGGCAATTTTTTTTTTTCATTTTATGTTTAGTTTCGTACACGTAATGTCTATGGGAGAATGTTAAGCGTGAGGGGTATCACCTGCGCCCACGCTGGAATTTAGTTCCAAGCGACTATAACACTCGCTGAAAATGCAAAGGCTCATGGGTAGACACTTGTTTGTAAACAGACGCGCTATGGCCATCTGACGGATGCGCAGGTAAACTACAGATACTCCCCTCGCTTTTAGCCTGCCACCATAATGACCACTACATCCGTGTTCTGAATGATGTAAGAGTTATTTTAATGAGTGTTTGATATGGGTCTTGCCTGCATATTATGCACACCTGGGTTATTTGAATGTACACCATTGCGATGAAATTACATTAATTTGTCGTGTGACAACGTGTCTACCTTGGCCATGGAGTGAGCAATTCTTCCTGACCTGCCCCCCCCCCCCCCCCCCTCAAAAAAAAAAAAAAAACTAGCTCAATATAAAATTTACATTTTCCTGACACCTAACATTCCAATGAACAACTTATCCCTAAATGGATAGACCAACACTATTGAAAAGTGGTAGTCATCATGCAATGAGTGTACATATTTTGACAATGTGTTTTACATGTTTACATAGTAAATTCACTCAACAGATTTGAAAGAAACTTTGCGCATAGCTGGTCTCGGCTAAACTACATATTTAGTTCAGGATTTAAATTTCATGCATACAAATTAGCCATTTTATGGGTGTATTTCCAGTACCACCATTCTAATTTTAAAGGAAAATTGCTACATGTATACTCGCAGGTAAACATAGTTGGCACTTTTCTTGGTGTACCATACCATGAAGTAACTGGCTTGGGCATTCCCCAATTATACTTATGTTTGCACATAAATCGACAGATAATATTGCCTGGCAAGTGAGCTCAGCCAAGCAATTTTTTTTAATGATTTACTGTGGAATACTTTATTTTCGCTGGAATTAATTTTCGCTGAAAAGGCTCTTTGGGCGTTTTGCTTGGAATTTATTTTCACTGATTTTTCATGAGTTTAATGTGAAATATAGGAAAAAAAAGTATATTCGCTGGATTTTATTTTCACGGAATCATCCCTTCAGCGAAAATAAATTCCAATCGAAAATAAAGTATTCTAAAGTACTAAAACTGATATAACCATATAACATTGAAGCGCTGAAGTAATTAGTTCACATGTGGGTTGTGCGGGATTTAAGATGGCACCACTCGCGATTTGTGTGTCGCCGCTGATCAAAATGACATGAAACATTATTCAAAGTTTCATTTTCATTACGTTGCCAGTAAACTATATCTTTATTATTGAACATCCTTATGTTTTATCATGAATGAGCGGTTTTGCATGATTTGTGAGACAAACAAAATTGCAGAGCACACTGAGCAGAAGTGCATTTTCCCAGCTCTTGGGGTATATAGATTTCTTCCATATTACGGTATATACAGCGAGTGGCGCAGAGTGAATATTCACTAGTGACTTGCATGGTTCAATCATTCGGGGTGGGGAGGGTGTCGATGAACTTTCCAACAGCAATGTAAAAAAGGACAGTTGTATTTGCATGAAATCACTAAACCACGCTAATGTGTTCTTTAGCACCAATAAAAACAATACAATGTCACGAAAATATGAATTACAATTTAACAGCCTATTGGTTCCTATAGCAACATGCAGATTTTAGTCTCTTGAACAAACCAGCCAATCAGTTTTATTTGTGTGTACTGTATGAAAAAACTTGATTTCATTGTTTGGCAAAGGATGACATCCATGAAAATTTGTTTCCCTTCGAGTATGCTTTACATGCACAGTCAGCTGGCCCACAAGTGGTAATATAAATGAGAATTTTATTGAGATTTATAAAATGAGGTCACCACAGTTTTGTGTCGGAGGACGATTCATATAGTATACCTCGGTCGCATTTGTTACTACCACTAATCGTATGCCAGCTGACTCTTTGGTTGCATCTTACCAGTGACACTAATTTCAGACTAAAAAATAAATTTCCACAGATGAAGAAAAAAAATGAACGGTACATTTGTTGCTGCAACAGAAACGCAGGCAAGTGGTATATTTCAGATTTTAATCTAGAATAATATATTTATATAAAAAAAAAAATTAACAAATAGCACCATGAATGAAATTGAGGTAAAAAAAAAAGAATCTTTTCAACAAATTTAATTGCTTGAGTCCTGGGAGTTGTGCGATGTCATATCCTGTTGATGAGCATTGTGGGTAATATTATGCATTAAATTGATTTTGAACAATGTGTGATAAACTCGTCCACTGGCTATCCTTTAAAAAATAAATTGAATGACACTATGTTGTAGACATTTCTTTTCTTAAAATAAGGCTCTATTGAACTAAAAATCTAATTTTTCAGAGCTTTGGTAACAAATATTTCTACCTTCTATCACCTAAAACTTTATATGAAGTACCTTCAAGACAGTTATATTTTGTGACCTTCGTCTGAAAATTGTTGTTTTTAATCGTCAATGTGTAATAGTCAATTTTTTGGGAGGTGTTGTTTATGGGTCTTTTGTATCAAAATACTGATTCCCTGAGGTTGTAATGTGAGTTGGAATGCTCTTTCATCAACTGCAGATATTTTAAAATTTGGGATGGACTGATGTACTGATACATCGCACTATTCTGACCTAGTTTGTGTTGTTTGTTCATCCAATTCCGTCCTGGAAATTTAGCGCTCCCCTTAACATAGACTGTCTACCCTTAACAGATAGTTGCTCTGGATTATATGGCTTCATATACATCTACTGCTGTGTTAAGGTAGAAGTCGATAAATTCTGGGTATTTCCCTGATCAGTATGCTTGTACGTTAATTTTATTGTATTTTTATAGAGGAGATTAAAATTGTGCATAGCCAAAAATCTACCACTGAAGTGATGGCGTACTTTACAGTATCGATACATTAAAATGACCATCTGACTATTTTCTAAACCATGTTACATAATACATGTAGGTGGCAGAAATTTGTATTCAGATGAGCATTTTACAATCGGCACACCCAAAACAATAGGATTTGTCCTGTAAAAAGCTGTAATCTGCACTCGTTCAAATTTTTCCCTTGTACCGTAATAGAAATAGAAAACAATGACTAAATGCTAATGCACAAAACTTTTTTTCATTACCATATCAAGCTACAAGCAAAGATTGATTGATAATAAGATTATCACAAGAATGCGACTGCTGTACTGCCTTCATGCATATTTTTTGGTATTCTCAAGATAACCTTGTATCACTAATTAGCAAAAACAAAAAAATTCCCCAGCTCAAAATTAATTTTGTTAATCAGCCAGGACTAAATTTATTGTATATGAACCATTGTACAACACGAGTGATATTACCCATAATGCATTTTTAAACAGGATATGATGTCATACATATGTATACCAAGCTGACTCCATATATGGAAGTACATTGGCAGGTCATGCAGCCACAAAAAAAAAAAATATTGTTTTTCATACTATACTGATGAGTGTAGACTGCCACCACATACAGCCTTTATCAATGTCCTCCTGGGCTAATCCATTGTAGTAAATAGGGGTGGATGGCTAACAAAATACAAAGACTTTTGAGGTTATAACAACTACAAGCAATAAAATACAATTTCAGCATATACATAAAATTTGAGAAAAAATGGCGTTTTGGAAAGAGGCAGATAACGTAAATTCTCGAATGAATTTGTGGGAAAAATAAATGACATTGTGTCATGTGACAGTCATGTGTACAGTACAAACGACGAACAGTATTCAGTTAACAAGCAAATCATTCACCATTGTGAATGTCTCGCAAATAATTATCTGTTTCTTGCCAAAACAAGTGGAAAAATGACAAACGAATGTCAGTATTTATAAATCCAATGGAGAAATACATCAATTTATTTCCCACATCATAATAGACAATTAATAAAATACCTAAATGCTAACATTTTTGTGTGAAATAAAATAATTTCTGTCAGTGGACAAAACCTCAAGTCATTTGAATGTTTGTACTACTTTCCTCAAGTGCAATGAGTTGCCATAGAGGGCGCCATTACTCTATTGTTTGATTTTGCTACCTATCCTTTGATGTTCTTCTGGCTCAATCCCATTGGTGACAATCCTGGTGCATAGTTACAATATTCACAGTAACCAGGAGGGCCACGTAAACCAACCTGCCCTTGTTCACCAGTGATGCCAGGTGGGCCAGGGGGACCTCTTTCGCCGTCCCGTCCCGGTAGGCTAAGACCTTGTGGACCTGGAACACCTGAAATGCATGATACGAGTCGGTAAGTTATGCTTTCACACTCGTAGTTCATGAAATGAGACATATTTGTCTAACATGTGAATTTCATGGCTAGTATGAGCTAAATCACTTTTGTGTAAGAGACACATTATTACAAATTTCAAGGGAAATTATTAAATTTTATCCTAAAACGGGGAATGTCAGTGACTTTTGTGTTAATGAATGCAATAAAATTCTGAAATTGGGAACATTTCTAATAGTTTCAGACAAATTTAAATTAGCAGGCCTTGGCAGCTATTTTACTTTACAAATAAATCATTTTGCAAGTTATCATTAAATGATTTGACCATGTGTCATCTATTGTGACTTTACTATGTTTTGTGACTGTTAATATGTTTCCTAGTCAAAGGGAAAAAGATCAGTGCTGAAAATGTAATGTTCTCTGTAACAAAAATTATTCCTATTGAATGAAAGCAGTTAAATTACATTGAATTACAAGGACATTGCACGCATACCTGGGTTGCCAGGAGGTCCTTCTGGACCCATGATGCCTTTGCCTTCTTGACCACGAACTCCTTTCGCACCATCCTCGCCTACAAAAATAATCATGGACAGAATTTTTACAAATGATCAAGGATCTTACAATTGTGACTGATAACTGAGAAGTCACTTTTTTTTCTTCTTTCTGCATCCTTTGGATTACCGTAATCCTGTTTATGGGAAATAAACCTGGAAAAGTTGTAAATTTCTGCATGAAAAGATTGTACAGTGTTTTCCATGACTGTCAAAACAACAGTATATAGATGCAAAGCACACAAGGCAAAGACCCAGTATGAGTAGACATACAAAACAACCAACCGCTGGCAATTAACTAACATCTCTGTAGACCATCCTCTCAATGGCATAAAGCTGTATTTTATCACAATGTGAACAAAGCCGTGTTGAATGTATGAATCTCACCTGGGGGACAATGTCAACAATGTACTACGAGGACGTCATTTGAAATTTTCGTACAATTGTCAAGCGGGAATTACAATGACTGAAAACAATGTACAGTTGGCTACCAGGCTGCAGCAAGAATACATGTGCACAGATTGGAAAGGAATCTTGCGCGAACATGAACCAAATGATGTGCACCACTTGCTGACGTACTCCTGAAAACTCCTAAATGTTTGTTGGGAGGAATATACTGTCACAACGGAACAGTACGTGCTTTTATTATTTTACAATTGTAAATAAACATGCAGGGTCTAGAATGTTCATGCAAGAGCAGCTTCTTACTATAATATAGAAATGCCCTCATGTGTTACATCGATCAATGAGCTTTTGTAACAAGACGCTTCAATGAGGGTTGTTTGGTCATCAGAAAACATACTTCTGTGATTCAAAGCTGTCCTGTATTACATGAACTTATGTATAATGATAAGGTACTGAAACCCCCTAGTTTACTTATAAAAACTCCTTATTTATTGGACGTTTTAAGTCCAAATGCATAACCCATTTTCAACACTCATGCAAAAACAGCCACAATAACATAAAAACAAACTTGCCTTTAGGTCCAACCATTCCCTGTACTCCTTGCGGTCCACGCAATCCTCGTACACCTTGTTGCCCTGGTGGACCCTGTAATCCTCTTGCTCCTTGTTGTCCTTGCTTACCTGGTTCACCAGGAAGTCCAGGGTGCCCACGTCCAGGTTCTCCGGGTGGTCCCCGAAGTTTGGATGCAACCACTTCAAGTTGTTCTGTGAACAGATTTGTCTTGTCTGAGTTTAACGTACATTTTATTTTTTCTTCAAGACAATTATTAAGTGTGTGTGTAAAAAGCTGGTGGTACCTCTCTTATAACTGTTATATTCTCACTGACTGTGTTACAGAAAGTTTTTGTTTGGTACAAACTCATCTTGTAACACACAGCCACACAGTATGGTATAAACTCACCTTGTAACACACAACCACACAGTATGGTATAAACTCACCTTGTAACACACAACCACACAGTATTGTATAAACTCACCTTGTAACACACAACCACACAGTATGGTATAAACTCACCTTGTAACACACAGCCACACAGTATGGTATAAACTCACCTTGTAACACACAACCACACAGTATGGTATAAACTCACCTTGTAACACACAGCCACACAGTACGGTATAAACTCACCTTGTAACACACAACCACACAGTATGGTATAAACTCATCTTGTAACACACAACCACACAGTATGGTAGAAACTCACCTTGTAACACACAGCCACACAGTATGGTATAAACTCATCTTGTAACACACAACCACACAGTATGGTATAAACTCACCTTGTAACACACAGTATGGTATAAACTCACCTTGTAACACACAACCACACAGTATGGTATAAACTCACCTTGTAACACACAACCACACAGTATGGTATAAACTCACCTTGTAACACACAACCACACAGTATGGTAGAAACTCACCTTGTAACACACAGCCACACAGTATGGTATAAACTCATCTTGTAACACACAACCACACAGTATGGTATAAACTCACCTTGTAACACACAACCACACAGTATGGTATAAACTCACCTTGTAACACACAACCACACAGTATGGTATAAACTCACCTTGTAACACACAACCACACAGTATGGTATAAACTCACCTTGTAACACACGAGCACACAGTATGGTATAAACTCACCTTGTAACACACAGTATGGTATAAACTCATCTTGTAACACACAACCACACAGTATGGTATAAACTCACCTTGTAACACACAGCCACACAGTATGGTATAAACTCACCTTGTAACACACAGCCACACAGTATGGTATAAACTCACCTTGTAACACACAACCACACAGTATGGTATAAACTCACCTTGTAACACACAACCACACAGTATGGTATCAACTCACCTTGTAACACACAACCACACAGTATGGTATAAACTCATCTTGTAACACACAACCACACAGTATGGTATAAACTCACCTTGTAACACACAGCCACACAGTACGGTATAAACTCACCTTGTAACACACAACCACACAGTATGGTATAAACTCACCTTGTAACACACAACCACACAGTATGGTATAAACTCACCTTGTAACACACAGCCACACAGTATGGTATAAACTCACCTTGTAATACACAACCACACAGTATGGTATAAACTCACCTTGTAACACACAACCACACAGTATGGTATAAACTCACCTTGTAACACACAACCACACAGTATTGTATAAACTCACCTTGTAACACACAACCACACAGTATGGTATAAACTCACCTTGTAACACACAACCACACAGTATGGTATAAACTCACCTTGTAACACACAACCACACAGTATGGTATAAACTCATCTTGTAATACACAACCACACAGTATGGTATAAACTCACCTTGTAACACATGACCACACAGTATGGTATAAACTCACCTTGTAACACACAACCACACAGTATGGTATAAACTCACCTTGTAACACACAGTATGGTATAAACTCACCTTGTAACACACAGCCACACAGTATGGTATAAACTCACCTTGTAACACACAACCACACAGTATGGTATAAACTCACTTTGTAACACACAACCACACAGTATGGTATAAACTCACCTTGTAACACACAACCACACAGTATGGTATAAACTCACTTTGTAACACACAACCACACAGTATGGTATAAACTCATCTTGTAACACACAGTCACACAGTATGGTATAAACTCACCTTGTAACACACAACCACACAGTATGGTATAAACTCACTTGCAACACACAACCACACAGTATGGTATAAACTCATCTTGTAATACACAACCACACAGTATGGTATAAACTCACCTTGTAACACACAGCCACACAGTATGGTATAAACTCACCTTGTAACACACAACCACACAGTATGGTATAAACTCACCTTGTAACACACAACCACACAGTATGGTATAAACTCACCTTGTAACACACAGCCACACAGTATGGTATAAACTCACCTTGTAATACACAACCACACAGTATGGTATAAACTCACCTTGTAACACACAACCACACAGTATGGTATAAACTCACCTTGTAACACACAACCACACAGTATGGTATAAACTCATCTTGTAATACACAACCACACAGTATGGTATAAACTCACCTTGTAACACATGACCACACAGTATGGTATAAACTCACCTTGTAACACACAACCACACAGTATGGTATAAACTCACCTTGTAACACACAGTATGGTATAAACTCACCTTGTAACACACAGCCACACAGTATGGTATAAACTCACCTTGTAACACACAACCACACAGTATGGTATAAACTCACTTTGTAACACACAACCACACAGTATGGTATAAACTCATCTTGTAACACACAGTCACACAGTATGGTATAAACTCACCTTGTAACACACAACCACACAGTATGGTATAAACTCACTTGCAACACACAACCACACAGTATGGTATAAACTCACCTTGTAACACACAGCCACACAGTATTGTATAAACTCATCTTGTAACACACAGCCACACAGTATTGTATAAACTCACCTTGTAACACACAACCACACAGTATGGTATAAACTCACCTTGTAACACACAACCACACAGTATGGTATAAACTCACCTTGTAACACACAGCCACACAGTATGGTATAAACTCACCTTGTAACACACAACCACACAGTATGGTATAAACTCACCTTGTAACACACAACCACACAGTATTGTATAAACTCACCTTGTAACACACAACCACACAGTATGGTATAAACTCACCTTGTAACACACAACCACACAGTATGATATAAACTCACCTTGTAACACACAACCACACAGTATGGTATAAACTCACCTTGTAACACACAACCACACAGTATGGTATAAACTCACCTTGTAACACACAGCCACACAGTATGGTATAAACTCACCTTGTAACACACGAGCACACATCTCCATTATCTTCTCTTCAGAGGGTGTGTCTCCCTGGCAACACAACAAACAAATATCAGCAATTGGTTGGTTGACTATTTTCACACGAATTTCTAAACGAAATAATTAACTAATTGTGACAACACAGAGCATAATATTGATCTAGGTGCACAAAATCAGGTCAAATTCATAGAGGCACTTACTGGTTTTCCTGTTTCTCCAGGAATACCTTGATAACCTCTGAGACCTCTTTCTCCTCTCCTACCAACATCCCCTTGCGTTCCCGGCATACCCTCGGCACCACGTGGTCCTTGAATTCCAACTTCACCTTGATTTCCCTTCATGCCTTGCTACAAGATAAACATAGTAAAATTATTTCACCCTTTTCTTTGCATTTATGTAAAAATCATTATCAGCTATTAATAACATATTTTAAAAAACTTATAGGACAATATCGCATAGGACCATATCATATAGGACAATATCACATAGAACAATATCGCATAGAACCATATCGTATAGGACAATATCGCATAGGACCATATCGTATAGGACAATATCGTATAGGACCATATTCCATAGGACCATATCACACAGTACATTATTGCATAGGACCATATTATATAGGACAATATTGCATAGCATATTGCATAGGACATTATTGCATAGGACCATATCACATAGGACCGTATTGCATAGGACCATAACACATACATGTAGGACATTATTGCATAGCATATTGCATAGGACATTATTGCATAGGACCATATCATATAGAATCGTATCGCATAGGACCATATCGCATAGGACTGTATTGCCAAGGACCATATCGCATAGAACTGTATTGCATAGGACATTATTGCATATGACCATATCACATAGGACATTATTGCATAGGACCGTATTGCATAGGACCATAACACATAGGACATTATTGCACAGCATATTGCATAGGACATTATTGCATAGGACCATATCATATAGGATCGTATCGCATAGGACCATATCGCATAGGACTGTATTGCATAGGACCATATCGCATAGGACTGTATTGCATAGGACATTATTGCATAGGACCATATCACATAGGACCGTATTGCATAGGACCGTATTGCATAGGACATTATTGCATAGGACCATATCACATAGGATCGTATCGCATAGGACCGTATTGCATAGGACATTATTGCATAGGACCATATCACATAGGACCGTATTGCATAGGACCATACTGCATAGGACCATATCATATAGGATCGTATCGCATAGGACCATATCATATAGGATCGTATCGCATAGGACCATATTGCATAGGACTGTATTGCATAGGACCATATTGCATAGGACTGTATTGCATAGGACATTATTGCATAGCATATTGCATAGGACATTATTGCATCGGACCATATCACATAGGACCGTATTGCATAGGACCGTATTGCATAGGACCATAAGACATAGGACATTATTGCATAGCATATTGCATAGGACCATATCATATAGGATCGTATCGCATAGGACCATATCGCATAGGACTGTATTGCATAGGACCATATCGCATAGGACCGTATTGCATAGGACATTATTGCATAGGACCATATCGCATAGGACTGTATTGCATAGGACCATATCACATAGGACCATAACACATAGGACATTATTGCATAAGACCATATCATATATGATCGTATCGCATAGGACCATATCGCATAGGACTGTATTGCATAGGACCATATCACATAGGACAATATCGCATTTTACCATATTGCAAAGGCCCATATTGCATAGGGCCGTATCGCATAGGGCCGCATCGCATAGGACTGTATCGCATAGAACATTATCGCATAGGGCCGTATCGCATAGGACATTATCACATAGGACTGTATTGCATATGACCATATCACATAGGACCATATTGCATAGCATATTGCATAGGACATTATTGCATAGGACCATATCATATAGGATCGTATCGCATAAAACCATATCGCATAGGACTGTATTGCATAGGACCATATCACATAGGACAATATCGCATTTTACCATATCGCAAAGGCCCATATTGCATAGGGCCATATCGCATAGGACTGTATCGCATAGAACATTATCGCATAGGACCGTATCGCATAGGACATTATCGCATAGGACTGTATTGCATAGGACCGTATCGCATAGGACTGTATTGCATAGGACCGTATTGCATAGGGCCGTATCGCATAGGACATTATCGCCTAGGACTGTATTGCATAGAACATTATTGCATAGGACCGTATCGCATAGGACTGTATTGCATAGGACCGTATCGCATAGGACTGTATTGCATAGAACTGTATTGCATAGGACCGTATTGCATAGGACCGTATCGCATAGGACATTATCGCATAAGACTGTATTGCATAGGACCGTATTGCATAGGACTGTATTGCATAGGACTGTATTGCATAGAACTGTATTGCATAGGACCGTATTGCATAGGACATTATCGCATAGGACTGTATTGCACAGGACCGTATTGCATAGGACCGTATCGCATAGGACTGTATTGCATAGGACCGTATCGCATAGGACTGTATTGCATATGACTGTATTGCATAGGACCGTATTGCATAGGACCATATCACATAGGACCATAACACATAGGACATTATTGCATAAGACCATATCATATAGGATCGTATCGCATAGGACCATATCGCATAGGACTGTATTGCATAGGACCATATCACATAGGACAATATCGCATTTTACCATATTGCAAAGGCCCATATTGCATAGGGCCGTATCGCATAGGGCCGCATCGCATAGGACTGTATCGCATAGAACATTATCGCATAGGGCCGTATCGCATAGGACATTATCACATAGGACTGTATTGCATAGGACCATATCACATAGGACCATATTGCATAGCATATTGCATAGGACATTATTGCATAGGACCATATCATATAGGATCGTATCGCATAGGACCATATCGCATAGGACTGTATTGCATAGGACCATATCACATAGGACAATATCGCATTTTACCATATCGCAAAGGCCCATATTGCATAGGGCCGTATCGCATAGGACTGTATCGCATAGAACATTATCGCATAGGACCGTATCGCATAGGACATTATCGCATAGGACTGTATTGCATAGGACCGTATCGCATAGGACTGTATTGCATAGGACCGTATTGCATAGGGCCGTATCGCATAGGACATTATCGCCTAGGACTGTATTGCATAGAACATTATCGCATAGGACTGTATTGCATAGGACCGTATCGCATAGGACTGTATTGCATAGGACCGTATTGCATAGGGCCGTATCGCATAGGACATTATCGCCTAGGACTGTATTGCATAGAACATTATTGCATAGGACCGTATCGCATAGGACTGTATTGCATAGGACCGTATCGCATAGGACTGTATTGCATAGAACTGTATTGCATAGGACCGTATTGCATAGGACCGTATCGCATAGGACATTATCGCATAAGACTGTATTGCATAGGACCGTATTGCATAGGACTGTATTGCATAGGACTGTATTGCATAGGGCCGTATTGCATAGGACATTATCGCATAGGACTGTATTGCACAGGACCGTATTGCATAGAACTGTATTGCATAGGACCGTATCGCATAGGACTGTATTGCATAGGACCGTATCGCATAGGACTGTATTGCATATGACTGTATTGCATAGGACCGTATTGCATAGGGCCGTATCACATAGGACATTATCGCCTAGGACTGTATTGCATACAACATTATCGCATAGGACCGTATCGCATAGGACATTATCGCATAGGACTGTATTGCATAGGACCGTATCGCATAGGACTGTATTGCATAGAACTGTATTGCATAGGACCGTATTGCATAGGACCATATCGCATAGGACATTAACGCATAGGACTGTATTGCATAGGACCGTATTGCATAGGACTGTATTGCATAGGACTGTATTGCATAGGACTGTATTGCATAGGACCGTATTGCATAGGACATTATCGCATAGGACTGTATTGCATAGGACCATATCGCATAGGACTGTATTGCATAGGACTGTATTGCATAGGACCGTATCGCATAAGACTGTATTGCATAGAATTGTATTACATTGGACCGTATTGCATAGGACTGTATTGCATAGGACTGTATTGCATAGGACTGTATTGCATATCTCACCATATACCATATCTCACAGCAGTAAAGCAGGCCACCATGTAATATTCACTTTCAATGTAAAAAGTTTGACATGACTTACCAATCCCATTACTCCTGGTGGTCCCTGGTCTCCCTTTTGTCCCATCAAACCTTCTCTACCGTGGATACCCTGGTTGCCCTGGAAACAAATCAACCAAATCGTCAGCATCCAATAAGGGCTCATAGAAATGTAGTGTGTACTGTAAAATTCCATATTTTAACTTTATTTTCTCTATTATCACTGAAGGAATGATTCAGTGACAATAAAATCCAGCAAATATACCCTATATTTCACTATAATTAATGCAAGAAAATCGTCACCTGTGCATGCACGGGAATTGAGTCCCAAGCGACGATAACGACATACGCTAAAAATGCAAAGGCTCATGGGTGTAAACAATGACACGCTATGGCCATTCAACTCATAAACAAGCGACTTTGCGGCCGTTAAAGCTCTGTTGTAATTGACAAGTGCAGAGGTCAGTGGCAGCAATAATCACATTACTGTAAAATACTTTATTTTTGCTTGGAATTAATTTTTGCTATTTTCGCTGAAGGCATGATTCGGTGAATATAAAATCCAGCGAATATACCTTATTTCCTATATTTTACATTCGACTCGTCTAAAATCAGTGAAAATAAATTCCATACAAAACACCCAAAAAGTCTTTTCAGCGAAAATTAATTCCAGCTAAAATAAAGTATTTCACAGTATTCAGATATCTCCAAAATGTGACATGTGATCTTGAGATGACCTTGACCTTTCCTTGAAAGATTTTGAGGGGTGACCTTCTAACCCCCAATACACATGCAATCAACATGTGACCTTGAGATGACCCTGACCAGGCTTTGAAGAGTTTTGGGAAGGTGTTTCAGTTCCTCCCAACCTTACTGTTCACTATCAAAAAGTCGGTATTTCAACATTGAACTTCGAAAACAAAGTTGCAAGTTCAAAATAGACATTCAATCCAAGCCATTCATGCATGTTGTGAGAAATATTGAAAATCATTTATTGAAAAATTATATCTAGATTTTCAATTTTTACTACTAAATTCATGAATCTTGCATGCAGGGTGGTACTGTAAAATGACTAATTTTCACTGATTTAAATTTTGTTGATTTAGCATTTCAGGCATATTTAGTGGGTTTCAAATTCACGGTTTTATTATTTAGATAATGTGTTCTATGCTAAATTTTACATATTCACTGGGTTTTAATTTAGCGCATTTTCAGTCAGCGAAATAAGCCTTTTACAGTAATTTGTACTCCCAGGATGCATTGCGTGTGCACTGGAGAAAAAAATTATATAAATTATGATTTAAAACTTCATTTATTACCTTCATACCAACAGGACCTGGAAATCCAGTTTGACCCTAAACAGTGACGATAGAGAAAAAATTGATAGTTAAGTTCTTGAAATCATATCCATAGGCAACATTTTGCATTAATTCTCATGAACATTACTAAAACTTTTCTTTATTCAAATGACACATAAACAGTTTATACTTTATCGGACAGCTTTTGCTTTTCCCGTATTTCCTAAGTTGCAGTCACGAATACAGTTTGTCACTTTCTTTATTTTACCTGGATGCCAGGAACACCAAGATCACCTTTCTGTCCTTTCAATCCCACAGGTCCAGTCTCGCCTCTCGGTCCCTGTAGTACATTTACATGAATTAACAATGAGCTTGTATATATTTTTTATAAAGTGAATAATTAAATCGTCAATCCCAACATTCATGGCCAATCAATTATAATGCAAACACTTTTTCCAGGAAAACCATGTCTAGTGGCGCAGGAAAACTTACTATGCGAGAATATATGATTTTAAAGGACAACTTATAGAAAGAAATTCCAGAACCCTGTTTTCAATAAAGTTTCACTTCTGTGAAAAAAAGAAGTAGTAGTCAAACTTCAATTATGCTTATTATTTTTGACTTTTTACATAACTTGATCAAAAAATAGAAAGACAAAAACAAAAGCAAACGTTAAATTGTCTCATTGCCCATAGAGGGCACTATTGCTCACCATAGGTCCTTGATTTCCAGGATCTCCAGCAACACCAGTCTGGCCTCGATCTCCTTTCTTACCAATTGGGCCTTCAAGACCTGGCAATCCCTGCATTCCTTGTACCCCCTGTAAATAAAAAGTATAAACCAGTAATCAACTTCCAGTGGGGTAGATGGATAGATGGAACCAGCATTACACTATATTGGATACACTGAGCAGTAGCAATTTTTAAAACCTCTTTATATTTATGTGTTTTCACGAAAGATTTGTCAGAATTTTGAAAAAATCAGTAGATGAACAATGTCTCATCACATGTATCATATGCAGAAGCATAAGGACATGAAATATTTTTCCATATTACATCCCATGAGAGTCAAGTTTGATTGGTCCTTTGAGATTGTGACATCACCAACTGGTCACCTACTAAAATGCCAAAACGTAACTGGTGTAACTTTTTCCCCACCAGTTCCCTATTTTTATTACAAATTCACAAAATAGTCCTGTTTATAGTCTGCATTTTCCTTCAGAAGATTGGGACAAATATAGTCAAATGTTTTGAGTAAAAACTGAAAATTGATTAAGATCTATTTTAAGAAATATTGGAGAATTATAAGAAAAAAGCGCAGAATAATTTGGGGAGAAAGTCTGGTCGTGAAATGGTTTAAGAACTATACAAATTATTTAGTGAAAATTTTTTGTTTGTTGAATTGAAATGTTGAATTTGATATTCAAAAGTCTATATGGGCAACAGAGAAGAAACACTTCCATCAAAATGGTTACAAGCTTACCATTAATCCTCTAGCTCCTCTGGATCCAGTTTCTCCTTGCTTTCCTTGATTTCCTTTCATTCCCGCTGGTCCAGTTGGACCAGGTGGACCTGTCAATCCCATGAAACCATCCTTTCCTGAAGGTCCTATTAATCCGACGTCACCCTGGGCTCCTTTCTGTCCCTGGGGACCCTGTGCTCCGTCCATCCCGTCCATACCAGCCTCACCCTATATAAGAACAATGCAACAGTGAATAAAGCATATACTGTAAAATAATTTATTTTTACTTAGAATTAATTTTCGCCAAAGGAATGATTCAGTGAAAATAAAATTCAGCAAATATACCTTTTTTCCTATATTTTACATTCACCTTGTCAAAAATCAGTGAAAATAAATTCCATACAAAGCACCAAAAATGTATTTTCAGCAAAAAATAATTCCAGCTAAAATAAAGTATTTTACAGTACTCAGACTTCGTTGATTGGTAATTTCACCTTGCATTGTTTCTTCCCACCAGACCTCTTGTTAGAGGCTTTACACATGTGATACAGGTAATTGTAATGATATGAACCAACACTAAATTATAATTGAATTCCACACATTAAAGTTGTCATATTTTATTTCATTTATATATCATACATCTTTTTTTAATTTTTCATGACTGAGAATTGACAATTTGGGATAGTAATCTGATGTTTCAATATTGGTAAATGGACATAATTTTCCATTGCTGTAGGCACTTGAGTAACAATTAAAAAGAAATGTAAACAAAATTATGCAGAATGATTTTGAAGCAACTTTAGTATTCAAAATGCTGAAACAACTGAGTACATAATTGTCTTCAACTAAATGATTTGGAATAAAACAAATTCATGTCTTGGTCAGTTATTCAACAGATGCCAATTAATAAGCGATAAATCGGCCAAAGCTGACAAATATATATCTGGCTTAAGTGAATACCTTACATCAACAGATAGATGATATGAATGGCATAAAACCATCATCAGGTGGATGTGTTAACAAGGAAGTACACAAAAAAATATTGTTATTTTTTTCACATTGTATAGCAATGGTATCAAGCACTTGTGCATTTCATTAGCTTGAAAAATATATATAATTTCCATATAATGACATATGAGGTAAGATATCTATCAGGTGAGACGTACCTTTTGTCCTTTTTGTCCCTGCGTACCAGTAAGACCATTCCTTCCAGCTGGCCCCTATAAATGACCATATAAGATGTTATAGCCTGACCTCAATGAGTCAAGATGATCAACTGGGATCACTCAGTAGTCACGTTGTTCAGTGAACAGAAAATCACTTATTTATGAAGACTGTGAAAAGTGATGTAGATCATTCCCTGCTAGGTACATAACAATATAATCAATCACCAAGTAAATTATGCATTGTATGTTTCATGTTTTGATAAATAAATTTTAACTCCACACTATCAATCGCAGTATTTGTATACTATAGTCAATACTTACTCTTTCACCTTTCAAACCCATCTCTCCTCTGGCACCTGGTGGCCCCTCCATACCCTGTAAGTATAAACAAATTGTTGTATTTATTGTAATTATAACATAATATAGCATATCTTGATTGAAACTATATATGATACCACCTGCACTGTATATGATACCACCTGCACTGTATATGATGCCACCTGCACTGTATATGATACCACCTGCACTGTATATGATACCACCTGCACTGTATATGATGCCACCTGCACTGTATATGATGCCATCTGCACTGTATATGATGCCACCTGCACTGTATATGATGCCACCTGCACTGTATATGATGCCCCTACACTGTATATGATGCCCCTACACTGTATATGATGCCACCTGCACTGTATATGATGTCACCTACACTGTATATAATGCCACCTGCACTGTATATGATGCCACCTACACTGTATATGTCACCTGCACTGTATATGCCACCTACACTGTATATGATGCCACCTGCACTGTATATGATGCCACCTGCACTGTATATGATGCCACCTACACTGTATGTGATGAACCGACATCGTATATTATGCTACCTACACTGTATATGTCACCTGCACTGTATATAATGCCACCTGCACTGTATGTGATGCCACCTACACTGTATATGATGCCACCAGCACTGTATATGATGCCACCTACACTGTATATGTCACCTGCACTGTATATGCCACCTACACTGTATATGATGCCACCTACACTGTATATGATGCCACCTGCACTGTATATGATGCCACCTGCACCATATATGATGCCACTTGCACTTACATGAAGCCACCTACACTGTATATGATGCCACTGCACTGTATATGATGCCACCTGCACTGTAAATGATGCCACCTTCACTGTATATGATGCCACCTTCACTGTATATGACGCCACCTGTAGTGTATATGATGCCACCTACACTGTATATGATGTCCCCACTCTGTATGTGATATGCCACCTGCACTGTATATGATACCACCTGCACTGTATATGATGCCACCTGCACTATATATGATGCCACCTGCACTGTATATGATATGCCACCTGCACCGTATATGACACCTGCACTGTATATGATGCCCTCTACACTGTATATGATGCCACCTGCACTGTATATGCCACCTGCACTGTATATGTTGCTACCTGCACTGTATATGATACCACCTGCACTGTATATGATGCCACCTGCACTGTATATGATGCCCTCTACACTGTATATGACGCCATATGTACTGTATATGATGCCACCTATACTGTATATGTTGCTACCTGCACTGTATATGATACCACCTGCACTGTATATGCCACCTGCACTGTATATGATGCCACCTGCACTGTATATGATGCCACCTGCACTGTATATGATGCCCCTACACTGTATATGATGCCCCTACACTGTATATGATGCCACCTGCACTGTATATGATGTCACCTACACTGTATATAATGCCACCTGCACTGTATATGACGCCACCTACACTGTATATGTCACCTGCACTGTATATGCCACCTACACTGTATATGATGCCACCTGCACTGTATATGATGCCACCTGCACTGTATATGATGCCACCTACACTGTATGTGATGAACCGACATCGTATATTATGCCACCTACACTGTATATGTCACCTGCACTGTATATAATGCCACCTGCACTGTATGTGATGCCACCTACACTGTATGTCACCTGCACTGTATATGCCACCTACACTGTATATGATGCCACCTACACTGTATATGATGCCACCTGCATTGTATTTGATGCCACCTGCACCATATATGATGCCACCTGCACTTACATGAAGCCACCTACACTGTGTATGATGCCACCTGCACTGTATATGATGCCACCTGCACTGTATATAATGCCACCTGCACTGTATATGATGCCACCTTCACTGTATATGACGCCACCTGTACTGTATATGATGCCACCTACACTGTATATGATGTCCCCACACTGTATGTGATATGCCACCTGCACTGTATATGATGCCACCTGTACAGTATATGTTGCTACCTGCACTGTATATGATGCCACCTGCACTGTATATGATGCTACATGTACTGTATATGTTGCTACCTGCACTATATATGTAATCAATTCAATGTAAGAGTCCATATGCCACATGTCTTGGGGGAAATTATTGCTTTAATTCGGCTTATTCTGTTCTAAAAATATACTCACTCTGGGTCCCATGGGTCCAGTAGGTCCAAGAGTTCCTGGAAAACCACGCTGACCCTAGAAAGAAAAATCAAATCATGTACTGTTAAACACCAAATGACTGTTGCATTACACACTCAAATTAATAGCAGCAAAAATAATATTGTAATATTTTCACATCTAGTGTCATCTTTGTAGTAGTCACTTAGTCACTTACGATTTCTCCTTTGTCGCCCAGTGATCCTTGCTCACCTTGTCTTCCCGGAACACCCTGTAATGTACAAATAAAATAAGAGTTTCAATTCCTGGAATTAACCGCTCGTTCCTCCTCTCGGTCCTAATAAAACTAAATGTTTGCTAATGAATTGTGGGCATTTTTTACAGTATAAAATTAAATGTTTTCTAATGAATTGTGGGCATTTTTTACAGTAAAAAACTAAATGTTTTCTAATGAATTGTTGGCATTTTTTACAGTATAAAATTAAATGTTTTCTAATAAATTGTGGGCATTTTTTACAGTATAAAATTAAATGTTTTCTAATGCATTGTGGCAATTTTTCACAGTATTAAACTGAATGTTTACTAATGCATTGTGGGGAATTTTCACAGTATAAAACTAAATGTTTTCTAATGCATTGTGGTCATTTTTTACAGTATAAAACTAATATTTGCTAATGCATTGTGGACATTTTTTAAAGTAAAAAACTAAATATTTGCTAATGCATTATGGGTATTTTTTTACAGTATAAAACTAATGTTTGCTAATGCATTGTGGGCATTTTACAGTAAAAAACTAATATTTGCTAATGCATTATGGGTAACTTAACAATATAAAACTAATATTTGCTGATGCATTATGGATAATTCCCACAATGTAAAGCTGATGTTTCCTATTGCATTATGGGTATTTTTGCGCTAAACTAATGTTTGTCGATGCATTGTGGGTAATTTGATGTGCAAACGAGAGACTTACATTCATCCCATCTCTACCACGTGGTCCTGCTTCTCCTTTCTGACCTTTCGTTCCCTGTCAATGAATAACAGTATATGTTAAAATAGGTGGTAAACAACAGCGCATACATTGAAGAGAGATTTATTGTTTCGGAAGTTTGACGTTAATTAAAATGCATGGAAGATAATAATCAGCGAGATTATGTCAATTTCTGTTTTTGTTCAACGCAAATGTTATTTTCCCATGATGCAAAGCAGAAGCAGCATGATAACATTCTAAATTTGCAAGCGTTGGTATTCATAGTAAGAACTGTGGTCAGCAGAATGCAATGTAATCAAATGCAGGAATAGATGAAAAGTTAAACTCACATCTATGCCATCTTTACCAGGTTCTCCATTACGTCCAGGGTGACCTTTATGACCCTAAAAATAGACAATGATTATAAATAATTAATAAATAAAATAAACATGATATTACTCAGTGATACGAACTAATGCACTCAAAATATTGACGAAATTCTGTAACTAAGTACAGTTTACAAATATTTATATTTTGCTTTTCATTCAACCTAAAGCAAAGAACTTTGCTCAGTTGTATGAATGCCTCCAAATACTGGCAGTCTGTAATACAGTCAAAATCAAAATCATGGTTATATAACATTTAACCATCATTATTCAAAAACAAACAAACAAATGTTTTTTTTTTTGCAGTGACAAAATGACATAACACTGTACCAGAAATTATTTTAATCAAGTGTACCAGAAACAATGATCTATTACAATGTGCCAGACATAAAGTAAAATAGTATACTGATTTGAAACCTGGGCATTGCCGCATTTAAATATGCCACTTGAACTATGCTAGTGTCAAAACGTATAACAACATGCTAGATATATACTGTAATCAGACAGACTATGTTAGTTCTATATTTCTATATCACTGGAACCGAACAGGCTGTGATATGTTTAAATCTATTCTGGAACCAGACAGGCTATGTTATTTTACATCTATTCTGGAACCAGACAGGATATGTTATTTTACATCTATTCTGGAACCAGACAGGATATGTTATTTTACATCTATTCTGGAACCAGACAGGCTATGTTATTTTACATATATTCTGGAACCAGACAGGTAATGTTATTTTACATCTATTCTGAAACCAGACAGGCTATGTTATTTTACATCTATTCTGGAACCAGACAGGCTATGTTATTTTACATCTATTCTGAAACCAGACAGACTATGTTATTTTACATCTATTCTGGAACCAGACAGGATATGTTATTTTACATCTATTCTGGAACCAGATAGGCTGTGTTATTTTACATATATTCTGGAACCAGACAGGATATGTTATTTTACATCTATTCTGGAACCAGACAGGCTTTGTTATTTTACATCTATTCAGGAACCAGACAGGCTATGTTATTTTACATCTATTCTGGAACCAGACAGGCTATGTTATTTTACATCTATTCTGGAACCAGACAGGCTATGTTATTTTACATCTATTCTGGAACCAGACAGGATATGTTATTTTACATCTATTCTGAAACCAGACAGGCCATGTTATTTTACATCTATTCTGGAACCAGACAGGATATGTTATTTTACATCTATTCTGAAACCAGACAGGCCATGTTATTTTACATCTATTCAGGAACCAGACAGGCTATGTTATTTTACATCTATTCTGGAACCAGACAGGCTATGTTAATTTACATCTATTCTGGAACCAGATAGGCTTTGTTATTTTACATCTATTCTGGAACCAGACAGGATATGTTATTTTACATCTATTCTGGAACCAGATAGGCTGTGTTATTTTACATCTATTCTGGAACCAGACAGGATATGCTATTTTACATCTATTCTGGAACCAGACAGGATATGTTATTTTACATCTATTTTGGAACCAGATAAGCTGTGTTATTTTACATATATTCTGGAACCAGACGGGATATGTTATTTCACATATATTCTGAAACCAGACAGGCTATGTTATTTTACATCCATTCTGGAACTAGACAGGCTATGTTAATTTACATCTATTCTGGAACCAGACAGGCTATGTTAATTTACATCTATTCTGGAACCAGACAGGATATGTTATTTTATATCTATTCTGGAACCAGACAGGTTATGTTATTTTACATCTATTCTGGAACCAGACAGACTATGTTATTTTAAATCTATTCTGGAACCAGACAGGATATGTTATTTTACATCTATTCTGGAACCAGACAGGCTTTGTTACATCTATGTCTATACTTGTAGCAGACAGACTTTGTTATATCTACATCTACATTTGTACCAGATTGGCTATGTTACATCTAAGTCTATACTGGTACCAGACAGGTTATGTTACATCTATGTCTATACTGGTACCAGACAGACTTTGTTATATCTACATCTACATTTGTACCAGATTGGCTATGTTACATCTAAGTCTATACTGGTACCAGACAGGCTTTGTTATATTTATGTCTATACTAGAACCAGACAGGCTGCGACTTACTATTGCTACGTATATCTATGCGACATGCTTTGCATCTATGCATCTATCTACTCTTTGAGCCAGACACATTCTTACCTTAAAACCTGGCATACCAGGCATACCTGGAAAACCCGAAGCACCTGGCTGACCCTATAACAATAAATACTATTAGCTTATCATGTGGCTACCATGTGGACATCATGTGAACATCATGTACTTACCTTAAACCCAGTCATTCCAGGAATACCTGGAGAGCCTGGTTCACCTGGAACTCCAACATCTCCCTAGAATTATCCAAAATATAGTTGATGTACATTGCAAGTGCTCAAAAAAAGTATCCTAGATAAATAACTGTATAATGAATAGAATTACTTTGGATTATCCCATGACTTGGAAGTAGTGTCACTCACTATACTGGACATCTCTTTGGAAATCTTCAAATGGGAGTCATGTGATATTTGCAGGGATGTCATGTGATAATCATGGACACGTCATGTGACCCTATATAAGGTTTCAATGCCCATACATGTATATTAATACGGTACGGATTAAGATATGATAACTCACTCTTAGTCTTCCCACTTGGTCTCCATCATTACCATAGATAATACCAGGTGAACCCTATAAAGAAATGAAACAAAGCAAATATTGATAACATTAGTTAAAATAGTTGAAATCAGGTTTTTGTTTTGTAGGTACATGTTTGAAATCTGAACAATTAATTTTAGTTAATTTTCAAAAATCACCAAAAAAGAATGTTTATACTGTAAACTGCATGTCAGTGAGTGAATCAGTGAGTTAGCATATATGAGAAAAGTGAGTCAATGAATGTCTGAAAGTTGAGTAAGCGAGTTTGAGTGAATGAGTTCAGTGAGTAACAGTGAGACTTGGCAAATTTTACTGAATGTAAGTCAGCTAGTGAGCAAATGAGTTAAAGGCGAGTCACAGTGCCATTTGAAGGTTTTTGACTCGGGCAGCGAGTGAGTTTGTGAGTGAATCAATGAGTGAGTGCAACTGAGTAATATTGGAAACTCAGTGATTGTCTGAATGAGTATGAGTGAGTGAGTGCATCAATCAGTGAGGATCAGTGAGATAGTGTTAGTGTACAAGGGTGAGAAAAAGTGACTGAAGCTATCAATATCATACATTTTCACTTCATTCACTGAGACTACAAATACTCACAGAAGGTCCGGGTGGACCAGGTGGTCCTGAAAATCCTCTAGGTCCTGCCCTTCCCTAAAAAATCAAGAATTCACTTTTAAATGACATAGTCCCTGTCCATAACTTAATTGCCATGAGATTAAATCATTGAGATTAAGTTTAAAACTAAAGATTTTAGACAATACCATGGATTTTTGAATACTTTTGCACCTAATGTACCACTACCATGGCAACAGCTGAAAACATGTTGTTTTTTGAGCGGAGCTTGTTCTGAAATGTGTTAATCAGTACAAACCAAACAATAGTCAACAATTTCATTTCAATTAAACATCATTTAACTCTTAAATATTTAAATATTAGTGACTTAGTATTAATATCTGTCATTTATATTTTAAGCCCAAATAAAGACGCTATAACAATGAAATAGCACAGGAGTCATAGGGCACATACATATTAGAGAATCTTTCGACCAATATCCCAACAACATTTTCAAGGCGGTGAAACACTGGTATAATATAATGAAAGATATCTCATGTACTATAATGTGGAAATACTTACAGTAGCCCCAACTGGTCCTGGTACACCGGGTTCACCAGACTCTCCTTTGGAACCCTGGGGAAAACACATTTAGGATTATTAATATATATGGCTGAATAAAAAATATCACCACCAGTACTTGCTATAGAAGCATTGGCTGACAAAAAACATATTAAACTATAACTTGAGTTATTATATATTGAAAATGGTAGTGAGTAATTATAGTCTGTGGTAATTCATTGCAAAGTATTGATTGACTCGTATATCTCAATAATAATTCAAATCCAAACCCGTGACCTTAGATCCGTTGGTGTAGTATTTTATTGTTAATATTTAATCATATGGACATATTTTTCCTTTACCTACATATCTGAGTTAATATGTTAAAGAAAATATTTAATTTGTGAGGGACATCAAAAGTGGACTTGGGAGTGAAAGCAAGTTTCTGGGTAATATGATTAAAGAGCAGTGGTCGTCACGTCGCGACCTGTTCAATGTGAGACTCATAGCGGCGTACACAACGTGTGTGAGATACATTGTTTGTTTACATGAAATTCGGACATGCATGATGACCACCACCCTTTAAGTACGTACCTTGGGTCCAGTGAGTCCTGGCAGACCTGGCATTCCTTTCACAGCCTGTAGTTGATTGGCAATATGCTCAAAATTCTGTTGATTCAAACATTCAAAGATTGTTGTTTTGAATTCATGATTTTAAGAGCAATGATGTCAGTGAGCAGTGTTTTAATCTCTTAGGGTAGAACAAAGTTTAAATACTTACCAAGGGAGGTCCGGGTGGACCTGCATCACCAGGACTGCCCTGCAATTATAAGATAGATATTTTCTCTGAGTGCAGAAGTGTATTTTATGCAATAATAACACTGGCAATAATGATCCACCAACACTCAGAAACATGGATCTACCAATATTAATGATTTATCAGCACTACTTGTAACCACACTCTACCAACACTACTGGTGAATACAATCTACCAACCACTACTGGTAAATACAATCTACCAACCACTACTGGTAAATACAATCTACCAACCACTACTGGTAAATACAATCTACCAATCATAACTGGTAAATACAAACTACCAACCACTACTGGTGAATACAAACTACCAACCACTACTGGTAAATACAAACTACAAACCACTACTGGTAAATACAATCTACCAACTACTACTGGTAAATACAATCTACCAACTACTACTGGTAAATACAAACTACCAACCACTACTGGTGAATACAAACTACCAACCACTACTGGTAAATACAAACTACAAACCACTACTGGTAAATGCAAACTACCAACCATTACTGGTAAATACAAACTACTAACCACTACTGGTGAATACAAACTACCAACCACTACTGGTAAATACAAACTACCAACCACTACTGGTAAATACAATCTACCAACTACTACTGGTAAATACACTCTACCAACCACTACTGGTAAATACAAACTACCAACCATTACTGGTAAATACAAACTACCAACCACTACTGGTAAATACAATCTACCAACTACTACTGGTAAATACACTCTACCAACCACTACTGGTAAATACAATCTACCAAACACTACTGGTAAATACAATCTACCAACCACTACTGGTAAATACAATCTACCAACCACTACTGGTAAATACAATCTACCAATCACTACTGGTAAATACAATCTACCAACTACTACTGGTAAATACAATCTACCAACTACTTACTGGTAAATACAAACTACCAACCACTACTGGTGAATACAAACTACCAACTACTACTGGTAAATACAAACTACCAACCACTACTGGTGAATACAAACTACCAACCACTACTGGTAAATACAAACTACCAACCACTACTGGTAAATACAATCTACCAACTACTACTGGTAAATACAATCTACCAACTACTACTGGTAAATACAAACTACCAACCACTACTGGTGAATACAAACTACCAACCACTACTGGTAAATACAAACTACAAACCACTACTGTTAAATGCAAACTACCAACCATTACTGGTAAATACAAACTACCAACCACTACTGGTGAATACAAACTACCAACCACTACTGGTAAATACAAACTACCAACCACTACTGGTAAATACAAACTACCAACCATTACTGGTAAATACAAACTACCAACCACTACTGGTAAATACAAACTACCAACCACTACTGGTAAATACAAACTACCAACCACTACTGGTAAATACAAACTACCATCTACTACTGGTAAATACAAACTACCAACCACTACTGGTGAATACAAACTACCAACCACTACTGGTAAATACAAACTACCAACCACTACTGGTAAATACAAACTACCAACCACTACTGGTAACTACAAACTACCAACTACTACTGGTAACTACAATCTACAAGAGGTATATATATATATATATATATATATATATATATATATATATATATATATATATATATATATATATATATATATATATATATATATATATATATATATATTATTGAGTACATTTTATAACATTCTGTATTGATTGAAAAAAAGGAGCTCCTCAGTTTTCTAAAACTGTATGCTCCCTTCTGTTGGGATGAACATTTGTATGCCATCACCTGGTACAAAAATGTACAAATAAATTCCCACCAGTGTACAAACCTTTGGGCCAGCAGGACCGGAATCACCTGGGTTTCCATCACGTCCCTGCAAACAAACAATAAATCAGATTTATTAGTTCCATTATCTCAATATTACTGCACCATGTTATCACAATACAGAAATAAATGGTGAGTGCAGTTATACAATCTTATGAGAAACAATGAAAGTTCATTGTTCATTTTGTTTGTTTTTCACATCTAGATGTGAAAAAAAATCCAAATATTTTAAATATTTTTAATGATGAATATAATCAAATTTAAATAAATTTCCAGCACAGTAGATGCACAATAGACCATTTTCCGTTCACTGCGAGATCTCGTGTTATGTGTGAATTCAAATGTAAAAACAAGACAAAAAAAGGTCATAGCATCATAGTGGTGTCAAACATTGCGTGGGGTTCGACAAACGCAAGTATTTTGGGGGATATTTCCATGTGCTGTACACATTTGATGATGGTCAGTATCGATGAAGTAAGGGTATTCAAATGTAATATTTCCCTGTCAAAGATCGGCTATTCAATGTGAGCTACGAAATAAAGAAATTCAAGTTCAAAATCGTATCGTTTGATTTTTGCGTCTTTCACGCAACTTGTGAGATTATTTATTATCAGTTCCTTCTGGATATTAATTAAATGTGGTAATTTAGAACAGTATGCAAGAAATCATAATGGCGATTTTTTATAATTTTTTAATTTTAATTTTCTCTATTTACTACAAACAGCAAAGTAATTTGAATTTGTCTTGATGTCCTTTAAGGATGGGCACTGCTAAAACTAGACGAATGTAAATTTGGCAGTTCCAAAAACATGCATTCCAAAAACAGGTAGAGTAGGTCAGATTTTAATCTGTTTTTATTCTAAATTTGTTTTTTTCCATCATCGGACACCATTTAGTTTTTACTTGCTGAAAACTCATGCTAAATGATATTTACAGAAAAGTCTTCCTAATTTGGCCCAAATGCTGTATTACAATACATTGACATTCACTCAAGTTTCATTAAAATCTTGCGTAATTTTGCACCACCATTTTTTTTTATGTTTGATCAAAAGAAGTTTAAGGTAGGCAATGATTTTTTGGTATGGTTTCGTTATCGCAACCACACACATTTTTTTTTGTACAATTTTCCTTAAGAATGGATTATATGACTAATTGAAAGTCATTAATTTAAAAAAATACTCACAGTAAGACCGGGTAAACCTCTTTCTCCTCTATTGCCAGGAATGCCTTGTATGCCCTGTAAATAAAGGAAGCAACGTACTATAAATACCGTCAATTTTAGAGAATATGTACTATAAAAAATAAGCAGTATTTTCTGTTTGAGAACAATTATTTGTTATTTAGATTCAATGTAACAATATTGATAATTCAATCTAGACAGATAGAATAATCCTTGTTTATCGCTAACAATTTCAGCTCCATTCAGGTAACATATACTGCACTCACCTGTCGACCTGTGGGACCAGATGCTCCTTGTGAACCCTGACACAGACACAAAAAAAAACATACATTGTATGGTCAATTAGTTGGTAAATTTGCAGGACAGCATTATGCTAATATTTCAAATTAATATTTCTTAGAGAAACTAATTTTTCAATAAGGTAAATGTCAATGTATGTAAATGTAAATTAATTTGTATATGACTACAACTGAAGTTGTTGTTTTAAACAATTCTCAAGTACCAAAAATGTAATTTCAAATACAAACAAATAACAGAAAAACAAGTTGTGTGCTGACACATCAATTCATATTTTGTTGGTCTTATTTTATAAGCCCTCAGTGCTATGTTATGTTGTTATGTTAAATCAGAGGTTTTTCTAGAAAAAAAACTGCAAGAGGGAGCACTGCAATTCAGCGGTGCCACCAAGTGGGGGAGATAGGGTTCCCCCTACCAGGGTGTGGAGTTTTTTGATAATTCTAAGTTAAAATGGAGCATTCTATGGCTTCCTTGGGGCCAAAATTACTATCAGACAGATCACAGTTGAAGACTTTGGCCACATGTGATCCCTGGTCAATCACAATTTTATGGTTGCCAGAGGATCTGCTTACCAGGGCATGGATATGGCATGAGGGCGCTGCACCCCCGTTCCCTTGTAAATGCTATTACAAAACCTTTTAGAAAGCCCCAGGATGACAACTGAAGACTTAGCACACCATGAGACAGGATGTAAATTGTTTCACTGTGCAAGTATTAATTGTTATTGACATTAAATTTAATTTCATTCTGAAATCTGGTTTACCCCATGAAAATTATTTGAAATAACAGAACCCCAAACCGGAGCCATCCCCAGAGCCTCCATTCCAACCCAAGTGATTAGTCAGAGAATGAGTTACCACATATTTTTTTTTTCAAATTCAAGTTAATAATATCTGTGACTACTATTCGGTTTAGTATGTAAATGTTTGTTGATATTTGTTCACACACTGCCCTCTGGCTGTACAGTTCTGCAATAAAGATTATTATGATGTCATACCTTTTCTCCTGGTGGTCCTCTAACTCCTGGCAATCCATTCGCTCCTGGTAAACCTTGTGGGCCTTGTGGGCCATTGGAACCTGGAAGTCCTTGGGGACCCTGTGAAAGATATAAGCGAATAATCAATGTAAAACGAGTTCATCACTTGCCACTCTGACGGGATGTAGCATATTTTGGCTTGGGCTGGCACTTCGCTTTCATGGAGATACCCAATTCTAAAAGTGACAATCTAATCGTTTCCATGGTATCTACAAATTGTCTTATGAATTGTTATGCTATTTTAAAGCCATGGGTTTTATGACTTTCGTTTGCAACCGACTTTGCGGAATTCAATTTTTTATTTTTATTTTCACGAGCACAAGGGCTAGCTGCAGTTTTTAGCTTTTGGTTTTGCCGCCGTTGAAATAACCATAACGTCGAGAAAAACAAAAACTACAGCGAAACCAAGACCTACACAACTACAACCCAGAACGACCGTTAGAAACGAAACGCGGGACGAAACCCTGGTTTGGAAGCGCATTTGCCACAAAGGACAAATGACCGAGGCAAGACTTACATTGATTCCTGGTGCTCCTGGAGGTCCTTCTGGGCATGTTATAGGACAATCCTGTAAACATAAATTCCATATATTTATTAATACTAATCCTGGCCCAACATAAAAACAATAACCCTTCAAGTTGGAGAAGGGTTATGCGCACGCCACATTGGGTCGTATCTGGGAGCTCTCAAATAGGACTTCACGAATACGACCTACTTTACATATTACCCATATTGCATTATACAAAATGGCTGGTAGGTTAGTTGTTAGTTTTTTTCGGTTTCTTCGCAGTGTGTACTCGATGTTTTGCGTTTACCAGTAATCGTACGTTTTCCTGACGCAGTATTTGAACCAATATCGCCTCGCGAGATAGCGATTCAGTTTGCATGTTTATTCATGTTTATGAACGTAGGATTTATTGACATTTATTGGAATATTTATTGGCATCGGACTCGTTGCGTTGACCCGAATCTTCGACAGCTTGTTAAACGGAAGAATAACAAATAGATTTCCATACTCTTCAGGAGTAAAACAGAGCTGTAACTTAAGCCCAACATTATTTAATCGTTTTTATTTTATAAATGCTCTCCAGACATTTTTGCTATGAACACTTGTGACCCTCCAACCAGTCGGAGCCCAGGAACTTTGATCAACTGTACGCAATCCCTATGAGCGGGGGGGGGGGGGTTATCGGCTGGTATCTAGTTTAAGAAATAAGGGATGAAGGCTCCAGCCAGCTCATATTTTTTAAACTCGAAAAAACAGTCAAACGGAATGAAAAAATAAAATCTAAAAAAAAATACCAGCTTGAAGAATATTGGTTGCTGTTTCAAATTTGATCATAGTTCCTGTGCTCCAACACGGGGGGGGGGGGGGTGGCTCCTTTTACCAAAACCACCACCCCATACCACTCCTAGCCCAATTTAATTGCGTATGTCCCTTCTAAGGACGCCTATAGTTATCTAGAGGGGGTATAGGGAAGAAGGCTTATTACTGAAACAAACGTACACTAGTACAAGTTCGTACTAAAACAAACACTCAATTCTGTCTCAAACCTCAAAATAAGCATAGCTCTAAACCTATTTGATAAATTGATAGCACCCATCATTAGCTATGGGTGTGAAGTATGGGGAGAGGAAGTCACTAAAAATAGCGATATTATTGAAACTGTTAACTATTCTTTCTTCTGATTACCCCTGAGGGTTAAAAAGAATGCTACTAAGCTTGCAATCTTAAGGGAATTGGGAAGATACCCTCTTGCCATAAAAATTATCACACAAATAATTAAATTCTGGCTCAGATCAAAACTTCCATAGACGCCCAAGTTAATAAAAAGCACCTTTGATGAGGTCAATACAGTAAAAACTAGGTGGACAAGAAATGTCGACAAAATAATCAGTGACAACAATCTTGATAAGGCAATAAAACAACAAATAAAAAAAAGAAACCACACCAAACCAAGACTATCTCTGCTTTACTGAAAGAAAATTATAAAATAAAATGGAAAGAAGCTCTATTTGATGACAACAGAGCAAATGGTGGAACAAACAAATTGGAAAATTATAGAACATTCAAAACACAGTTTAAAATGGAAAAATGTTTAATAACAATGAGTAATATTAAACTGAGACACTCCTTATGCCAGTTCAGAATCTCTGATCACAAACTTCATATTGAAACTGGCAGGCATTGCAGAACTCCAAGGAATGAAAGGGTCTGTAAACACTGTGCTAAAAAGCAGATTGAAGATGAGATACATTTCCTTATGGACTGCAGTCTGTACAATACACACAGAATTGAATTATTCAAGTACTGTAAGGAAATTATACAAAATTTTAGGAAGTTAAATGAACTAGAAAAATTCAATGCAATCATGAAATATTGTTCAGGAATAAGAACTGCACAATACATACAAAAATGTATGCAAATGAGATGTGAGCAGCTCCACCAAAATTAAAAATATTCTTTCCACCATAATTATGACTCTAATGTGATTTTAATGTGATTTTGTTACCTCTTAATAATATTAGCTAGTGTATTGTATTGTACCGTATAAGTTTATTATGATCTTTTGCGTGTTTGTAATATTATTTAGCTTTATTTAGCATTCTGTGTAGTTGATTAACATTACTGTATCTTAGTGTAGTTTATTTTATTTTATCTTATCTATTTTTATTGTTATATGACCATAGAACAACTCACTGTAGTTCGTTTTAGTGTTGAATAAATAAATTATTTGACAAATTAATTTATTTTTTAATTCAGCTAATCCTTGTTTGAGGTAGTGATGTCTGGGGGCATTGAAGCATGTACTGTTCCAATGTACTATTTAACATCTAGTATGTTAGCTTGTAGCATTTAACTGGTACAATTGTATAAAACCAGTTTAATTCCTCTCCAGGAATTTGACATGTTTCAATAAATGTAAGGTTATCCTGATATTACTTGTTCTAGACCTGAGTGTTTTTGGGTAAATTTTTTTTTAAGATTGGGGAACACAGCATTAAAGAACTGGGTAATATTCTTTCCACATTAGATGTAAACAAATTTCACTGGCTAACTCAGGTGACTGTGTATTATTGTTGTCGTTAAAACAATACTTCATACCTTTGTAATTTTTAAACATTGTTATCTTGGTATAGTAGTGGTTTATACCCCGGTATAAGGAGCAGTATAAATTTGATGTCTTAGAACATAACATGTTTCTGTTTTAGCATGTTTGGTCTTATATTGCTTCAGTGATCAAAACATTCAATCCCATTCCTATACACAAGACAGAACCTATATTTCAAAACTGTGATTGGAATAAACATCTTTCATGATGTTGAATAGTTCCTTAAAATAAAAGAAAGACAGTGATTGGTGTGCTTACTACAGGCTAATTACTGCAATGTATTTTACAACAACTTTCTTTTGGTAACCATCAGGTGCTACAATTTTTTTCTCAATAATGATCAATGTATGTTTCTAATTTGTGTTTATTGAAAATCAAATTATTTCACTAATAGATGTCATCTCTATTACTTATAATAAATAAAATGTGGCTAATGATTTTTATCAAATTTACCGCTGCATGTACATAAATCAGATTAAATTATTACCAGTAGCTGATTTGGATGGCTGATAGACAGTATGAACCTAATAAAATGGTCCATGATTTAACAGTAGAATGTATAGTTTCCTTTCTCAAACAAGTGAATTTTTAACCTAGTGAATATTTCTATTTAGTATCCACTGGAATTCAAACCAGTGAATGTTTTTTTAAATACACAGTGCCCTTTATGGGTTGCTTGGAGAAAGATACAAAATAATGTGAACTACCCCCGGTAATTGAAATTGAAGATTGCATAGCAATTGTTAGTTTTATAGAAGTTCAAGAAAGATTAATGTCTGATAATTGTAAATGTAGTTCCACCTTGTTCAAATTCTACCATTTAAAATCATGAAGTGAAGAATATAATTTTTCAGGCATGCCTTAATATATTGTGTGCACCATAGTTTTGGAATCAGCTGTCCTGAAAATTCATTTATTTAATATTTTAATCATTCATATTGTGAAAGGTGCAGCATTTGAATATTGCATAATATTGCATATATAAATACAATACTGTATCTTATTGTTCACATTTGTCCAGCCATCCCTTTGTGCTAGGCAGCATTATTCAATTTTTGAGACTAATTGAATCCCACATCCCAAATGCCTGGGTTGAGATTTCTCATGGAAGGAATATTGTTTTGAAATAGAAAAGTGATTGTGTTTACAAATCATTAACATACCATTGTAGCTATATAAGGGGATTATTAGGTTTGGGCCAATTGATATTTAAGGTAGAGATGCAGTTTACCAGACAGGTATTTTAATTAGTTAATTAGGCAACCAAGATGACCTCCCTTGTCCACATAACTATATATTTTTAGAAAGCTTATTGTATGAATTTTAAAATTTTGTAAGTATTTTTTTTTATGGACATTGTAGTTTGAAATATGCACAAAAATGTTTTTTTTTTGGTCAAAAGTGATTTAAAACAAATTCGCTTCTAAACCATGTCTCTGTTTCCTGTCAAAATTGGTTTACGGGTACATCTATTTACTATGAAGAAAGTTTTGTCTTGAAAACTGTCTACCTGGGCAGCAGCTCAAATTTCACTAATTCAAGTTTATGCATAAATTAACACCCAGGCTAGTTGTCTGTACGATTGTTGTAACACTGTTCAACCAAAAACAATGCCCCTACGGCGTTTTGAAGATAAACACATTGTCAATCATTTGTGAAAATTTCAAAACAAAAGGTCAAAGCGTAAAGTTTATAAGAGATAATTGCTAATTTGCATATTTTATAGTTAAGTAAAAATGTATGCTGATTTACATTGCTATTGGATTTAACAGAGTTCCACTAAAAAATGCTCGGCACCATCTAAAAAAAAATTGTTATATATATATATCTGTCAGATTTGTTAAATTCGTGTAAAAATATGGAAATTTAGATTTTAAGTGAATATTTTTGTCATTTTTGGTAAAAAATGTTATTTTCGACAACTAGTTCGAAACCATAAGTCCAAATGCTTTCATATTTCCAGCAATGATACGTTGGATGGTCAGATTTGTTAAACTGGTGTCAAAATAAGCAAATTTGGATTTTTAGTGAACATTTTTCTCATTTTTGGTAAAAAATGTTATTTTTGACAACTGGTTCAAAACCGTAAGCCCTATTTACAGAGAGCTTTCAACTAAATATAAAACATAATACAGCTTTAAAGTATACTTTGAATATGTAATAGCACAAGTGAGTTAAGTAACTGGTATTTTTGATGAAAAATGCGATGATTATTCTGCTTATATCAGGTCCCTTAAATTGCACACATAATAATTTGGACGGTCATTATAAATAGAACATTGATACAGTCATTAGAAACAACTTTTAGATCTTCTCAGCTTATTTCAGAAGCCACCACATATATGGCACAACAATTGATCTTGCATTCAGCAATGTCTTATGTAAAACTGGAGTGCATTTGTAATTGACTCTTTTATATCTGATCATAAGATTATTACTGCACAGATTTATTGAACATTTGTTCTTGGGTGTAACAAAACAATTACATATATGTACAACGTATCAGGAAAGATAACATTTCAAAAACATGACCACAATTTTCAAACAAAAACATATTTTTTTTTTCTCGACCATTTCTCAGGTTTTTGCACATCCATGATTTCTTAAGTTTAGCCTCAATGATGTTTGTCCAATGAAATGCACTATCCTTATGAACACTATAAAAGTTCATAATTGCAACTGCAAGAAACTGCAACTGCAATGTTTTCTAAATGACTGACTATGAATATTACAACCACAATGCCACGTCACTGATTCTTGTTCCATGATAATGAAGACAGCGGACCTATTTTGACCGTCAGGTCGCTTGGTTTTCAGTAGATTAATGATTTATTTCACAGCACAAATCATCACTGTGTACATGGTATGCTATCAAATCACATATGCAATCTATAAACGACAACCATTACAAGTTCTGAATATTAGGGTAACATCCATGTGAAATATAGGAATCTGAGTCTTTGATTTGCACAGAAGATCTGAAGTTTGTGGACTCCTAGTGATACGTCACTCAAAATAGGGAATACTATATAATAGCTTGTGTTGCATGCTCGTTGAATTATGTTTCTTTATTATTTTACCTTTTGATCTTAAAAATTATATTATGTTGTTCCTGATAATAAAATCAACGAAGATCCCATAAATTTGCATGCACAAAGTTTCTTAAAAGTGGGAATAAATATAACCACAGTTTGGCAGTGCCATATTTACAATTAAATAATTGTATTTAATGTATTCATGGTCATTAAAGCGTTGCTGCGCATTCCCTGTAAACAAATGTGTATTTTACACGTATTGTGTATGTCATGAGTTCCATATTGATTAGGACAAGTAGTAGTTTGACCAATCATTTTCATAAACAGATTAAACAGCAAATACAGTGTTTATGTTAGCAACATATTTCTTAAGAACATTTCCCATCATTTCCAATGCTACTACCAGTACTGCAGAATTTACAGTTGATGGAAAATGTTACTGATATTAAAATATACAATCAATACAGTTTTTCTCTATTGGTGCATTAAAATTGTTGTTCTCTATTTCTTTTCTCTAATTTTTTTGGAGTATAAAGAAAACTGGTATTTTTTTTTTTTTACAAAATTGACCATCACATTAAATGTTTGCAGTTTTCCCCATAGACAACCATGTAAACTGAAAAAGGGTGTATAGTAATGAAACATTTTATTTAGCCATTTCTGAATACAGTCTTGAAAATGTATTGGTCACCCTTAATTTCTGTGCAAATGAATTTATTCACTGATTTCACCTCAAATTTGGTTGTTTTCCAGACTTTTACAAAATTGTTATATAGGCTTGTACATATGACTTACATATGAACATCCATTTGTGATACAGACTTATTTAACATGGACAAACAGTGGCAATTTTAGTGCTAAAAATACATCAAAATTCCCTGTTTTGGCCATTTCAGAAACAGATCTTGGTAATGCATAGACTGATTACATTCAAACTTGGTACAATGAAAACGAATGGGACCTTGATGCACGAGACATGCAGATATAATTAAAAATGGCTTACTGGTGGCCATTTTGTTTTACCAAATACAGTTCCAGGTCTCTATATTGGAAACACTGGAATGGTCAAGTTCAAACTTTATACAAACACCATACAACATGTGCTACTACTTGATTCAAGATTTAGTACTAAAAATGCATTAAACTTATTTAAATTGGCCTTTCTGAACTAATATTGAATCTTGATGCGCGTCCTTTCCTTTTGATTTAACAAATATAATTCTGGTTCCATATCTTGAAAGTACTTGGATAGTTAACCTGAAACTTTAAACATGCACACAACTCGGGATGCATATTTTTTATTCATATTTGTTTTTTATTTGTTTTTTATTTTTAGAATAGTGTGTTTTCTTTTTTTTTTTTTTTTTAAATTATAGTTTTTAAATTTCTTTTTGTAAGACCCTTTTTATTTTTATTCTTCCCTGAGGATTTTATGCATCTAATAAATATTATTAAGATGACTGCAGAAGGCCCCATCTTGGATGGATTTTGTTTTTTATGCAATGACTTAAACTTCATAACCAATGAGGACTGTATAACTTGTTAATAGTATTTTTGGGCAGGCAATACAGTAAAACTTGGGTTTTATCTATTTATAGCAGTTTAATTGTACCACAATAAGTCAAAGGTGACATTGTACACTCTTTGCCCAAAAACAATGTTTCTGGCCAAATTATTTTTTTCAAAATTGATGCATTTCTTTACTACCATGGCCAACTACAAAAAAAAACATTTGACATGTAATCTTTGAGTGATGTGCATGGTGATCTGAAACATTATTTTGTTTTGTTGAGCTTAAACTATATATAAATCTTAAAAAACATGGCTAAGAAAACAGAAATTCTGTGGAACCACAGATAAATCATCCTTGTATATATCATGTGTGTTTGACATTCTGAGTGCATGCTTTTCTAGTTTGTATGTTACATTAGTATAGGAAAATGCAGAAAGTATTTGGTGTCCCTTGATGCCCTATTTTCACAGGTTCGTACAGAGTCCTGTCAGGAGCACTAGTGCATATAGAGATAGTCACACAGTGTTATAATGAAGACATTGCACACTAGACCTGATTAACCTATTTAACAAGTTTATAATTCCATAGTTTGTAATAAAATGTTGAGATGACGATGACATAAGTATCCACCACATTCCAGTATATTACTTACATGCACTGTAGGCAACTTTAATACAATTATGAGGGTATTAGTGACAACTGATTTTCATTGATGTCAGTTCAAATTTAAATAGCTAATTATTGCTACTGCAGAACTGCCACTTGCCATATTAGTCATCTAGAAGGCAGCACATTTACAGTTTTCAATTTTTTTGGAAAATTATCTTTACCTACTTAAGATACTTGATGAAATTTGTGGTGCAAATTTTCACTGGCCCTTTAAATTAGTTGCTCATAATTGTGGATGTACAGTTATTTATATTTTGTGGACACAAATCTCAATTGTCAGTTTTGCGCCTAAAATGTCACACAAATCATATGGACATTCAGAACCAAGTTTATTTAGTATGGAATAACACTGCAACCATTTACAATTATTATAAAACAAATTGTGTTTTATTAGAGAACCTGTATAATATAACTGAGGATGCTGATAAAGAATGCCATATTTTTTCCTTTATATTCTTTAGAACAAGCTGTATGGAAACCAACATTACTGCATTGTATACTGGATATAATATAAATTAATGCTGGCTAACCTGGAATTATCAACATTGTATAGATGTGGGTGCAACGTCAGGACAGACATTTTGCCAGATTATTTCAGTTTATAATGAAAATATTTTTTTGATAATCATCTTATAAGCTATTTTCATTTGTTAACTTGAGTCTCGAGTCCAGGAAATAATTCCCTTTCCTCGATGGGTTAAATAAAGTGACACTGAAACATTACAATGAAAAGAAATTTTTTCAGATGATATTTAAATGTTTTTCATATTAAAAGTGCTGATAATACCATGAACTAACAAACATTCATTGTCAGCTGGCTACACATGAAGCTCCATGCAATACATAACCCCCAAAATAGCTTACTGCGGAAGCACCCAACACTGTTCTGTACACTGTTCTAATACATTTGGAGTTATTGCTATATACCGGTACTGATAGAAAATTGCGTATTTCTAAAGATGCAATACAGTACAATTTATTAACTCATAACAACCTACTGAAGGAGGTTGAAGGTTACAACAACAACAAAAATTACAGAAAAAAATTAATCAAATTACAATGGCTAATAGTTTAAAGACAACCAAAAACAGACTAAAAACAGAATAAAAGTTAGTAACAGAAATATATAATAAAGTAAAATAAAACACCAAAAAAAAACTATAAACTGAATATAAAAACAAAAACCCAATGAATAGGTGTAAAAAAAAAAATAAAAGAAAAAGTCAATGACTAAGTACCAGGGGTAGGTGCTGCTGTCTAATAGCAAAGCTGTATTTCAGATATTGTGCCAGAGGAATTGCTAAGTTATTATTTGACATTATTTTTATGAATTTATTTTCAGGTGTGAGATTAGTAAAGTCAGGAATAATCTTTTCAGCTTCATTGTATAAAACGACCCTCTCTTTACTATATACTGGGCATATTATGAGGAAGTGATGTTCATCTTCAATATCATTTTATTACACAATTTGCAGATTCTGTCGCTACTTTTGATTCTGTTGTGTCTTTCTTTTTCAATTTCTAAACTGTGATTGCTCAGTCTGAATTTAGTTAGGGTACTTTTCAGTTCTTTATTTTTTAGCTTAATTAAGTAGTTTTCCAAAATGAAGTTTGTTTTAAATTTTATGTAAGTCCTCAGTTTGTTTTTTGTATTAGTGTTTTGTCTGTTATCATCATTAATTGAGTTAATCCAATGCTTTATAAATACATTTTTTTATTTTATCGTATATCCGTGACATTTGTGACGATTTTAGCTCATTATTGTCAATATCTGATAGTGTTGTATTTGTAGATTTAAATACAGTTATTATTATTATGCGTCTTATATCTACTTCAAACAAAAGTAGCCGCTATTCATGATGAGAACTGGAAAACCAACTGTAACTCGGGTAGCTGGTAAACTGACCTAGTTGATGACAAACCACTATCAAAAAAACTTTCGACCCCCATGTAGCCACGTACGGCCGTCAGCTATATGAACTGTACTCCGTCTACAAATGTTCATCTGCCGACACGTTATTGGACTTTCCCACCCACGATGACAACCAATAAATCATGTTTGTAACGTCTGGTCTGATTACACCCAGCAGCACAAGCTCTAAATCAGGGTCATATATTGCAGATTTGTATTTGAACAAATAATCGTGCATGGGCATCCTGTCTTCTAAGCTTTGTGAAAGCATAAGGTTTTGAAAGCATTGTGCATATTTACAACTTTCTAGCATTTCACACGTAATGCGCCATATACTGTAAAAGGATCAATTGTTCACCGGGTTTTAATTTGGCTTATTTCGCTGAATGAAAAATGCGCTAAATTAAAACCCAGTGAATATGTAAAATTTAGCATAGAATACATTATCTAAATGACAAAACCGTGAATTTAAAACCCACTTAATATACCTGAAATGGTAAATCAGCGAAATTTAAACCAAGTGAAAATTAGTCATTTTACAGTATGTGTATCGATGTTGCCATGCCAACGTTTCGTTTCGTCCTAGTTGTGATATTTATCTGTAAATGTCAGACCATTGGTCTGAGGTTCATCGCAGACTCTAATTGAAAGGCTGCGGTTGAGGTTTCATGTTGATCCGTCGAAAATGGCAGTTACTTATCACACAACAAAAACTTATTAGTTACGACAATATTTTTTTAACATTTTATGGAAACAATTCGTAGTGTGCATAAATCTTAAAGAAACATAATAGACAAAACAGTAAATTTTAATATTACTTGTTCGTGCTGTTTTGCAGCACTGCGAAGGAAAATGAAAGATTACAACAATTAGCACATATGGCTGGAAGTTACATTTGCTCCGTTGTGTAGACAGGTTTCAACATTTCATCAGATAATACAATTTATATCCAATCATCTAGAACAAACTTTTCTAGAGAACACACGCGCACAAAGATTTTGTGGTCTCGTATTGGGGGGGGGGGGGGTGGGGTCACAGTAATATAAACAAGGATACATTTTGCCGAGATATTCAAATCAATCGCTATTATGATTTACAGAGGCGGCGACACGAAATATCCCATGGAGGGGCGAGATCTGCTCATCACCCCTCGCTTACTAGGAGAACCCAGGGGCATACTCTTCCTTGAATTCTTGAAATCTAGACCCTCTACAACCTAAGCTATTTCCTTCATTTTGAGGGGCAAATTGTGCTGACACAAAAGGTTTCAGCTTGATTTTCGAGTGGCGGCATATTTTACGTGCCCCTGAAGTGGTTCTCGTTTTTAGAATATTAGAAATAAGTATCGGTCTTATTTCTGATCAAGATAGGTATGAATATCGGTAGTATTTTCCCAATTTGGTGTATTTATGGTTCCGTATATGAGCGAATATCTCCACCTCAGATTCCGGCCTCATATCCCTAGGTAACTGTTTTATTCGAAATAAACAGTGAGGACAGAAATGGTACTTTGGTATAAATATAGGTATAGATTTTGCCACTATCCAGTTATAAAATTGGCCACACTTTTGAGCACTCAGGGGCACTTCCCTACCCAGCTATGTATCAACTGCCCCCCGCGTGCATGCCCGTGAATGTGGTTATGCAATAGAAAGTAATGTCTACACGTAGGTAGGGTTATTAAAATCGAGACAACAAAATACGGGTATATTTTTTCCGACATATAAGATAAACGGAAAAGAGGTTACTAATCAATCTTCAAGTTTTACATTTTTGTAATTTCTTCTGTGAATCTCTCCGGCGAACCTACCAGCGAATCTCCGGTAATGTATACTTAGTAGTACGTGACGTTCAGAATTCCCCCGCCCCTGAATAATCGCGAAGAACAGACTGGCGTGTTAACTGCATAAATATGTATAATTTCCTTCCTGAATACAGAACTTAGTTGATCTAATCGTTAAGGCGTATGATACATTTTGATGTGAGTTAATTTGTAATGAATAGTTCAGCCAAACACTGAATTATATCATGATGATGAATTATATTTTTTTTTCAAAATGATATTTCTGGATTTCGTAGAAGTATATTTTCATTTTTTGGCCGGCTAATGTTGGATGTGCAAACCTCATTCGGGAACATGTATATTCGGTGTTTAGAATAAAGATGGGCAAAATGCTAACAGGGCAATCGTTTTATTGATGTGTTGAAATTACGCCATTAGGGTATACTTTTGATGTTTTTGTTAATTGAATGTTTTTGTTGTTGTTGTTGTTGTTGTTTTTAAAAAATTGTGTACGTATTTGAAATTTATTTAAAAAGCTGAAGAACCCTTGTATCATCAGAGGGACTGTGCATCGTCATAAGAATAGCGGATTTTGCACAGAATAATGTTTACTTGCTCTCTTGACTGAACACTTAAAACCCAGAGTAAAGAATAAACTTTATAAAATAGTCGGATGGTTGAGGTAATCTACTAGTATCACATGGATATGTGTAGTATAGTCAGATGGTTGAGATGATATACTAGTATCACATGGATATGTGTAGTTGTAGTCGGATGGTTGAGGTGATCTACTAGTATCACATGGATATGTGTAGTTGTAGTCGGATGGTTGAGGTGATCTACTAGTATCACATGTATATGTGTAGTATAGTCAGATGGTTGAGGTGATATACTAGTATCACATGGATATGTGTAGTTGTAGTTGGATGGTTGAGATCATATATTAGTATCACATGTATATGTGTAGTTGTAGTTGGATGGTTGAGATCATATACTAGTATCACATGTATATGTGTAGTTGTAGTTGGATGGTTGAGGTGATCTACTAGTATCACATGGATATGTGTAGTTGTAGTCGGATGGTTGAGGTGATCTACTAGTATCACATGGATATGTGTAGTTGTAGTCGGATAGTTGGGTGATATACTAGTATCACATGGATGTGTGTAGTATAGTCAGATGGTTGAGGTGATCTACTAGTATCACATGTATATGTGTAGTTGTAGTCGGGTGGTTGAGGTGATATACTAGTATCACATGTATATGTGTAGTTGTAGTCGGATGGTTGAGGTGATATACTAGTATCACATGTATATGTGTAGTTGTAGTCGGGTGGTTGAGGTGATATACTAGTATCACATGTATATGTGTAGTTGTAGTCGGATGGTTGAGGTGATATACTAGTATCACATGTATATGTGTAGTTGTAGTCAGATGGTTGAGGTGATATACTAGTATCACATGGATATGTGTAGTTGTAGTCGCATGGTTGAGGTGATCTACTAGTATCACATGGATATGTGTAGTTGTAGTCGGATGGTTGAGGTGATCTACTAGTATCACATGGATATGTGTAGTTGTAGTCGGATGGTTGAGGTGATCTACTAGTATCACATGTATATGTGTAGTATAGTCAGATGGTTGAGATCATATATTAGTATCACATGTATATGTGTAGTTGTAGTTGGATGGTTGAGATCATATACTAGTATCACATGTATATGTGTAGTTGTAGTTGGATGGTTGAGGTGATCTACTAGTATCACATGGATATGTGAAGTTGTAGTCGGATGGTTGAGGTGATCTACTAGTATCACATGGATATGTGTAGTATAGTCAGATGGTTGACGTTATATACTAGTATCACATGTATATGTGTAGTTGTAGTTGGATGGTTGAGATCATATACTAGTATCAATGTATATGTGTAGTTGTAGTTGGATGGTTGAGATCATATACTAGTATCACATGGATATGTGTAGTATAGTCAGATGGTTGAGATCATATACTAGTATCACATGGATATGTGTAGTTGTAGTCGGATGGTTGAGGTGATCTACTAGTATCACATGTATATGTGTAGTTGTAGTTGGATGGTTGAGATCATATACTAGTATCAATGTATATGTGTAGTTGTAGTTGAATGGTTGAGATCATATACTAGTATCAATGTATATGTGTAGTTGTAGTTGGATGGTTGAGATCATATACTAGTATCACATGGATATGTGTAGTTGTAGTTGGATGGTTGAGATCATATACTAGTATCACATGGATATGTGTAGTATAGTCAGATGGTTGAGATCATATACTAGTATCAATGTATATGTGTAGTTGTAGTTGGATGGTTGAGATCATATACTAGTATCAATGTATATGTGTAGTTGTAGTTGGATGGTTGAGATCATATACTAGTATCAATGTATATGTGTAGTTGTAGTTGGATGGTTGAGATCATATACTAGTATCACATGGATATGTGTAGTATAGTCAGATGGTTGAGATCATATACTAGTATCACATGGATATGTGTAGTTGTAGTCGGATGGTTGAGGTGATCTACTAGTATCACATGTATATGTGTAGTATAGTCAGATGGTTGAGCTTATATACTAGTATCACATGCATATGTGTAGTTGTAGTCGGATGGTTGAGGTGATCTACTAGTATCACATGTATATGTGTAGTATAGTCAGATGGTTGAGCTTATATACTAGTATCACATGTATATGTGTAGTATAGTCAGATGGTTGAGCTTATATACTAGTATCACATGCATATGTGTAGTTGTAGTTGGATGGTTGGGTGATATACTAGTATCACATGGATATGTGTAGTTGTAGTTGGATGGTTGAGGTGATATACTAGTATCACATGGATATGTGTAGTTGTAGTTAGATGGTTGAGCTTATATACTAGTATCACATGTATATGTGTAGTATAGTCAGATGGTTGAGCTTATATACTAGTATCACATGGATATGTGTAGTTGTAGTTGGATGGTTGGGTGATATACTAGTATCACATGGATATGTGTAGTTGTAGTTGGATGGTTGAGGTGATATACTAGTATCACATGGATATGTGTAGTTGTAGTTGGATGGTTGGGTGATATACTAGTATCACATGGATATGTGTAGTTGTAGTCAGATGGTTGAGCTTATATACTAGTATCACATGGATATGTGTAGTTGTAGTTGGATGGTTGGGTGATATACTAGTATCACATGGATATGTGTAGTTGTAGTTGGATGGTTGAGGTGATATACTAGTATCACATGGATATGTGTAGTTGTAGTTGGATGGTTGGGTGATATACTAGTATCACATGGATATGTGTAGTTGTAGTTGGATGGTTGAGGTGATATACTAGTATCACATGGATATGTGTAGTTGTAGTTGGATGGTTGGGTGATATACTAGTATCACATGGATATGTGTAGTTGTAGTTGGATGGTTGGGTGATATACTAATATCACATGGATATGTGTAGTATAGTCAGATGGTTGAGGTTATATACTAGTATCGCATGGATATGTGTAGTTGTAGTTGGATGGTTGGGTGATATACTAGTATCACATGGATATGTGTAGTATAGTCAGATGGTTGGGTGATATACTAGTATCACATGTATATGTGTAGTTGTAGTTGGATGGTTGGGTGATATACTAGTATCACATGTATATGTGTAGTTGTAGTTGGATGGTTGGGTGATATACTAGTATCACATGGATATGTGTAGTATAGTCAGATGGTTGTGTGATATACTAGTATCACATGTATATGTGTAGTTGTAGTTGGATGGTTGGGTGATATACTAGTATCACATGGATATGTGTAGTATAGTCAGATGGTTGGGTGATATACTAGTATCACATATATATGTGTAGTATAGTCAGATGGTTGGGTGATATAGTAGTATCACATGTATATGTGTAGTTGTAGTCGGATGGTTGAGGTGATATACTAGTATCACATGTATATGTGTAGTTGTAGTCAGATGGTTGAGATCATATACTAGTATCACATGGATATGTGTAGTTGTAGTTGGATGGTTGGGTGATATACTAGTATCACATGTATATGTGTAGTTGTAGTCGGATGGTTGAGGTGATATACTAGTATCACATGAATATGTGTAGTGTAGTCAGATGGTTGAGATCATATACTAGTATCACATGGATATGTGTAGTTGTAGTTGGATGGTTGGGTGATATACTAGTATCACATGGATATGTGTAGTTGTAGTCGGATGGTTGGGTGATATACTAGTATCACATGGATATGTGTAGTTGTAGTTGGATGGTTGGGTGATATACTAGTATCACATGGATATGTGTAGTTGTAGTTGGATGGTTGGGTGATATACTAGTATCACATGGATATGTGTAGTTGTAGTCGGATGGTTGGGTGATATACTAGTATCACATGGATATGTGTAGTTGTAGTCGGATGGTTGGGTGATATACTAGTATCACATGGATATGTGTAGTTGTAGTTGGATGGTTGGGTGATATACTAGTATCACATGTATATGTGTAGTATAGTCAGATGGTTGAGGTTATATACTAGTATCACATGGATATGTGTAGTTGTAGTCGGATGGTTGGGTGATATACTAGTATCACATGGATATGTGTAGTTGTAGTTGGATGGTTGGGTGATATACTAGTATCACATGGATATGTGTAGTTGTAGTTGGATGGTTGGGTGATATACTAGTATCACATGGATATGTATAGTTGTAGTCGGATGGTTGGGTGATATACTAGTATCACATGGATATGTGTAGTTGTAGTCGGATGGTTGGGTGATATACTAGTATCACATGGATATGTGTAGTATAGTCAGATGGTTGAGGTTATATACTAGTATCAATGTATATGTGTAGTTGTAGTCGGATAGTTGGGTGATATACTAGTATCACATGGATATGTGTAGTATAGTCAGATGGTTGAGGTGATCTACTAGTATCACATGGATATGTGTAGTTGTAGTCGGATAGTTGGGTGATATACTAGTATCACATGGATATGTGTAGTATAGTCAGATGGTTGAGGTGATCTACTAGTATCACATGGATATGTGTAGTTGTAGTCGGATGGTTGGGTGATATACTAGTATCAATGTATATGTGTAGTTGTAGTCGGATGGTTGAGGTGATATACTAGTATCACATGAATATGTGTAGTGTAGTCAGATGGTTGAGATCATATACTAGTATCACATGGATATGTGTAGTTGTAGTTGGATGGTTGGGTGATATACTAGTATCACATGGATATGTGTAGTTGTAGTCGGATGGTTGGGTGATATACTAGTATCACATGGATATGTGTAGTTGTAGTTGGATGGTTGGGTGATATACTAGTATCACATGGATATGTGTAGTTGTAGTCGGATGGTTGGGTGATATACTAGTATCACATGGATATGTGTAGTTGTAGTCGGATGGTTGGGTGATATACTAGTATCACATGGATATGTGTAGTTGTAGTCGGATGGTTGGGTGATATACTAGTATCACATGGATATGTGTAGTTGTAGTTGGATGGTTGGGTGATATACTAGTATCACATGTATATGTGTAGTATAGTCAGATGGTTGAGGTTATATACTAGTATCACATGGATATGTGTAGTTGTAGTCGGATGGTTGGGTGATATACTAGTATCACATGGATATGTGTAGTTGTAGTTGGATGGTTGGGTGATATACTAGTATCACATGGATATGTGTAGTTGTAGTTGGATGGTTGGGTGATATACTAGTATCACATGGATATGTATAGTTGTAGTCGGATGGTTGGGTGATATACTAGTATCACATGGATATGTGTAGTTGTAGTCGGATGGTTGGGTGATATACTAGTATCACATGGATATGTGTAGTATAGTCAGATGGTTGAGGTTATATACTAGTATCAATGTATATGTGTAGTTGTAGTCGGATAGTTGGGTGATATACTAGTATCACATGGATATGTGTAGTATAGTCAGATGGTTGAGGTGATCTACTAGTATCACATGGATATGTGTAGTTGTAGTCGGATAGTTGGGTGATATACTAGTATCACATGGATATGTGTAGTATAGTCAGATGGTTGAGGTGATCTACTAGTATCACATGGATATGTGTAGTTGTAGTCGGATGGTTGGGTGATATACTAGTATCAATGTATATGTGTAGTTGTAGTCGGATGGTTGAGGTGATCTACTAGTATCACATGTATATGTGTAGTTGTAGTTAGATGGTTGAGGTGATATATTAGTATCACATGGATATGTGTAGTTGTAGTCGGATGGTTGAGGTTATATACTAGTATCACATGGATATGTGTAGTTGTAGTCGGATGGTTGAGGTGATATACTAGTATCACATGTATATGTGTAGTTGTAGTTAGATGGTTGAGGTGATATACTAGTATCACATGGATATGTGTAGTTGTAGTCGGATGGTTGAGGTGATATACTAGTATCACATGTATATGTGTAGTTGTAGTCGGATGGTTGAGATGATATACTAGTATCACATGGATGTATGTAGTTGTAGTTAGATGGTTGAGGTGATATACTAGTATCACATGGATATGTGTAGTTGTAGTCGGATGGTTGAGGTGATATACTAGTATCACATGGATATGTGTAGTGTAGTCAGATGGTTGAGGTGATATACTAGTATCACATGGATATGTGTAGTTGTAGTCGAATGGTTGGGTGATATACTAGTATCACATGGATATGTGTAGTTGTAGTCGGATGGTTGGGTGATATACTAGTATCACATGGATATGTGTAGTTGTAGTTGGATGGTTGGGTGATATACTAGTACCACATTGATATGTGTAGTTGTAGTTGGATGGTTGGGTGATATACTAGTATCACATGGATGTGTGTAGTTGTAGTCGGATGGTTGAGATGATATACTAGTATCACATGGATGTATGTAGTTGTAGTCGGATGGTTGGTGATATACTATACTAGTATCATGGATATGTGTAGTTGTAGTCGGATGGTTGAGATCATATACTAGTATCACATGGATATATGTAGTTGTAGTCGGAAGGTTGAGACGATATACTAGTATCACATGGATATGTGTAGTCGTAGTCGGATGGTTGAGGTGATATACTAGTATCACGTGGATATGTGTAGTTGTCGGATGGTTGAGGTGATATACTGGTATCACATGAATATGTGTAGTTGTAGTCGGATGGTTGAGGTTATATACTAGTATCACATGTATATGTGTAGTTGTAGTCGGATGGTTGGGTCATATACTAGTATCACATGGATATGTATAGTGTAGTCGGATGGTTGGGTCATATACTAGTATCACATGGATATGTATAGTGTAGTCGGATGGTTGGGTCATATACTAGTATCACATGAATATGTGTATTATATGTACATGTCGGATATTTTGTTTTTTACGCCTTGATGAGTCTGTCACAGGGTTCACAAAGAATCACGTGTAACTGCCCCTTAAAAGAAAAATAACATTGCATACTCCGAGGTTAGTATTAAAGCCAATCGGCGAATTTTGCAGGGGCTTATTGCCAGTAGCCCATATTCTCAAAACCGTGGCGAAATGAAACATTAAGCTCAGTGGTTAGTTTACGCATCTTTTAAATGTGTTTTGATTCACAGTGCATTCGGCAATCAACTGCAAGTCAGTTATGTGAATATGAATTGCATTCACTGGCAGCCGTACTAATGAACAAGTTGAAATCGCATTTAACGGTAGAAATATGATAATTCTTAAAACATCTACATTTCTATGAAAGGCCTCAGTACTCTATATTGTTTTAATTTGTATGTAGCTGTTGTTGTATTTTCTGATTTAGTAGTAAGTGCAATGTATATTTCATTAAATGAGTGAAACAAAGACGTGGAATTCATCACCTAAACTGAGTATAATAATTTGTCAAAATAGCAATAGAAAATAATATTTCTTTGGCATTACCCAATCTCATTTAATATACTTATTAGACAACAGAAAGACGGACAATATGCAGGGTTACATCCTTAAATGACGATTCACCGTGAATGGAAGGGGTTCACTGCCAAGTTGAAGCTCCTTGTGTTGGAGAGGTATAGGTACATTCTGCGCTACGGAGTTCTCATTTCTAACTGTTTAAGCCCTCTTTTCAGTGTAATGTAGAACTATGTCTTATTATGACAACACATCTTCATCAAAATGTCGAAATTTGAATATCCATTTTAGTACAATTTACCCAAAATGGAGCCTGAGTTTTAAGACCTTTTCTAATATAAATAAGAAGTGGAGTTTAGAACACCTATTAAAACATACCATCTTACATATTTCGACATTGATTTTGCAAATAAAACATTCGCTTGAATGGTATCATCACACTGCTGTCATTTGAAATAAAATTTGCACTCTGAGAGAATTTATAAAGCGTTATTAGTGTACTGGAAAATGCCATTCTCTGTAATAGCACGGACTGTGACAAAACGTGAAACCGTGAGTTCTATATAAGTTTGTTGAACGTAAATAATTCCATTACAGCATTAAAACATGAAACTTAGTGCTGATGGTCAATTCAAATAATGGGTCAAATATTTTTTAGTCTATGAAGACGAATCATGTATATTTTATGTAATAGATTGAGAGTTTCCTGTCACCCAGATTATTTGGAAATCTGTTTTTCAAAGCTAAATTTAGATAGCACCGCAGTTCTATTCAACCCACACATTTATAATTATAAGCAAACGCTGTTTTATTTTAGAATTATCTTGCGAGCATCATTGTTTGTTGTCATCAGAGTACTTCGCTAGGACCTACAGGACTCAAAAGTAAACGTGTCGCTCTCCATGACCAACTTCTACAAAGTACCGAAAAATCTAATTGTTGAAAACATCACTGCCGGTAAGTTGAAGATTATGAACTGGAACTCGAAGGCCTCAAAACACATTCTGTGCCCAGGAATATAACGGCACACGGCGTTTGAATCAGTCACAGTACCGACCGTTACATCGCGAGTCATCGAATAGTAGCACCGCAAACCAAGGGTCATTCAATAACCAAACACTCCCTTGCTCCCTTGCTCTGTCCGACTGTGTGCGACCCGAGTCCACGTCGCGAGCTCAGTTTCTATTTACGAAATACCAAATATATTGATACTAATGGGCCCGGCAACGTTAAATTATAATGTGCCACAACGCCATTGAACAATCAATACGTCACTTCCTGAGTCCTATTCGTGAGGTCGTATCTGTGAGGTTCTATTCGTGAGGTATATAGCGTGCGCATACATCAATTGTCAAGTTGGCGGTGTCTCAACGCCGATGAGCGCCGCCTGTGGTGAACTCATGATTATTCACTATAGAGGGCGCTTCTATTCGCTTTTATTCGCTGGTTAAAGCGCTTATGTAATCGCGAATTCTTGTATTATGTTTTTAGCTCAGACTACAACATATATATCTATAGTAGTCTGAGGTTTTTGAAGGCTGGGGTTAAATGTGCATTTAAATGAATGAACATATATAGATTTAATACACAGCAATGTTCCTTGTATAATGAGATGTATCACACAAACAAATTTATGATAAAATTAAAAATTCTCTAATTTGAATTGATATATATTCTCAAACATGGATTACCAAAATTTGTTTTCAATATGAGAAAACAATGTGATGTAGATACAAGTGATGTAGATAATTTGAATAAAATAATTAACTATATTTTGTATGAAAGTGAAATAATAAAAAAAATTATAATTACCCCTGATTCGTCAGTCATAGCCTGGAGTAAATGGAAAAAAACACACAAAAAACAACAGTTAGTCAATGTACACAGCAAAAAATATATTATGACCCACATTTCTTTGTAAGAGTTATTTTTTCTATATACATGTATTAAATAGAAATTCAGATTATTCCTGCAGTACACAGAGGGCGCTTACCGGAAGTTCTTCACAGGTGTCTCTGGCAGCAATGGAAGGGTCACAATGCAGTATTATCCACTGTAACTCAAACTATAAATAAATAAATAAATAAATAAATAAATAAATAAATAAATCAATAAATAAATAAATAAATAAATAAATAAATAAATAAATAAATAAATAAATAAATAAATAAATAAAATAAAATAAAAAAAATAAAAAATAAATAAATAAATTTTCGAGGGATGCTTAGTTGACACAATACATATACAGGGTACTATTACCGTAACAGACTGGTCGTCAGTGTATCGCCTCCCGAGTGCCGTTACTGTGTCTGATCTGACCACCACAGGGGCTTTCTCGCCGATGCCAACTGTAGATGTCAGCTCGCAGTCAATAAACAAAGAAACACGGTCTCTTCGTACACTGAGAAGTATCTTGTGATATTTACGATCGAATAGTTGGTCTACGTTTCTAGAAGTAATAAAAAACACACACATAAAAAAAAACGTGTTCTGAAAAACGCTGAAAAGAAAACACCTTTATAATCTATAGTATAGGATTATTAAAATGAAACCATCTAGAAAATAAATAAGGATATGGCCACTGAACTTTCCAACCACAGATTCCACTAATAGACTCGCTGTACACAGTGTTATAGTTTTGTATTATATTCTCAAACGAATCTGTTAGTTTCACAAACGTTTATAATTTCTGATGAGGTCCTGAAATAATCATTTTTAAAGCAAAAAAAAAAATGTAAAAACAATTTGATTCTTAAAAGAACAGTATGCAAATGCCAGTTTACAAATGTTGGCTAATTGTTTTCACATATGCTTTCACATATTGTTTAATTGTTTATGCTAATTGTATGCTAATTGTTTTCATATATGCTAATTGTTTTCACATATGTTTTCACATATGCAACATGTACATATTGCGTAAATCTATAAATATGGCATAATTTATACCAAGTATATGTATAATAATAATAATAATATGTATAATAATATGTATATGTATAATAATTTATACCAAGTATATGTATACTAGTATTGTATGTATCGCGCCCGCCATCTGAACTTGAGACTGTTCGATAAAGTTTCTGCCAACGTAAGAGACGCTTGTATTGTGTCATCCGTAACTGAACTTGATAAACTGTACGCGACACCTTTCTGTTAAAGGGCGGTAGTCGTCGCGCCGCGTCCTGTTCGATATGGGACTCATAGCGACGTATACAACGCGTGTAAAATATATTATTTATTTACATGAAATTCGAACACGTGCTGCGCGACGACCACCGCGCTTTAAAGTAAGTTGTATGTATTGTGACGCCTATCCGAACTTGATGGACTGTTAAAGCGGGAGGGTCGTCACCTGCGCACGCGCGGGAATTGAGTCCCAAGCGACGATAACAAAACACGCTAAAAAACTCAAAGGCTCATGGGTAGACGCTTGTTTGTAAACAATGACACGCTATCGCCATCTGACGCATGCGCAGGCGACGACGTAAACGTATGTATTTTGTCACCCTACCTGAACTTGACGGACTGTTCGATACCGTTTCTGTCAACGTAAGAGAATTCCAGGAATTGTTCTTGTCCATTCAACCGCACCGCTGCCTGATTTCTAAGTGAACGGTCCGTAATTTGCCACAGATACCAGTCATCATACACCGTAGCGCCTAACATACGGTAAGTAGCGACAAACGAATATTCGTCTGGCAATCCAGCCGGGTATATTGTACTGTAGAAATAAATAAGGTAGAGTAAACATGTATTTATGTTTGTCATTAATTTATTTAAACACCAATCGAGACACTCAAACACTCACAAATTCAGATGCTTAAAATTTCACTCATTAATTCACTATCAAACTCACTAACCTGGCAGGCACGACCAATCGCGACGATTTCCCCATTTTGAATGCTGTCTGTAAAGGCGTTGAGCCTTCGACACGACTAACTCCCTCAGCAATTTCACTCTTCACACCCAAATTGAATTTACTGATCAGATCAAAACCTTAGAACAAAATATAAGGTACAGATATAAGTTATAGAAATCATCGAAAGTTTGAAAAGTTATAAAAATGGAATATACCACTAAAGTTTATATTTGTTTGTTCCAGGACACCAGTATTAGTTTCTTCCGGGTGTAAAGAAATTAAGTTACATGTTGTGTGGGTTTTTCGTTTGTTGTCGTTGAAAGTTCGAAGAGAATGATCTTAGGACAAATAAAAGTGAGCAAATCGATGCAAGGTAACATTTGTAAGTAACTCTAGGCTCTGCATTTTCTAGAACGTGTGCGAGAAATAGTCGTGAGTCGACGGGACATAATTATTGGAGGTGAGAATTCCAGAAGAGTAATACACAAACACAGAGGGCGCTTAACCAAAATGAATGGATCGCTTTAATTGTGTGGACTTTGTTGAGCCACAATATTATAGTTAAAACATGTTCTTGGACATACGCAGAGATCCCAATTTCAATTTCTTGACGAATCTGTTTTGTAGTGTATCCAACATTTAAGCATATTCGCGCAGACTGCTTGTCAAAATTTTGAAAATAAACGAAGAATAAAACTTCACACAATCCTCAAATGAAAAGACATAGGATCCACATTCAGGCACTGTCACCTGCACAAACTTTACGAACACGGAGATGTTGACCGAACACTACAATGACGCAATAGGTAATGTCAACTGAAATAGTATGGGGGCGTTATACTCCGTTTAAAGCCGAAGTCAAGCGGACACATACAGCACACGGTCGCTTCTAAACTTGAGATTTAGCAGAGTAATCGATTTGCTTATCAGAGAAATTAATTTGTTTATATAAAATAACTAGAGATGCCATAAAAAATTACAAGGGTGATTATTACGTTATTATTATAATCATTATTATAATCTTGTGATTTGTGCCAATACTTGAAAAGTGACACTTTGAATGAACAAGATACACGTAACCATGGAAACCTGTTATAAGAAGATAACAATTACTACTTACGCTGTATATATAATTCTTATTTAGATATATTTTATTCAAAGATTTAAATTATTTTATTTAGTTTAAAAAGAACTGCTGAAAGGTAAGAATGGGATTGGGATTGTGCAAATAGATTTTGTCAGAGTGTATTCCAGAAACCCAGCGAGTTGACAACTTCATGGTGTCTCGCGTAGAACGAAGACTCCCTACGTCGACCGGGAGACGATGTTTATAATGACTGCCCTATTTTGATTCGCGGTAGAAGCCTACTCATATTTTTTTAGAATCACATGTCAGTGAATGTTCATTGGTTAATATGAACACTAATTGAGCCGTTGTAACAGTAAACAGGATTGTTACAGTACAGTATTATGATAAAATAGAGCAATTTTATAGTTCGTAATAGCATTTTTTTTATCACTTTTTAAAATCCAGATTTTTGAAATAATTTAACATAACGACAGATACTCTGTCAGATTTGGTATATGTTTATTTTCTCTTCTTATATCATTGAGAAATGGCATTATATTTCCGCATTGAGGTAAAAGCGTACGCACACTGAAAAACAGGCGCCATTCAGTAGAGTGGATAAATCCAGTGTAGTCATTGAGGAGTAGGCTTCTATTTTAGTTTCTTGATGCTGAGTGAATATTAAGTATGTAAATATGAAAATGATGGCTGTTCTGAAACGATATTCTGGGTTTCTGGAAGCACGCTGTTATCTAGCTAAGAACATTAACGATACTGCGTTGTTGGTAAAAGTATATGATTAGGAATATTGGAACGCGCATGCACGTGTAGAAACATTTGCATAAATCTCCCAAGATTCATTGCAATCTCACGTGGCCTATTCCAACCAATCATATTTTGCTAGTCATGACGTTCATACTTGTACCAATAACCCCATATAGAATATAGTGCATATTATAACTAACTATTTCTACATTGCGTATGCAGTGCTAATGGCGACAATATACACGTATCAGCTGGGATAACACTCTCACTCAACCGAGCATGCGCAAAACTGTATGCCGTTCTTGCGTTACGATCTATTAATGTGACGTGGCTGTTTCGCATTGGTCCTAATTAATTCTAATCTGTATTTCAGTTTGCGACTACGCAATTGGATGTGAGTGGTACCCGGCACGTTACGACACAGTAAACATACAATATTAAAAATAACACAATTTTTAGTACGGCAATGTAAAACACAATGGCGAGCCCTCTAGTTTTGATTATTAATTTGGATTCTATTTTAATATTAGTATGTTTTTTTTTAGTTGGAAAATATCTATGAATCCTTACCACCTCGGTCATCACTTTCACCTTCTGGAACAGAAATTAATAAGTATGTTTGAAATTGGCCCCTGACATGAAAACATCACAACGCCCTCTGGAGGTATGGTTGAGCTATCAAGACTAATGGTTACGTTTGCAAACGCGCACACACTCAAACACATTAGAGAAAAAAAAAAAAAAATAAAGAATAAAACAAAACTTTGAAGAAGTTGAAGGCCAGTTTGATATCAGTGAGTGTGTATAGTGCGCCCTCCAACGACGAAGAAATGGCGCAGTTGGGGTAAAGCATTGTCGTTGGCGGCAGTAGTTTTGATTGGCTAGATAACCACCCATAAAATAATCCTTGCTCAATGGCGATGCATTTCGTGTTTGAGTGTTTTGACTTTTCGATGACGAAATCTCCTCACATGGGCATATCTATATGATGTTGCCTGAGTAATGTCCAATGCTATGCTATATAAGCCGTGAAAAACAATTTGACCGTGAATCTATGCGATATGTTTAGATCAGCTACACTTGAAAGAAACTGAGCTTAATTGCTAGAACCATTATAACCATATATAAATACCTGGGAGATCGTCTCTTCCGATCCTAACATCAGGACAGATTCTATCAATATCATTGTCAAACTCTGTAAAAGACAAAAACGTATCAAATTAAAAAAAACGTAAACACAATCTTAATATTATCTGTTTACTATTTATTCGTATTTGTCGACGGAGGTCATTAAAATAGCAGTTGTTGCTGCTGCTGCGCAAAGACAAAAAAACGAAAGAAACAAAATGTATTCCAATGTATTGCACTGTAGAGCAAAACCTTGCAGTATTTTAGCGCCAGCTCACGATCAGACACGACACTGCTCTTTCTGTAATAACCGCCCTCAGCGGTGACAGTCAACCGACAAGTGACCTGATGATATGACAGAACAATTGCACACCACCGGCTGCAATTAATTTGCATCTAGAGTCTGTTTGTTTAGAGAGAATTCATTGAAGTTCAAGTTCAGGACCGCCTTCGGCCAGACTTACAAAGTGCCCCTTGTAATCAATGCGTAGTACTGGTGGCGAGTAAACAAACAAACAAACATCGTTGCAATTCGATCTCGAATTCCTGTACGTATATTCAGCATGGATGATGTGAGGCGTGTGAGAAAATCAACCACAGCTACGTTTCACAAAATAAATCGACAACGATTTAAAAAAACACACACAAAATCATGTGTTGTTATACTTAAGACATTGTGGAAAGCTTTCGGGGCATAGTAATTGTGCTATGGTTAAAAAGTGTTTTTTAGAGGTGTGTCAAAAATTGTAGTATTCGTTTGATGCAATAATGAAAACTCCAGTACGCATGCGTTTCGAACTATTTGTACGCACATGTAAATATATGACGCGTGCGTATTATTTTCTCGAATTGATATTTCTCTTTAAAGTGGAAGCCCACCCATGTGGCTCTACGTGACGACTATGGCGCTTCGTGACGACTGTGGCGCTGCGTGACGACTGTGGCGCTGCGTGACGACTGTGGCGCTGCGTGACGACTGTGGCGCTGCGTGACGACTGTGGCGCTTCGTGACGACTGTGGCGCTGCGTGACGACTGTGGCGCTGCGTGACGACTGTGGCGCTGCGTGACGACTATAGCGCCACTTGTTGCGCCATGACACTTGAGGCGGGAATCAAAAAGCACTGTGTGACAATTGTTGCGCTTTAAACATGATTGCGTGTTACCACGGTTTATACATAAATAACTGGTATATTAAAATAAAGACTTACGTGAGTTTACTTGCAAGCAAAGTAACAGTGACACACATATCGTAAATGACAACTCCATTGTAAACCTGGAAGTGAATCAATATAATTTACATAATCCCACCGAGAAGTAATCTGACAAAACCGACACTATTATTTGTGGGATTACTGAATTTAATCGAACCAGGAGAACTGAAAATTGGAGTGTGCGATGGTATTTCACAAAATATTAACACCGAAGGGAAATATTAAATATTGCACTTAAATATATCAAAGTACCCAAACTGCATTGCGATAACAAATACTTCCGGTTAGGAGCATAACAACTGTTTATATCACCACCGGTTAGTAGTGTGTATTATTAAATGTAGAAAATAATGATGATGTATTCCGTTGATTTTTTGTCGACGATACTCACGTGACTTGCACGTGACCTGAGCACTAAATAAAGGTTAAGTTTAAAAAAGTATTGTACATCAATATATATATATATATATTAATAAATCATACGAGTCCTCGTTACATCGGCAGAATATTCTACAAATATGGATTCTTTTAAAAGGGCGGGCTAAAGTTGGCTAAACTTGAAAATACCGTTAAAACACCATAAAAAATAAACCACATTCATCCACTCACAGAAGAACTGATAACTTTTCTGAAAGAATTAGTCGCGTCTTACCTCGACTCTCGCGACCTCATAGCTGATACAAAGTTACTTTAATAGCAAACACTTGTTTTTGGACAACACTGTCAGCTATAGTCGTATTCCCAACGGTAAACTGAGCCCACGAAACACTGCACCAGCCTGCAAGTGAATCACAAGTAAAAAAAAAAAAACATTTTAAAAGTGTCATGTTTCTAAGTTTATGAGAGGTTCTTTGTTGACGGTTCGATATACTGTTTTACTGTAAACACACTGTAGAGTTTTACAGCCAACAGGCGGAACGTGCAAGGAGCCAGCCGAAATCGGAGATTGAAATTATGCGTGACTGTCCAAACACCAGTGCTTAAAACGGTCGAATCTATCTGCGTTTCGGAGTGCTGGAGAAATGCGCGGTATATATACAAGAATACAATCAGGTTGCCTGTGTACAGTAACACTCGAGTATAATCATAATTTCTAAGTGTGTGAGCAAATAAACATCCCGGGCCGAAATAGACTTAAACATGTGAAAGTATTTTTAAACTACAATAGATCACGTGACAATCTGGCCAAAATAACAGTACTAAGAAATGAACCCCAAGACAGACACGCGCCCTTGGATATACACGGTGTATATCAAACTTCCTAGAAATCGGTGTCGGGCATTGGGTTTATTGTTATATCATGACTGTCGGCTCGAAATGCTATCTCGAGTTGAACTTTATTTCTTAGAAGGGTCCTTTCTTCATCCTAAATATAATGAGAATGTTTCCCACTGTGTCGGGGTGAGGTAGGGTGTGTCTTACACACACTAGGATACTTAATATATGTTTAGTTAGTTTATTTTTCAAAACTCGGTAGCCTCCTAAGTAACAAGCACCTATATAAAGGAGGGCCGAGCTTAGCATAATATTACAAGAATGGTGCTCTTCGGAAACTCCATACAAAACTATGAGAAAATTTCTTGACAGATAATTAATTTACTATTTGAATAAAATAGACTCGAGCACGAAGAACACAATATGGTTATCGCATTAATATATTATCACCGCCACCACAAATTGCGACCATTTTAAAGAAAGTAATAAGATTGGCAAAATCACGACACTCGAAAAAAAGATTGGTGACTCTTAATCTTGTTGGTGTCTAAAGTATTTCATCAAAACATTCTGTGTTTGCAAAATCGAAGTCCATGAACATTGTAGACCTAAACTTGATCAACCATAAATGGGAGATTCGACCACCTATGTTGTTTCAGAATACTAGTAGTATTAGTGAACTTGGGAGAAACTTCAGCGCGTGTGACGTCATTGACACGAATAGCCATATGCAAATGAAAAGATATTCCCGAACTCAGCAGTGGACGATTCACGCACAACTTAAAAATATATACTTTGCAGCAATTGATGTGAATTGTATAAGAAGGCTAAGTCAAGACTCGACATGGGACATTTTCGGCGCCATTTTGATTAGACATAGTTAGAAAACTTATAAAATCATAAGCGCTGTGCAGAAAAAATTCGTATTTGTTAAAATCATGACAGCGATTTACAGCATCTAAAGAAACGTTCGATATTTGACGTAAAACGAAAGTGATTAGGTTTCAAAATCAACATTGTCAAGTGCGGCTAAATTTTGTTTCAGCCAATATAAACATTTATAAGTACGTGTATCAAGAATAGAAACAGTAATGGGTATGTTACAGCTAAACCAAGAGTCATCGACTGTGTACTAGCACCGACATGTCATCTTATAATTAAGCATATTTTAAGTCGATTCGTTAAGTATGTCGTACTATTGGTGAGACTGTAACGATGAATGCCCCTGACATTGCGATGTGGTTTAAAATGCTCTTATAACTATGCTAGAAAAAACATCCCGAATTATTGCCAGCCCACTTGAAGATATGTGTTTTGATAACACCCAATTTGTGTGGTCATGCCGTACTTGACCATAAGGTATGTTGATGTCTCGGTCGAACTTGACTAAACTGTGGGAACTTGATATCCTCGCGGTGATGGATTACCTAGAAATAACAATTTCCACGATTGTATATTGTATGACGTTGTATTCGGAAATGTATATATATATATTTTAATTCAATCTGGTGTGCACACATATACTACGTGAGAATTCCGTCTAGCGTTGTAAGCCAGAGAAAAGTTAATATTCAGTTGTTTAATTCAATCGCCCTCTGTCAGTTACTGTACAGGTAAGACAGTGTATACATATTGGAGTGTACACACGGACAGAAAAATACTTAGATGGAGTGAAATAAATTTGAGCTGTTAAATTTGCCTGTGGCAGCATCTCATACTTGAATGGCTAGCTTGTTCACATTTACATAAGCGGAGGAATGCAAATATAGTAATTAGAAAAAAAAACCCACAACGTATATGAACGCACAAAGTTGAACAAGTTTTGATTCACCAGTTTAGACAACAGTCTATGTTATGAAAGATATTCATCCGTATTTACCAAGCTTTGGATAAATGTATACATTTGCATTCAGTGTGCTAATTTCCGATTTTATGCGAAATTCCATCTGTTTTGCATAATTTCCCCTATATGATAAAACTTATGAACTCTTGAAATACAAACATTTTTACTTAGTTACTGAGTAACAGAAGATTTGACTTCAACAGAGGGCTCCTTAACTTAGAAACTAACATCACTTCTCTTTATCCGCTAACAATAGCGACCACAGTCACTTGACCTATTAACTTAGAAACTAAAATTATACGACTAATGTTAGAACGAAGATAAAACCAATTGAAATAAATTCAATTATTAGCTGCAGAACCACTGTACAAAGAAATTCTTGTGAACAACGTTTTTACGTTCAGCTCACTATATTAAAACAGGCTTTATTAATTCCGGCACCCACAATGCAATGCTTTAATTAAAACAAAACATATCCGTTAATCTCCGGGCTAAGTTATTTGGCTGAGTGAGATTGTAATAATATCAACACTAACACCCGGGAGCGAGTATTCCTGTGAAAATATACAATCTTTGGGGAACGTTTCCTGTCCTATGAGGTCACCGTGTTCCATATATTGGAATGCGGTGATCACAAGACTGACAAGCTGCTTCAATGTTTTACACATATTAAAACGACAAATTTCACCAGTTTTTCTTTCTGTCTACTTTAGTATATTAACTTCTGCGACCTCTTGACCTTATTGGCTCGTTTGAGACTTTTCCAGACAATTGTGTCTGGGGATAAAAATCAGATGGATATATTGTGCAATGGTTGCCACAAAACCGTGCCGACCTCGGCGAGGTCCGACGCAACCTCACAGTTCTCCCCCAGACACATTTCCTAAACGTTTTGTTTTCGTGCATTAACATTCTTTTTGTGGTAAGAAATTGGTAGTTTCAAGTTGCACGCTAATCCGACGAAACACAGACTAGGTCACATGATATACTGTTGGGAAATACTCGATTTGTGAATAGAGACACTGGGGTTTATCACGTGACTGAATCTAGGGATTGTAAAGAAACATGTAAGAAATGTGTGGTCGTAATGTCGATTTTGCATTCGTGACAAAAATGTAATCACCACTATGCTTCAAAGTGCGGTGGTCGTCGCGCCGCGTCCTGTTCGATATGGGACTCATAGCGACGTATACAACGCGTGTAAAATACATTGTTTATTTACATGAATTTGAACACGCGCTGCACGACGACCACCGCGCTTTAAAGTTCCACAGGTATATTAATTTAGAATTTGTCAATGTTCAGTATGCCGTCTACTTTTTGTTCGATAACGCAATAGGTGGATACTGTTATGATTAGTAATTGACACGGTGGATTATAATTTATTGTAAAAAATAAACCAATGCAACTTGATTAAATAGTACGTATCATTAATGTTAAACGCATGCGCATTTGGCTTAGGTAAATCAACAACTCCTATGTGTATTCTGGGTATTAAAGTTGCATTTCCACTTTTTATGATCTGAAGAGAATCACATAATGTAACATATCATATCACTGCGCTGTGTACAGTACACGATAAATGATATCCAACAAAACCCCAAATCAAATTTATTAATATCAAACAAAATACTGAAAAAAAACCATTTTAAGAATTATTATTCGGAAAAGTACTATTTTTACGATGTTGATATATTTATTTATACGCTTTAAATTGACCACCATTGCTAATAAATAGAATTGTCTTCATATTATATTGTCTATGGTTGAATGAACATCTTTGACCCCGTAGCCTAATCACCGTGGATGTGTTAGTCCGCGATCAATTTTAACTTTCTAAACCTTCTGTGGTCCGGTAACATTCAAGGCTTGTTAGTTTGAAGTCATTTTTAGTAAAAAAATAAAATAAATAAAACATAAAAACAGTCATTTATTGATAAACTCCCAAGAAGCTGTGAAAGCTATAGTCTACCTTGTGTGGAAATGCATACGTTAATGGCCGCCTTCACGGCCAATTGGGTATCAATAGATGGCGCTGTCCGTTACACGGTTGGTCACATGATACCCTCATAACACGGCCATTACTTTACTAGACTGACTAAACTGGCGATAATCCGATCCAACGTTCTTGGTGGTCGAACGACAACAATACATTGGTGTAAACATTTGCAAACATCTCATATAATAGCGAGAATGTTTTATTTTGTATTCTTGAAGTTGAAATATCAGAGGCAGCGAAACCTATTTGACACACGTTGATGTCAGTAGCTGATTTGCATATTGGTTGGGAGGGACAGGCGCGTTCCTACGAAGACCTGAAGTCGAATTACGACTGGACCAAGGAAATACCGAATTTTACCCCGAAACGATCCTGTGGCCAATTAAGGGTGTTGTATACTTAGTGATATTACAATCCGAGTTTTTGGTGGATTTTAATTTCGGTCGGCCGTTGAAAAAAAAAACACATTTGAACAAATAGCTATGCAAATTGCGCTCAGGTGTTCTCTGTGGCGGAATTTGTCAACCACTTGGAGTGCACGTTACTAGAACACGATTTCTGATTGGTTGCTAAATCGAACTCGATTTGTATGTAGTTTTATCAGATGTAGTAGGCGGCGATGTACACCAATCATGTATATATGGGTCGACCAAAGCCTCCACGTAATTGGATGTTGAGTGATGTGTTATGAATGCCCCAAAAAGTTTACTGTCCAAACAAAACCCTTGTATAACTACTTCAATGTTATAACCGTTAGCGATTCAGACACTATTCTAGTTTTTGTTCACGTATCTACTTATTACCCGAATTGAACGGCGGCGTGAATATTCATGAGATGGAAATCACCCGAAATAATTAGTATTCCGACAGTAATAAATAGTTTTTCAACCTCAGTAGGACATACTATGAATAGGAAATCTTGACATAAGAGTTTGAATGCCGAGTATGATAATGAATCTAGTTTTAGAACAACGTCAAAAAAAATAAAAAGGGGGGGGGGTAGCTATTGGTTCGAAAACTGTACGTACATTTATTTTAATCAAAAGGCACCGTGACGTACTTCGAGAAATGTGGGTTTCGTGATCTCACTTATTTGTAGCAAGAACGCTAATTCATTTGTTGCTCGTGAATACGCGGAAGCGGGGGATGCTTGTTTGGCTGCCTATACTTTGTAGGTCCCAGAAAATATATGCATATTTTACTCAAAACAATTATGTTCAACAAAGTATTATAACGTCAGGTTTTTAATTTAAAAAAAATGGCGGATGAATAGCGGCATTGTGGCCGACAATTAACTTTTTCAGACGAGCAACAATTTTTGGAATTTTGTGGAGTTCGAATACCACGCGGGTTTGAAGAGATTAAGTGGAGAAAAGAAACAAGGTACTGTCTGGAAATTATCACAAAACGAAAAAAAGCACTTATATGGGTTATTTTGTTTCATTCCGTGGCATGGTATGTATTTCTATTGGAATCAGAAACGATTTAAACTTGACAAATTCCTGTAGCACGATTTAAAAAAAGAGAAATAACTGTCTAAATAATCAGCATACTAGTATAGCCATATGCAACGAGCACACATTAATTTACACCGTTTCAATAATCGTAGTCACAGTCACGCTGTTCAAAAATGATAAAAGCGGATCCGGAAAGAACGTGGACACGGACGAAAGAGAGCGTTTCTATGGAAATACCCATAGAGACAATAGCACGTTAACATCAGGTGCTAAACTGAGCAAATGGACCTTTGAGAGAGAATTGCACAGGTTGAGAAACTTGGGAAATATTGCTTAGATAGTTCAACTATTTGTTGTAAGTTTAAAATAAGAAATAGCGTTCAATATTTGTAATACTACTATTCTTTCGCATTTTATCAATGGATAACTTTTTTCCACACACTCTACCACGCAGTAGGACTGCACAGTTCATACCTGTAATCAGAACTTTTGCTATCGATGGATCTTTCATTCGAGTTATAAAACCCATGTGTTTCCGTGTCAATCTAAAATCGTTCATTTGATGTAGATTTTTTAACCTAGCCTTTTAGTTTCAACAAAATATCTTGCATTTTATCGATTGTGCAGTTTGTTTGTTTTTTTTTAGAAAAAAACACTGACTATTTGGTGAATTCATTTGCGATCGGGACATCAAAAGTCGCTACTTTGCCTGGCCACTATAGTATCTTGGTAATTCGCTCATTTTTCAAACAAGTTACCATATGATTCTGCACTGAAAGAACGACAAGATCTGCTCATTTTACTAGTAATCAAGAAAGCAAACAAAGTGCGCTCATTTTCGCTCCAAAAGTTTACGCGACTACGAAAGCGAAATAAATATCGCTCGAACTCTATCATTTTTAAAAAATTGAAAGAAAGAAAAATAAGACATCATTTTCACGTAAACGCGCTAAAAAGTATAAACTATCGATAAAATCTACGATACTAACCACAAAATACCTACCTATAAGTGGCTGCCCTTTTCTTTCAAAGAAAAAAAAACCACATACACCCAAACTGGCAGCCTTCCAAACCAATCCCGAGCAGTCCGCACGCAGGACAATTCACGATATGCCGCTACCAGAGTCCAACGCAGAAAGCCAGGCGAGAGCAGCAACCCTAGAGCCCAATAATAGCCGTAACTTTATCTACCACATACACACCTAGACTATTAACATACTGGGATTTAGCAGAGACATGAATGCAGACGACCCAATAGGTTTTGAGTTGACACGAAGTTAAATGAGCGTGTAGGCATGAATTCCTTTTAAACGAGTCTAGGCTACTTATTTTCATTGCACCTCGGGTGACGTTTACTATATTGCATTGTTTCCGTTGCACGCCAAATAGAGACGCCATAAATCGGACCTTGAAATCCAACACCCAGCTAGGCGATGTCGATTGCACTCCAGGTATTGTTGATATATTGTACATATTGCGGACCACTTGAAAACTACACTGCGTCGTTATTAAGTGTCCGCTCCAAGCAATTGATGGCAACTTTTCACACACTTCGCCGACCGAGCTGAGATCACTTTGCAGACCATCAGGGTATCCGCAATTCCAGTCAATACACGTCTTTTATTCAAAAGAATGCGAGTTCCACGCCGAATACCTCCCTATCGTTTTTGAAAACCCCAAAATCTCTTCCAGCAGTCTGCCACTTTCTTAGGGTCAACAAGCACTTTATGCGCCCAGCAGGTCATGTGATCGTAACGGGCTAATTGGAGATTAGAGAGAAAATTTAAAGTAGAAATTTGTGGTTAACCACAAACTTCTTTCGGCTAGTCCAGCCATCTTTAGAATACGACGTTGATGATCGAAGATATAACGTCACACCAAATTTACATAGATACATTTTATTAACCAGTAATCGAAGGACATAATTGCGTACTATTAGGTTATACAATAATTGCTAACTGTGCTAACAAAAGTAAGGTGATGGGTTTCGATCGATGTAGTCGACAGAATTTGGTAGAATTTTCCTATCGGATGGGAAAGATTTCACCTCCCAGGCATTTGCGTTGGATGACCCATGTACTGGGGAGTCTCTGTCTCGCATCAGCTCCAAGGTGAGTTAACAAATAAATAAATAAATAAATAAATAAATAAATAAATAAATAAATAAATAAATAAATAAATAAATAAATAAATAAATCATTAAATAAATAAATAAATAAATAAATAAATAAATAAATAAATAAATAAATAAATAAATAAATAAATAAATAAATAAATAAATAAATAAATAAATAAATAAATAAATAAATAAATAAATAAATAAATAAATAAATAAATCGATCAATCAATCAATAAACCAATAAATAAATAAATCGTTGTGTTTCTACTACAAATTTATTTGAAGTATCGAATTTCTAGAAGTGATGTATTTCGACTCGAACGATATGTTTTGACCAAGTGAGTAGGACCGGTCTATGTATTATTGCATATATCGATGAAGTAAAATTATCGCCGTTTAGAACTTTGTAATCTGTTAATACTAAGTGTTACATGTCCAGTTCTATCTTTGATGTCATGTGTGTTATCTATATCGTACAAACTTCTTCATCTATTTGTCACTTGTTACCATGGAGCTGAACAAAAGTAAACTGCAGCACTTCTTTTTAGCTCCATGCTGTTTCTTGTAACAAGAAAATACTGCAACTAAGGGCAACGGTGTATTGTTTGTTTTATAACATGTTTGTAGCAACATTTACAGGTAATTTTATCCTTTAAATGTAAAGATTGCATTCAAATCACAACTAATAATCTGAATATGAAAGTATCTGATTTATAATATCTCGGCGAATCGCCAGTATTAACACGTATAACGACAACCATAGCATCGAGTGATGTGTCCTGCACGGCGATTTCAACCGTATATCCTGTCTCCGGTAACCAACTGCGGTCATGGGATAATTCGTTTGAGCACAATTTGAGTAAGTCCACGCTTGTTTATTTATGAACCACGGCACGTTGAAGATGAGTTTATGAACAATGTGGGGGCGCTGTCGAGTAACGAGATCGAACACGAGGGCTCTCCGTGACATGACTGTACTTACACAGGGCCTCGTTACTATACGCGGGCTCTAATATAGCCCACATATATTAACCCTGTGCGTACTTACTAGGTTAGTTGTCATGGTGTTTAGCGATCACCCAAAGCTGAGTGCGATCAGCAATGCATGATGGGATATAATAATAACATCGTCGATAAACAGCGCAGTACATCAGCTTTCGGTTGGTATAACTCACGAATGCCATAACCAGTGGGGGTAAGTTGGGATTTTGGGCCAAGATACTCCAATATGAATGTGCTAGACACTACAACTTTAAAGGTCATGGCGACCCCTATAGTTGCATGACCTTTGCCGGGGACCTTTGTACTTTCCATTGACACTCACTCGCAACGAGACTTACATCCTGCTTTGCATTACAGGGGCTGCAACTTCAACCATGGCGTCAAAACCCGACACCGGTGACCTGGACAAGATTGGTAAAGATTTCCTAACTTGTGGTCTTTGTCTCGGTTATTACCAGAATGCCAAAACACTGCCGTGTTTACATTCATTCTGTGAGAATTGTCTCATCAAATTAGTGGAGAAAAGAGGTATGTTGGTTTGTCCATATTGTCGTACTGCTGCTGATATCCAAGGATCAGATGGGGTGGGACTATTGCGCAACAACTCGTTAATTAACGGACTGGTGGAATTCGTAAAATCACGTGATCTATGTACTGGGATGACTGACGTAGTGATTTGTGATGGATGTGAGGAAAACACTGCTTCAAATCGATGTATCACTTGCGCCACCAACCTTTGCTCTCCCTGTACAAAGACTCTCACCAAGATCGCAGCCTGCAAACGCCACAACGTGATGTCATTAAACGAGTTAAAAAATACTACGCCAGAGAAACTGAGTAGTTTTCGACCATCTACTCGCTGTAACGTTGATGGCCATGGTGAAAACACAGTGAAATTCTACTGCGATAACTGTGACGTTCCAACGTGTTTAGAATGTACCGTGGTTAATCATAATGGACACAAACACCGGTATGTCAAAGATGTTGCTGCTGAATTCACTCCCAAGATGTCAGAGGTTTTAGAGAAGTTAGCGAAGAAAGAAGATGAGATTAAGCTTGCTGTGGAATCGGGAAATCAGAGATTGATTGAAATACAAGATCTCTACGAGAAAGAAACCGCGAAAGTGAAGAAACGCGCAGAAGAAATCATCAAGAAAATAAAGACTGACGAGGAGAAGGCCCTGGGAATATTGACAAAGAATCGAGATACCTTACAGAAACATTTAGAATGTGAAATTGATCGACTTGAAATAACGGAAAAGAGCGTTACCAGTGCAAGAAAGTTTATTAAAACGTTGGTAAATTATGGAGATGCCGGAGAAATCGTGTCTGAATGTAAGAGATCCATGAATAGGGCAGAGGGTTTGATTGACACTGACAATATTAATTTGGGATGTATTAGTATTTTTAGATTTTTCCCAAAATCAACTGTACTTGAGATGAAAAACAGCATAGGACTTATCGGACCTGATGCTTCTAAAACAACTAGAACAAATATACCTAAGATACTCTATGACGGTGAATCATTTCAAGTTGACGTACAAACAGTGGATGTAAATGGTGAACGTGTTGTAGCTGACACTGATGACATCACCGTAAAAGCTAAAATAGAGAAACCCGACAATACAACATGTGACCTAATGACAACTAACGATGGTGATGGAAACTACAAAGTGATGTTTCCAGGGCAACAAGTCGCAAAATATAATCTGATAATCAGTATTGGTGATGAAAAAATACCCGGATCTCCTTTTATAATTGACGTCATGTCCGGTAAGAATAGTTTGTTTTCACACTATCATAAGTGTACATGTATATTGGGAAGTAACCTTTGACCTATTTCTTACTCATGCGCACCATATATTACATGTACGATTATGGTGTATGTAAATCATGTGATAACCCTTGACCTCATTGCTGTCGGATGCTGCTATAAATTAATTCTCATATTAACTGTCTGATTACAGAAGAAGAGATGGCACAGAAAATAAAAGTTGGGTCAATTGTTGCGAGAGGAAAGGATTGGAACAGGGAAAACATAGTAAGGTCCACTATATGATAAGTTATAATGAATGAATGAATCATACTGGCCTTTATTTACGAATTGAACGCTCTCTGTCTATAAAAGTTACGATGTCTTGCTTATCTCGCACCTGAATTTCATGGGGTGGGGGGGGGGTACTGAATGTGAGTCTGGCACCCCGTCTTATAACTTGGTTTCCACGCTAGGTTCGTAATATTTAACTGGGGTTTACCGGAAGTACTGCCAAAGTTGAAGTTTTGTGAGTTCATATAAGCTCGATGCACCGATAACACTGAAACTTGAATATTTCAAGATGATTACGTGATCCAGTTAAATGTATTGTAATACAAATAAAAATAATAAATGTTTGCCTATCTAGAGTTGCCCTGAATTCCGGCTATATGTCAGCGCAGGGCACTAATTGACCAAACAAAAATATCGGATGCCCTCTCTAATGTTCGCACAATGCAAATAATAAACAGAGATCTGTGATAGCTTCTCATAGGAAAGTAAGTAGAGTGCGAACGATTAACACAAGATTTAAGGAAGAATATTAAATTAAAATATAATGTGTATTTTCTGTCCACAGGACGGTAATCCACCTCGTGAAGGAAGGGTTACTGAAATTTATAAAATTACACAGTGTCTTGTGCAGTGGAGTAGTGGTAATCAATGGTGGCACTATAATGGATATAATGGACAATTCCAGATAAAGTTATCTGAATTTTACTGATTAGTTGCATCATAAATGAACTGTGTTTGTTATATACTCTTAGACTACCAATACTGGACGTGTATTGTTCTTTTATTACATAGAATCCAATTCCTACAAATATATCAACGTCCAAATAAAATAAAATGAAATAATTTCCACCAATGCATTCAGCTTGTATCATATTATGCTATGCAATATATTGGCGATCCGCTTCGCTAGGATTGCCCTTATAATCAGTTTTGTTGGCGATCCACTCCGCTAGGATTGCCCTTATAATCACTTTTGTCATTTTGTGTGTGTGTGTGTGTGTGTGTGCCTGTGTGTGTACATTTCCAGTGTTTTCACGTATGATTTCTTCTGTGATTTTTTTGGCTCGATTTCGTTCAAACTTGGCAGGTAGATCACACCTTCACCCTAGTTATTAAGAAAAATCTGAAAAAAATTTTTGGCCCACAGTTGCCACAGTCCAGGGGGACTGTGGGCCATCTAACGCATGCGCAGGTGACGACTCCCTCGCTTTAAGTAAGTTCCATTAATATGATACAGCTTTGAAATTTGCATAGAATAATAAGTTATACTTATAGATAATATAAAAAGTTCATTTTGATCAACATATGCCAAAACAACAACAACAACAACAACAACAACATTCTCAATCATCACCGTCATTCAGCATTTCATTCTCAAATTTGGAATGAGTATAAAATATCGAGCTGCTGAATTATTTTCTCTGCAGGAATTTCACCTCTTGTGGCATCTTTATTTTTCTATAAATTTAGAGTTAATTGGTGACCCTTTCTCGTACTTTTTTAGCATTCTTCTCTTGAGATGGATACTACCAGTAACAAACTTGCCTTGCGCATATTTCTAGTATGTATTCCTACACGTTTCGATTAACAGAGAGGGCACCATAACTTGCAGTAAATTGTCTTAGAACGGTGTTCGTCTTTAAATCCACAGAAACTCCCTAGACCAGCTTAATTTTCTCATAATCGTTGCTGGCGGGCGATATTTGAATCCGCCTTTGGCTTCTTACTTTGTGGTTGTATTCCAAAATAAAAACGATGTAATTTGCTTAACAGAGAACGTGAAACCACAGTTAACTTTACCTTGCAAACAATTGGGTTATTATGATAGTTGCCAGACTCGCATAGTTAGTTGCAGGGCGGCATAACATATCCATCTTCTTCAAACTTCTGAAAACATTTCCATATCATAGAGTTCACATGTAATGTTGTATTACTATTACTATTTGCAGGCAGACTATCGAAAACGAAACAGCAAGTGGCAAACATTTGTTTATAATAAAAATACTAAGCGAAACAGGATTACTAGATAATTTATTAACTTACAGATGCTCATCATATAACCTACTTCTCAAAAAATTAGGTGGACAACCGAGCGACGACGTTATAAAACTTTGTGTCCGACAGAAAACTTGATGGACACGGGCGACCGGTAATTGTGATGCGACAGCCGAGTAAACCGATCCTGGTTACTTGGTTACTTGGTTAGTGGGTTGTATATTAACAGAAAATAAATGTTTTCACCCGCGGTTTTCGATACACAGATAAAATTTATGGCAGTGGCGGCGGTACAGGGGGCGGTCGCCCCCTCAAAAAAAATGTTGGGGGCGTCGCCCCTCCAAAATCAAGCTGAAACGCTTAGTGTCAGCAAAATTTGCCCCTCATAATGCAGGAAATAACGTTTCAGAGGGTCTAGATTTCAATTTTTTCAAGGGGAAGCATGCCCCGGACCACCTAGTAAGGTCGCGCCTTCGACACAAGGTTGCTGAGCAGATCTCGCTTCAAATTTTGTGCCGCCGCCTATGTATAGTGCAAAATTATCGCAACAGCTTTATGACGGGACAACCCAAATTTTATCACACGAATCATGCTCGTTATTGAATACCTGTCCGTTATGTCTAGTAGAAAATTCGTCGTGCTAGTTACAGTTACCGTATTCAGTGGCGGATATGGGGGGGGGGGGTTTTATTGGGGTCCGGACCCCCCGTTGAAAAAAATATTCAATTTGATTTTGTATAATATAAAAAAATCATTAACTTAGTCTGGTGATTTTAAAGTTTGGACCCCCCATACAAAAATCTTGTATCCGCCCCTGGTATTTATATCTCCACACGATCCACTCGGGTCTAACCGCACCACGTTGTCTAACAATCAGTGCGTTGCTACCTCTACAACATGTGCGGTCACTCTTACTGTGGGCGGTATTTTTTAGACGATATTTAAAAATGAGATTTATTGCCAGGTCCAAGTCTCGCGGTGGATGGACAGTTGAACATACCGGGTTACAGCAAAACATGAAAAGAAACAACAACATTATGGTTACAACATGGAGCGTCGTGGTCATGTATAAATATGCGAGGTATGTACGGGTACCTCAAAAGCGTATCTGCGGGTGAGTTTTGTGGGCACGCTGAAGCCATAACACTGATGTCTGCGTGATGATCTGCGTGTACGTTCTGAGGGCACGCAGATGCCACGCCTGCATGTAGTACCGATTCTTTTGTTTTATTACGATAAATAAAATCCATTAATCTACCAGTAAAACTGGTTTGTTTTCAGTGGGGAATATTTGGAAATGTCAATAGAACGAATTGAGCGCGAAGCTAGGTCCGGTTTCAAAGATGGCAGGGCCAATATTTAATCTTTCGTTCTTTCGTTTAATTAGGCCATACTTTTTTTATTCCTTGTTTCTCGAGTTTTTATAAGGCAATTTTTTTGAGGAGGGCGGAAAAAAAATAAAATTAATTCTTTTTTTCCATTAGATTTGTGTGATTTTCAAAGAATTGTAAGTGAGATCATTGATCGGAGAGAAGAAATGAAATAAAATTGTATTCCATGTATAACCTTGTTTCTCATCTGCGTGAGACTTCGATACTTTGATCATGATACCCCCACGAAAATGCAACTTGGATTTGCTATGCGGCGGGCGGTAAAATAATAAGATAAAAATAATATTTTTTTAGCAATTTTTTGCGCTTACAAGTTGGCGGGCGCGAGAAATTACGCTGAAATAAAATTTTATTTTTATTTCATTTTTGGCTCCTGTTCATTCGGCGGGTTCGCGAAACAGGGGATAATAAAAGTCTGGCCTTATGCACATCATACTGTCTATAGTTTGAACGTAATCACTTTATTGTGGTACCGGGAGATGGTAGAATAGGAAATGACTCAATAGGTATTCACTCAGTGTTTAGGATAAAAATCTAAATAAGTTCGATTGTGGTCGATATTTTACAAACTCAAACCATTTCTTAGTGCAATTCAGGTTAATCATTGTTGTTGAAATACCACAATCTTTAGTTCGCAGCCCAACACATTGTTGGACTGTGTTGTTTTTGATTGACAGACATGACTGTTAACATCGACACTTTCGTCCAGCGACCACGCCATGTTTCACTTTCAACTGATTTGTTTCACTTTCAGCAAATTATTTAAAATAAATGACACAAATTCGTCTATGAAAAGTGCATTTATTTAACGACAAATAAAAGAATATGAAATTAGTTGCAACAATTTCGAATTACGCTTTATAATACTTATAGTGAACTTCATTGGTCCGCTCATCTTCGCCAGCCAAGGAACGTTTGTTTCGAGTCACCCCTCCAAACTAACCCTTTGCAGATTGACTCACTTACAGTGTGTATTTAATAGGCGCCCTTAACGACAAGGAGGGGGAGATGTGACAAAAATAAACAGTCAATCACCTACTAATATCTTGTATCAAAATACAGTAGAACGATTTTTTTACAGGCGACCCAAGCAGACCAGATCACACAGTCTTTCAAGATAAAAAGCCCCATCGGTCACCAAAACCATGCAATTGAGGCATTATAAGCCGAAAAAAGATGAGTTTGTTGCAACGAGGACAGGGAGTGGCAAATCACGAAAATTGTGCAACAGTTCAACTCTTGAATGATCAGTCTAGTTGTGTTTCTGAAATTTTCTTTCAGAGTTGACAGTTTCATTACTTTGTTAAAACATGGTCGACATAAATATTTGTCACCTTGCTGACGAAGTATGCCACAGACAGCCTGCAACGTTGGCATACAAAATTGTGGAAAACTGGGTGAAAAAATGCAGCGCCGGTTTTGGTGGTTTGGAAAACAACTTACACACTCTTTACACGCAAGGTTATCAGAAGAATTTTGAAGTAACCGTGCTACACGTCGCCACGACATTTTGTTATTTAGCTTACTGTGCGTTTCCCGGGGGTGTATGATACGATTGGTTGACCGTCCCATTTGCACAAATTAATATTCATGAGCATTGAAAAGCTCTTCTTTTCAGTAAAATTGTGCTAATTTCACAATTAAAAGTAGTTAGTTTAATTTATTATGAAGAATTTCGTACGGGAAGTTAGTTCACAATGAAAGTAAATGCCCGAATTGGGCGAATTCGTGTATCATTTGCGTCATAGGAACATTCCAGGGTCTTCGTTTTCCAGGGTCTTCGTTTTCCAGGGTCTTCGTTTTCTAGGGTCTTCGTTTTCCAGAGTCTTCGTTTTCCAGTGTCTTAGGTCTTCGTTTTCTATACACCCGACATCCTGTATGTGTTGCCATAATCCAATCTAATTTACTAGTATTATGTATTTATTTGTATCTGTACATAAGGCCAATGGCCACAGTACGAAATAAAGAGATATTATTATTATGTGTTGCCATAATAATAATAATAATAATAATAATAATAATAATAATAATAATAATAATAATAATAATAATAATTCCATTTATTACACTATAATGAAAGTTAACAAAACATTTTAGGCTGTTATTTAATAAATTTTAAAATTTAGTATAGTAACAAAAATAAAATAAATAAAAGTTAAAAAGTTGATATTGTTTTCTGATTGAAAAGTGGGGAGTATATTTGTGAATTCTGTATAATATATTTCTCTTTCACTATTATAAAAAACACACCCTATAACAAAATGTATTTCATCTTCAATTTCTGATGAAGTGCAATTTTTACAGATTTTTTTTTTTCTGCTGGTGTTCTTGGCCTTTTATATCTTCCAACTTCAATTTGAAGCAGGGGGGGGGGGAGTTGCATGACACGATTGGTTGAAATAATCGTCTCATTTGCATAAATTAATATTCATGAGCAATGAAAAACTCGTTTTTTCAGTAATATTGTGCCAAAATGCTTTCCGATAGCATACATGTTAGTTCTAAATTGACTGATTCTATCGTTACGAGCTGAAAAAATAATCGGAAAAATGATGTAAAGGTATTTTTTGAGACACGTTTTCGATCAGACTCCAGCTCACTGTTGAAAGTAAGCATAGGTTTTCTCTTTACCATGATCATAGCAAGTTACGAAATTCATGGAGAATGCAGAGGCACGTTTAAATTTCACTCTAGTACTATTGCTCAAAGTTGCTCAAAATGTTTTCGGTGACTTTTATCAGTGACAAGTTACCTAATTAGTATGCATTTCGAGAAACCACAGTGTGTGTGCATGCGCAGTTTGAAATGGAACAGTTTTGAACGCAATAAAATCACGCGTAGAACTCAGGCTCTAGCAAGAAATTGTGGCGTCAAACTGGTTGTCGGTTGAATTGTTTTGCCACAGACAATAATTTTGGAGCCTGTAGTTGTCTATGAAATGTTTCTAAGTTTTGTTGAGGATTATTCTGTAAAGAAATTGCTGAAATTATTTCATCTGTTCGTAAACGGGACATTGTTGCTTTGACGATGGGCTACGGACGACTGACGTCGAAACGTTCCATTCAGATCGGATGGCGCCCTCTCGTGCCAATCCCCCCTGATTTGAAGTGTATGGCTGCTCAATCTCAAGTGTGACATTACTTTGATATATGATAATGCTAGACCATCTATCATAGAGAACCCAATAAAAAATAATTCTAAAATAACACACTATTAATACCCGATTGATTGTTTCATGGACCAGAGAAAAAAATAACCAGTGTGTTCCATATGCAAACTACTGTCGAACAGGTCCGAATTTTAGCGTTCGGTTGACGAAACGGATGATACGATTGAATCAACATGACTGTATTAACTAACCAACAGTTTTTTCGATTCTAAATATCTCGTACATTATCGTTTTGTTTTATTTTATTTCGGTGTAATTAAAAATACGAACGGTGTCACTATTCAAAACAGCATTTGTCCTTGGCTTACTTAAAGAGGAACTGTGACGCAGACTTGACTCGCCTGGCGTCTGTGTGACCTCAAGAACGTACACGTAGGCACGCTTTCAAGCACCCGTATATAACTGCAAATGCGGTGTAATATATTGGCAATTCGTATTTTACGTGATTTTAGTGGTCTGTGGTGATTCAGTTGTGCCGCACCCCGGTAGTGTGACACGCCCCATGATTTCGTCACGGTGGGGAAGATCTTAAAGGAATTTACATTTAAATACTGTAAAATGACTATGTGGGAAGTCGTATTTTTGGACGTAATATTCTTTATAATACCAGCAGTCCAGCAATCAGACAAGACAAGTACTTTCAAGAGTAGAACACAAGTTGTTTATTCGTGAACATAACATAGAAGAGCCTTGAAACAATTACAATGAATGCTTAAATACCCTCGTGGGGATTCTGAATTCGAGCGGGAAAACTAGATACAAATATACAATACTGTGATTGGTCAATACAAATATTGTGGTGTTGCCTCTCATGTTCGCTCATAGCACAGTGTTCAAGGTCGTATCCCGTTTTGTTACATTCAAGCTTTAGGCGGTACAAACGATGTATATAACAGTATAATAATATAACACGATACACAATATCAGTAAAAATAGTAAACAATAATTCTATCCATATCTATTTCCGACATTCTCCCGGCCACGAAAAAAATATCGACTAACACGTCATATTAACAAATACGAGGCAATGATGTATTAAATCAACGCTACCAATGATCATAGAAGACAACATGTAATAAGAGTTGAATAATCAAACATTTCGAATCAAAGTTAACATTAAAGTTTTTAGAAAATATATCTATCATGATAATAAAATGTCACGATGTAATGTGTTCAAATATTACTCGCATAGGTAAACAACTGAGAACAAAAAGTCAATATATTTCATAATGTTCAACCAATTAACGGCAATTAATCCAAGACATTGGCAGGCAATATCCGATAAACAATTTCAGGGTATAATCACAAGTCCTTGAGACGATCTTGTATAAAATGTCTAGCCGCAGTGGCAGCCCGTCGTTTTGGGCGAGAATGTCTAGCATCAGTATCACTTTGTTGCGTTGTGTCATCTCTATTTTCACCTCCATGTGACAACGAGAGTGGTTCTGTGTCTCGTGGTGGACTCTCTTCATCTGAAGGAGTGGGTGTCTTCACCTCAAGTGGATACAGTTTGTGGATAGGACGATTTGTCATACCAGATGAGGTTTTTATGTCTGCTGATCTCACTAGGCCATCATTTCCATACACAAGCTTTATAACAGTAGCTAATTTCCATCGTACGCGTTTATCAATGTCATTATGAACGAGAACGACATCACCAACTTGTATAATATTATCTCTTACCCCGGAAATAGTCGTTTGATGTCTTTCTCGGAGCGCAGTTAGGTATTCAGTTGACCACCGTTTCCAGAAACTCATTTGTAGGGTTGATAAATGTTTATATCGTTCGTTATTAGCGTTATGATCCCCATAGTTAGGATCATTAAGTTCATCGATGTCAGTGGAAATGTAAGGTAGCGTTGTTAACGGTCGCCCGTTAAGAAGGTGTGATGGCGTTAATGCGACGGGGTCATCTTCGGTCGTTGACACGTAGGTCAGAGGTCGGTCGTTTAAAATTGACTCGATTTCAGTAAGAATAGTTCGGAGTTCTTCAAAGGTAACAAAGGCGCGACCGAGTACCTTTTTTATCGTTGTTTTGGTTAATCCTATTAATCGCTCCCAGAACTCACCGAACCAGGGTGCACGTTTAGAAATGAATGTCCAGGAAACGCGATTTTCGGCTAATAGATTCTTTACTTCGGTAGACTCGAACAAAGCGTGAATTTCGTCAGCGGCGGATAAATAGGTAGTCGCGTTATCGGATAACATCTTACTTGGTAAGGAGCGTCGTGCAGCGAATCGACGGAAAGCCATTATGAAAGTTCGAGTACTCAAGTCGGGTACCAGTTCAAGGTGTATTGCACGTGTGACCGCACACGTGAACAAGCAAACGTATGCCTTGTTTTCTTTGTTATCGGAGGATTTGACAAGCAATGCACCAGTAAAATCCACGCCGGTTACTGAAAACGGTGGAGTCATATTGACACGGTAATCTGGTAATGGCGCAGTTAACGGAGATTGATATGGTTTCCCGTCCACCTTTCGACAAGTTACACATTTATGAATGACGTAGTTCACTGCGCGTCGAATTTGCGGGATCCAGAATCGTTGTCTCAGGGATGTCACAATAGCCTGCGTACCGCTGTGCAATAGACGAATATGATCATGTCGAATGATCAGAGTAGTAAACGTATGTCCCTTAGGTAGAAGAATCGGAAACTTCGTAGCAAAGTCAATAGGAGCGTTATGTAATCTCCCACCACACCGCAGAATACCATCATTATCGATAAAAAGTTTCAGTTGGCGCACCAAACGACCGTACTTTGTATTATGTCCCCGAAGTGACATCATAGTGTCACTGTATGTCTCTTTCTGCACACATTTAATCCACGCGGTTTCGGCTCGTTCAAGTTCATTGGCTGTCAATGGCCTGCGTGTAGTATTATTGCGTATCAGTATAGACACGAATCGTTGAACATAAGCGGTAACTCTCAACAGTTTACTCAAAGACCCATATTTAGTCAGATCAATGATGCGTTGCATTCCCAGAGAAATGTCAGAAGAGGCTATAGATTCTGAAGGTGAATCTATAAACAAAGTGTCACGTATAGCATTATCCGATAAACGGCAGTGTTCATCGTCGGTATTCATGGCAACGGGCAGAGTTGATTGAATCTCAGATTGATGAATGTCCGACACGTGAAAAACGGTGGGTGTGTCTCTGTTTACGTTTACCGGCATCTGTGGGCCGCGAGGAAACCCGGAAGTATTGATGTTGACATCCGCGGACTCGTCGATGGCGTTAGAACGTAGATCAAGGGAATCCCCGGTACATAGTTCGTTGACCTCATGTGTGACGTCATTGGAGCGTGGATTCGCGTCGCATTGAACGTCGCTGAAGAGAGGTGAATCGAAAAGCGTGCAGATTGGCCAATTTCCTTGCACAGGAAGCCACCGTGGACCATTCCACCAAAGATTGGAATTGTTCAATTCTTTTGCGGTAATTCCTCGAGTCAGGAGGTCGGCAGGATTGTCAACTGTTGGACAATATTTATACACGTGTTTGAAGCCAGTAATTTCTTTCACTCTGTTAGCGATGAATAAAGGCAATTTCTTATCACTGTGGATCCAATGTAATGTTATTTGACTATCACACCACAATACGCGTTCAGTAATGTTCAGTTTCGGAGATAACGCATTGTAAACAAACTTACTCAATCGCGTGGCAACTAAGGCTGCCATCAACTCTAGACGAGGTAAAGTCAGTGTTTTGCAGTTGATCGGCGCGACTCGGGTTTTCGCCATAACAATAGCAGTTTTGTTGTTTTTCCTGAGGTAAACAACAGCACCATATGCTTTCATGGAAGCATCAGAGAAAACGTGCAGTTCACAATCGTTTGTGTCATCTGTGGTTTCATTGAAATATTGACGATTCATTGTAGTATTTGTGATCTGATTTAGATCGCCAGCAATAGATTCCCAATTGTTAAACATAGTTTCATTTAAAGGTTCATCCCAATCGATTCTCTTTTTCCAGATGTCTTGAATGAACAACTTTGCCTTTACGTGTACTGGTGATAATAAACCAAGCGGGTCATACAATGACGCTGTATGACTGACGACGTCGCGTTTCGTAATTAAATGTCCCGGTGATTGAATGTTAATATCTCTGTAAGTAAGTGTATCTTTCTCGGTATTCCACTGTATACCAAGAATGCCGACGTCTGGCGCGGTCTTCAGTTTGTTGTCATTTCTGGCAAGTTTACGAATCTCATTATTGTTCGAAGACCATGAACGAAGGTTGAAACCACAAGAACTCATTAGTTGATTGGACTCGTTGTAGTATTGTATGGCGTCGGATTCAGACGTACAGCCGGTTATGACGTCATCCACATATATGTTCTGTTTCAAATCGGAGGAGGTTGGAATGTCCGAATTAGCTTCCATCTGCGTTTTGACTACGGCATTCAAAATGAAAGGCGAACACACAGCGCCGAATAAAACCGATTTGAATTGGTAAGTGACGAATTCGCTCTCGATATCTCGTGGATTAGAAAGCCACAAAAACTTTGTAAACTTTCGTTCATCGGGTTCAAGACGTATTTGGAGAAAAGCTTTCTCAATGTCACTTGTCAATGCGATAGGATTTGCGCGAAATCGTAGTAGTATCGAGGTGAGGTCGTTGAGTAACGGAGGTCCGGTCATTAGGCAATCATTTAGGCTAGGAGAATCAGCGTTCTTCTTACAACTACAATCGTATACAATACGAATTGGCGTGGTCTCGGAATCTTTTTTGACGGATCGATGTGGCAAGTAATGACCACATGCAATGTTATCGTTCTTAACGACCTCAATGAAGCCTTGTTTTTCTTGATCGGTAATTATTCTATCGTAAATATCAACAACATTTGGCGGTAGACGGCGAATCATGGATCGCGTTCGCGAATTCGAAACGTTGTAGTTTGTAGGTAGTGGAGCGTGGTCTGATTTCCATGGTGACTTAGCAACAAAATGATTGTCCTCTCGGCGCAGGTGAGTATCGCGATACGACTTGAATTCGGTTTCCTTTGTAGGCGTGTTATCAGAGCGTGTATCATCTTTGATGCCGATGGACTCAAGGTCCCAGTATGAAGTGATAGCAATGTCAGTTTTGCAAGTGTCAGTCATTACGTGTAGCACATTAGCAGCAGCGGTAGATTTCCCATTAAGTTTGGGACCAGATAACAAGTAACCAAAAGGAGATGACACGGCTGTAGGGCCTTTGCCACGAATAACTTCGTCTCCGACGAAATTCCAGTAGTAGTCGGCACCGATTAAAATGTCGATGTCGTAACAAGTGTCATTAGAAACCGGGTGAGCTAGGCGTAGCCCTTTCAGATATGGAAGTGTCAATAGTTCGGAATCGACGTGATTGGACATCGAAGTGGATATCTCTGGTATGAGCAATGCGTCAATTTTCGCTTTGTTGCCGGAAATGGTATGCAGATCGAATGTCCCCTTTTTCATTGAGCGTATGCGTGTATGTTTGTTCCCAAATGAAGCAAGATCAATGTTTTCGGAACGCGTAGTGTTCGCGTGTATTTTGTCGGCGAAACTTTCAGTAACAAATGTGCGATTAGCTCCCTCATCAAATAGTACAGTAGCGGAGACAATACTTCCATTATTGACAGAAACGGGTATTTTAGCAGTTTTGAGCAGAACCGGCCCTTTTGGCGCAAAGTTCAGGGTTGAAGTAAAATGTACACAAGTATTATTTCCATTTGTATTAGATCCGTTCGTAGGTCTGCTAGTAGTAATGATTTCCATTATTGGCCGAATAAACCGGTGTATTATATCCAGTGGCCGAATCTGCAGGTAATCCAGAATTGTGACGAGTATCCCCACTGGGATTAGATCCATTTGTGGCACTGCTATTATTTCCTGGGTTACTGCAGTTATATCCATGAATGTGAAGCGATGAGTGATGCTTACGTTGACAGTGTCTGCTGGGGTGTTTCGATGCACAGTTTCCAACGAGATGCTTAGCTAAACAATTATAACACAGTTTGTCTCGGCGTACGATCTCCAAACGGCGCTTCGCGTCTGTAACAACCGTACATTCGGAAGGCGAATGCGATCCTTTGCAGTAGGCGCAAAGGCGTTTCGGACGAGCTGATTTCTGCCCTCGCGTCGTAGTGTGAAAGGTAGCAGTAATCGTGGGTTGATTTGTTAAAATGTTATTGTTACCAACCTGACTTATCTTAATTTCGGTGAGTATGGCTTTTCGGAGATCGGGTAGGTTCCAAGCGACATCTCCACGTGCCCTTGCTAGAAGACGTTGTATTTCAGTCGGCAGTTTTTCTAGAATCATGGGTACAAGAAGTTTTCCGTATGAGTTCTCGTCTTCACCCAGTGCATGTAGACCGCGAACATGGGATTCGAGCGAGTCGTAGAAGTGACGGAGACTTGTGGCATCTTCCGTCGGCGTTGGTAGTTCCCACAGTGACTTCATGTGGGCACTGATTATGACTTGTTTCTGTCCATACCTTTCCCTGAGTAATGTCAAAGCGCTAGCGTAGTTGGCATCAGTAAGATCAAGTCCTTCAATTGTGCGTGCGGCTTCACCTGTCAGAAGGCTTCGCAGATAGGTGAACTTCTGGATATTGTCAAGTGTTCCATCGTTATGTATGGCCGCATTGAATGTATCATTGAAACTAACCCATTTTAGTGTATCTCCCGCAAATGTCTGTAATTCGAGTTTCGGTAGTTGAACGGCTCTTCGTTGAGCGGATGATTGCGCGGAGACTTGCTTTCCGGCGATAAACGAGGCATTGAAATTCTCCGTCGCAGCTTTTTTCAGTGTAGAGGGGTCGCGTGACTCGAGAAATTGTCCGATTAGTTCTTTTCTCTCGGAGATCTGAATTTCATAGTCGTCTGTCTCTTCTATGTCGCTGCTCAGATCGGGGTCTTGAGTTGCGTTGAAAATTTGTTCATCAGTAGCGATGAGTCTTGCATATCTATCTTGAACAAGTTTGTATGTTGCTCGAAGCGTGGCATAGGCTTTAGTTTTGTCAACCTCAGCGTCATATTGTCCGATTTCTGCTTCTGCTTTTTTGAAGATCTTCGTAAGTTGAGCACGGCAAACTGTGCGTTTCTTTTTGAGATCAGGCAATGGATCTGTCGCTTCAACTGGATTCTGGGCTGGATCTGGCATTATCCTGGTCTCGGCACCAAAAATGTGGGAAGTCGTATTTTTGGACGTAATATTCTTTATAATACCAGCAGTCCAGCAATCAGACAAGACAAGTACTTTCAAGAGTAGAACACAAGTTGTTTATTCGTGAACATAACATAGAAGAGCCTTGAAACAATTACAATGAATGCTTAAATACCCTCGTGGGGATTCTGAATTCGAGCGGGAAAACTAGATACAAATATACAATACTGTGATTGGTCAATACAAATATTGTGGTGTTGCCTCTCATGTTCGCTCATAGCACAGTGTTCAAGGTCGTATCCCGTTTTGTTACATTCAAGCTTTAGGCGGTACAAACGATGTATATAACAGTATAATAATATAACACGATACACAATATCAGTAAAAATAGTAAACAATAATTCTATCCATATCTATTTCCGACAGACTAATTTTCACTGGGTTTAAATTTCACTGATTTACCATTTTAGACATATTCAGTGGGTTTTAAATTCACGGTTTCGTCATTTAGATAATGTGTTCTATGCTAAATTTTACATATTCACTGTGTTTTAATTTAGCGCATTTTTCCAGTCAGCGAAATAAGCTAAATTAAAACCCAGTGAATAATTACCCCTTTACAGTAGTTTGTGATTGAGGGCGCTCTAACAATGTTTGCTCCATCGTTACACCCAAAACGATATGTCGTGCTACAGGTCGTCGGGTCACTACTTTCAACAATACAATCTTGTTTTGAATGGGCATGCATTGACGTCTCCGGTATTTGTAAAAGTCTGGCTTTTTAGTGTATTTGTACCGAGGATCACAGTGACAGGAGTGGTGTTTTGAGGTACTCTTTGGAGTACAACAAGTGTACGTGGCACAAGAGGTCGATATTGTTGAAGTTTGAACAAGCCGAAGCTCGGACACTGACAGTGAAGAAGTTGTGTGAGTTTTATAACTTGAGTCACCGTCGGCACACTCGTCCAGTTCGGCACCGGTCTACAGGTTAGTTGACTTCGAATTCACGTTTTTAACCAATATTTTTACAAGAAAGGCATATTGCGTTTACTTTATCAAAAGTTTGTCCAAAACTGTCAAATCACGGTTGCTTTAAGTCGATCGCGGTGACGGGAGTTGGCACTGTGGCATTATGACCTAGAAAAAAATGTTCGTCTGGTCATGGCTTTTTGATTTGAACGTTCATTCCACGTCATTGATATGTAAATTACAGTTAGTTTTACTCAAATATACAGGCTACAGCGTGCAACTTGACCTTCAAGAATTTAATAGAATACTGTAAAATACTTTATTTTAGCTGGAATTAATTTTCGTTGAAAAGACATTTTGGGTGTTTTGTATTGAATTTATTTTCACTGATTTTTGACAAGTTGTATGTAAAATATAGGAAAAAATGGATATTCGCTGGATTTTATTTTCACTGAATCATTCCTTCAGTGAAAATTAATTCCAAGCGAAAATAAAGTATTTTACAGTAGATTACAGTGTTACTTTTCTTCTTTTTTGAGAATCGACTAGATATTTCATTTTCATTCTGAAATGGCATACCAAATGAATAGTTATGAATTTATTTATTTGATTACTTAATATCCATTGGAATGGATGATAATGAATATAATACACAAAAAAAACAAAAGATGAACAGTGATATGACAAATACACACATACACAATGTAAACAACAATTAAAAGTGAAAATGAAAATGGCAGAAAATGCAAGAGTTGTGAAGGTCTTCTAGACTCAAAACAGATTCGCAAATAATAGCCTAAAAGAATTGACAGGAATTTATTGCTAAAGATAAATCTGAATTTGTCGTCGTTGTTATTTGGGGATATTTTCCTTGCTTCCGTAAATAGAATGTTCCTGTTTTGAGCATAGACATGGCAATCCATCACAAAATGGTGTTCATCTTTGATCTGATTTGTGTTAGAGAAGACCATACCCTTTCATTTGCTGGTAACTGAGTATGGTGCCCTGTTTCAATTCTCAGTGAATGGTTACTTAGACGAAACTTACTAATTAATTACTGGAGTTCAATATTTTTCAAAATTTGTCGAATAATCTTCTAAACTGATAGTTTTTTTGAAAAGATGATAGGTTCTTACTAGTAGTTTATTTCTTCCATTATATTTCCTTCTATTTTCATCATATATCCTGTACTACATTTTTTCCAGTGTACTGAAAATATGTTTTAGTTTTATATCAGGGTTTATTAATTTTGCTGATATTAGCCCAACCAGACGGGTGTAATCGCTAGCGTACATATTCATGTCCCCGTAGTATTTGGAATCACAGCTTGATCTTCAAACATCGTAAATGGCACATTTCCAGGAGCTCCTGCCATGATGTGAGCGGCTTGGTTCGAATTAGCATACTAATTGCGGTGGCCATCTTGCCCCTATTTATAGTATTAGTTCCCCTTTAACTCAAGCTAAGTGTTCATGCATACTTCTTTAACCTACTAATGATCTAGACCAGGTCTTAAAAACAGATCAGATTTAATCCTTAATTAGTGTTTTTAAGCCTGTGCTTAGCACGTGCACGTTTTTCTACCACAGGCTATCATTTGAGTTGTGCATGTACACAACTACTGTATTAGCAGACAGTTGTAAAATGACTCTTAATATCCATTGTTTTGAAGACATGAGCATGGCGAACTAGGCATCAAGTAGCAATATTCATAACTTAGTCTCTGTTTCACACATTCAATCCATTCCATTGCCAGCAGTCACTACAAGCAGGGTGTCAGCTAGAAATTTAAAAGTGTCCGTCAAAAATATCCTGAAAAGATGATTTTTGGCATCGTATTTGACAAAATTGCTGAAGAACAAATGAAAAAAAAAAAGAAACAAATATTAAAATATAATTGCTTGTCAAGTTGACAGCTAGCTGGCTAAAATACTAAAAGCATGTTGTAAGTATTGTGCAATACCTGTAGATGAAAATGATACGTTGCTATTGTATTTGCTCTATTAACCTATTTATAAAAAGGTGGTGAAAAGGTTAGAAGTGCATTTAAAAGAAGAAAGAATTTTATGCATTTCGTCAACGGAACAAGTAAGATGGAATAAATCAGTGCAAGGTAGCAGTGAGTGGAATACGGGAAATCTGTCGGCACTACGAATGTGACACAAATTTCGTTCAGGCTGCTGACAAAATACATACCAGTGCATTACAGCATTGAAGCTACCCCTATTACTAACCCAAAGCTTCACAAACATTTCTATGTTGAGTAACAGGATGTATGATGTTATTTCTATATTGTTGGACTTTCATTTAATTGAATTCCAATTAAATCGCAACACTATATAGAGTTGCATTTTAATCCAAACATAACGCAACTATATTAAAATTTAATCAAATGTAATATAATATGTTGTAAATGGTATGTCGTCACAATGTAAATTAGACATGCACTGTGCATGTATTTATGTCTGGGCCATGGATATCTCAAGAACCGCTGATCATATTTCAATGAAACTTAATAAGTAGCTGCTCTAGGACAATGCACAGACCTTATCAGTTTTGGGTAAAAAAATTGTGCATATTAATTACCTAATTTGCATAATAATTCAATAAGTTTTGGCTATACTACACAGTATGATATCTTATCCAGAACTCATTGTACTTTGTACCAATGGGTATTGTGGACTGTGAACGTTCCTGATCGTCAAGCAAGGTTTTTTACATACAATTTTCTTTGAAGATTTTGACACATATTTTTGGTTGTTGTTTTGTCAATGTACAAGATGACGAAAATGACAAATTTGAAAAAGTGAGAACACTTTGCACTCTCCAAATGGTTTGTAGACGATTTTATGCTATCGGGTCAAGCGATCTGTTTGTTATGGGAATGACCTGGCTTTTAGTAACGCCACGATTTTCCACAGATTTAAGCTAATGAAGGCTAGGTTGCATGTGGCTAATGAAATTGACTTACTGATATAATTATCAAGAAAGGGCCAGTCCAGGTCAAACAAGTTACATGCAAGTTCCTTGGCCTTTTAAAAGGTTACGAGGTAGGGCAGTCAAGGAAATATTTTGATGCCTCTTTTTCAGACTTAATCAGCCACGAAGGTCAGCATTTTCCAAGAAAGCCACAGGCAGTCGTGCCTACACTACATTACACTACATGTAGTAAATTCTTTGAACAACACAAAACAATAAGAAAAGACGTACAAATAAAATTTAAAAAGGTGGAAATAAGTTGACAGAAAAGAGCTACGAAACCCCAGACAGGACATTATACCTAGTACTTGTTATCACAGTATACCACCAATAGGCCTATATATCAAGCAATTTGTAATGTGTTTATAGTAATAATACAATAGTTCACTAGTGGAATACTCAGTAAATACTATACATATAGAACTCAATGGCATTATAAGGTTTGAAAATCATGAACAATATTCCTTCAGAGTCGACAAATACTACTTTTCTTCATGTAGAAACTCAATAGACTAGTACTCGTCCGACCTATCGTTGCAAAGTTCTTGAAATGTCCTAAGAAATACGTTTTTCATTTTCACAAACAACGAAAAAAGGCACTAAAATCCAAGGATAGTACCTGTTATTCTTGAAAAAAATGTTTTTTTGTGTAAAACATAAAAATAAAATGAATTTCTAAACATACTTTTTTTGGAAGCCATGTTGCTGAGCTAAAGAAGTCGCTTCCGCCGTATTGAAAAAAAAGTGAAGCAGTAGTAGACCAAAAACCGCCAAAAATACAATTTTTCAACGCAGTCCACAATACTTAATAACACTGGCTAAAACGTTTGGGTAAAAAATGTTGAAAACACAAAATAGACATGTTTATATGATGTAGACCTATAAATAATGTATATATATATATTATATAGACCTATAAATAAACTCGATCCCAGAAGTGAACATTTCATTATAGTGCCACAATGCGGTGAATTTTGGCATATTCATTGGTACAAATTGCAAAGAACTCTGGGTAGGCAGGCGTTCTGTGTACTACTGATGAGACTTGATATACAAGTGCTAAAGATCTGATTGAAAAATCAAGCATACTGATATCATAATTTGCATAATATGCATAATAATTACATGGGTGCTCTGGGACAATACACAACCCTGATTAGTTTCATTTTAAAATCCTTGCATATTAATTACCTAATTTGTAAAATAATTAACCAATTTTAGGTCTATATCTCAATTAATTCATTTCATGGTATTATTACTCTGAGGACAATTCTAAAGACCTGATTAGTTCTTTTTTCATTGAAATTTGGTACATAGTAGTTTAATCCAAATACATGATCAGCATAATGTTAAAAACCATGCATATATTGATTACTGTGAAATACATTATTTTAGCTGGAATATTTTGGGTGTTTTGTATGGAATTTATTTTCACTGATTTTTGACGAGTTGAATGAAAAATATAGGAAAAAAAAGTACCGGTATATTCACTAAATTTTATTTTCACTGAATCATACTTTCAGCGAAAATAGCAAAAATAAATTTCAAGCGAAAATTAAATATTTTACAGTATCTTATTTTTATTGGTTAATGTCTGGTATAAATCAGACAGCAAACCACAGATATGGTTGAAAATTATGCATATATTAATTACTGTGAAATACTTTATTTTAGCTGGCAGTTTTTTTGGGTGTTTTGTATGGAATTTATTTTCACTGATTTTTGACGAGTTGAATGTAAAATATAGAAAAAAAGGTATATTCACTAAATTTTCTTTTCGCTGAATCATACTTTCAGCGAAAATAGCAAAAATAAATTTCAAGCGAAAATTAAGCATTTTACAGTACCTAATTTTTATTGGTCAATATCTGGTATAAATCAGACAGCAAACCACAGATGTACAATCAAATTTATTATCTGTGAGCATTGTGATCAAATTGTTTTCATGCTGTGCATCTCGAATAGTAGACAGTATTAGTCACCAAGCTTCTAGTTTGAAAGGCTAATCTTAAATTTTTAATTAATTTTTCTTACAGGAGGAGTTCCTTCTAAACTTTCTTTGATTTTATATTATGATTCCTTGATGGATGAATTTGCACAATCTGTTGTTCTGACATAAAATTGCGATAATTTTGTGTCATAACCTTTGACTCGTTCTTTTTTGTAAAAGGAACTATCGTGAAACAAAATTGACAGGGTTGGGCCAGTTTAGTGATCTTTCAGTCATGCCATATGCATAGAATTATAGCAGAGCTGTTCAAACACATTCCTATCGCCTAAAACTTTTGAATACCTCTTCACCACCAGTTCCCCCTTGTCATCATAAATTCACAAAATAACCCTGTTTATAGTCTGCACTTTCCTTTAGAGGATTGGGACAAAAACAGCCAAATTTTTTGAATAAAAAGTAAAAATTTACTCCTTTTGTCTGTTGGCTCCAAAATCAGAAAAAAAGAGCAGACAAATTTGGACGAGAAAGTCTGGGGGTCAACATGTTTTTCTAGAAATACTTTTTGAAGGGAGCACACCTTTGTTACCATTTGTAACACTGTATTTGTTATAACTGATCATAATCTACCGACTGTTCCATGTTTGGTAAGAGGGCGCATGCCTCGGGTATGAGGGCGCTGTCTGTCTGGACGAACCTCTGCATAATACAATGTTTCAATTTATTACCCAATTACAAGTGTTTTTTGGAGCTTGCCTATTTATCATAATGAGTGGAGCTTTTTACTTTAAACTCCCATTGTGGCTATATAATAAACTTGAAACAAAGACGACAGTACCGTAACATCTGTGTACAGGCAACACCTCTGACGAACGATCCAGTATGTTGCATATTTCACAGTTCATTTATCTGCAATTTACAACTTTAAGTACCGGTATCATAGGGCTGGTTGTTTGCCAAAGTTAGGATTACTTGAGCATTGCTCAAGGTCTCCTTTGAAACCTAGATTTGAGGGCAGGGCAGAGAAGAAAAAGTAGATGTTCCTTGTGAATAAACTTTTGTCAATCCTAGTCATTTTTACAAGGTTCGCCATTTTTGATGTCAGATGATAATTATGTAAACAATGACTGTCCAGTTTTTGCGAACTTGTACCTCTATACTTAGTCTTTTGAAATATATAAGCTAAATTACTGTTCTAAATGAGACAACAGACAGAGAATGTTTTATTCGAAAACGTCACAAAACCCTTCTCGCTACCTTAGGCAGACTTTCTGTATTTACTTTATACAGTGTCTTAACACTTTAACAGACTAGCCACATTTATGCTCCGCTCACAATCTCTGCACATGCCTAAATTTTTAATTTTTCGAGTTTGAAGAGGATTACAGCAGTTGCGTTCACGTTAGTCGAGACCCACTTGGAGTCTAATACATAAAATGCACCTGCATTTCTTTCATGCTTCAATTCATAATGGATGTGAAGGACGGCCTTTTCAAAACTGTATCTTGGTCATGCATGCTTGGATGCGTTTCATTTAAACTTTGTACCTAAATTGAACATCCTAGAACTTAGATACTGTGAAATTCTTTATTTTTACTTAGAATTAATTTTTGCTATTTTCGCTGAAGGAATGACTCAGTGAAAATAAAATCCAGCGAATATACTTTTTTTGTATATTTTACATTCAACATTCAAAAATCCATACAAAGCACCCAAAAAGTCTTTTCAGCGAAAATTAATTCCAGCTAAAATAATGTATTTTACAGTACACAAAATTTTGTCAAAATGGCCGACTGATGGTCATTTTGTTTTAATGAATACCGGTATATGTCTTGACTGATCGTGTTCAAACTTGATACGTACATCATACACTGTATGACACATCACATCACAATACGATTCTTTAAATGCATTTTAATTTTTCACTAGTTTTTAATTTCGCTATTTTCACTGACAATTAAAATTCACTAAATTAAATCCATGTGAACATGTAGAATGACAATACAACTCATTGTTTCCCTGCCACATTTGTGAACTTGAAACACAGTGAAATTATTCAAAATATAAATGCCAGTGAAAATAAAATTGTTTTACTGTAATCACTTGTTGGCCATTGCTAACTCAGATGATCATGGTCAGAATCTCCTGATTTCGCAAACTTGATATAAACATATGCCGTCACAAAAGCTGTATGGAATTCTATGGATTGCCCCTTGGTAAAAATATCAGATTAAAGCACCTGCCAAATATACACAGAGTTGATATACCATGTGGCAATGTGAGTTCTTGAAGAGTGTGCTAATTTGCTGATCAGAATTTGCCAAATAAACACATCCATATCACGGAAAAATCTGTTGCCTTTTTGACAAACCATTAACGTGATCAACAGTTTTATACGTCTTCTGCAACTGGGCGTCGTTTCCCAATTAGATGTGCCACAACCCTGAAAAGTAGGCAGAATTTATGTGCTTCTTTTAACTTGTCTGTGTCATCGTATTTTTATGTACTTTCTCCCAAAATGCTTGGATAATATTTTATTGCAGTGTTTCAGGACTTCGAAGCATGTTTCAAGGTTTTCAGTGAACAAGGTTGTAATAGTTACGCTATGTTTTACTGCTTAGTGGGCAGCTGACTGCTACAGGGCTCATACCACTAATTGAATTTCCATAGACGACAATGTTAACATGTTAACATATGACGAGATTGCTATATGAAAATGATGAAGAAAGTTGAAAACATGGCTCAAAAATGAGAAATCAACATGCCCAGCTCAAACTCTTACAAATCTCAGGTAAACAAGACACACACCTACTGTATTTGGATTGCACCTAGAGAAATCACTGGAAAAACACCAAGATTAGAACATCCAAATACACACAAAATAAACCCACAGGTACACAGCCGCTAAGTAGTAAACAAAAGAACACATGTTGGTCTCACCTTTGACCCAGGTGATTACGCCCTCAAACAGGGAGCACCTGAGAAAAAAAATATTTACAAAATTTCATTGGTTCTTGCAAGGCATTGGTTAATTAGTGGCATGAGACCTACATTCCCTTTCACTGTGGGCAGACATGTTAAGAGCCGTCGAAATAAGAGGGCTGAGACTGTACAAGTCGATATGAAACCCAATGTGCACTCACGTCATGCATGTACATTTTAAATAATTAATCAGCTCAGTAAATATATAACCCATGATTTAAAAAAAATTATATACATGTACATGTTTAGTGCGATAGTCGCTAATCGTGAAGTCACTGAAGACCATCCATTATAGCTGCTTAACAATACAGTCACTATGGCATGCACGCTTCCTATAGCTCAACTCATTAAGGTTAGTCTTAATACCAGACAGAAACTGTTTTTGAATGAGGTTGGAGCTTTGTGCTTTTGTTGCTGATGTTTTTCTTTATTTTGTGTGTGATCATTTTTATTGTCTCCGGGAGATATCAAGATCTAATAAATAATATTATGATGCAGGGAACATTGAATTATCACTTATCTTGTAAAACGTGAGCTAAAAAGCATACTGGTAAAATTTGTTATTTCAACCCCCAGCCACTCAGTATACATGTACATGTATCCACGGTTAATGACACCACACATCAGCATATTTGTACACCCATGGAGGTAATGGTACAACTGACCTTTGGTTTGTTTGTTCAATGGTAAATACAGTGTTTATTCTGTGTTTTTTCTTCTCTTTCATTGTTGTTTTCAATAGAAGTTTTTGTAACCATTAGTTGTATTCACGTTACGGGCTAAGATTTAAGCTGATTTAGGCTTATCTAGCAAATTTGCGTTTTGGCTAAACCCAATTGCGCCCACGCACAGGGAGGGACAGTCGTTAGCACGGGCTAAAGGGCGCCATCAGTTGGTGACCTTTGGTAAGCCGCTATTTGTGAACGAAAAATGGATGACACGCGCGAGGTTCTATTTTTGCTGCTGACATGTTTCGTTCTAATTTTGAAGCGACGTGCACAGGAACGCGAGAGAAGACGATCCTAACTTATTTGGATGCATAGAAACAGTATACAATAGCGTAACAGAATACAGAGTTTTATTAATGCATGTCGTAAACAGCGAACCAAATTTATTTTGTCTACGATTGGAGCTGCTGTACGCTCTACTACAGCGACCCGATCAGTATGGAAGCATGTACACTGAGCTCGATTGCCATTTTGGAAATGAGATAGTTGGATATATTTGATCACGTTCATAATGTTCACACTCAAAGGTCGCTGCAGAGGGCGCTTAGCCCTGGGCTAAGCGTTCGTGCACACTTCGTTAGCCCGTGCTAAGGGTCTAGACCGCGTCTTAAATTCGGATCAGATTTAACCCGTACTTAGCGTTCCTTAGCCCGTGCTAAGCGTTCACACATGTTTGCTTAGCATGGGCTAAGGAATTTGACCTCTTAACCCGTGCTAAGGAGCTGTGCGTGAACGCAACTAATTCCACTTCCTCCAAGAAGTGTGTAAGTGTTAATAAAGATTTTATATTTACTAAATACTTCCCATTCCCACACAATAGACAGAGGAAGGTAAGCTGAAAAACACTGGAAAATATGTTCTAGTCTAGTGTATTTGGTGAGCCAAATAAAAAAAATTACAAATAAATATTAGGTTTTATCATTGATGTGGTTTTTGTGGTAACCAATATTTTTTTCAAAAGTTGTGTTGATTTTGACGAACATATACTATTTTAAGGTAGAAGCCTACTCATGATTTCAAATACCCAGAATTTATTATTTTTTTAATAAATTGTAATTCCCGGCAATATAAGAATATTCGACTTAAAAAAAGTTTGGGATCACCAGGTTAACCTTGAGAAAATCATGGTTGTATTTTAGTGGATAGTGGCCATTTTGGTAGTATTTTAGTGCTTTTGTTATGATATTATGCCATATCTCAAAGTGTGAGCTGGTGACATAGGCTGATAAAATAATATATTGTAAATAATGGGTTTTTGTTTTCCTGAATTTTTTCAAAAATCCGTGTTTTAAAAAGTGTCGAAAAATGCAATTTTTGTTTAACATTGCAATCTATGGAATTGTTCTAAAAATAGCGATTTTTGAAAAATATTAGAACAAGTTTCTCTAAATACATCACTGTAACACACAAAAGAATGCTATTGGGGCAATAGCTCCATGATTTTACATCATAAACCAATGAACATTGTCATGCAATTTATGACAAACTTTCTCAAAAATGATGAGCAGGCTTCTACCTTAAACCAGAGTTTTTTAATCCCACCATGAAATCAAAAGATACTATTGTTCTTGTTTAACTATTCAGTAAATTTTTTCCAATCGTCTTTTTAAACAAGTTAAAAAAAATATACTGAAAATTAGGGGGCCAGTCTTTTTTGAGTAACAATTAACAACAATATTGAATTCAGGTGATACTGTAAAACTGGCATGTATTTTCACTATTTTGGTGATTTCAGCAATTTTACCTGGTTTTTCAAGTTCACAAACTTGTTAACGTGAGTTAAATTTAGTGATTTAACTTTTTGCAAAATGGCTAAATTAAAACCAGCAAATAATTAATGTATTTTCATTAACTTGTTTATCAATTGAGGTCCAAAATAGCTAAATTAAAACCAGCAAATATTAATGTCTTTTCATTAACTTGTTTATCAATTCAGGTCCAAAATGGCTGGAAAATCATAATTTTCTGGAACTATGCTTAGGAATAACATATGCAAATTTATGCTAATTAGCATAATGCTTAAACATGTTGGTGGACTCGCATTTGCAGTTATGGCCAAAGCCAGTGATATTTCACACTAGTCGTACTTCACAACTGTGAATCTTGTTATTAATATTTCTGTTCAGTGCAATAGTAATATATAAAAAGTTCAAAAAATTGTTAGGTTTTTTGGCCAAACCTACACTTGACTCCTTAGGTTACCAAATATTTGGATTTTGGCCCGTTTAACTTCAACAAAACAATTTATTAGATTGATAAATGTACTGTACCATGGAAATTTGAAGAGATGATTGTACATAATTTCAACAAAATTTCACGAAAATATTAAAATGGTTACATAAAAATAGAAAAACAATCGGGGAAAAAAAAAAAAAATAACCAAAAAAAATTCACATTCAAATATAAACAACTGGGAAATAATAATGGTTACACAATGGAATATACCATAGTTACGAAACAATTTCCTGTCACTGTCTAATAATTAAAATCCAATAATATCGTATCTGTAGGTAGTATTTGAGGAATTTTTAAGTTGGTTGAATGTGTGGCTGTCTCCTATATACATGCTGTTTTTAATATTCACTATTACTGCGTTTCGGCAGCAGACATAGGAATATTTATTTGATAAATTCAAAGTACAGATACATAGCAGTTTCATTATTTCATCAAACTAATACAGTTATATTTGTAGCCGAAACTTTTATTTTACAATAAATCATGCATTCCATATTGTTTTTTCAAGATAAATTTAGAAAATTGGCTCTCGATTGGAAATGACGGTACCTCGGAGTCGATCAATCTACATGTTTTAAAAACTGTTGTAACTGGTATGTCCATGCAAACTGAACTTAGGACTAGTATACATACATGTGCAGCTCATTGGGGGAAAAAAAAAACATCTGCCCACCTACCAAGTATTTTTTTAACCTGTTAATGGAAACAAAATAATTCTTTTTTGGGGGGGGGGGGGCTAGTCATATTAGGTGTTTAGTAAACTTGTTTACCGGTAAACCTCGATATTTGAAATAAAATTGAAAGTCATGAGGGGAAATTCTTAATTTAAATCCCTAATTTTTCTGCACCTTTTTTTGACTCCCATGTGCGAAGCACAAAATGGGAGTCTTTGCAGTTAGTGTGTCTGTATGTGTGTATGTGTGTATGTGTGTATGTGTGTATGTGTATGTGTGTCCGACTGTTCCACTGCTATCTCAAGAACCATACATCGGTTTTTGATGAAACTTGGTGCATAGATGCTCTGGGCCAATGCGCAGATTTGATTAGGTTTTGGTAAAAATCCATGCTCGTTAATTACCTAATTTGCATGATAATTAGCTAATTTTTAGCTGTTCTATGACTGTTCCACTGATATCTAAAGAACCACTCATTGGATTTTGATGAAACTTGGTACATAGATGCTCTGAACATATGCGCAGATTTGATTAATTTTTGGTAAAAATCCGTGCATATTAATTACCTAATTTACATGATAATTAGCTATTTTTTAGTGGTTCCATGACTGTTCCACTGATATCTAAACAACCACTCATTGGATTTTGATGAAACTTGGTACATAGATGCTCTGAACTAATGCTAGGTTTTGATTAGTTTTTGGTAATAATCCGTGGATACTAATTACCTAATTTGCATAATGATTAGTCAATTTTCGGTTTTTCCACTGATATCTCAAGTACTAATCATCACATTTCAAATGAAACTTGGTACATAGATGTCATACGACACTGCACAGACCTGATAGTTTTTATGGTAATATCAGTACATATTAATTACCTAATTTGCATAATTAATTAATTTTCAGCATTTGATATAAGTAGTTAGCATTACATTTCAATGAAACTTGGTACTTACATACTCAAGGACTATGCAGAGATTGATTGTTTTCGATAAATATTTGTGCATATTAATCACCTAATTTGCATAATTAGTTAATTTTCAGCTTTTCCATGGGTATCTCAAGTACTAATCATCGCATTTCAATGAAACTTGGTACATAGATCCTTTAGGACTATGCAGAGACCTGATTAGTTTTAGGGTAAATAATTGTGCATATTAATTACCTAATTTGCATAATTAATTTTCAGCTTTTCTACTGATATCTAAAGTACTAATCATTTACATTTCAATGAATCTAGAATTATGCAGACCCAATTAGTTTCCGGTAAATATTTGTGCATATTAATCACCTAATTTGCATAATTAACCAACTTTCACACTGATATCTCAGGTACTATACATCACATATCAATGAATGTACATGGATGCTGTAGGACAATAGACAGACCTGAATAATTGTGGGTTACAATCTGTACATATTAATTACCTAATTTGCATAATTAACCAATTTTAAGCTTTCACACTGATATCTAAAGTACCGTAAAAACTCCAAAATTTCGACCGGTTTTAAATAATTGGCGTTAGAAATGTGACATGTTTTTAGAGTCGTGGCCGAGTTGTAACTCAAAATCTAAACAAAGTCATCAATCAGTGAGTATTATGACAAGCAAAACAAAACATCAAGACGCGCAGAAGAGGTCAGCACAAAACTAATAGGTCAAAAGACAAAGCTGTCTCGCACTACCTAGGAAAACTTGCGAATGTTCGAAGTACAGGTACCCATTGGACAAAAGATACATGGAAGTTTAGCAAACTATCTCCCCGACCCAGTGCAATGTATCCGGTTAGAATCAAAGCTCACGTGTCCCTTATTTGAGGGACCAAATTCTGCCGTAAATTCGCCCTTGGATTAAAAAATAAAATGGGATTTAAGAAAATAAAATGGGACTTTTAAGGTGTATTTTGGCGTCATTTTTCGGACATTTCAATCAATCCTGCCGGCTAAAATAGAGTCTAAGTTTTACCGTAGTCATTGACGTCTGTCTATTCAAGAGTACACGTGTATGATTTTTATCGTGACTAGCGTGAGCGGGTAAGCTTCCTTTCGAGAATGAGCTGTTATCACTGTGAACAATGTTAAATTATTCTTCAGATGACCAGTTTATTTTTTAAAAACAACTAATTTTTTTATTTAAAAAAAAATCATGCCGTTTTCGCATCAAAATCCAAGCCAAAATATCGTACTACAACATCAATCTCTTCGCATTGCGTTCAATAACATTAACATATTTAAATAAGCTATGGTAATTTGAACACATTGGCATCATCCAGCTTTTTGATTGGTTAATTAGCGATTTGACCTATTTGACCTAAGAGAACATGGCGGATATCCTACAGCATCAAACGTTTATACGAGACCGGAATCATTCGCTTACGATGAAACTTAGTTGACTTTTATTTGTATTTCATAACCATTCAACAAATTTATTTTGTGTACATTATTATAATCACTACTGAGTACAGTAATAATCAACAATTCAGAAACGCAGCATGCCGAGATTTTTGTGTTCGTTTTTATTTGAAACTTCGTTTATTTAGAATATATTTTCGTTACCAATAAAATAAAAATCTCTCAGTCAATCAGAAACCCGGATTCATGCCTTCGAGGAAGGTCCCGTTTGAACGCTCACATCGTTTTTTTTTTTCGTTTGGGGGAAAACTAAAACTGGTCGCAATTTTCGAATAAGAATGAGTCGGCAATTTTTAGTGGAGTCGATAATTTGGAGGTAAATAAAACACCGAAACCCGGCAAATAAATAGCCAATCGAATTTTTAGAGGGGTCGAAATTTTGGAGTTTTCACGGTACTAATTATTCCATTTCAATGAAACTTAGTACAAAGATGCTCTAGGACAATGTACAAACCTAATTAGTTTGGGGTAAAAATCTGTTCATATTAATTCCCTAATAAGCATAATAATTCATAATTTTTTGGTTCTAATCACATTTCAATTAAACTTGGAGACATAGATTTTCTGTTACATTGCGCAGACCTCATTAGTTTTACACTCAAATCTGGTCATATTAATTTTCTGATTTGCATAATTAATTAGTTTTCAGCTAAGTAATTTCGAATTATATTTAATGTGTCTCCAATACTCTCGGCACATGGGAGTTCTTTCTAAGCTTTCTTTGATCTTATTTTGTGATGAAAACCGTGAAAGTAAGGCTTTCACAGTAAGTTGTATATGCTATGAAACTATAAAGCTTTGCAACTTGCACAATAATGGGGAAACCTATTGTAAAACTACACATAATTTGCCATTCTTACATAAAAATACTGTAAAACATGTTGAAAATGTGGCATGCAATTTGATATTTTTACCACCACTGAATTCTAATATTATTTAATTATTAGTTAATTGCCTTGTCTGTAATGAATTGAAACTGCAGGTACATGTTAGGGGTAATAGTCTGTCGTTGTCAGTAATTTTCCTTGAATCTTTCCCAAACTTATGTACTGTACATTATCAATCAATGTTGCTATTATTATCAATTCAATGTTGGTGGCACATACATGTATACTGTAGAATACTTTATTTTAGCTGGAATTCATTTTCGCTGAAAAGACTTTTTGGGTGTTTTGTTTGGAATTTATTTTCACTGATTTTTTACAAGTTCAATGCAAAATATAGGAAAAAAGGTTTATATGCTGAATTTTATTTTTACTGAATTATTCCTTCATCGAAAATAACAAAATTTAGTTTCAAGCAAAATTAAAGTATTTTACAGTATTGTATTATAGATATTGGTAAAATTGAATCTCCACAATCAGTATAACTGCTGTAATCGGTGTAATTGCTGCAATCGGTGTAACTGCTGTAATCGGTGTAATTGCTGTAATCGATGTAACTGCTGTAATCGGTGTAACTGCTGTAATCGGTGTAACTGCTGTAATCGGTGTAACTGCTGTAATCGATGTAACTGCTGTAATCGATGTAACTGCTGTAATCGGTGTAACTGCTGTAATCGGTGCAACTGCTGTAATCGGTGCAACTGCTGTAATCGGTGCAACTGCTGTAATCGGTGCAACTGCTGTAATCGGTGCAACTGCTGTAATCATGTTTTACAATAACGTTTTCTCGTTTGGATTTAATTGTGTATAATTACACCTTTGTATGTTCTGCTTTTGTTTTGAGCACAGTCAATTATTTTCTGTCATTTTTTAACCAAATTACAGTCGCACATAAACATATTTCTTTCAAGTTTGGTATGTACAGTATATTAGATACATGTATAATGAGTTTTTAATGCACTTCATTTTTTTTCACAGATCTGATTAAAAATGGCTGGCTGGTGGCCATTGTGTTTTAACGAATGCTGTTCAGGACAGATCACACTCAAACTTTACAAATACATCATGTCACACATATACTCGTGAACCATGTTAAATAACAATGTTTTAAATGACAATAATATTGAGAAATTCTATGGTATAATTGCCTATTGATTATGATGCAATTAAAAATAACACTAATTGAAATTCATACTGTCTGTCTATATCAAGAATCCTGAGCTCTATAAAACTGTGCACTCCAATGTATTATTTTGTTTATTATAATAATATAACAACTTTGTAATTTATTACTAGTGAAATCTGAAAGATACAATATAATCCAATATTTTGTAACAAAATTATCAAAGGAAAACACTAAATAAATTATTTTTTATCTTTCTTGCTGAAAATTTACCTTAATATAATAAATAATGTATCCAGTACAAAAATAGAGACTGAAAAATTTGTCACAAAATATCTGATAAATCTGTATACTGCTATTCATTTAAAATAAAATACAATAGAAGATATGTGTCTATTGTTGATTTGGCAGTCATACTGGTAAAATATGTGTTAAGACAGAATGAAAATGAAAATACCTAGAAATTATCCATTTTGTGAAAAATTTTACTTCTGGTAAAAATGAAATGATTAGGGTCGCCAGTCTAATCTTGGTTTTAATTAGTGCCAAAAATGCCATTTTGCTTTAAACAATTGTGTACTATGAGGTTGTTATGAGGATACTGCAAAGTATGCACGGAGACAGTACAGCGGGAGTATCGACAGACGTGCAGTCTAAGTTGTACATTATACATCCCAGGAACACATCATGGGAATCCTGAAATCCAAAATGTTTAGCACAGATTTAACAAACCTCTTTGTGTGGGGTGTGGTCAAACCCTGGGGGCAGCCATGTTTGTTTTTTATTATTAAAGGATGCTTACGCGAGTACTTGTTCCATATTTGGAATTCTTAATATGGTAGGATGAAAATGCCCAGTGTAATATACCGCAAAATTACAGCATGCTGTAACTTAAGTCATTGCGGCAACAGATGTATAATAATATAAATTATTCTAAAAATAAACATTTTTGAATAATATATGGCCAATTTTCTCAAAATACCGCACACAAAAGAATGTTATTTTCGTGTTACCATATGGAACTAAATGATAACAGGTAGCTCCATAAATTGTACACAATAAACATTGTCATTTAAATTATCTCCAACTTTTACAAAAATGATGATACACATGTAGCATGGTTATTTATTGCATATTTTTGTTGTGTATTACTAGGTAAGAATGTTGAAGCACACACCTCATTCTCTAATGAAGATGAAGAAGCTACGCCGTCTGCTAACAATGATCATCGCATTGGCTATTACTTCTGTGATTCTTACACAAATTTTTACTGATAGTGTATTTAGAGAACTCAAGACAGTTAATATGCAACACTCTGTGATAAGTACTACTCCAAATATTAGTACAACAGATTTGCCACCTTTGAATACGGACAGTTATGCCAACTCGTTAGCTGATCTGTGGTCACAGTGGAGCTGCGATGCACTTTCAGTTTTTGTCGCGGAGGAGAAAAAACAAACAAAATACCTAGACTGTGACATTGCCATGAAATACATAAGACGTTGTCTGAATTCCACAGAGATTGGTAGGAAACCGCTTCCAAACTTTTATCTTAATAAGAACATTAACAATTTGGGTGCATACAAGGAGTACCGAGATGCGAACATAGCGTTTGTACATCTACCCAAAGCTGGAGGTACCTCAGTGGAGAGCGTTCTCTACAACGTCCCGGGAATAAATAAAAATGGCGTTTTACACAAATCTCGTGTTTCACATTGCTCTGATATGTATCGCCAAGCATCTAGCAAAGGTTTTCGAAGAAATTCTGCACAAACATTGTTTTACTCTAAAAGAACATTTGGTCTCCATAATTATGCATATCGTAAGCGGCCGTTTGTCTATGTCACCTGGATGAGGGAACCAATCAACAGAATGATGTCCACCTATTTCTACACAAAGAAAACCAACTGTTTTAGTGTTCATTACATTTGCCGAAAATATGTTACAGAAACTAGTAATCTCACCGAATATTTAATGAAAACATCCAATATTCACTTCCAAGACATGGACAACTTTTATGTACGTCTCCTGCAGTTTGGTGACTTTCCAGAGATTGACTCGACTTTCGAGGACTGTTGCGGTGGAGTAGAACTAAAGGATGTGTACAAAATTCCTGCCATACAAAAGAAGCATTACTTGGTTGCGAAACGAAATTTAGAACAAAACTTTGGTTTTATTGGTCTCATGGAGGATTTCAAAACTTCTAAAGAAATGTTAACTAGATTGTTTGGAATATCACACAATGATGACATCCATATCAATTCCAATCCTCACAGTTATAACTTGACAGATTATGAATTCAATGAACTAAGTCGTAGAAACATATGGGATATTAAACTATATAAAATCGCTAAAAAGATTTACCAACAGCAAAAAGACAATTTCTTAAAACTGACTCTTAATTCCACAGAGATGAGATGAGTTGAGTTCTGGAAAATCATTACAAACCATAGTATTAATTGTTAATTTATATTACTTGGAACTATAACAATAAAGAGGTTTCTTGTCAATTTGTCTTCGGAAATTGACATATTTGTACATTCTTTATTATTATCTTAAACAAGTATTTTTATTTGGGTTTTTCTTAGAGATTATGGGTTCCTGATGCATGTCATTTTATTTTTCAGATTGGATTCAAAATGGCTGACTGGTGGCCATTTTGTTTAAATGAATACACTTCTAGAGCCATATCTATGATATGCTTTGACTGATTATGTTCAAATTTTATATATTCATTTTACATCATGTTATAGATATATAGGTGTAATCAAAATGGCTGACTGGTGGCTATTTTGTTTTAATTAATGCTGTTGCCGGGCAATATTTCTCAATATGGACAAGTACAAGCATCATCTTCTGGATCCATGCTTCTGACATGTTTATGTTCCAACTATATTATTATAAACAAAACTATATATCTTAAATTTGATAACTAACAAAGACTATGCCATGCATGGCTTGTCATTTGTTGAATTGATCAAATTATTCTATACTACATACATATATATACTATTATTTCACATTGAAGTATTTCATCAAAAGAATTCTGATTTATTTGCTGCCATAATTCATATTACTTTACGCAACCAAAGAAATTATTTTAAGATGGAATTTTAAGTACATCCAACAGATTTTGAACCAATTTATATTGTGACTTTTCAACAGGTTATTTACATGCAGTTATGATAGAGCAAAATATTACGTGGTATGTATCGAAACATGAAATATGGAAAAACATGCAGAACACTCATTTATTTATCTATTTTTCGAATAACAATGTTGGTAGGTTTCTTCAGTGGTAATGCTTTTGTAATTCCACTTTTTTTTGCCAGTGCATGAGCAGTAGTGGTCGTTGACCAATATGTTATATATGAGGAAAGATAGAATTTTGACATTGAAAGACAACATTCATTGTAAATATAAAGATAGTATTAAATCACTTATGTGTGAGCTCCACACACCTCATTCAAACGGTGTTCTGATCATCAGCATGGTACCAGCTCTTCTCCAACGTCTGACAAGCAACATGTTGCCCATCTCTTGGTAATAATCAACAGAACATGTGCTTTCAATACTTATCTGAAATTTGATAAAATGTACTGCAAGAAAAAGCTGGTTGTTATTTTATATCATTTATCAAATTAAAAAACTGTTTGAAGACCACAACAACTTTGGATTGTTGACATGTGGATTGTAAATGAAAGACAGCATTCTTTGTAAATGAAAGACAGCATTATTTGTAAATGAAAAACAGCATTAAATGAATGTGGCGTACATTTCTCAAGATTTTGTTTTAATGGAATTCAGAGATAGTTGTGTAATTATATTTCTGTGAGTATTTATGACTTATGATGTACTTTTGTGTATTAAAAATAAACTTCTTTGTTTTAAAAAAATGTCATAAAACCCTTGCTTGTTAGTCCCCATTTCAGGCACAGCCGGAAAAGAGAAGTATAGTTTATTTCCGGTTTTTGTCTATGACGTCTCTAACATTCTCTCAGAAATTCTGCAGCAGATATCGATGAAACTTGACAGGTTGATGAATAAGTCTCTGCCGAATATGCACATAATTTTTTTTCAGATCTGAAAATCCTCACTGGGTCTCTTTCATGATTTTCATCCAAAATTACCTCTCCCAACACCACTGAGAGAACAACTGAGCATGTTCAGAATAAATAATTAGCTTAAATTGTAATGCGGGAGCGGGGGGTGGGGTGGGGGTGGGGTTAGTGATGTCATGACCTGGTCATACCATTACTAATCCCTTTTGAAACTGTAGAGGGTTGTCAGGGCTACATTTTGAGGGGAATTATAGTGGTGATACTGAAACAAACCCAGGTCCTACAAAGATATACAAAGACCTGAATTAACAAAGAAGTCAATTACATCATCAAGGTTTACTCAGATTCATGAATGCAGTTTCTTGAGCATGTATACATGTATGAGACGTAGTTTGGTTGCACTTGCGTACTCTGAGATTTTGGACTCTGGGCAATGGAAGTTTTCAGTACAATACTAGATTAAGGGAAATCACTTTATGATGAGTTGTACCCACATACAGAACATATTAATTCAACTGTTTGCAGATGTTCCATGTATTATTTTAAATTGAGTATTTTATAATTAAATGACGAGAACTGTGACATTCATGTCTATGTCTTGTTTTAAAAATATGTTGCCAGCTGAGGGGTCTTTCTACTTTGTTTGCGCTGTCTTAACATTTTTTTCAGTGCCTTTACTGGCAAGGGTCAGTTCATCAGTTACCTTTTCTGATGATGGATTTTCATTGATAAAGTTTCATTTACTTGTTGTAATGTCTTCCACCAATATCTCAACTACTCATCAGATTTCAATGAAACTTGGTAAATGAGTGCTCTGATTACTTCAGGGTAGAAATCTATGTATATTAATTACTCACCTTGTACCAATTCAATCGCGTGACCTCATCAATATGCATAAGTGTAGTATCTCAAGCACTATTTTACTATGAACAGAGATCTGTTCCACTAGCAGTTTCATTGAAATGATTGCACAGCTGACACAATCCCCGTGTCATCCATTAGGACCTACTCTGCTTTCAAACATTCAGTGTGCTGGTCATCTAGAATTACCCAAATGCACAGAGGTTCATCACACTGGCAAGGTTGGATGGTATTGGCCCACTGTACATCCAGAAGGAAATCATGCATTCTACTGACGCGCTGTATCAATCTGCACAGGTGTTAGTTCATTGGCCCTCTATTGGGGTGTAACCCACAACACTGAATGCATGGCAGACCAAATACAAAGCACTATGCATATTTGTGCATTTTTAACCCTGTCAGAAGCAATAGGGGTCTGTACCCTCTTAGAGCTTGAACACAAACAAGCATTTAGTGCTTACCCTCTCTCGGAAGACAATTTTAATTAGAAAGTTTTTAATTACTGTTTTAGAAATCAGAATTAATTTGGGTTCTGTGTGTCCATCCATCCATGCTTTGATCGATCACATTCAACATTAAGACCATGTGAACACAGACCATTACCTACATATGCACATCAGTTTTAATTACCATTTGATAAACTATGGCTGATTGGTGGCCATTTTGATCCGCAACATTGCTAAATAATGATACTTGAACAAGGCATTTTTATTCAAAATTTGTATCACGAACATGCAAAAATCGCTGACTGACCACCATTTTTTTTCCATGTGCATGAGGATTCCTCACAAATATATCACCTGGTTCAGTTTGCACACAAGTGCTATACTATATAAGTACTGCCATAGGTTCTGTTACTTTGTGTGACTTATCAAATTTTTGGAATTGTCTGAAATTTTTATTTGGAGTTTTTACATTTCTTTGGATTCATTGCTCAAAGATGAACAGTGCTTTGTACCAGAATCATGCATACACCACTGACACTGGGGTTAGAACCAGTTAGACATTCAATTCCGAACCCACACTGGATACTCCTCCACATCCACTCATTCCTGTAGGACATTGTGGTTCAGTAGAAGAGGGGAATAACAGATAAATTTATTCTGTCAGTGATAGTGTGATAATTCAAGAAACCTCTTGTCTTGCGAAAGGATCAAAAATAGCTGACAAAGGTTGCAGCCTTGTTGCATAATAAGGTTGTTGCAGTCTACAGGTGGTCTCAAACTAGTGTTAAACCACACTATCCCTGGTCTGGAAACGGTTATTGTATTAGGTGTGAATTGGCCTCCTTCCCTGGCAAAGGCGCATTGCCCGGTTGGGCAAAGCATTGTCGCGTGATCAGTACGCAGCCGGCCACTACTTTTACATCGTCAGTGTTATGTGTTTTTTTACAACTTAGTTGTTTATTCCAGAATTCGTGCTTTTTTAAATAATTTTATAATCAGGATATCTGTATAAGGTCATATTTTAGCCGGCGAGTAGTACTCCAATTCATCTATTTTACCAGCAGCGAAACATTTTCGCAACAAATTTTCATACTTTTACCCAGATTTTTGTCGTTTTTGATTTTGGGGTGATTGAAATGAACTCTATTTTATTTACCATACTTCTCGATGCGAAATCAATATTTGTCTTCGATTTTGACATTTTATGATTGAAACATATCATTAAAAATTGGTGGGCTGATTTTTTATTTGTCACACCGCATTTTATTAATGTTAAATTGAGCGACTTTTATGGATGCTTTTTAGATCGTAAATGCAAATGGCGACGTTTTGTAATGACAATGTACTCAATTCTGTGCTAAAAAAAATCATTTATATACAAGCATTGAAGCATTGTTATATACTTTTGCATAGAATAAAGTCATTAGTTGTTGTATAGTTGACTTGAACTGTTATGAACCCCCCAAGAATCAGAAGTATCACAGGTTTTTCGATCGATCACGTTAACATGAACGACGCCATTTTGACAAGATTTGTTTAGCGATGTCAGCATGTTGGCACGCGAAGTTTTTTCCCTATTAAAACTAGAAGATGAATATAATTCCCGATATTAATCTTTACATAATCTTTAGGAGCTGGATGTGTATGAGTTGGTAGGCTGGTTTTGATGCGCATCACCGTTAAAAAAACTCAAATTTCATAGTGATAATTTTGTTTACATGTTTGTTGTGGTTGCCCGAATTTGAAGTCAAAGTGAAGTCATACAATGAGGTATCGCTTTGCATGACGGTAAATTTTCTGATTTTAATGAATATTTTGACAGTATTGTAATATGTCTTACTTCCTGACTCCCTCGGCCCGGGTGTGAACGGTTTGTTTACCCGCACCACGGTTCGAGACAAAAGAACGCTAGACGTTTCCAGACCGGGGATAGAGGGACTGTGGTTAAACCTATCTGCACTCAACACCCAACAAATGTATACAGTAGATTCAGTCAACCTGACCATATTTTCACATTCTGATACTTCCAGCTATTGTTGAGAGTTTTTGATATATCAGTTCAAAGTCCTGTCTAGCCTCTGGCTGACTCCTGTGGTGGTAACTCGGCTCCATGTCAGATATATTTTATATATCCTTCCATCCACAGATAGCTTTTCCATCATGCTTATGAGAAGAGCTTGATTACATCCTTTCCTCTCTGTTGTTGCTTAGGTTTGTGATCATTGTAGGCAGGTCACAGCATCTGATTTACCTGGGGATGTAGCTATGATACCCAAGCAACAATATTTTCTTCCTCTCTCAAGATCCCTTCCATCTTAGACATCGGATTTGCTGATCTAATGAGTACACTGGGAATGTTCACATTTGTTTTTGGTCTGATGATGTTTGCCACCTCTAATTCATTTGTAGTATATTCACATTTTATTGTACTTGTACTTGTGAGATGATGCTTGATCCTATCATAGTTAGTCCTCTGAGACCCCCCTTAACGAGTTTCATCTGTGACTTGAGATGTTCGCCATGTTGTAAGCCCTGTAATCAAAATATACCTGTTACTGCTTTGATCTTGTGTTTCTTGTGTGGATACATTACACCACTCATCCTTTTCAGACAGATGGTTGCTATTAAGAGGGCCTACTATCATGGTTGTCTATCCTTTGCCATCTTATTGTTTGAGATTTCTTCGATACTCTTGATCATCCCACAGTATCATTACACTCTGGGTGTCATTCTTGTCAAGATAGATTCCATAATCCATCGGGTTTGCATACAAGAATTCAGTGAATCCTGACCCTCTGTATACTGCAAAATGCATGATTTCAGGGCCCAGGAAATGGATCGGTCATTGACCATTTCTTGGCAGCCGGGTTTCAACAATATCCCAATTTGTTTCCTACCATCTCTAGCTTCTTGTTTTAGCTGGTATGCACAGGCTGGGGAAGTCGTGAGAGAATAGAGAATCACCAATGCATCTAGCTGGACTGCGCTCTCGTTTTTATGTTGTGTTTGAAATATCGTACTTGCTTTCATTGTAGGATTAGCATATACCCCTGCCAGTGCACCCTACTAATATTTAATTTGTCATGTTAATTTTTAATATCATACGTTTATTGTGAATTTACGTCATTGTAATTGCCAGGTCAATAAAGATCACGAAACGTGAATCTTTGGGAGAGGAATATGGCGTTCAGATACCCGTACTTCGTCAAAATTGACCACCATCAAATATGTATCCCGCGCGAAGTTTTGATCCCACTACGATGCTGTGATTTTTGTTCATCACATAACGCGTGATCTTGCAGTGAACGAAAAATGATTTATTAATGTATGCCGTGAGCTTGTATAGATGAACTATTCCCTACTAGGAAATTTCGCAGACAATGTTTTTACTTCGAAAGCCTGTCATGTACCGATCAGAATGCAGATTGCTTGCCATCTGAGCATTTGGATATTTTACAGTTCTCGTCTTTTTGGTCGAATTACTGCAGGGTAGGAATATAAAAGTGCACCTGGATGGAATTTTGCGGCCAGTTTTATGACCTCGTTGATCGTTTACCTACACTACAATATTTCAAACTAGAAAATGCACCAATGACCAGATGGTAATGCATTTTGTTAAATACATGATATGTTAGTATATCCAAAATATTCGGCACATTGTCTAACATTGTTAAAGGTGAGATATATGGGTCTCATGTAAACAAAGATGGTGACTTTGACTGTTGCGCAGATCAACGAGTACAAACTGAGACGTAACAAGCCTTAATTGGGTATTGTTTTAGGTGATTGGAAGGTATTGATGGTGTCACCAGCGCGACGACCACCGCCATTATATGGCAAGTCTCGACCAGAACCCCGTTCTCACAGAAACGGTTTAACACGTGTGAACAATAAAGTCGCCTTAAAAGCACGTCCTCAACGTCAGCCTCGCTCTGGAGTTTCATTCATTGCAAGTATTTTAAAGAAACATGGCGGACGATAACAAAGCCGGCTCAGTTTTAGTCTTTATGCACGTATGAACACAAGCTAATAACGAATGTTTACCAAATTAGTCAAGCTGGCTCTGTGAAACACGTGTGGACACGGTATACAGGTATGTGTGCGCCTCAACTTAGTTTAAACACTATTTGAGTTATTTTCGGCACAATGACATGCTTATTAATTAAAGCGCGGTGGTCATCGCGCAGCGCGTGTTCGAATTTCATGTAAATAAACAAAGTATTTAACACGCGCTGTATACTGTATGAGTCCCATATCGAACAGGAAGCGGAACGACGACTGCCGCCCTTTAAATAACTCGTTTGCACGAAAATGGGGCGAATATACCCCAAATCGTATGCTGTGGTCTCTCAACACGCTATATGGCTATTACTTGCAGCATAAGGTAGAAGCTCACACTTGGTGCGAGGAATGTGACGGGCATGAGTGCGTGTGTGTGCCTTGATGTTACCTCTACTATAACACTGGTAATTGTTTATTTCATTCATTTTATAACTTAAATGTTTTATTATTATATGTATTGTATAATATTTAATGGAATACCGTGAAATAGATTTGTATAAAAATGATCCTGACAGACCCCTTCTTACAGAATGGAATGTCCTCATTATAAATCATGCACTTTGAAAATAGTTTTATCACCATGTGAGCTTTGCTAGTATCGTCTAAGTACCAACCAGCAAATAAAATAAAAATAGATGATGTGTGCCAGATGAATTTGCATTAAAATGGAAAAAGGTTGTTAGTTTGGGCTCTGTGTGGCTGCATATGTACTGCGATAATTTCCTTGGGGATATTCAGTCGTAATACGCACACGTCGTCCTGTAATGAAGATGAAGACACTATGGCGTCTGTTAACTATGATGATGGCAGTGTATTTTGCTTATGTGATTCTCACGAAAGTTCCCCCCACCAAGGTATGCACAGAAGTCAAGAATGTGGATACACCTTTAGGTCCTGTGAAAAGTATATTTCCAGATATCATTACAAATTACGTATCACATAATACTGCGAACTATGTCAACTCATCTGTCGAACGCTGGTCACAGTCCAGCTGCCATGCACTGTCGGTTCTTGTAACGGAGAATCAAGCACTGTACCCTGACTGCAACACTTCTATGTTATACACAATACGTTGTCTGAATTCCACAAAGATTGGTAGGAAACCGCTTCCAAACTTTTATCTTAATAAGAACATTAACAATTTGAGTGCATACAAGGAGTACCGAGATGCGAACATAGCGTTTGTGCATCTACCTAAAGCAGGAGGTACGTCAGTGGAGAGCGTTCTTTACAACGTCCCGGGAATAAATAAAGATGGCGTTTTACACAAATCCCGTGTTTCTCATTGCTCTGATATGTATCGCCAAGCATCTAGCCGAGGTTTTCGAAGAAATTCCGCGCAAACATTGTTCTACTCCAAACGAACATTCGGTCTTCATGACTATGCCTACTCCGAGCGTCCGTTCGTCTATGTCACGTGGATGAGAGACCCAATCAGCAGACTTCTCTCAACATATTTCTACACGAGAAAAACCAATTGTTTCCATGTTCATGACATTTGCAGAAAGTACGTGACAAAATCCAGAAATCTTACTGATTATTTGCTGAAAACGTCAAAGATACATTTCCAAGACATGGACAACTTTTATGTACGTCTCCTGCAGTTTGGTGACTTTCCAGAGATTGATTCGACTTTTGAGGATTGTTGCGGTGGAGTAGAGCTAAAGGATGCCCACACAATTCCTGCCATTCAAAAGAAACATTTCTTGGTTGCGAAACGAAATTTAGAACAAAACTTTGGTTTTATTGGTCTCATGGAAGATTTCAAAACCTCTAAAGAAATGTTAACTAGATTGTTTGGAATATCACATGATGATGACATCCATATCAATTCCAATCCACACAGTTATAACTTGACAGATTATGAATTCAATGAACTAAGTCGTAGAAACATATGGGATATTGAACTATATAAAATCGCTAAAAAGATTTACCAACAGCAAAAAGACAATTTCTTGAAAATGAGTAGCAATGATAAACTGAGTTAATATGTCTGGAAAGCAGTTTTTGTATTTTTGAGATGACAGCTCGTCAATTGAAAAATATAGATGACATAAGCACAAGGCTAGGATTTTTTGGAAAACCCATCTAATATAAGAGAATTGCTGGATATAAAATGGTATTTTAGAAACGCAAAATACAAAAAGAAACAAGAATCAACTTTAATTTGTTTTCTATAAAATCTGAGAAAGAAATTAACACAAATTCCAAAAGAAAGTTATTGCTAAATAAATTAAGCTTCTTATATCCAGGTGTCTGGTGTAATGCTGATTCATTTAAAGGGAGGTGGTCATCACGTCGCGCATGTGCGACATTTTTGTTGATAAACATTGATTTTCTCATAAATCAATGCGTTTTTCTAATAAAATCATGAGTAGGAGTTTTGCCCTGGGCGCCACTCTCACTAATTAGCGCCGACGACTCCTTCGATACCTTCCAAATACCAAATAAGAAAAATAACTAATTGGAGCTTGGTAACCTGTCAGTATGTACTCGTTGGTGTGCGTAACAGTCAAAGTTGCCATCTTTGTTTATATGACCCATATCTCGCCCATGCGTGGCGCGACGACTACCGACCTTTAAGTCTAGACATAAAGCCATCTCTGGTCATATCACTGAATCATCCCTTCAGCGAAAATAGCGAAAATGAATTCCAAGCGAAAATAACGTATTTTCCTTGCATTCTGTACAAGCTACGTGACAATCACGTGCATATTCTGTTCACAGTCGTCTACAATTGTATATGATCGCTTTTAAACATTTAACACCGTGACCTAGCAGTCGAACATCGAACAAACGAATTCAAAGAAATTTTGAGAAGAACGTCGACAATATGTGTGGCGATTTCGCCGGGAAAGTATGCGACAATTTTAACAATCGACCGATCAAGAAACCAGCGACGTTCCGAAGATTGAATATATGGAACACAGGCGATAGAAAGTCTCTAATCCCACAATCCCACAGCCTGAAGTGAGTGCATCCTTCTGTATGTTGGGCATCCTGGTTGTTCTTCTTCATGTTAAATAAGTAAATAACCGAGTCGTCAAATCTGGAATAGATAATGAATTGAATGTAAAATACCGGTAGAAATATCTCACCCGCGGGTGCCCCGGTACTATGTATTGCCACAGTGGTATTACCCATCATTGAAGGTGGAAACAAATGTCTTTGCACATTGTCCCGGCAGTTTCGAGAACTAAAAAAAGGGAAGATAAAAATAATCAAAGAAAGATTAGAAGGAACTGTGCCGAGAGTATTGGAGACACATTAAAATTAATTCAAAATTTAATATTACCCTTTCAAACAAGAAGCTTGCCAACTAGTATATGTCTGCTATTTTCATCTGCACAACATAAAAACTATGTGAACCACATATCAAAATGTGAAATGTGCAAATTATGTGACTAGTATGCAAATATTATTAATCTAAAACCAATCAGGTCTGTGCGTTGTCCTGTGACATCTATGTAATAAGTTCCATTGAAATGTGATGATTAGTACTTCAGATATCAGTGACAAAAATTTACTAATCGTTATCCAAATTAGGTCATTAATATGCATATATTTTTACCCAAAACTAATCAAATCTGTGCATTAGTCCACATCAACTATGTACCAAGTTTTATCAAAATCCAACTAGTGGTTCTTTAGATACAAGTTGAACAGTTATGGAACAGTTAAACATTAGCTAATTATCATGCAAATTAGGTAATTAATATGTATGGTTTTAACCAAAACCTAATCAAATCTGTGCATTTTCCCAGAGCATCTATGCATCATGTTTCATCAAAAACCGGCATATGGTTCCTGAGATATCAGTGAAACAGACGAACACGCACACCCATACAGATGTAACAGTAGTTGTGACTCCACACATTGGATTGACTTGTAATATAGTTGAATTAACTTTTAATATAGTTGCGATATGAACTCGATTAATTGGAGTTTAATTATATAAAATTTGAATATTCCGTGACTGAACATAGAAATGTTTGCGAAGCTTAGTTTTAGTAACGGGGGAAGGTATGGTACAATTATTTTAATATCAATATAAATTGAACCATACCTTCCCCTTTACTAAACCTAAGCTTCGCAAACTTGACTTGAATTTGATTAAAACATTGTGACTCCCCATGTGTGTATCCGGACCACTGGTTCCACTTCTATTTCTATACAAACACACATACAGGAAACTATCGAGGAGGAAACTATATTCCGCATTGGAACTAAAGAACCCCATGAAATTAACAAACAGTTCAACTCATTTGTTGAGCTTATAAACTGTCGAAATTCCTCAGGCCTAATTTGTTAGTATACTGAATCGCATCTTCGCCAGCCAAGGACCATTTATTCGGCCAAAGCCTCAACATTAACCCTTGGCAGATTTCACCACGATTTACTGTATGTCACACGCCCTCAAACGATTATAGGATTCACTTGGGCTCATTTGTATTATCCAATCAGAACTCATGATAGAAACGACACATTACTTGGTAAAATTAAAATTTCGGAATATAGAAATCAACGTGTTGCTAGCTTTATGCTATGTGAACGAGCTTAATAACCATCAAAAAAACACTTAGTACGTGCTGTATCTGAGGGAAATGTGTTTGTTGCAACGAAACCGGATCAGGCATGTTAATCAGTACCGACAGTTTTGTCAGTTTACTAAAACACAGTTTGCATTCACTTGCCCACAAACAATTTTCAACGTTGGAATACAAAAAATGGAAACGTGTTCTTGACTCGGTGAATCAGTGCAAAGCCTACACGCCGCCATTGTTTTAATCTGTGATGAACCCAGACGTTCACATTTATGATACAGCAACGCTGATTGGTGGCGCCAGCTCTTTGGCGCGTCCAATCAAATGACTCAATTTAACTGCAGTGAAATACAGCTTTTCCTAACACGATCACGCACGGGTTCGTGGACTGGTTATGAATGGCCGGCTTTAGCGAAACCGTGCGATTCGGACGATGACTGAATCGGCAAACGCCGAAGACGTCCGCAGGCATTTCAGTGAAGGCCGGAGGCCCAAGGACTGTTAAAGCTTGTAAACGCCCTCACCCGACATTACTGGCTTTGCTTCGCTGGTTCCTGGAGTCCGGCCATGCGAATGGCAAGGAGGACGTAGGTAACCATTCTCCTTCCCATAGCGCCTTGCGGTTAGATGACTAACTTTATAAACTTACTCGAACCTTTGTGTTCTATGACTGTTAGACGCGGAAAATCGAACCCGTTTAAGCCAGAAATGGGATTGAAATATTCACCAGAATACAAGATGAACAGAAATGTTAGAAAACCCCTACATGTGATAGATATTATAAGGTGTGAATACAGTTGCATATGTTAATACTATTATGGATAGAAATGTCACCTCTTACATTACACGATTAACTGCACCAAAATAGCAACAATGGTGTATACAGTAGTGTGTAAACTGTATTCATATTTCAATAGGTGGGTTGAAAAGTGAAAATGAAATGGATGACAAATATATAAAGATAGTTTTTAATTGTTAGCGTTTTGCCACGGTTTTTGATTTTTATATGACAAAACAGGTTAATTGCAGTAAGGATGTTGCCGTAGTATAATGCATACTATGATTAAAAGTAGACTGACTGTAACGTGAGCATGCAAAATATTGTTTATTACTTATAGAATGAGCTGCATTTAAATATTAATACATTAACTTGCATGATATATGAGATATGTAATTGGATGTATAAATGACACACACTAAATGAGAAATGCAACAACGAATGATTAACAGTTCATGCATGTGCCGGTGAAAAATCACGTAGTGTCGCGTGAGGGAGTTTGCAAGCGTTAACAATCCTCAGGTCGCCGGCCAAATGCAAGCGTTTGCTGATTTAGTACCGTACAAGGGTTAATTATTCACTGGTTTTTAATTTTGCTTATTTCGCTGACTGGAAATGGATATGTAAAATTTAGCATGGAACACATTTTATCTAAATAATAAAACCGTTAATTTAAAACCCACTGAATATGCCTGAAATGGTAAATCGGCAAAATTTAAACCAAGTGAAAATTAGTTATTTTACAGTATACTAACAAATTAGGCCTAAGAACTGTCGACAGTCTAACCGTGTGTTACGTCTAGACATTCGCCTTCTCTTGAGCCATGATTGTATTAATATTACGGTATACAACATTGTTACCCATCAACTCTGTCACCATCTTCGCCAACCAAGGACCATTTATTGGGCTTAGACATAGTACGAAGCGACCAAAAACGAGCCAAACGACCCAAAAACAAACCAAACAACCCCAAAACGAACCAAACAACCCAAAAAACGTATCAAAATGACAACAACAAATCGTCCAATTACCGCGTCAGCCATTTTAATGAGCACATCGACCGACGAGGGCGCTGTTCTCATCTGGATTCTCGCTGTCCAGAATTACGGAATAATAAAATTACACAGAATAATTAATAATAAACAATAAATTAATAAACAAGCAAGCAAATAAATAAATAAATAAATAAATACAAGTAAATCAATAAGAAACAACAAACGTCGTCGCAGCATAGAATTGTTTGTGACATACCTCAGCCTCGAGAATACGGCTACTGCGTGACCCTCAATGGAAGGGTCGCGGAGAGTTCAGAATCACAGACATGTACACTGGGTTAGTCTCGCATATAAGCTTTGCTTCAATATGTGTATTTAATTGTATGGAAATTTTTTGTATATTTATTTCATGCCTTCAATTCCCACACTGGGGTTCTTTCCAAGCTTTCTTTGATATACATGTACAGAGTGGAGCAGAGAAAATATTACCCTATTAATAACTAATCGATAATGTGCTTCTATTGATTATAGTTCTACTGATAATGTCTTTCTTTCTTATTTCTGTCAAGCAATATATATTTAGATTTAGTGTGATTGTAAAATTTCCTAAGAAAGGTGACCTTGGGAATTGTGATAACTGGAGAGGGATTACCTTACTCTCAATCCCAAGCAAAGTTTTCTGCAGAATCCTCCTGAATAGAATCAACAAAGCACTTGACCTGACTTTGAGGCAAGAACAGGCGGGATTCCGAAAAGGAAGAGGATGGCAGACGATATTTGCTCTCAGAAACATCATTAAGCAGTGTAAAGAGTGGTAATCATCCCTATACATAAACTTTATAGATTTCAAAAAAAGCTTTTGATAGCATTCATCGAGGCACCCTCTGGGCAATCCTTGGATCATATGGAGTAACAGACAGGATGGTTTCCCTCATCAAATGCTTCTACAAAGAATTTGAGTGTACAGTTCTACTAAACAACAACAAAGCAGGTTTGCAGTTCATTCTGGTGTAAGACAAAGGCTGCATAATCTCACCTGTCTTAGTTTTTGTAGTCATTGACTGGGTGATGAATAAGACCACCAACGATCGTAGGAGAGGGATCACCTGGTCCATGTTCTCAGTCTTAGAAGATCTAGACTTCGCAGATGACATCGCGCTCCTGTCATCTAAGCAAGGTCAAGTGCGGGAGAAGATCAGACAACTCAGCTACTATGCCAAACAAATTGGGCTCCAAATTAACATAAAGAAGACCCAGGAAATGAGGCTCAACACCACATGCAACAGAAGGTTGTGGCTCATACGGAAATCCAGCCAGTATAACATCAGCACTAAAGTCAAAATTTATAACAGCAATGTAAAATCCATTTTAGTGTATGGGAGCGAAAGCTGGAGGTCACCAAGGTTGACATGAAAAAGCTATCAAGTTTTCACCATAACTGCCTCAGGCGCATCTGCTAAGTTTTCTGGCCCTGACGGTTATCCACCTCGGACCTACTCAAAAGAACTGGAGCCACCTACATCATTGCACAAATAAGGCTTAGAAAACTCAGATGGCTTGGGCATGTTCTCAGAATGCCCGATTTATGCAAAACCAAGATAGCTCTCCGCTGGACACCACAAGGAAAACGACCAAGGGGCAGGGCGAAGAACACCTGGCGGAGAACCATTGAGCAAGTACTCAGGGAAATGGGTTTAACATGGGGAGAGGCAGAAACCAAGGCTAAAAACCGTGTTGAGTGGAGGGATCTTGTGTTAACCTTATGTTCCTGTGGGAGCAACAAGAATAAGAGATATGGTCATTCAACCCCAAAGTCAATCAACCACCCTTCGGTATGAGAGTACTACTAGAGTATATTTATATATTTATTCAGTACCATTGGCCATAGGCCATAATGTACACACTTAAATGTAACACAAATAAATAAATAGATCGTTTGACAAGAATAATCACTGCTACTGCTTGTCTGAATATTACAAATTTATACTTCACCTATGAATACCAAATAAAATTTATATTTCAGTTAAATTTCCCTCCAACAAACTATGACGTTTTTGTAAAGAGTAGAATACGTATTTTGCAAGATTTTGTATTGTATGTGTATTTTCAGATTGCAGTAGCAAAATAAATTTCCATTCAAGCGCTGGGCAATAGTAAAACTTGTGTATAAAACGAGTTCTAATTTCCTCAAATTTGGGGCATTGTAATAGAAAGTGGAACTCGTTTTCAATGAGATTACAACCAAGAGGATACAATCTTTGGGCAAGTGGTATTCCCAATGCCCTACCCTTTTCAATCATGAGCTCATGAGCAGATATTCTAAAACAAGCGAGAGATTTTCTAAAAACACTTATAGTAATAGAATCCAGATATTTTTCCCCAGCTAATAATTTTTTAAATTTAGAATAAGTGCATAATTTTGAACTATTACCAATCTGATCATGCCACTGTTGCTGGGAAATATTTAGACACCGTTGGTTAAACTGTAGCAGAAAACAATTTGGGTTATTCACATACTGACTTTCCCATACGTGTGCAAAACCAAAATTACATAACAAATCCTTAACATATGTTGCCCAACAATTAAATCCCCTTTCTACCCTGTCATATTGATAACCATAACATTCTTTTACTAAAGCAGAGGAATCACCACCTATACATTTTAACCAATACCGAAATATTTCTTTGTTCACATGTGTTCTAATTAAATGTCTTCCCAACTCCCCCCTCACAGCAGAGTTTGTGGCCTTTGGGTGTACCCCTAAAACAAATTTACAAAATTTATGATGTACTGTTTCTATATCGTAAGATTTATGTGTTTCCCATATTGCACTGCCATAAAGCAGGATTGGGAGAATTTTGCAGTCAAAAACACGAAACGCAATAGCTGGTTTGAACCCATCATATTTGTAAAGAATACTTTTAATACTGTGCATGGCTTTCGTTGCTTGTTCAGCAATGTATTTTTGGGCCTGATACCAGATACCTGAACTAGAAAAAAGAACCCCCAAATAGTTATATTTTGAGACTATTTCAATTTCATTCCCGTTCCAAAACCACTTTTCAGATTTCTTTAGTCTACCCGATTTGCGAAAAACAATAATTTTTGATTTATTCAAATTTACTGTTAACCTCAATCTTTTACAGTAATTTGCCAATCTATTTAGAAGACGCTGTAGACCAATGGGAGATTTACTAAATAATGCGAGGTCATCAGCATATAATAAATACATTAAGTGTTTACATAGATTACAGTTTCAACACCTTGTGTAAGAGCTTTTTCTATATCATTTATATAAAAACAAAAAAGTAATGGGGAAATAACTGAGCCTTGTTGCAGGCCTGTTCCAATTTTAAACAGATCAGTCACACCATGTGGGGTTTTAACTACTGCCTTAACATGTGTATACATTGAGAACAAAGTTGTTAATAGTCTGCCTCTCATTCCTGCCTTTGTTAATTTATAAAATAGTGAAATATGGTGGACCCTATCGAATGCTTTTTCATAATCTATAAAAGCACAATATAATCGACTATTGAGATGAAATACATATTTATCAATAATTGTGCTCAGAATAAACATATTATCTAATGTGCTTCGTTTCTTTCTAAAACCACTCTGATTTTCAACAATTCTACTATATTTATCAAACCATACTGTCAATCTTTCTGTCAGGATATTCATATATATTACTAATAACATATAAAAAGCATAATGCTCCGATAATTTTCAGGGTTATCCTTATGCCCTTTTTTATACACTGGTGTTATTAATCCAATTGCCCACTTTTCAGGAAAATAACCTTGTTCAAGTAATACATTAAATAAAATAAATAACATTTCAACAATTTTCTGTGGTGCATCTTTCCAAAATTCCGAAGAAATTCCATCTTGCCCAGGGGCTTTATTATTTTTTAGTTTCTTTATGCTCTTTTTAATTTTCTCTTGTGTGATAGGGCAGTCAAGGTCAGTATTATCAACCTCTGTGTTCTCAATGTCATCAAAATTTAACCTTGTTACATAATCATTTACTGAATCAAAAAAATCCGCCATATCCTCATCCCCTATATACTACTAGAGTATATTCACCATAATGGGCACTGCAGATCCAGATCACAATTTGGTATTATAAATGGCAAATAATATTATAAATAAGAAAAAAAATCAACAGAAAAATTCCATCTCTGGGTTTAGAAGTTGTGCACGGAAAAGCCTGCAAAATTATTATGCAAAGTAGGTAATTATTATGCATGGCGTCTGGAATTATCTGAAATTATCAACCCGGCGTTCTGTGATTCCGTTATTTCTACTCACTGGCGGAGCCAGAAATTCGGTGAGGAAGGAGGGCGCTCCTATTGACGTGGCCGAAGGCGGGCTGTGTTTGTCAATTCATTTGTCATTTTTGTTTGTGGCTGAAGGCGCCTTGCGCGACTCCCCTTAACTCCGCGCGTGCTAGTAATAAGATTTCGTAATCGTGGTAAACGCTATATTCATAATCCTATGTCCGGCCATGTGCTTACTTACTTGTATTGTCACCGAGGGCTCACCAAGACAAAGGGCATAAAGGAACGTCAACAAGAATGAAATAATGGTAGGGTAACATTGCTCGTTGTAATCGAAGAAACGAAACGAAACGAAACGAAACGAAACGAGATGAAACGAAACGAAACGAGATGAAACGAAACGAAACGAGATGAAACGAAACGAAACGAAACGAAACGAGATGAAACGAAACCAAACGAAACGAGATGAAACGAAAGGATACACATAAAGACCGTGACAATTAAACTGTAATCAGAGAAAATTGGTTTTAAATGCAACATATTTACAAAATATTTGCCGAAAATAACAATATTTTAATCAGTAAATGGTTCGTGTGGCTTACAGATAATTGGAATTCTGTAATCAGGGAAACAAAGGTTCTACACGTACAATATTCACAACTGTCGGACGAAATCCGACCAATATATTCACCTTTCAGTCGTGCATATAACGACATAAAATATTTGGCGAAAATTTTCCGATTATATGTGAGCGTTGACCTTGTATACAACAAAAAGTTCACAAAAGGTGTGATCATTCATGCCATCTTAATCAACATTGGAAATAATGTTGTCTCTTAATTTGAAACCGTAGAATATATACTTTGATGAATTCAGAGGTACAAACGGGTTATGAGAGTTTAACAGTGAAATAACTGATATTTTTGATGGGTATTTGTAATAGTATGAAGAGGGAAAATTTCTCTCAAATGTTTGTATAAGTTCAAATCAAATAAGTAGTTCTCAAAATATAAAATTATTTTCGGGGAAAATGGTAAATTATTATGCAAATTAGACAATTGAATGGCACAACAATATTATCAGAACTTGTTTTTGTCCCATGCTGTCTGCACAAAATGTCATCCGAATCAGTGCCTAAAATTAAAATCTTTGTTTTAAAGTGGGCATGATGCGAAATTCATATTACACGCATTTATCAGGAGGCTGACGAGGGCAGATGGTTTGTTCAACATGTAAATCAGTAAAATACCTTATTCAAATTAAAACCAAAAATTTGTTGTATCTTAAAGATAAACCAACAAATGAATACATTTATTGACTATTAGTTGTCAAACATTGTATGTTTGTTGTTGTTATATATTTATTATTTATAATTTTTTATAATAATATTTATTTCTAGTAAACATTTATTTATTTTCTTGTTTATCATTATTTACTATTATTGTTCATCTATATTATGTATGTGTTTATTATTAATTATTGTTTATTCAGATTTTAATGTAATATTTGTGTTTGGTTTTCGGGACAGCGGCAATCCAGATGATAACAGCGCCCTCAATGGTCGAAGTGCTCCTTAAAATGGCTGTCGTAATAATACCGCTGTATTTGGACAGCCTTTGTTTGACGATTTGTTGTGGTCGTTTTGGCTCATTTTTTGATTATTTGGCTCGTTTTTGGCTCGTTTTGGGGTCATTTGGTTCGTTTTTGGGTCGTTTGGCTCGTTTGGCTCGTTTTTGGGTCGTTTCGTAATATGTCTAAGCCCCCATTTATTTGGCCGAAGCCTCAACATTAACCCTTGACAGATTTCACCACGATTAACTGTATGTCACATGCCCTCGAACGATTATAAGATTCACTTGGGCTCATTTACATTACCCTATCAGAACTCACGATAGAAACGACACATTACTTGGTAAAATCAGGGCGCTAGCTCGGTCGAATATAGAAATCAACGTGTTGCTAGCTGTTTCTCTGTGAACGAGCTTATCGTCCATCCAAAGAAAAAAAACTTAGTGCTATATCTAAGGGAAAAGATGTGAAGACCCGATCGGACAAGTCGATATGTTATCAGTTTAGTTTTTTCAGTTTACTAAAACACGGTTTGCACAGATATTTAAAAAAATCATAGACTTCATTCACTTGTCCACAAACAAATTTCAACGTTGGAATAAAATATTTTGGAAACGTGTCAACGAACATAGTCCTTCTGTTCTAGACTCCCGTTGAATCAACGCAAAGCCTACACGCCACCATTGTTTTAATCTGTGATGACCCCGGGATCTTCAAATGTATGATACAACAACGGTGATTGGTAGCGCCAGCTTCTTGGCGCGCCCAATAAAATGACTGCAGTGAAATACAGCTTTTCCTAACACGATTACGCACTGGTTCGTGGGCCGGTTATGAATGGCCAGCTTTAGCGAAACCGTGCGATTCAGACGATGCGCTGTCATCCCAGGGGATATCACTGTTACCTATCAACGAATGTTTTACAAAACTGTTTCACGTACGCGCATGAGTGTAGGATTATTTTGTTTTCTCGTCGTGGTTCTAGTCTAACCCCAGCGGTCAGGGATGTGTTAATGGGGCAATGACTTTGCAGTTTTCACGTGGCGGCCATTTTAGATTGGAAAATTAGCAAAATTCATACAACGGAGGACTATTATCATAAACCCAGATTTGATACCCTTTTTTCAGGCTGTAAAACAGCCAATCACAAAGAATAATTTAGCAAAGATTCAGAAAATTTCTTTACCAGAAGTGTACTTCGACAAGCTTTCAAAACTTAGTTCCACTACCTTAACGATAATATTAAATTCTAAAACAAGACGCAACAAGTATCGGTATCTATTCTCTCTGCATTGTTCATTTTATTGCATGTGAGAAGCTTCGTGTATTGTTGTTGCTGTTTGGTTAAATGTCGTGCGTGTTTACTTGACACGGTCTGTTTGGCCTCGCGACCATTTTAACACCAACCACTTCTCCGGTCAATTGAGATTTGCGCAACAGCGCGTTCATTTACTAAAGGGTGTCCGTGAAAATGGTTAGATTTTGTTGTCTGGAATCGTCATATTTCTCTCTTACGTTGGAGGAAATATCATTTCCGAATGATCAGGGGCGGATCTAGGGTTCTGGAATGGGGGGGGGGGGCGAATAGTTGGCCGAAGGCCAAGTTCGCGAGCGCTGATGGCGCGAAGCCCTGTTGATTGTTGAAAATAAGGGGGTGCCGCGGCCCCCTCTGCCCCCATCTAAATCCGCCAATGTTAATAGAGAAAGGAACTTGAGGGCGTAGTCTGCCGTAATCGGTATATACAACGTCGCACTTACAGGCAACGGTTTTACGGCCATCGAGCTGTATTGTTTCCAATTGTGTTTTATTTATCGGTACGTGTAATACTAAGCTGAAATGAATAAACAGGTGGGACATTGTAATTACAGGCAACCGTGTTCGCTAGATGTCCGCTCGATGCCCAGTCACGGTTGTTGGCGAAGTTCGTCGAACTACCGCAGCCCCTCTATCTCAGGGTCTGTGGTCGAACCCTTAATAGTTAATAATAATAATAATAATAATAATAATAATAATAATAATAATAATAATAATAATAATAATAATAATAATAATAATAATAATAATAATAACAATAGAGGACATATGACCGTGACAAGAAATCAATCGTTGAGGCTATCAGTTTGAATTCAAAAATCCACGTTCCCGGTTCCGGGTTGCTACTCGTATACTCCATTCGTCAGCCTAACTTAGATTTAAACCCTCCTGTGGTAGTGTTTTCGCCATTCATAACATTCCAACATTGGAGTGGCTCCCTAGGTGGTTAATAGTTTCATGAATGCACAACAATTGCTCGAGTTTGTGCCCACTAGCGACTAATACATATTCATACGATCAGGTCATAGTTCATTTAAAAAAACAACGTCTTTTTTAAATGATAATTTATGTAGAATCTTATTTATCCACCATGTCATATCAGCCGTTACCAAATATTGTTGTATTTACTATTTTATTTTCTCACTTGCTAGTTTATGGCGTGGGCATACTGAAAGCAATCATGTTGTCTCGTTATTATCTGAAAGTCTTGGCCCATATGTTTGACCTTCCTTCGATTGTAGTCTATCTTGATGAGTCTATGTTGTTGAGGCAGTGTTCAAAATTACTGATAGTTTTTACAATGCTAGAAAATTTGATGAAAGACTTGAGACAACTGCTGAGAGGCACACACGGTATCAGAAAGTCGCTGATAATGACTGGTATCTATCTGCCTTAAATATTGGAAGTAGGTTTTTGAACTACATTCTGAAATATACAGGCAACCACGTTACTATAATAAAGGTCGATATGGCGTGGTCATATTTCGTGCTTCGAATTACATGCCTAGTTACTAAATAGATTAACTCGCGGTATATTAATTATTATATATTTACATATTTAGATATAAATGCAGTAATATTACCTTTTTTAGAATTTTGAAAATAATAGTTTTTTGAAAGAGTCCAGTAGGTTAGATTGAATGAGATTGCGATTAGTTGATAACAGAGGTGAACATATTAACCAATTTTAGTTCGTGGTAGAATTTTGTCGGAAAATATTTATTTTTTATTTTTAGAATTGTGTATTTTCTTCCGGGTTTTGTTAAAATATAATACCAACAAAGAACATTAGCCTAACAAATATGTGTATCGTTATACTTTTAGTAAGATCACCACTGTGTACGACAAAAACGCCGTTTTACGACAGTTTTTCGAATATCATATTTTATTACAATAACCTGGAACGAAAACTAACCAAGTTCTTTCACTTGGAACCCTTTACCCTATGAATGCTTGGCAATGTTTTTCGCGAACTTCAAGAAGAAAAAGAGAAAAAAACACCGTATAATACGTGACTCAGAGACGAATTTAGGTATAACTTATGTGTCCACAACTTGTACGTACTTAAAAATGTATCCGTGTCTGAAAACTCCGTCGGTTTTCCTCGTTGGATCATAAACTCTAGTTTAATACTGACGAATTTTTCATTTAAGCATTAAACCAGTAATAGTTCTTATTGCATCCTCTTATTACTGCACCCCCTGCAGTAATACCTAGTTCCTATTGAATCCGGGGCAAACTAGCCTCTTATTGGTATGTATTGCGTCCTTGGGCGGCCTGTAGTAAACCCGGTCAGTTTGGCATATCATCTCGAGGGTTCAGTGTTTGAAATTCGCGTTCCGATCTAATTCGCAAGAATACCACTGGGCGGTGTTTTCATTATATGAGCCAAACACTTGTCTGCGTTATACTGTATCCTGCCGCATTTACAAGTTGTCACAGCCCAGAGAACGTAAACCGATGTCAACAAACACAGCAGTCTGTTTACCTGTTGGTCTCTAGATTTATTATTTAATTGAACAAAGCAAGTGACGTGTTACAACATCGCACCATTTGTGCATTTTCGTTTCCCAGACAAGTCTCCATGTCAATAAGCAAGTCACATTCACTTATTTGACGAACGAATCAAAACGTGTCCGTATGTCTGTCTTTGTAAACTGCTCTTTACCGTCTTAGCTCACTGAATGGGTATCCGCATTCCATGCAGAGACATGGACACGCAAACTATAAATACACAATACATTTCTCGCTTCGCTAGTCTTAGATGTCCATTTCATGTCAAGTCAGAAGTACATCGATGAATGAAGAGTTGAACCCAAGCAAGCACGAGGAAATGTAAAGGAAAATGTATTGTAGCGTTACATCTGTGTAATTTACAATATATCTGCATCAACTTCACTGTTAAGGACAATGTGGGAATAGAAGCAAGGCTGCGCACATTTTGCGAAATAATAGTTAGTTAGAATTACTAGATATTGTGGGATATCGAAATATGGATGATAAACAGCAAGTGATATTAACCCAAGAAACATACACATATTCGTACATATCATCCTATCTTATTGTGTGTAGGGCAAAGCTGTCATGTACACAATCATAATAACTGGACATGGTTTAATTACGAACAATGAAACTGAAATTTAGAAAAAAACTATAAACAATAAATAATGAAAATCTGTGATTTGGTAAAGTTTGGTTACATAAGTCAAATTTTGTTTCAATACGCATACAAGCACCCGTATATATTTTGACAATAAACTCTTATCATTGTGCAAATACAAACAAGACATTAAACCTTCCTGACAGTAACATGTAAGTAAGTGTTGTATAAACCCAAATGAGAAGTCCGGAGTCACGGCGAATACTTCTAGCGAGTCACCCCTCTATAAAAAAAAACTCTTCAACTGGCCAAGGCTAATCACTAATGTGCGGGGTCATTAATTAAATAATAATAATTGTATTAATACTTACACATTCCCCGGAGGGATTGGCAATGGTTGCACATGTTTAAGAAAGAATGAAAGGTTAAAAAATCAATAAATAAATAAATAAATAAAATAAAATAAAAATAAGCTAATACATTACAGAGAAATAAAATATTAAGACTAAATTATTATACTATAAAAAGATAGAAAAACAAAATTCAAAACTTAACTGTGAACGAACATTGTCACTGGGGTTGCTGTCTTATTTCAAAACACTTCTTTAGATACCTTGCTACAGGGAGTGTTGGACCACTGTTGTTTAGCAATGCTATGAATTTTTTCTTTGGTGAAAAATTTTGAAAATTTTGAATTTTGGTTTTTGCCATTTCAAATAAGACATTTCTATCGGGGGTATAGGTGGTACTTGTCTCATCTTCTACTTGATTCTGATCACAAAGGTTGCATAATCTATTAGCAAGGGGTATTCCTTTGTGTCTACCAGTCTCAACTTTCAGGTTATGGTTTTTAATTCTCTGTGTGTTCTTAATTTATTGTTCTCATTTTGCTATGATCGATTGTCGTTATGTAATTCACATTTCCAGGTTGATATAAATGATGTTTGCATAATTTTTATTAATTTGTCCTAATTGCCTTGCTGTTAGAATTCCATTGTTTCGACCAGGTTAGACTGGTTGATGTTATTCAAAAGGGAGTCTATTTTAGTGTACCTCTTACTAATAATGTCTTTGTTTTCTTGGAAAGCTTGTAATAATGGATTTGACGAGATCTGTACACGATTAAAATATTATCATTTGTTTTCCGATAAAAGTCTCCAATGGGTAACGTCCAATTTTACCATAAAAAGCCCATTGTTGTGATGTTTTTGGATGTCCCCAAGAGAAAACGAAGATAATTTATATGTACATCTTCAATTGATGATTTTGGTGCAATTTCCCTCCATACATCACTCCCATTTGTATATTGATAAATTATCAAGGTGTGGCTCGGCTAGTACAAGACGTAAAACGAAAAAAACTCGAAAACATCGTAATGTTATTACTTCTACACCAAGAACACCTCTGGAAACTTACATCGATTTGTTGGCCAATGACATTGAACTTTGCTCTTCCATAAAGCAGCAGTTTTCCTCTTCAAATAATCAAAAATACCCTTGATACCCTGGAGAAGTATGTCCATTGTTTCACAACTATGACTGTCCCAAGGGATTTTCGTCTTCTCAATTTATCAAGATAAACGTCCCAAGGTTGTTTTGTTTACTAGAAGGACATGTCCTTTGGCAGCATTACTTGTATTAATTTTCATTGCACAAAAAACAAATACTGTTACATATATAGACGTATTTTGACCCCGGGATTCTGACCTTGAATTTCTGACCACATTTACTGCCCTTTCATACCCGTTCAATTTCCTTTCATGATATTTAATATTTAAATCAACCTTTATTTCAAAGTCACTATAGTTTGCACTTTTCTTAAATTATTGTCCTGGTCAAAAGACTTTTCACTCCCATCATGCAATCTCCCATAGTACTTCCGCAGACACAGCAGCGATCGCCAACATAACTACAAATAACCTTGCTCTTAGGAGCTGAGGAATAAATAAGTACGTCTCAGTAACATACAGCGCGGTCACTTAAAGCGGGGGAGTCGTCACCTGCGCATGCGTCATATGGTCATAGCGTGTCATTGTTTACAAACAAGCGTCTACCCATGAGCCTTTGCGTTTTTAGCGTGTGTTATCGTCGCTTGGGACTCAATTCCCGCGCGTGCGTAGGGGACGACCCTCCCACTCTTATTCTAAAATAAATTATAAATGTTAATTATATCATTTGTTTGCCCAACTTGAAGGAACATTGACCTAGTCAGCCGGGAAAGCGGTTTGGAAATCAATTTAATGGCCCAAAATGCCAATACTACTCTAGATTTATGTCTAAAATGATACATGTTTCACTTATGTGGTTGGTAAGCACCGTGACGACTAAACGGACTTTGTTTAGGATAAAGTACGTTGATATCCAGGACCAAACAAGCATGGACCAAACAGGACATTACTCCAGCTTGTTTCTTACCGGTGTTATGTCCTGTTTCAATACTCAAACGGAGATATGTATGCAACTCCCCAGATGGGAAAGTCAAAGGGAAATTATTAAAAGGCGATGGTCGTGCATTTGCGTTTGCGACATTTGTGTTGATAAACATTTATTTTCCCACAATCCAATACGCTCTTCTAAGTTCTAATGGAAATCACAAGTCTGAGGTTTGACCTGGGCGCGACTTGCACTAATTACTGCCGGTGACTCTGTCGATACCTTCCAATCACCTAAAAATACCTAATTAAAGCTTGGTAACGTTTTAGTTTGTACTCGTTGATCTGCGAAACAGTCAAAGTCGCCATCGTCGTTTATATGACCTCATATATATCGCGCATGCGTGGCGCGACAGTTACCGTCCTTTAACATCAGCTGTTGCAAATTCCTTGGACCATCAGTGCCGACCCCTGCAGTCGCCGACCCCTGTAATCGAGCTAGCTATCCTTATGACATAGGTTACATTACACCAAATGCGAAAAAAATGATTTACGATCCTTGCGTATTTATGTACTTTGGGGTTACTTATATAAGAGCTTGCATTCCTTGTCGTCCGTGGATGGCAAAAAGGTCAAAGGTCACTCAAAATAAACGTTATTCTCTGAGTACTAGTATATCAGAGCTGAGTTACACTCCCGATAACACCACTGTAATGTAATTTATTCCGTTCCAAATGACCTTCCCTCTTGTAAATAATATGAATCCTGAATTCAGTTATAAGCAATATACTAGTAATAGTGAAATGTAGCTTTGCCAGAAACAGTGTAGACAGCATAAAGCAGCGTCGGCTGTCACGAACAAATCGAATACGGGACAAATTCACTATCCGTTCAACAAAAACTAAATGGTTGCTACTACTTAGCAATAATGCCGATGCAACAGCAATGACAAACTAAAAAAACGACCCGTTCAATTCGAAAATTATTTTCCGACTTTTAAATCATAGGATAATATAACAATGAAAAAAAGTACAGAAAACAACACAAAAACAAAAAAACAACAACAGTAGGTTCATAAATTTACTCGCTTGGTTTAATTAGAACGTGTTTTCGTGTGAAAACTTCTGCGTCAGTCCACTTCGAACCCACCCAGCCACGTTCGTTTAATTTTATTTATCGACTTGGGATACCCGACATTGATCAATCTCAAATTTAAAATGGCAACCAGAGTGAGGTTTGACACTATTGGGGGGAAATTACGTTGAAAAGTCGCTGTGTAAACATGTTCGGGTCAGCGCAATTAAAGCGGGATGGCACCGTACTAATATACTGTGTGTCAACTTTTGATGACTCAACGTTGCTACAACATAGTAAAACTTCTCGGCGTAACAATACCTCAGTCATTTAGCATTGCAGATTATCGGCTGTAGCGTTCATATTTTCTTAATTGTATTTTCTTCACAATGTCGAACCATTATACCTCCATGGTCGAACACTGTAATTACAAATATGCAACGGTTGCCTATAACAATGTTGTTGATGTAAAAACTCAATGAGTAAGTCGTGTGGCGCATTGCAATCAGTTTGTTCAGTGAACCACAACCAAGCGATTGTCATCACATAACCTAAGTATGTGAACCACAGTGACATGTAATACCGTAGAGATGGTTGCAGAAATAACGCCTTCATTTGGTCTGAACATTCGTGACGCCAATTGGAGGATTGACACTCAACGTTTTATATTACTTCCAAAGATAGGCAGGGAGAAGAGAATGCAATTCCTTCGTTGAAAGGGACACTGTTCCGCGGGTTCTGCACCAATCTATAGTACGCAACATACTATACAATAGTTTTTTTTAGGTGGTGACCTTCCGTGTTCTTTCTACTCTCAATGATTCAATAAAAGATCAATTTATGGCAGCCCAGGGTGCCCGCTATTCAAGTTTACATGTAGAGGCAGACACCACTTTGGTAAGATTTTGAAACTAATCACTAACTTAAATAAATAAATAAAAAAATAAAAAAATAAAAAAATAATAATAAATAAATAAATAAATAAATAAATAAATAAATAAATAAATAAATAAATAAATAATAAATAAATAAATAAATAAATAAATAAATAAATAAACAAAAAATAAAGGTACACTAGAGTGCTTGTGTTTTAACATGGAAATTCTCGCCGTGTCGGTACTTGAAAACGGACAAATGATATTTATTAATTACGCACAGCCTTGTGAATTGTACAGAGCGACCGATTTTGTTTCCACCCCCTCCCAATGTTGTTAGACATGTACAGTCCCACTTGTAAAACCAAGACTGTCTACATATACGCAAAAAAAACATGTCATTTGACTCCGAGTTTTCACAAACTTGTTACTTTGTATAGTACAATACAAGATGATATCCTTACATTGGCAAGGTGGCAACAAAGACTTACAGATTTTGTTCACAAGTGAAGAGCAACAACTGAATTTAAACTTTAAAATCTTTTCATTTATTTTGGTATTTTGTAAGAGTGTTATTTTGCATTGATATAATAATTATATTCCATTTGTTCTACTATAGTGATCGAGGGTAAGATACTTTTCAGTATGTGTTTGTAAATAGTTTTTTTTCACAATAATTGTCCGCTATTCATTGGTTGACTAAAATGTTTGTCTCTCTGTAAAATATGCATTTCTCTCAATGTTTGTGTATTGTTTATCAATTTTGATAATTGATTGCTTCGCCCTATAAATATCGGAAAGTGTTTAATTTCACCAATCATGGTATTTCTTCCCAAATAAACAAAATCGAGCTAATTTTCCCCAAGGTCTTCAATATTTATAACTGTTTAGCTAAATATGTAGAGAAATGTTTAATTATTAATAATGTTTGCGTTAAGCGTAAGACCGCGGATTAACCTCAATTATGAGCATTTTTTTTGAGGGAGTCGAAAGGATTGGATGTTTTTGTGATACGCCAATCGGGGGTCATTCCAACTACCGTGATCAGTGGTAGGGAGGGGCTGGGTGGGCAATTACTAGTAATACCGAACACATTAGTTTGCGATACCGCTATGATCCGAGCCATAACCCATCCGTCTTATCGTAGTTTACCGTCAGCCTCGATATTGCAGAAGAGTCATTGAGAGTACAGAAGAGATGTTCTACTGATTCAGTATCTCAAAGGAAACACGTGAGGTCATCTCATGACCCATGACCTCAATTCCATGAACATACTTGTCACACCAACTAAGCGATAATAAAAATAGCAGGGGAGACTTCATCACCCTGTCTCACTCTTCGTTCAATGTTAAAGTAGCTAGTATTCAATCCCCTGCTCATCGCTCAACTTTTGTAGAAAAGTTCAATTCATTTGCGTAGGGACGGGCCAAAATTTAATACTGTCACGGTTGAATACTTTATTTTAGCTGGAATTAATTTTCGTTGAATATATTTTTCGGGTGTTTTGTTATGAAGTATATTTTCACTGTATTGTGATAAGTTGAATGTGCAATATTGGGAAGAAAGATATATTCTCTGGATTTTATTTTCACTGAATCATTCCTTCAGCGAAAATAAATTCCTATTGAAAATAAAGTAGTTTACAATACTTACATCTATACTTCAGCTTACAAGTATTGTAATCTAGTATTGCAATATAAGATTTGAAAGTTGTAAAAATAAAACAAATAACTCAGTTATTAATTATTATCATCATCACCAGGCATAAACCCACGCCTCGCCCAGTGTATGTCATGCTCAGAGCATGATGTCTTCCCAGATTTGTTTATCTGTGTAAAGCCGGGGATTACTAAAAGGTAGGTGATTCGTGATTCCCCGAAGGCATTCTACGTGTGACTCAGTACTATTATTAAAATACAATTAAATCGAGTGTGCCAATGTGTGTATTGGCCGAGACGGTCCGTCTATAACACAGTACTTCATTGTGCACTACCCAATCCATCGAAATGACACTTAGAACGTCACGGTTGAGTTATAGCTTTTCGGCTCGACTTGAGACAGCCACTTAAAAATACTGTTACGAGGCAACAATAACTTTATGTGATTTGACCGAAATGGCAACTTTACTGGGACGTGGATTTACTTTAGCAAGGAGGTCGCAAGTTCACTAATATGTAATTATTTTACACGGTCTGCGTTGTGCGCTTTATATGTACGACATAGAGGGCGTTAAATATGCTTCGAGATGACGTCTGACTTATGTCGGCTATTCAATGAACCTCGCACCACACCTTCGCGTATTGGTCAATCTTCGTCGAATCAATCTCCGTGACGGCCGCGTGGCGAAAACCTGTTCAAATTACGCTTGCCTGAATTACTAAACATTCACGTTACGCTTAGGCTGCTGCAGTCAAACTACGAACTCGAGGTGAAACGTTTGATCGGTTGGGTGTATTATAAAAAGGAAGTTGGAAATTTACCAGAGAAGCTACTTTCGTGGAAATATCGCGTTTTGCATCAAGAGTACGACATCTTCGAAGAACTGACGCGAGACTTGGGCGATCACGATTTTCGACACGTAATGTTATAGTAATAGTTGGCAGGAACCAGAATGCCTGGGGTATACAAGATTACACGAATTTTATTTTACATTTTGATTTTCCTTTTGGCGTCAAATAACGTTTTTTACATGTCGACGACGGAAGCGGGCTGCGTAATGGGGCCGTGGAGTGAGTGCAGTGCCACGTGCGGACCGAGTGGGGTACGAAATCGCTCGTGCAATGGAACTTACACTGAAATAGAAGCCTGCAATAGGTACTGTATTAATGGGACGCTAGAAGGAAGTGGTTGCACCTGCTCCGACGATTACACTGGTGTTTGCTGCGGAACTTATGGTATGTCGGCTAATATTATTATAATCACCATCTCCTTATTTGCCGATCTTTACTGAAATCTGAAAATTTATAGTAACTTCTCTCTATCTTTTTTGGACGTAGCTTCAACGTTCAAGTTTTCATTCGACCATTTTCGGAAGCCCCTTGTTCAGTCATCCGCGGACATGTTGCACGGTATAGCGTGCACAGCTTACTCCGCGGCCCGGCCAAGATGTTTCGCAACTTGGCGCAATGTAATTTAAGTTATTCTCTGCACATTCAATTTGGTACATAATCTATTCATCATACTGTATAATAGAATGTTTGATTTTCTTTTGCTTAACCTCTTTATTATATTGTATATCGGTGAGTTGATGTTATACAAATATAACTCAGCAGAGCACAGTTAGATTAACCGATGTGTCGCTGTCAAATTTACTGACACACCCGTTCAAACGCCGACTGGTTACGTGGTTGCCATAGAGAAAATAACACGTACAATATAGCACTGCCGATGTGATTGATGCCCCCGTGACAGTTACAGTATGTTCAGTGCCTACAGCTTCCCTGACTGACTAGCGTGTATTCAAATAAATTAGAAGTGGGTAATAGTAATAAGTTCAATCTTGAAATCGGGGGGAATGTACCAGTGTATTAAAAACAAAGCCAAAGCCATGACAACTGCGATAAAAATATTGACAGCAACCCCTACTGGAACATTTTATTGAAAGATTAACAATTATTTGAATTTGTTTGAATATTTAATGAGCTTGTTTTGCAGGCCACCCTACTTCCATGCTAAACTAAGATTCACTTTCGCTCAGCCCAATTGATCATGGCACTATCGATTATACATCGTACCATCGACTCAGTTGCTGATATGCATGGCATTGTTTGGTGGGTTGATATACATGATAACACTGCAACGTTCACGACGCGATAGCTGGCGAATTCAATCACCATCAAAGCGCTCTTACCGATCCGATCCCATGAACAAGTTTAGTATCTGGCAATCGGATTCATGTCAAACTAAATAATTTTAGAATTTTCCTGGCCACTCATACTTATCTGTCAAATTAAGGTAGCGGGACTATTATTTGCATACTTGTTTTCATCTTCTAATTGTGACTAAATGACTACAAATAGACCCAGGAAAGTATATATTTTTAGAATCGCCAGACTTCAAGCTTTTCACAAGTGTATTTTGCATGCCTGTATCTGCAATCTACGACGCGTTACTCAATCAAAGGTGAAAAATTACTTTTTCTGTAAAAAAAAAAAAATAATTACGCATTTATGCTGGCGATAAGAATTATTTTTTTCACTTTTCCTAGTTGTTCAATAGTCTGGTAAATTGAATGTCTCTGGTCAGTTTTATTCAAGCATCGCGTTTTAAAAAATAGTGTGCTGAATTTCAATTACTGTTTGAGTCGCATTGCCCCAACTCAAACCACAACTCGTTGGTAAATAATCGATGAAATAGTTTGTCTGGACAAATTCAAGTTCCTCTCACTGTCACCTTAAATCTGTGAAAATTTGGTGTTAATCCGACGACAGTAAGTATACGTTATTTTTTGTTAAAGACCTTGTATTTTGAAAAACATAAACTCCTAGAAAACGTCCATGAAGTAACAGCAAAGATTTTCAAGCTTGTTTATCGGCACAATCAATTTGTTTTTCCATCAAGGTCTGTTTTAACATGTGTAGGGGCATCCAAATGTGTAAGGCTATTGGAAACCAAAAAATAAAGGAATGGGATAGTTATAATTGGATAAAATCGGCAGATGAAAACACCAAAATCAATGATTTTTTTTCAGTGGCTGTGTGACCTTGTGTCTGACAGATTCATATGCAAATGACTAATCTGTGAAACAAACAGGGGCGGAGTCAAACCACTCAAATGTTTGGAAACACCATTGTGTGTCAGATAGCTACTGATAACACATCCTTACATTGATTTGTCTTGAGTTTATCTTTGGAACTTATATAGGCACACAGATTAAACCTGTGTTGTTGATTTTGGAAAACACTACTGAGGCTGCCTTGCTTCCATTCAGAAAATCAACATTTTATCCAACTTACATGACATTCTATGGTAAGTTGACTTTATCAGATGAAAGTTTATAGTGCATTTCATAAATTAATAAATAAATGTGAAAATCGTAATTTTCAATACAAATAATAGTCTCGCTACCTTAATTATTTTAATGTTGTAACTATGACAACTAACGCACCTCATCGGATATACATTTCCGGATAGTAACGCATGATTTTCTAAATATATTACAGTGATAAAGTTAGACCACGTGACTATATTATCGGCGTCATGCTAAACATTTGAAATCATTCGTCTGATTAATATATATATATAAATATAGAGGGGGGACCTTGTTGGCGAATGGAAACTACGATTGGTCGCTAGGCGATTTGTTGCCACTGCCGCCATGTCGAATCACATATGTGGTATGTTCCATAGATATTTTCCAATGTATTAGCTTGATATACTTTTCATTCTATTTGAGTTTTTCATTTGAGTATCTTATTAAATAATATATCAGATTTAAATTTTGGTGTTTATGTCCATAATATGTTAAACGGTTAGAAAGCCGCCGACGTTTGTGACATGACACATACGTACGACTTGGCATGTGCCCATCTTTAAATTATATATATAGAGGGGGTACCTTGTTGGCGAATGGAAACTACAATTGGTCGCTAGGCGATTTGTTGCCACTGCCGCCATGTCGAATCACATATGTGGTATGTTCCATAGATATTTTCCAATGTATTAGCTTGATATACTTTTCATTCTATTTGAGTTTTTCATTTGAGTATCTTATTAAATAATATATCAGATTTAAATTTTGGTGTTTATGTCCATAATATGTTAAACGGTTAGAAAGCCGCCGACGTTTGTGACATCACACATACGTACGACTTGGCATGTGCCCATCTTTAAATTATATATATAGAGGGGGTACCTTGTTGGCGAATGGAAACTACGATTGGTCGCTAGGCGATTTGTTGCCACTGCCGCCATGTCGAATCACATATGTGGTATGTTCCATAGATATTTTCCAATGTATTAGCTTGATATACTTTTCATTCTATTTGAGTTTTTCATTTGAGTATCTTATTAAATAATATATCAGATTTAAATTTTGGTGTTTATGTCCATAATATGTTAAACGGTTAGAAAGCCGCCGACGTTTGTGACATGACACATACGTACGACTTGGCATGTGCCCATCTTTAAATTATATATATGGAGGGGTACCTTGTTGGCGAATGGAAACTACGATTGGTTGCTAGGCGATTTGTTGCCACTGCCGCCATGTCGAATCACATATGTGGTATGTTCCATAGATATTTTCCAATGTATTAGCTTGATATACTTTTCATTCTATTTGAGTTTTTCATTTGAGTATCTTATTAAATAATATATCAGATTTAAATTTTGGTGTTTATGTCCATAATATGTTAAACGGTTAGAAAGCCGCCGACGTTTGTGACATGACACATACGTACGACTTGGCATGTGCCCATCTTTAAATTATATATATAGAGGGGGTACCTTGTTGGCGAATGGAAACTACAATTGTTCGCTAGGCGATTTGTTGCCACTGCCGCCATGTCGAATCACATATGTGGTATGTTCCATAGATATTTTCCAATGTATTAGCTTGATATACTTTTCATTCTATTTGAGTTTTTCATTTGAGTATCTTATTAAATAATATATTAGATTTAAATTTTGGTGTTTATGTCCATAATATGTTAAACGGTTAGAAAGCCGCCGACGTTTGTGACATGACATATACGTACGACTTGGCATGTGCCCATCTTTAAATTTGTTTTACTTGTGCCGAATTGCGAAACTTCACTATTAATGACGAACAGAAATCGTATGAATCGTTGGCGAATAACTGGAGTGCATGTAACAGAGAACGTTGCGTTTGATGAATATTTTGAATTAGGAATATTCGACAAAACGGGAATACGTTATTGGTCTTGCGCCATGTCTTAATATCGACGGCAATTAAAGTAGCCTATCTTGTCTTAATTACCATAGTTACTCCATGCAGAGTAATGCATACGATTCAAACAAAAGATGTATAATACAAAACTCAATAGTACCACTAAAAGCAAACGCGAAACAACTGTTACAGTTAGTGTGTGCCTTTAGTTACGAACCAGTTGAGCAAGGCTAACCGAGTCGTGACCTCGATGTGGTTCGTAACAAGTCTTGTGATTGGTTGTTGACAAATGCTGAACAGGCCACGCCTCCAACTGTGCCGTGCGTCCGGGCAAACCGTTAGGAATTCCTAAAAACAAACGCGAAGCAACTTTTGCAGTTAGTGTGTGCCTTTAGTTACGAACCAGTTGAGCGGCTGATCTGCACTGGCTCAGAAGATGAATTCTGATTGGCTAAAAAAACAAAAAAACTTGTGGCAAACCGAGTCGTGACCTCGATGTGGTTCGTAACAAGTCTTGTGATTGGTTGTTGAAAAATGCTGAACAGGCCACGCCTCCAACTGTGCCGTGCGTCCGGGCAAACCGTTAGGAATTCCTAAATGGAGTCAATTTATGTAGTTTTCTTGATTTATTCTGCAGATATCGGTAAAATGTAGGTAAAGCTTTGGCGAAATTTGAAGGAGCAACTAATATTCTTCAACCTTGTATTTTTTTTAGATTTTATTTTTCATTCTTTTCGTCTGTTTTTTCGAGTTTAAAAAATGTGAGCTGGCTGGCTGGCCTTCATCCCTTGTCTATTTCTTACACTAGATACCAGCCGATACCCCCCCCCCCCGCTCATAGAGACTGCGTACTACAGTTTATTATAGTTCCTGTTTTGGAACACAATGCCTGAGGTATACAAGATTACACGAATTTTATTTTACATTTTGCTTTTCCTTTCGGCGTCAAATAACGGTTTTTACATGTCGACGACGGAAGCGGGCTGCGTAATGGGGCCGTGGAGTGAGTGCAGTGCCACGTGTGGACCGAGTGGGGTACGAAATCGCACGTGCAATGGAACTTACACGGAAACAGAAGCCTGCAACAGGCACTGTATTAATGGGACGCTAGAAGGAAGTGGTTGCACCTGCTCCGACAATTACACTGGTGTTTGCTGCGGAACGTATGGTATGTCGACTAATGTTATTATAATCACCATCTCCTCATTTGCCGATTTTTACCGAAATCTGAAAATTTATAATAACTTCTCTCTTTCTTTTTTTGGACGTAGCTTCAACGTTTTCATTCAGCCATTTTCGGAAGCCCCTTGTTCAGTCATCCGCGGACATGTCGTACGGTATAGCGTGCACAGCTTACTCCGCGACCCAGCCAAGATGTTTCGCAACTTGGCGCAATGTAATTTAAGTTATTCTCTGCACATTCAATTTGGTACATAATCTATTCATCATACTGTATAATAGAATGTTTGATTTTCTTTTGCTTAACCTCTTTACCGTATTGTATATCGGTGAGTTGATGTTATACAAATATAACTCAGCAGAGTACAGTTAGATTAACCGATGTGTCGCCGTCGACTTTACTGACACACCCGTTCAAATGCCGACTGGTTACGTAGTTGCCGTAGAGAAAAAAACACGTACAATATAACACTGCCGATGTGATGCCCCCGTGCCAGTTACAGTATGTTCGGTGCCTACAGCTTCCCTGACTGACCGGCGTGTATTCAAATAAATTAGAAGTGGGCAATAGTAATAAGTTCAATCTTGAAATCGGGGGGAATGTACCAGTGTATTAAAAACAAAGCCAAAGCCATGACAACTGCGATAAAAATATTGACAGCAACCCCTACTGGAACATTTTATTGAAAGATTAACAATTATTTGAATTTGTTTGAATATTTAATGAGTTTGTTTTGCAGGCCACCCTACTTCCATGCTAAACTAAGATTCACTTTCGCTCAGCCCAATTGATCATGGCACTATCGATTATACATCGTACCATCGACTCAGTTGCTGATATGCATGGCATTGTTTGGTGGGTTGATATACATGATAACACTGCAACGTTCACGACGCGATAGCTGGCGAATTCAATCACCATCAAAGCGCTCTTACCGATCCGATCCCATGAACAAGTTTAGTATCTGGCAATCGGATTCATGTCAAACTAAATAATTTTAGAATTTTCCTGGCCACTCATACTTACCTGTCAAATTAAGGTAGCGGGACTATTATTTGCATACTTGTTTTCATCTTCTAATTGTGACTAAATGACTACAAATAGACCCAGGAAAGTATATATTTTTAGAATCGCCAGACTTCAAGCTTTTCACAAGTGTATTTTGCATGCCTGTATCTGCAATCTACGACGCGTTACTCAATCAAAGGTGAAAAATTACTTTTTCTGTAAAAAAGAAAATAATTACGCATTTATGCTGGCGATAAGAATTATTTTTTTCACTTTTCCTAGTTGTTCAATAGTCTGGTAAATTGAATGTCTCTGGTCAGTTTTATTCAAGCATCGCGTTTTAAAAAATAGTGTGCTGAATTTCAATTACTGTTTGAGTCGCATTGCCCCCAACTCAAACCACAACTCGTTGGTAAATAATCGATGAAATAGTTTGTCTGGACAAATTCAAGTTCCTCTCACTGTCACCTTAAATCTGTGAAAATTTGGTGTTAATCCGACGACAGTAAGTATACGTTATTTTTTGTTAAAGACCTTGTATTTTGAAAAACATAAACTCCTAGAAAACGTCCATGAAGTAACAGCAAAGATTTTCAAGCTTGTTTATCGGCACAATCAATTTGTTTTTCCATCAAGGTCTGTTTTAACATGTGTAGGGGCATCCAAATGTGTAAGGCTATTGGAAACCAAAAAATAAAGGAATGGGATAGCTATAATTGGATAAAATCGGCAGATGAAAACACCAAAATCAATGATTTTTTTTCAGTGGCTGTGTGACCTTGTGTCTGACAGATTCATATGCAAATGACTAATCTGTGAAACAAACAGGGGCGGAGACAAACCACTCAAATGTTTGGAAACACCATTGTGTGTCAGATAGCTACTGATAACACGTCCTTACATTGATTTGTCTTGAGTTTATCTTTGGAACTTATATAGGCACACAGATTAAACCTGTGTTGTTGATTTTGGAAAACACTACTGAGGCTGCCTTGCTTTCATTCAGAAAATCAACATTTTATCCAACTTACATGACATTCTATGGTAAGTTGACTTTATCAGATGAAAGTTTATAGTGCATTTCATAAATTAATAAATAAATGTGAAAATCGTAATTTTCAATACAAATAATAGTCTCGCTACCTTAATTATTTTAATGTTGTAACTATGACAACTAACGCACCTCATCGGATATACATTTCCGGATAGTAACGCATGATTTTCTAAATATATTACAGTGATAAAGTTAGACCACGTGACTATATTATCGGCGTCATGCTAAACATTTGAAATCATTCGTCTGATTAATATATATATATATAAATATAGAGGGGGGACCTTGTTGGCGAATGGAAACTACGATTGGTCGCTAGGCGATTTGTTGCCACTGCCGCCATGTCGAATCACATATGTGGTATGTTCCATAGATATTTTCCAATGTATTAGCTTGATATACTTTTCATTCTATTTGAGTTTTTCATTTGAGTATCTTATTAAATAATATATCAGATTTAAATTTTGGTGTTTATGTCCATAATATTTTAAACGGTTAGAAAGCCGCCGACGTTTGTGACATGACACATACGTACGACTTGGCATGTGCCCATCTTTAAATTATATATATAGAGGGGTACCTTGTTGGCGAATGGAAACTACGATTGGTTGCTAGGCGATTTGTTGCCACTGCCGCCATGTCGAATCACATATGTGGTATGTTCCATAGATATTTTCCAATGTATTAGCTTGATATACTTTTCATTCTATTTGAGTTTTTCATTTGAGTATCTTATTAAATAATATATCAGATTTAAATTTTGGTGTTTATGTCCATAATATGTTAAACGGTTAGAAAGCCGCCGACGTTTGTGACATGACACATACGTACGACTTGGCATGTGCCCATCTTTAAATTATATATATAGAGGGGGTACCTTGTTGGCGAATGGAAACTACGATTGGTCGCTAGGCGATTTGTTGCCACTGCCGCCATGTCGAATCACATATGTGGTATGTTCCATAGATATTTTCCAATGTATTAGCTTGATATACTTTTCATTCTATTTGAGTTTTTCATTTGAGTATCTTATTAAATAATATATTAGATTTAAATGTTGGTGTTTATGTCCATAATATGTTAAACGGTTAGAAAGCCGCCGACGTTTGTGACATGACATATACGTACGACTTGGCATGTGCCCATCTTTAAATTTGTTTTCCTTGTGCCGAATTGCGAAACTTCACTATTAATGACGAACAGAAATCGTATGAATCGTTGGCGAATAACTGGAGTGCATGTAACAGAGAACGTTGCGTTTGATGAATATTTTGAATTAGGAATATTCGACAAAACGGGAATACGTTATTGGTCTTGCGCCATGTCTTAATATCGACGGCAATTAAAGTAGCCTATCTTGTCTTAATTACCATAGTTACTCCATGCAGAGTAATGCATACGATTCAAACAAAAGATGTATAATACAAAACTCAATAGTACCACTAAAAGCAAACGCGAAACAACTGTTACAGTTAGTGTGTGCCTTTAGTTACGAACCAGTTGAGCAAGGCTAACCGAGTCGTGACCTCGATGTGGTTCGTAACAAGTCTTGTGATTGGTTGTTGACAAATGCTGAACAGGCCACGCCTCCAACTGTGCCTTGCGTCCGGGCAAACCGTTAGGAATTCCTAAAAACAAACGCGAAGCAACTTTTGCAGTTAGTGTGTGCCTTTAGTTACGAACCAGTTGAGCGGCTGATCTGCACTGGCTCGGAAGATGAATTCTGATTGGCTAAAAAAACAAAAAAACTTGTGGCAAACCGAGTCGTGACCTCGATGTGGTTCGTAACAAGTCTTGTGATTGGTTGTTGAAAAATGCTGAACAGGCCACGCCTCCAACTGTGCCGTGCGTCCGGGCAAACCGTTAGGAATTCCTAAATGGAGTCAATTTATGTAGTTTTCTTGATTTATTCTGCAGATATCGGTAAAATGTAGGTAAAGCTTTGGCGAAATTTGAAGGAGCAACTAATATTCTTCAACCTTGTATTTTTTTTAGATTTTATTTTTCATTCTTTTCGTCTGTTTTTTCGAGTTTAAAAAATGTGAGCTGGCTGGCTGGCCTTCATCCCTTGTCTATTTCTTACACTAGATACCAGCCGATACCCCCCCGCTCATAGAGACTGCGTACTACAGTTTATTATAGTTCCTGTTTTGGAACACAATGCCTGAGGTATACAAGATTACACGAATTTTATTTTACATTTTGCTTTTCCTTTCGGCGTCAAATAACGGTTTTTACATGTCGACGACGGAAGCGGGCTGCGTAATGGGGCCGTGGAGTGAGTGCAGTGCCACGTGTGGACCGAGTGGGGTACGAAATCGCACGTGCAATGGAACTTACACGGAAACAGAAGCCTGCAACAGGCACTGTATTAATGGGACGCTAGAAGGAAGTGGTTGCACCTGCTCCGACAATTACACTGGTGTTTGCTGCGGAACGTATGGTATGTCGGCTAATGTTATTATAATCACCATCTCCTCATTTGCCGATTTTTACCGAAATCTGAAAATTTATAATAACTTCTCTCTTTCTTTTTTTGGACGTAGCTTCAACGTTTTCATTCAGCCATTTTCGGAAGCCCCTTGTTCAGTCATCCGCGGACATGTCGTACGGTATAGCGTGCACAGCTTACTCCGCGACCCAGCCAAGATGTTTCGCAACTTGGCGCAATGTAATTTAAGTTATTCTCTGCACATTCAATTTGGTACATAATCTATTCATCATACTGTATAATAGAATGTTTGATTTTCTTTTGCTTAACCTCTTTACTGTATTGTATATCGGTGAGTTGATGTTATACAAATATAACTCAGCAGAGTACAGTTAGATTAACCGATGTGTCGCCGTCGACTTTACTGACACACCCGTTCAAATGCCGACTGGTTACGTAGTTGCCGTAGAGAAAAAAACACGTACAATATAGCACTGCCGATGTGATGCCCCCATGCCAGTTACAGTATGTTCGGTGCCTACAGCTTCCCTGACTGACTAGCGTGTATTCAAATAAATTAGAAGTGGGTAATAGTAATAAGTTCAATCTTGAAATCGGGGGGAATGTACCAGTGTATTAAAGACAAAGCCAAAGCCATGACAACTGCGATAAAAATATTGACAGCAACCCCTACTGGAACATTTTATTGAAAGATTAACAATTATTTGAATTTGTTTGAATATTTAATGAGCTTGTTTTGCAGGCCACCCTACTATCAGGGGGGAATTCTCTCTCTCGGGTTCTCCACACGTGTCAGGGGTGAATCTCGTCTCGTCTCTATATCTCGTCCCCTTGAGGTAGGGGATCGGGAAAGTCAAATAAGACACACACAACGAAATACGTTTCAACTCTCGTCTTAGTCGGTCTTTTGAGCACTCTATAAGACACAGCGCCCTGGGGAAAAATCCCCAAGACTATCGCAAGGCTGAACCAAGACTCGCCCAAGACTCTCTAGGACTGGACTTAGACTCTCCAGGACTGCGTCTGTCGTGGAGTATCCACCAAGACCAAGTAAAACAACTTTATTCCTTTTCAAAACTCTAACCAATTACAAAGCAGTAAAAAGACTCTATGGCGTAACCTTTAATCATAAAGCCAATCACACTAAGTACTGAATACGTCATATCTTTTGATTAATCGTTCACTACATTAATAACTACGGATACCAACTGTCAGAAAGAGTAGTCAGAATAGCGACGGTTATCTCGTAATTAGTTCCAAACTACTGAGCCAAGTTCCGTCCAAAACTTCAAATAGGCCTAAACGATGACAGACATAACACAGCAATTCGCTAATAATCAGCTAATTAAGTCGGTCAACAGATACGCAAAAACAAATTCATGACACTACTTCCATGCTAAACTAAGATTCACTTTCGCTCAGCCCAATTGATCATGGCACTATCGATTATACATCGTACCATCGACTCAGATGCTGATATACATGGCATTGTTTGGTGGGTTGATATACATGATAACACTGCAACGTTCACGACGCGATAGCTGGCGAATTCAATCACCATCAAAGCGCTCTTATCGCTTCGATCCCATGAACAAGTTTAGTATCTGGCAATCGGATTCATGTCAAACTAAATAATTTTAGAAATTTCCTGGCCATACTACCACTCATACTTATCTGTCAAATAATTATTTTATTGTTGTAACTATGGCAACCAATGCACCTGATCGGATATACATTTCCGGATAGTAACGCATATGTTGAATCACATATGTGGTATTTTCCTTAAATATTTTCTAATGTATTAGCTTGATACACTATTTATATACTGATATGCTTCAAGTTTTTATTCTATCCAGTATAATTCGAGTTTCTCATTTCAGTATCTTATTAAATAATATATCAGATTTAAATTTTGGTGTTTATGTCCATAATATGTTAAACGGTTAGAAAGCCGCCGACGTTTGTGACATGACACATACGTACGACTTGGCATGTGCCCATCTTTAAATTTGTTTTCCTTGTGCCGAATTGCGAAACTTCACTATTAATGACGAACGGAAATCGTATGAATCGTTGGCGAATAACTGGAGTGCATGTAACAGAGAACGTTGCGTTTGATGAATATTTTGAATTAGGAATATTCGACAAAACGGGAATACGTTATTGGTCTTGCGCCATGTCTTAATATCGACGGCAATTAAAGTAGCCTATCTTGTCTTAATTGCCATAGTTACTCCATGCAGAGTAATGCATACGATTCAAACAAAAGATGTATAATACAAAACTCAATAGCACCACTAAAAACAAACGCGAAACAACTGTTACAGTTAGTGTGTGCCTTTAGTTACAGCAAAATTGCAGTGTTGATTGAGCTGAAGTAGAAGGTGAGACTGCTTGTTTGCAGCGTTTATTGATTTCCCATTACTCTCCGATGGAATCGTGAACAGAAAAGTTGAATAAAGGAAATTTACAAACATTCCAGCGTTAATGGCTTCTTATAGTAATAAGAACGGGTGATCACACGAGGAACCGGTATTGATTGGGTAATTAACAATTGTGTGCATCCCGGCGCGTTGTGCATGACACACGGCATTCGTGTACACGACGCTGTGTGACGCTTTGGACACTTTTCGCGAATGAATGAATTGGTTGGTTAGTTCATCCCCAAACCACTACTACAATAACTGAAAATGGAGATTCTACTAAAGTGTGAATCGGCAGTTTTGGCAGAGGCGTGTTTGCCTGGCCAACTAGTCTTTCAGTGGTCCGAGAATCATCCATGCATACCTTGCGTAATGAATGGCTCGCAAATTTACGACTAATCAATCTTGAGTTTCTTTCCAAAATAACCACACTATATTTTGTTCGAGAACAATGCATTATGGTTAAAATGTGAGAGCGGATAGCATGCAAGCATAATGTTTTGGTAACACGCTGTTGCCTAGCAACACATACAAAAAACATCTGGACTGAATCGATGAGCGCCGTAACGGACTAGCTGTTCGCACAGTCAAAATATTAACATTACAAAAAGTGCGGAGGCGAAAGAAACGAAACTCTGTTTGGGTATTTGTATTATAACCATGGTAACGGCTGTGGCTCATCAGGTCTATTCATATAAACTCGTTCGAACCTGCAGCAAATTGGTCAGGTGACCCTGGGTTGATCTTAACTTGTCAGACTGAAGGCCTACCATTGTTGCAAATCTACTTAAGTTCAAAGTTGGCACTGTGCCCGGAATTCAACGTTGTGGCGTTCGTTGAATTCTTGGTGATTTCGTCGAATTCGTGAATGGTGTTTTTTTTATTTCTATTTTAGCAACACGAACATATAACAATACGAGGTTACCTTAAAAATAGGTTTAATGAAATGTCTGTGCCGAAGGAGGAGGTGCTTCAGATCGAGACATCTATACCTGACTGAATTTACTGTCCAAATGGGGGCGTTTGCACCCACGCGCGGTAGATCATTTGCCCACGGTCAAGGAGGACTAGTAGAGTGACTGTGATTTGTCAGATGGTAGTTACTGTCTAGACTGTGGGGGGGGGGGTAAACCCGATAATACTAGCACGTACTAGCCGGGTACAGGTTACGCGACATTTAGTTGAAACAATGCTACGTACCAAATTACAATATTAATTAGAAATGTACTTTTTTTGAGACATCATTTTGCGCTCTTAGCGTTTATTTCTGGGTTGCCACGGTGTCAACGACCTTTCCTCAAGCATAAAACATTGGTCAGCTAGATATTCCAAACGTCAGTAATACCATGCATAGTCTGTATAATCACTACTAACCGTGGTATAATATGAGGTCATGACGAGGTTACCGAAAAGACAATACGTACTGTCCTTGTGCATACTTTGCAGTATCCTCGTTATAACCTTATTATTATACATCTTTTTCTCCCAGGAATACATCTTGGGAACGCCGAAATCCAAAACTTATAGAACAGATTTAGCGAACTTTTTTTGAGGCAGGTCAGACCTGGAGGCAGCTATGTTTGTTTTTATTATTTAAAAGACGATTACGCGCGTAATCGTTCTATATTTGGAATTCGCGTTTCCTAATATGGTAGAATGAAAATACCCACTGCAACACCACAAGATTACGACACGCTTATAACATTACGATGACAGATGTATAATAATAATAATAATTTATATATATATATTTCTTTTTTTTGCTTCTTTATGTGCGGAACAATATACATTTTTTTTCTCGAAAATTGTTGTTGCTACCATTTCAACAATACATGAGAAGTGAATATCGTTCTTGTGTACAGACGTGTGATTTCTACAAGTTTCTTTGCTTATCCATCTTTAGAGGTCGTTCATGTTACGTCACATTGGCTCCTAGCTCAAGATGTTATACGTTATACCTGTTGTTGAACTTTCCCGGCACCATGGCAGAATGGAGGGTTTGTTAATTGAGGAAATGCGAAGTGAATGTTAGATACTGATTCACAACAATTGAATTGCTCTGCATATACATCCCAATGTTGTGTTGTTCACGTATTGTGGGGAGAAAAGAGAAAATACTGGAATTATTCAACTTTTAGGCCGGCGCTGATTGATTTCTGAGTTGGATGACGATTTTGGTTTCAAATATCCTGAGAAAATGTTCTAGGTTTTGTGTGAAATCATGTCTTCGCATGCAAGGGCATTTTCCACGCGAAAAAACGTCGATGTGGTCAAATTTTGTTAGTGGTTTTCTTATTTCCTAGAAAATGAACAGAACGGAATACTTAAAGCGGGAGGGTCGGCACCTGCACACGCGCGGGAATTGAGTCCTAAGCGACGATAACAACACATGCTAAAAGCGCAAACGATCAGGGCTCGTTTGTAAACAATGACACGCTTTGGCCATCTGACGCATGCGTAGGTTACGACTCTCTCGCTTCAACTAGTAACTGTGGATAAAAAACGCCAAACGAAAACTGCTTGCTATCGAAAGTTATGCCACTATTAGCCTTGTCGCTATTGTTCTAAATATTCCTTTTATTTCCATTAAACACTTTTCTGTCAGCGTCTTTGATTGTTTGCTCTCCTATTCGTTTGAAACTGTCAGATTTACTAGTAAACAATGTGCCTTCAAGGCTGAGGACGCTTGTCCACAACATTTATCCATTGAAACAATGAGTTCCTCGTGATGTCCGGAATTGTCAACTACCAAATAAATATTTTCTCTAGCGCACAATTCCAGCATTTACTCATCAAGAATTGAAGGGGTAGTGTCCTTCCGTCTTTAAAAGTGGGATAATTATTAGGCCATAGTCGTGAGAAGTTTGTGATTTCTACGGGAGTGGAACACAGTTTTGTTTCTCGTCGCAGGGGAAATTGAAACATTGACGCCGCGATGTTTTAAAATTAATAAATTAATCAATACATTGATTTATTTCTCTATTACACCATATGTGGCACAATTCACCGCTACGTAAAATTGCAAAATAAATGTACAAGGCGTATATTTTCAAAAAAAAAAAAAAAAAAAAAATACAATTTGTGTTGTCCATTATTGATATCAAAAAATAGTGGCACGGCATGTCGCCACGACATTATCACAGTGGGATTGCTAACAGACATTGTGTCATTGTGGCGATTTTACCTCTTTTAAACTGCCAGCATTACACGTACACTAGAAATGAATTAATTAGTTTAACAAGGAAATATTTATGCACGTAGCATCCTGCGTCACCAAACTGAATTGTTTATTGTGTGTCACATCAGTTTGATCGATCGACACGATCATACATCAATTATTATTATAACTGCTTAGTTTCACACGTTGCTTTATTCTTAGCTCGTTATCTGCGTACAAAATTGTTATTTTAATGTATGTATTGATCTTTGTTCGAGGGAAGCGGTTTCTAAATCCGACATTACTCTGCCACTTGAACGACTGGTAATTAACTTCTGTTTTTTGCAACCCAAACTGTTCCGGGTAGATTCAACGCTTTGTTTCTGAAAAGTTGCAATTTTCTTGAATTCGTGTTACTTTTATTAATTGTGTTTATTTATTTTGAGGGGGGGGGGTCGTTCTAAGTTTAAAAGTTGCTGATGTTTTTTTGATTCGGTTTGTGTTTTGACTCGACGTCATCTTTGATCACATCATCGCGTGCAAGCTGTTGACACGAGGTGTGAAGACTGTTTTCATTTGTGATCAGGACAACTTGAATAAACGGCGATGGTGACAACTAACCCGTGCACTGTTTATAGTAAAGCGTTTACGTCATAAGAATGCTTGCGTAAAATCTACTATAAAACTACAGGAACCTAAAACGATATGAAAAATTAATAAATAATTAAATTTCGAAGATGAATTCAAGCCAATATTACAAATCACAGATGATATCCGTTGAAGGTTTGACATTATGCCAACGAAAAATAACGAGCATATGGAACTGTTACAATAGAAAAATGCCCATAACCCCATCATCATTTGGGCTGTCTATAAAGCTCAGAACGAAGACTAAAAGTCAAATAAACACCTGTCTTTGCATTAACTTGATTTACAGTATAGCCAACTATTCATTTATCTCCAATCCTAATGCCAAGAGACGTATTAATATAAATTTATAAATATAAATATTTATAAATATTTATAAATATATAAATTTACCTAATATAATATTGGGTATATAGTAGCGTTTTGAATGGTCACTGTAGAATACTTTATTTTGGCTTGGAATTTATTTTCGCTATTTTCGCTGAAGGGATGATTCCGTGAAAATAAAATCCAGCGAATATATTTTTTTTCCCATATTTCACATTAAACTCATCAAAAATCAGTGAAAATTAATTCCATACAAAACGCCCAAAAAAGCCTTTTCATCGAAAATTAATTCCAGCGAAAATAAAGCATTCCACAGTATACGGCGAATGAATAGACGCTTTCCGTTCACTGCGAGATCTCGCGTATGGCGTATGAAAATCACGGGTCGAACTTCTGCGGCAAAAATCGAATGATTTGATTTTTTTATAGCTCAATGCTGAAACTTGGATATTCCGGAGGGAATAAAGTGTGCAAATATCCTTACTTCACCAATTTTGGCCATCATCTAATGTGTGTAGCACAGTATTGAGGGCGAAAATACACAAACACTGTTTTCACGTTGTCGAATCTCCAGGTGACGCCACTACAACGCTTTGTTTTTCCCATTTTTAAGTTCGATTTCACGCGTAACGCGAGATCTCGCAGTGAACCGGAAATGGTCCATTACTCAAATACTTTGTCCGTCATTATATGATCCAATGCAGTGTAAGACATTGTTTCACATATTAGTCACGAATCGCAACTTTTTTGAAAAATAAAGCGTTTTCATTTATAAGGGAATATAAAGCAAATATGCATAACTTTATTATTTTATGTTAATTCATATGACAAAGGATATGTGTTCAAAAATACATTCTCATGAAATTGAGTTGTTGTCAAAAGACGGTATATTTGTTCACTTTTATTTGTCGTAGTATTATATGGATAACCACATGCCGAGATGAAAATAAATTGTACAATCGTACAATACGTATACCACCCAAATGTTGAGTTGAACATTCAGGAGAATAAATACGTTTAAATTTAACTTCTTAAATGCCCACAAAACTCTACTATTTACTTAATTATTCGGTCTTAATTTGAGTTATTTTAATTACACACAGTTTCATTTACCTGTGAATAAATAACATTTATATATATGATTGCAATTTAATTAGGTCAAATTGTAATTAAATTGCATTTCCACAATTTAACAACGCCTGGAAAAAAAGCGAAATGTTTTAAAAATCAAATAGTAAACAGTATCACCACCACAGAGACGATAGTTGTACTTAGGCCCGACTTTTATTATCCCTTGTTTCGCAAACCTGCCGAATGAACAGGAGCCGAAAATGAAATAAAAATAAAATTTTATTTCAGCGTAATTTCTCGCGCCCGCCGGAACGCCGCAAAAAATTGCTAAAAAAAAATATTTTTATCTTCATTTTTTTCCCGCCCGCCGCATAACAAACCCAAGTTGCATTTTCGTGGGAGTATCATGATCAAAGTACCGAAGTCTCGCGCAGATGAGAAACAAGGTCATACATGGAATACAATTTTATTTCATTCCTTCTCTCCGATCAATGATCTCAGATACAATTCTTTGAGAATCACACAAATCTAATGGAAACAAAAAAGAATTAATTTTATTTTTTCCGCCCTCCTCAAAGAAACTGCCTTATGAAAACTCGAGAAACAAGGAATAAAAAAGTCTGGCCTTATTTATAATTAAAACACGTACAGTGTGTGAGTGAGTGGGGGGGGGACTTGAAAGGGCAACTTTGAATTTCGACCAATGCAATCAATGACATTCAATGAGGGAGTACAATCAACTGACAAATAGCCAAATGTATGCAATGTATGCGATTGGGAAAATCATGACATTTGAATTTACGTAATTAATTACGCATCAATGCATTTTTCGTGAATGATATGATGGTATAGTTGATACGTACCAAGCACGATAAAAACAAAGACTCAAGGTACATTGATAACTTGTCGAGAAATGTAAATACAAATGTTATTTTTTTTTATGTCTTTCTCACAGCAATTCAAGCATACACTGGAACAGACAACAGCATAACTGATGTTGTAACTGAGATAAGAACAGAGGTTGAGACTGCAACAACTCAATACAATGTAACCGATTTCACTGCTACTGATGTTGAGACTGCAACTACTGAATTTGTTACAACTGATTTCACTGCTACTGATGTTGTAACTGAGACAGGAACAGAGATTGAGACTGCAACAACTGAATATGTTACAACTGATTTCACTGCTACTGATGTTGTAACTGAGCTAGGAACAGAGGTTCAAACTGCAACAACTGAATATGTTACAACTGATTTCACTGCTACTGATGTTGTAACTGAGCTAGGAACAGAGGTTCAAACTGCAACGACTGAATATGTTACAACTGATTTCACTGCTACTGATGTTGTAACTGAGGTAGAAACAGAGGTTGAGACTGCAACAACTGAATATATTACAATTGATTTCACTGCTACTGATGTTGTAACTGAGGTAGAAACAGAGGTTGAGACTGCAACAACTGAATATGTTACAACTGATTTCACTGCTACTGATGTTGTAACTGAGCTAGGAACAGAGGTTGAGACTGCAACAACTGAATATGTTACAACTGAATTCACTGCTACTGATGTTGTAACTGAGCTAGGAACAGAGGTTGAGACTGCAACAACTGAATATGTTACAACTGATTTCACTGCTACTGATGTTGTAACCGAGCTAGGAACAGAGGTTCAGACTGCAACAACTGAATATGTTACAACTGATTTCACTGCTACTGATGTTGTAACTGAGCTAGGAACAGAGGTTGAGACTGCAACAACTGAATATGTTACAACTGATTTCACTGCTACTGATGTTGTAACTGAGGTAGGAACAGAGGTTCAGACTGCAACGACTGAATATGTTACAACTGATTTCACTGCTACTGATGTTGTAACTGAGGTAGAAACAGAGGTTGAGACTGCAACAACTGAATATGTTACAACTGATTTCACTGCTACTGATGTTGTAACTGAGCTAGGAACAGAGGTTGAGACTGCAACAACTGAATATGTTACAACTGATTTCACTGCTACTGATGTTGTAACTGAGCTAGGAACAGAGGTTCAGACTGCAACGACTAAATACGTTACAACTGATTTCACTGCTACTGATGTTGTAACTGAGGTAGGAACAGAGGTTCAGACTGCAACGACTGAATATGTTACAACTGATTTCACTGCTACTGATGTTGTAACTGAGCTAGGAACAGAGGTTCAAACTGCAACGACTGAATATATTACAACTGATTTCACTGCTACTGATGTTGTAACTGAGCTAGGAACAGAGGTTCAGACTGCAACGACTGAATATGTTACAACTGATTTCACTGCTACTGATGTTGTAACTGAGCTAGGAACAGAGGTTGAGACTGCAACAACTGAATATAGTACAACTGATTTCACTGCTACTGATGTTGTAACTGAGCTAGGTACAGAGGTTCAAACTGCAACGACTAAATATGTTACAACTGATTTCACTGCTACTGATGTTGTAACTGAAGTAGAAACAGAGGTTGAGACTGCAACAACTGAATATGTTACAACTGATTTCACTGCTACTGATGTTGTAACTGAGCTAGGAACAGAGGTTCAAACTGCAACGACTGAATATATTACAACTGATTTTACTGCTACTGATGTTGTAACTGAGCTAGGAACAGAGGTTCAGACTGCAACGACTGAATATGTTACAACTGATTTCACTGCTACTGATGTTGTAACTGAGGTAGAAACAGAGGTTGATACTGCAACAACTGAATATGTTACAACTGATTTCACTGCTACTGATGTTGTAACTCAGCTAGGAACAGAGGTTGAGACTGCAACAACTGAATATGTTACAACTGATTTCACTGCTACTGATGTTGTAACTGAGGTAGAAACAGAGGTTGAGACTGCAACAACTGAATATGTTACAACTGATTTCACTGCTACTGATGTTGTAACTGAGCTAGGAACAGAGGTTGAGACTGCAACAACTGAATATGTTACAACTGATTTCACTGCTACTGATGTTGTAACTGAGCTAGGAACAGAGGTTCAGACTGCAACGACTAAATATGTTACAACTGATTTCACTGCTACTGATGTTGTAACTGAGGTAGGAACAGAGGTTCAGACTGCAACGACTGAATATGTTACAACTGATTTCACTGCTACTGATGTTGTAACTGAGGTAGAAACAGAGGTTGAGACTGCAACAACTGAATATGTTACAACTGATTTCACTGCTACTGATGTTGTAACTGAGCTAGGAACAGAGGTTCAAACTGCAACGACTGAATATGTTACAACTGATTTCACTGCTACTGATGTTGTAACTGAGGTAGAAACAGAAGTTGAGACTGCAACAACTGAATATGTTACAACTGATTTCACTGCTACTGATGTTGTAACTGAGCTAGGAACAGAGGTTGAGACTGCAACAACTGAATATGTTACAACTGATTTCACTGCTACTGATGTTGTAACTGAGCTAGGAACAGAGGTTGAGACTGCAACAACTGAATATGTTACAACTGATTTCACTGCTACTGATGTTGTAACTGAGCTAGGAACAGAGGTTCAAACTGCAACGACTGAATATGTTACGACTGATTTCACTGCTACTGATGTTGTAACTGAGACAGGAACAGAGATTGAGACTGCAACGACTGAATATATTACAACTGATTTCACTGCTACAGATGTTGTAACTGAGACAGGAACAGAGGTTGAGACTGCAACGACTGAATATGTTACAACCGATTTCACTGCTACTGATGTTGTAACTGAGACAGGAACAGAGGTTGAGACTGCAACAACTGAATATGTTACAACTGATTTCACTGCTACTGATGTTGTAACTGAGACAGGAACAGAGGTTGAGACTGCAACAACTGAATATGTTACAACTGATATCGCTGCTACTGATGTTGTAACTGAGACAGGAACAGAGGTTGAGACTGCAACAACTGAATATGTTACAACTGATATCGCTGCTACTGATGTTGTAACTGAGACAGGAACAGAGGTTGAGACTGCAACGACTGAATATGTTACAACTGATTTCACTGCTACTGATGTTGTAACTGAGACAGGAACAGAGGTTGAGACTGCAACAACTGAATATGTTACAACTGATTTCACTGCTATTGATGTTGTAACTGAGACAGGAACAGAGATTGAGACTGCAACAACTGAATATGTTACAACTGATATCACTGCTACTGATGTTGTAACTGAGACAGGAACAGAGGTTGAGACTGCAACAACTGAATATATTACATCTGATTTCATTGCTACTGATGTTGTAACTGAGACAGGAACAGAGGTTGAGCCTTCAACGACTGAATATGTTACAACTGATTTCACTGCTACTGGCAGTTCAACTGAAATTGTAACAGATGATGAAATTGTTTCGACAGACGTTTCTGGCTATAGCATTATGTCTTCTGTCAGTGGCACTGTAACTGAGGATGAAACCGATTATATTACTACACACGTCCCCACTGACGTGGAAGCTAGTATTGGAATGGAAACTGGAACGGAATTTAGTCAACACATTACAACTGACAACAACAATGCTGAGACGACGGCCTATTTTCCGACAAAGACTCTGGCTATGTCATCTTATTACAGTACAAATGATATATCTACAGCTTCTTCCACTGTCTACCCTCAAACCTCAACACACGTACCAAGCACTGGTGATACTGGAACTGCTGCAGGAAATGTAACTGACACAACTGAAGGCGAGCATCTGACTACAGCAAACAGGGAAACAAGTCAAAATATCATCAGTTCACATCAATCTGTGTCGACAAGCTTGCAGTCGACCAGATCCTCGACAACCATGCCCACCATGGCTCAGACAACTGTTGTGTGCGCATGGCAGGCATGGGGTAGCTGCAGTGCGACCTGTGGTCCACATGGTATTCGCACACGTTATTGTGTGATTGGCAATGTTATCATGGACACTGAGGAAGAAACATGCAATCGTAACTGTCATAATGGTGGTAACCTTACAGCTCAGTATTGTATATGTCCATTACACTACCATAGCACGTGTTGTGAACTACATTCATCAACTGGTATGTGTGATTCATTCATTCATTAATTGTAACATGGCAATTGTCATCAACACACGACTCAAAGCTATTCTAGAAATAGCAAGTGTAATTTGTCAAATGATATATAACTGATCTTAAACGGCCTCGATATCCAGTGTAGAATACCACTTCCATCAGAAACTGCTAATTCGAATTCAGAATCCCTTTTTTTTGCGTTTACTGCAAAACGAATAAGTCGTGCTCGCCCATCCTGATCATGCATGTTCTTTATGGTTCACATACCTCCACGGATTTGACCACGTATTTCATTGTGATTTGCTTTCACTTGAATTTCGTTTGAATATGAACTTTATTACTACTTTTTTTCATAATGAAATTGCCGTCCATAACACAAGTCAGTTTTCATAATTGTATTTTTGCTGCATTGTGTAATCGAGTTGTAATTCCCTCTGACAGATATATCCCTAGTTATCTCTAGTACTGATGAGGTACTATTTACCTGCGGCGTTACATTCATACACTCATCTGATACGTGGAATCTGGAATTTGAATGGTTTGCTGGGAGCATTTCTATTTTCACTGAGAACATTGCTAATGGCGCAGTACAGTCCATTCTAACAGAAGACAAATGGATAGGAAAAATGGGGTCTTCCGTAAGTCAACCATTTATGTAAGTTTTTATTCCCCGTCGACTATGTGACAAGCAGTGAAGCTAACTTGCGTTAAGACCATCAACATCGTTAAGATTATAAAAAATGTATTCATACAGAATTATGTTCACTATTTCAGATCAAATGCTCGGTTAAAATAACTGATGGTGGTATTTACCTCGGGGAGTTGATAAGTGACCCATACTTTGCAGGCATAAAGGTAAGTATGGCCAAGAAAGATTTGTTAGATAATGGTATGCAACTTTCATAAATAATGTAGGTGAAAAGCGATTAAGATCTCATGAAAAAAGCAAACTCTCGCGATTTGCTAACGTTCAAAAGCGATTGGATTATTAGAGGCGCGTCAATCGTCAAGCTCCAACCATAGAGCCACAAAGCGCAGTGAGTGTTTGGAAATTATCCGAGATTATATTATAGCCATATTCAAAAATACACGTGTTCGCTTGGTAACTCACCAATGACACTACTAAAACGGTCTGAAATAAACCATTTTCCACAAACTCCCTAATTTGCATTACATTAATTCTATATTAATAGGACAATAACACACATTGTCAAACCTAAGTAATACCACATGTGCATTGTAACAAGCCCAATGTGATTTACATAGAAAGTGACCTGTATATGAAGACCACCTATTTTTTGAATTATTTAATCAATGTCCGTACAAATAACCAATTATCTGTTGCGGTATTTCGACATAGTGGAAATAGTGGTAGTCCTTAAGTGTTTGTAATGCTCCTTCAGCGTGATAACACTTACATGGTCATTTACGTAAAATGCTTCAGGAAACACGGACACTAATGCACATGTAAACTTATGTATGACAGATTCACGCACCGTCAGTTATAGACCTCTATGAAAACGACGGAGAGGTGTCATTTCAAATGGAATCTACCGTGCCCTTCGTGTGTAGGAGTGGAACTGTACCTTCATATTACCCTTGCCAGATGAAGGTGCAAGCCAGTATATCTGACCGCTACTGGTGGTATACACGTTTCCAAGATGTGGTTGCTAGAGATGAGTGTGGTACCACTTTCACGCCTGGAAACTCCGTGGGTATGCACATGGTATACTTGAAGGCTAAAAGAGACTTCTTTAATGATGGCGATGGGTATATTTTGCTTGAGTTTCCAAGAATCAGAACATCTTACTCCAGAATTTGGAACAACTACAAGATACCAGATATTGTACAGGTTAGTTATTTTATGTTTGACTATAATACTTTGGTGCATATTATCCTCTAAATAATTGACTTCGTATTAGACCCCCTAAGTAACGTACGATTCTACAACTGAGTGTCATTTATAAACCAACAGGTACGAACACATGATCGAGACAGACCTGTACGAAAGTGTTGTAGTAGCGGCGACCCTCACCTGACATCTTTCGATAACACGTGAGTCTCCCTTTACACTAAGATATCAATGTTTTCACATTCAATTATATAGGAATCTAGCATATGACTCTAGGATCAACGTTGTGCACTGATCTACCCTTCGTTTATTTAGCTTACTGAAAGTTTGATATGCACTGTGCGAATGTTTACTGTACACCACGAGGTTTATTCTTTCTCTTAATGATTTGACATTCTATTTTAATCTTCGTGGACTTAATCATGAAATCAGAATTTCAGTCTTGTTTCGGGAAGATGATATATACATTACATTACATTACATTACATTACATTGCATTACATTACATTACATTACATTACATTACATTACATTACATTACATTACTCTTGTATATTACAGGTATTTCCATGTCTACTCCCCTGGTGAGTTTATCTTCTACAAGCATAAATACCTGCCATACGAGGTAAATAATAATCTTGGAAAATCATTTCTTCAAGAAATGTGATTAGGGGTAATATACCAGGGATATAAAGATTCCCATACAGTTCTTTCGATACTAAAACTAAACATTATTTTTCCAGATACAAACCCGCCTCACCCGATGTGGCTCAGTGGCTTGTAACTGTGGCATTGCTGTCAGAGCTGGAGATGACATCATCATTATCGACAAATGTCAATCAATATATGTCTTGACAGTTTATTACTGGTGGGGCAGACAATATTATTATTATCGAAGATATTCTATATTGAATATTGAGGTGAAAGCTATAGGGCAAATGACACCCGGATTTAAGTTGATCAGAATGTATTCTGGCACGATGTATAAGGTAAGTAAAACCAGATAACGGCGTGGTTTCAATGTTCCGTATTCTTCATGTATGAGCAACTTTAGAAGTCTTGAGTATGAAAATCGTGATCAAATTATGTTTGACCAATCAAGACACGTCTTACAAACAACATTGGCATACCCGGAAATATTGGTTTGATCTATGTTTGTTTGTGTGTGTGTACATATTTACTATCACCTTCCAAGATGTGTTCACTGCCCCGCCATTATTACCTTGGAGGATCATGTTAATGCACTCTCTTTGTTCATTGTTTATTGTCCATATGCCACGTCAATTCTAATTGGGAGCGTGTTTGACATGTGCTTTAAATCAAATATATATATATACACTCACGGATTTGTGGGAGAGGAGTTTACATAAAATACGTGAAACTGTGCGATTCAGACGATGATATGTCAAAGTTAATTGAATAAAACTCCTAACCAATCACAAGCGTGTGTTCATTGATTTTCAGATCCATCTCCCAACCGGTGCGTACGTAGAGGTTTACACATATCAATACTCGTCCTACATCAATATATGTTTCTCCCCTGCTGCGGACGACTACGGTTGGATTGGCGGTGGTCTGTGTGGAAGTTACGACAATGATGACGGTAATGACTTTCTGCATGGACCTTTCGGAGCTTCGTCAACTATCTATAGCAATACACGGCCTACGTATTACAGTTATTGGGGAAGTATCCCAACAGCATTTTCAGATTCCTGGAGGTGGGTACACAGATTATATCTATAGGCAACGTTCATTGAAAATAGAAATCGCTATTTAGTAGTTAACTGTTTTTTTCCAATTTTAAAGATTTGAAAAAATGAAAGATTTTAGCCGTGACCATTCTTAAAGAAATAGTTAAATTTCAATCAACCACCTGAAAACAGGTTTCGGGTAGGCATTTAACTTCGGTTTTTATTCGGATGACCGATATTTTATAAAAAAAAATTTGAATTATGTACTTGATAAATTTTAAAGAAAAATGATCATATGCCGTTACAAAATATAATGATCTCCAGTCGGACATCTTATATTGCAATACATTATGGGCCATATAAATAATGTTTAACAAACAAAATAGACGCCAAAAAATTTCTGCCATGCCGAAATTAAACTTGCCAATGACAAGGGCAGACGGGCGCATTGACTGACAGACAGTTTTGATACAACTTTAGTAGAGAACCGCATTCGGTCCATCACTGTTTTCAAATGATATCATCGTTTCATTGCAGAGTACCCTACGGACAGAATTTGTTTTATGGTCAACTTAGTTACGTGGCAATACAAAACCCTGTCAACGTGTACTGTACGTGCAGTCGCAACTATTACTATTATTGGTACAGCGACAGTGTCAATGAACAGTGCGACTATGGCAAAGACATCAGCAGAACATATCTGCCTTATCCGGGTTATCTTTGGTGGTGGTGGTGCAATTCGTACTGGTGCGATTTAACCTATACATACTATGGAATATTTCGGTACAAAAGAGATACATCTGAAGCAGGATCTAACTCTACTGCCAATGACTTCGTATTCTCATACGATGAAGATTATGTATTTGAGGTAATTCCTCTTATTTAAGTTACAAGCAGAGAACACCAATCGTGTTAACGATCTCAGAGCATCGTTCAAGAATATAGGTCATCTGTATGTTCCCGCTCCTTCCGTTGTTAAATACGATTGTCGAACATATAACCGACGCAAGTGTTGGCACACCGAGGCGTCACGGTGCTTGCAAGAATCACGTCCCTTTAACCGTAGAAATCAATCTCGGTTAGGGTTATGGGACTTTCATTGACTCAAACATATATCTTACAAATTATTAAAGACCAAACTTTTAATTGACTCCACAATAAGTAACATTTTTATCAATATATTAACGAAGCCCCGATTTACGGTTTCTATGTTAGTTTGTTTGTATTGAAATGTTGTGAAATAGAAAATACACGGGATATTAAATTCGCGACCTTACAAAATCAGATTTATTAAACAGGTATCGTAAATTATATTTGTGCACCATCTTTCTGATATCACATATTCTCAGACATCCTTCATATACGCACGCAATAAAATAAAAACGAAAATCAGTCGTGGCCTGTTTAAATGTAAATATATATTGACTATCTTCGTTCCGCAGGAGCCATCATGGCCGACAGCCAGTGGTATTACAGAACAACAGGCGAATGAATACTGTGAAACACAAATCATGAACTCAACAACTGGTCAACAATGTATTTCTGTGCTAGACGACAAAGATATCGATGATACCATTGATGGCTGTGTGACTGACGTACAGGTACGAACATTCAACTCATGCCTATAGTAGTCGGGCAATTTTGTTCCGGATTTTGACCATGTCTCTGTCAAACCAGTAGTATTCAAACTTTGCCGTCACTATCATTTTATCGCCAGTGTTTTTTTGAACCCAACTATTTAACATTACATAATGCTAAATTTCGTCACTTGGCAACATCGCCATTGCCAATAAATAAAAACATGGGCATGTTCGCAGCAACCTTTATATGGATTTTAATCACTAGACACAATATTATGTCTGGTGCTAATACCAAGTTTGGAAAAAGGGTGATTTTTGTGATTTTTTTTGAAAAATTTTCTCCAAATAGCTGAAATAATGTTCATATGAATTGAATTTAAACAAAATTAGAGATAATGTATCCAGAGAGGGATGATGAAAACAAAATGGCCGCCAGCCTTTTAAATTTTATCGCAAGTTCACAAATTACTGACAAAAACATGCATTTTATTATGCCCGCCTTTTTACTAAATTCAATGACAATCTGTGAAAGTGCATTATAGAAATACGTAGATTACATGGAACACAACAAAATGTCCACCAATCAGTCATCAGAACCATGTCACTTGTGTGAAATCAGCCAATCCACGCCTTAACAACAAAATGGCCGCCGGGTCAAAAGTCAACGAAACGAAAACAAAACAAACAAAAACAGGTTGCCGTGCAAGGTATACCATTATGACTTGCCTTTGGACCACTTTTAGACGAACCGTTCGTGACAATAACGTCGGACAGACTGGCGCTAGGACGCACGGAGGGTCATTTTTGTTTGGGTAGGGGCATATAATCATGTAAAACCGCATTGCATTTTGGGAAATTGATGTTAGTTTACCGGATGCTCTAAATCACGCATTTCATGGTGTATCTGTTTCCTCATTATTCAGGTTCTGGATGACTTGATCCAAGGATCTGCGTCTGCGTTATCTTCAATCCAATCACAGTGTATTGAGGTTGCAAGTAGAAACACGACATTTTGGGACGCGGCCGAAAGCAATAACAGCACAAATGCCACATTTGCACAGCCAGCGACCGTCATTGAAGTGTTGTGCCCGGGTGACTGCAACGGCAGGGGAGTGTGTTTTCTTGGTCAGTGCAACTGCACGCTGGGATACGCTGGAAGTGATTGTGCCATCGATCTGAACCAGGCACCGGAAGTATGGTTCCCTTATGAGAGTGGCTTGTGCAATACAGAAGATGGATGTCCTTCCAATGTTCCCATATATGGCAATAATTTTGTGGAGTCAGATGATTTGACTTGTCATGTGTTACCGGTGAAGGTAAGGAGATAGCGGTTTATTGGGCAGTATACGGTCAGTCAGTAACTAGTATACTAGTATACTGTAAACTACTTTATTTTAGCTGGAATTAATTTCCCCTGAATAGACTTTTTGGTGTTTTGTTTTCACTTATTTTTGACGAGTCGAACGTAAAATATAGGGAAAATGGTATATTCGCTGGATTTTATTTTCACTTAATCATTCCTTTAGCGAAAATTAGTTGCAAGCGACTCGGAAAATAAAGTATTTTATAGTACATGCATACTTTAATAACGCCACATTAATATTATTGTCGATACACTGAGCTGGTTATGTAGTGGACATGCCTCCATTCTTATAACTGCTGTTTGTTACTATAGCTAACAGAAGAAGGGTTCACAATCCCCGAAAACACCAGCGAAGCGCATGCTGGGACATTTCAAAACTACGGTGAGGTGGAGTGTCCACATCCGGGTACTTTACGCGAGAAACGCGACATCAATGGTACCGGTTCAAGTAAGCCTGCTGATCCTGTAGGAGGCCTGTTCTCGGTCAGCAATGATGGGGTTCGTGAAAGCGTCCAGGTTCTTGTGATATCATATAATGGCAATTGTGATGTGTGTAACAGTACAGAAGGATCGTGTTATAGAAAGGTGCGTCAATCGTGTCTGTTCTGTTGTTAGTGTGGGGTGTGCAGGTGAATGGTGGCTGACAATGAAGTCGGAGGACAACGGACTACCTAAACAGTACTGTGAACTAGTTCAGTCTATCTAGAACAATAAATGAATATGAAAAGAGTTTCATTTCAACTACTAACTAACTAACTAACTAACTATGATTGGTTGATTCACAGACAGATATTTGCATATTCAATGGCGATTGTTATCACGAAGATAGTGATGAATGCCAGACAGACGTCTATCAAGGTAAAAATAAGCCGAATATGTTTCCGCACTCTTGCACATTGTTGACATTTAACAATTATTGCTGTCACCGTTGAGGGCGACATTGAATTGCTTTCGTGCGCCACTAAGTACAAAAGCAAAATAACTTGTTCTTACTCGAATCTTGGAAAGAAAGCCATATATAAATGTGTCCCAACATCGGTGACAATGTGTGGATTTGGAATATTGTGCATATTTTCTTTCCTAATTTGCAGTGATATTTGAATAAGTCTGGCGCTCTGCCTATGTCTTTCAAATTGAAAGGCGGTGGTCGCCGCGCAGCGCGTGTTCCAAACTATGTAGTTACACGTGTTGCATACGTCACTATGAAATCTATATCGAACAGGACGCGCTGCGACGACCACCGCCCTTTAAAGTTATAGCCAGCTTAGTTTTTCTAGTATTTGTAATCACAGAGCATTTTGATTGCACATCAAACTAATGGTTTGAAAATCAAACTAATGTTTTTTGTCACGGTTTTGGTTTTAATAACATTTTACTAAACATATTATCGATTTGCGTTAGCTTCGATGGTGTGATGCGAGAACATATTTTACTTTTGTCGACTTTTATTTGCGATGCCATTTGTCGTTGCGCGTGTGTGTTACGCAAGTCTATGGGAGGAACTATAGCTCTTCTGTGTCGATAACAATCCTAATGTCTGAAAATAACAAATTTAATGGCACCAAATGTACCAGAAATGACTCAAATACCACCACAATGACCGACACAAGAAGAGCTATGGACCCACGCGCGTAACATAATGTGTGGTATGGGAGTTATCACGTGTCAGCGCTTGTTAATTAGGCTCTCACTTGATGCTTGTTTCTAGTGGACAATACGGGTGTTATAATCGGTGCTGTGGTTGGGTGTGTGGTGGCCATCGCTGTCATCGCCACTGTCGCCATTCTATACAAAAAGTAAGTATGTGGACCACACAGTTTCAGAGAGTTTGCCGCCACGTAAATGACACTACGTGTATGATGTAAACACAGAGTTACATGTATTAGCCAGACCGTTCAGTCACGACTACGAGAATTGATGTAATCACAGAACGCACATTCTCAAATATAGACGACGTTTCAAGCTCAAAATGCATTTGACTTTTCGGTTAGTTGTTATGAATCACAGGAAAATTGCCTTACCAATTATTTTTCGGCGCAAAATCGCACAAGCAATAGCATTCGCCCTAATAAATACCCATAATTCTTTACGATAGAACAGTTTGATGGCGCTGTATCCACAAAAAGATTACCACATATTTAGTGACGTCATTTGAACTACGTAATATTGTCACGAATGTACATCAGACTAATTACCCATGTTCTATTCATTTTACAGAAAGAGCGCAATAACGAGAGTTCACTCTCTGAAAGATTTGAAGACTTCCGAAGAAACGTCTGCCACTCTTACAAAAGTCCGCTCTCTTAGCGGCGAGCAAAGTACCCTAGGCATTGGTACAACTACTACGGATGAAAATACAGGTGCACTGTTAACACCGATTGAGGCCTATGAAATGTCGTTGATATAATTAAGTCAGCCACAATGCACAATTTCCACGTCACGAGAAATCGAACATTATAATACTAGCAAACAGCCTACAGTATATCTGGATTGATGCTCGCCGAATTTTATATTTTATAGTTATTATATATACTGTATTTATACTAGTAATAAGTTAATCCAATGAATTAGCAGACCCTTACAGGTCAATTTTAGAAACTTTCACAACTCAAATTTCTACAAACAATAAGTAATCTATCATTTTACACATAACCTCTCCGGATAGTGACGTTATCAATCCGATTTCTCAAGGTGAACAAAAATTCTTTCCACCTTAAATGTTATTTCTACGTCACAGATTTCTTCGTCTCTTGAGGGCGCGACAGGAGAAGTGTACTTGTGAATCACGTATCAGATTGAAACTGGTGTAGTATACACAGTTGTATACCAGGAAAATTTATCTGACGGAAAACTGTAACGCAATTAATTAAGTTCGATAATATACGAACATTAGTTTATTATTATCAAAGTAAACGTAGATGCCATTGCATCAATTCATAGTCCAAGTTCTCATAAGTCCTGGCAGGTCAAGCCCTGAGTGAATCTACCGGCACGATTATTTAATTAATTAGTCATTTACATGAGCGACAAACTCAAAAACTTTTAATTTATTTATTCAGGATATTAAACAGAGAAACACAGGGCTGTAAAATTACATATCAATGTAACGGTATAGACCGACCCAAGTATGGATGTGCAATACTAAACAGATATATCTTCTAGAATCATTTTATATTTATGATTACTGACGGGTTAGTGTTCTATTTTACTTCCATATAATATGATCAGTCCAAATCTATCTATATCATTAGATGAAGCAACGTCTTATACCTGGCACTAGAAGACCTGTGACCCTGTTCCAAAACTGAATAAACGCGGAAATATCTAACTGAATCGATATCACACTGACGACTGTAAACACTGTTCATTTTAATTGCGGACATGTGATCTACTGATCAAAACAGAGAAACCTATTACGAATTACTACTCTAGTTCGTTGAAATGTACTATCGTACTATTGTCATGCGCCGCTTTCATCTACGGGTATGGGTATGTTCTTTAGCTCTGGGATCTGAATACGAAATCTAAAACGTCGGGCGAATTCTGATCACTCAAAATGTATTAGAATGCCAGCTTACACAAATAAAATCCACAATCTAAATGAAAATTATGATATATCGCAATACTAGTGTAGTGAAAATCCGGGTATTATGTTTTCAGAATTAGGTGTTTTAAAAAAACCATGGTCATTCGTCATCTCTTACAATAATAGAAAGGACATTGAAAGAATTAGAAATTTACACTTAGCAACGTGATATAAACAGCTATTTTGTAGCAGATTTCTTGTCCGAGCATGTTATAATGAGGTTAAACGGCACGCTTGGATATTTGATAGTTCATATTAGCATATTTCAAATTAGAATATTCGGGGCAGTTAATAACCTAGCCTGACAAGGTCGCGTGAGTTGCGCCCTCCCCGCGGTGTTACCATGACAACCCAAATGAATATTTATTGAAACTCATTGCAAGAAGGTGTGAACCTTGCGAATTCACAGTATTGATCTTGCCGACGACACATACACCTATTCTGTCAGGCGTTAGAGAGAGAGGTCTGGCGCCGTTCGGCCGTTGAGGGCACCACTCACGACTACATGTCAGGCTAAAAATAACCTCGCTTACGCTCGGATATTATCTGCCGCCAAATAATCAAATTGTTCCCATAGAGGTCTTTTATCCGCTACCAAATACCCTCGCTTGCCGTTTATAACCTAGTTTTTTCACATATTATATTGTTTTGTAAATTGCAATATCAGAAAGTAGACACCATGTATTCAGGTAAATCGCAGTAATATTATTTTGTTTTGTTTAAATCCGTCCTTGCATGGCGTCAATTATATTTTATTGTCACTGAAATAGAGAAAATATTTTTCTATAAAATAGTTTTATGATCGTCAATATTGTTGTTATATGTACCATGTCTTCATAGTTTTTACATTTTGATAATAGTAATATGTCCGAATGCATTTTACGACATCGAAATGTCAAGTTTTGTATAAAAAGCTGTCTCATTTTGTATAAAGGCTCACAGCACTTCAATTTCCCGATTAATGTCACACTGAACTGCATATGCTAATATACATCTTGAATAAATTTCAAGAAAATTCCGCTTTAAATACAGATTATTAACCAGAATATGATTCCGATTGATTTTGGTACATCACCGTCCAATGAATAAAACAACACGTGTTTCATGTCGATATTATATAATAATATATTAGTTGTGAAATTATTTACAAGCAATTTTTTATTGATAATGAAATATGTATTTACAATCTACTAGTATACCTCGTTTGTTGGTTGAAATATATGAGGGTATTAACCGTGGGAAAACCGTGTCTTGCTCTGTCGTATGAATCTGAACGTGGTGCATGTATGGGCTAACAAGAGGTAGCTGGCGAGAGTTTGTGAAATACCCACCAGAGTTATAGATTGCTGTTAAAAATGCGCATGCGTGTGTGTGAAGGTCGAGGTGAAGCTTGCGTTTGTGTTTGCAACGTTGGTTGATTTGCAGATACGTGACATTGTTGACAACATGTGATCATGCTCCAAGTCACGCAGATGATGTACCCACGAATATTTTTCAAGGGACCTCTAGTTTATATTTCAAAAATGAAGCTGATTTGAATAATAATTCTAGTGTCTCGTGCCCAGCATTCGTCAAGCGTAAGGCTAAAAAAAACTTATGTTACCCTCAAGTCGGAAAATTGAATAATTGGGTCCGTCGGTCGGATATTTTTTTAAACTCGTGAAAACTAAGGGTATCGTAAATAGCCTAGGTATATGTGAATCAATCAAACGTATGCTAGATATTAAACACAAAAATCAAAGTGTTTCTTTCAGTTTTTTGTAAGTATAATAAAGATCAACCCGAGGTTCAAAGTCCCCACTTATCACCCCGGGATCAAACAACGGTCCGGAATCGTTAATTTTTAGAGGAAACACCTTTTTACTGCTTAAAATGGTGAGTTTTTAATATTTGGGCCTATTAAAAAAATAAAAACAAAACAAAACGCCACCCGATATTTCATATTTTTCGGTCGGTCGCTGAGGGCAACAAAACAATTTTTTGGGGCCTAATGGTACTCATAATGTCTGGCTGAGACACTTTTAGGCACACGATATTTTATTAGAACAAAAGCTAAGTTAATTCAATGCGGTTCAATTGAATGAATTTCTTTACAAAGGAAATGTTGAAGGCGGTTCAAACAAACAAATAATGATGGCGACACAAACAATGAATACTGCGATAAAGACTTTTTTGCCGTTTTCGATATTCCAAAATTCTTTCGTTTTTCAGTACGGTGGAATATTTAATAAAGTTATATATTTTGGAACTTCATTGTTTTCATTGCTGTTTTCAGTCATACTTCAAAACAAATAAATTATCGAAAATATAACCAATTATGTTTTCTCGATGAATATAAGAATACATTTACATATGAAATATTCTGCACATACTTCTGAATTAACTTGTCAAAATCAGTTTTCTTTCAGTTTTTTTTCTTCCCAACACGAACGAATTCACAAAACGGTACAATGTTATCGTAGTGTTAATGGCACTTATTAAATGATATTTATCTGTTTAGTTTGAAAGAAACATAGCATGTTGAATAAAAACAAATTATTGTAGTATTGAATAATACAATATTATTGTTTTATGATGATATATTTTTGAGAAACTGTATAAAAACCCGCTATTGGTACTAACCATCCTAATCTCGAATGCGAGCTTCAACTACATGCATGTTCTGAATTTTCTAAAAGAATCCGATTAGTCAAACACCAGAAACAAATGTGTGGTCTTTGAACACATATTATACAAGATGATTCCTTTCACTGAGGCTGTTCAACCCGATACACTGAATACCTTAACATATGATTAAACTCATAAAAGTGTTTCACATAATATATTGAATACATGTACCTGCAAACACATTTCCATATACAGAAGGTGATCAACCTAATATACTGAATACCTGAAAGGATGATTCCATAGAGGGTGTTTCACTGGATATTATACTGAATTCCCCAAGAGATGATTCAACACATAGAATGTTCCATCTAATAAACCAAGGCACACTAAAAAGATATGTAGAGTTGGTTATTGAGCGAGAAGAAAAATAACAAGATAGCCAGAGATAATTTCTCCGAAAATTAATGTATTTGCAATATCTCGGCAATTTTAATATTGCTATACCCTTTCCATCGATTCAGAGATTAATAGAGATTCTGTCTAAACAGCAGCTATGTTGTTCTAAATCCAAGAACCATGACTCAAATCACTCATGTTGCTGAAAAGATTTACAAACTCCAGATATGGTTTCACATTACGTAATGTATCCTTTCAACCACAGAATCACTAACATTCGGGAAGTATTTCACCACCATTGATGTGTCCTTTGATAAGTATCTTTTTTTAAACATAAGAAAACAAAAGTTAAAAGAGTATTTTTAATTTAAAGCTGAGGACTGCTAAATTCATGATTATTTTAATAATTAAAACATTATAGAAATCCAGAATGAGATCCGACTCAAACGTGGAAATAATTTCAGGTTCAGCAGCTGTATTTACGTGGGTTACATTATATTGAGCTTCTGTTACGTTACCAGGAGACGCAATGACAATGAGGAGTTATGAGGATGGGGGGGGGGGGGTGAAGATATTGAACAAAAAACTCCATCCTCATAGATAGTTTAAAATAAATAAATAACTAAATAACTAAATAAATAAATAAATAAATAGAAATAAATAAATAATTAAAGGTTTTATATGAGATATAAATAAATAAAAGGTTTTATATGAGATTGAACACTCAATTATACGAGTTAGTGAAGTGATTTTGTCCAAATATGACGTGAATAGACTAATTTGACGTACATACGACAGAGGGCGCTATAACAATACCCTTTTTAGGCCTATTCCGTAGTAATTGACCGTCGATGAAATATCCTGTATTTTGCGTCACACCAAGGAAAATATGTATCAAATCAAATCAAAACGTCTAAACGCGTCCCTGCTCTTAAAACATTGGGTATTATAGGATATCGACGCGTTGGTGCATTTTCAGGTATTTTGTCGAAAAAGCCGATAATTTTGAATTACTGTGCTTAACAAATTTACATAATTTTTGCTGACTTGACAAGACCCTGTGCACCTCACTGCGCCAATATAAGGGTTTAGCACCGACTAATCAATTTGTAATGCAAAAAGATTTTTTTGTTATAAATAACCACCAGATATTGTTGTTATCAAATCCAAATACTAGTGTACAAGTATTATTATAATTTCGACGCAAGTTTATTTTTAGTAACACAGTTGCTAGCAACACAGACAATAATATCTGAACTGAAAAGGTGACCGCCATAACGTACTAGTTGTTTGCGTTGTGAAAACATTAACTTTACAAACAGACCCTAAGTCGGCGGATGGACCCTCTATTGTTATAGATCGAAGTTGGATCTGTGCCAGGTATCCTAAAAGAATGTGTCTATTATGCCATTTGTAAAGTACTTCGTCGTCGAATCCGTGAATATAATTGTGTCTATATGAGCGTGCTATGTCGACTATGTAGACTATTTAAGGATCGTCTTTTATGACACACCATAACCCACCATTCATTGCGCGATACCATTATTCGGTTTAGCCTGTCGTCTATACAGTAGAGTGCATGTTTTTTGTTTGTTTTAGTGTAATGTAGTGTGTAATCACAGCCCCTCTAATGTACTACTATATCAGTCACGACTTCCCTGGGTAATGGGCCACTCTCCTGCGATAATGGGACACAGGGTGTCTTTAGAAAAACTAACAAATAATAGTCCTTCAAATGCAATCTCGCCAAAAACATGTCCCAACTGACAATGAACCAACCGTTCAATCTGTCAACTCTCCAACATAATTTTATTAACGGGTCAGAAATAACGATGCTGGCGAATAATACCACAAATTATTTGAACTGTAAGGCTGTATTATTAAGTTTAATATCTAACTTTCAGTTGTATTGCATTTTCTTTTTTTTTCAACAATTCTTCTTTTAGGATTTCGCTGTGCCGCTACCCCCACTGGGTAAAAGAACCGGAACTATTGCCCACTCACCAAACACGCTACTTCTTATCATATCCACAAATGCAGACGTTTTAACAAAGTGAATATAAATCTGACTTCATCTCGACTAAAAATAGGCATTCCTAGTTATAGAACCACGCACACTGATATGGCTCGGGACTGGGCGTATTGAGATGAGTCAGTCCGTGAATTGCGATAACAAATATTAAGAGGTTTTATAGGAAATTGAACACTCTATAGAGGGACTGTGATTAGTGGTATTGTGGCGAAAGTTCCGTTACATGAGGGCTGTCGATCACGCTATGTCCACACGTGGCACTACATTCACTCTAAGGCCGCAGTGATCAGCCCACACCCGTCGTCGACCATAAATAACATCATAAGTAAAAAACAAAACTGAAACGTAATTTTGTGTAACCCAGTAAACATGATACTCGACGTGCTTTCTAATTAAGTTCTAATAGGGTGGTAATGAACGTTAAATGGTCAATGTGCAAAATATCTCATGTGGAATTGTATATTGCTAATTAAATTTTATCAATTAACCACATGACGTACAATGCGAATGATTCTCAGTTTTTTCTTGCGATATAGAACACAAAATGGACGATTTTTACACCATTTGCAAAGAATCGACTCTCTATAATCACTATGGCTTATATATTTTTTAAACTATCGTGGCTATAACACAGGTGTTGGAGTGATGATACAGATAAATGACAATTTCGGAACAAAAACTATTTAAACAACTGCGGCAGCACTGCACATGTGACAGTTTTGTTAGCCTTAGACATGAAATTTCATCGAAAGCCCATTTCGTCATATGAATTCAATATTTCCTCGAAAGTCAAAATAGGTGATTTTCCGTACAATTGCGAGATCTCGCGAGATGCATGAAAGACGCGCGTCGAACGTCTGCTGTAAAAATCGAACGATTTGATTTTCAACTCGAATTTCTTTATTTCGTAGCTCACATCGACCGGCCGATCTTCGACAGAGGAATATTGCTTCCAAATGCCCCCACTTAATCGAAATTGCCTATCATCAAATGTGGACAGCACATTATTAAGCATGGAAATGTCCCCCAAAATACTTTCGCGTTTGTCGAATCTCACGCGATGTTTGACGCCACTACGACGCTATGACCTTTGTTTGTCCTGTTTTTACGTTCGATTTCACGCATAACGCGTGATTCTCGCAGTAAACGGAAAATGGTCTATTATCGTCGCATAATGTGTGGTACGAATTCATAAAATAATTGTTCACTATTGCTTCTGATGTAAAAGAAATTTAGTAAAGAGATTTAAAGACATAAAATTACACGCCAGCCGTTGACTATATCTGATTCACTGCTAATAGCATGTTTGTTTTTTGCTCTTAAACGTGGATCTATTTCCCAGTTTAACAGTACGAATTAATATCATTGTACATGTATATGTACTTATTTTATTAATTTGAATGAAGGAATCGAAGGAAATTACCGACCAGTAATCGTCTGTAACAGGAAATGTGTCACATTGAATTGCATTGCTCGAATACAGTGTTAAATGTGTGCCACCTGAATTGGTCTTTCAACGAAATGTGATGCACGGTAAGGTCCCAGTTCGATGGATCAATCAGGTTGGGTACATTATATTACAGATACACCGTCACACTAAATGCTGACAAATTGACACGATGGATTTAATTGCAGTAACATGAATGTATAGTATAGAATATATCTTGGGACAATTACAAATGACATATATTGATCGTTGTAATCTAAACTGTGCAAATAGCCAAACGAAACCATGACTCAAACAAATATCTTTGTCCCCAGGCACTACACACATAGGGCGAACATTAAAATGTGAACAGTTTTCAACAAAAGACATTCCTTTCCTACTAAATCGGTTGTGTTTAGAAACGAGTAAATGCGGACTGTTTAGAGCAAAAAAAGGAGTACTCTCCATTTTATGCTGTCAAAGAATACCGAACTGGATGATACACCGCCCTTTTGATCGTCACTATTGCTCTACCCATGCCTTATTATATCTGGTAACCGAATAATATATAATTGTTGAACAACGTGGCAATTTGCAGTCACGTGTTCAACTGTTCAGTATTCTGCAGGGACCATGTTTTGGCACGAGCGTATCCATACGCACCGTCTAATTCTTAATAGACATCATACTGAGGACAATAGGCACGGAACAGAGAAAACTATTCTTATACGTCTAGCACCGAAAACAACGAAATTTACATTCCGTAAAAAGCTGTTTTCTCGATCCTTACCAACACCATTACGTTAAAGATTATTGATCAGTTTATTTTGTTTACATTGGGCGCCGAAGCCCTATATTGCATAACAGAATAAAATCTCATCAGTGAACGCAAAAGTTCACACAGCGTAAAACTATTTTGTTGCTACTTGGGCCTACAATCTCTCATAAAAGTATCCTACAATAAAAATATATATAACGAGGATAACGCAAAATATGCACTCAATCGAAACGGGCCGGGGTTGCATCGACCGACGCGTGAGGGCTCCTCACTGCCTTTGCTCACATTGGTGTATTCTCGTGATAATCTCATTAGAAACAAATTGACAAATGTAGCAAGGTCGTGTGAATCACACAAAGAAGATGGGCATATGACGCCATAAAAGTGTTCATACAGTCTACCTCCGTGCCTAACTCAGACTGGCTGTCGAAGCGACACGATGGAAAGTGACACACCAAATTAAATCGGTGTTGGTTTTCAAACAATATTTGACACACACATTGATGACATGTACTCAGAGCCAAAATGCGCATCCTAAATGCTCTACTTCTTTTGTAGCAAAATGAATTCCACTAGCTCTGTAAATGCGCACTCTGGAATGACCAATACGTCAGTAATTTATCAAGATTTTATCAAGGTACCAAGTGTAAACCAAGGAATAGGTTATGATATTTAATATAGTTATTTTATTTATTGATACAAAACTTTTGAAAATACAGGAGTAATGTCAATAATACTACAAGACAACAAACAAGTGATTAACAGTATAAGATAAAAATTACATACAAGTTACTAAATTAGATTTAGAAACTACGAGATTCCCTGTCTATTAACTTACGAAAATAAAGTACATCTATAATTATACTATGGGGTGCTGCGGTTTTATTTTTTGTGCAATGTTGAAAAAAGATTGTGGTTATGCTGAGCCGACAAGAGATAATGATGTTTCATAATCAAGTTGTTCTTTTACAAATTTGGTCAATGCAATATTCATTGCAATGTTTTTTTTTATTTCCCGTTACCATTAAACACTTGTTCTCTTCTGTCAAATTTATGAAATCATTTATTTAATTTCCGGCTTCCTCATATAATTTATTTCCTCGGTCGTTATACAAAGGGAAAGTTGTTATAAAATGGCGTTCGTCTTTATTTTTTATTCCAATGAATGAAGAATATTTTTTCTAATTTTTTTCGTTAATTGTCGTTGTTTAATGCTTGTAACTGTAACTTCTTTGTCGATGAATTACGTTTCATAAATCTAGTCTAGATGGGAATTTATTACGCAATACCATTTACTATTCAGGTGTCTAATTAATATGCTGCTTCTTTCGCAAGTTTGTTTGGTGTGTTCATTACTCGGTTATAGTATTTAATCATTTGTCTTTTGCTAAAAAAACATCTATTGGAAGGCATCGAGCCAGTTGTCCATATATTCCCATTATGGGAGTGTTTTCTTCACGTCGAGGACGAATCGTGGAAGTGTAGATGAACATTTTCTACGTCAGATTTGTAAGAACTCTCGTCTCCCCAAATAGAACTACCGTATATTAGTATTGGTCTAATTAATCTATCGAGGAAGGACAAAATTGTTTTGTCTTTTTCTTTTTAAAGAATTTATCGCTTCATTGTATTTACTATTGGTGCTAGACTGTCGACAGTCTTCGGACCTAATGTAATTGGATATCCTTTGAACTGCGAAGCATTTCACGCGAGGGACTTTAGTCCCGAGAAACTGTCCCCGTCTGCAGGGTTCTAGTTGATATGAATAATTCATAGTTTATGCTGACGCCACGAAATAAATTATATGCACATTTATTCTAAATGACCTCCTGAATGTGTGGGTTGTTCACGTTATGAACACAATGAATACAGTCACTCCAACCAAAATAACAAAGAAAACTAAATTAAATCGACTAGAACTAAGGAAACAACGTGCATTGTTTGTGGCAGTCAAAACAAATATAAAAAAAACACGGGATCGATGTTTTGCGGGATCAACAGAACTACGACATGCGAAGAAATCTAATTTGTTGTGGCAGAGACGATCGATCTACATCTTGCTTGTTCCGGCGTGTAGAAAATGTGGACTGAGAGCGTCGACTCTGCATAAAACATAGATGAGTTCAGAAAGAAATTTCAACAAACCATGAAAGGTTCGTTAGTACCTTCCATGAACAAACTAAGTGAGAGTTATTGGAAACCGTGTTCACGATTGGGCACAATAAAATTATAGACTATTCTCTGCGACTATTCATTTGCATATAAAAGTACCCGGACCTGGTAAGAAATCTTACTTCCTGTTCCGGCGTTCGCAATTTATTCACACCTATTACGTTTATACACAATATTTAATAATAATTAAAGTGCCTGACTATACTTCAGCAGCTGCTTTGTTATTATGTAGCAGGTTAATAGCTTTTTATAATTTCGTTTTTTATGATTGATTGGTGTCATTAATCGCGTTGTATTTCAACTCTTTTAGTTCATGAGTGATATTATTGTTAGGAGCATTCTTATATGTTTTAACGTCGCAAGATGGATTTAATAGTTTATTGAAATAAATAAACCACTCAGTAGGTGTTGTTAAATTAATTTGTTTGTGTATGTGGTGTGTCGTTGTTCATTTCTTGTAATATTGTCCAGAATTTAGCAGGCTCATCTTTTGAGCTCTCCAGATTCTACAGTTGTGAAGCCTTGAGTTTTTTCTTTCGATGACTTTTTTATTTTTTTCTGACGATGAAGAATTTACCCTTAATGAATATATATATATATATATATATATATATATATATATATATATATATATATATATATATATATATATATATATATATATATATATATATATATATATATATATATATATATATATATATATATATAGTTTTGAACTCGTATTTAAGGAATCTACAGTCTTGATCAAACCATTTCTTTTTATTATTTGTTTAATGCTTGTTATTTTGTTTTGTTTTTGTGGTTTCATTTTCTTCAGACTTTTATCCGCCAAAGAACATAGAAGTGATACAAAATCCGAAATAGCATTCATTGAGGCACCACAATTGTAATACTTGATAATACAATTGTAATACTTGATAATACAATTGTAATACTTGATAATACAATTGTAATACTTAATAACTTGACCAATTTCGTTATGCTCTCTCGCCTGGGATAGGAAATTTGTTCTTCCTTCGTTCGTTGTCCCATGTGTGTTAAGGGTTGGCGATGTAGTTTGTGTTTACTCTCCACCTTCGAGTAAACAGCTGCGTTATTTACTTTTATTGAGAGTGAGGCAACATTCTGAAATATGGGTTATATCTTGTATTTTAAAGTACTGAAAAAGCTCGTGTAAACACTTTGACGATATTGCATATTATTTTCTTCTACTGCCACATGGAGTGTGGCAAATGAAATCTCTCAATGAATCTCCGACGGTACGGCCGTTTAAAACGAACAAATTACAGTCAAACAAAGTTGGATTAATTTTCAGCCAAATTTGTTGGTACAAGTAGTAGAGGGAAACATATTCGAGGGTCCTATCAGGGGGGGGGCACAATGCACACAGTGCCACAAGAGTTCTAGATTTGTACTGACCAATGGCTAATTAATTAGTTATACTGTCAAATTCACATGGGACCAGACCAGCTACTAATGACTTTAATCACAAAATAACGTCAAAAGGAAATTTCTGTGCCTATTGCATTTGTTTGACCTTACGAATTCAAACTGGTTGAAAAAGTTTAATATATATACTTAATAATCGTATTCTTTTGTACATGTTGACTCAAAACCGATGAAAATCAGTTTTCTGAATTCGTCTTTTTTGAGGACTGGAGAACACAAAGAAATTGTAGTCCGTTCAAAATTTGTATATGTGAACATTACGTAAATGGCGTGGTTCTGTGTGGACACTGAACGAAAAATGTATTACAATTTGGAAATTTAAATATGAAGTGGAAATATATTTTCTGAATATACATTTAAATATCTTAAATTTACCTATCCTCTATAATTCACAGACGGAGTTCGACTGACAACCCCCAGGTAATTTACGACACCTCAGTGGACGTTTTCAGCTAATTGCTTAGAAATTCACGCGTGACCATGTCAATACCATGACAACCGGTACCGGAAAACAACTGTCACGTATTTATGTAATATGTCTCCTTTGCGGGTTCTCAGCACTTTTAGATACAAATGGCACCCTGCAAGGCCGTATTGTCGGATGTTTTCAGGTCGCGAATGTCAAATTGAACTGCAATTGCACAATTCGAGATAGAGGGACCAGGCATGTTGCCGGGGATGTACTATTGATAGATTCCATTTCTCGTGAAGTAGAACATGTGCATTATTAGGTACTTTTATAGGTTTCAACCGGTGGCATCAATGCCCTTGACTGTTTATCAGTAGTAGTTGTATCAACATCTAAGGTACTTGCTTTGCCGCTCTTGCCGCTTGTGAGAGTGGCAGAAGATTCAATTGTAGAGTGAACTCTTTTCTTCACGATCTTCCTATATTATGAATAGAACACAGGTAATGTCATGTTAGTTAGTAAGCATGGTATTACAATCGTCACATATATCCGCATCGGGGGTATACATTGTATTAGTTGAGATTGGGTAAATCCCTTCCATCCTATAATGGATAGACTGTTTTATATTAAAACTTTTTTAAGATATATTTTAATTCTTGTTTGTAAATAAATGGCGACGTCATCACACATATGTTCCGCGAAGCTATCGGTTATCGCAATGAACGGACAACTGAAACCTGCAGCAGCTTGTAAAAAAACAGAGGGAGTTGTGTTCAGTTAAGCCAGGAAAGAGGCACGCATGGTTATTATTACGGGCTTAAATTACATACATATGTACGTTGTTACAAATGATGCGAAGTAATAGTATGCTTTAGCGACCATAGAAGTCTTCGTAATTGTTAATCATTAACTCATCCTATGACACTTGCACATAACTGATTAGCCTGACAAGGTAGCGTGAGTTGCGCCCTCCGCGGTGCTCCACACACGTTGGCCGTTCGGCCTGAGAGGGCGCCGCTCACTCCTACTTGTCAGGATAACAATGGGTATACAAGTATCCTTCGAAACTCGTTGATTAAAGAAGGTGATAACGGGTCTAATTTGAATTAGGGGTTGGCATGCTGAGTAATGGTGTTGTTAGGAAGATTCCTACAACTCTGTATGCAATCAACATGCAACACAGTCGCCTCACAGGGATGGCTTGTACGAACACCCAAACAATGTCTCTTCTGAGAGCAACCACACAACTCGTCTAGATGTCCCTTGTCCCTATCTTGAAAATTATAATATACAATGCTAGAATTAATGAATGCAATTCTTTACTTACTTCACGTAAAGGACGATGCCACTGACGATGATTGCGATGACAGCCACACATCCAACCACAGCACCGACGATCACACCAGTGTTGTTCCCTAGATACAAACACAGTAAGTCAGAATGATGTTTTATGCTTCAACGTAGAGAAAAGAATGGGCTCAATACGTAATACTATCAGATAATTAATGAACACTCGATAGAACACCGCCATGAATGGTGGCGGCAATACATCATGTAATGCACACAGTGGCGAAGAAGCAGGGAAAATCTGAGCTGGTTATACTTACTTTTAGCGATGTCTTTCAAACATACGTCACTATCGGCGTTGTGACAATCTCCATTAAATATGCAGATATCAGTCTGTGAATCAACCAATCATAGTTAGTTAGTTAGTTAGATGTATCCTATGAAACTTGACAGGCGCGGACAATGACTACGTCTTCGGCAGAAAAAAAGAATTGAAATCACACAAGAATTGAAAAGCAGACATGGAGTTTGAAGATTAAGACCCCAAACTATCAAACATATCCAGTTCGAACTTCACTTGAATCAAAACATATTCTTTTACTCTATTAATAGTATACTTTTGTAATGAAATATGTATAGAACCCTTCTGTTAACTCATATATGTTAAGTTACTGTTCTGTATAGAATGCACTGTTGATAGCTTTATACTGGGCCGTATTTTGTCCCCCGACTTCATTGTCAGCCACCATTCACCGGCACACCCCACACTAACAATGGAACAGGCACTATTGACGCACCTTTCTATAACACGATCCTTCTGTACTGTTACACACATCACAGTTGCCATTATATGATATCACAAGAACCTGGACGCTCTCACGAACCCCATCATTGCTGACCGAGTAAAGGCCTCCTACAGGATCAGCAGGCTTATTTGAACCGGTACCATTGATGTCGCGTTTCTCGCGAAAAGTACCCGGATGTGGACACTCTACCTCCCCGTAGTTCTGAAATGTCCCAGCATGCGCCTCGCTGGTGTTTTCGGGAATAGTGAACCCTTCTTCTGTTATCTGCGATAACAATAGTAGTTATAAAAGTGAATGTAACAAAAATAAATTTAATAACACATGTGAAGAATATGATCCAGTTATGCATTAAAGATGTGATAAATCATTTATAATTAATTTTGCCAAAATGTTTCATTTTTCACTAACACGTGCGCCCATATTCATTGGTTAATTGATAAACTAATACTCTCTTACCTTCACCGGTAACACGTGACAAGTCAAATCATCTGATTCCACAAAATTATTGCCATATATGGGAACATTGGAAGGACATCCATCTTCTGTATTGCACAAGCCACTCTCATAAGAGAACCACACTTCCGGTGCCTGGTTCAGATCGATGGCACAATCACTTCCAGCGTATCCCAGCGTGCAGTTGCACTGACCAAGAAGACACACTCCCCTGCCGTTGCAGTCACCCGGACACAATACCCCAATGACGGTCGCTGGCTGTGCAAATGTGGCATTTGTGCTGTTATTGCTTTCGGCCGCGTCCCAAAATGTCTTGTTTCTACTAGCAACCTCAATACACTGTGATTGGATTGAAGATAACGCAGACGCGGATCCTTGGATAAAGTCGTCCAGAACCTGAATAATAACGAAACAGATACATCATCATGAAGTAAAGAGATTATATAGGACACATTCAGTGCCTGTTCGGACTTCATTCAAACTTAATATTCACAACAAACATGATAGGCCACTGATGCTCGCCATTTTGTTTTGCAATTTTGTTCAAAATAACCGACATGTTCACAAATTTTGTTCAAATTTGGTAGAAAAGCGAGACACAAGATGCACGTTCTTGTCTAATATTGGGATTTTGATAAAATTGAACTAGTTGAAATTTTTCTCTTGCATCTTCTTGTTTCTGAGATAATAATTTTATGTAAATTCGGTACATAATGGCGTTAACAGTTCATCCAGCATTTTTTGATGTTAATGTTTGGATGAACTTGTTTATAAAAGCAATGAAATTGTACATGGCATCGTCAATCATTTCCCGGGTATACCTAGGTATTTTTTTCAAATGTGGTATTAGCACCAGACATGTTGATGTTTTATTGATTTAATTCAAAATGGCCAACCGGCGGTCATGTTGGTTTTATTTTGTTGTTTCGTTGAACATTTCTTGGACATACCAAGTTCAAAGTTTTTACAATTCAAGTTATAATAAAGTGTTTACAAGTGTTAATTCAGCCAAATACAAGCAGGGACTATTTTATTGACAAATTTATGTTAAGGTGGCTGCGAACTTTCCCATGTTTTTATTTGTTGACAATGGCGATGTTAATAAATAACGACATTAGGCATTAGGAAATGTGCCACGTAATTTGATAAGTAGTTGTTTTTGACAAAAACAACAAAACAAAACACTGGCGATATGACAGTCTTGCGACGAAGTTGGAATACTGACTTGCCCGACTAACATAATCATGAGTTGAATGTTCGTACCTGTACGTCAGTGACACAGCCATCAATGGTATCTTCGATATCTTTGTCGTCTAGCACAGAACTGCATTGTTGACCAGTTGTCGAGTTCAGGATTTGCGTTTCGCAATACTCATTCGCCTGTTGCTCTGTAATACCACTGGCAGTCGGCCACGATGGCTCCTGCGGAAAGATTGTATTTATCTGATAAGCTACAATATGAGACAAGCTGTGAACAAATACAATTTACTAACCTAGTTTAATAAATCCGAGTGTGTGTGATCACGAATTTACTTTCTTGTGTATTTTCTATTTGGCAAATATTCAAAACAAACAAAAGAAAACACTGGGAATCGTAAGTGATTAAAATGACCACGTTATTACAGATATGTTTTTAGTAGCCATCGATGATGCTGCTAACATGGATACTAATTTTGGTGTCAATTCCAAAATTAGTATTTAATAATCCGTGAGATATATGCTTGAGTCTGTATAATCCCAGTATTATTGTTTTACCGTTAAACGGGTGTACGTGGGTCCTACAAGCACTGTGACCCCAAGTGTACCTAATCCTAAATTGAATTTATTTTAGCCAACAGCATTTTAAAATAGACGAGACTAACGGGGTACATACAGATCATCCATATACGGTACTAGGTGTTTGTTTGTTCGGTATTATTGTTATCATTGTAACATTGTGAAATATACATTATACCAACCTGTTTGGTTACCTACGTCATTCAAATTGATCGCGAGTGCGTGTTGTCATGCAAGTCGTGCTTAAGTAGTGTTTCGTGTTTAAAAGTTAGATCCCAAACTTGATAAATCCTGCTGTCAACTGAAAGTGGCCAACATATTGTTTCGAACATTGAATGTCACTGTTGTCTTTCCTGACTTTTTTTATATGTGCAAATTGCAAGTGCTAGTGCTGACACATAGCGCATTTGCCACAGAAGTCATATTCATGTTTGGGACTACATGACAGGGTTGTGTGGCCATCTCTCTGTCAAATGGCAATTTTAATGCACTATCCTGGCGTCAATCAGGCTCGGACGAACACAAGCACCTGTGGACCTTAACCAAGGTTCCCCCAAAGTCGCATTTATTAGTGAATGAATCTCGGCCAGTGGAATTGACCTTCCCATTGAGTCTGTGGCACACTCATCCAGGGTAGGGGTTGACCCTTTGATGTTCAGCCTAAGGTAGGATTTGAACTTGGGTATACCGATCATGAGTCTGGAGCGACAACCACTATGCTACCAGTGTGTAAAACAATCTAGTCAACGGAAGAAGTTGAATTACCTCGAATACATAATCTTCGTCATACGTGAACACGAAATCATTAGCAGTTGAGTTAGATCCGGCTTCAGAAGCATCTCTTTTGTACCGAGATATTCCATAGTATGTATAGGTTAAATCGCACCAGTACGAATCGCACGACCACCACCAAGGATAACCCGGATAAGGCAGATATGTTCTGCTGATGTCTTTGCCATAGTCGCACTGTTCATTGACACTGTCGCTGTACCAATAATAGTAATAGTTGCGACTGCACGTACAGTACACGTTGACAGGGTTTTGTATTGCCACGTAACTAAGTTGACCATAAAACAAATTCTGTCCGTAGGGTACTCTGCAATGAAACGATGATATCCATTGAAAATAGTGATTCATCGTAAACGAATAATGTCTATTAACTATTAATTGTTTCTTACTAATTCGGTTATGTAATAAAGTTGTGATTACCATGTGACCTGCGGATTACGTTATGTTCGTCAGTTTGCGAATCTGTTTATCTGTGCTATTTTGCTAATGGCATGTTTCATACTAAATGATGTTAGAGAATGATTCGATCCCAACTGTTGGCGGTCATTGTTTTAATGTAATCGTCTAAAATACTTTTAAATAACATTTATAGGGCACAAAATGCGAAGCAATATAAGATGTCTGACTGAAGACCATTATTATTTTTGCAACATATTTTGTGCATAGGTCCGTTTTTTGTTTACATTTATCAACTCAAACAACACATTTTATTAAAAATATTTAGTATTGATCTCTCGTCTAAATGCTTAGCTGTGCCAAAAACATGGTTTTAGCTGCTTGATTTGACAGTTCGCTTTCTATTATTAGTAGCTGTTTTATATATTACCCTGACAAATTTTAAATATTAACATCATTTATATGTATTTTGCTTATTTTTAAATCTAATTGGCTACCAAAGAATGTTTATTCGCTATGATGAATTCATAAGTCCATTGTTTTACTGGTACAATTATTACTCGGCAATACATTAAAGAAAGTTCAGTGCTTTAGTACCTTTCGCCTAACTGTGCACGCTTCTTCAAATTGAGAAAAAATATCTACGAAAAGCGTATCTTTCATATTATAATATGTGTACCCACCTCCAGGAATCTGAAAATGCTGTTGGGATACTTCCCCAATAACTGTAATACGTAGGCCGTGTATTGCTATAGATAGTTGACGAAGCTCCGAAAGGTCCATGCAGAAAGTCATTACCGTCATCATTGTCATAACTTCCACAGAGACCACCGCCAATCCAACCGTAGTCGTCCGCAGCAGGGGAGAAACATATATTGATGTAGGACGAGTATTGATATGTGTAAACCTCTACGTACGCCCCGGTTGGGAGATGGATCTGGGAATCAATGAATGCATGCGCGTGATTCGTTAGAGGTATTAACTATCAAGGCGCCTGTAAAACACGCTGCTAGTCAGTGCTGGCATAACATATTGATGAGATGTCGAAGTGAGAACGAGAAAACACTGTAATAGACTTTCGTTGAATATGATCTGCAGAGATTATAACGGCGAGGCATAGTCGAATAAACACACCTTGGAAAGGCGGAGTTGAGATTAAACATTAAATATATATATACTTGATTGTCGGTCAAACATGATTTGATCACGATTTCCAAACTTTTCCATATATGAAACCACGCCGTTATCTAAGTTCACTTACCTTATACATCGTGCCAGAATACATTCTGATCAACTTAAATCCGGGTGTCATTTGCCCTATAGCTTTCACCTCAATATTCAATATAGCATATTTACGGTAATAGTAATATTGTCTGCCCCACCAGTAATAAACAGTCAAGATAGACACTGATTGACATTTGTCGATAATAATGATGTCATCTCCAGCTCTGACAGCAATGCCACAGTTACAAGCCACTGAGCCACATCGGGTGAGGCGGGTTTGTATCTGGAAAAATATTGTTTAGTTTCAGTATCGAAAGAACTGTATGGGAATCTTTATATCCCTGGTATATTACCCCTGATCACATTTCTTGAAGAAATGATTTTCCAAGATTATTAGTTACCTCATATGGCAGGTATTTATGCTTGTAGAAGATAAACTCACCAGGGGAGTAGACATGGAAATACCTGTAATATAAAAGAGTTGTGTAAACGAGTGCTAGACCAGAACACATTATCACTGAACCTAAAGTCATATGATAAATGTCTATATACATCTAATGTAAAAACCTTCCCATAGATTAAAATTGGTGGATATAATGCTCTCTTGTGGTATATCTACTCTTCGTCGTTAAATATTGGTAAATTCAATTATTCTGGTGTGAAAGCAATAGTTTAAAAGAAGACTTACGTGTTATCGAAAGATGTCAGGTGAGGGTCGCCGCTACTGCAGCACTTTCGTACAGGTCTGTCTCGATCATGTGTTCGTACCTGTTGGTTTATAAATGACACTCAGTTGACAGAATGAGACATTTCTTAATTATCAACATCGATTTGCAATTGACCATATTTCTTTTGGGAATATAACTATTTATACTATTCACATGCCAACAGATCTGTGGTCAAGCGACAGAAATGCTTTTCAACAACAGGTGTTAATGTCAATATTTCACTGATACGCAGCAAACAATTAATATCCAGACGTGCTAGAATAATAAAGGGTATGTTTGGGTACACGTTTTACGTGTACATCTATGCGTAACGTCACGCGTTTCTGCGGTGACGTGACCGAATCCCGAGAATGTCCTCGCTTACGCGTAAACATACCCGATAGCGATTTTTACGTGTTGACAGCTGATTCCATCTATCGTGTGCATTTAATTTCACTTTGGGACAAACAAGTATGTACACTCAGTAATTTGTTAATGTCAGCCATATGTTGGGTAACATTGTCATAAACTCAGACAATTATATTTTAGGCGTAATTCATGATTATGTAAGAAACTTGCCCAACATACCCACGACTACACGTTGGACTACACTGTCCCACCTAGGTATATTTCTATTTCATGTAGCAGGTTCACTGATTGCAGGCTGATTGATAGCAACACGAGTGTGTCACGCCCTCTCTTTTCATGTGTATTATGAATTTTCTTTTTCTTATTGTTTAACCTACTGTACCATTGACAAGTCCAGTGAGCGTTTCACAGCGATGCCAATTAACAAAAACAGCCTTGTATTTCGTAGTGAGGCTACAAAGGTGACGTAATTTTGTTTTGTAGCAGCAAAATCGCGAAATGTAATTTTTATTTTCGTAATACTCTCGTCACTGAATAAATGTATTTGTCTTCTCAAATAAAAAAAATCTGTGTAGCCGAACCTCTTTAAATGTAGGTTGCCAACGCAGCAACATTGTCATGCATTTGCATACGGTAGGATTGTTCGTTGCCTGGGATCTAACACCGAAATCGATTGGAAAGATATAATAGTCAGTCATAAGACATTTAAAAAGAACCAACCTGCACAACATCTGGTATCTTGTAGTTGTTCCAAACTCTGGAGTATGGTGTTTTGATGCTTGGAAACTCAACCGAAGTCGACCAATCACCATCATTAAAGAAGTCTCTTTTAGCTTTTAAGTATACCATATGCATACCCATGGAGTTTCCAGGCGTGAAAGTGGTACCACACTCATCTCTAGCAACCACATCTTCTTTGAAAGGCGTATTCCAACTGTTGCGGTCAGATATACTGGCTTGAACTTTCATCTGGCAAGGGTAATATGAAGGTACAGTTCCACTCCTACACACGAAGGGCACGGTAGATTCCATTTGAAATGACACCTCTCCATCGTTTTCATAGAGTTCTATAACTGACGGTGCGTGAATCTATGATATTTGAGAATATATGTATATTAATATCTTTATGTAGTAACTACACAGGTATATAAAAGAGAATTTTGATACTCGTAGAATGTAATATTAGAAACGTTATTTGTGACTGTGTGTTTTTCTTTTAGCAGCACCATTTTTTTGGAACGCGTGTTGCCGCTTTCACGGTGTATTTATGGTTATGGAGTCACTAAACTGTGGGCTAGTTCCGTGAGCAGATTTCACGCATCTTAACAGTAAATCAGCAAGCAGTAATGGCGGTACAGTGGAACCACGAGCTACATTAATGACAATCTATGAAACTGTCATGATTTATATTTCTATGTGTTTAGCTGAGGCCGTTTTTCGTAGTCATAGCGACATTCACTGATGACCCCTGGATAATCCATATCTGCTCGTAACTTGTCATGATCAGGTTCATTCGTATGTTAGGGAATTAGTAAATGGAACAACTGGCTGGTATAATGGTCGACTATGGAAGTTGATTAAGTCAACGAGGCGCCGATAAATATGAGAGTTATGTCCCGACATCGGGGCAATAAATCTAACATTATGGCGTGTTGACTACTTGACTGTTGCGTGATTGGCTATATGTGTGGAAGCCATGCCTCGAGCTCTTAAACTCATCTGTAATTGGTTAACAGTTGGAAAAGTGAATAAAGCTGATCTCAGTTAGTTTTGGCAAGCTCACGCTGAGGCACACACGTCTTGACGCGGTCTTAAGAGAGTTCCGACGTGGCGTTGAGATGAGAGGTTGAAACGATTCGATTCTCTGTGTGTTTTTGTTCGATAGAAAGGAGAATTCCCTGAACCTGGTACCTCTGACGTGAAGGTTTAATAACACTCAAATTAATCTGTCACAAACTATCGGTATATAGCGGGAACATTCAGACTAATCATAAAACTAATCACAGCTTTCACAAACGTAATTTGCCTAGCAATATTTTAGGCAATGATTAGTTGGTGGTGTCACATATTCAAGTTGCCTGAAGAACAAATCAGATTTGCATATTACATAGCTGTACGTCATCAAGATTACCATATTTCCACAATAGCAACTAGAACCATAGTGAGGGATGATTGATTACTTTACATGTACATGGACATTGCATAATTATTTAGTGAAATAAAGAAAACGTAAAATGATATATTTTGATCTTCATGCAAATTTGAATTACAGGCCACATTATACAGGTGACCATTACATAGAGGTCACTTCTTATGTAAATTACGTTGGACTGGTTTCTATGAGCAAGTAATCTTTATGCAAGGTGGTATAACTTGGCTTTGGCAATGTGTGTTATTGTCCTACTTACTACGTCATACTTACTATTATGCCTGCAAAGTAAGGATTACTTATCAACTCTCCTAGATATATACCACCATCAGTTATCTTAACTGAACACTTGATCTGAAAAATCAAACATAATCAAGTTTTGTGAATCACTGAATCATGGTTCCGGGTTTCGCTATTCTTTACATGTCCTTAAAGCGGAGAGTCGTCACCTGCACATGCGTCAGATGGCCATAGCGTTTCAATGTTTACAAACAAGCGTCTACCCATGAGCCTTTGACAGGCGCAGGTGACAACCATAACCGATGTTATAATCGAATGCCTGACAGAGTGACATAAATGGTTGACTTACGGAAGACCCCATTTTTCCTATCCATTTGTCTTCTGTTAGAACAGACTGTACTGCACCATTAGCAATGTTCTCAGTAAAAATAGTAGTGTTTTCAGCAAACCATTCAAATTCCAGATTCCATGTATCCGAGGAGTGTATAAATGTAACACCACAGGTAAATAGTATTTCATCAGTACTAGAAATAACTAGGGATGTATCTGTCAGAGGGAATTAAAAAAATAAATTACACCTCATAATACAGAAATATGTCAGTTGAGAAAACATATAATAATTGTAAAAAGGAGACAAGAAGAAATAAACAGTAAAACACAATAAAATATTTGTTTAATTTATCATTGAGGTATAGATGTATGTTTATGATCCATAAGAAACAGGTATTCTAGATGATGTTGGTGTTTAAGGTGAACCATTCTGAATCATAACGAGGACAAAGTCTTTACAGAAGACATACTAGTATTCTGCAGCAAACATGGAAGAACATTTATGTTACGGATAATTACAATTTGCTCACCAAAACATTACACCAGTTGATTATTTAAAAAAAAAAACCCTTGGCTGTGGGTGGTATAATGATAAAAATTCTCAACTAATTAACGAATGAATCACACATACCAGTTGATGAATGTAGTTCACAACACGTGCCATGGTAGTGTAATGGACATATACAATACTGAGCTGTAAGTTGACCACCATTATGACAGTTACGATTGCATGTTTCTTCCTCAGTGTCCATGATAACATTACCAATCACACAATAACGTGCGCGGATACCATGTGGACCACAGGTCGCACTACAGCTACCCCATGCATGCCAAGCACATACAACAGTTGTCTGAGCCGTGGTGGGCATGGTTGTCGTGGATCTGGTCGACTGCAAGCTTAGAGGGAGAGCCTGATGTGATTCGGTAGTACTTTCAGTTTCCTTGCTATCTTCAGCTGTTACAGTAGTTGGATGCGTACTTTGAGGTTTGTCAGTTGTATGCCCAGTAGGTCCAGTTTCATCAGTGCTTGATGCTTGTGATGCGGTTTGACGGCGGATATTTGGAGAAACTGTAGACATGTCAGTTGTAGTAAGGTTGGTTGTATCGGTTTCATACACGCCCATTAATATTGTTTTAATTGCACTAGTGCTGGAATAAGATGAAGTACCGCCTGTCTTTGTTGATACATGGGCAGTTGTCTCAGCATAGTTGCCGTTGTGCATTGTTGCAGCTTCAGTTGTAACATGTCTATGTGTCTGCAAGCTTGGTGAAACAACTAGATGGGTACCACTGGATCTTTCATCAGCTTTGCGTTCTTCCGCAGTACTCAGATGCACGCCTGTGGTTTGGCCAGATATATGTCCAGTAGTAGTTTCAATGTTATCAGTTCTTGGTGTTTGTGTTGAGGTTTGGAAAGGAATGGAGGTCGTAACTGGAGCTATGTTATTTGCAGTCATGCTGGTTGAATCAGACTTATACATGTATGTTGTGCCATAATAAGGTGAACTACTGTCAGTGTTCTTCGATGCAGCAGTCATTGTCCCAGCATTATTGTTATCACGTGTCATTGTAGCTGCAGTCATGAATGGTGTATTTGACTTATAAGTTTGATATGGATCAGTTGTACTTTCACGTGTTACGCTTTCTCCGGCTGTAGTCAGATGTATACCTTCTGTTTGATCAGTTCTATGCTGTATAATAGGTCCAGTTTCACCAGTGTTAGATGCATGAGTTGAGGTTTGAAAGGTTATCATTGGAGAAACTGTTGCAGACATGCTGGTTGAATCAGATTTATCCACGAAGCTTGGAGAAGCAGTTTGATGTGTACTAGCTGTATTTTCACTTAACTGACTTTCTGTAGCTGCAGTCAGGTGTATAACTTCTGTTTGATCAGTTTCATGCTGTATAGTAAGTTCAGATGCACCAGTGTTTGATGTTCGAGTGAGGTTAGTGGGCGAAACTGTAGATATGCCATTTTCAGTTATAGTGGTTGAATCAGATTGATACGTGCCACTTGATGTTGCTGTAGGTCTCTTCGTTATGTGATAAGATGAACTATCAACAGTGTTTATTGATGCAGAGGTCATTGTCGCAGCATTATTGTTGTTGTCATCTGCCATTGTAGTTGCAGTCATAGGTTTATTTGACTGAGAACTCAGAATTACAGCTTGATGTGTACCAGTGATATGTTCACTTGTCCTGCTTTCTTGAGCAGTAGTCAGATGTATACCTTCTGTTTGATCAGTTCTATGCTGTATAGTAGGCCCAGTTACACCAGTGTTTGGTGCACGCGTTGAGGTTTGAGAGTGGATCATTGGAGAAACTGTAGGTATGTCAGTTGCAGGCATGCTACTTGATTCAGATTTATCCACAAATTTTGTGGGATTGCCAGTGCTGTAATAAGGTGAACTATCTTCAGGTTGTGTTGATGGAGAAGAAGGCATCACAGAATTTGTGTTATAGTGTATTGTTGAAGTAGCAGTCATGATGGGTCCATTTGACTGCAAGCTTGAAGAAACAGTTTGATCTGTACCGATAGTACTTTTACTCGGCTTGTTTTCTGCAGCTGTAGTCAGTTGCATGCCTTCAGTTTGATCAGTTATATGTTGTATAGTAGATGCTGTTTTACCCGTATTTGATGCTTGTGTAGAGGTTCGAGTGAGATGAGTGGGCGAAACTGTAGATATGTCATTGGCGGTTATGGTGGTTAAATCAGATTGATTCATTTCTCTTGATATTGCAGTAGGTCTCTTCGTTTTGTAATAAGATGTACTATCAACAGTGTTTATTGATGCAGAGGTCATTGTCGCAGCATTATTGTTGTTGTCATCTGCCATTGTAGTTGCAGTCATGAAGGGTTTATTTGACTGAGAACTCAGAATTACAGCTTGATGTGTACCAGTGATATGTTCACTTGTCCTGCTTTCTTGAGCAGTAGTCAGATGTATACCTTCTGTTTGATCAGTTCTATGCTGTATAGTAGGCCCAGTTACACCAGTGTTTAGTGCACGCGTTGAGGTTTGAGAGTGGATCATTGGAGAAACTGTAGGTATGTCAGTTGCAGGCATGCTACTTGATTCAGATTTATCCACAAATTTTGTGGGATTGCCAGTGCTGTAATAAGGTGAACTATCTTCAGGTTGTGTTGATGGAGAAGAAGGCATCACAGAATTTGTGTTATAGTGTATTGTTGAAGTAGCAGTCATGATGGGTCCATTTGACTGCAAGCTTGAAGAAACAGTTTGATCTGTACCGATAGTACTTTTACTCGGCTTGTTTTCTGCAGCTGTAGTCAGTTGCATGCCTTCAGTTTGATCAGTTATATGTTGTATAGTAGATGCTGTTTTACCCGTATTTGATGCTTGTGTAGAGGTTCGAGTGAGATGAGTGGGCGAAACTGTAGATATGTCATTGGCGGTTATGGTGGTTAAATCAGATTGATTCATTTCTCTTGATATTGCAGTAGGTCTCTTCGTTTTGTAATAAGATGTACTATCAACAGTGTTTATTGATGCAGAGGTCATTGTCGCAGCATTATTGTTGTTGTCATCTGCCATTGTAGTTGCAGTCATGAAGGGTTTATTTGACTGAGAACTCAGAATTACAGCTTGATGTGTACCAGTGATATGTTCACTTGTCCTGCTTTCTTGAGCAGTAGTCAGATGTATACCTTCTGTTTGATCAGTTCTATGCTGTATAGTAGGCCCAGTTACACCAGTGTTTGGTACACGCGTTGAGGTTTGAGAGTGGATCATTGGAGAAACTGTAGGTATGTCAGTTGCAGGCATGCTACTTGATTCAGATTTATCCACAAATTTTGTGGGATTGCCAGTGCTGTAATAAGGTGAACTATCTTCAGGTTGTGTTGATGGAGAAGAAGGCATCACAGAATTTGTGTTATAGTGTATTGTTGAAGTAGCAGTCATGATGGGTCCATTTGACTGCAAGCTTGAAGAAACAGTTTGATCTGTACCGATAGTACTTTTACTCGGCTTGTTTTCTGCAGCTGTAGTCAGTTGCATGCCTTCAGTTTGATCAGTTATATGTTGTATAGTAGATGCTGTTTTACCCGTATTTGATGCTTGTGTAGAGGTTCGAGTGAGATGAGTGGGCGAAACTGTAGATATGTCATTGGCGGTTATGGTGGATAAATCAGATTGATTCATTTCTCTTGATATTGCAGTAGGTCTCTTCGTTTTGTAATAAGATGTACTATCAACAGTGTTTATTGATGCAGAGGTCATTGTCGCAGCATTATTGTTGTTGTCATCTGCCATTGTAGTTGCAGTCATGAAGGGTTTATTTGACTGAGAACTCAGAATTACAGCTTGATGTGTACCAGTGATATGTTCACTTGTCCTGCTTTCTTGAGCAGTAGTCAGATGTATACCTTCTGTTTGATCAGTTCTCTGCTGTATAGTAGGTCCAGTTTCACCAGTGTTTGGTGCACGCGTTGAGGTTTGAGAGTGGATCATTGGAGAAACTGTAGGTATGTCAGTTGCAGGCATGCTACTTGATTCAGATTTATCCACAGATTTTGTGGGATTGCCAGTGCTGTAATAAGGTGAACTATCTTCAGGTTGTGTTGATGGAGAAGAAGGCATCACAGAATTTGTGTTATAGTGTATTGTTGAAGTAGCAGTCATGATGGGTCCATTTGACTGCAAGCTTGAAGAAACAGTTTGATCTGTACCGATAGTACTTTTACTCGGCTTGTTTTCTGCAGCTGTAGTCAGTTGCATGCCTTCAGTTTGATCAGTTATATGTTGTATAGTAGATGCTGTTTTACCCGTATTTGATGCTTGTGTAGAGGTTCGAGTGAGATGAGTGGGCGAAACTGTAGATATGTCATTGGCGGTTATGGTGGTTAAATCAGATTGATTCATTTCTCTTGATATTGCAGTAGGTCTCTTCGTTTTGTAATAAGATGTACTATCAACAGTGTTTATTGATGCAGAGGTCATTATCGCAGCATTATTGTTGTTGTCATCTGCCATTGTAGTTGCAGTCATGAAGGGTTTATTTGACTGAGAACTCAGAATTACAGCTTGATGTGTACCAGTGATATGTTCACTTGTCCTGCTTTCTTGAGCAGTAGTCAGATGTATACCTTCTGTTTGATCAGTTCTATGCTGTATAGTAGGCCCAGTTACACCAGTGTTTGGTACACGCGTTGAGGTTTGAGAGTGGATCATTGGAGAAACTGTAGGTATGTCAGTTGCAGGCATGCTACTTGATTCAGATTTATCCACAAATTTTGTGGGATTGCCAGTGCTGTAATAAGGTGAACTATCTTCAGGTTGTGTTGATGGAGAAGAAGGCATCACAGAATTTGTGTTATAGTGTATTGTTGAAGTAGCAGTCATGATGGGTCCATTTGACTGCAAGCTTGAAGAAACAGTTTGATCTGTACCGATAGTACTTTTACTCGGCTTGTTTTCTGCAGCTGTAGTCAGTTGCATGCCTTCAGTTTGATCAGTTATATGTTGTATAGTAGATGCTGTTTTACCCGTATTTGATGCTTGTGTAGAGGTTCGAGTGAGATGAGTGGGCGAAACTGTAGATATGTCATTGGCGGTTATGGTGGATAAATCAGATTGATTCATTTCTCTTGATATTGCAGTAGGTCTCTTCGTTTTGTAATAAGATGTACTATCAACAGTGTTTATTGATGCAGAGGTCATTGTCGCAGCATTATTGTTGTTGTCATCTGCCATTGTAGTTGCAGTCATGAAGGGTTTATTTGACTGAGAACTCAGAATTACAGCTTGATGTGTACCAGTGATATGTTCACTTGTCCTGCTTTCTTGAGCAGTAGTCAGATGTATACCTTCTGTTTGATCAGTTCTCTGCTGTATAGTAGGTCCAGTTTCACCAGTGTTTGGTGCACGCGTTGAGGTTTGAGAGTGGATCATTGGAGAAACTGTAGGTATGTCAGTTGCAGGCATGCTACTTGATTCAGATTTATCCACAGATTTTGTGGGATTGCCAGTGCTGTAATAAGGTGAACTATCTTCAGGTTGTGTTGATGGAGAAGAAGGCATCACAGAATTTTTGTTGTAGTGTATTGTTGAAGTAGCAGTCATGATGGGTCCATTTGACTGCAAGCTTGAAGAAACAGTTTGATCTGTACCGATAGTACTTTTACTTGGCTTGTTTTCTGCAGCTGTAGTCAGTGGCATGCCTTCAGTTTGATCAGTTATATGTTGTATAGTAGATGCTGTTTTACCTGTATTTGATGCTTGTGCTGAGGTTCGAGTGAGATGAGTGGGCGAAACTGTAGATATGTCATTGGCGGTTATGGTGGTTAAATCAGATTGATTCATTTCTCTTGATGTTGCAGTAGGTCTCTTCGTTATGTGATAACGGGAACTATCAACAGTGTTTATTGATACAGAGGTCATTGTCGCAGCATTATTGTTGTTGTCATCTGCCATTGTAGTTGCAGTCATGAAGGGTTTATTTGACCAAGAACTCAGAATTACAGCTTGATGTGTACCAGTGATATGTTCACTTGTCCTGCTTTCTTGAGCAGTATTCAGATGTATACCTTCTGTTTGATCAGTTCTCTGCTGTATAGTAGGTCCAGTTTCAGCAGTGTTTGGTGCATGTGTTGAGGTTTGAGAGTGGTTCATTGGAGAAACCGTAGGTATGTCAGTTGCAGACATGCTACTTGATTCAGATTTATCCACAAATTTTGTGGGATTGCCAGTGCTGTAATAAAGTGAACTATCTTCAGGTTGTGTAGATGTAGATGAAGGCATCACAGAATTGTTGTTGTAGTGTATTGTTGAAGTAGCTGTCATAATGGGTTCATTTGATTGCATGTTTGAAGAAACAGTTTGATCTGTACCGAAGGTACTTTTACTTGGCTTGCTTTCTGCAGCTGTAGTCAGTTGCATGTCTTCAGTTTGATCAGTTATATGTTGTATAGTAGATGCTGTTTTACCAGTATTTGATGCTTGTGTTGAGGTTCGAGTGAGATGAGTGTGCGAAACTGTAGATAAACCATTTTCAGTTATGGTGGTTGAATCAGATTGATACGTGCCACTTGATGTTGCAGTAGCTCTCTTCGTTATGTGATAACGTGAACTATCAACAGTGTTTATTGATACAGAGGTCATTGTCGCAGCATTATTGTTGTTGTCATCTGCCATTGTAGTTGCAGTCATGAAGGGTTTATTTGATTGAGAACTCAGAATTACAGCTTGATGTGTACCAGTGATATGTTCATTTGTCCTGCTTTCTTGAGCAGTAGTCAGATGTATACCTTCTGTTTGATCAGTTCTATGCTGTATAGTAGGCCCAGTTACACCAGTGTTTGGTGCACGCGTTGAGGTTTGAGAGTGGATCATTGGAGAAACTGTAGGTATGTCAGTTGCAGACATACTACTTGATTCAGATTTATCCACAAATTTCGTGGGTTTGCCAGTGCTGTAATAAAGTGAACTATCTTCAGGTTGTGTAGATGTAGAAGAAGGCATCACAGAATTGTTGTTGTAGTGTATTGTTGAAGTAGCAGTCATGATGGGTCCATTTGACTGCAAGCTTGAAGAAACAGTTTGATCTGTACCGATAGTACTTTTACTTGGCTTGTTTTCTGCAGCTGTAGTCAGTGGCATGCCTTCAGTTTGATCAGTTATATGTTGTATAGTAGATGCTGTTTTACCTGTATTTGATGCTTGTGCTGAGGTTCGAGTGAGATGAGTGGGCGAAACTGTAGATATGTCATTGGCGGTTATGGTGGTTAAATCAGATTGATTCATTTCTCTTGATGTTGCAGTAGGTCTCTTCGTTATGTGATAACGGGAACTATCAACAGTGTTTATTGATACAGAGGTCATTGTCGCAGCATTATTGTTGTTGTCATCTGCCATTGTAGTTGCAGTCATGAAGGGTTTATTTGACCAAGAACTCAGAATTACAGCTTGATGTGTACCAGTGATATGTTCACTTGTCCTGCTTTCTTGAGCAGTATTCAGATGTATACCTTCTGTTTGATCAGTTCTCTGCTGTATAGTAGGTCCAGTTTCAGCAGTGTTTGGTGCATGTGTTGAGGTTTGAGAGTGGTTCATTGGAGAAACCGTAGGTATGTCAGTTGCAGACATGCTACTTGATTCAGATTTATCCACAAATTTTGTGGGATTGCCAGTGCTGTAATAAAGTGAACTATCTTCAGGTTGTGTAGATGTAGATGAAGGCATCACAGAATTGTTGTTGTAGTGTATTGTTGAAGTAGCTGTCATAATGGGTTCATTTGATTGCATGTTTGAAGAAACAGTTTGATCTGTACCGAAGGTACTTTTACTTGGCTTGCTTTCTGCAGCTGTAGTCAGTTGCATGTCTTCAGTTTGATCAGTTATATGTTGTATAGTAGATGCTGTTTTACCAGTATTTGATGCTTGTGTTGAGGTTCGAGTGAGATGAGTGTGCGAAACTGTAGATAAACCATTTTCAGTTATGGTGGTTGAATCAGATTGATACGTGCCACTTGATGTTGCAGTAGCTCTCTTCGTTATGTGATAACGTGAACTATCAACAGTGTTTATTGATACAGAGGTCATTGTCGCAGCATTATTGTTGTTGTCATCTGCCATTGTAGTTGCAGTCATGAAGGGTTTATTTGACTGAGAACTCAGAATTACAGCTTGATGTGTACCAGTGATATGTTCACTTGTCCTGCTTTCTTGAGCAGTAGTCAGATGTATACCTTCTGTTTGATCAGTTCTATGCTGTATAGTAGGTCCAGTTTCACCAGTGTTTGGTGCACGCGTTGAGGTTTGAGAGTGGATCATTGGAGAAACTGTAGGTATGTCAGTTGCAGGCATGCTACTTGATTCAGATTTATCCACAGATTTTGTGGGATTGCCAGTGCTGTAATAAGGTGAACTATCTTCAGGTTGTGTTGATGGAGAAGAAGGCATCACAGAATTTTTGTTGTAGTGTATTGTTGAAGTAGCAGTCATGATGGGTCCATTTGACTGCAAGCTTGAAGAAACAGTTTGATCTGTACCGATAGTACTTTTACTTGGCTTGTTTTCTGCAGCTGTAGTCAGTGGCATGCCTTCAGTTTGATCAGTTATATGTTGTATAGTAGATGCTGTTTTACCTGTATTTGATGCTTGTGCTGAGGTTCGAGTGAGATGAGTGGGCGAAACTGTAGATATGTCATTGGCGGTTATGGTGGTTAAATCAGATTGATTCATTTCTCTTGATGTTGCAGTAGGTCTCTTCGTTATGTGATAACGGGAACTATCAACAGTGTTTATTGATACAGAGGTCATTGTCGCAGCATTATTGTTGTTGTCATCTGCCATTGTAGTTGCAGTCATGAAGGGTTTATTTGACCAAGAACTCAGAATTACAGCTTGATGTGTACCAGTGATATGTTCACTTGTCCTGCTTTCTTGAGCAGTATTCAGATGTATACCTTCTGTTTGATCAGTTCTCTGCTGTATAGTAGGTCCAGTTTCAGCAGTGTTTGGTGCATGTGTTGAGGTTTGAGAGTGGTTCATTGGAGAAACCGTAGGTATGTCAGTTGCAGACATGCTACTTGATTCAGATTTATCCACAAATTTTGTGGGATTGCCAGTGCTGTAATAAAGTGAACTATCTTCAGGTTGTGTAGATGTAGATGAAGGCATCACAGAATTGTTGTTGTAGTGTATTGTTGAAGTAGCTGTCATAATGGGTTCATTTGATTGCATGTTTGAAGAAACAGTTTGATCTGTACCGAAGGTACTTTTACTTGGCTTGCTTTCTGCAGCTGTAGTCAGTTGCATGTCTTCAGTTTGATCAGTTATATGTTGTATAGTAGATGCTGTTTTACCAGTATTTGATGCTTGTGTTGAGGTTCGAGTGAGATGAGTGTGCGAAACTGTAGATAAACCATTTTCAGTTATGGTGGTTGAATCAGATTGATACGTGCCACTTGATGTTGCAGTAGCTCTCTTCGTTATGTGATAACGTGAACTATCAACAGTGTTTATTGATACAGAGGTCATTGTCGCAGCATTATTGTTGTTGTCATCTGCCATTGTAGTTGCAGTCATGAAGGGTTTATTTGACTGAGAACTCAGAATTACAGCTTGATGTGTACCAGTGATATGTTCACTTGTCCTGCTTTCTTGAGCAGTAGTCAGATGTATACCTTCTGTTTGATCAGTTCTATGCTGTATAGTAGGCCCAGTTACACCAGTGTTTGGTGCACGCGTTGAGGTTTGAGAGTGGATCATTGGAGAAACTGTAGGTATGTCAGTTGCAGACATACTACTTGATTCAGATTTATCCACAAATTTTGTGGGATTGCCAGTGCTGTAATAAGGTGAACTATCTTCAGGTTGTGTTGATGGAGAAGAAGGCATCACAGAATTGTTGTTGTAGTGTATTGTTGAAGTAGCAGTCATGATGGGTCCATTTGACTGCAAGCTTGAAGAAACAGTTTGATCTGTACCGATAGTACTTTTACTTGGCTTGTTTTCTGCAGCTGTAGTCAGTTGCATGCCTTCAGTTTGATCAGTTATATGTTGTATAGTAGATGCTGTTTTACCAGTATTTGCTGCTTGTGCTGAGGTTCGAGTGAGATAAGTGGGCGAAACTGTAGATATGTCATTGGCGGTTATGGTGGTTAAATCAGATTGATTCATTTCTCTTGATATTGCAGTAGGTCTCTTCGTTTTGTAATAAGATGTACTATCAACAGTGTTTATTGATACAGAGGTCATTGTCGCAGCATTATTGTTGTTATCATCTGCCATTGTAGTTGCAGTCATGAAGGGTTTATTTGACTGAGAACTCAGAATTACAGCTTGATGTGTACCAGTGATATGTTCACTTGTCCTGCTTTCTTGAGCAGTAGTCAGATGTATACCTTCTGTTTGATCAGTTCTATGCTGTATAGTAGGTCCAGTTTCACCAGTGTTTGGTGCACGCGTTGAGGTTTGAGAGTGGATCATTGGAGAAACTGTGGGTATGTCAGTTGCAGTCATGTTGGTTGAATCAGATTTATCCACAAGGTCAGAGACTTGGTTTAGAGCAGTTCCAGTTTCAACAGTGCTTGATGCATTAGTTAATGAAGAATAGATCATCGGGGAAACTATAGATATGTTATTTTCTGCCACTATGTGAAGAAAAAAAATGACTTTGTAAATAATGTTACTAGGAAGTGTGGACGAGAAGTTGGTCTATAAGTCACATAACATTTAGCAGAAGTACAAGGGCAAACGATTAGGAGGAGGAACGGGCATGGTATATGTTGAACAGGAAATGTTACAGAAATATCGAGGCAAGAATGTTCCATCTCCGCGAAGTATAATGGTTGGCCAATATAAGATAGAGGTGATTTTGAGATGTGTTGAAAGAAAAGCAATTTTCAATTAAATGATTTTGAAAAACATGCTTACAGGGAAAAGAGGTACGAAGGAATTTTACATGTAAAATTTATATCAGGGTTGGCTATTGTCCAACTATGCATCATCCAATCAACTATGTCATTTTACGCCAAGACATTCCTTTCCATTATGCGTCATGTCTTCGCTTATGCGCCACGCCATTTGACGCTACTACACGGCATTCTACCATGCGCCACGTCATTCCACAGTGTGTCATGCCATTGGAAGCAACCTCATTTACGTTTTCGCATTTTGCGTCATGTCACTTGTAGAAATCGCTTTTCATGCTTTCACATTCTGGATCGTGATTTGAGGAAACCTCATTTGACGAATGTCAAGTGTCTATAGCGATCTTCTTTGGATCGGACGAGATAATAGTGGCTCAAGTTTTATGGCATACTAATGGTGAAGGAGCTTCCCAAATATCAACATACCGTAATTTGGATCTCGAGCCCCTTTGAGTCGGTTAAGGTTCGCAGATGATTTGGTTCGACCGAGGATATCGCATTAAATTGCCATCACGCTATCACGATGGGAAGCTGGTCACAGTCCAGTCCCGAAACGTGAAACGTGATTGCCGAGGCAATATGCAATATATTCACTCTCGTCACAACTATTACTAAACAAATATCCTATTTATGATGGAACCAAATTAAGCAGTAATTGTCACATACTAGATGTGTATTAATACTCATTGAATATAGTTTATTAGTATACATCTGTCATCGTAACACAATACGTTACAGCGTGTCGCAATTTTGCGGTATTTTACGAGGTAATTTCATCCTACCATATTAGGAATGCGAATTCCAAATATGGCACGATTACGTGCGTAAGCTTCCTCTAATAATAATAACAAACATGGCTGCCTCCAGGGTTTGACCGGACACCACACAAAGAAGTTTACTCTGTTGTAAACGTTTTGGATTTCGGCATTTCCATGATGTATTCCCGGGAGGAAAAGATTTATAATAATAACTCAGACAGTACGCCGTCGCATTTACCTCCGCTGCGCGTCGGTCGATACCGCTATACTGTCTTCGTGCATACTTTTCGGTATCCTCGTAATAACCTCATACTATTTCTTGGGATACAGATTAAATTGTTAACATATTTATATTGCAACCAAAATACACATCGCTTTTCGAATAATTGATACCACCAATAATGTTTTAATATCAGATCTTTAGTTCTTAATTCAATGTGATAAGTTAGTTTAATTTCATTTTTTTTGTGGTTTGCTAAATGACGCTAGTAGCCTGGCGGATATTCCATGATTCGAACACATGCTATTTATATGTATATAACGAGTAATATGATTGGTTGTTCACTTCTCTATTTCAACTATGGCGGCACAACTAACATACACCAATTTCTAAGCAGATAATTCAAAGATAGTATGTGGAGGTAATAAAATTGGAACATAATAACTTGAAAATCTGAGATGAACCTCAGACAATTAATAAACTTAATTTTATACTTTTTGTTTTATTGTTACCCGGACCTCTTTTATGAATGTCTGTGGGCCCGCGACAATCACTAACACAAGGAAAATATGAAACTTCGGTCCGACCTTTCACGTCACTTCCTGTTGAAACGCCACAGTATCTCGAGAGGTCGTGCGTTTTCACGTGACTTTGTGGGCATTTTCTTATCTCCCCTAGTTCTTTATAAGCTTGAAACGTTGTCGCAAAAGTAAACACGAGACACACATTAGATCAAAAGAAATACCCGCATTGCCAGTCTGTTTATTAGTTATCTGAGGATGAACTCATCAATATCATGTCTTAAACGAGCGCCCCGTGCGTTGGAATACGTCTGGAGTACGTCTGATTTTCACGGCTTCGCTGTAGTCGACCATGCATGATCGTATCCACGAATATAATGGTGCGACGACGATCGAATAAGGGAACCTTGGCTGGCGAAGATGCGAGGAGGCGTTCAGAATATATATATATATTGAGCACAATAACTGACAATGCTTCATAAATCATTATTTCTCATTTACATAATGAACATTATGTGGTGCAATATAATGATTCATTCATTAATCAGTTAAAGGGCGGTAGTCGTCGCGCCACGCATGCGCGGGATATATGGGTCTCATATAAACAAATATGGCGACTTTGACAGCTGCGCAGATCAACGAGTACAAAATGAGAGGTTAATAAGCTTTAATTAGGTATTTTTATGTGATTGGAAGGTATCGATTCAAGAAGTCACCGGCTGTAATTAGTGCAAGTCGTGCCCAGATCAAACCTCATACTTGAGATTTCCATTATAAGAGCCCATTAAATTTTGGGTTTATCAATACAAATGTCGCACATGCGCAGCGAGACGACCACCGCCTTTTAACTGTACCTTGCACATTTTGCCATAGACCTTTGAAAGAGGTATATGATTTTACACACCCCGGCGAGCACCAGTGTACCCAGACCTTGACAAAATGGCGCCAGATACAGCTCAAACGCTTTCCAAGTAAAACAAAATATTATATTTTAAATTTATATTTGCCTAAAATCTGCTGAAACAGTCCGTGGGGCGATGCTCATTCTGTTCCCGCCAATGGCTATGATGTTATCACTAATCAATCAATATCCCTATGTATTGATCTATCACTCCCACACTTTCCCCTTTGAAGTTGACATTTATTGTGAAACTAGTGTCACTATAGCTTGTAATATATGACTAATATTTTCGCAGTGTCGTAAGAGAGCGCATTCGATACAAAGGCTGTCAAATGCGGTTGGTGGGAAGAACAGGTCAATGATAGACGCCTTATGGAATGGCGCGTCGGGGCATCAAAATAACATGTCCTGTCGTCAAATGGCACGGCGCATTGTAATATTGCATTTCGTGGCATTAAAGGGCAAGCCAAATAGTGGAATGGCATGTCGTATTGAGGAATTGCAATATAAATACTCAAATCTCGCATAGTGGGATCGCATAACGCAGGTGAGAATGACATAACGTGGGGTGAAATAGCATAACGCATTATAGAATTGCTGCAATATTAATATTCAAGTCTCGCATAGTGCAATTGCGTAAACGCATTACAGAATTGCAATATAAACACTTAAAGCACACAACGTAGAATGAAATGGCATAAAGTGTTGTTAAATGACATATATGTCAAGCCTTTAAAACACGAATGTGATTGGATGAGAACACTGGCGGTTTCAGAAGTTCAGTGGGGGGGGGGCTCCTAGTGACGTGGCCTTAGTAGACCTCCGATGGGCTGGGTTTGTCAATTGATTAGCGGGCTAAAGGGTGGGGAGGCGCCTGGCGCGTGAATCTAGTACTAGTGTGAAACTGGTACAAATCTCGTGGTACACTCGCTTCTGTGGGTGGTTATTCCCTAATTCTAACTGTTAAATGCGACGCCATACAGCCATCAAATAAGTTTTTTTTTTATATTCTAAGTTATAATCTGAAAGCACAATCTCCACAAGCAAACTGAGCGAAAACAAATATACGATATTATTTTCGTTATATCCCAGCACTGCGTGTTTTGCACTGGGGTCATGACCGTAAATATGACCCCCTAACCATATGCTAATTAGAATATTCTGGAAGATGGCGGTGGAAAGAAAACGTCTGTGGAATTCCCAAGAAAATGAAACCACATGTCTTAACCTAGCGCCGAACTTTGAATTCTCCACAAATTAAACAGCAGCACTATTGGGTAAGCTGACTCGTGGAACTCTGAGGCAGCGGCTATGCTAATACGCCGATCGACCTGTCAGCTCAGCCTCAGTTTCAACGCTTGTATGGACTTTATACCCCTCAAAAATATCAACATTTACTGTACTGTCCGACACAAAAATCGAATTTCACAAATGTCTAATCTGTTATTAGTTAATCACTCATTTTATGTCTTGCTGTGTTGTCCAATTAATTGTTGCCTAACTCATATAACGGTTTCATTACGTGCGGTCTAGACAGTAGCTTAAGTTGGAAATCCCACAACAATTTAACTGTATTAACATTTTCGAAGTGTTTTCCCAAACAAATTAAAATATTATTGGTGCATGACTTTGTTTGTAACTAGAAACTGCGCAAATGTGTCTGAAGAATTGCTGTGATACTCAGGCATTTTTCCTATTTATCATGTGCTTCTTTCAGGTTATTTCCGTCTTCAGTGTAATGATTAATGGGAGCCATTTCGAGCTACCAGTGACAGGTTACTTTCTCTCTTAGGTTTTCTACGAATGTGTTCCCAATTCTACTTCTAATATACGATACTACATTACATAACACCATCAGTTCAAATCTTGTTGCTTGGAAACGCGGTCATATTTGTTTTGAACAGAACGTCACGCCAATACGAGTTCAATAAGTCTTACATCTCATCATTTCATTAAGTATTACATCTTATTATCGGTAAAGCAATTAATATAGTCTCTGTTATGAAATAATCGTTGTCACGGTAAAACGATGGTCTTGCGTCTATTAATAGTTATATAAAATTTCCAGATGAATTATTTTCAAAATGAAAGATGGTACAGCCTAAGGCTGATTGTCTGGCCAATGTATTGTCCGCCCTTTTTTACCTAGTAATTTTCGATTGAATATATGAATGCATTGTTCAACTATAATATCACATCTAAGAGTATTACTACGAGGAATACAATATTGTAATTTCGGGGTTTACCCACTATTATCCATGCGTTTTGTTTTTGAAGCTGCAACATGCCCCGAATAGCAAATATTGATAATCAGTCCGTAGCATTCTAAAATTGGCTTCAATTCTGTTTAAGCTTTGAAAACGAACTAAAATGATAGGACATTATAATATATGGACAGTTCAATAAAGGGAGAGAGTTGCTTTTAATACCGAAACAATTTCAATAGACTGCCATCTTCACTGCGAGAGAGTGAGGATCGCAGTTGTCAACACATTCGTCACACCTGTGCGATGTAGTGGTGCGTACCTTGCATTTCAGTAACTGATATTTTTCAAAATATAGTTTTATCATGATCCCATCAAAAATATAATAAAATTCTTTGCAAAGAAAAACAAATAAATTTTCAAGAAAATGCTGATTGTATTTTAGTGGATAGTGGCCATTTTTGCCAGTATTATATAGTGTTTTACCACTATGGCAGAGATAATATGTCATATTTTAAATTGTAATCTGGTGACATAGGCTGATTTTGTTTATACATTATGAATGATAGGGTACTTTTTGTTGTTCTAAAATATTTCAAAAATCTTGGTTTTAAAAAGTGACAAAAAATGCAATTTTTCTTTAACAGTGTGTTTTAGGGAATTATTAAAAAAATATCGATTTTTGAAAAATATTAGAACAAGTTTCTCAAAATACGTCACTGTAACACACAAAAGTATGTTATTTAATTGTGTCATCTGACAATAGCTTCGTGATTTTACACAATAAATCAACGAAAATTGTCATACGATTTATGCCCAACTTCTCGAAAAATATTACTAGGCTACTACCTTAATTAAGGTTCAGGACAAAACCTATGGAATCTACAAACATCGCGTGGGGCGTGTATCAATTTCATGTATTTGATTTCTAGACGATCCAGCCCTGGTCGCTTGTGGCCCTGGTAAAAAAAGAACGATCCGGCCTTGGTTTGGACGTCGCGAGCGACCAGGGACAGACCGTTCTGACACCGTACACGTCACTATGGGTCCCACATCGAGCAGGAAGACGCACGACGACCACAACCCTTTAATAAATCTGATATCATGGTTCACTCAGCGGAAATATCCTCTATATATGACATCGATTTGGCTATTATATATCATAGAAATTGCTGAACGTTGTGTAGTACAATAAACTGTGTATTGAGTGTCTGACGATGACAATGCATATCTCATCAACAACGAGAACGCTTGCCGATGAGTATAAACAACGGATTCAGCGAATTCGAAATCACCAAGTATTCTACGAAATGCACAATACGTCATTCCTTTACCATTCCTGGCATAAGGCCAACTTCGAACCACTTTCTGTTCCTACTGTAATTTCAAAAAGGGGCTTTTGACCGGATTGAAACGTTATTTGACTGTTTAAAAACGATGCACCGAGTCCGTCTGTGATGTGTCAACGAAAATGTAGGGAATGTTGTCAGACAGGCGTTGTCTGTTTTTTTTTTCAAAAAAAAATTCAACTGTTCCGCAAATTTGAAATCGCGGCTACCAGCCTATGATTTTTTTCTGGTGATAATAAATAATTGTGTCAAATTTAACACGCCTCGGGATAGGCATCCAGACGTTCGACACTCTGAGCTTATATTCCGCGGTTTCGTCTTTAAATTTTTACTTTCACAAGGACTCAACTACCTCTGTCATAGAAACCAATGGTAAATGACTCAAAATTGTTGGTACTTGCCACATTTTTGTTTGCAAGTTACTGTAAAATACTTTATTTTAGCTGGAATTAATTTTCGCTGAAAAGAATTTTTGGGTGTTTTGTATGAAATTTATTTTCACTGATTTTTGACGAGTTGAATGTAAAATGTAGGACAAAAGATATATTCGCTGGATTTTATTTTCACTGAATCATCCAAGCAAAAATAAAGTATTTTACCAGGGGCGGATTTAGAGGGGGACCGACGGAGGGGGCCGCGGCCCCCCTATTTTTAACCCCCCGCGTGGCAAGATGTTAGGATTTGAGCTTCCTAGTTCGAACCCACATAGGGGCGTTACGTCTCGGACAATAACTTGAATTGGAATCAACAAGTTTACTAATAAATGCTATCAACATACCATAATTCTCGCAACAAACACCGGTAAAATTGTTGAAACATTTGCAAGCACTTCCTTCTAGAATTCCACTAATACAGTAGCGATTGCAGGCTTCTGTTTCTGTGTACGTTCCATTACACGAGCGATTCCGTACCCCACTCGGTCCGCACGTGGCACTGCACTCATCCCACGGCACCATTACGCAGCCCGCTTCCGTTGTCGACCCGTTAACACCATTAATTGGCACGAGAAGTAAAAACAAAATGAATATGAAAGCCATTCTAATCCTGCGGACATAAAGCATTCTGTTTCCAAGATGAGTCCTGAAAATTGCCGATAACATTACGTGTCAAAACTTGTGATTATCAAATTCTTGCTTCGATTCTTCGTCCACGTCGTTTTCTTGGAGTCAAACGCGTTACACTTCTTCGCGTTTAGCTTTTCTGGTAAATTCCAACTTATATTTTATAATAAACCAAACTGATCGCTAAGTTGCCTAATTTGATTGCATAGCGTAACGTGAGTGTTTTGTAATCGAACCATGCGTAATTTGAACAGGTTGTCGCTACGCGGCCGTCACAGCGAATGGTTGGAGTACGAATTGCTAATACGTGGAGGAGTGGCGCGAAGCATGGGGAAAAGCCTGCGCAGTGACCGTTATATATTGCGCCCTCTACCTTATATACGTCAAACGCGAGGCGCCGACCAGTATCGCCGACCAGTGTCACGATCATTATCAGCCGTGGTAGTGTACATGATCGTCATGTTGATTGGCCACATTGCGATCACGTGGCGGTCAATAAAACTCATTATTATCAATAATGAAAAATCCAGTGACCTCGATTTCGTATTTGCGCTTGCAATGTGGTTTACAACAGACTTCGATATTCGATTTGTTTGTATGTGTCTTGTGTTAAATTTATACAGTGTATTTAAACATATAGTTACCTCAGTATCGGTCATTAATTTTCTCTTCGGGTCATTAAAACCAAATATTGACCCTCACTATTTGTTTAATATTACATAAGCTATAGGGCATGTCACGTGACTACTTGACCAACAAGCCTTTACATGTGTTGTTTCTGTCAAAAGCATTCATAAATTATTATTTTTAAAAACTAAAAACTCGGTTTAGACAATTATCAAACAACCGATCTGAGCAACACATCTTCGAAACAAATCGCCCTTTTTAACGATGAACTTGCACATGAGGGTGAGAACAATGTATTTTACCGTATCTGTTTAAACCATTTGCAGCGCTAAAGGGATGTTTGTCAACGCAATTGACCCCATACCAGTACACAATGCGATTTATCATTCATTCACCGTTGATTTGTATATGCTAAAAAGGTCCCAGCATATCACAACATTTCGTTTCCTTATATAGATGATAAAAATCTATGTATTTATGAGATGACAATAATTAAATTAATTAGTAAATTATTTGGAAGTCCGGATTATTTGTAATTTTATAAATCATGTCAGAATGGGTTACTAATAAAGTTGTGCAATTTCCGACTTTTTTCCCCTCGTAAATTTCGTTTCGTGTTAGGTGAACGGGTCAAAGTTCAAATTTGTGACATGTGTTCAAATCAATGATTATTATGATTCCAAATCATGATATATCAGTCTACCACATTTACTAGGTCAGTCGCCCGCGCGTCTTAATTGTTATTGAATTAAAAAAAACACTTTCTCATTCTATATTCTTCAAAATGACAGAATTAGACAATGTTGAAGGCATATAACCGTATACTATTTTAATTTAAAGCGGGAGGGTCGTCACCTGCGCACGCGCGGGAATTAAGTCCCAAGCGACGATAACAACAGACGCTAAAAACACAAAGGCTCATGTGTAGACGCTTGTTTGTAAACAATGACACGCTATGGCCATCTGACGCATGCGCAGGTGACGACTCCCCCGCTTTAAGGTCGTTCGAAGTTATTTTAATATACATGTATCTTACATGGCCTTTCGAAGTGTTTTTACCAAGCACAAATCATGGTTTTAGAGAACATCGCGTGACGAAATACCAAAAATGGGCATTTTAGGAACAATTTTCATGGAATTCATGTAAAGGTCTTATTTAAAGAAAAATTAATGATAGTATTACCCAGAATTTCCTACTTATTCGTAACAATTAGAATTACCTATCTTATAACAACATACATTTTTTCACTATATTATACCGAATGGATTTTCCTCATATAAAACAATACAAATATGGCTCGAACAAAATGGCTCAAACTCTGCCGTTTTCATGGTTTTTAAACCATTTTTCCCAGCAAAAAGTAGTTCCGCCACGTTAACCACATGTTTTTACGTGACTGGTGTGAAATAAAATAAACACATAAAATAAAACCATAGTGTAAAATCTGAATATCCGATAATACCCGCGAACGACTTTAAGAGTAATACCTCCCTAGCGAGGCATGAAATGCAATGTGTATTTATAGTTTGAGTAGCCATGCGAGTGTATAGAATGCGCATTCTCATTCAGTGAGTAAAGTAGAGAGGTAAACTTCACAAGAATGTCCTCGAATAATAAAACAAGCTATGGAGAAGACATGGATTCGCCCGTCAACTTAATTGCACGGGACTTGCCTGTAGTCATGGAGACTGTTGTCTTACAGAAGACGACCTGACAACGTGCACCTTATCATAGCAGCCTTATTCAATTAATATAAATTTCGTTTCAACTACACTCACTTTGTTTGTTTCACCTTTGATCCCAACTCCGCCCCGAGCTAGTCTACGCCGCGCTTAATATTTATGATGGTGGGCGTGGCCTGCCTTGTTAAGGTGCATCCGATTACGTTCACTGTGATGTGTTATAGAAGGACTAATCTTGTAAATAATGTAGCATATAATATAACGTATCCACTCATACGGGCTTTGAGAATGAGTATTTGGTTCACACAATAGAAAAGTCGTCTTGTGGTATTCTTATTAATAAATTGGGCGATTTGTCGACATTGGAAAAGCTCATTGAACTAATTGGGTGACATTGCGCCCTCGTCAGTCAGAACATAGCTAGTTTACTACAATCCGTGGTCAGAGGACGCAACACATACATACAAGCATCACGATAACAATCTTAGGATAAGACGTATTCAACTATAGACTGTGTTTAACAAAGAATAGTGATTTTTCAGACATAAATACGAGACTAATTATTAAAAGTGTTGATATATAAGTATGTATGTCGTATATCATTCGTTTTTATTCTCATGATTGGGTCTCTTAGAACTTATTAATTTTATTACATTTATTACATAAGCTGTTTCACTGAACTAGACTAGCGAGGTAACTTTACTGATCTCTGCTTCAGATATCTTTTCTTGGTTACAAAATGTGGGGCAAAGGGTCATCCGAATAATTAGTCAACACACAACGCACCCACGCAGTAAAGCGGTATCAAATTATATATGTTGCGTACTTTAGAGGGCGCCCATTTATTCAGTTTTCATGAATAAGGTACCCGTCAACGTATTCCCACAGGGACGAGTGACGAGGACGTGGACGAATTGTGACATGTTCAATTAATTCTCACTTAATTTTGCAAAATGACGGTAGTTTTTCTTCAATCTCTCCTTCCCCAAAAATGCATGTTCATAGGCTGCTTATTGTTAAAACTGTGGAGCTTTACTATAAGCAGAATATAATAAATGAGTGCTTCACAAGAAAAAGAGAAAAATCGTAGGAGCTATTCAACTTTTAATTCCCCCATGACCAACTATTAAGAGTTAGGAAAGTGACTAATTTGCATAATCATTCGTCGATTGCCAATTTAACAGACGCTTACAGTGAAACGGTCACAATTCACGCATAAACAGACTGATTACTGTTATGTAAAAAGTTATGAATAGTAAAATACATGGAGAATCTGACACAGCTAAATTATATCATATAATTATATTATTTATGCAAATCACTGCAAATAATGCGGTGCATTACTTTCTATATATGGTATTATTATAGATCTGTCACCGTAACGCCACAAGTTACAGCGTGCCGTAATTTTGCGGTATTTTAAGGGGTATTTTCATCCCCTACCATATTAGGAAATGCGAATTTCAAATATGGAATGATTACGCGCGTAAGCTTCCTCTAATAATAATAAAAAACAAACATGGCTGCCACCAGGATTTGACCGAACTCCACGCAAAGAAGTTTGCTGATTCTGTTCTAAGCGTTTTGGATTTCGGCATTCCCATGACGTATCATTGGAAGGAAAAGATGTATAACAAATAGGGTTATTACGAGGATTCCGCTGCGCGTCGGTCGATACTGCCGCTGTACTAGTACTGTCTTCGTGCATACTTTGAGGTATCCTCGTAATAACCTCATATTATACTATTTCTATGGTATTTCCACTCTTTTGTTTTAGTATTTTCATCTTGTGCCAGAGCTCCGTAATTTTAACAATGCGAAGCCAATACTCAGGCTGTCTCCATAAAAAGGAAAAAACACACAGGGTTGCGTTTGCCAATGAACATGCATCTATACCTGAAATGAACATTTCAATTAACAATTAATGACTGATTGGAGCCTGTATATTTCAAAGTTGAAAATCCTATAGCATTTTATTGGATCTCCGATTTGGTATGCTAGAAGGTATTATAATAATTCGAAAAATGGTTTACCGGAAGTTGCGCCCTCTATCGGCGAACATTTTCTATGACGTAAATAATGTCACGAAGGCCGTTCAAAGAGTCGATTTCTTTTTGGTCTGTAGTCATCTATCAGTGAAGCATAATATATTCTAAATGTAGAACCACATTTAATCGAACGACATTGCTTTCACCATCTACATTTTGACGTCACAGGAGCTCTCCGTCTCTTGAGGGCGCACCATGTAGGAATAGTGTGTATTGTTGAGTGTGTACACTAATATTATATTCTCGACGCCCATAATGAGGACCATATCATGTTCAAATCAAAGTGGCTGAACGGTCTAAAGGTTATGTTGCTTTACATGTGGATTTCACAAGCTGAACATAGATCGCAAAGCTTTATCACTACTTCGGTGAATCTGTTCATCATTTTGAAGCGGTAAACAATTGTGACAAAACATGTATACATGAAAGATTTATACACTACACTACAAGGCACAGTCAAATCTTTTAAATTTTTGGTGATTGGAATTCTAATTTCATAATTTTAATGTAACCGTATTTGTTTGTACAATTCAAAGACTGTTTGCTCAATTCGGAGTAGTAATAATTTAGTAGCATACAGATAATCTGTTTTGTATGGCCTGCAATTTCATGGCCCTAAAAGGCTCTCTGCGTAGAATAATATGCAAGCAGCTTATCTGTCGTCATTTAACAGTGAAAGGAGTGTCAACAGGCATCTGTCAAAACACTGCATTTGACCACAAAAAATGGTTAGACATTTCCAAATTACCTGTTCGCTCATCGTTCTGAGTTTTGTTTCGAGGTTGGTCCAAACGCAAAAGGACTTCAACTTTGACGGAGCATGGCAATACGGAGAGATAGGACCATCGTGTACTTGGAGTTCGTGGTCGGAATGCAGCGCAACTTGCGGGCCAAACGGAAAACAAACAAGAGTTTGCACCGTGGATGGTAAATACGCCTACACCGAAACACAGTCGTGTTACTCAACGTGTTTCAATGGTGGAACTTTAGAGAGAGGATATTGCGACTGCCTCCCCACCGCGAGTGGAGTGTGTTGTGAGCTATCTGCAGATGCAGGTACCGATTTTAATTCAATATATATTATATAAATTAGTAAAAATAAAGGTAATATCACATTTCAAGATGTTTATGATTTGGTGATATCAGTTGAACGTATTTATATTCATTAGCCATTTCTGTTTGTTTCGTTAAAGAAGTTTAATATATATATTTCCAGTATACTTTTTTAACGCCAAATTAAGCTTGTATGCCATGTAGAGAAGAAAGAAAAATATGTCCATTTGTTCAAAGTTATCCAAAACATGACGGAAACTATATATAATACTTGCCCCAACATTTGGAAAGTTTCATTTTCCACACAACGACTTAACCACTAATTTGTTCACCGGGACGTTTGTATTATATTGAAGACCATCGGCGACTTCGGGCAATAATTACCTGAATGTGATAATGTTTTTTACAACTTGTATATCACAGATGGTTGATAATATTCAATTATGTTTTTGCTTATGGTTGGCAGGTTTGTCTTTGCTTTCCAACTATAAACTCTACCACAGATCTCAACAACAGGTTCAATGCATAACAGCATACATAAGTTAAAACAAATTTTTCGATCAAAGTATTCGCGAGGTTTGTCGTCCAAACACTGAACACACTGCCTTTTGTTAAAACTCTTTTAACGAAAGCCAAAGACACTAACATGACTTTCACTAAGTTATCAAGTAAGCACTATGGCACAGTAGACTGGCACTCCGTGTATGTGTGCCTCGTCTTCGTTGGCGCCAACTATTGTGAGTGGATACAATAATATTCATCCAAACGGGCCTGGGATATCATTGTACAAGTAGGAAAATCGACGCTATCAGGTCAATTAGATTGCAAGGAACGGATATCTGAAAGAAATTGAATCACACAAAGATTTTTATTTGTTGAAATGTGTGAACTTACTTTAACAAGAAATTAAAAAATTTAGTTTCTTTGTACCTTTTGTGGAAATGTAGCTCCGTACTAATAAAGAAATACATCGGTCACTTAATATCAATATCAATAATAATAATAATAATAATAATAATAATAATAATAATAATGATAACTTTATTGACATGCTATGCTATTCTAAAAATAATGATTTAAAAAGTAGTAATGTAACATACATATTTTAGATATGATAAATACATATATATAAATCTATTTCAGAAAATAACCCTTCCGTTAATATAAACTGCAAGACTTTATCTACGGATAAGACTGACTAAATCTGAACACCAACAGACGAATCTTCCTTTGTATACTTTTAATTACGATCGAATGGTCTTGTTTCTCCGCGAACAATACAATTTCCGATTACATCTATTTTTGTTGTTGATAGTACGTCGCCGATTGGCTGCTTCTCAGCTCTCATCAAAAGTCTATAGCAGCCATTCGTCAACTTTGATCAATTGATCAGCCTCGCTGTGGAATGTTGTTTTTTTCGTTGCGGCGAATATTTTAGCTTCACGTGATTTTATGCCGCAATGACGCTTACACGTTGACACAGTGAGTTTTTTCGTACACTTACGAAACAAATAAACCATGCAATCTGCCATTTTTTAACCGACCAGGTAACAAAGCATTGCTTGCGAATGTGACAATTCTTATGAAAGCATCGAAACGTAAACTCACCAAAGATTCTCGTGAATCTACACAAGTTCTCATTGTAGTTTTGTCACAACTGATGAGATCATGGTCTTGCGTTGTTTTAGCTGTTATAAGCAGCAATTTACACACACTTAGTTCAACATGTACCAGTGCAATCTTTCATACAAATAGCAATTTACATTCACTTTCTGACCTCAACAATATTGTTTAAATTATTACATTACCGTATTTTAATAATACAAATGTTCGAATATGTTCATTTTATTCTGTTCTGAAGTAAACTCTATATGTCATCGATTTGAATATCCCGAAATGTACAAAAAAATATTCTTTGCCCACTTCTACAATGGCATCCAGACTAACATTAAAGCATGAGTTATCTGTCATGCGTAATTCAAAGTGTTCGATTCAGTTTGTGAAAAACGCATTTTGACATATTGGAAAAAAACTAACTCAAAAAACAGAATGCGTATTTCTAATATGGGAGCCAGCATGACATTCATACTCATTTATTCCGTGTCGTTATTTCAGGTAGCCAGGTAGTCGTAAATGTGCATTTATGCGGAAATTAATGACAATCGACGAAATATTGTTTTTCTTCAATAATGATACAAAATATTAATTGTTAGATTTCACATATTCAATGAAAACTATTAGTGATCAAAACCTACCCTGACGAGACTATAATTTTAATTTTACAATGAGAACTAGTTATGATAAATACTTCACCTGTTGAGACTACATTTTCATTTCAACGCGAATTGACATTGACCTAAGCCCGACGAGACTTGAAATTTTAACTCAACAATGAGGACCTGATCAAACCTTATCTGATTTGATTATAATTTCAACTAAAAAATGAGAATTAACAACCTGGCCAGACGCGTCAATGATTTCTTCTGAACAATTAGAAGAAACATTGACAAAAAAACGTGGCTCGACGAAAATGTAATTATAAAATAAACAACAAAAACTGATAGTAATGACTATTTTTTCTTAATTTCAGCATTTTCTCCAAATAAGCAAATTACCTAGAGATATATGGTAATACGACTAAACAACTCTGATCATAGCGGATATGTAACATTGATTGTGAATTTTGACAACATTTGTGGTTGTTTCAGATATTTCTATTGAGATGATGGTGAGCAACACGGATGTCACTTTCCAATGTGACCCGAGAAACACTATCACCAGTGGCAGGCAGTTTCATTTCAAATGGTATGCAAACGATATTATTATCCGCGAAGAATCCACTTCAGAAAAAGTATCAACTTTATTTCAGACGAATTGGATTGGGTACATGGGATACTCGGTAAGTCGTATATTCATTCTGGATATGCATTGGATTCGATATGTATACAACCGAGGAAAACAGTGTGCAATTTAAAGCGCGGTGGTCGTCGCGCAGCGCGTGTTCGAATTTCATGTAAATACACAATGTATTTTACACGCGTTGTATACGTCGCTATGAGTTCCATATCGAACAGGACGCGGCACGACGAGCACCGCACTTTAATACATGATGATGGGAATATGAATGCACACACATAATCATTATCGGATATATGTTTGTATGCCAAATGAACAGCTTAATAGTCGTGTTCAGATTGACTTCAAGTACGAACTGCAAGTAAGATTTAAGCTAATCTCACATATCGGCTAAACCCAATTGCGTTCACGCGGGGGAGGGAAAAAAGCGGTTAGCACAGGCTAAGGAATACCCAAACTTGTTAAGAATATACAAATCTTCAGTCATTTTAACTATGATTACTTATTACAGTGATTGGAAAGGTATACATGTCAGTTCTACGTTTATAAAACAATCATTATACCAAAACAAATTCAGAAAGTGCAGATTGCAGGAAGTAGTACAGTGTCCCATCGTTATTTTTTTCAAGAACAATGTCCCATTGTGTTATCGCGCAGATTGTCATGTCGGAAATAGAATACCGAAATGAATAGTTATGACTATAATAGTATATCTTTTACATGAGCATTGAATACAATAGCGTTTTTGGCACTTAGCCCGACCTAAACGTTTACGCACACTTCCTTAGCACGTGCTAAGAATATTGAACTGGCTCATATAAACGGGTCAGATTTTACCCGTATTTACCGTATTTATCCGGGTAAGCGCCCAGGGTCCTGAACATGGAAAATTGGCAAAAATAGGGGTGGGCGTATGCCCGGATATTCGCGAACATTGACAATTGCGTGAATAGAATGGCAAATGAAAACATGCAACATTACACGTGTAACAAACATAATTTAATGTTTATAATGTGACAAATAAACCAAAAATAATAAAAATCGACAGTGAGAAAACATTTGAATTTAGGATTTCCCCACTTCCAATACGCGTGAACTCAAAACAAACTAAAATATCAGGGGTTAAACTGCGTAAAATTATTTCCGGTTTCGACAAATTACGGATCAACTGTCATACAATTGCAAGATCAATAGTAATTTACAAATTTACACAGTAAAAATAAGGAAAGTCATAGTTGTAGCGTTACTCAGTTTTCTTAGCACGGGTTTTGACCTGTTAACCCGTGCTAAGAAGCTGTGCGCGAACGTAACTATAGTCGACGAGTTTGGCGTAATTTACGAGCTCCATGTCTATGTTCGGTGGCAATGTTTATCACTATCAACAGTGATACAAGCTATGGAAGACTTGTGCAGGCTAGCCCAACGATTCGAATATTTTAACCCCAGTGGAGAATCGGGTAATTCATAATTGATCTCGGGATTTACCCATGAGCACGCATCGGTCGTCGCACCGCGTCGCTTTCGATACGGGTCCCACGCAACACGTACATTGTTTGTTTCACACGTTGAGTGACGACGAGGACGCTCTAATGCAATGAAGTATTTCAAAATATCTTACAAGTTCATAAAAAAATGCCTAAATTCGATAGATTGTACCAATTTCTGAAAACGAATTGCGTACTTTGAAGATTATCTACTTTGCACCCAAAGCTGATGACGTCCAGGCCAATGGCATGAATGAACTCAACTTTCTAGGTGCAGCAGCATCCCCTCCTCTGAGTTCTCGTACACATACCTTGACATTATCCACAAAATGGATCGGAATTTGTTTAGATGATTTTCGCGAAAAAGGGATTTTATAAATTATGTTAATTACTAAGATAGTCATGGAACTATGTCCCTCTTCAAATAATCAACAGTGGTCAAACTATCAAATTCGTTTCCACCATCTTAACGATTAAGTACACCAATATATGCACGCACGCATAAACTCAGACCCTGGCGTACTGCACTTTCACAAATTTTAAACGGGCTATATCTGACGGAACACATTGTTCAATGATCAACCATTCACCAAGCACTAAAATTTCGTCGTATGTATGCAACCCATTTATTTCGCTGTATTCGTCCTATTGTTGTACAACGCCTTTGTACTTCGAGTGAGCAACACTACCCCTTTCAGTACTTGACGCCACAATGGCATACGTATAGTAATGGGTCATTCCAATACACCGAGCGACATACCTAGCACTGCCGACGCGTTGTCATGTCAATGATAATCGCTCTGTTGGTGCCGTGGGAATTTGTCAGTATTACTTGTTAAACACATTGTTAATAACACTTTCGTGTTCGCTGTTCGGGTATTAGGTTAAAAAACCCGATTGCTAGGGTCGTGCATTCATCCATGATGGATTGCACAGATGCATGGCAAGTACGAATGATTGTTAGCAAGTGTATAACGCCGGGTGTTATACGTGGAACGATTGTTTTGTGTTATAGTCCAGGCGATGGGTGCGAAAATTACTCAGATGATGATAAAAGCATGAAAATTATCACAAATGTATGTCACATCATTCTAAACACTTTGAGAGGTGGAGCCAATGCAAACTGTAAATAACATAGCAATGGTTGCTAAGCAACATATTCCCCATAGCAACCGACATGTAAGATACCTGCAGACCATTTTTCCCGAACAATTTTAATGTATTTTTATTTCTACAGCTTTGATCTTCAAACTAGCACCACCCTGGAGCAAGTGTATACACATAGCAACAGTTGCTAGGCAACATATTTTCCTTAGCAACCAAGCATATTTGATGTTTGCTGATTTAAACAATTCCATGTATTTCAATATATATAGCTTTAGAATTATATCTTCACTCTGGGAAAAAGTAAACTGCACATGGTTTTATAATGGTTGCTAGGCAACGCATTTACCTGATTATATCACCATGTTGGCTTTTTTAACCCATCAATTGTTGTTGGCCTATTTTTATAGAACAATTATATAAATAGGTAATGCATGCTCCTGATGGTTTTTATTGAATCATAATCCATTAATTTTAGTGATCTTTTCAGGGCTGGAGGTGTAGTTACTTATTGGTGGTGGAAGATAGATGTCTTCAATTAACCTACTGGTGCATTCTCAGAAATGGCGAGCCCCTCACAAACTACTATCCAGACAAGTGACTGGTCGAAATGCATTGTTTGTCAACTAGACAGCAAAGAAACATTGACATGTCCCACAGATGCAGGCTATAAGACAATTGCTGAAAACATCAGTCAATTTAATGAACTTCAGTGCATGCCTGTACAAATAGATGTTACACGTTTGGACAATGGGAATGGTGTAGAATTAACATTTAAAGAACATAATGCAAAGTGGCACAAATCCTGTTATTTGAAGTTTGGCAAAAGTAAATTGGAACGTACCAAAGAGCGAAAGCAAAAGTCTAATGAAGAGCCAACAACCTCGGCAAAACGGATTTTCACACGCAGCATTAGTGGAGAATCATATACCACCCATGTGCAGAGCAAAACCCCAGTGTGTTGCTTCTGTTGCAAATCAGAAACTGTGAAGGAAAAACTTCACGAAGTCTGCACATTAAAGTTAGATTACCGTGTGAGGAAGTGTGCACAAGAGATCCAAGACGAGGCCCTTCTGGCTAAATTAGATGCAGTAGACCTTATCATGCTTGAAGCAAAACACCATGCAAGATGCCTCACAAATTTGTACAGCAGAGCACATGGAAAGATCTCACAAATTTCATGTGTATCAAGTGACCAAACATGTAAAGGTATCGCATTAGCAGAGCTGATATCCTAAAGGAGACAAGATGAAGACATAAAGGTGTTCTTACTAAGCTGTACACTGAGAGACTAGATCAGCTTGGTGTGAATGTTCCTACACGAATAAACAGTAAGCACCTTAAAGACAGAATTCTAATGGATCTCCCAGGTGTAAAAGCCTACAGGGAAGGAAGAGACGTGTTCATGGCTTATGAGGATGATGTAGGAACCCTCCTACATCAAGGCTACCAGACTGATCCAAATGAACAGAGTGTCAATATGACCCAAATTGCAGACTCAATCCGACGTGACATTTTAACACAGAAGGTAACATTCTCAGCTTGTCAGCATGCTCATCAATGGATCAAAAATTACGGATCAGACATGCAACAAGAACCTCAGTCAACCAGTGCTTACCATCGCTTTTCAACTGCATCAAGAGGCACAGAGACTACGGTAAAGTACAACATGTCTATCACGGCAAAGATCGGGAGACACCACTACCCGTCTATATGGGACTTAAGGCCCATGCATTAACGAGAGAACGACAGTTGGTTGATTGTCTTTATGCTCTTGGTATGTCAGCCTCATATGATCGAATCATGGATATAGTCACATCATTGGGAAATAATGTCTGTGAGTATTATCACCAGGTTGGCACAGTCTGTCCTCCCCAGATCCAGAAGGGTCAGTTCATCATCGTAGCTGCTGACAATATAGACCACAATCCAAGCTCAGCTACCTCCACTGGTTCATTTCACGGTACAAGCTTGTCCTTGTTCCAAAACATTACCACCGAGAGTAAAAGTGGTGATAACTACCGTGGTTTTACCCATTCAATTAAACCTTTGAAGGCACAGAGGAAGATAATGGCCTATTGTGAAATAAGACCGACAGGTCTGCCATCAGGTGATGTCTATGTTCCACTAACTTCAAGTAACCTGACATCTTCCTGCGATAAACTCAGTGAAGAGATGGAAAAAGAATACAACTGGCTGAATCATGTTAAGAATGAGAAGATGCATGCAGTTGAAATATCCTGCGAGTCTAACATATCCTGGGCCGCATACCATGCCAGTCGAATGGCAGAATCAAAGCTTTAACCACCGATCAATGCCATGCTGCCTCTGTTTGCTGAGAAGGCCAGCTCCCCATCAATGCTGCGTCACTGCTTTGATGTTATTTGATGTTGCCCGAGAATTTTTGCACGGCAAGTTCGTCATGGCCAAGTCCTTGAGAAAATTCTCCTTCATCGCAATTGATCATGGCCATGAGCAAAATAATGGTGTGATGAAGGGTGAAGGGGGAGTCATTGGACTGACACAGGATGCCGATGCTCTTTTACGATGGGCAGTAGCAGGGCCAGTCCATGTCATATCTGAATTGGAGTCATCCATGGTAGGGAAACGAGAGAGTCCCAGCCAGAGAAACCACCATGAGCAAACTGATGCTACCCAGAAGAAATTTCCTACACAGGTCGATACACTGGTCAGAATAATTGAGGGTATGGGAAGTCTGTTTGACGAAGAAAGCCAAGATCTTCTGAGACTGCATTCAAAGGACATCATGGACAAGCAGTCAATCGAGTGCCTTACTACAATACAATCAAAGGGTCAAGAACAGTATGGAACATTTGTAGACGAGCGTCTCCGGGCTAACATCAAACCAATAACAGCAACCATCACCAGGAACAAAGTAGTACTGTTCAACGTGCAAGCACACAAGTCAAAGAAGGGACACATGTCAATGTCAATGTCAATCTTCTCAAAAGCGAATCATCCCTTTTTGCAAGACTGTATGTTGCACGCCAGGCAAGAGATGGTGATTTGGACAATTTCTTCAGCCATGAAAATCATCAATTTTCACCATCCCTTTCTTCATATGGACAATTATGTTTGGGGAAAAAGTCAGATCTCATTGGCTGTCTTGAACAACATATCCAGTCTCCATGTAATTCAAGGCCAGATACGGATGTGAGCATCATGGATGGTGCTGTCCTCGTGAACATCCTTAGACCTGGAGGATGCAAGACATTTGGCGACCACGCTGCAAATGTGTTTGTTCCACACATCACAAGAGAACAGAACAAGACTCAACGAGTAGATATTGTGTGGTATCAATACTTTGACAACAGTCTAAAAGCACAGACCAGGGAAAAGCGTACTATGGGTCCTAGTCAACGTAGGCGTGTTGAAGTGTCCAGCCCCGTACCGAAGAACTGGCAGCAGTTTCTCCGAGTGAATAGCAACAAGATAGAATTGTTCAAACTTCTTAACAATGAACTGATATCAAGTGCATCAGCAGAGAACCCTCTTGTTGTCACTGATGGTGCTAATGTACTCTGTATACCTGCACAAGACACATCCAGCATTACTCCCTGCAATCATGAAGAAGCAGATTCCAGAATCATGGTACATGTTGCTGATGCTGTCAGACAGGGCTTTCACAAGACCCTTTTTCGGACAGTAGACACCGATGTAGTTTTTTTAGCAGTAGCGACTGTCCAGCAGCTAAGAAGGATAGACCTCTCTGGATTACATTTGGAAGTGGCAATAATTTTCACTACATCCCAGCACATGAGATAAGTGCCTCCCCTGGCCCACAAAAATCTTTGGTACTTCCGGTGTTCCATGCTTTCACCGACTGTGTCCCAATTTGTCCAAGCTGGAAAGAAGACTGCATGGAAAGTGTGGGAGACGCATGATGAACTCACCGGAGCCTTCTATGAACTGCACAGTGCACCAGAACAAATATCTGAAGAGACTGAGGCTTCACTAGAGTACTTCACCATCCTTCACTATGACAAGACAGCAACAAGTACCCCATTAACGAAGTCAGAAAGCTTCTATTCACACGAAAAGGACGTCAGATGTCAGCCCTTCCTCCTACCAAGGCGGCCTTACAGCAACATATCAGAAGGGCTCATCCGCTGCCTAGAAACAACCAAATTCTGTTTTTGTTTAATTGTGAGATTTGTAGTGGCTTTAGAACATGACTTAGATAGTTGTGATGCAAAAACACATAACATTATTCATTCGAAATGGATTAGATATGCTTAAACGGCTCATTGCTAGGATCAACCGGTTTCCTTGGCAACCATTGCTAAGAAACATGGTGTATCTATGGGCTCCAGTATATTCAGTATAGGCTCAAGTAAAATTGTGCCAAGTTTCATGCTTTTATCATTTACTGAGCAATTCAAGCTGTATTTTGCACCAATCGCCTAGACTATTACTGTGTGAGGCGTCTTGTCTCTGTAAGCACATGATGCGTGTACGTCGTTTCAACCTATGAACGAATTGCGTTTTTTAGTGCCACGTGGTATTTTAGCCCAAGCTCATATATAATTTGCTGTCTCGTTCGTAGAGAGTTGGTGCTATACTCACTAAAGTGAAATATCTATTTATTACGTAGCCCCATCTAGTTACCCGGCGTACAAATGTAATTAAAATAAATAGTATTATTATACATCTATCACCGTAACGCCATATGTTACAGTGTGCCCTAATTTTGCGGTATTGCACTAGGTATTTCCATCCTATCATATTAGGAAACGCGAATTCCAAATATTGAACGTTTACGCGCGTAAGCTTCCTCTAATAATAAAACACAAATATGGCTGCCATCGGAGTTTGACCGGACCCCACACAAAGAAGTTCGCTAAATCTGTTTTAACGTTTTGGATTTCGGCATTCCTATGATGTATTCCTGGGAGGAATGTATTGTGTATAATAATAAGGATACTGCAAAGTATGCACTCAGACAGTACGCGGTCGCATCGACCTCCGCTGCGCGTCGATTGATACTTCCGCTGTACTGTCTTCGTGCATACTATGCGGGGCACAATTTAGAATACGGCTCGAATTTATGAAAAAGAGGCAAACTAAAAAACTGGGTTATAAAATTTCTACAAATTTAGGGAAAATAAACGAACCATTGAGGTAAGATTAATTCAACGGCTAACGAAATTCGACCACATTCGGTGTTTTTCCGTGAAAGATTTTTTTGCATACACCTACCTGTGGGTCTATAGCTCTTCTTGTGTCGGTCTTTAGTCTTTGTGGTGATATTTTAGTCATTTCAGTGATATGTGACGGCTTTAACTCTTTATTAATCGGAAATCATTGCCACTTATTCAAACGTTGACACACATTTTAACCGAGTGCGATGTTTGCATGTTATTTCCGTGACAAATAAATTAAATTTATATCTCAGGTATGAGCTTAGATTAATATTATCGTAACCTATTTCATACAACAGTCTTGTTTAATAGACCATTTTCCGTTCACTGCGAGAATCACGCGTTATGCGTGAAATCGAACGTAAAAACAGGACAAACAAAGGTCATAGCGTCGTAGTCGCGTCAAACATCGCGAAAGTATTTCGGGGACATTTCCATGCTTAATAATGTGCTGTCCACAATTGATGATAGGCAATTTCGATTAAGTAAGGGTATTCGGAAGCAATATTCCTCTGTCGAAGATCGGCCGGTCAATGTAAGCTGCAAAATAAAGAAATTCTAGTTCAAAATCAAATCGTTCGATTTTTGCGGCAGACGTTCGACGCGCGTCTTTCATGCATCCCGCGAGATCTCGCAATAGTACGGAAAATCACCTATTGTGATCAAAGTATATTGTACTTGAGATTAATACTAGTGTATGATAGAAGATTAACTCGGTCTCACATCAAATTACGATAATATAACTGTATGAGGTAACAATTATGATTTGGTGAGAAAGGAGCTATTGCCGAATTCTATCACTTGCTTTTATTTATTGCATTACGAGTGAAAAATTCATTTAATTTCTTTAACAATGTTATTTATAGATTCATTGTGCTGTGGAAATCACGGAGAATGGCGTTGTCATTGATACGAAAACAAGCGGAAATCTCTTTGCCGGTGTTAAGGTATGGATATAAACACCGTGGCGTCAAATCGATGTGCACGTTGGTTGGGGGTAAAAAAGACTTTCTTGTAACGGCCAAGTATATAACTCGGCGATATGCAGCTTTTTACGTTTACCATATAAAGTTATATCATAGTGTATGCTGTATGCTCGTGTTTATAGTATTTTGATTTGTGTTAAAGTGCGTAGTCGTTGCGTAACTTTTCAAAAATACATTTACTTACTTGCGCAGCACGACGATCATTGTCATTTAGGATGCGTGTATCGATTGGTTGAATCATGTACGAGGCGGAAGACTCGAAATTCAAGCAACTAATTATACGCGATTGGGTTGAGGAATTCGCGCTATCAACGGTTAACATATTAAAAAACGTGTACATGTGTACATGTGCATATGGCGTACAGCCTGAACTTAATTGAAACGTTTTCGGAGATTCGAAGCGAAATTTGCGCTGAATCGATTTAAACTGCCTTGATTTTTAGTCCCAGAAATGTAACTCGTCAATGGTGGGTACGTATATGTTTTGCTCACTTGCAGATTAATATTCCATTTGGTGATGTCATCGAACTTGACGAGAATTCGGACGCTGTCACCATCGAGTTAGAATCCACCGTGCCATTGTTATGTGTCGATGACGTCACCGACTGTGAATTAGTCATACCGGTCATGGCCACAAATCGTGTTGGAACCTATTACGGTGAATACCCGGAAATTGTGATCAAAGAAGACTGTGGAATCAGGATTAATCCGAGTAATACCGTAGATGGCGCTTCATTCTCATTGACAGTGAAGGCAAGGCGGGATTTTTTCAAGGACGGAAATGGTACGGTATTTCTTGGCTTCCTGCCAATTGTTACGTCGGAAGGATCATTATGGGATGGATACCACATCTCGCACTCGATAGAGGTATGAACAAACATACAATTACATATATACCAAAAATACGATTTTTGTAAAATAAAAAAAACAAAAAACACATTCAACTATATATTGTTTTATTTCATTTATTTCAGATAGTAGTTCATGATCGAGACAGTATAAGAAGGAAATGCAGTAGTGGTGGTGACCCACATTATTACACCTGCGATGGAATGTAAGCGATTTGCGATATAATAACACCTTTCTGACGACCACGTCATTGATGTCAGTTGAAAAAAAAATCGAAGCAGAAATATTATACGCTGAACTATACCTGATGTGAATTAGAAAACATATTTAAAATGTTTCCAAAAGAGATTTGAGATGCACATTGAAAAAAATTGAGTTGGTTCCTGCAAATTTACTGTAGATTCATAGTAATTTTGTTTTAATTCCCGAATGTGTCCTATTTAAAAAATAGGTCCCTCTATTTAAGAAAAAACAACGTATTCTACGACCTGCATTGTATTTATAAAGTGAATTATACTGGTGAATAATAAAAAAATGCAACCATAGTACTTGACACGTGGTATTTGATGCTCGGCGGCACTGTCCCACTTCCCCAGATGTGCACATTTTTGTTAACTATCATGCGGTGCATGCTGATGTGCATTGAATTACTATAGCAAGGACGTGACGTAATAATTGTTTATCTTTCCATAGATTCTATAATGTCTATATGCCTGGTGAATATATTTTCTACAAACACGAGACAATGCCGTACGAGGTAATTTTGAGATTGTGTACACGGGATATATATACAGGTGGTACTGCTTAACTTGATCATCAGCAGTTGTTAGATATATATATTTATTGCAAATACGTACATAAAAAATAATTGGATAAAATGCAGTGTACATTTCCTAGATCTTAACAATTGAACAAGATCGATGAAATTTCCAAATGTTATTTTTTTTTTTTAAAACTAAGATTCAAACTCGTCTATCGGCTTGTGGTTCAGTGGCTTGTAATTGCGGCGTTGCAGTCCGAGTGGAAGATGATATTATAATTGTTGATAGGTGTAATATTGAGGAAGAACTTGTCAGTTACTTCTGGGCTGGAAGAAAATACGAATACTACAGGTCGACATCTAAGTTGTTAATAGAGGTACTGGTCACTGGCGATTTGACGGAAGGTTTCAGGCTCATCAGTAAAAACAGTGGACATACTCATGTGGTGAGCTTTTTTGGTCATTGTTTACATTGTTAGTTTCACAGTCCCTGAGAGACTGTGGTTAGTTTCACAAACATCGCACTTATGGCCCCGTCACACCATAAGGTTTTGGTCAGCGTTCTCTGAACGTTCCAATCGTCCAATTTCCGAGCGTTCTGGAACGAGGTAGACACATCCAGCGTTCGATTAACGAGTGCCCAACGTATGACTAGCTTGTTCCTAACGCACGAGGAGCATGTAATGAGCGACCAAGTAAGATACCCCTGGAAATCATTTACGTGTGCTAACGTGTCACTAGCGCGCGACGAACGACTTTTAAACGTTAAGTGAGCGTGTTGAGCGTGTATCTAACGTTAGGTCGTTAATTTGACGTTAGTCGCACGCTTTTATGTGCGCTAGGGGTACGTTCAGCGGTCGTTGACAGGTCGCTAGTGAGTTGTTCACTGCAAAGCGAGCGATTGGTAACAACTAAGTAACGATAGAGCAACGACTGACTAACGATTGTCGAACGCGTCGAACGTTAGCAAAACGATCGAAGAAAGTTATTTAACGTTTAACAGCGTTTAAAAATAAACGTTGAAGAACGCTGGTCTCAAATGAGAACTTTTGTGCATGTTCAAAACTTTTTTTTGGGATCAGCGTTCTCCGCCGATTCCCGACGATCAGCAACGATTACCGACGTTCACTAGCGTTCTCACGACGCTCTTCTGGCGCTGTCCCAGCGACTTTGGGCGACTACCAACGTTTCCTCAAAAGCCAGAGAACGCTAGCCAGAACGTCATGGTGTGACTCGGGCTTTAGTCATTTCTTAATACACCATTTTACAATGAGCGTAGTTGCTTTCATTGAACGTCGATTTCATGCGGTTTTTGAAGTCTTGAATCTACGAAAAGCGTGTATATTCCAACTACACTTTGATAAATATATTAAACATAATGACATGAAACATGTTAACCTGTATAGATTCTCCTGCCTACCGGGGCATATATAGAAATCCTAGGATCCTATTTCTTGGATATCTTCTACTCTCCTGCCACGGAAGACTATGGTTTCGAGAACGCTGGCCTGTGTGGTAGTTGTGACGGCGACGAAACGAACGATCTATTGAAAGGTCCATTTGGGGCATCCACAAAAGAATACGCCGACCCGTATACCGACTTTTGGATGGGACAGCATGATTTTGCGGAGACATGGAGGTTGTATTTTTTTGATCTCTAAATAGTAATTAAGATACATAATATATGTTGCAGAACATTAATATCATTAAAAGAAACTAGGGTCTTCGTTTACCATGTTTGACGCCTGACGTATATTGCCATCAAATAGTTAATCCTTTGTCGGTTTTTTGAATATATATACGTTACGTGGCGCTGTGAATGAAAATAATTTATGTTGAATTTTGCAGGACTCCCCAGGGAAATAACCTGTTCTACGGCGAGTTAGATGATATACCCTCAGTTGGCGTCTACTTGCCGGAAGTGTTCTGTACCTGCAGCCCAAACGATGGTAATACCGCTACTGTAAACCAACAATGTGGGTTCAACAAGGAATATTCCAGATCTTATTCAACTCCGGATGATGCAAATTTATCTGACTGCGACGCCCACTGGTGTGACATCACATATGACTATACTAAAAATCTACAGGAGGTGAAGAAACGGAGGAGGCGCCGACGAAGATCTGGAGATAACCAGACTTTTTTCTTTGTATACGACTCTGACTTTGTGTCTTCGGTGTGTAAAACTTACTGCATTTGTCAACCGAGCAGTTGGCATGTAAATACGCCCTGAAACTTGCGATTATTAAACGTCTTCTAGGGTGTATTGCCATTTATTATGGAGTTCGTTTCTGGTGAGATGTGTCAAAAAACAGACTGGTTTTAATCAGCTTGTTAACGTTATGTATTTTACATATTTTTATATTTGTCGATATTTTTTGTTATCACATTATTGTCGATTGGATGATAACCATAATCGACAGGAAAAAATAAGCAACTATAGCATTATTGCATTCAGTAAGAAGCTTAGTGTTCTCGACCACTTCAATTTTAAATTAGTGTAGTAGCCAATATTCGAACAAATAACAAATAATTAATGCAATACGAAAACATCACATACGTCATACATCATACATCATACATCATATGGAGATTTATGCATGGACTTTTCTTACGTTCCAGGTGCCATCATGGCCTACATCATCAGGAATAAATGAAACTACTGCGGAGTTGTACTGTGAAGACATAGTTAAGAACACACCCGCTGGGATCGAATGCTCGACCGTACTCTCTTTGTATGATATCGACAAATCTATTGAAGGATGCAAGACTGACATTCTGGTACTGTTTGCCAACACATTTATTTACTTTCCCTGTACAATATTTCATGTATCAACAACAGTGTATGTGATACGTAAAGTTGAACAGCCAGTTTCCGACTTTAAAACACCGATGATAGCGCCTGGCACAATTCACAAACATGTCATAAAAGCTCGAGAAGGCAGTAGGTTCCGTTTTTAAGACACACGAACCCTATTCAGTGTTATTTTCTCTGTATCAATTCCCTATTATTGTCAGAGTCAAACAGACATTGATTGTTTCAGCAAAGTTCCATCCGAACCTATTACTGATTGATTCGTTTGTCTTAAAATCGATATCAATTTACATACTGTCAATATATTTTGAGCGACGAAACCACTGGTGCATACTCCGTACGTGTGTTACGTAACGTATTTTGTGTATATATACAAATGAGTAGAAAAATAACACTTTACCAGATTGTACGTATCGTATCTGATCCGTGTAAGTATACTCACGGACTACTTTTTTTTTTACCACCAATCACCTGCCTAACTCAAAAATATAATAACTTGAAGATTCTGGCTTGAAAATTCAGAGCTCGGCTTTCGCGTTGTCTTTTTTAAAATTTGCACTGTAATTTTTTACAAAAAACAAACAATGTGAGATGCCGCATGTGCAAGAATCGAATATCATATTGTATAACAAATACCAAACCCGTAATACGGAATGAAATTCCATTCTTATTTTTTTTCTTATTCTTATTCTTATTCTTATTCTTATTCTTATTCTTATTCTTATTCTTATTCTTATTCTTATTCTTATTCTTATTCCATTCTTATTTCCATGCTTATTTTTAAATTTGCTATTGTTGATATTGTAAATGATAACATTTTGTACTTGGAAATATAAGATTAATTTAATTTATTTTATGTATTTGGTGCATTTCATTTAAAGAAGGAACTGCAAGTTGAAAAAAGAAATCATAAAAAAATAACATTAAAAGCAATTTAGCATCACCAAACAAAATAACACTTAATAAATTAGAAACTTTATGAAAATCTTATTGATTTTCCCGAAATTTTATTCGACTATGTTATCTACCCCACTAAAACAAATTATATGTTGTCTCGGGAAACGTTTTTAATCTCCTTCATAAACTCTAGATTTCTGTGTTGGGTGAGTAAGTGAGATATGATTGTTTGTTCTAATATAGGTTCTGGATTACCTATCTGCTGGCGATAACGCTGCCGATTTTATGAAAGGTCAATGCCAAGCTATTTTGCTCTCAGACCCTGTATATTGGGAATTACATGACGGTGTACTTGCGCCACCATCGACTATCCTGAGTTTGTTGTGCCCAGCCGACTGCAGCGGCCACGGAACGTGCGTAAATGCGCTGTGTGACTGTGAGACGGGATATGGCGGTACTGACTGCCGAGTAGACATGACACAGCCGCCTCAAGTGTACACTGCCCACCACAGTGGAGTGTGTGATATCGACATGGAATCCTGTCAGCATATAACAATATATGGTGTCAATTTCGTGGAATCGGAAGAAATATCATGTCATATAAGACCAATTGAGGTACAGTTTTTATTTCTATATGATGCAGGTGCTTCAATTGTAAACCAGATTTTGTTTAGATTTTTTGACAAATGCACAAACTAGAGTTATTGACATGCAACATTTGCGTAGCAAATTTTGTATTGCCTAGATAACACTTGATTTCTTGGAGTATAACAACGAACCAACCTTGGTCACTCATGTCGCTTATATGTGCGAGTGTAAGGCGTACCTGGCTTGGCCACTATCATGTCACCATAATTTGCGAGTGCATCTTGCTTTTTTGGCGATTAAAGCTGTGGAATTAATGAAAACCAAAACGATACTAATTTGTGACTAATGTCACCAGGTAATGGAACATGGTTTTGAAGAGACTGGCGAGATTGTGACAACACCTGCCGTTTTTAAGTCGTTCGAGGAAGTGACATGTTCCCCGAGATCCATCTCCACTCGCAGAAAACGCAGTGCAGATGAGAGCAGCACTGACCCGTGGGGTTTCCTGATTTCTATTAGTAACGACGGAAGCTTGGTCAGCCCCCAACTGATTGTACTGATATACAATTCTAGATGCGACGTTTGTAACGGAACAGAAGGAACTTGTGTTAAAAAGGTTGGCTTTCGAGGTTAAATATAGATTATACCGTATTTACTATAGCAAAACATTGTAGAACGATTACGGATCAATACACATTTATTTATTTATTTATTTATTTATTTATTTATTTATTTATTTATTTATTTATTTATTTATTTATTTATTTATTTATTTATTTATTTATTTATTTATTTATTTATTTATTTATTTATTTATTTATTTATTTATTTATTTATTTATTTATTTATTTATTTATTTATTTATTAGAAAGATATATGCATACAGAACGGACAATGTTATAACAATAAAGAACCAGTGTGTATGAGTAAGTACACTATACCACTATAATCAGTGTTTATAAGTTTGCTATTGTTAAATTCCATTAAGACATATTATCATACATCTGTCACCGTAACGCCATAAGTTACAACGTGCCGTAATTTTGCGGTATTTTACGGGTATTTTCATCCTACCATGTAAGGAAATGCAAATAGTAAATATGGAGTGATTACGCGCGTATGCGTTCTCTAATAATAAAAATAAACATATATTTCGTTTTTTGCTAATAAACTACAAAAATGTCTGAAGATCAACACTGTTTATACATCACGTGGGTAATTAGTACACATTTTTTTATGCTACAGAACACAGTTACATCATTATCGGCACAGTCTTGGGAAGTAGTGTGATTGTTATCATATTGGTTGCGATTGTGATCATCATTATTATGAAGTAAGTTATGCAAATCGTTCTTCATCTTGTTATAATATATTACCTCAATTTTTTTGGTTCGTATATGCAATGCACGAACCGCCATTCAATTGCACGTTTACTGTTATGATAATTGTAACTTTTGTATTTACGTTTATGAACAATCCATATTTATTATATTTCAGAAAAAAGAACAAAGCTAAAATTGCTGCATCAGATGAATGGAGTGAAGTGAACGCTAAATAATCACAAAATAACTTCTCTCCCCGGTTAGAAGGCAGTGAATAGTCGTAAGCATTAAACTTACAAGCCCGTAATAATCAGAGGGAATATATCCAACCACCGGTACAGGTGTTTTGCGACGATCTTTTTAAGGTGAAAATTATTTGGATTTCTGTAACGACAATTAACAATTTCAATTGCAATATTGGTCATAGTTGTAACTGGACCCCGAATAAGGTGTCAACAAAGAACAAAACAAGTCACTTGAAAAAATGTATTATTTTCTGTTACATGTCATCGTTAGATTGGTGAATTATAATCGTGTTTTTAAAGTAATAAACAATTTGAAATACAAAAATACTATCCGTGCACGTGCAATGACATTATGTAAACGCACTTCCTGTATGCCGTCACGTATAATGTACCTTGCAGTTTAGTAGTTTTTTGGGTTTTGATAGAATATTCGGTTCATTTAGCGATATCGATCTATTGTAGAACGTTGTGACCACGGTAGCTATTTATGTAAGTCATCAACATATTTTACGAATTACAGTCATTTAAAACATTGCTTTCCCCTGTGTTGTGAAGAATTACTATTAATACCAATGTGATATAGGTAGAATATATATCGTGAATGACATTTATTTACCTGGCACCGATTTCGCTAAACGCTGTGTATATTGTTTGTATTTCTTTAGTACAGCTATTTATCAACACCACTGAGCACGTTAAAACATATTGACGTGTACTGAACCCAGTCGTACATGTTTTTGTTAATGTTCTATTATAAGCGACCAAACCCGATTCGCAAGACGAAAGTTGTCCAATATTTAGCATGAATCATGAAATTTTGTACATAATAACATGTGCTATATTTGATATACGTTGTCGAATATATAACATGTAAGAGAGTGTATATTCCTTATATTCTTGAATACATCTGAAAAATATTTGATTAAAATTGTCATTTAAGTCAATTGCTTCATAATGTAATCCGCGAACCTTCTCATTATGTATTTTTGTATTATGTCTCCCACTGGCTATAATTAATATATCATCGACATAATTAAATACTGGGGTTATATAGCTTTATTTTTTGTTTTGAACTAGTGGTTATATGTTACTTCCTGTCTTGCACACATATTACAGTACGCATTTTAGTGAAATTCTCATTAAAATGTAAATGAACAAAAAAAACAAGAAAACAATAAAGAATTTTTTTATCAATCAGATCTCATCATTCAAGGGAATATTATCACCTACTATCATGATGAGTATTGTACTGCACAGGAAACACCCCTAATTGCTTACCGTCGTAAAACTCACAAACTAAACGAACTTATTGGGGCTAACGTTAAATCAATATACAATGTACAGTGAGGTAACAATCAATCATTTTCCTCGTAAGTTAACTGTTCACTTACTATTTAAAAACAACACATTGTAACCGTTAAGAGATTCAAACACCATTGAAATAGCTGTAGGTTAGTTGTTTTACAGTTGCGCATAAAATATTTTAATACGGATAACTGAATTATATTTCCATTGTTCAGCGTTTATTTAGGAAAAAAAGAAAATCATAGAACAGCCATCTGGTGTCGTCAGGTGTGAAAATGCTTGACTGACTACACTGACAATGCACAGTACTTAACCTGGTTTGGCAGTGAGACTTTCTCCAGTATGATTTATAATAGTTCCCCTATGCCCAAATCATTAGACATCACCATTAGTGAAATACCGCACAGCTCAGCGTCTTCACTTCACACTTCGTTGAAATCCATTCGTCTTTCGGCCCAGTGCCGGAAACCATAGTAACAGGACGCCTATGCATTGTTGTTACGTGTCAACTGTATTCTTAAGTCTTGTTTTCCTCTTCTACGTGTCACATAATCCATGAGTAGCAATCCAAACTAAGCTGAATAATGGAGGCTTTGTCGCACTTCTGCGTTATAATTGTCACAACTATCTTATATTTTTATGGAACATTTGGACAGCCTTTTCCAGGCAATATTGTTGGTGGAATTAACACGACAAACTCAGAGAACTGCGATAACTGGAGCGAATGTAGCGCAACATGCGGACCCGACGGGGTACGAGTTAGAGACTGTCTGCTGGCAAGTCAGATCGCGGTGAAAGAAACTGAGTCTTGTAATAGGATTTGCCTTCACGACGGTGTTATGCAAGACGGATACTGCAACTGTTCTCTGTACCTATCAGGGTTATGCTGCGATGTTTCTGACGATCCAGGTAAGTATTGATGCATCGTTTGCTGGTTGAAAATACTACATCCACGTCCCTGTACATCTATCATAATTACGGACCGGAATTCCTTGCTTGAGTTTCATTTTTCAAATGTATTTTACAACGAGAAACGCTTTCCAATATTTTTTTTCACCGCGAAACAGTTACAACAATGTTTTACGGCGCAAAACACCAAGTGCGACATTTTTACAACGAGAACATTGCACAATAGTGACTATTAGGACGAGACTCACATATAACAATGTTTAGGAACGATAACAAGTAATCAGGTGACTTTTACAGCAAGATCCCTAAATAACGATGATTTACGTCTCGATATTACAAGTAAACTGTTACGATCAGTCTATTTTACGTGGCTAACAAGAATATCTCATGAGTATAGTTTGCATATTTATGGGCGTACCGACTTTCGAACTTTGCTCAAGCAATAATTACTATCATTAATGAAAGGTGTTGAAACGTAGAACTAGTCTTATCGGTGTTTTGTAAAACTTAAAAAAAATGTTTGTACAATATATTTTTATGACTCGGTATTTGTTATCTCGGGAAAGACCCAGAACGAAAAAAAACCTGTCTCGAAACTGTGGCCTAACAGTTCTCCGGTATCAAATTGAAGATAAGATGTTATCGTGTAACATATATGTTTCTGAAATTCTGTATCATCGCTACAATTTAGGCGAACACGTAATCGTTAAAATAAACCTTGCACCAGGTTTGATGAGACTATTCATACTGTAGGATGACCGACAGAAAGAGCTAAAAATACGATCAACCTCGTCCTTAATAAAATCATCAAGTCTGGTTTAGTACACTGAAACGCAAACAATACTCCTATTAATTAGCGTTAATTTAGAAAAAAAAAACATAGATCAGCCACTGATCTGGCGACGTCACGTGTGAAAATTGTTGAATGAATACACTGAAAATACAAGACACTTAAACTGCTTTGCCAGTGAGGCTTATTTCAGTGTGATTTATAATCGCTTCTCTATGTCAAATCATTAGTCACAGGATCATTGACTAACCATTACGGAGACACCATACAGTTCAGCGCCTTCACTTCACAAAAAAACTAAAAGACAATAATATATCAAATTCCCCTGCTGAAACATTACCACCAATTCTGCCAAATCTGCAATTTTAGAGAAATAGCCAAATGCAAATACTCAGTAATTTGACTTCATTGGAAAAATAAAAAAACAGGTTTATACAGAGCAAATCAAAACAAACAACAACACTCTTATAAGCACATCAGTAGCATTCCGAACAAATGTAGGCGATATCGACACAATGTGTCCCAAAATTATGTATAAACACCGCGTTATGCACACGAGAAAGCGGTTGGTCTACAATATGGTTGTTGTCCTTGTGAATCTTGGGTAAAGGGTAGTCACACATTAAACGATATTTCGCTTATCTGCCAAATCATGGCAGTATAACCATTTACCACGTCGACTTTTTTGTTAATCGTTGGTGATATTCACATTTAGTGTCTAATATATATTACATTATTCTGTATTGTGAGTAAGATAATGCACTTGTGTCGTACATCGTTTAGATATTGAACTTCTGATTCTGAGTCAGTATTTTACATTATATCCTATACAGAACTGTTTCTCTGCATCCATGAAAGCTATGTTTTACACCATTCCACCAATGCTCTCAGTGTGATGATTTCAATAGTATTGTCGTTGTTCATACAATGGAAATTTTTGCTCGCAATGTCCCGCGCAGATTTATGCTTTTCAATTATAAATAGTTGTGAACGTAAATAAGTTGTTTACCACAGGTCTGAATTGACGGTAACACAATGTATAATTGTCTGACAACATCAAATGAGACTAATCCTGTTATCCACTACAATAGAAACACTAAAGCCTTTAAAAGTATAACATTCCACAAACATCCGTTTCACTATTGTCCGCGTTCTATGCTCCACGCTATAAGTTATCCATTACTCATTACTCTCTTTACCTCGCAAGGACGCGATGCAATACCACATTTAATAATTTACTTTGACCATTTATAAATTGTCAGTAGAATATAAAGTGCTTCTACTTCGCAGTATACCTCACACAATCAATCACAGTTGAATCACACACCACGTACCCGTGTGTTGCAAGGCTGTTGTACCGAATAGTCACTCGCAGAAGGCGTCTTTATCTACAACATCCAATCACCCTGAAATCTAAATTTTAAGAATGATTGCATTGTCAATATAAAAAGTGACGCAATGTGTGGACATGTGACAGCTTAACAGATTATTTCACAGTATGTTGAGGATTCCAAAAGCAGCCTTAGCTTTGAAAAAACAAACTTCGTCGCAATTTCTACTAAAAAGAAAGTCATTTTTTCCCGGAAAAATGAAGCAAACAAAACTTATTAATGGCTAGAACACATTTTATCTGTACAATATTTTTCTAAGAGATCCAACTAACAGTGTCAAAGACAAAACATGGAAACGTATTTGTATAAAAACCTGTATACATGATATATTGAATAAAAACCACGACTTGCAAATGAGCGTCATTGCGTTTTCAGAGCATGTATAATATTCTGAACATGTATTAACAATATAGTACTCACACGACCGAACCATTTGAATCTCTTAATTCAAGTTCACACTATTCACTTATTACCAAACTGACTTTGAAAACAAATCTAGTAAGCACACATATAGTTTCGAACCCACATTTATTAAATATTGTACAGAAAATTACCCTGGACATATTTACTTTCCACATACTTTAAAATGTGTGATATAAACCTATAAAACACACCAATAAACATTAAAAGTATCATCGAGAATTAAACATCAATAAACTTTTCATTAGATATATGCTTGCGTGAATATGTACACAAAATCATCATAATATCTGTGTGATTGAGTATCCAATTAATTCACATACAATGTCTGCTTTTCAGGGAGTATGCTACAACAAGGCAACACCACATCGTTGTGGCGTTACCAACTTATATAGTGACTGGTTCGTTTTTATTCTGAGATAATGATTGTCTAACTGCCACCATTTGTTGACATTGGCCACTCAGTAGTCTAAACCATGCATGTTCCACGGCACTGCTTAATTTTATATTTACAACAAAACTGAAAATTTTAGCTAATCTGTAATTTCACTAATTCAAGATGCAGCTAATTTAACAGAAAATACACTGTATTCTTACAGGGAGATAGTGAACACTTTAGCTAAATTAAGATTCTGTTAATTCATGCCAAGAGTCAAATCCGCTAACATTGCATATAGCTGTTTCTACGTGTTCTACAGTATTTAAATATGAACCCCCCTTGGTGACTGAAGACACGAACCGATGATTTGGGAGTTAATTTACAAGACATTGTTTGCCTTGTTTGTCTTAAATTCTATTATTTGGCGGATCAGTTGAGGCGCCTGAAAAGGCGTCATGTAAGTGATGTTAACTACACAAAGTAATATTATAATCATGTAGAGCAAAAGTTTAGATCACTCAGAGCACATTCAGCAACATTGACGAATACATGAATCATTATAACAGTCTATGAACTAATAATAATTACGTAATTTAATGTGCCCATTTAAATCCTTAATGCTAATAGCATTTAAGATGAAATTGTTGTTACCGTTTATTGAGAATGTAGAGGTCGTAGTGGACAATGTTTTCTAAACACAACTTATTTTTAATGTATTCAAAATTCTGCCCTGTCCTAATATACATAGTACAGTGGGTAGCGTGTTCACATTGCACCAGCAAGCTTGTCGATTGTATTTGAATCACACGGACCACCAAATACCCGGCATTAGGTCCCCTGTACTGCAGTTCTGTTTTACGTTAAGAAAAACATGCATCACATTGCAAAAAGATGATTGGCGTCCCTCTCCATATATGAGCAACGAATACATAAATACTAACATAGGGAAGAGTTGACCACATATTATAATTCATACTAGAACTATATTTCAAATAGATCCTGGAATTATTTTGGATATTGTATCACCTGTCTACGGAGATCCGCGCGATTCATTCGAACGTCATTCTGACCAATGGAGTCAGGTTATTCCAAGACAATTATCTTAAATGAAATTGTATTTTCAATGCCTAATATGCTTGTTTTTCAATAAATCTATACTCTCGAAAAGTGAATTATTTTAAAAAAAAGGAGAAATAAAATACATTGTTGCAATATCCACTCAAGTCAGTACTACATCACGGAAGTGAAACTATAGATTATTAATGTAGAAACCAATTCCATAAAATTATTAGTACAAATAAAATGGCTAATATTTAATACTTGCCATTAGCAGTATAACCGCAAATATTTCGAAGGAAAATAAATAAATAAATAACGACATATCATAAAACATCAATTTCAGTAGCAAAACGACGTGATGTAAACAGAGAAACAAGATGATCTCTTTAGAGAGGAACAACATAAATCATTCATAAAGCAATTCAGTTCAATGGGTTCAATCAAACAGCAAGAAACAAATGGAGGTAGCATGTGCACTTCGTTTCAAACCTGATCATACGAATATTAAGACAATGACATATGAACATCTGGATGTACGAACGAGAAGTAATATCAAGTGTTGACAAGTGTCAGTATAACAGTATCATCATCTACTCAACGCAAAAGACGAGAACTTCTTATTTTATTTCTAAGCGATCAATCACCACAATGTGTTAATGATTGCTCAGTGTCATCACCGTAAACTCTGCTCGCCTTCCGCTATACAGAACTTTATAAGACTGGATATGATCGTGTATACATACGCACCTTGCAAACAACGAATTGAGTAACATTGAATGCAACGGGTGACAATACCCAATTGAGAACACCAATAAAAGTATAGTGAATAATGCCATACACACCCATGTACATTGCTTTTTAGACATTACACAATATAACTGTGTTACGTATCACAAAATAATTATGCAATTTGTATTTGCGTATTTAACACAATCAGTGTACATGTTTTAGGATTAGACGATACACCTATAATAAAACGATGAGTGAGCTAAAAGAATGTGTAAATAAATGCAACAGTAAATTCGGACACACCCTTTTTGCTGATTCACGGTCACTTCAACTAGTGCGCACTCACGCGACCAATATTGACACTTTGCTAAGTCGGTGGCTATTTGTTATCACAGTGAAGTAACGGTACGGTGTGACACAACACGATACGCTATGAACCGCTTCCTTCTTAGCTCGGTACTTCTCGTCCTACAATGTACGTTAGGCGAAGCGCAAAATAATGTAACTGAAGAAATGGTCCATGGAAAGGCAACTGAGAGTTACTACCCTGGCGGTAACGAGGAGTGTGGTGCATGGAGTGCCTGCTCGGCAACATGCGGACCATCGGGCGTCAGAGCCAGGGTTTGCCAAGCATACCAAAGCGTTAATCAGTCATATGCTTCGATTACTCAAACAGAGCCATGCAACACAGTTTGTTTGAATAAAGGCGTCCTACAAGGGAGTTTCTGTGAGTGTCCATATACAGCTAGCGGTAGCTGCTGTGAGTTAGACTCTGATACAGGTATGGATTATCTCTTAGTGTTGTATTTAACTGATCTAACATTACGGTTGATGAGGTGCACTGAAATATTCAAACATGTTTGAATAACGGACCTTGTGTCATATTGATGTCATTGATTCGATAAACAATTTGGGTTCATAGTGAAAATTTGATTTCCATATCATCGGCACTGTCCTCGGTGTTGTCTCATGAAGTCGCAGTTTCCCATGCCCTGGGGTTTAGTAAATCCCATAGCATAGTAGCACAGTCACGTAGTGTGAACTGAAAAGTACCTCACTATACGGACACCATTGCGATTGTAATTAGTTTCTTAAGACTCGCGCCATGTATAGTTTACAGCATCTACTGACTGTTTTGTGCTCCATTGTCTGCATATTTTCTATTTATATACAATAGACCGCTGTCTAGAGAAAAAAAAACTGATCTTCTATTCTGTTTAGTTTCCCATCACTACCGACCTAACGGGTGTCATTATGTTGATCAGAAAACAACAGTTCACATCAGTACATATAGCAACAGGACACAATGCCGAGCTATGGAAATATACATTTGTTTGACCGGCGTTTTGCTTTAAATCAAACTTGCTTTAATCCCCAATTCCACTTTCATCCGACTCTCTGTCGCAAGCATTTACGACGTCCCAACACCAACAATGCATTTACAAACACACATATAGTGTAGCAGCGATTTCTCATGTTTACATTATTAGCTTGCATGATATTATAGAGGACGTATCACTTGAATACAAATTATATGTGTTCTGTCGCAGTTGTGTGCTTCACACAGTCGAAACAAACCCAGTTGTAAAGACTAGCTGTATACCTGAGCGCCTGTATTTTAAGTTCAAATGTGTACAGTCAATCACTGTGCTAGTCTTTCAAACTAAAAGAAATTTTCTCTCACCAAGCACGGTAATACTGGCCAATATTCCATTAAAATACTGGTCCGAAGCTCTGGAAGCAGCTGGCAAGGAACATAAAGAAACTTCATCAAAGCAACTACTTAAGTTCAAAATGAAAGAATTTGTTAAATATATATTATATTTATGCAGGATATACATGATATAACTTTAATTTTATAACATAATTTCCATTTATCAACGCAACGCGTATCGCTCTTAATACACGTTCTCTTTAATTGACCTCAGTACCAGTGTGACAAGGTACAATAGTGAAAGACGGTGATTGGAACATTTCAAATAAAAAGAGTACAGCAAGTTCAAGGTACCAAAATGCAGAACATCATTACGTTGGTTTAGACATATAACATCATTCTGAATGGAGTAATTAATAATCACAGGAGGGCGGCAATCGAAAAATGTTTACATGACATAAATGAAAACGTAATTATATAATTTATATATAATGTGTAGCCAATGGGACTTACCCTTCTTATGAGGAACCATGTGCACCTACCCCTTATTTATTCGCGGTAATGTGTAATGTTGGCTATAAGTCGTCACAAACACGCCCACAAGAAAAATGTCATATAACTTGAACTAAATACCTTTACAACGTTACCAACATTTGTTGATCACCCAGTAGTTTGCATTGTCGTTGGCATGTCCTTGGAAATCGTGACTATTACCTGTATTTTGGAATATCAATGTCTATGATGCATTGTTCGTTGAATTTGATAAAAGAATGGCCCTGGTATTCCGAGGTTGTCTATAATTATGCTTCCTGGCATTCAATGCTCTCTCACACTCTTAAACTGCTTTCATCGTACTAAATCATATTTACCATTACCGCATACAACAAAGTCGTATGCCGCATTATTGAGAGTTGTTATCTGTGGGTGTGTACATCCCATGTGTCACGCCCGCTCAACTATCGGGACAAATAAATTGTCAGTTTGAGGTTTATCGTGACGTAGAATGAGATAAAGTATGCATGAAAATCGTACTAAAACAATAAATATGGTTCACGCTTTCACCTGCGTTTTTTATAAAATGATTGCGTACATATTAGAATCGTATTCAAGAGCATTGCGCCGTGCTTCATGATATCGTCGTTAAATACACGTCAGGATATTTGCCATAACAAGTACCTGTCCACGTATGGGAGAACGACTATGGGATTAATTCAATTTACAAAGCCGATTTCATGCAATAATATCTCACACGTAGACACAAGCACAATTGTAGTACTGACTTCACCTCTTTGTATACCCTGTTGGCGAATTGTGTGGTTCAATGAACCACATAGACAAAAACCAATGAATGTGACAATAAACACTCCACATTGGCACCATTGTACACGGCGAAATGTTTTGTCTATTGTAGCAAACTCAACGCCCGCCTCTGGCAAAAGTTCACACACGCGACTTGTAACTTGAACTCTGATGAATAACATTGCTTATTTGAAGGTAATCCACTTTTCCGTGAAAATATCGACCTCGAGCTATTTGTTTTTAATTGCCTAAAAAAGACGGTACACAGTTCATAGTTCATACTTCATAGTTACTTCAATAACAGACACGTGATTATCAATCTTTCGATTAAGCTGTGTTTATCAAATAATTAATGTCCAATGTACGCGTGACAACCCCGTTACGGCCCCGGTAACTCCAGCGGCACATGTCGTATGTGTTTAGCTCTTTAGGTTTAGATGTACTTATTATAGTATAGTATAGTAGTACGTCGCGCATCAACAACAAACTAACTACGAACTACGGGTACATTTAGGATAGCAATACGACTGGATTAACCCGGGCGATGGTGCAATGAATATCGTGTTGGCCTCGATCGCATAAGGGAGGTTCCACCATCATATCGCGACTGTTCACTCAGCAGTTTAAGTCCGAATACAGTTTGTCCTACCTTCAAAACACACGGTTAGGTTTGGGAGGCTCGTTTACACATGGGGCTCGAGAGCCTTGGCTAAGAGAATGACAACTATGAACACAAACCCTGCGTGCTTCTGAGGAGAGGTTTCTGCGCCAGATGTAAAATTCTACTACCCATGAACCTCGCTGTTACCGTCCCAGCTTGCTAGACCAAGGCAGGGCATCATGGCGGCTGTAAATAAGCCATGCGCAGACTCAAGGGACAAGTACACTTCATCTCCATTTTTCTCCGCTGTGGACGGATGTGTCTATCTCGACAAACTCTCTCTGCAATTAATATAATAATGTTCCAGTTTCCCGTTTGTGATTTGATTCATGTTGTATCACCGATGCAATGTAACAGAGTGGGTAATACACATCATGAGGCAAAATTAATTTATTACAATTTACAAAGACTTGTTTTTTCGTGGCGACCCAACGGTGCCGCAAACAGATGGCTTACGACGATGGAGGTATACACTGCAACGATAAGATGTGTTGCCAAGCAACGCGAGCAGGCGTGTTTGTCGAACAATATAAAAACAACACAATCCGGCCTACAGATAAAATATGTGCTGTAATGCTGAATAGATGTTTTGAAAAATAAATGATGACAATATATACTAAGAGCATGGCGATTATTGCTGACCCATATCAATCAGTGACATACCAATAGTTCAAGCGGTTCACATCGCACCAGCATTACCAGTATATCTGTTTTGCTGAATGCATTTGTTTGTGCTCGTTCATGGGTGCAGCAGTTCGTTGTTGCCAACACAAGTAAAGATATATTTTAAAAGAAGACATCAAACCGTGAATTAAAAGAATTAAACTAACAGACTGAGTGCATGTCAAACAATAACTGACGTTGTTCACGATATTCATGCATTTAGGTGTAACACCAAAAAGTGCAGTGGACCTCTGAACCAAGTCTCTCTGTACAAAACAGACAAAGCGTGCTCATCTCGTTGCGTGCAAGTATTTTCAGGTTGATTGTATTATCGTACAATTTATTTCAATAACACAACACACTATTGTTGGACCAGGCGATAGTTCTCGACGATTACACATGACATATACAAGTATGAGGCATATTCCCCAAGTGTAGGGGTTGACATATTTATAGTGTTCACCTCCAAGCAAAATTTGGACCGACTGACTATAAACTTGTACACACACATTACCACACAAGCAGTGATCGCTATGTTATAACAGTCACTGCCATAAACCGATTTAGATAGAATGATAAATGGTAAAACATTATTTGTAAAATTTATTTTGTAATGTCCACAAAGCCATGCTACTATGAGGTATACAGACGACCAAATTGCAACGTCTATTCTATTTAAGGACTGGACAAACAAATAGGGCATACGATCAAGCTTCAGCTAATATCACGAATGTGTTTAAAGAAGTGCGATCTTCACAGACGAAAGTTTCACGTAGATATATATTCGTAGTATTATAACTAGTAGCTTGGCGATGATTGGCTTTTGCGCTGGTTGGCTTTCGCGGGAATACCATGTATAATTAAAATGATGCAAAGTATATGAGATATGTAATTATATGCATGAATGATACACAATAATGAGAAAACGCCTGTCGCGTTAAGTGTTTTTTACGAATTTTGTTTTCACAATTTTATAAACTGGCAGGGAAATTTTCACCACTAACAAAAATTAACATACTTTAGTTTTGTTTACTTTGCATGTGTACTGATGTTCATAAATAAAAGAAACTACAATCTGTTGCTATGACTACACGCTATAGACACGTCGACATTCACATATTTGATATTAATACACTTTTTTTTTCTTTTAATAAACCCCAGAGTGCGTGTGCAGGGCAAGATGAACTGTGCTCTTACTCCTCGTTTAGTAACATTCGTATGTTTTATTGTCAGCTGTTAGCAACCTCTAACAGACCTACAACAAGCATGTCAATTAACATCAACAGCGTGACCGGTATGTGCTCACCCAATTGTCTGTGTTGTTGTCCCCGGCATTCGTGACTATTATCTTTATCAACCTTTTATTAGTATTATACGTTTATCAAAGAGCGCTTTGGTTGATTGCAACGTTACTATGTCAATCAACCATAACATTTTACTTGTTTTGACAAGTGGATGGTGTTATGAATGTGTTCAATGGTTTCTGCCAGGAACATTTTGACGCAGTTTAAATTTGTATATGCAATAAGATTGTTTGAAAATGAAATATGTTAAAATGAGGACAATATATAAAATTATTATCACTTCAGAAACTTTTATCGTTTCGACAGGTCAGCAAATTTAGTTGGAACCATTCACTACGATGAATGTAGGTATTGAGCACGGATTGTGCGTTCATCCAACAGGAATGTCCATTGATCGCCTGAATGAGGTCCAACTTCACCTACGTTAATTGACAAAAAGAATAAGTCCTTGTTGTATGTGATAAAGTAATGTCACCGACCCACCAGGAGCCAACAATAGTTTAAAACCAAATCATCATCATCATTCAAAATCAAATCCCATGGTGCGATGTGAACTAACCAAACAAATCTACGACAAATACGCGTAGATTATATTCGTTCCTATGACTACGGCCTCTGCAGTGTCAAATACGCAACATGACGCAAAACAGTCTTGTTACAACTAGGAGCTTGACCTAATATGGTTATATATACACCACAATATATAAAACATGGTAATTATTAATTGTTTGTCCTTATTAACCGTGATATGTCTAGGTTCACGTTATTTTTCATCGTGCACAACGTGATTATTATATTTGCTAAATAATGTTGTTTGTTTACGTCAGCGGACGTGGCAATTCATGAATAAAGAGAAACCTTAATAGAAAACGTCTTGGTGGTGGATTAATTAAACTGGCCAAACGCCAAACCATATATTTGGCATTTTGTCAACAGTGACATCGCACTTGCAGATTTAACTGATTTATTGACATTCTTATTCATATTCAAGACAAATATATCAGTATCTGTTTTAAAATGCACGGAATTCTCGAACGAGTGCAACTGTAAACAATACCACATATACACAACACGCATAATAAATAATAAATTATGAAATTTATTAACTATTGTGCCCAGGAATAATCAAAACAGATAGAATAGGTGTTCATCATTGAAACGAATAGAACGAAACGAGTTCAGGGTATATATTTAGCTTACATGACACATGGTAATTATTTCTAAGGCTGTGTTGCTAAAATTTACCTAAATATTTCAATTTTTTTTTCAATTACTGTATCAACATCATCGACATATCAACACTACATTAACACGTCACGAAACGAGTAAGACATCTTTTATTCTGAACAACAGCAAAATTAATGCAACGGGTACATATAAGATAAATATATAACTAGTTCATTTATTGATCTGATTTACTGGTTTTCAGGTAAATCTGCCAGTGGTGTGTTATAAATCAATCAATCAAACCAGTACAGTATTTTGTATTCCAATGGTTATGACACAGCGATCATTATATTTGCACTCGTGTGACTAAGTGTTAGCAAACGCGTTGCCAAGTTGTGGAGAACTTTAGTGTGGGTATATTTAGTGAAAGTAATTGTCTGATACGATTCAATTGTTTGAACAAAAAAAAAAACACGAGTCTATCATCAATGCATTCCTTTATTTACAAAATGTGCTGCCTACAAAATGAGCATATAAAGCTGCATTCTGGGATTGATCAATACAGTGTCATATATGCATTCTAAAAGTATCCATATTGGTGAATATTAGAAACAACAAGACATGATTGTCACCTATATGAAATGACAACACAGAAGTATATGACCAAAAAGGTAAAATAATACCGTTTCAAATATACTATATATAAAAAAATACTTTTTTGCCATGTTTTTGATATTGTAGAAGTTGCTGAGAACAATAATTACTTAAATCTCTGTACTCATATAAGTGGTTAGCGTGTTCAATTACATCAGGAAGGTTGTGAATCAGATTCTCCTAGCAGACTGCTTGCACACTGCATTTGTGTAGACCTGCATATACGCGGTGGTATTAAATTCAGCGTTCTATTCTTTGAGCAAGAAAACAAATTGTCGGTCCCGTATACTGTGGTCCTGTCCTAACAGTACACGTTATGAAACACATGTATCAACTCGCAAAAATTTTCTAATTGTGTGCGTAATAATTACATTTTAAGAAACAGTAAGGATCATACAAAATATAGTTTTATTGATATTGATTTACAAACACGAGGAAAGAAATACGAAACCAACACTTAATTCAGCGTATTATATTGTTCCTTAATGTAGAAGCCTATTCATATTCTTTAGGAAATTTGTACAAATGGCTCGACAATATTTAATGTTGCTAAGTTACTTGTTTGCCAATGTCGACACCAATGAATTCTGACACACCTTATTTGCTGAGCCACTGTCACCTCAGTGTATTCACGCAATTGACGTTATCACATGTCACCGGTTCCTACCTGTTCACTACAGTGAAGTAACGGCGTCACACAACACGTCACGCTATGAACCGCTTCCTTCTTATCTCGATAATTCTCGTTCTGCGATGTACGTTAGGCGAAGCGCAAAATAATGAAACTGAAGGAGGAACCGTCCAAGAGGTAACTGAGAGTTACTACCCTGGCGGTAACGAGGAGTGTGGTGCATGGAGTGCCTGCTCGGCAACATGCGGACCATCGGGCGTCAGGGCCAGGGTTTGCCAAGCATACCAAAGCGTTAATCAGTCATATGTTTCGATTACTCAAACCGAGCCATGTAACACAGTTTGTGAGAATGGAGGCGTCCTACAAGGGAGTTTCTGTGAGTGTCCAGATACAGCTAGCGGTAGCTGCTGTGAGTTAGTTGCTAATACAGGTATGGGTTATCTCTTAGTGTTATATTTGAATGCTTTAATACCTTTTTTGTCGATGTCGTACACTTACCTATGGGCATCTCAATACAACGTAACAAACACGTGTTTATAACGATATCATATAGTGATGGAAAAGCTTGGATAAATATTTCGTTTCACAGTAAAGGTCTGATGAAGGATCGCCTCGTGATTTTAATCCGGGAAATGTTCATAATTTACTGACGCCTTTGGGACTGTGAATTGTTGTCAGATTTATGCCAAATTTCATGTTTGATTTAACTAAACTAACTATGGTTGGCACTTTCTACTAATAACGATAAATGTCAACAACATAACATTTGAGAAAACTTTACTTTATTATAATTTCAAATCAACTTTGCTATATCAATTGGTTTATTTATATGCAACAAGGGAGGGGGATATGATAACAAATCCATATTTTAACAGTACAGTGTTAATAAGTAACAATAAATGAACCTCGCCCCAGCCACCGCTCCATCCGACTCTTTCATTCAACCGTTTACGACTTTGCACCAATGCTATACATTGAAAAAAACAGAAAGGTTGCCACTACGACAAAGACTTTTCATTTTCGACATTGTACAATTTTTGGGGGGAGAAACCCCCCTGAAAAAACTGATTTTGACAAGATAATTCACATATTTATATTTAGCATAATCCATTATGAAATATTCCCTATGCATCCATCCATAATTTTCATAATTACCGATTACACAAGAATATTACAGAAAAAAGATAATTTGTTCAATTCTCTATATTTTTGCCTTTCATTTGTCTTGAATTATGACTGAAAGGAGCTGAATGAAATTACAAACTATGTAGTGTGTTCAACAACTCATGTATGAACAATAACTATAAGAATTTCACAATATCGAAAACGGAAAGACTTTATTTCAATATTAAAGGGGAACCGCTCAATCCCATGGATTGCACCAAAGAATCATAGGACACTATTGTTTATGTTGTTTACAATGTTAATCTATCTTTTGTTATCCATTGTTATTTTAATCCAGTAAGTAAATTTGTTGTGAGATTAGGCTTAACTGGAAGGTGCCCCTTTAAGAGTAGCAGTGAGGTCCCCTGTAACGATCATTTTGTTGCAATTAACATTAAGCGAGCCAGATTTGGTCAGATGAGTTACTTCGTCGCAATATGATGCACACAATCGGGGGGGGGGGGGCATAATAAAGACTAACCAACCTTGAGCGCGACTGAGCACAGATTTTGTGCAAACTGATACGCGACACGGTATGGTGTGTCCAGTTGGACGGTTTGCGACATACTGGCTGATAGAAACGGAAAACACATCTGATCCACTTCTTGTGTCTCACGCATTTTTGTAATTGTTATAGCACTGGTGTAAAAGAAACTGTTATACTACTACTGGCGTTTGTCCGTTTTTTATTATTTCATATTATTATTAGTATTGTTTACAGCGTTAAATTAGACGGTCTGTTGGCACGTCATAAGCTTGTCATAATTATTAGTATCCAAACAAACGAAACCCACACAATTCAGCATGAAACTAATCTTACTCACTGGTTTTTGCAGCAGAAAATTCAGGCATGCTTATATAAATGCACACCCGAAATGTACACCAGGTACACCACTCTTACGCATCAACGAGTATGTCTGTGATATTTTATTTATGTGTATTTTGTAAATACACAATTTGCTCAAGGTATAGTACTCAATCAGTTTTTTCTTAAATTAATTATGAACCAAACACGTTGATTGTCCTGCATGCAGAGCACAACGTGTACCTTTGTCAAACTCATCCACAACATATCAGATAGTGCAAGGTTTACACTGAAGGCTTGAGAGCCAATCAGTCAAATCTTTGGAAATTAGTTTACGTAACTTAATAGAAATCCTAATGATATGCTTTTGATTTTTGTTCATAAACTTTACTGTTCTTATTTTGGACAAACTTTGAAACTGTTTGGGCCTGTACATTGTTTAGTCGCAGTCAGATGTGTTATTGTTGGCCGTTATAAATCACCAAAGAGACCACACCAAGCAGGTTGAATAACATCAAAAGCGTGACCCATATACTTTATGTGATAATCCAATCGGTTGTGGTGTTGAGGACATGTCAATGACACTTGTGACAATTACCCGTAGCAACCACTTGCTACGGGATTTATTAGTGCGTTATGTTCGTCGTAAAATATTATGGTTAATTACAGCGTTACTATGCCAACCAACCGCACACATTGTATATGTTTGTAGGTCTCATGACACCAATTAGCCTATCAGCGCTCATAGTTCTCAAATGATATGGTTGGCAAATTGTTTCTTTCGCTGCGTTTTATCTGAAACGCGATGTGCGAGGACGCATTCAATTACGTCTGACTTGTGTGTGTAGCTTTGTTCATTGACCGGAGCCGGTGATCTAAGCAACTCTAGATCTAACACTTCAAAACTAGCTGCCTTTATGGCAATATTGAAAGTAGACAGTCTGTTTACATCGATTTAGTAGGCGTTTGAGCTGACAAACATGTGTTTTTCTGGCCAGAAATATATTACCTTTATGTGGTTTCAACAAATTAATGGGTGGTGGTCGTCGCGCGGCGCGTGTTCACATTTCATGTAAATAAACAATGCATTTTACACGCGTTGTATACGTCGCTATGAGTCCCACGTCGAACAGGGCGCAGCACGACGACCACCGCCCTTTAAAACAATATTTTAATCTTTGTAACCCGTTTCTTATTGAGAAATTCACCCAAACCTAACATTGACGTCTATGTAGTTCCAATTAGTGGTATGAGCCCTGAAAAGTTTAAGTTGAATAGATTCGGCTAAGGCTATCGCTATTTTTACTATAATAGTAAAAAAAAGATCAAATTGAGACAATAATAACATATGATAATAACATTTAATTAATAGTACATTTAGTGAGAATAAGTTGATCCGCCATTTATAACTCGATGACGAATGCAAATATTGAAATCCAGACAAATATAGGTCAATCAATCGATCGCTTGAAAGAAGGTCGCACTTCACCGAAGTAAATAAATAATTCTTTTGTTGTATATGTTGTAAGAGTGACCCTGGAATTTGAGCTTAATCATGACCAAGCGCGTTCTCTTAACTTACTTTTATCATATTAATTCATATACACCACATCCACACACATCACAGTTGGATATAATATCCGTTAGTGTGTGCATCACATGTGTAGTACCTGTCCGTAGGATTCGTACTCGAGCTGTAAATATGGTTCTTGTTTTCACACAGAACCTTTAAACATTAAATATAATTGAGCACCTGAGGGATTGATTCGCTGTATCTGTATCAAATAGACGTACTGCAGTTAGCCGTAAAAGGTCATATCGCTGCACACTTTGAATTTAGCAATTATTATTATTAAATACAATAGTCCACCGGCCCAAATGTTTATATTTCAAAAAAATAGTTATTTAAGAGAGTGATAATACTTAACCATGTTCATAGCATTCAATTACCTGCACTTACATTGAAGTCATTGTGTTACAAGCTCTTAGACGTCTGAGCAAGAAATATAAGTCTAGCCAGATAACGTATGAGAGAAAAACATTGTGACTGAGACTGTTTTCTATACTCAGTTCAGTGGACCGGAAAAAAATCACTGCAAATCAATGAATAAAACAAAAATCGCCCAACATTGGTGGTATATAATATCATTGGTGCCATTAAATTAACACAGTAACACGTGACCACTGTTCAACAAGTGGCTACCAAGGCAAGCCTTTGAGTACCGTGCTGTATTATTTAGACAGTGCAGTCACCTCACTGTGATCAAATGACCCTCACTTCACAATAGCAAATAGAAATCATGACGTAAAAGTCCTTTTGATATTTAACTCATCGCACACTAGATCACGTGACAACACACTGTAGTCTTTGTTTTGGACAACATCGTCTGTTCCCCTAGCATCAATACATTCTCTTTCTTTGCAGTGTGCTTGTCATCGAGAAAAGTTAAATTTTAGTTCAATTTTGAGGTAATTTTGTTTGACCGATGATCTGGTAAAGTGATTTCAACTACGTTATGGTATAACCAATTTGATTGGAAGATTTACGTTAACCATTGGTTGCTTAGGGAGTCAATGAAATAAAAAAAAATATCAGTTGTTTTTGTGGTGACCCAATGGTAACGCACACAGGAGAGGGAGCCTGATAACGATGGAGTAACACATCGAGATGGTAATATAGGTCGAGAGGGCGTGATTGTCGAACAACAGCAACCCCACCAAGGTATAACGTGTGATGTTGTGCTAAATGTGCTGTTTTTGTCTTGTAGAGAAAAGAAATATTTCCTAGGAATAATGTTGTTCACAATATATACGAAGCACGTGAGGTCTAAGCTGTTCTATATTTTGCGCATCGTACTTATTCTATGCATACTGTGCTCAATGCATTTGTTTGTTCTCCTTCGCGGGTGCGGCATTTCGTAGTTACAGAATCGCCAACGTGAATAAGAATACACCAACAAAGAAGACACCTTGGTGGCGTATCAAAAAAAACTAACAATGCATGTCAAACGACAAACAATGTTGTTGATAAGAGACACAACTGAAAAAAAGTGCATGCATTAAACTGAATACGAAAAAGTGCAGTGAACGCCTGAACGAGATCTCACTCCACCAAAACAGACTATTCTCGTTCTATGAAGGATAAACTCTGATACTCTGAAGTTAATCGTGAATAAGAGAAATTACGTAAATAAATATGTTTCCATACACATTTTAAAGCGCGTTATTCATCGAATTAAGAAACTACCTATATCTGTCTACGAATTATTATTATCATAGTTTAGCTCAGCTCACTACCTCTCTACTTTGTCATTTTCCTTTAATATTTTATATATAAACATATAATTCTGGGCCAAACGACATTTCCCGACATTGAATGTCCTTGATACACGTGACATTGAAGTCTGTGGCACATTTCCTCAGAGTAGAGTTTTTTTTTCTTATTTTGTGGACAAATTTTGCTCTAAGGCCCACCAATTATAGATCTGGTGCAACAATCACTACGCATCAAGTAATTCACATGCTATGACAAGTAAATAACTCTAAATGCATTGCAAAGTAAATACTTTTCTAAAATAAAAGTAAACATGTACTGTATGTGTGACCCGAACCCACTTTTGCGAACGGCACTCGAACGAAAGACATGTCTTATCAAAGCATATTCTCAACTTTAAATTAAAGCGCGGTGGTCGTCGCGCAGCGCGTGTTCGAATTTCATGTAAATAAACAATGTATTTTGCGCGCGTTGTATACGTCGCTATGAGTCCCATATCGAACAGGACGCGGCACGACGACTGCCGCCCTTTAAGCAATGTCTATTCTTTACGAAAAGCATTTTTCTGTGCGGTATACTTTCGATCAATTCAAAGCATGTACGCACGTTTCCTTTATTCTTGTATATTAATGTACGTATAACTATGGTATGAGTAACGACGTTCCCTTGTCGTGGCAGTTCACTTTAAATTCCAGCAATAATATGTATATGATCCATGTTTAGTGGATAGCCTTCAGAATCCACCGTGAAACTATATAATATAACCAATTCCGACTGACACCTATTATTACACGGTTCAATGATGAACAATCAGTGGAGCGATTTTTCACTCAATACCAATAAAATGGAACCATAAAAATGGCAAATAACCAAGTAACTTATAAAGGAAAAGTATACATCGATGTTTGCTCATGTTAGAAAAGACGCACTTCGTCAATCATAGACGTACTTATGTTGCAAGGTAAACACAATCAACAAGAATAATAATCAACAGTATAACTGACCTCAGCATAAATAATGATATATTTTACATTAGTTGTCCGTCATTAGTAACACATAATTCTTAGTTATTATCATGCTTGTCATTGTGTGCTAATTATAAAATGTATATTTATATGTACCGTCAATTGATCCAAATAATAAAATATGTACAAACATGTAGTCAATTTAATAAAACTAGGGACACGCGTTGACAAATCAGAATAAGCAGCTACTCGAATAAATATTATGAAACTCGAAATCTATTTAAGAAAGTGCCAGTCTCATGTGAGAGTTCTTGTACATGTCATCCAAGTAAAACACATTCTAGCGAAGCGACGCGGTAATTCACTCTTTGTCATCAGTTCAGGTTGTTATTATCGGTAATGTATTGTTGAGTAGTTATACCTCCGCTAACGAAAGAAACGAGCAGGAAGGATTTTATTGAAGATTCTCCAACATGCGGACCAGTCTAAATAACGCGGAATGTCAAGCCTATCGAGGTTACAATGTGACTGCCACCGTATTCATTTTAATTTACAAAACCGTGTCTGAACAAATGGTATTGGAAGTCATTAGTAGTAATCATAGTATGCTAAAAAATATCAAATTTTGTTTGAAGGAACACCAGATTTTCTCTACATCATCAAAACAAAATCTTCGTCATGCATATATTTTATATCAAATGGACGACTTCAGTACTATCACGTGACTGAATGCACGTACACCAGTTCTTTGTTGTACGTTTGAGCTGACACGGAGGATGGGAGTGTTATGCTGTTAGTATTAAACGTGGCGCAAAGCGCGGGAGGCATTCTCAGGCTTTTTGGCTGTGTTCTTTATTCTGGTAAACACACGAGTGGAAAAATAATGGAAGTAGGAAAAAAATAATAAGAGAATGGAAACAGGGAATGGCATGCTATTGTTAGTAATGTGGAATACTTGGACTCGCACACAATACCATGTTGTTGATGAAAAAAGGGAATTTAATAGTTATTTTATAAACCTATACGGTTTGTTATAAGTAAGCTTTTGATTAAGTAACGGATTAAAATATTAGAATATACTTTAGGGGTGTAATGGCAATGGCGATCTCCAGCAGTCGACTGAGAACGCCTTCCTACAAATGCAAATCAATAATGACACGGGTTGTTTTTCATTAGAGTTGTAAAAACTTGTAATTCCTATTTACGCCCCACCATTTATATTCTTAATCACCGTGCATCACCATGGCAAAGGCAGATCAACATTAAGAGTACATTCACATATATTGTATGTACGTTCGCCACCCTAGCGTACATAAGTGTGATAATTCCGATGTGTATTGAGTTTGATCTTACAGCATGGCCTTACTCTGTCGCTTTCTTTGTCACACTTTATACACTTGCAATTCAACATTGTTATTTAAGGAGCTACAAAGAAAGCACATGTGAACTATATATTTTGTTTGTTTGCAAACATTGTTGTTGAAAACCTAACAGGTGTAAATAAACCAATGAGCATAATTGTATATTTATGAAATGTACCATCGTACTTGTGAAATCAAAGCTACGTGTTCGTATCGTCGCGCGACTAGTAAACAGACATGTGCATCGTAATCTTTGTCGTTGCTATTACGGCAATTTCCTTCGGGAAAACTCAGGATCTTCCTTCTTTCATTGACGAAAACTGGCTGGACAACTTGAATATCACTGGGCCTACGATAGGCGTGCCCATCACGGAATACGAGTGCGAACCATGGAGTGTATGCTCGGAGGAATGTGGGCCCAACGGGGTGAGAACTCGAGAGTGCACTTTTGGGGGAGCTGGAAACTACAACGATTCTGAATCATGCAACATTTATTGTTTGAACGGTGGTGTGGTAGATGTTAGCATCTGTGACTGCTCAGCTGCATACGCAGGCACGTGTTGTGGACTGGTCGCTGATGCAGGTACGACCAGACATTATGTAGAAATTATGTTTGGCTTTTTTCGTCAAAGGTTCTTCGCATCACACTATCATGATTTATATTTCAGTCAGTTTGACAGTGATTGCCATGACATATACTGATAAAGGTTAATGACAAGACCAGATGGCGAGCTGGTCGAAATCAACCAAAAACATCTTATGACTCTGCAGTTTTTAAGATACAATACAGTAGCTGTAATCCTAAACCAATTTTGTTTGCGATTTTAACTAAGGTGGTATCTTTGTGGAATGTTAGTGCGAGACTATTACCCCATCAATATTAGTTAGTGTTGACAATATATAGAAGTGTTTTTTCTAGACAGCTTGACGAGTAATTAATTGATTATGATGTGTAAAACTTTCATGTGATTGGTTGTTTGTTTGAAGGCAAGGCCTTGGAGTCTCTTATACTGATTGTAATTGGTTAAGGAGTGACAAGAAATAAAGAGTGATTTAATGCTGTCTCGGGTGAAAACCAGGGACTTGGCAGAGAATAGTTTAGGGAACATGAACGAAGCTTGTGTGTGTTTTTGTCAGCCTAGCGTGGAAACGACTGAATCCCGGTTACCTAAGTGAAAGGTTTTTAATCATCAAAAATACCTATCACAACACACCTCCTCCGAATGGTGCTTACTTAAGTAAGACAATCGATTAAATTTATTGATGCAAATTCGTGGGCAGTCGTAGCTCGGCCGAAAGTGGTACATATGAAAAAAAAGATACTCAAATTACTGTTAAAAGGACAAACATGCATTTTCCGAACGCTCTGGCCATTTTTCAAAAGACCGTACACAAATAAAATATAATCTAACCGGAATCTCCATGCAGTTTACTATAAATAACATTTTACAAAAACAGTAATCGTCTATTATGTAAGTGTTAGAACCACTTTATTAGTGTCGGTAAACAGAAAATTGCACCGGGTTAATGATTATGCGAGTAAGTTTATTTATAAAAAAAAGACACCTGGGCTTGTTTATAGTGTACTTCGTTTTAGTGTAGCAATGTACATATACAAGGAAAATAGGATAATCAAGCCGACTCAAGTATATCACACTTCTGGCATCATCAAAACCCTGGACGTTCTTATCCTGAGAAACACGTAAACGGTGTTACAATTTCAAATCAAATAGACGGAAACTCCGGGAGCTTTTCAAGTTTGAATCCCCTGTTCCAAACTAAAAAATCATATAATATTCATTTAAAACTGTCTTGTGTCTCTTAATGTTTTGATACTTTCAAATCGCTTTTTTGAATCGCCCCTTATGTAAACATGTAAACGCCCTCGTTTTGTTTCAGAATATATGTTTTTGGAAATTTCAATTAAGGATATATGCTATTGTATGTTCGTGTCGTTTTTGTCTACAGAAGATCTGTTACCTGTTCATAGACGAATGCGCCAAGTTGCCATTCGCCACATAGTGATGACGCTGTTTCAGATATACGTTTCTATGCTCGGAACTATGTTAATTACTATTAAACTATGTTTATTTTTGTGTTCATAAGTAACGATGAACCCACACATGTGTTGCTAATGTTGATGGGGGTGATTGTGTTTCTGCTAAATGAAAACTCACTCCCAGATACGCACGCTATGACGAATACTGAACCGTCATGGAAACTGGGTAATACAAGGTATTGAGATTTCATCTTATTTTTTCATAGACATATCTATCGCCATGGTCGTGAGCGGAACAGATATTAATTTCGAGTGTGAGCTGACATCTGGTACTGGCAATCAGGTTGAATACCGTTGGTACGCCAATGAAAATATGATTCTCTCAGGTCCGGAGTCGACGTTGGCACAGTCGTCTTGGATTGGATACATGGGATCGTCGGTGAGATATTCTTGAATACTATTCATACTATACCAGTTATATGTATATGTAAAACAATGTATTCATTGATTCATCATTGATTTATTGAATCATTCACTTGTTTTCTCGTTTCCTTCCTTCCTTCCTTCCTTCCTTCCTTCCTTCCTTCCTTCCCTCCTTCCTTCCTTCCTTCCTTCCTCCTTCCTTCCTTCCTTCCTTCCTTCCTTCCTTCCTTCCTTCCTTCCTTCCTTCCTTCCTCTTCCTTCCTTCCTTCTTTCCTTCCTTCCTTCCTTCCTTCCTTCCTTCCTTCCTTCCTTCCTTCCTTCCTCCCTTCCTTCCTTCCTTCCTTCCTTCCTTCCTTCCTTCCTTCCTCTTCCTTCCTTCCTTCTTTCCTTCCTTCCGTCCTTCCTTCCTCCCTCCCTTCCTTCCTTCCTTCCTTCCTTCCTTCCTTCCTTCCTTCCTCTTCCTTCCTTCCTTCTTTCCTTCCTTCCGTCCTTCCTTACTTCAGTCAATTGACGACTTAACATTGTGTCGTGTATTTACACCCTTACTCACCACTGTAACATTTATTTCCCAACATGTTTAAATAAATACGTATTATGAATTCCTATTACAATAAAAATATCGCACTGCTATGTTTCTGGGGAATCATATTTTTTATATATTTATTGTTGGTAGATTCGTTGTGAAGCTGATGTTGATGGAGATACTAAGATAAGTAGCAACTATTTTGCTGGAGTAAAGGTGAGTGACGTCATATCAATCTTGAAATATAACATATGCGGGATTTAGATTCACGTGAAATATGTTGTTCGAGTACGCCAGTTACGCCACATTCTCGTTCAACGTTCGTGTAGGATGCGTTTTTGTCAGCCCACTCTTGTTTATCCGATTATTTACAAAGCGGCTGTACATTTTCAGCAGTCGAACGTGCAAACACTCGAGAAAATGCCGAATAACACAATAACACTGACACAAAACTCCGAAAGTGATATATTTATGGACCAAGTCACGATACATTGTGTGTGCTGATGGTTCGACGATAGGTGAAATAGAGGGAGCGAGAAATTCAGCCATTCGGATGTCTCTTTGTGTACATGCAAACATGTACACAAAGAGACATCCGAATAAAAAAAAAAAATAACCTCATCAGTAGGGTAAAACTAACCTGTCTCACGACGGTTTGCATTACTGTGTATGTGTGTATGTGTGAAAAGTAAAGGTGTGTAGGGCTATATATAAATATTCTATTGCATTTTTTTCTTGCTTGCTGTTTTATGAAGATGCGTTTACTGTAGCCCCTCTATTGGATGATAATTTACTGTATAAAATATGACTTAAAAATAAGCATCGGGCTCTTAACATGAACGTGTTCTAACCTATTGTAAGCGCAAATACAAGTACACGGTATATAGTTCCCGGGGTCAACTAGGTGATTAGAAATTGTTTTTAATAATTGCAAACAAATCAAATATTGTTCAAATATCCATGATTTAAACATTTATCGAATTTGATTCACAGACAACTGATATCGCATTTGGTGAGTCAATCGAGCTGTCGGAAGGCGGAGGTGGCACTGTCATCCAGCTGGAATCAACGGTGCCGTTACTGTGTACCGATGGAAGCAGTGAGTGTCAAGTCGTCATTCCAATTGTGGTAACTGATAGATTCGGTGTGTACGGGGAGTATGTCGATGCCGTGGTCTTAGAGCAATGTGGAGCGGTGGTCACTCAGGCCAACAGCGTTGACGGCAGCTCCTTTACTATTACAGTAAAAGCCAGGCGTGATTTCTTCAGGGACGGTGACGGCTCCGTTTACCTTGGCTTCCTGCCAATCGATACGTCAGTGAACCCCCTGTGGGATGGCTACCACGTGAAGCAGTTGATAGAGGTAGTTTTCGTAAAACACTAATCAATAATATATGTTCATCGATAATCACTATATTATATATATTATTATGATTAAACAAACGCATATCTACCGTTAAAGAACATCCACATATATTGAACGAGTCTATTGCACATAATCACGGGAATTTCCTGGACTTAAATATCAGTTGAATTATCTGATTATGGCTAGATCACAATATTTACTTTTGTCGGATTTTTTTTTCGCAGCTAAAAACGGTCGATAGAGATTATTCGTATAGAAAATGCAGTGGAACCGGTGATCCTCACTACTATACCTGTGACGGACAGTATGTATATAGATATTTATTTCAGTTCAGCATTTGAATTTACCTGTTTTTTTGTATTTGTCTTTGGATCCTGATAGCAAATTATTTAAAAATAATATGGTGAAAATGAGATTTGTTCACAAGTGATAGAAGTTGACCTTCACTTTCAGATATATTTTTCCTGAGATAAGCTAAGAATAGTGTGACGTAATCGTACATTGAGTGAACATGAAATCCTTCATAGTTTAATATGTTAACGTTTAACGTGTCTGACACTCTTATATTGCACACACTCCCCAAAATATTGCGAGGTTGTTTCACTTCACTATCTAATTGGTCACCAGAAACAAACTACTATTCGCATTATGCATGAATTTTACTTTAAAATGACTACCAGAGTGAGACTTAACGCTATGGGAAAATTATAAATCTACATAAATAATTATCAAGAAATTATAATCATTTTCTATTTTCCGTAATTATGTGAAATTAGGCTTATATAGAAACACGCCTCAGACTCGCACAAGGCAATATCATGTGCGTATATGTTTTAAATTATTTCTGTTCTGGAAACTACTCAACAGCAATCACTATACGAAACTAAATACTGAAATTCGCATCTAAACAGGAATCCGATTAAACTTAAGTAAGCACAAAGTATTTTGGCGATCAATGGAAATTTTACATTACACGAGAGTAAAATTTTCAAATATTAAACTCATGTGTATTCTGCTTCGCCCCCAGACGGTATGATATATACATGCCCGGTGAATACATATTCTATAAACACGAAACTCAGCCATATGAGGTAGGAAACATTCGTTACAACTACGTACACTCTCAATCGTCTTTCTGGGCATCAACTTCATCTCAGATTATATATGAATAACGCCCAGTGCATACTGAGGATAAAACAAAGCATACTCATATTGTGTATATAACAGTTGTTTTTATATATTCATACAAACTAGGTTCAGACTCGTCTTGCACCGTGTGGTTCCGTAGCCTGTAACTGTGGCGTTGCCGTGAGAGTGAATGATGACGTCATTGTCGTGGATCGCTGTAAGGTTAAGAAAGAGTTAATAGTGTATTACTGGAGAGGACAACAGTACAGCTACTACAGAGACATTTCCACTCTAACAATAGAGATTTTTGTGAATGGTGAGATGACACCTGGCTTCCGATTGATTCGTGAAAATAGTGGAAACACGTACAAGGTAAAACAAACAAATAAATCCCATTTTCTCGAATTCGTTATTGTGGTGCAAACAGAGTACACAAAATTACGAATTTCAAAACAGAGCTGAATCCGACCATCTCCCCATCATTCCTCTTTGTCACAGATCCATCTTCCAACTGGTGCCTCGATTGAAATACAGGGTACATATATAGGTTTCGGGGTATATTTTGCGCCCGCTCCCGATGACTACGGCATAATAAGTGGTGGATTCTGTGGTAGCTGCGACAGCGACAAATCAAACGATCTTCTCAAAGGACCATTTGGTTCATCGACCACGTCATACGCTACACCAACAAATTCTTTTTGGGATGGACTACACGAGTTGTCTGAATCATGGAGGTAGGCTATAGATCCTGTTTGCGAGGATTATTGATAATTGTCGTCATGGTTTTCATTGATAAATACTCGGTTTTGTTTTTTCAACTAAAAAAGTAGAATATAAACGGAGTATTACAATAATCAGGTCGACGCACGCAAACAGTGTCATATGGATAACGTAACTTTGCATGGTTTCTTCATAATATATACAAATAAAATACATTTAATGCGTTCGCAACGTGGTTTCTGATCACGATGACGTGAATAATCATTTTTAGTGAAGATGCTGACACAACTATATTCTCTGAACCTCGTGCATGTCGCCTACTCATTTTACTTTATTAAATATATATGAGGCTTATTTTGTTAGCATCTTTAAATATGTTTGATGATCACTCATATTGTGAAAAGTTTAATCTGATTGATTCATGCAAGCGACGAACAAATGGAGATTACTATTATACACAAGTTTAATACGTACTGTTGCGAAACTACGTTGATGCCATGTAACCATTGAACAGCTTTCACAAGCTAAAAACTTAAACAACAGTGGTCGTAATTTGAGACCGTGCAACTCCCATGTGTAATTGCATTATTGCTGTTTTTGGAGCCGTCATTATATGTACGATTTGGGGGTTGCATTGGTAACATAATTACGGTCATTGGGGTCATTTAACAAAACAAATCGTAGCCGACTCACATCCATTAAAATTCATACTGGACATGGGCGGATCACATTTACGCGCGCGGAAAGTTTGGAAGAATTTCAGATGACTTTAAAAATATATGCGGCTTTAATATCACACATATGTCCAATTCAGAATAAAGGAACAAACTTAAGCAATTGCAATGTGCTGAATATTCTAACTGAAAACATCCATCAATGAAGTTAACTTAAACATCTCTAATTGACGCTTATGGGCATTTGTCATTACACTCATGTTGTTTCAGAATTGTCATTAAACCGTGCTGATGTTTTAACTGCGTTGAATTGATTGACGATTGTTGAAAATATTTCTTTATGTAGAACTCCAGATGGATATAATTTGTTCTATGGCGAAATAGAAGACATAGCTGCTGATGTTGGCACTGATCCCACTGAGGAACCGGAGCCGGAAGAGATCCTCACATACTGTACGTGTAGTCCCAGCACAAATGCTATTACTCTTGATAATATGGACAGTGTCACGGTGCAAGAGGAATGTAGCGCTGAAAAAGACCGTGCTAGATCTCATCTGCCAACCGAGAACTCAGATCCCACTGATTGTACTGACCGCTGGTGCGACGTCACTGAGGATTACATTCAGACCGCAGAAGCAAGGCGCAGGCGCAGACGACGCTCTACTGGAAATAGCGATTTGAGTTTTGAATATGACCCTGACTTTGTTCCATCGGTACGTATACTCCTTCAAAAAATATGTTGCGTACCGCAGAGTTAAGTCCACATGGGACCATCATTTCTAATCAGTGACTGGAATACACTTTATACACAAATATTATGTATGTAAATATATGCACATATCTTTGTGCGTGTACTTCTTTCGATTATAGCTTTAGTGGTGGAATAATTGACCATTCCGTATTGTGTATTCTTGCACCATAACTGTAACTACTTTTAATGGCAATAATTTTGTATGCCATCGCGGAGTTTGTATCAGTTATCTATTGTGTTATTCCCTGGTGGTCCCATAGTGTATACGCAACCCGTCAGCGATTGGATGACACTTATATTTGTACCAACGATGCAATTACTCACGCGAGATGTTTTTATGCTCAGGTTCCCTCGTGGCCGACCCCGTCTGGTATAACGGAATCCGATGCAGATACGTATTGTAATGATATTATCATCAACTCTGCCGCTGGTGTGGCGTGTGCAGGTGAACTAGAATCTGACGAGAAAACTACAATGATTGACTTCTGTAAAACAGATATATTGGTGAGTGGTATCAGGTAATTAGTATAACCCACAGAGACATAGAAACAAATGTGGCGTTTGCGGCTTGAGCGAATCATAAAATGACATGTCATTGTATGGAATTGTATTTTAATTTATTGCCATTATTTATTGTTTGACATTCTATTTAATTTAATCAATCTTGTTTTAAGGTTATGGACTCGTTGAAAGCTGGTGATAACTCGGCAGAGCTTATGAAAGAACAGTGTGAAGAAAGTGTGTCGAAAGATCCCACCAACTGGGTGACTGTGAACGGCGCTCTCGTGCCACCCGCATCAGTAGTAGGTGTGCTATGTCCATCTGATTGCAGCGGGAATGGAACGTGTGTAGACGGGGTATGTGAATGTTACGCTAACCGCGGAGGCACTGATTGTAGTATTAACCTTCTTGAGGCCCCGGAAGTATTCATAGCACATGATGGCGGGTTATGCGATGCCAGTGAAGACGAGTGTTTATCAGTTGATATCCTAGGCAACAGCTTCGTGGCCTCAGACGCCCTTACTTGTCACTACACAAAGATTAAGGTACGAGTTTTGAAAATATTCCAAATATGGTATTCAGCGTCATATATACGCATGCGTCCCAGCAATACTAATCCATTACAACATGTGCGTTGTTCACCCGAGTTACGCATTGTATCCTTACTAGTTTCATTGCTCGCTTTTATATTTGGACTCACCTATTATAATACTACTTCCATTCAGATTGGAACAGATGGTTTTGAAGTAACTGACGAAGTGACTACATTGCCTGGGATATTTGTCTCTTTCGAGCTCGTCCGCTGTCCATCTGAACCAACCTGGTCGCGCCGTCGTCGACGTGCAGCCGAGGATGGCCCAGACGAACCCGAAGGATCGTTAGTATCGGTTAGCAATGATGGCGTGCTGACCAGTTATGAGCTGGTTGTTATTATACACAACTCCAGGTGTGATGAGTGCAATGGTACACAAGGTTACTGTGTACGACGTGTAAGTAACAAAATTGAGATCTCTGTTTGAGAGCGTTAATGATTTATACTGTTACAAAACGATCATCCAACATTTTCTTTTAGTTGCAAACCACGTAAAACTCAAAATGTAATATTTAGAATCAAATTGTTTAATTACCTGTCTAGTATTTTCTTTTATTTTTCTAAATATACCAGTTTTCTGTTCTTCACACATATAATGCTTAGAAAACCAAGCACGTAGACATTGTGGATGTTTCAGTGTGTTTGACTTTATATTGCAGGATGATATCTGTATTTCCGATGGAGAATGTTATGACGACGGACACATAGAGTGCATGCGTGAGTCAAATTTATAACTTTACTGTGGCTTAGTTTTGACCAATGTATACTCGGGGGCGGAGCTACGTCACAACACGTTCCACGTTGCTAAGACGCGCACCACTGTACAATGTATTTCTATGGGCTCTGCGTAAGCTGGTGTAGAACGCCGGTCGATGAGCCGGTGAAAATAGCTAAATTCGACACAACAGCACAAAATAAACCAAATTTATATATGTTGGACATGCAGGAATGCACTGTTCAGGGGAGTTTCAACAAGCACCTCAAAGTACCGATTTCTGAAAGTTTTCGGCCTTTGCTATCACCGTGATGGTTGCCAGGCGGTGAAAATACCGGTTGACCGTCCCCGGGAATAGGCATTTCTGCGAGTATTACTATTACAATGACTGACTGCACAGGTACGAGGTACTTTAACCACCGGTTAGTGCAAGACTATTGATAAATACTTCGCGAAGAGGTCAAAGTAACAATATTGACAACATATAAATTTATGGGGTTCCCCCGGGTGTACGGCCAAGAAAATAGATTTATTGTTGAGTATTTGTTTATTACTACTATTAAGTATAAGGTTTACTTAGTAGTAGTTTGGTAAGGCTTACTCAAACTAAGTTATCACTCTAATTGAACGACGTTTTAGATAGACAATTTCTGTAGAGCATAGAAAATACGATTTTTATCAGTTTACAACCGATAAAGTTTTCCTTTTACGTAATTTTTTTTTTTGGGGGGGGGGGCATTTATTTCCTGTACTTGTTAGTGGAAAAGAACTTATCACCGACTTGTCATGGTAATTATGTTAGGTATTTAACACAAAGAAACATGGGTATTTTATTTGAGTCGCCCAACGACCAAGTCTCACTGTATCATACAGCGGGGGGGGGGGAGTCGAAATCCTTTGCCAATAACATACTTAATTCATGTTCCTAGTGTTGTTTTACACTGCCCAACTCTGGGCGATTAATCCAAAACTGCACAAAGTTTAGCAAATCGCATAAAGGCTAAATTTTTTGTTACAAGATTCAATTTATTTGGTTGAATTTCACACATTACTATTGTAAACTTGTTTGTTTCCAGGCAACACTTACATCATAATTGGTGTGGTTGTTGGCAGCCTTGTCATATTGGCAATAATTGTCGTTGTTGTTGCCGTCGTGTGTACAAAGTAAGTAATCTAGTTTACATATGTTGTGTGTTTATGACAGACTGTCACGATTACAATTTAAATTATTGATATAATGCGTGAAACGAGAGAACAATTCCGTCTTGTTTTCTCGTATATTTAATATTGTTATAATTTCAATCGCTATTCTAGGAAGAAGAAACGATCTAAAGTGAACGCCTCGGACGAATGGAACCTACATTGACAAGTCACCGGAACAGACACATTTGCACATAGTTAATCGATCAATACAAGTAATAGCGTAAGCGAAAATATTGTACATTTCGAAGACAGCCATTATTAGTATTTCGTTCCGTATAGACACTATTATTGTAACGTATCGATATGATATGTAAAAATCAGACGTTTTCAACTTCATATGCAATTATATCATATATTTTTATATTCACCGACTATTATCTATAATATTGGGTAACATTCAATTCTTTTGTATATTTAAATGTAATTATAATTCAAAACTTAATACTGTTATTTTGTTTACACTTAACATGCACTAACTCTATATGACATAATGAACACGAATATCATCTACAATATGATGGTATAACTTGTTTATTGCAATACCATTTGCATATATACTGTATAATTTTAATATTAAACGGAGAGACTCGCATAATAGCCAGAGATCAACACATGCAATCACACAATATTTTTTAATCGGATTGTAACAAATACGTCTCCACACGATGCGTCTCAAAAATATTTACATTGTTTTTCAACTTTATAATCACTATGATATGTATTGTAATATTTTGTTAATAAAACACAATATTCCGCTTTTTTGCATTAGTTTTTCTTTGAGCAAGTTAACGATGTTTTGCGTATTACCATTATATTTAGCTTAGTAAGTAATATTTCAGCCGGATTGGAAATTGAATATATTTTATTTTCATATGATCGCAGATTTGGGATTACAGTGGCTATGTACAATACCGTTATATGTTCGGATTTGCACTCTCAACAAAGAAACGTAAATAATACTTTACTGATTTATTTCTCATTGAGCCGCCAACAGTTTCTGATTAAAAAGAATGTATATCCAATCCTAGCATTAATGGTATGTGGCGATGAGTATATAATAAAGTAGACATACAATTATCAAACGTAGATCTTTTAATAACATAAATCGTAAAAGGAAATCTACAAGTTCAAGAAACCAACTGTAACTGTTTCGACTCAGGAGCAAAAAGCTGTTCGGCAGACTCATTAGAAATATAGTAGATGGGTGTAAGATCTGTGTCTTTCAGCAACCAGTCTGTCGCCATATTTTGAAAATAAAACAGTAGCACAAGGAACGATTACACTGCCAGATGACAGATTGGAGGGCATTACAAAAGGAAGATGCTGAAGTTGGTCTAATAGAAAGAAAGTACTCAACCATATGGACTAGCCAATGGAACAATTCAAAGAAACTTAATTGATATGCTAGGGACTTCGCACAAAGCTCAGAAATCAGAGTAGAGGAATTATACAGCACCCTGGTATATGCACATAATTGCACGCATAGTTATAGCACCGGGTTTGTCCCTATTATCTAATGTATGTATACCATCCATGACTACCTATTGATATTTACTCAATAAGAAAGAAGCAAGCAATGGCAGATAGGTGAATGAATTGCGAGAAAGACTAAAAAGGCTTATGTAAGTCTCCTTGTCGTCAGGTCATTTCTAGTGGGATCACGTATTAATTTCATAAAGGCATTAATGAAGCCTGGGAGGCAAGCATCTTAGGTGATGAACCTCTTGGTGGAAACGATTTGGACACACAATAAAAACGAGTCTGTGGGACTACTGTCTGTCCTTCAAAGCATTTCCACAGCTGGTAAACTCGAAGGAAATTGGTGTATATCCGTTGGAAATAAAATTGCTGCTCAGGATGACCTTGTTTCGTTTATTGGAGTACGTGACCATTTAAAACTGTGATCATCGCGGAACGTGTTTTACTTATTTCCATCGCGAGATGGCGCTGACCTGTTCAATCTTGTTTCGCAGGAATTGGTCCCACCCAAGCGATGTATAGTACGTGAATTCACTGCCGTGTATCACTTTTTAAGGAACGTTAATGATATATAGTTCTTTAAAATCGGACGTTTGAAATATGTTAATTATTCGCGGAGTTGAATGTTACTGTTTAACTCGTATGTTATGAACAGGGCAATCTGAGCCGAACTTAACACGTTCTTTAGTTTGAACGACAGTATACATATATGAAGATCGCCCTCATCGATAAACGTTATGTGTGCTCATGTTTAAAATCTGTTCTTTCATTGTATACGACGCATGACTACATTGGCTTTTTACCAGATTATTATTATATGTTTTTGGTAAATGTTAGCATGGATCGTCGCCATGGCAGCGGTAACTTGCTTTGATCAATCGAATCCGTTAACCCTTCATGGTAATCGTGGCCTAGAAATGGCAAAAACTAAGAAGGCGGTCCGGTCCTATTTATTGTTCAGTCTAGCGATTGCGTCAGTGAATTACTCAGGTCAGATCGGCATATTGCATTTTACTGATGCTGTCTAAATCTCTAAAAAGCTTATTTTGAGATTCCGTACACATATCGCCAGGTGTGTATAACTCAAAAAGAGCGAAGTAGCGGCATCACTTCCATTGAGCTGTTTCAAAGTTTGAACAGAGTCGTAACTGACTTGCTGCTACATGCGCCAGTGTCTCCATGACAACCTAGCGGTGTCACAGTAATCCACACGTAACCCAAATAGGACTATGTGTTTTTGAAATGCCAAGTGATACTTTAACTTTAACTGGATAGCAATCAGAGTTATTAACACTTTCAATTGTAGCGAATTCTGTCCTTAAAAGTTGCAAGATGTTATCAAATATAGATACGATCAAGAAGTGCATTGTTGTTGATATTTTCCCACGTGTACTTTTACCTCCTTGTATTATTTTGTGAAAATTCGATCAGAAATATGATGATACTTATTTTACTGGTATTCCCTTATACATTCGAATCGGACTGAATGGTTACACATCCCTGTTCTTACAAATTACTGAAAATTCACACGCATTAATTAAAAGTGTCTGTTAATTGAAACATTACAGTTCAATTGTATTCAATGAATATACCAAGTTTGTTCAATAACTTCCAATGAATGAGATCAGATCGGATTGTCAGAAATGTTTGAATCATGAACCGGACGGTGAAATGAATGCATCTGATTTCTTGTGACATAATGTGTATGACAAGTTTGAATACGAGCGAGAGGTAAAGCTTTGTAACAGCATTTGTTGAAACAAAATGGCTGCCAGTAGGTCAATTTGAATCAAGTTAAATAAAACACACAGAAAGAAATGAGGTGAAACATAGATACATTAAGTTCAATGTATATAACAATCCATATACAACAAATGATCCAGAGTTATGGGGAACCAGAATTAGAAATTAGTGAAGTTCATTGAAGTAGACATTCATGTTCTGGATATTGTGCCAACATTGTAGAGGAAGATCTGAAAATGAAAGTATAAAACTGTATGCTGATTTTCACATGACCTCTGGCTACTGATCATGTGGTATGTGGCGAGTTGTCAATGTTGATAGTTGTGATTGGAGTTGCGAATGAATAGATGATGATGTCATACTTAGGTAGTAAAGTTCAAAGGACAATCTCACTCAGTGAAAGTGTAGATATGGAAAATACACTATACAGATAACCATAACAAACTTTGTACACAACATGCTAATAACTTAATAACTCATGAATATTATTTTAATGTGCAATTATTATTAGAAAGCATTCATTATGAAACACCGGAAACACGTATATTCGGTCTTGACCCACACTCTGTCTATTGTGGTTATTTGAAGACTATACACGCTTTCTATCATACTAAACTGGTCACCAAATTTAACAAGTGTCTGTGCTTTTTACACTGCGCGCCGGCGTGAGCGTTGACAAGCCTAAATAGGTTTCGACTGTATGCAGCACCACCAGTGACAGCATCCGGCTTCATGCGTCCATTTCCTGAAAAGCAGAAAAGCTTGATTTTGCTAGATTTTCAAAAGTGACATTTCCACCATGTAAATATGTAGTGTGAACGTGTTTGGTCAACGCACGTCAGAGATAAGGACCAATAACACCATTTGGTAAAACAAAAAAATGCCGCCAGTCAGCCGTTTTGAAACCGATTTGCAAAAGACAATGACGTGCATCAATGTCGTATTTTGTATAATGTATCTATCAACTTGAAGTTGGAATGAAAGCCATTCATACATGACCGATATCCCGTCCCAAATTGTAGAAATGCTTAAGCTTAAAAATGTTCTAAAATCTTAAATCGGATTATAAAAAAATGGACGCCTCCGAAAATGTATGGTGTTAAGTTGAAAGTCTGAATGTAATGGGCCTAGGTATATCCAAGATACAAGCACGGACGCACATACGCAAATTACTCTTCCGGATCACTCGTTAAGGCAAGCAAATATCGCCACTCATAGCTTCCAAGAGTATAACAATTCACGCATCGAATCAATTGTGACTGCTCTAGATGGTTACTGAGGAAATCGCCTTTACTAATAATCAGTTTACGAACCATTGGGGTAATTCTCCCTCTAACATCTAAATTGTATGGTATCTCAATACATCTGAAACATCGTACCTCTTTCGTTTTCACTAAGAGCTGAGCCAACAGCAATCTAAACAAGGGGATTATATCTAGCTACATCATGGTAAATGAATCAACTTTAGTATATTTTTTTGGCATTTTGATTTTGATGGTTGCAGTTGCATGCGTACAACTAACCACATGCAAATAATGAAGTGTCTGTTCTTTAACAATGTTCACCTATTGTCACAGTTGCTATTAATATTCCATTTTTACTGCACCATATTTAGCAGACAAAAAAACAAAGCAAAATTAAAGGTGACATGACAACGCAGGACGAGCAAAAATAGTTAGTAAGTAGTCCGTGAGTAGAATAATGTAAAAACTCGCAAGCCAGTCACCTCAAAACATACACAACAACGAGTTATGGGGGGGGGGGGGTCACATGACACACACCACATCACACAGTAACGAGCAAGCGTTGTTCAAGCTTTGTATTGTGAAGACTGTCAATGAATGAATTATGGAAACTTTACGATGAAACAAAAGCTATCCAAAACGAAATTTAAAGAGATTTGGTCACATGATATTTATTAACAACAGATTAACGCCCAACTATTTAAGAGCTGGAAAAGAGGATTGCCTGTAGTCCAGATACATGTACGCCTGAAAAGCAGACATGGGACGAGCTGTGCAGTCATTTGTGTTGGTCATGTTATTATCTATTGTGGGCGAGACATGGATCACCACAGATTTGACGCCAGAATATAATACAGGTAATTTCCTCTATTTTTGAATGTCTTTTTGAATCAAAATCTGTATATAATTAAATTGTGTAATATCAATATTATCAATCAATATTATATGTATTCGTTTAGCTTCAATGTTTATATGCGTAACTGCCAAACTATTAATAATGAAAAATACATAAAATGGTATTTTAACAGCGGTTTTCATAGACCGCAATACATTTCGAGATGAAAAACTAAAACTAAAAATAAGTATTGGTGTATTTATATAAAAAGAAGTATAGTATCAGTTTTCACATTTTGTCAACGAACAAAACGCTGAGATTTTGAACTGAATCATTGCCATGGAAAACACTAAAACAACCCAAACTCCAAACTGAGTACAGTAACTCTATAATTTTATTCATTTATCTGTATTCTTGTAAAATGAAATTTTAAATATACCAAAGATATTGAGAACCTTATGTTTGATTGGACTAAAATTTAAATGACCTATATAATCCAGGGTCGAGTGTGTCAAACGATGGTGTCTAAAACTGCGTGATCAAATTGTAAAAGAGTGAATTCATACTGTTAAAATGGCGTTTGCCAGAGTAATGTGTCTTCAAATAGTTTAACATCATAAGCCACTTAGAGTGTATCTTATATAATTCTAATGAAAATGAATCTATATGAATGATTATTAAAATAAGAAAGCTAGTGTAAGATTTGGTTGGTAATATCCAAAGAAACTTTTGAGACTGCAAGCTAATTTATGTGTCAGCTGTTATTGTCACTGTTTCAGTCATTGCACATCAATTGTTAGTGGCATAAAATACTTGCACAATTGACTATTGTATTTAATTGAATGCCTGAGGAGAGACGAAGGGACGATTACGTCCACACGACAGATAGTTTTATGTCTGCAATTATACTACAAAATTGTAATTGTAAACAGAATAGGTAATTTACAAAGACAAATTGAGCCTACAGGTCATTTTCTCCGTGTGTGTCATCTTCTTATTGTGACTGTTTTACTCGAACAAAAGGTATTTGTGCCAAATTGCATTCCTTAGATAGTAACAAAAATGGGCCCACGAGGCAAATAAAAATCACGCGATAACATTGTAACCTAGTGGAAATACGTGGAGCAATAATTCTAAAATTATATTTGTTAATTTCCTAGCAATGCTATACAATTAGAAGTTGTAATTCATTGCTATTTCAACTGACATGGCTTACTTATCGTATTATTAAATTGCTAATTACAATTGCTATTCTAGGAAGAAGAAACTATCTAAAGTGAACGCCGCGGACGAATGGAACTTACATTGACAAGTCACCGGAACAGACACATTTGCACATAGTTAATCGATCAATACAAATAATAGCGTAAGCGAAAATATTGTACATTTCGAAGACAGCCATTATTAGTATTTTGTTCCGTATAGACACTATTATTGTAACGTATCGATATGATATGAAAAAATCAGACGTTTTCAACTTCATATGCAATTATATCATATATTTTTATATTCACCGACTATTATCTATAATATTGGGTAACATTCAATTCTTTTGTATATTTAAATGTAATTATAATTCAAAACTTAATACTGTTATTTTGTTTACACTTAACATGCACTAACTCTATATGACATAATGAACACGAATATCATCTACAATATGATGGTATAACTTGTTTATTGCAATACCATTTGCATATCTACTGTATAATCTTAATATTAAACGGAGAGGCTCGCATAATAACCAGAGATCAACACATGCAAACACCCAATATGTTTTAATCGGATTGTAACAAATACGTCTCCACACGATGCGTCTCAAAAATATTTACATTGCTTTTCAACTTTATAATCACTATGATATGTATTGTAATATTTTGTTAATAAAACACAATATTCCGCTTTTTGCATTAGTTTTTCTTTGAGCAAGTTAACGATGTTTTGCGTATTACCATTATATTTAGCTTAGTAAGTAATATTTCAGCCGGATTGGAAAGTGAACATATTTTATTTTCATATGATCGCAGATTTGGGATTACAGTGGCTATGTACAATACCGTTATATGTTCGGATTTGCACTCTCAAAAAAGAAACGTAAATATCACTTTACTGATTTATTTCTCATTGAGCCGCCAACAGTTTCTGATTAAATATAATGTATATCCAATCCTAGCATTAATGGTATGTGGCGATGAGTATATAATAAAGTAGACATACAATTATCAAACGTAGATCTTTTAATAACATAAATCGTAAAAGGAAATCTACAAGTTCAAGAAACCAACTGCAACTGTTTCGACTCAGGAGCAAAAAGCTGTTCGGCAGACTCATTAGAAATATAGTAGATGGGTGTAAGATCTGCGTCTTTCAGCAACCAGTCTGTCGCCATATTTTGAAAATAAAACAGTAGCACAAGGAACGATTAGACTGCCAGATGACAGATTGGAGGGCATTACAAAAGGAAGATGCTGAAGTTGGTCTAATAGAAAGAAAGTACTCAGCCATATGGACTAGCCAATGGAACAATTCAAAGAAACTTAATTGATATGCTAGGGACTTCGCACAAAGCTCAGAAATCAGAGTAGAGGAATTATACAGCACCCTGGTATATGCACATAATTGCAGGCATAGTTATAGCACCGGGTTTGTCCCTATTATCTAATGTATGTATACCATCCATGACTACCTATTGATATTTACTCAATAAGAAAGAAGCAAGCAATGGCAGATAGGTGAATGAATTGCGAGAAAGACTAAAAAGGCTTATGTAAGTCTCCTTGTCGTCAGGTCATTTCTAGTGGGATCACGTATTAATTTCATAAAGGCATTAATGAAGCCTGGGAGGCAAGCATCTTAGGTGATGAACCTCTTGGTGGAAACGATTTGGACACACAATAAAAACGAGTCTGTGGGACTACTGTCTGTCCTTCAAAGCATTTCCACAGCTGGTAAACTCGAAGGAAATTGGTGTATATCCGTTGGAAATAAAATTGCTGCTCAGGATGACCTTGTTTCGTGACCCTTTAAAACTGTGATCTTGTACATTTCAAATTTTATAAAGCTTATAATGAGTTATATCATCGCGGAGCGTGTTTTACTTATTTCCATCGCGAGATGGCGCTGACCTGTTCAATCTTGTTTCGCAGGAATTGGTCCCACCCAAGCGATGTATAGTACGTGAATTCACTGCCGTGTATCACTTTTTAAGGAACGTTAATGATATATAGTTCTTTAAAATCGGACGTTTGAAATATGTTAATTATTCGCGGAGTTGAATGTTACTGTTTAACTCGTATGTTATGAACAGGGCAATCTGAGCCGAACTTAACACGTTCTTTAGTTTGAACGACAGTATACATATATGAAGATCGCCCTCATCGATAAACGTTATGTGTGCTCATGTTTAAAATCTGTTCTTTCATTGTATACGACGCATGACTACATTGGCTTTTTACCAGATTATTATTATATGTTTTTGGTAAATGTTAGCATGGATCGTCGCCATGGCAGCGGTAACTTGCTTTGATCAATCGAATCCGTTAACCCTTCATGGTAATCGTGGCCTAGAAATGGCAAAAACTCAGAAGGCGGTCCTATTTATTCAAAGTGTTATTGTTCAGTCTTGCGATTGCGTCAGTGAATTACTCAGGTCAGATCGGCATATTGCATTTTACTGATGCTGTCTAAATCTCTAAAAAGCTTATTTTGAGATTTCGTGCCCATATCGCTAGGTGTGTATAACTCAAAAAGAGCGAAGTAGCGGCATCACTTCCATTGAGCTGTTTAAAGTTTGAATAGAATCGTAAGTGACTTGCTGCTGCATGCGCCAGTGTCTCCATGACAACCTAGCGGTGTCACAGTAATCCACACGTAACCCAAATAGGACTGTGTTTTTGAGATGCCAAGTGATACTTTAACTTTAATTGGATAGCAATCAGAGTTATTATCACTTTCCATTTTAGCGAATTCTGTCCTTAAAAGTTGCAAGATGTTATCAAATATAGATACGATCAAGAAGTGCTTTGTTGTTAATATTTTCCCACGTGTACTTTTACCTCCTTGTGTTATTTTGTGAAAATTCGATCAGAAATATGAAGATACTTATTTTACTGGTATTCCCTTATACATGCAAATCGGACCGAGTGATTACACATCCCTGTTCTTACAAATTGCAATTCACTCGCATTAATTAAAAATGTCTGTTAATTGACCATTTTATTCAGAAATTTGAAACATTATAGTTCAATTTTATTCAATGAATATACCAAGTTTGTTCAATAACTGCCCATGAATGAGATTGGATCGGATTGTCAGAAATGTTTGAATTTAGTACATTTTTAAATGAAAACGTTCATCATGAACCGGGCGGTGAAATGAATGCATGTGATTTCTTGTGACATAATGTGTTTGACAAGTTTGAACACGAGCGCTCAAGGCATGTCGGAGATACAGCTTTGTAACAACATTCGTTGAAACAAAATGGCTGCCAGTAGGTCAATTTGAATCTATTTGAATAAAACACACAGAAAGAAATGAGGTGAAACATAGATACATTAAGTTCAATGTATATAACAATCCATATACAACAAAAATCCAGAGTTATGGGGGAACCAGAATTAGAAATTAGTTCATTGAAGTTCATTGAAGTATACATTCATGTTCTGGATATTATAGAGGAAGATCTGAAAATGAGAGTATAAAACTGTATGCTGATTTTCACATGACCTCTGGCAACTGATCATGTGGTATGTGGCGAGTTGTCAATGTTGGTGGTTGTGATTGGAGTAATGATTGAATAGATGATGCTGTCATACTTTGGGAGTGAGATAATTCATTGAAAATAAAGTTCAAATGATCATCTCAATAAGTAAAAATGTAGTTATTGAAAATGTCAACAAGCATCTCAACACTACTGCAACACTATACAGATAACCATAACAATCCTACACCGCATGATATTATCGACTTAGAATTGGGCAAAAAATGGAAGCTAAGGAAGTTTGGGAACCGCTCACACACATCTTATAACTGAAAAAGAAACGTGTAATAAAATGGAACTGATAAGTAACAACAAATCTTTACTTTGCATAAAACGTAAACTGCAATTGACCTCACTGTAATGAGGCATGCGCACTGCGTACACAATATGTTAATAACCTTAACGAGGCTATGACGTAGACATAACTCGTGAATATTATTTTAAAGTGCAATTACTATTAGAAAGCATTTATTATGAAACACCGGAAACACGTATATTTAGTCTTGACCCCCACTCTGTATATTGTGATAGGTATTTTTGATGGTTAAAAACCTTTCACTTAGGTAACCGGGGTTCGGTCGTTTCCACGCTAGACTAACAAAAGACACACACAAGCTTCGTTCATGTTCCCAAAAACGATTCTCTGCGAAGTCCCTGGTTTTCACCCGAGACAGCATTAAATCCATCTTTATTTCTTGTCACCCCTTAACCAATTACAATCAGTATAAGAGACTCCAAGGCCTTGCCTTCCAACAAACAACCAATCACATGAAAGTTTTACACATCATAATCAATTAATTACTCGTCAAGCTGTCTAGAGAAAACATTTCTATACATTGTCAACGCTAACTAATATTGATGGGGTAATAATCTCGCACTAACATTCCACAAAGACACTACCTTATTTAAACTCGCAAACAACATTGGTTTAGAATTACAGCTACTGTCTTGTATCTTAAAAACTGCAGAGTCATAAGATGTTTTTGGTTGATTTCGACCAGCTCGCCATCTGGTCTTGTCATTAACATTTATCAGTATATGTCATGGCAACCACTGTCAAACTGACTGAAATATAAATCATGATACAACCCCCTGTTTTACATTCAGCATGTTCTCCGAACATACCGTTCCAATACCAAGGATGTCATCACATTTATATTTCACACGTCAAATACATCAACAATCGTTAAGCAAGTAAAATACACTCTAATATAACAAAATACATAATTTCAAATGAGTAAATACAATGATTACATATGGTAATTATAATTTCAAATAAAAAGCTATAAATTTAAACACTACTGTTATGATTCTAAAATACAATAGTTATATATATTTAAATAAAAAGATTATGAGGTTAAATACATTGGTTATATTTTCGAATATCCTACTCTATCAAGGAGAGGTGCCAGCACTTCACTTGCTATCCCAATTATTCAGTATTGGGTTCCCTATCTACTGCATACTAGTAATATCCCTGGGAATCTCGGTATATACTTCAGATAGACCTACCAATAATCTATAATGATTCCCTACCCCTTCCACAGCCATGCACTTACTATCTTTCCACTTTGGTATCTTAACGGCTTTGGGCAAAGGAATTACACGTTCTACACCATGAAATTTGTATTTTAAATCACCCCATTCGATATTCAACACGGACGAAATTATACCACGTTCAACTGTTAAATTCTCGATCACGGGTCGCTTTGCAAAGGCCAAATGACTCAGAGACACGTACAGGGTCATAACATTTACCAAGACATACAGCTTGTCATTGGATATATCTAAAATTAACTTAGTACGGGGCAATTTAGGTGCACGATACATTATAGAGCGATTACGATAACACTTGCATAATCGAATAACCGCCAATATTAATAAGAATCCTGAACACATTAAAATCAGAATTAACGTTTCATTTCGAAGTTGGATCATGGAACTCTTCAAATCTCGCAAGGGATGATCCGTAATTAACTCGTCTACTGGCAAATATAATGTTTTAGCCCGGACCCTGGGAAGGGATGCAATCAATATGCTCAAAGTTCTCACCTTACAAACTGTATATACTGACAAAATCAGTGACCCTGTGCTTATAATAGCCAGAATGGTTTCAATTATAGTAATAGTTTTGACTTCCAAAAACGGTAAGGCAGGGGTTTCATCCGTAATGTCGCTAAATAATTTGTCTACTTTAAAATAATAAATTGGTTTATTTTTCCTTAATAAATCTGCCGTTCTGTTTAAATCTACCACCAAACGTGCATCAGAACGTACAATTTCCTCGAAATTCCCTCTGTTAATGGTGATGTTAGGGAGTTGTACTCGCCACGGGTTTTCATACATCGATTCCCCCGTAATTTCTGTCAAATCATCTGGGTCATAAAAGGGTATTAAAAATGGCAAATTTACCGGATGCAGAAACGTGGGGGCCTCGTCTTCTGTGCAACTGGTTAACAATGGCGATATATAGAGATTGTCGGATTTTATAGCGCATCCACAGGGCAATTTAATTATACACATTGTACAACCTTCAATAGGCTCAGGGCTTTTATCCCTGCATGCTATTAACCATTTAGTATCATTGCTATTTACCAAAATATTCCCCTGTCCGATTTCGAGAATCTTAGGGTCGTATACTGGGTTGAGTATTAAATCTATTTTACATGTGTTATGAATTTCCTCTTTATTATCATAGAACACGGCCTTCGTACACGACGACTAACGCATATTTATCATGGTAATCACAGAGGGACAATCTTTTACTGTCAGACCAGTACAAGACGAAATTTGGTCTGCACTCATTTCAATGTAGTAAGTTTCATCTTCATTAACCCCAAAATACTCTGCAACTAACGTTACCTTCGTGCGCCCGTTCTTTGCTGTATTATTGTCGAAATACTGAGGTTTATCACCTAAATCATAAGGGAGGGGCATAGGCATGACTATCACTTTATACACTTCGAATATGTCGTTTTTTATAGTAATGGAGATTCCAATCTTTATGTACACATTATTGTCTGTACGCCGAAATGTCACTCTCGCATTATGGTAATAATAATTCAAATTCGTGTATGCTATCTCAAAATTAGGATATTTCTTTCGTAGTTTCTTTCGCACTGCCCTTAAAGCATCCCATAACACTCTCGGTCCTATCAACTGCAAAGGTAACCTTTCTTGTAATAACACGTCAATCGAACTCACCCTACGTTGTGTCTCCCTTTCAAGTAACTGTAACGCTTGTAGGCGTTGAATAGCATATCGAAACATTAAATGTGTGGATCGCCGTTCATAATTTAATTCTTTTTCTAACGCCTCTTGATTTAGTTCCATTCTGTTCAAGCGCTTTCTCCATTGCGATAAATCAGATACGATCGAATAAATGGCCTCATGATTTTCCTTAATCCCATTCAGAGCATTCCCTATTCTTTTATTCGTTGTGAAAACATATGAGTTTAAATCATCTTCGTACGCAACAATTTGATCTGTCATAACCTTGGTGGAACTTTCCAATGCCGCTACATGTCGTCTCAAAATATTTACGTCGTTCGACGTGGCCGTTCCGAATAAAGATTTCGATACCTTCCCTACAAAGTCTAATAATCCCCTTTTCTGCTGTTCATTTCCCAAATTCTTTTTCTCTATCCTTGGAAATAACACACGAATCGCTCGTTCATCTTTCGAAATATGATACATATAGAACTTATTCTGTTGTTCGACTAACTTCAAAGTTTCCCCGTATTCCTCACAAAACTTCGGAATGAGGTGAACTGTTTCGTTCGAACATAATGACTCATTCACACTCATCATAGGAATATCTAAATAAAGTATTGCGAACGTATGATGCCAGTACGTTAGGCTGTTATCGATGTTTGCTACCCGTTCAAACAATACTCCATAATTGGGGCGCAGAACATAATCTCTCATCTGCACAGACAGTTTCCATCGTACGACCAGTAATACACTAATAAATATCAACGCTATTCTCATCTTGACATCAATTTCTCGGGAGACGCACTATAAATTAGTAATGAAATGAAAAGAAAGGGGTATGACACATGATAAATGAAAAATTCGTGGCCAATTCTCAATTTGCGTGGTCGAATGGTAGAATTAAGTACCCACCTAAAGCGTTTCCTATGTTCTCATCAAATTGTCCATGGCGTCACCGCCCGGCGTCTTCATGAAAGTGTGACCCCCAACACCAAACCCGTACGTAGCTATAGTGCGGACATAACACCTCCATGTAATTTAAACTTAGGCTTTATCATGGATTCTTTCCACGCTCCTTGAGAAATGATCTCGTATGAATGAATTCGTTAAGTATTATCGTTAGTAATGAATGATGTGCGTCCCAGGGCCTAAATAACACTCGTCTTGTCACACACTAATCTCTTTTTAATATACTTCTAAACCATTAATCAACTTTTCCCGCCTTCTTTTGTTTGCTTTCGTCGATCCCATAAGGGGTATCGGATGGTCTTCTAAAAATAATCTCGCCTGTTCGTTTAAATTCTCATAACATTCCCAAGAATTTTGATCTTTTGGGTACCCCACCCATTTAATAAGATACTCTTTTCTACCGTTCCTTAGCCTACCCTTAATAATCTTTTCGATACCAAAATATCCGCTATTCTTACTATTCATCTCTGTGTCTCTGGGCATACATACAATTCAATACCACAAAAAAAACGGTAAAAAAAAGAGAGAAAAGCAAGCAATACATTACATTACTGAGCAATAGGGTTAGGGTTCTGGAAAAGAGTTCAACGTCCTTATTGAGTTACACAGTGTCAGTTACAGTGTCCAGCGAGCAGTTCTCTAAGCAATACACAGATAGCTAAAGTTCTAATTCAAAGTCTATATAGCGTCTTCTTCTTTCGTCGCGTTAGTCCGGGTCGTTCTTTCATCTTCTTCTTGTCTTTAATGTCGCACAATTCTTAATTATACAGTCCTATCCGGTACTGGTCCTTCCGAAGGGGTTCTGAAATCTTCATCTCTTCTGCGTCGTTCATCGGTGCCATACTGTTAACGGTGTTAGTCGTCAAGCGCGGTTTCTGAGTCGTTTCTGCCATGAAGCTGTTAGTTCGGTTCACAAGAAAGACACCTCTTCGTCATTTCACTTTTCTTCACAGGATGATTTTTGTGTTGAACACAATGCCCGGGTTCTCCACCACGTGTGATAGGTATTTTTGATGGTTAAAAACCTTTCACTTAGGTAACCAGGGTTCGGTCGTTTCCATGCTAGGCAAACAAAAGACACACACAAGCTTCGTTCATGTTCCCAAAAACGATTCTCTGCGAAGTCCCTGGTTTTCACCCGAGACAGCATTAAATCCATCTTTATTTCTTGTCACCCCTTAACCAATTACAATCAGTATAAGAGACTCCAAGGCCTTGCCTTCCAACAAACAACCAATCACATGAAAGTTTTACACATCATAATCAATTAATTACTCGTCAAGCTGTCTAGAGAAAACATTTCTATACATTGTCAACGCTAACTAATATTGATGGGGTAATAATCTCGCACTAACATTCCACAAAGATACTACCTTATTTAAACTCGCAAACAACATTGGTTTAGAATTACAGCTACTGTCTTGTATCTTAAAAACTGCAGAGTCATAAGATGTTTTTGGTTGATTTCGACCAGCTCGCCATCTGGTCTTGTCATTAACATTTATCAGTATATGTCATGGCAACCACTGTCAAACTGACTGAAATATAAATCATGATAATATTGTGAAAACTGTACACACTTTCTATCATACTAAACTGGTCACCAAAATTAACAAGTGTCTGTGCTTTTTACACTGTTCGCCAGCGTGAGCGTTGACAAACCTAAATAGGTTTCGATTGTATACAGCGCCACCAAAGACTGCTCCCGGCTCCATGCGTCCATATCATGAAAGGCAGAAAAGCTTGATTTTGCTAGATTTTCAAAAGTAACATTTCCACCATGTAAATATGTAGTGTGAACGTGTTTGGTCAACGCACGTGAGAGATAAGGACCAATAACAGCATTTGGTGAAACAAAAAATGCCGCCAGTCAGCCATTTTGAAACCGATTTGCAAAAGACAATGACGTGCATCAATGCCGCATTTTGTCAAATGCATCTATCAACTTGAAGTTGAAATGAAAGCCATTCATACACGACTGATATCCCGTCTCGAATTGTAGAAATGCTTAAGCTTAAAAATGGTCTAAAATCTTAAATCGGATTATAAAAAAATGGACGCCTCCGAAAATGTATGGTGTTGAGTTGAAAGTCTGAATGTAATGGGCCTAGGTATATCCAAGATACAAGCACGGACGCACAGACGCAGATCACTCTTCCAATTTTAAATCTTCGTTCGAAGAGGAACTAGTTAAGGCAAGCAATTATCGCCACCAATAGCTTGCAAGAGTATAACACTTCACGTATCGAATCAATTTAAACTGCTTTAGATGGTTAGTAAGGAAATCACCTTTACTAATAATCAGTTCCCGAATTATTCGGGGGTTATTCCCTCTCTAACATCAAAATTGTATCCTATCTCAATACATCCGAAACATCGTACCTCTTTCGGTTTCACTAAGGGCTGAACCAACAGCAATCTAAACAAGGGGGGTCATAACTAGCTACATCATGGTAAATGCATGGTTGGATCAACTGTAGTATGTTTTTTTGGCATTTTGATGGTTGCAGTTTCATGCGTACAACTAACCACAAGGAAATAGTGAAGTGCCTGTTCTATAACAATGTTCACCTATCGTCACAGTTGCTATTCCACAAAACACAAAAGCAAAAATAAAGGTGACATGACAACGCAGGACGGGCAAAACTAGTTAGTGAGTAGTGAATCAATTAAAAACTCGCAAGCCAGTCACCTCAACACATACACAACAATGAGTTATGGGGGCTCACATATCACACACCACATCACACAGTAACGAGCAAGCGTCGGTCTTGTTCATGCTTTGTATTGTGAAGACTGTCACTGAATGAATTATGGAAGACTTAATGACATTTAAGTATTCGATGAAACGAAAGCTATCCAAAAAGAATTTTAAGAGATTGAGTCACATGATATTTATTAACAACAGATTAACGCCCAACTATTCAAGAGCTGGAAGAGAGTGTTACCTGTAGTCTAGGTAAAGGTACGCATGAAAAGCAGACATGGGACGAGTTGTGCAGTCCTTTTTGTTGGTCACTATATTATTCGTTGTGAGCGAAGCATGGACCACAACATATTTGACGCCAGAATATAATACAGGTAATTTTCTCTATTTTTGAATGTGCACACCACCGACATCTGAAGACATTTTAACGACAATAATTATATTTGAAGCTGTTGTTATATTCGTAAATGTATTCGCAAGAAATGTGCTGCGGAACTACAGAATTGTACACGCTTAGGTATCAGTCTCAGATATTAAAAACACCTAATTGATTACGACGCATTGTGAAGGCAGCGATACTTCAATATGTACATGCTATAACCACTGAAATAAAACTTGTTCTTAATAAAAGAAGAATAAGTGAACATCATTTCCGAAATACAATTCAACACGTGTTTGTAAGAAGTGGCGGGGGAGGTGATACAGAAAGAGAAATTGAACCTGCAGGATATTTTCTTTATATGTGCTCGGCTGTTAGTGTTACTGTTTCAGTCCAAGCACAACAATTTGTGAAGACATGAATTACTTCTACAAAAGACAACTGTATCAAATTCTTAACGTCTCGAGTATTTTTGACATGTATGTAGATATTTTTGCGGATAACGATATGTCGCATCAAAATCCGTATATACTAGTAATTAAATTGTGTATTATCAGTATTATCAATATTATACGAATTCGTTTAGCTTCAGTGTTAATATGCGTAACTGCCAAACTATTAATAATGAAAAATAAATAAAATGGTATTTTAACAGCGGTTTTCATAGACCTCAATACATTTCGAGATTAAAAACTAAAACTAAAAATAAGTATTGGTGCATTTATATAAAAAAAGTATTATATCAGTTTTCACATTTTGTCAACGAACAAAACGCTGAGATTTTGAACTGAATCATTGTCATGGAAAACACTAAAACAACCAAAACTTGCTATTTTATCTCCAATTTACTCCAAACTGAGTACAGTAACTCTAAAATTTTATTCATTTATCTGTATTCTTGAAATTTTAAATATATCAAAGATATTGAGAACCTTATGTTTGATTGGACTGAAATTTAAATGACCTATATACTCCAGGGTATGTGTCAGGGAATGTGTCAAACGATGGTGTCTAAAACTGCGTGATCAAATTGTAAAAGAGTGAATTCATACTGTTAAAATAGCGTTTGCCAGAGTAATGGGTCTTCAAATAGTTTAACATCATAAGCCACTTAGAATGTATCTTATATAATTCTAATGAAAATGAATCTATATGAATGATTATTAAAATAAGAAAGCTAGTGTAAGATTTGGTTGGTAATATCCAAAGAAACTTTGAGACTGCAAGCTAATTTATGTGTCAGCTGTTATTGTCACTGTTTCATTCATTGCACATCAATTGTTAGTGGCATAAAATACCTGCACAATTGACTATTGTATTTAATTGAATGCCTGAGGAGAGACGAAGGGTCGATTGCGTCCACGCGACAGGTGGTTTTATGTCTGCAATTATAATACAAAATTGCAATTGGAACCAAAAGTAGTAATTTACCAGACAAATTGAGCCTACAAGCTATTTTCTTCGTGTGTGTCATCCTCTGATTGTCACGGTTTTAGTCATTGCACAAACACTTGTATTGACATTAAATACTTGAACAAAAGGTATTTGTGTCAAATTGCATTCCTTAGATAGTAAAAGAAATGGGCCCACGAGGCAAATGATTTTCTGTTGAGAATCAAGCGATAACTTTGTAACCTAGTGGATAAACGTAGAACAGTAATTCGAAAATTATATTTGTTAATTTCCTAGCAATGTTATACAATTAGAAATTGTCATTCATTGCTATTTCAACCCCAATGCTGTCGCATGACCATGTACTCTACTCTACCAAACCCTAGTTTGTAAAACTATAAGTGAAAACATAGTGTCGGAATTGCATATTTTGGGAATTACTAGTTTCTAAGGTAATTTAATTATCAATTTAGGGAAAAATAATTTAGAAGAACGAGGACAAAAAGAACGAGATATAACACTGACATAATTGAGCTGGTTACATCTCTTAAGGCCAGTATCATGATGCTATGTTCAGAGTTTATAAAATGAGAGAAGGAATAGATTAAGAATAAAGATGGTTGTGTTTTCCATGATTGAACTATTATCTGTTATTAATACTAGAAACAGGAAAAATAACTATTTCATCTTCACTGCTAAGGTTGTTTTCATGGTTGCTAGGAATGGACCTGATGATTTATCGATGACATTTTTTTAGTTGCGCTATTTTTATCTTCACATAGATAAAATAAATAACTAATGTTCTATTTCTATTAGGCATGGATGAAGCACGGTTCTCGATGACCACAGGTATGTTATATTATTCCTACCTACATATTCAAGTCAGATTGCCCTTTCTGGTTGAGCCGTGCACTTTTTGAAACAGCCTTTTGAAATAGGCACATTTGTTTTTGAATTGATTTCCTATGTGTTTAGTTTTTAATTGTTTGCAACAATTTGCATATATATTATAAATAACTACAAATCTATTGTGAACAAAACCGAATATAAAAGTAAACACTTAATTCTATGCTTATTTTTTTAAATAATGTGTTAAGTGGCTCACAAATCTAACAAAGAAACGATTCCGCATCCGGTATATGGCTTTGTAGGTCAAACAAAATTGTTACGTCCATTTAGTAACGAGTTTCAAGACAAATTATAGACAAATATAATACAACACGGAGACGTCAAAAAACGACACATCCATCGAAATACAATTTTGTTGCAGATGTAGATGAATGCGAAGACGCTGATTTGTGTGAAAACGGCGGGACTTGTGTGGACAGCATTGCTTCCTATTCCTGTGAATGTGACGGCACTGGATACAACGGATCCCATTGTGAAATAGGTAATACTTTTTATATATCTCACGTATTTTGTTCACTTTTATTTATTCGTGGCCATTAGCTACAAGTTATTATTATACAGGTAGACATAAATGTACCGTTATATGCTGCATAATAATCACGTTCGCATTTTAGATATTGACGAGTGTTCAAGTTCTCCTACGATATGTCAAAATGGTGGTACGTGTACAAACAGCCCTGGTTCGTTTTTGTGTGACTGTACAAACACGGGATATACGGGGACGTACTGTGATACAGGTATGTCACAAGAAATTGACTGAGATCTACAATAATTCGCGCATTCATATATTATGCACGCTTTAATATTATAACCATATCGACCCGAATCATTACTTAGACCCATGATGACGTTAATTGTGCTAGTAATCAGAGTGCTAACACACGATTCAATGTAATAGACTGCTTTATTCTCGTCCGCAACCGAATCAATTATTGTTACTTAGTTCGGCCGGGTTCATCCACGGAAATATGTCGTGTAATTGGGAGTGCGAATGCGCAATACTAGGCGGGACGTAGTCAATATTTGAGCGAACGCTCCCGTCAGTAAATACAGTAAGTCAATATGAAGCGAAACTTTGAGGTGAAAACTAGTCAAGTATATACTCAAACCACCGCTTGCGATAATAATGTCTTAAAAAATATGTATGATATCTATTTTATATCCTCTTTGCTACACATACAATGTCCTAATTCCTTTCAACATACTGTTTTTGATAAATTACGATGTCGATGTGTCTAAAATGATGAAGCACGGGTCACCCCACATCCTTATGTATTTCCTCTGATGTATTTACATTTAAAATATTTGCAGTAATTTGCATATATACATGAATATACAAATGTCAGATACCAGCACACGGGGAATTCCTGGCATTCCTTGCTGAGTCGTACACGTTTAAAATCACAGAAACAGTTTTTGTTTTGAAATGTTGCGTAAAGACACATTTTTTATATGTATTTCCTCTGATGTATTTAGTTTTTGATTGTTTGCAGCAACATGGCATATAACATATATAATATGCAAATCTATTGTAAGATCAATCGAATATGAAAGTAAACACTTAATTCTACGCATATGCCCACAAACCTTACACAGAAACGATTCATTAACCGGGATATGGGTTTGTAGGTCAAACCAAATTTGTTAAGTCAATTTTATTAACGAGCTTTAAGACATTATAGACAAATATAATACTGCACGGAGACGCCAAAAACCACAGATCTATCGAAATGCAATGTTGTTGCAGATGTAGATGAATGTGAAGATGCTGATTTGTGTGAAAACGGCGGGACTTGTGTGAACAGCATCGCTTCATATTCCTGTGAATGTGACGGCACTGGATACAACGGATCCCATTGTGAAATAGGTAATACTTTTTATATATCTCACGTATTTTGTTCACTTTTATTTATTCGTGGCCATTAGCTACAAGTTATTATTATACAGGTAGACATAAATGTACCGTTATATGCTGCATAATAATCACGTTCGCATTTTAGATATTGACGAGTGTTCAAGTTCTCCTACGATATGTCAAAATGGTGGTACGTGTACAAACAGCCCTGGTTCGTTTTTGTGTGACTGTACAAACACGGGATATACGGGGACGTACTGTGATACAGGTATGTCACAAGAAATTGACTGAGATCTACAATAATTCGCGCATTCATATATTATGCACGCTTTAATATTATAACCATATCGACCCGAATCATTACTTAGACCCATGATGACGTTAATTGTGCTAGTAATCAGAGTGCTAACACACGATTCAATGTAATAGACTGCTTTATTCTCGTCCGCAACCGAATCAATTATTGTTACTTAGTTCGGCCGGGTTCATCCACGGAAATATGTCGTGTAATTGGGAGTGCGAATGCGCAATACTAGGCGGGACGTAGTCAATATTTGAGCGAACGCTCCCGTCAGTAAATACAGTAAGTCAATATGAAGTGAAACTTTGAGGTGAAAACTAGTCAAGTATATACTCAAACCACCGCTTGCGATAATAATGTCTTAAAAACTGTATGATATCTATTTGATATTCCTGTCATGAATTTGTTTTCCCGTATCTGTTGACCGACTTTATTAGTTGATTATTAGCGAATTGCTGTGTTATGTCTGTCATCGTTTAGGCTCATTTGAAGTTTTGGATAGAACTTGGCTCAGTGATTTGGAACTAATTACGAGATATCCGTCGCTATTTCTGACAGTTAGCATTCCGTAGTTATTAATGTAGTGAACGATTAACCAAAAGATATGACGTATTCAGTGCTTAGTGTGATTGGCTTTATGATTGAAGCTTACGCCCTAGAGTCTTTTTACTGTTTTGTAATTGGTTAGAGTTTTGAAAATGAATAAAGAGAGTTTTACTTGGTCTTGACGAGTACAGCACGATAGACGCAGTCGAAGGCAGTCCTGGAGAGCCTTGGGGCGAGTCTAAGCATAGTCTTGGGCTAGTCTTGGGTCAGCCTTGCGATAGTCTTGGGGATTTTTCCCCAGGGCGCTGTGTTCAACAGACCGACTAAGACGAGAGCTGAAACGTATTTCGTTGTGTGTGTCTTATTTGACTGTAGAGCTTGAGTGACTTTTCCGATCCCGTACCTCAAGGGGACGCGATAGAGAGACCAGACGAGATTTCCCCCTGGCAAGTGTGGAGAACCCCAGAGAGAGGATTTTCCCCCGTGATATTCCCTTTGCTACACATACAATGTCCTAATTCCTTTCAACATACTGTTTTTGATAAATTACGATGTCGATGTGTCTAAAATGATAAAGCACGGGTCACCCCACATCATGTATTTACATTTAAAATGTTTGCAGTAATTTGCACATATACATAAATATACAAATGTCAGATACCAGCACATGAGGAATTCCTGGTATTCCTTGCTGAGTCTGAACACGTTTAGAATCACAGGAACAGTTTTTGTTTTGAAATGTTGCGTAAAGACACATTTTTTATATGTATTTCTTCTGATGTATTTAGTTTTTGCTTGTTTGCAGCAATATGCATATAACATATATATATATGCAAATCTATTGTAAGATCAATCGAATATGAAAGTAAACACTTAATTCTATGCATATGCCCACAAACCTTACACAGAAACGATTCATTAACCGGGATATGTGTTTGTAGGTCAAACCAAATTTGTTAAGTCAATTTTATTAACGAGCTTTAAGACATTATAGACAAATATAATACTGCACGGAGACGCCAATAAACCACAGATCTATCAAAATGCAATGTTGTTGCAGATGAAGACGAATGTGAAGATGCTGATTTGTGTGAAAACGGCGGGACTTGTGTGAACAGCATCGCTTCATATTCCTGTGAATGTGACGACACTGGACACAAAGGATTCCAGTGTGAAATAGGTAATACTTTGTATATACTTCACGTATTTTGTTCATTTTTATTTATTCGTGGCCATAAGCTATAAGGTGTTATGAAATATACAGGTATACATAACTATGCCGTTATATGCTGCATAATAATCAGATATATATATATATATATATATTATTATACAGGTAGACATAAATGTACCGTTATATGCTGCATAATAATCACGTTCGCATTTTAGATATTGACGAGTGTTCAAGTTCTCCTACGATATGTCAAAATGGTGGTACGTGTACAAACAGCCCTGGTTCGTTTTTGTGTGACTGTACAAACACGGGATATACGGGGACGTACTGTGATACAGGTATGTCACATGACATTGACTGAAATGTACAATAGTATGTGTATTTATATATCCCGCACACCTTACATACACTTTTTTCTGTGTTACTTACTTTAGTCATGTGCTTATCAGCGATAGACGTTAGATGTTTGACTATCATCTATCAAATCTTCTGTCACAAAATTCCGCTTGTGTTTTTTTTATCATATTCTTGAATTGAATTTGCAAAGATTTCAAATTAGAAATAAACAGTTTTCGCACAACTTTTTGTCGAGTAGGTCCTGGCACATCATACATAATTTAAAATGATAGGAGTTCTATGCCTGCTTATTCTGTTTAAAAGAACGTGTGATTAATTAAAGCGACAATAAATTCCCACTATATCAATATACACATATACACGTCAACAAAAACTATCAGAGTGGCCACATTATCATCTAAAAAATCTGCTTCTCAGATGTTTCTATTGAGATAGAAGTGAGCGACACCAGTGTCAATTTCAAATGCGAGGTAGCATACAATCCATCTACTGGAACAGAGTTTGAATTCAAATGGTATGCAGATATGGATTTGATCTATGAAGAAACGATCATGGGAACTGTATCTACACTGTCACAAAATTCCTGGAGTGGACACATGGGGGAATCGGTAAAGATTGTTGACCTAATATGCATACAATATTCATTATATTCATAATTTTTTGTTTACTGCTTAATCTGTTTTTGTTAATTGATACTCTATGCAATATGCAATTTTCCTTTCAAAATGTTACCGGACTATAACTATAGAGGGCATATTGGTTTTTACCATAATCGTATTACACTCTTTATATTCTACAGTTAAGTTGCAAAGTAGACATTTACAATGGTGGTAGTATTGTACACAACAAGACCAGTGCTGACTATTTCACTGGATTTCAGGTAACATTTTAAAGCGGGAGGGTCGTCACCTGCGCACGCGCGGGAATTGAGTCCAAAGCGACGATAACAACACACGCTAATAACGCAAAGGCTCATGGGTTTGTAAACAATGACACGCAATGGCCATCTGACGCATGCGCAGGTGACGACACCCCCCGCTTTAATATATGATACTGTATTTCATATTTCTGTATATCACAGTTTTGACATTGCAGAAACGTCCTTAATGGCGTATAACCGCAGTGAACATGTTAATCATGAAAATAATCAATTATTCGTTATTTGCAAGATACCGCGATTGCAATGCCGATTAGGGAGGGGCGTTAAACGGAAACGTTATTCAAGTGTCGGTCGCTACCTACAGTTTTTTTCAGAAATGTGCAATATATAATATTTTTATATGCTTATAGATGGTTACTTCAGATGATGTCATCGAACTCTCCGAAAGCTCGAATGCTACTGTTATAGAGTTCAAATCAACTGTGCCATTGATATGTGCGGACGGTAGCAACTACTGTGAAATCGGTGTCCCGGTTGTTATAACGGATAGGAATGGAAATTACGGAACGTACCCGGAGGTCGTAGTTGAAGAGCAATGTGGTGCAGTGATCACGCCCTTTAACACCGCAGAGGGCGCTACTTTCAGTATAACCGTGAAGGCCAGGCGGGATTTCTTTAAGGACGGTGATGGCACTGTTTACCTTGGTTTTCTACCAATTCAATCTGCGAATGCACTATGGAATGACTACAAATACATCCAGATTATAACGGTACGTGATTTTGCATGTATGTTGTGTGGCATAAGTTTATTTCTGTAAAGATATGAAATATTATATAGTGTACTACAACACCACCTACAACGTAATTATATGTTTTTTTATATGTTTTTTATATGTAATTATATGTTTCAGTTCAACGTTATCGATAAAGACTATATTACCCGGAAATGTAGTGGTACTGGTGATCCACACTATTTCACGTGTGATGGGCAGTAAGTGAATCTATATAATATAATACAGTGTGCTTTTAAACATTTTTTTTGAAAAAAAAACTACACGTATTTTAAGCACCTTTCATAATGGTGACTCAATTAAACTACTACGCTATACGTGGTACTGTTTAAAGACATGTATTTTCTGAATCAGTTTACAAGCGTTTTCATTTCTTAGGCGATACGATGTCTACAAGCCAGGTGAATATATATTCTATAAACATGAATTTTTGCCCTACGAGGTACGTAAACTTTGCCTCTACTACAACTATTTACACTGGGAATTAATCTTCTACACGTGGATATTACACCTACATGTTCACTGATTATTGTCGTGTCTTGGTGACTGAGGAGGCAATGTAAATCGTCGAGATCAATAAGAGTTATGCTATAATGCACTTACTAACGTTTTTACACAAATATATATTTCAGAAAAATCAGTAAACATGACCCTGATAATATTATATCATTTTAATAATAGAAAACTGCGATGAATTATGTTGTCCAATGCATGAATTCAATAAGCAATATTTTATAAGTTCGTCGCATTTTATTACACTATGTTTAGTCCATAAGCATGTGTGAGTTACGTTAATCTAACAATTCCTTTTCCTCTCCAGGTTCAAACACGTCTGGCACCGTGTGGATCCGTTGCGTGTAACTGTGGGGTTGCCGTGAGAGCGGAAGATGATGTCATTGTCGTAGATCGCTGTACAATTACGAGAACACTGGTTGTATATTACTGGAGGGGTAGACAATACAGTTACTACAGAACTAGTTCCCAACTGACAATAAAGATTATGGCGACAGGCGAGATGACGCCTGGTTTCAGATTGATACGTGAAAACAGCGGATACAATTATAAGGTATAACCAAGTGAGAGTTTAAATACTCACTGAAAATGTCTTGATTTTGATTAAATTTACTTCCTGACATACGCCCACTAGGTAACATGTGTTGGAAATAAAAGAAAACACCGATGCATAGCTGTAACTGATTAAAAATCGTTATTATAAGCGACTGCTTCATCGCACGTACATAGACTAACGGCATATGATGGGAATAAATGAGTTCATTTGCAGATATACTTCCCAACCGGAGCTTATGTAGAAATACAGGGCACTTACGTTGGTTTCGGTGTATATTTGTCACCCGCTAGTGACGATTATGGCATATTAAGTGGCGGATTCTGTGGTACCTGCGACAGTGATAAGAGCAATGATCTGTTGAAAGGACCTTTCCATTCTTCAACGACATCTTTCGCTACGCCCACGTCATCGTGGAGGAAAGGGTTGCACGAACTCTCTGAAACATGGAGGTAAAGGAGATATATAAAAAAGTGACAGAGTAACATTTATTTGGCGGGGTGATCTAATAAATTGGGAGTTATTCTGTGCTGGTTATTTTGTTGATGCATACCAGATATGAATTACAATGACTCGTTTCGGTGTCTAGTGCATTTACTATGATCTCACATATTGATGATATTATTGCTCGTTTTACACTGTATATTTCTAATTGGGCGTGGAGTACAGGGTCGATACCATAATGACATCATGCGCGCACATATGGTTCACACCCGGTTACAGTATTATTTAGAATCAACAACTTGCATGTTTAAAGTAGATAATATAAACATATACTACATAAATTTGACAGAAATAGAATTGTTTACTAATTGAATTCATTAGTGACAACGTCACAATGGTTTAATCATAAGACACATCCATGCTAATCACGTGATCGTGTCAACGGCTGCAGCGATTGGCTAATCGTGTATTTTCACCGCAACGCCGCTTATTGTTTTATGATAGAGTTTGTAAGATTTTGCAAGAGAAGAGAAGTATTTCATAATACAAATTTATCTATATATATGTCGTATACTTATTTAGGACACCGGATGGCACAGTACTATTTTTTGGTGAGTTGGACAGCGTTCTACCTGTCACAGTTGGATCACAGTATCAAAAGACATTTTGTACCTGTAGTCCCAATGCACACGTGGGTAACGTTGTTGATTTCGATACATTGACACTCAATGAGCAATGCGGATATTACAAAGACCGCACGCGATCACATCTGCCTAGAGAAGATGCTGATCCCACCGATTGTAACAGCAGATGGTGCGACGTCACGGATGATTATCTTGAAACCGATGACGCGAGGCGAAGGCGAAGACGGGCCACTAACGGAGATGATAACCTGTCCTTCGACTATGACCCCGATTTCAATGCAACGGTTTGTACAAATTGGAATATTAAATATTAATCTAGGTAACGGTTATATATAACCCCACAACGGTAATCACGAGTTACCACTAATGTTTCATCAATACTCGCCCAAGGCTCGGTACTCACTCGTGTGGGTACCGTGTGCGTCAACCATACAAAAACCTGTCGTGGGATTATTATTATTATTATTATTATTATTATTATTATTATTATTATTATTATTATTATTATTATTATTATTATTATTATTATTACTATTATTATTACTATTATTATTATTGATTTAATTCAAATCATAAGATCCATAGCAGAACAGAAAAACAAAAGCATTTTTAATTTTATAAATTTTATGGAAGTTCACCTGTGAATCATAGCAATGTATCCGTTGCTTCACTCCAACTACATAACGCCGTTTAATCAAATGAGCCTGAGCATATTGTTGGGAAAATGCACGTTTGTTTTTATGGGCGTAAAATGCATTATCTTTGAAAATAGGATTTTCTTTGTCGACTTTTGGGCATAAACGTCAGTCTTCTATCTCGGGATATCTGGTTTATCGCACATTGTTTTCTAGAAAAAAAAGGTTATCCTTCAGGGTGGTAATTAATGGCCAAATAAAAAGGAGGTTTATTACTTACCATTTCGCTTGAGTGGCGCGTACCTTTCGTTTTCTCGTTCGAAAGTATTCGGTCTGTGGCGTAAAAAAGATCGAATACACGTAATAAGAGAAGAAAACTATTGTAGACTCCACATCTAGTAATTAATAACTGTTATTTAATAACCAACCTGTTTGTGGTAACGTTTACACCAGTTACACAGTATTTTTTTTTTTTTGCATATTTAATTTCAGGTTCCAACTTGGCCCACTACATCAGGTATAACTGAAACAGACGCCGAGGTTTATTGTAACAACATTATCATCAACTCTACTGCGGGCAAAGCATGTGCAAACGCGCTTGAAACCGACGACAAGAACGCGATGGTGGATTCTTGTAAAGCAGATATACTCGTAAGAATATATTAGAAAACATTGGAAATTGAAACTTATTTGTATTTTTGATGAGCGATGTATATTAAAATAATGCCCATCATTTCGTATTAAAAAGGCAATGTTTTACTAACTCACAAATCGACACCAATTCAATATTATACAATTCATCGCCAGCGCATGCGCAGTACATGTGACATAAGTTCAGTGAAATATCACTGATATGATTAAGTTCCTGACGCCCCTTTATTTATTTATTTATTTATTTATTTATTTATTTATTTATTTATTTATTTATTTATTTATTTATTTATTTATTTATTTATTTATTTATTTATTTATTTATTTATTTATTTATTTATTATTATTTTGCGATGATGTAAGCATTTGAGATGCATTTTTTCGGGGGATTACATACATTATATACATTGCATTTTCTTATATATCCAAGGTTCTTGACACATTCAAAGCTGGTGACAACTCAGCAGACCTAATGAAAGAGCAGTGCAAGGAGAGTGTCCTAAAAAATCCAACTTTATGGGAAACAGAAAATGGCGTACTTGTGCCGCCTATGTCCATAACGTCTGTAATCTGCCCGGCTGACTGTAATGGTCATGGGACATGCGTGAACGGTTTGTGTGAATGCGCCCCTGGTTATGGTAGCACTGATTGTAGTGTTGATTTAGCAGAGGCACCTGAGGTGTTCATTGCACATAATGGTGGTCTGTGCGATGTAAGTGAAGAACCTTGTCTTGTGATTAATATCCAAGGAAGCAATTTTGTTGAATCAGACGATCTGACATGTCATATCAACACCATCACGGTATGTGAAATTCTCAGCTGATAGTGTGTTATTTTGTTATTATTTTTTCCAATTTAAACAATTAAATTATTCTTTTTAATAGCGTGATTTTCAAATGATTCTACTTTCCTCAAATTACATCCATTAGATTCGTACAGACGGATTTGACGTATCTGAAGACGTGTATACAGTTCCAGCCACATTTTTGTCCTACGAAGTTGTTCAATGTCCTACCGATGTTACGTCCTCACGACGCCGACGCCGCGACGCCGAGGAAGTAGCCAATCAAAAACAAGGGTCGTTAGTTTCAATTAGCAACGACGGTACTCTAACCAGTTATGAACTTATTGTGATTGTGTATAACTCCAGATGCGATGTGTGTAATGGCACCGACGGTTACTGCGTCCAAAGGGTTAGTTAATCACAACATAAATACTGTAAAACACGTTGAAAAAGCGACATGCAATTTTTAAATTAGCGAATTGTGGTAAAATAACTTTATAGCGAAATGTTGATTTAGCGAATTTTCTTGTCATTGTTGATTTCCTGTTTTCACAATACTTGTCTGTCGCGTGCCACAACAAATGTGCAGTTATCACCTCCATAAAAACAAAGTAAAACTGTCAAGTGTAATTAGGAAGCGCCCCAGATTTCGTTGTACCGGATTTCTGTATACAAATCCCCAAGCCTTGGCCATTTTGAATTTATAATTAAGTCATTAGCGTCATCTTGAATTAGCGAATCAATTCTCTCGCTATATTCGCTAAAAAGACATGCTCGCGAAAAAGACATGTTTTACAGTATACTATTAGCTCAGTCCAGCCGTTGTTACTCCCTTGCATCGTCAGCTGTGCCTTTGTTTTTGACTATTATTTTCCGTAGTCTGTTCAATGTGAGTAATACCGCTGATTGGACGCATTAACCGCGCAGGAGAGTGGTAGTATCGACACAGTTTACACTGGTGACACTCAATAAAAAAAGCTCATTTGAAATATGTTACTTGTACTTTGAAACTGCCGAGTGGACCCCGTTTACAAGGGATACCAATCTACTATGGTGTGGGGAGAAACTTTTGAATGGCGTTCGCGTTCCAAGTACAGCTGACAGTTCAAATATCTGTACGCCAGATATATCTTGAACATCCTATGACTTATGACGGCTTTTTGCGTACAGTAATAATTTCCACGATAAGTCATCGAAGTGATCGTCCGCTTTATATTGGTATTAACTTCCGGCTTTGTTATTCTGCATATCTCAAACACTATTTTCAACTGAAGCTTGATGACCCGCTGATGGTGAAACTAAAATTTAATGTGCAAACCAATCACGTAACGACTTTTATATTTCATATTCTTCGACTTGTTAAATCTTAGCTTGCATACATAACACTGTTATACGTAGTAACGCGTCTCTATCAGAGTCAATGCCTTGCACGAACAAAAGCGCCACTCAGTCACCTCATGTTTAAAAGGCGGTAGTCGTCGTGCCACGCATGCGCGAGGTATATGGGTCTCATATAAACGAAGATGGCGACTTTGACTGTTGCGCAGATCAACGAGTACAAACTTACACGTTATCAAGGTTGACTTTTAAAATATATGGGTTGGATCAAGGTGACATAAGAGTATTCCACTGTTACACCTAAACTACGTTCTGTTCATATTCTCCTCAAACTACACTTACCGTACAGACAGGCCGACAAGCTTCACGTTCGATGAGCTCAGAATTGTATGTTTCTAGATACTCTGAAGTCATCTCTCGTTTTTGAAAAATGAGATTGTTCTCATAAAATTTCGCCCTTTTGGCGCGCATTCAACGGTGCCTCGTGGTGGTCCTCCAGGTCATGCAAAAAAAAAAAGCTTCACAAAGAATGTTCCGACTGACTGTTCACGATACTTTTTTTGCATGACTGTGTCGAGTACTTTGCTGACTTATGATTTGCGACAGTGGTCCGATCTTTTGACACAATGCTTGAGGCTCATTCGCGCGTGCAGTACTATACAATAATGAGCTGACTTATACATTGAATTTTCTGAGCGCTCATTATAATTAGAATAAATTAGAATAAATTAGAATAAATTAGAATAAATTATGTCTTGCATTTGTCAACATGGGAAATGTATTTATATTTTAAGCGTATGTTACAGTAACTTCGTGGTCATTTTACACTGACAAATCCCAAAAATTGAAATATTTTACTGATGTGTGTACTGGGGCAATTTATAGCATTATGTCACAAAGCCGGTTGCTCATTGGTATACCTAGGCCTTCATTTACAAACTTATATTTCGTACTGCATTTGTAAGTAATCCGTCTGCTTCTGTTTTTTCAGGATGATATATGCATTGTCGACGGGGAGTGTTATGAGCTAAGTGACCCAAAATGCAAAGGTAATGTTACTGGTATTAAGATGTGAACTATATGATGTGATAACGAAGTCACAATGTCATTTCATCTGAGGTATAACATGATGACATGATAACACAACCATACGTGAACTTATAGTTATTTCCAAATTAACCGGAAAGTGGACAACAACATACATTCACACGTGCTCGTGCCACAATGTGCAGAACAAAAAAGGATGCAGAAGAAAAACTGAATAATAATGGTTGAATAACGTTACCTCTTTCTCTGTTTGTTCTCCAGACAACACATACATAATAGTAGGAGCGGTGGTTGGCAGTACATTGTTTGTTCTGATATTGATTATCATCATAATCTCCGTGATATGCATCAAGTAAGTACTCACATTTGTAGCCAAAATACCTAAAGCGTTAGGCTCGTCTCGTCACCTGTGCACGCGCGGGAATTGAGTCCCAAGCGACGATAACAACACTCGCTGAAAACGCAAAGGCTCCTGATGGGTAGACGCTTGTTTGTAAACAATGACACGCTATGGCCGTCTGACGCATGCGCAGGTGACGACTCCCCCGCTTTAAAGACTATTATCCACGAGCTTTGCTCTAGGCTTCGAAAATATGCCATCATGATGCCATCAACATCGTTAACATTTACAAGAATTTATAATGTGCATATGTAGGAAGATATGCTGCAAATTAAAACAAGCAAGAAAGCAATTTGAAACAGTTATTGAAGTAATTCCTATTATATATTCGTTTTTCAGGAAGAAGAAAAAAACTAAGATTGGCGATTACGACCGTGACTGAATAGTCCTTTGTAATTGAGAACAGCACAGAGCGTGTGAAATACCCGTGGACCCACCCGCCTATTTATACAAGAACCACAGTACAACAATGAAACTAATTGCCGCTTAACAGCACTATTTCAGTGTGTCTTTGAGGTTATTATAATCAAGAGCGATATTTACATATATATACATAAACGGGAGATACTTTGTACATATGTTAATGTCAAGTATAATTGTCAAATGTATTTGATACAATATGTATATAAATGATTATAACACAGGTGTTTTGTTTTTCAGAATGCTGATTTTTGTATCAATTAAATACAAATTCTTCGTATCAAAACTATCGTTAGATGAATAATTATTGAATTATTATAACATGTCTCCTGTTTATTATTACAAAAAAACATATATAATAATAATATTGTGCCGCTATCGTTTGTCTTTGCAATAAAATGAATGATTAAATTAATGAACTTGAATTAATATATATTGCTTGTGTACGCTAGGTTGTAAATTAAAAAAAGAGTGTTTTAGTTTTGAGTATTCTCTGTTTCGAATTCTGCGCGAACATTTTAGTTGTTCCCGGTGAGTTGATAAATTACAGTCCCATTTAACTTCGACTTCGTCACACTGGGTCACCTCTCACCACATGCCGTTACACAGGTCACTTTGCCCAAGATGGTTAATTCGTACCAAGCGTTCACTTCGTACCACAAGGTCATTTCGTTACACAGGATCACTTCGCACCATATGGTCCCTATGTGCCACGCGTTATAAACTCCCACGCGAATCACTCGTAGGGCACTTAATTTTAGATGGTCACTTTGTACCAGACGGTCACTTCAATGCACGTGCATTTAATTCGACCCCTAGTCAATTCGTAAATTTATGGTGACCTAGTACCAAGTCACTTCGTATAACATCTTCACTTCGAACCACACGTTTTAACAATCACTAATAACGACTAAAATGACCACTGGAGCTGATATTAGCATTTTAGGAAGTTTTATTATCTTTATATAGTCACCTTAAATTAATCCTGAAACCGAGTTATGTATTTTCGTGAGAATGGCATTTTACCGTTTTTTTTTTCTGTCCTTGTATCTTCATATGTCACTCACCCAAATTGCCATCGTGGTGGGAAACTGACACCTAACTGCCATGGCGTGTCTGTAACAAAGTGACGAGTTTGCTTAAAAGTAGAACTAAGTTTTGAACCTGCTAACAATACCGACTGATGAAATTCGACTAGTCTTATACAAAAGTTACTAGCGAAAGCGTTTATAATAGGGTGGTTGTTATTTACAGTTTTGTTTTAGCCGTTTATATACGTACTTGTGATCGCTCTTTAAATTAATTTGTCAAATCGTATGGTACAAACCAACTGCAGCATGCCGTGGCCATGTGGCGTGAAACAACATAGAACAAAAGTGTTCACGTGGTGCGATAGTTCTTGAAACGAAATGACTGTGTAGAGCAGTTGCTAAAACAACAACATAGCAACAACAACAAAAACAACACCCATCTAAAGATAGGTCTGGCAACATTTCAGCTTGTAATCAATTAATTTTTTCCAATAGAAGTCTATAAATGCTGTATCGTAATATTATTTGCCATAGGTATATCATTTTACCAAAACAAACTGGTCATAGATAACATTAAACACGAACAAACTGGTCATAGATAACATTAAACACGGTCAGAAAATGCTAGCTAAGATAAATAAATATGAATTTTTAGTTGAGATACTTGTAAGAAACATGTTAAAAAATCAATCATCTAAAATTGATGTCCATTTCAAACATTGGCAATACATTTCAACTCTTACCAGAATCACGTGAGAAAATCATGCGCTGTAATGTCACGCAAAAAATCATTTTGACCTTTAACAACAACTCTAGCGTCCGAAACCAAATCGCTTTTCCCCAATTCAATGATAAGTGAAGACACATAATTAGTCTCACAATAAATAATCATATGCCAATTAATTATGAGTGATAAGACTAAGAGTTGGACTACTTGTTGCCACATAACACAAACCGAAATAGTAAACAGGCCTCATTTGAATAAGACACCCTACACGCTATTGAATGTCGTTCACTGACGTCAACAGAACAAACAAAAGAATTTGGGTAAGAACACTGAGGGCAGTATGAATCTTAGAAGGTGTCTTTCTAAATAAGGTGTATTGATATATCTGTTGTATACATGATGTCACATCATTGTATAGTTAATGCACAAAGTGTCATCTTGATTTCCGACATTTATTTGTAATCATGCTTCATTATATACATGACTGTTAAAATCTAAATCCGTGATTTGAATTCCAAGCATATGCTGTTTTCATAAGGTCTTTTTTACCAGCAAATCAATTTACAATATTGTGAAAGACTTTGTATATTCTAACTAACACTAGTGCTAAGTATTTTGATTTTTAAAGGAAGTGAATCTACGATCTAGGCACTACTGCTCAGTTCAAACATACATAATATATAAAATAACATTAGTGATAACACAATCAGAGCACACAGTAGTTGATTGTGGTGGGTTCCACAGTGTTTCACCAGGTTTGTTTCTGTGGACAGCAGTCATTTGTAATGGGAACAATACAGTATTTTTACCAAGTAAAACCATGTTATTTGTCATACATGCTTTTTTCAGTAATAATTCAAGACAAATAACATGCAAAAGTATATAGAGAATATATAGCGACTTTTCGTTTTCTTTCCAATATTCTTGTGTAACCAGGTAATTGTGAAGATTATCATTGGTGTGCATCTGCAATACATTTCATTATGAATTATTATTCACATATTTCGGATTTCTTTGTCAAAATGAGTTGTTTTCACAATGTTAGAAATGGAAAGGCTGTATCGTATCGCATCTCTTAGGAAACGAAAGAAACAACCAACAAACGACTGAGTAGCTATGTTCGGTGAATCGGACATTGCCACAAGTTATTAGCTTTCTGTTCACTTTAATACATATAGAGACTGAATTGATGGCACGGAAGTTTGCGACCGTGGGTTAACCCCCGAGACCCCGGTGTTCTTACCGCAGCTGCGTCAAGAGTTCACCGGATGCTTAATCTGCTGAGAATACGTGAGCCACTCAAGTGATTGTAAACGAATGCATGACGCAATACATGACAGCGAGTTCACAATGCTACAACATATGGTAATAACATTAATAGGCATTCCTCAAGAATAAAATTGATAACATTCTTCATTAAAATTAAAAATAAATGTAAATCATAGTATTAATTGTGATTTATATTGCATAAAATTATTGTCAGAGTAAAGCATGATATACAAGATATTTAAAACATGCAATGTGATATTCGTTTTGAAATTTCCATATTGTAGAAAAGATTCACTAAAGACAAGAGTCTCGAAAATCATGACCCGAAACCGATTATCAGGTTTATTATTTTCCGTTGTTAACTATTATTGACTATGAAATTCGATGACACGCAAACATATTCAGAAACAAACAAAAATCGTCTGATTTAAGACATACAGTGTTCTTTGTTCTTCACTTAAAAGCCACCCACTGAAGACGCGCGTCTTCAAAGTTGCCAGCGTGTGTTCTAATCATCGAAACAGGTGATCTGGTTGCGATAGTAATTGAATGTCCGAACCGACTAATGGTTAACTGAATGGCTGATTTAATGAATTAATGACTCAATGAACGTATTTCCCTTCTTTCAATCAAAGACAGTATCGATTTGTGTTGCCACGTTGTTTTGAAAAGGGTTGGGGTGTCATACTATCGTGTCCGGTGAAACTATTCGATTTGCCGTGCTGGCAGGCATACTTAAAACAATAAGTACCGTCTTACATCATTAATTATCATAGGATGTGGCCATTTATGTTATCACAATGAGTATGTATACCTGAAACAGAATGTGACAGCGCCCTCAAACGTCAACAACGCACTCATTTATTTAATTCACCTGGCTGTAATACGGTCTTTATATAAAGGCTATACCGCCCTTAAAACCCACAGCAAGTTGAAATGAAAATTCGATCAGTTTGATTATTACTAGGCATATGATTCATTGAACACCAGACACTGGTGTCGTCCCACAGAATGCAAATACTCGAACCAATTGCACGAATAATCAACGAGTCTAGAAACCACGACTTCCCAATCAATATGTATCGAGAGCGGAGGATCTAGTTTACAAAAAAAGAAAACCAAGTCATCACAGTAATGAGATTATCTGACAACTTAAATACAAATTAACTCCCAAGGTGGAATATAACTGTTTGATTTCGTTATCAATGATAAATATTTATAGACCGCCGTGGTCAAAATATGAATTATTGTATCTGCATATCAATATAATATTATACAGTTATGACGCGTAAACATCAAAGAATTCATGCCCCAAATGAGCAAAGCGCTTGCATATCTTAATTGTTGCCTAGCAATTAATGATATTTATATTCATACTGTAAAACATATTGAAATATTTACATGTCATTTTAGAGAATTTGACTCAATACATGAATTAACAAAATCTTAATTTAGCTAAAATGCCAACAATCTCATTGTGAGAATATAATTTATTCTAAAATAGCGACATATTGAATTACAGGTTAGCTAAATTAGCTAAAAAGGCATGCTAGCTAAAAAGACGTGTTTTAAAGTAATTGTTATTTTTATTTCAGCCTTGGCATAAATACATCGCGTTATCCGATGCAACTCCACTCACGTGAATTTGACGAATGATAGTACAAGTACGGAAACTGCTTTGATTGATTTAATGTAATTTGTATTTATATGGCGACATGAGACAAACACAATTGTTTTTTATGCATCATATATTATTTGTGCCCGGGGAAATGCAGTTTTTGTATGCAATTATTTTGCTGTTTGTCACCGGTTTTCAATTTTTATGTCTAAGTGTCACAGGAATAGGACACATTTATTTTGATTTTGACAATAATTATCACGCCCATGGTTTTTCACGTAGTTAAACCCGTAAGGAAATCAATCAATGTCTCAGTGAGATTACACGTCTATTGAAACCACAACAACGGGAAACACGAATATACGCAAGTTACATTTGTACGAAGACATATTCTACAGGAATAGCGGGAAATCATAAAAGTGTAATCAAGGATAATGTAATATTATATTTTAGATACAAATCTTGTCTTAATGATCTGTTCTGTTTCATAGTCAGTCTTAAGGTACACATTCCGGACCTCTTATTAATATTAGATTTTAATATAGATGAAAGACGCCGAATTTACATTTCGCGGTTTTGACAATTGCATAGTTGCAAATCCGGCTGTGCTGACCCGGCCTACATACACATTCGAGTAATACACATGACTTAATTGAATTGCGCCCTCACACACCCGTTATTCTTCATGATTTGAATTGTCCCCTCATTGTGCTTGGTGATTTAACTATTATTATATTCAAATAATTGTAAGAGTTTTGAGGTATATATTTATCCATCGATCTCTAATTTGTTACTATATCAACTACATCCATTTGCAGGGCGATATTGCCAAACAGTAGGCATTGCTACAGCTGTTGCTTTTCCTATACCGACGTTGATATATTTGAATTTTGTGTATACTAGCTTATTCAATTATTATACGCATGGACAACCACCGTTATTTTAACTTAACAATTAAAAACAATTGATAAATTCTAACAACTTGTCACATGTTATATATGTCGTGGTCAGTTCATAATCGAAGTCGGCCTTCAATGGGATTTCTCACACGATTTTTTGTCTCACATAAACTGTAGTATCAGACGGCAGATTTTCAGATTCATACCAATGCTTTTGGCAAGTGAGTTTTTTTTTTCACATCAAGTCATTGAATAGAAAGGAAACAAGCTGATGTGTTTAAAGTAGATGCAATACGGCTCAAAGTAGTGGATGTTATTCCGCCTCACAAAACATGCAAACGTATCATCTGCTAAATATAGAAAGTATAAATTTAATAACAATTTACTTTGAACTTCGCTGTATAAATACGTGTGAATATAAATACTAGTACAGTGAAACGAACATTGACATAAAAATACGCAACACAGGATTCGAACTCGTGCATGCTCACTAGTCATTAAAGCACCGACCCATACTCACTGACCCAAATAAATCAACTTGACCTGTAATAAACACCTCCTACCGACATTTGATGGGAATATACAGAGCTAAACTATACACCTAAAAGGCATTGTGATCATGCTTTACTGAGAATCGCTGACACGCATAGATTTACTCTAGCGGCTGAAAAGCAAAACTGACGGCAAAAATACCATGAGAGATTTTCTGCCAAACAATACATTATTTCTGCAGGCGAGAGAACCATTGTAATACATTGACGATACTCCCAAGAGGTAATCGTCTTATCTTGAAATGTTCGTTTTTTCTTAACTTTCAATACCGACACTTCCTGTGGGGCGAACTTCGTCATTTAAGAGTTTCTATTAACGTTCCGCCTGCTCTGGTAGTTTCGTCTCCTACGCTAAGTTAAATGTTAACTATAACGTGCCATCGACCTTACGGTAACGCCAATGTTGAGCTTATTTCAACTTTGACCTAAATGGTAAATTTTATCGCGTGTTATGAGAAAGAACCGCTTGCGTTTGAGTACATCAAGCAAGTTTGTCTGCACCACCAGCCTCTTACGCAGATAAAAAAAACCCGCCAAAATAGTGTTCGTTCGTTGTTTTGGCAAGCCATAATTCTGAAATATGACGACTAACATAAAAAACATTCAATGCTGTAACAAAACAATACACATAACGTAAACAAATTAAAGCTGACTAACACTTGCTGAGAAAAAAAAAACGCACTACGTCACATTATGCTTAACAAATTTGCATGATATCAATATTGATAATTCAAAAGCTGAAATGTACATAGGTCAACTCATAGACCTTAGAAAACATGTTATCTGAGGTGTATGGTAAACGTCACAGGTCAAATTTGATCGTACGTTTTCCCTTCAAAAATGCGTATAATTAATTAAGTCTTAACAACATTCAACACAGACAGGTGAAGAACATTCGCTCGCGTTCAGCAGTATGTCTTATTGTGTGACGGGGTAAGGGGATGTCTAGCATTAGTGCAAAGTAAAAAAAACAAAGCTCGTTGCCAAGAGAATGAATACTGGCAATAATGGCCCATATATTATGAAAGGTTCTCTCTACCGTTGCCTCAAGTTCCATTCGTGACTGAACTAAACATAGGCTTATTTGAGAAACTAAAAGTCCCGACATTTAAATCACTAAACGAGAAAAGCAAAAGCCCCGAGGCTTCACCGGATTGCGTTAAAGCGGGGAAGTCGCCACATGCGCATGCGTCAGATGGCAATAGCGTGTCATTGTATACAAACAAGCGTCTACCCACGAGCCTTTGCTTTTTTAATGTGTGTTGTCCTCGTCGCTTGGGCCTCAAATCCCGCGCGTGCGCAGGTGACGACCCTCCTGCTTCAAGCAAATAAGCAGCTCGACAATTATGCCAGTGAACGGGGTCGCCACAAATAAAAAATGATGTTGTGTGCTAAGGTATGCGGAATAGAACACATGGCAGACACGGTGTACTGGTATACTCGAATTGTGTACATAAAGAAATAACGATCAACATTACGTATTCAGAAATCCGACTTCACCGTCTCTATAATCTTTCTACATATTGACCGACTGAATGAATTACGTCGTTCCTTTCACACGTTATACATATAATAGGCATGCTCGTGAATAGGTCACGTGGTCTAAATGAACCCTGTCGAAGAGCTTACGCTACCCTTGTATACGGGTCTTTGGTATGCGCGATGATATTATTTTCTAACACATTAGCAACTCTCATTCATTTGAAATTGATGCGCGACATATACAGGGCGTAAATTAGTTAGTATTTAAGTTTTTATCCAAAGATTAAAACTGTGATGACTAATATATATATATATATATATATATATATATATATATATATATATATAACACTACGTCTTACTATAAAATAAGATAAACGATTTGGCGACGTAACTGGACCAAAATTACACTGACACACGAAAATGAATGAATGACTGTATCATTATATGGATAGAGAGGAAGTGGCCTCTCATTGTAAAACCAACTTATGGGAACTCTCAAGCGAAACATAATTACTCAATACATTACCGAGTAGTTTATGTCATGGGATATGTGTCATGACAAGTGCATTTACCACCGGATTTGCGGTGTTGGATTGTAATAATCGTTTTGTACACACGCGGGTGGATACAACAAACGCTTATCATCGTTTGTACGCGTTTGCCAGGGCTTATATAAACAAATAACGTAACGGCAAGGCATGGTATCTAACCGCCCCACGCGTATATGTATGTGTTTGTCAAATCACGTACAACATCCGTGTTGTAATTCTGGCGTGATAACAATCGAATTCACCAGGGTTAACACAACCAATTAAATTGCGATGCCCCAGTGAGCAGGCTGTTAAATCACCATCTATCACCCTCGGCGTCATTACCAAGAGAACACAGCGACGCTTGGACGTGTTTCTATGATTGGTATTTGTCTTGTGACTGTGTAATCTGACAAAAGTTGATGAGAATAAATGAAATATTTGTCAACAATTTTGTTATTATGTAATACATCATAGTGATTTATTGGTTTATAATTCTCAATGTTTTTCGTTCGCTGTTGTGGATGTTATTCATATATTACAGTGTGAAAATCGAGCCATTAACAGAGGAATCTGTATAAACCATTACATAAGCCCAGTGGGAGCTCCCATGATGTTGAGGAAATTATACCGATATTACAAATATTAATTGTCTTCTCTCTTATCCGAAAAAAACCCGAAATAAATCACAATATACCCTCTAATTTAAGAAAATCACATCGCCATTCTACTCTGATCGCGTTCGCGTGCAGGACGAGCCCACGCTAACACACACTTTTAGTCAGCAAGCTCACACAAGGGAGTTTGGACAATATTACAATAATTCAATATTTTGGAAGTCTGGATAAGGACAGGTTCGGCGAAGTCGATTACTACGACAAATCAGAATATCTTTCTCGACCTGGTTGCGGAATATACAACTATATTTCACTTGTGCGGTGCAAGCAATCAACCGAATCGAGTCCGCGTCAATCACTGGCGGCGGATGACATCTAGGTCATTTCCAATAAAGACATTGAAAATTGGATAAATATCTAATATCAAATATAAAACTGAAAAAAAAACATGATCACCGATTACACGTGAATGATTAGGAAAAATTGTAATTTGTTACATTTACATATTCCATTTGTTTTATGACTGAAACCTGCTGAATGAGTTTACAAAATATGTAACGTGTTTAAAAACTCGTGTATGAACAATAACATAAATAATTATAATATCACTTACTATATTTTTCTTCATAAAAAACAAAAGCTAAAACGTAGCTCATAGGCCACGCTGGGATCGAAACCCGCCATTGCTGCAATGCAGCTATATTTATTATATGTTTTCTTAAACTCATTGGTTTCATTGTAATTTTAGATGTATCTGGGAGTGGCCATGTGTAAAGTAACAGAATATATTCGTGTTAGCTGTATCCTGGACTGAACTAAAACTGGCCATACATTCATACACATCTACAAGTGTGTATTGTTGTCAAGGTGCATCATATTGTTATGTCGTGTCATATTAATATGCGTGACCTGACATTGCTCTTTGATTAGGTACCATATCAACAAGGGCTGTGCTGTTAGATTGCATCCTGTGACAGTTGCAATCATGTGGAAGAATCTATTAAAATACTTCCACTTCTAACCACACTATAACGAGTAATTACAATACAGTGTAAAAACGTGACCATAATTACTAAACATGTGTTGGGTAAGCGTACTGCGAAAAACAGCTGTGTTGAAACATTTTTTTTTCTCAAAATTGATCAAGCGAATGGGGGATAAGGATATAAGGGAGATGGCGTGACCAATCTAATTATAAATGACTGAACTGTCGAACTTATTGTATCAGTTTTGACACATATAATATGAGACCATTTCCGTTGAAATTAACACAAAAACTTTGTTATTATAATACAGTACGACATTATAGATATTTTCTTTCCTCAATGGTCATACGCTGGGCTTTATGACGACACATGGTCACACGTCGCGCCGCGTCCTGTTTCGATATGGGACTCGTAGCGACGTATACAACACGTGTAAAATACATTGTTTATTTACATTACATTCTAACACGCGCTGCGCGACGACCACCGCGCTTTAAAAGGCGGCAGTCGTCGCGCCGCGTCCCGTTCGGTATGGGACTCATAGCGACGCATACAACGCGTGTAAAATACATTGTTTATTTACATGAAATTCGAACACGCGCTGCGCGACGACCACCGCGCTTTAAATGCGTGTACACTTAGTTTTTATCGTAATCTGCCCACAATACCGATATAGATCACATACACTGCGCACACATGTTGTGACTAACTCGTAGATAATTATGCTCTGTGTTCATCGCGCAGCTGTCAACCTAACCACAATATCATATCGAGTTATTTTGGCTATAATTCATTGAACATTGAATAACAAATGGGCCATTGTAATACAATCGGTGGGATGGTGACACGGGGGTCAATTGTGTTGTATTTTAAACTGCCCGTATCATATTACAAACTGACACTGTTGTGTGTGCATCCACTCGTGTATCGGGTGGCTAAGCTGTTATGTACGTTTACACGTGTGAACAGTTGTTCTACAGTGATTAGTGTACTAGTATATGTTTTTAGCAAAGGAACTAGCTGTGAATTCAGGGACTGATTGCAGGTCGTACACACATGAGTGTATACGTGTCGTCAACGGTAACTCGTACCCATACATGGGCTCCTATACTTTGATGTGATCACCTAACTTGGTTGCTATTACACCTTGGTGAGTGATTTGGCAGTCGTGCCACGGCGGTATCTATTTCTCAGAAAGTCGTAAACTCACTTTTACGGTTAAGCTCTCCAGGGGAGCTGCTCGCGGCTCAGTGTTTGATCAACACGTGCATTTGAGTAAAATGACGTGCTATTAAACGGTGGAGGAATTGGTAAGTACATGTGTTCATTATTGCCATGTATGTTGATAGTTTAATTTGGAGGATTCTGTGTACTTTGAAAAGTTGACGAGAAACATAATCGGATAGACTTTAGTCTGTTCGCGTCAACTTTCGTCTACGAGGTAGGTACGGTACTGCAATTGCGCAGACTCGTCATTTGAAAAGACTGTTGAACAATCACTTCAGTTGGCATTATATCATCCAGCAGTACAAAACATGCATTAATAAAGTAGTTACGAACTCCTAGCGTTGAAATCAACATGGAAATATAAAAGCTGAGCCTCGCTATTTAGTTCGGGTGGGTTATTTACTTTCGTTATTAAATCTTGTATTTCAAAAGAGCAATATAATACTAGTATATAGGACTGTACAATCTATGATATATACTTAAAATTACTCGTAATTTAGTTTGTTTACAACCAATGAACTGATGATGTCTGTATGTTATGTTTTGTAGCATATATAAACGTCCGATATAACTTAGATATCACACGTCTTCCGTGGTATCTTTCATAGCCAATCATATACCACCGATAAGAATGTACTTGATTTTTACTACACGATCTTGAAAACAATTACGAAATTTACGTGAATAATACACAGTTATGAGAACAATGTTCACTGAAAATCGGTAAAAAATACTGCAAGATCAAGTTGAGGTTGTATTAATGAGAAATGGTGTCTCACGTATATTCGACTTCTTAACCGAAATGCTATCAAACCTCAATGGGACAGTGTCATGGTGTTACTAAACTATGTTTGCTTGCTGCAGCCACGCCTAGTTTGTTTGTTGAGTATTTGCTATATTTGCCAAACGCATATATGTCCATAACAGTGCTACCCCCATGACAGCACTAAATTGTAACTCATGTATTTAGATACCTAGGTTGGGTAATACTATATATACCTGCAGGATACAGGATTGATTACATTGACCACTTTTAATTGTTCGTATCTGAACCACCCTCACAACTCTGTTACGTCGTTTGACGAATTTAGAAGTTGAAAAATGGGAAATTCGCAAAGGGACGCCCTGAAGTAAATCTAAAAATGTATTTGAGTTCAGCGAATGAATAATTGTACCACCCACATCACAGTCACTAATTACGTGGACGGGTTCACAATCTATGTACTGAACTTGAATTTTCTGGCCATTTGGCTCAAACGTTTTGCTTATGAATTCTAAATTCTTGGGCCACAAATTAGCAACCTACTTATAGAGAGCAGAATAAAAAAATATAAACCAACTGTCAACTGCCAACTATATATCAAGTGGCATAAGACACCCAGTTAGATAGCACATTCCTGTACTCGTTTTCTATGGCCAACACTTAAAGCGGGAGGATCGTCACCTGCGCACGCGCGGGAATTGAGTCCCAAGCGATTATAACAACACACGCTAAGAATGCAAAGGCACATAGGTAGACGCCTTTAAAAAAAGGTTATTTCATCAGTATATTTTCAATATAATTTGAGCAACATGGCTGGCTAGTTAGGCGTTTGCGTGCGGGGAGGATTGTGTTGGTACGCCTCATCATTACACGCCTTGTAGTTAATGCCTGGATGTATCGCCTGATACAACTCCGTGACATTACATTGATTCATGCTCTCATTTATGTAAGACTGTTAACTGTATACTTTAAATTACTGTATACACCACCCAATTAATGTTCGGGAATGAACGGCGAGACTAGCTTTGTAGACGAATGTGTTTACTTAACTGTAAGCTAAACGACTTAAATAGCCAGTCATACATAGACAATGTTATGCCACACAGGAACCTCTGACATCGATGCGATTGACGTGATGATAATACAAATCGTTAGTTCTACTTAAAAAAAAAACATCACGCTCTCTCAATGGAACAATTCATCAAACTTGTATTGTCAAACTTTAAACGCACGGACGGTTTCGTACATTGGCAATAGAACAACTTTGTCCAGTTGTTTTGAATAGCGTAATTCAAAACACAAATGACTAGGTGTTCGCTTTAATTCTAAAACCAAGGGTTCACACAATGAACACTACGACGACGTCCTCATTAAATTTGAAACACCCATAGTTCAATGGCATAACTCAAAAAATCGTTACATGCCGGATCAAAGTACCATACTTTGCAGATGCGAGATGTGAATTAGGTTGAGTGATTTTAGCTTTGGGTGCCCAATGTGGCTTATATATAAGTCGCGATTTATTTTTTCATATGTCTAAATACCGTACATAACATAACTCGTTCAGCGTAGTATCAACATACCCCTTTATCTCTAACCATTGATAATTTGAAGAAAGGTACTACAATCAGAAGATTAAGATCGCAGGTCAAATATTGAGGTTAACATGAAATTGCCATCAAATTTGCATATGCGAAATCTGTAGTTTTGATAATCTTCCGATTACATCTCTCTTTCAATAACCTGCCAAGAATAATGATTTGTCGCTCTAATTGTGACAAACGGTATATAATTACGAGTCTTAAAAACAAAATAATTCATATTTATTTTAACAAATATTAATTGTACTTATAGATTACATTACGTTACATTGCTCAAACTACACATTTTGTAACGTAGTTGGCAAATCTAAAATATTTTCGTTTTCATTAAAAGTGTGAAATGAAAACTGGTACACATGTAGATTTTTTATTTTTTTATTGACATGACTGGGTAAGGTCATCGGAGGTTAATACTGTTTATTATTTTTTATTCTAAATATGCATGCATTTGTTATGATTTATAGAAATAATACCAATACGCTATACGACAAATATATAACATGTTTTTCTTGGTGTTAATATTTGAAGTGACATGATTCGTTTAAAATTTTAAGGCAAGATTGCATGAATATCTGTATACTTCATGTGTACGGACTCATTTAATATGACTTCCTGTCGTCAACCAAGCATGTTAAATGTACCCAAGCCTCAGTCTTCTTTCACACGAGTGAATACAATTCATGTATCGAATTTCGTCGAAATAGGCGACATGACTACGAGTGTCCGATTTGTTCAGGCCATTACGCCGAAGGTGATCATCGGCCATTATTCAAATCTAGGTACACTAGGCAAGGGGATTTTGTTGTCAATTTGTGACAATGTCAATAGTTTTAGCAAATATTTTTGTCATTGTTGATAAAACGATATGATATTTCAACTCCTTCTGTAAAACCAGCCGCCTGATTGCTTTGATATTTTTAGTAAAATTGATACATAGTTTTGGTTAGGAATGTAAGCACGTAGAACATTTGTTCTCATGGCTGTGGTAACAATTATATTAGAACAATTTTCATGATAAAGATAAGGTGAGCATTATTTCTTAACAACCAGTACCTAACTAGTTCTTGTGGCTGAACTGTAATTTAATTGCCTTGTTGGTGTTCTTTTATTTGACAACCATTATCCTTTTATTACCAGGTCTTTTGTATACAAACATCGTTTAGGGATATATAATTTACGAACGCCTGAAAGCGGTCGTAAATTATATAGTGCTCAAACAATGGAATGGGCGATACTACCGGATTACTAGGCGTGGACGGTGTTCGCTTAAACAAATAAACTGCAGGGACGGGGCATGTCTGAGATTATGTATATTCGAACTAAATAGTTATTCGTTCTGTGATATTCAGAGAACATATATCACGAATAAATGGGCATGGTATGCCTATGTTTCGAGAAAGTGCCGAGAAACGTTTTCCATTCTATACACTCCTACGAAACCTACGTCATTTGGACGATGTAGCCCATGACTTTTTCAGGACTGTCTATATTTAGACATACGATAGATGATAGAGGTAATAGCCGTTGTACCGTATTTTGTATCACAATGAACTGTACTCTGCGTGCAAAACAATTTAAACACGAAGCCGTCATTTGGTCAACCAGGTTGTCAGCCAGTATATATGAGTGCCAACTCAGTGTGATTCCTCACGAATGAACATCTACCGACCGAGACCTCCAGCGTAGACACGATTCATTGCATGATCCATTGTTCTCTCAGACTGTATGTCATTTCTGAAACTGCCTGGACCAAAATAAAAATGCTACCGCAATCGCTGTGTCACTTTTCAAAGTACCATGTACTCATCGATTAGAATGATAATTTGAGTATGACAACATCAAGTCTCAAAACAACGTAAACTTTACGCCTATAGGTTTGGGGTATCGGCTTGTCTAAGTACAAAAATAGATAAGCGATGAAGGCTCCAGCGATTCGCATCCTGCTTCTTAAGAAGTCTTGTGATTGGCACATGACAAATTCTGAATAGGCCACGCCTTCAAATTCATCCCTTGTCTATTTTTACATGAAAATTGTAAAAGTTGTAAAAGAGGTTAGTCAAGTGACTAGCTTTATGTATCAGAAAAAATATTTTGTTGTTTTGTTGGATTCGATCCCACATAATGTTAAATTCAAATAGGCAGCTAAAATCGTGTTCAACTATAAACAATCGTCATGACCTTGTAAGGAATATCGTATTAGTAAGTTTAGAATTTACGAGAAATACTGTTATGATAAATACAGCACTAGTAAATCAACTTATTTAAAGTTTACTCTATAAGAAAACAAATACTTAATTTACCCCATCCATTTATATTGGAATGACGTATTTCATATCAATCTTTGACACTTCGCCGTGCCTCCAGCAGTTTAATGCAAGTTAGCATTTTAGGAGTGCGATTCAGTACGTGTCGCCGAACTCAACTTGAATGACAATTTACCAAACACAATACGATATTTTGCCAAAGGTGATTGTGACCCTGACGACAATTTACATGTTTCTATTCATATAGAAATTTCTGCTTACAACTATTGGATTCTAACACGATCTAAATCCTACTTTAAGCCTATAAAACGTTCTTTTGTGTTTAGTGCTATGCTCCTTTGTTAAGTACAACAGCATAACGATGTATCGATTACAGTGAGCGGTTTTCAGGGGCGGATCTAGGATTCTGGAATGGTTTTCTACATATTCATCAATTTACTATGCCGTGATATAGAAGAATGGGAAATTTGTTTCAGTTCGGCGGATTATTTAAAAGGTTTGAAATGATACAAATTTGCCCTATAAAAAAGTGCATTTATTACCGACAAATATATTATATCCGTTACAAACCTATCAACAATTTCGAATTACTCATTATAATACTTATGGTGAACTTTATTGATTCGCTTCGTCGTCTGAACCGAATTCAATAAAAAGAATGAAGTAAATATATAAAATAGCAGCGAGGTATAAACATGTCCAGTGAGCCTCTGACACAGCCGCTCTATAAAATTACAGTGCTTCACACCTTCTCCGACATGCAGCGTCAATACCTAATGAGATCTGTGTTGGGAAGAAATGCTTTGTTGTAACGGTGTACGCAAGGCTATGAGAAAGTGTTATGTTCTTAAAGCATCGCATCCATTAAAGGTCAACCTGTTGTTCTGTAGACGTCATCTCAATAGTAAAGATACGTCGTCAAAACACAAATTAATTACAACGTCATCGGTCATTTTGCTTTCTTACCACAAGCAACACCACAGACCATTCACTGGAGTACAGATAATGAAATTAATATTTACTTTATAGGGGCCGCCATCTTGTATACGGCACGAAACTAAATAAATAACCAAGTTGGGAAACGTGTTTTAGAAATTCTCAATAACGTCAATAAAATTCAGTTTTTGTTTGGAAAACAAGAAACACATTTTTTCTAATTACAAGAAAAACATAGAACACTTGGAGCCAACCAGCGACGGCCTTACAGTTTAGATGGCTATTCGGTTTCAAATACGAGTGGTCTGTGGTACAATCTGACTCATGCGTGGACTTCATGTTTGTATTGCTATATGATAATGGTAGACCAACTATCACATGAAACCAAACAAAAATCATTCTAAAATAAAGTACTAATACCCAATTGATTCTTGATTCATCAACCCTAGAAAAAAACAACCTTTGAAATAAATATGCAAATTCGATGAGCACTAGTCGGCGAGCAGGTCCGGATTGAATGACACGATTGTACTGACGAATTTCACATAATCTAATCTTTTTTTCTGCTTTTTCTAATTTTAAATATGTACGCACATTATCTTCGATGATAACTCTTAAAGCGAAATCCAAGATCTTCAACAGAACATAGTGATTAGAACTTGTATCTTTCATTCGATCTTTGCTGAAGCATCGTATATTTATTTTATTTTGACACATTTAAACAATGCAAACGGTGGCACTATACAAAAATGCATTTTTTCTGTCTTTGGCGTTCTTGGGAATGATACAATATCAATGCTGGTCGGTCGCATTTGTACAATGAGTCTGTTTTTTCCGCCTGGATGTAGCCCGCTTTAAGAGAAAAAAATTCATATGTTTCCATTCCTGCAAACCATATGCAAGTAGTTTACAAAGACATGGTCCAAGTATATTCCTAATTTTTTTGTTAAAAGAGTTGTCATATCTAGCATGATTTACTTTAACGTGAGTTCCCCCAAATGTAAAGTGACAAATTCCTGTGCATATTCTATCAACAGTTTTTGAGATAATTCAATTGTAATATTTTATATTCATTTTTGTGAGCTTCAGTATTCATTTTGTGACTCGGCATACTTTTAATCTGTAAAAATGCTCAGGCATACATAATAATATTGTTTAAAAAGGATGATAATATAATACCGTAGTAAACTAATCCTTACATAGTGTTGTATATTAGTATTTTAAATAGTTCATTGATCTTATGTTTCTGTCAAAACAAAATTACTCGTTTTAGACTCTATTTTTTGTTTTAATAACAAAAACTAGAAGTCATATTTATCTCTAGATTCGACAAGTTACTTGAAGTAAATATTTATGTCTTTTTTGATAAACAATTATATTTGTTCATTCAAAAAAATACTATTCTAATTAAATGAATTTTGTAAATCAACAATATTAACATTGTTTGTTATTTGAATTTGTTTTAAAATTCTATATTTATTATCTTTTCAATGTTGTTATAGATCATTTTGAATAAACACGGTCAGCTTCCGTCTAATATGTTTTCCTTTTTTATATAAACCTTTCATTTTCTTATCCAATCAAATAACCAGGGTTATTACATATTAGACATTTGGTGCTTACATTGTATCTTTCCAAGTTCGTTTATTATATGATTGTAGTTTTGCCCAAAATAAAACGAGGGGAATAGTTGTATGAGTGACGACGTCTGCCACACCGTCGAGGAATACCAGCACATGGTAAGATAAACAGGGTTTAACTATGTTATTGAAACGGAGCTGTTTTTTTTTCTGCTATGCGTTGTCATCAGAGTTCTAATTACACGATACGTTATTGTCACCATTTTGTTAAACATTCACTGCTTAAATACCGATTATACTAAAATGATGTGTTTTCAAAAGTGACTCAAGGCTACATACATATTTACCTCTCAGGATGGTGCGGGAAAGAACCAAACCAATGGGCTAGGTCTTTAGGTATCTGCTATTAACAAATCCCCAACCCGACTGAATCAAGACAATTATTAATTCCGTCCAGATGTTAGCTAGATTAAGTGGCATGTTTAGACATAGTGCGTTAATAGAGTATGTATATATACATGTTATGCTAATGTGGTCGACTTTCCTATTATACAAAAATGCCGATATCCCTTTGGTAACATCTGTCGTAGAAATAAAAAAAAAACGTCCATTGATAACGTATAATGTACATTACTAAAGGATATATTGGGAGACTTACAACACACATGTAGGTTAAGCGTTATTAAACAATTATGGATTTTGGAAAAACAAATGTATTTCCGTTTTACACTGTAATGTCAGTATTAGTTGTTTGAACACGTGGGCGCGAGATTCAGTTTAACTTACATGTCCGTTTTATCGAGGTTAATAACAAATAAATCTAACAAATAATTGCATTTAATTTAACTCAGTCAATGTTTTTAATGAGCGAGCGAGCGAAAAACAAAACGCGATTAAAATGCGGTCGGTTTCCGGTCGGACAAGGTCGCTTGGTCGGAAATTAAGCGATAAGTGGTCGATGTAAAAGCGGAAGGTTGGGCGAAATGAGTACTGTATGACCATGTTTCTCGGACGAAGTCTCGACTGACAATAATGCTGACAATGGACGTTAGATAAACACGCATTGTTTGCAACTGGAAGCTTATCACCCGTTATATCAGAATCGTCAACAACAGAGTATACAGATAAGATATTATCATTTAAACCCTTTCAAAGATAAACATTATGCAAATATCCACGAAACGCCAGTTGTAGTCTTTTCTGCTAGTGTTTTAAAAACACTAATTTGAGCAACGTTATTTCGCAATTTCGATCTTTTGTAAACCTGGGGTGATGTATCAAGGTCTAAAGTAACCGTTTTATCAATTTTTGAAAAATCAAGAAAAAAGTGAAAATTTCCCTTCTCGCTACCTTAATACGTTCTCCGCCAAATTATTTAGATTAAATCATCAATGAGACGCCAGTTTATTTATTGTTCCCTATTTTACTATTTCATATGCACTTCTTCTTGTGATGGATTCTACCTCAGTCAATGAATTGTGATATATCGGCAACCTTTGTAACTCGGACAATTGTGTAATTCTTGCACGTATCTTAGAGTTTACATAAGCTTATCAGAGTCCTTCATTGAAAGTACATTAGAATAGTCTATTTGTTTTGCTGTTCACATAACATATGAGATAAATGTGCACGAGCGGTTTTGCTATGCCAAGACAATTTAACCACTTATCCACTTAATATACGAACATATAAGTCTACAGTTTAAAATCTGTGTAAAGTACGTACTCCATGACGGTTGAGACTTGCAAATCTGTGAGCAAGAATTACTTTTCAAGTTATGGTTCAATCTAACGGTCTTGACAGTTTTACAGTATTGACGAGCTTAGCAACATGCGTAACGACGGACACATTTGAGAGCAATGTGTCCAAGGATAACAAGCGACTTGGAGTAACAATAAGTAATATAACTATATACCTAATCAAAAGATTTCTGTGGTATAATTCAAAATCGTCACATTTGTAACTTATTTTTTTATCAAGGTCACTAACGCAAGGTTAATGCAACTCACCGGCTCCATTTATGGTCAACATACTTGTGTTAATCATTTGTATACATGCTTCATATTGGAAAATCCATGGCCTTTAACTCATAGTATTTAGTGGGGCTTCGATAAATATAGCATACATTTCACCATATTACATTGAATCTAGTAACAACATATAATAGCGTAAGGGCGGTAGTCGTCGCGCTGCGCATATGCGACATTTTTGTGTTGATTTTCCCACAATCCAATGCGCTCTTCTAATGGTACGAGGTTCGACCTGTGCGCGACTAGCACTAATTACCGCTCATAGCTCCTTCGATGCCCTCTAAACATCTAATAAAATATTAAAGCTTGGTAACGTCTCAGTTTGTACTCGTTGTTCTTCGCAACAGTCAAAGTCGCCATCTTTGATTATATGAGACCCATATATCTCGCGCATGCGTGGCGCAACGACTACCGCCTTTTGATCATTTTTATTCGGTTACTTGTTTCGTAGAGAGTACAATAAGAACGTGTTAATTTCCGCCGTTTATATAAACTATATTTCCCAATGCCCTAGGTTATTATTATTTCGATAAAATCAATCTGTCATCTTAAAGAAAATTCAACAAAATCTAACAACGTCTTCTTGGTAATAAATTACTTCACATGGATCTACTTTTTAAAAATACTTTTTCAAAACAAATTTTGATTAAATTTTTATATTGTATTGTAACGCCACATAATCTCAATCGTGAGTGTGTGATAACTTAAATTAATCGTGCATAAAGTGGGCGTCTGGCATACAAACTGGCTCAATTGAAATTATTAGCATTTTACATTTTATAAACGTCTTCCTAATGAGGTGATTTCAGTGTCTATTTATTGAAAATTAGGCATACAGTATATATTCCAAAGATTACTGATATGATTGTTCTAATAAATCAAAGAAAATATCTATAATAATGAGACAACATCAAAACATTCTATATGATATATAGTGTATAATATTATATATATGACTGTAGCTACGAATTCTAGGTACCACTGATGTAATGTATCACTCTTACGTGTTCTTTTCATATTAACAAATAAGAAAACATGTCAACTCTAAATTAATCTGTAGAATTTCGGCAAGGTTATATTTAATTTATGTAAAATATACGCGCATATGACAGAGAGTGATATTACTTTTGTGATTTATTGCCGATTGGAAATGTAATTGTTATAATCTGTATTCGACGTTTACATAATGACACGACGATATGCCGTGATTTATTTTCTGAAAATAGGAATTGCTTTTTTTATGTTGCAATTATACTTTGTTAATGTGGCAAGAGACTCTGTCTTTCACTACATGAATCTTACTGTCATCATCCCGGTGGTAATCGCACGTGACAATCACAAGTAGAAAGATTTGTTATGTTGCTTTAGGAAATGATTCTAACACCGCTTAGCTTTATTTGTGTGTTTACATTGATAAGTTTATAGTCGACCTAACACCTGCTTTCTTTGATTCGGATCCATGTCAATTATCCCGCACTAGCAGGACGTTCGGGAATAGTCTAGTTTAATGTATGTGTACATTATATGATTACTAATAGTATGAATATATGATTTGTCAATAATAATTTTATCGAATGTGGGAAAATCCAATTTTCGAAAGTTTTTCAACATTTTCATTGATTTTAAAAACTGACCGATTACAGGAATGACATTTGCAGATGGTGCTCATTGATTGATTAATCTAGTAGTCAAGAATTAACAACGTTTCAACACGTACTATTATCATGGCATTGCGACAAATTCGCCGTGAGGCTGCAATTATGAACGGTGCATTAAAAAAATGTATTTCATAACGTAGTTATTACAGTAAATACGTTATATCAATATATCAAAATCGAGATGAAATCCAATATGACGATGGTGTTGATAAAAAAAAAAACACGCCTTTTTCAAAATGCCAATCATGATCGTCAAACTGTATGGGATGAAATTTAAAAATGCTACTTATGAACATCTCTGCTTGCATCATCTCTTCTTTAATTCTTTATAGAACGTGCGCGTTTTGTAAGTCTGTTATCAGTCAGCTCAAGAGCTAAATCAATAGGCTAAACAGTCAATGCCAGTTGACGAGCCAAGATGTTAAAATTGGATTCAATACTGGCAAATCAAATTCTGCATAGATATGTCTCTAGCGCACGATTCATTTAGTGTACTTTGTTTGGATTCAGCAGCCTTCAAAACAAAATATCACATGTAATATCCATCACGTTTTCACGATTTACTCGTAAAGGCTTGTTGGCTGTTCCATCTCTGGACACCAGTGCGAATATTTGCTGGTGTACCTAACAAAGGATTCCAGGACTAGACGCAAAGGTTTATTGGCTTAATGTATGATTTAGATAGTTTTATAATGCAAATTCCCTTGAAAGAGTTGTAAGCAGAAATTTTCATCTGTAAAATGATTGTACCCGTGTCCATTTTATTCCTACTATTGCCGGATTTCCAGCTCTGATTGCGGCCATTTTTTTACTATTTCTTTGTTAGAGGTAGTAGGAAACAAACATACTCATAGCGTATATTACAATAGAATATATTTCAAGACGTACACTACATATCGGTTAGGCGCACTTAATGATTGTATATTTTGGGAACTTAAGTATGTTTATTGTTTACGCTGTAATGTCGGTAATAGTTTTTTTAAACAATGTGCTCTCGAGATACCACTTAACGTACAAGTCAAACTCCGTGCCTGGGTTCATCCAACCAAAGTTTCTAAATATTAATTAATTATGTAATTTAGTTGGGTAATTTTCGTTTTCGCTAAATTATTCAGACAGACTACTGATAGATGGTGACATAGTGTACAATCCGAGGACCGAGTAAATGGTTTGATGTTCTCTATGAGAAGGTATTACAGAATAACAAAATAAAAGCGATTTTTCGGGTGATAGATTCTATCTCAGTCAATAACTGGTAAAATATCGGCAACCTTTGTTACTCGGTCAATTGTGTAATTTGTGCACGAATCGCAGAGTTTACAAAAAGCTTATAAAAGTCCTCAATTCAAATAGAATAGTTTATATGTTTTTCCGTACAAACAACATATCCGATAGGAGTGAATACGCGATTTAAGTATGCCAATGCAATAACACCACTGAGGCACTTAACACGAGCATGAAAGACTACAATTTACGAATTGTGTAAAGTACTCAATAACTGTTGAGACGTGCAAATCTGTTGGCAAGAGTAACTTCTCATGTGATAGTTGAATCGGATTTAATCGTGCTAGAACCTGCTATAAGTTTAATATTAACATTATAAAAGTTAAAACAAAAATAATTGGATATGTTTTTGTGTTTCGCTTATTTGCGTCGAAATTAATGCATGTGACACTGTCGTTCTATTTGAAGTATTGTATCACCAATTTGACTACATACGTCACGACTGGCACATAAATAGAGCGTCCGCAAGGATAACAACGACGTCTAGTAACATAATTCATTACCCAACCAATCGGTTGGCAATAGTGTAATTTAGAATGTAAATTTTTCTTAATACATTCATTTATTTTCAACGCAAGGTAAATGCAACTCACCGTGTTCATTTCCTTACAAGACGCTGGTGCAGCACATATCATTCGTATTCTAGATTCATACCATGTGGCAATAGTTCACTTGACTTAAAATTTAAAATGCCTTGATACCAATGCAATTTAAATGAGTATATAGCGTTATTTAAACCGACTTCGGTAAATATAGCACAAATATCATCATATTGCAATAAATCCATATGTGATATATTGGCGGAGTATAATTATGATCCGCCTGTCATGCACCCTGCATAAAACCTTATCAATAGAGTAAACTAACCTGTCTCACGACGGTCTAAATCCAGCTCACGTTCCCTGTTGGTAGATGAACAATCCTTTTTGCTCAGTAATTTATGTGATGGGGTTTATTAAGAGACAGAAAGAGCATGTTTTATTTCCGCTTATATACACTGCATTTCCCAAATGCTCTGGGCAGCATCTTTAAAACTAGGCTTGATAAATCCTGGGTGTAAAATGGCAATTTAAAAAGTCTTCTTGCATATGTAGGACGTATCACTACTTAATTATTTTGAGAAACATATCTTGATAAAATGTGTTCTCAATAGTAATGTACCGCATACAAATCACGAGTGTATCATAACCAAAATTATTCTTAGATTGAGTAAACATCTGACATTTTTTCTGATTTAACCAGTCATATATGTGTATGACTTGTTTCACGTATTCCTACTTCTGTTGATTTTAAGAGTATTTTAACGAAAAAAACTCGAATCTGAGTGTTTGTAAACTATTATTCATGAATACAGTAGACGTCTGACATACAAACTGTCTCATTTGAATTAATTAGCAATTTACATTTTACAATCTTCTTTCTGATTATATGATAATATATATTTATCTGATACTAATCATACAGTATATATTCTAAATAATATTGATACAATTGTTATATAGCCTATATGAGACTGTAGCTTTGATTCTAGGTATCCCTGATGAAATGCGTGATTCTGTATCTACATTGAATCAATTTCCATTGCATGTTCTTTTCATAACGACAATGTAGAGAACATATCACCAAGCATTAATCAGGAAAGTATCCGACAAGGTGCTATTTAATATACGTAAAAATAACGCACAGAGAGTGATATTATTTTTTATATTTATTGCTGACCGCAACATTGATTGTGGTAATTGGCATTGGGTGTTTGCCTAATGACAAGACAAAATTGTTTTATTTGTTTACTCACATTTTTTATGTTGCAATTATCGCTTGGTAATATGACAACCTGGGATGTAATGTTTTACGACATAAACTTCACTGCAAACATCCCTTGAGTAATCACACGTGACAATCGCACGTATAAATCTCTGAACGTGTCAAATGTGGAATCATTGCTGATACGAAATATTTCTAACACCAATTAGCGGTAATTTCATATATTCATTAAAAAATTATCTTGACCAACAATTTTCTACTTGAATTTAGGTACAATATTAAATAACACGCACTAGCCGGACGTTATGGAAGTTTATTCATTAGCAAACCGTGGGGAAAATTATATTAGAATATGTGAACATTGAATTCGCCAGTTTTTCAACATTGGTTGCTTGTTGTAGTAATGATAAGATATATGGATATATAATGTTTAATAACTAGTCAGAACTACGTTTTATATATTGACGAATCATAGTAAAAGTTTGAAAATATATCTGACACAGAACGTTTTAATGCGTTCCCAATCAGGAATATAACTTTTGTGATGCAATGTCTGTTCATTTGTATTTTATCTACCACCCCCAGTGGTGAGGCAGTGGCAAACGTAAACGTCTCAAAATAAAACAACGTAACAACATGTACTATCATTTGTTACATGTTATTGCGAGATATCTGCCACGAGGCTGTCCCTAAGCACGCAGTAAATATGCAATATTATATTTGTAAATTTGATTTGCATGAAAAATGTGTTATATATCATTGCCTTTATTTGTATGTGTTATCTCATCTTAATTGTTCCTAGGTTTATCATTCGGTTTGTCACTATACAAACAAGTAATCTTAAAGTTGTCAATAATATCATTGTTATATATCTAGTTAATCTGGCTGATATTTGGCACATACTCACTTATGAACTAACTCAAACATATCTGATGATATAGACATTGCAGATCGATGGAAAAGCATTTGTATATTACACACACCTAAGCAGTAAAATTACGTGGTCCTTGCACGCAAATTTAAATGTTGGCGCCACCAACCATGCAGACGCAGGAAGATTGTTTAGATATTATCCAAAATAGTGTGTGGTAACTTTTTGAAATGCGACCAACATAAATGTACCACTGTATACCAATAGTTGCAAGTATTCATCAATATGATATTTCGTGTTCTATCGTTTCTCAAAGATTCGCCGTCTCCAATTCTCCAAACCTTACAGTGGTTTGGCACAGGATTCGTTTTCTTCGCTGAACCGCCTCTAAATGCACGTAGATCGCTGATAAAACTAGTCCGCAATTTAGATAAAAGTTTATCAATGTAATTATATAACGGTAAATACAGTAATAGGTTAAAAAGAGTGGACTAGAGTTTCTAATAATAAATCTATAATCGCAGCCGACAAACTGGCCGAAACATACGACCAAGAAACGCGCGTGCGCGCATATAATTAAATAGAACGCGTTAAGAAGAAGCCTATGACGCGCGCATTGACAAAACGCATTGATGTATGAACATGTGATAAGCAGAATATAAAAATTCGTGAGTGTAATTAATCTTGGAACATATGAAAATTACTAGCATAATTTTGCGGTTCTAATTTCTGTAGATGCAAAATATTATATCGTTAATATAGTAGTCAGTGCTCGTTTTCCCACGAGTACCTGTCTCTGTAGTTTTGTACTCCCGCAGCCCATTTAGCTTGTACGCATGCTCGGGGAAAATGAATATAATAAATTGTCCGTATCAGCCAGAAACCAGACATTCCAGACATCTCATGGAATAGACAACGTAATGTCGATGAAGGTATGTTGATTGCAATAGCTTCTTATAAATACATTAGAGTATTGGTATTGATTAGAATATATATTCAGCGAAAACGATCCCTGTAATATATCGATGTATTTGAATTGTACTCGTTTAATTGTTTACATTGCATTGGCGTTCAGTTATTTTAAAACTTGTGTCAAAAGACTAGGTGTTTTCTGACATTCTGAAAAAAAACGTACTAAGATTAGTTGAGGATTCCGATACAAAAATAAAAATAAAAAGACTTAAACAATGATTTGTTTATTTTCAATGTGCATGAATCGAATTTGTTGATATATTATGATCACACTGCAGCATTTTGAGTAATCGACTTCATGTTTCGTGTTTCGTATTTAGCACATTACACATCATTCAATCATTTGCAGGAGTAGATTACTGTGATATTGGAAGTTTCAAAATTGTTTTTCTAAAAATGCACATTGCAGATAGACAAGCAGCATTGTTTTTAATGCAGTAACTATTTTTTTGTGGATTGGCATTCGTTTCATTCTAAGATATAGGTGAATGTGGCGGACAAATTAGGAGAAACTCGGAGAGCGCAATTCTCCACCATAAATGATAATTGCATACCGAACTACCCAACCTCTGTTCTGTCGTATACCATTATCAATATGTTTGTTAACTCAAGAAATTAACTTATCAGACAATGAAGGAGAATCACTTAAAATTACGAACCATTTATTTCCTGAAATCTACTCTATTTATCTAATCTATTTCTATTGAAAAACAACCTCTTCTTTAAAATACAGGATAGTTTTATTAACCTTATCAGTTATTTGGCTACGAACCTTTTACCGATTGGTGCCCCTGCTGAGAATATCTTGAGAATTCATTCTCACATCATATAAATATAAAGTATATAAATATGAATAAAAAAATGTACCTATACATGTAACAAAGTTCTCCCCATGTGAATGACACCTTTTAAGATGTTTTCATGAAATTCCTTCAATAATATAGTTATAATTGAAAAAATCATTCCCGAAATTCTGTTTTTGTGGTAGGCGTACTCATTGTACTGTACACAAATTTAATGAAATTTTTGTTTGTGTCAAGGGCAATCCCTCTTAATGATTTCATGAGAATTGTCTTGCTAACACACAATCCAATAAACCAGCCAACAAACCAATGCCACCAAAAACATAACCTTTTCGGCAGAGGTAATTAAGTTCATTAGCTTAAAAGGGCCCGGGTAATACAAATGATCTATATAATTGTCAAAATTATATATGATTTCGCTAATTTGAGACCAGGGAAACGAAGATCCCACATATAAGCTTGATCCCACATATCAGCTTGAATGGAATAGAACGTTGGATTATACAACAACAATAAACATGAGATTAATAGTCATAATTAGAAACATAAATCAATATACAGGTAATTTCAATTTCATTTGTGATTGTTGTTTTGGGGCTTTTTTCGAAATTGCATAGGTGATTTGCATAGCAGATATGATACTTATATGAGCAAAACACTGCAATGCAATATAAAAAAAAATGAAGGAGATAACTGCCATTTTGTCGTTAATATTATTGATGATGGTTGGGTGACTGTTTACATACAGTGGATCGAAATTAACGTAATATTACCGCCAGTGTTATTGGTAGAAGATAAATGTACTAGTGGCTTACTGACAATTGGCACCACGTTGTCGGACTACCCGGGTGACATAAATCACACAAAGGAGCACATATGCAACTAGAATCATTTGTATGTCAGTTTTCATTTGACCTGGGATAATTTGTCATCAATGTTCTCATTCTCAACGCATGCTGTGTCGAGGCAAGCCTTGATTGCGAGTTCAAATCTCGAGTTCTATGTTGTGTGTTTGTTGGCACGTACAATTCTCAGTTTCCTACATCTGCAGCGGTGGTTTGGCAGTATTTATGCATTTAGAACACAAAATAAATGAATATAAACTCACAAAGTCACAAAGAAAAACATTTTTTTTGTATTTAGGCTGACTGTCAGAGTACCGAGTAATTGCAAATATTTTAAATGCGTATAACTTGACAGTGTATTTGGTGATTGTATTAATCTTGAGTTTTTGTATCAGAGACCGGAATTGTGCGTCAGGTTTCAAAGCGCTGGCTAATTTATCTTATATTGTCAATATGCATATATTAGAAATTAATTCTTTTTTAAGATTCATTTCATTCAAAATGCCGTGAGACATTTTTCGAGTAGGTTGATAATCGTATCCGTGTACATGAAATACGAACTGTTATCATACTATATGAACGAGCATGGTACTATATATATGTATTCAATACACAGCAATTATTACGATGATGTTTACCATGCTATTTGAAACATCATAAGTTTTAAAGAAGATTTGCATTAATATTAGACATTGTTTGATTATATTTGTACACGATTACTAATATTACTATTACTACTAAAACAAGCTCTGAATGTATTTCGGATGACAATATTGTATATTAATCCTAGAAAAAATGTACTATCATAAGACCATCAACATACCCAAGAATCGAAGACATTGGATATACACGTGTCGATAATGAGTGAATAAGTTAAGCTATTGAAAACACCATCAGCTGGCACACCATATCGTTAATCGCATTTGTTCCAAACGTACCGCGTAACAATAACTTTCATTTTAATTGCTTTTAAATCTTTTTCTAGTTTGATTATTTTAATCTTGTTTTTGTTACAACTGACAGCTGGATGTCTATAAAACTCCAGAACAATAGTCTTTGTGTCTTGTAATCACTTATCACTGAAAGTAAAATACGTTTTATTCTATTTGCCATGGTTTTAGCAACCACTCATAGACTAACCAATATGATTTTTCGTTGCGTTTTTGAGTTGCGTGAAAGACGCGCGCCGAACGTCTGCCACAAAACTATTTGATTTTGAACTCTTTCTTTATTTAGCTCACATCGGAAGGCCGATCTTTGACAGGGGAATATTGCGTCTGAACACCCTTACTTCAACGAAATTGACCATCATCAAATGTGTACAGCACATTATTAATTAAGCATGGAAATATATCCCCAAACTAATTTCGCGTTGTTGAACCCGACGCAATGTTTGTCGCCACTATAACGCTATGACCTTTGTTGTCCTGTTCGATTTCACGCATAACGCGGCATATTTAACAATCAATTAACAGCACTTCAATGTGTAAATAATTTAACATGTTGTAAGTCATAATGATGGACTTACCGTGCTGGAAAATTGTATATATCTCACTACGCACGCCTGGTTGGTTTGTACCTTTTAAATGCTTATTCAAAGTACCTATTTCGTGCTGTTATATAATTCGGGTACAATGACTTCTAGATAAGACTTATTTGTGTTTATGCATTATTATCGTGATATGAAAAGGAATTGTATGATTTGTTTGTGTTCAAAGTTCTTTTTTCTCATATTTAATTTCTTACGCTGAATAAAACGTCTACATTTTGATCGAAAACATTAATCTTAATTTGACGTGACAACTGCCTCTCTAATAGTAAGACACATTTTTATGTGTGCTTTATATCAAATAATGATTTTCATATAAATGTTGGTTTCATATACTTTTTACAGTCTCTGAGCGAGGGGAATTAAACATGTACAATCGTGACCAACACAATTATACTGACAATGAACGATTGATAAAAAGATCTATTTGCCTTATTACACTGACAGAATTAAACATTTGCTAAATGGACGTCAATTAATATTGTCTAGCTGTACAGTACTTATATAAAATACAGGTTTATCTAGTAGCTGTGTAACCGTCGTACAGATGAATAGAGATACATTCTGTGAAAGTTTAGCGGCAACTTAAGCACGTAGTACCTCAGCAATTGTATAACGGCGCATGCGTATGTCCGCACTGTTTATATGAATCCAATCATAGATTGCCTAACCGTCCACACACACGCTATTCGGTTTTGCAGTCTACTATATTTTAAAAGAAGTAACGTTTGTCACGCTGTGCTTAGACTTTTTCAGTCTCGATCAATCTGCTAATAATTTTGATCATGGATCGGAAGGACGGGGAGATTGATTTTTATGCGACAAAATTCACTTAAAGCGTTGTATAGACTTGGTGAATGTATTGAGCTCATTACGTTTACACAAGTAAGAATTCATTTAAATTGTAATTATTTCCAAAAAAAAATCACGATCTGAACAAAGTAATATATATTCTAATTGGTAAAGGTTATTGACTCCGGAGGCGGCATATCCGCCGTGACGCAGTCTGTCTGGAAACTTAAACGGCTAATTGCGCACTCTGATTCCTAACTCACTAATTATGTATCTGCGTTACCGTGCTTATCGTCAATGGATTGACCTTTGCACTCTGAATATTACTCAAGATCTGTCATAATAAACTATCCCGGTACCAATCCCTAACTATGAAGCAAAATTGTCTTTCAAAGAGTACATCGATCCACATTTTACGATGATTTTATAACATATAGCTTAATAACGAACCGAATGAACGCTTTTGCTGCCGCACTATCGCAACACTGTGCGCTATGTACACGACGTACTTGACAATATGACGTCATATTCAATAGTTTGCATTACGTTTTGTGGGCAATTCTGTGATTGGGAAAATTTGTGCAAAACAAGTATATATACTTAAGTAATATATGCTTTGTTTTGTAGAACAATAGTGTGCTTTTTTTCTTTAAATAAAACACCCCTGCTGAGATATCAACAACTTGCTATGATGTAACCTGCTGATAGTGTGAATAGATTTCATCATCCGGGATAAGTTGTCACGGTCCGGAATGGTATGATCTTTTTACTCTTTGTGAGGCGAAAATAGTTTGATATATGTTTTAAAGTTCGCATTCATTATTAACGGCAATTGGGTAAATATTATTAAAAGAGCCTGAAGGTCGTAAATAACAAAGCTGTAATATATTGTATTATGATAACTTTGTGAATATGCGTCAATGTGTTTGTGTGAGTAAGATTGTAAAAAAAATATTATGTTATATTATGAAATAAAGAAAGAGTACTTACCTAGTACACAACAATTTTGAAATCAAAGAAACCTATTAGCGGACACTGTTTGGAACGAAAAAAGAGTATTTGTCCTAGTAAATGCTGAACAACAATTATATGCTTTCTAAATTTGAGGTCTGTTTTGGACTAAGGACAAGACACAACATTGTAACACTAGATAGCGGACATCAATGTAACCAGTGAATCATGACATTTGTTTTGCAGTACTTAATATTCTAATGCAAATTATATAAAAATTAAAATGGTGGTGAGCTAGGCTTTGGAAACATTATACAAGGCCAATCAATCTATGCGGTCATATGGTGATATGGTAAATGCCATTACTGCCGACTGTAGTTAACAGAGCGCCATCAGGCGGTTGTTTTCACAACATTACACGCGTTCCACGCTTAATAAAAATATCATAAGCATAATTATAAATTTACTAATGTATTTTGTATATTCATTAAAACTCCTTACTTATAGATTGTTAAATATAACATACATAGATGCAGGTTGATTATCATTCTTCTTTTCAGTTGATGCAACTTCACACTTTTATTTGGAAACGGAAACTACATTCACTATAAGCTGTGCCGTTGGGTGGCGGAAAGATAATCACGAAAAACAACTTAAAATAATATGTTTAAGGTTTCATTGCCTTGTGAATGTTTGTAGTAGAAAACTAAACGCAGATGGTTCACATATATCGGGGAGCATAAAATTGTCATATGCATGCTGCGTTTCGCGTTGATTTAAACGCATCCCTGTTGTTAGGCATAATTGTCATTACGCGTGATATCTGAGGGCGCTGTATAGGTAGGTGGGCGACAAACTCAGTCACGACTCTTGACTTTCACTCTGTTACTGTGTTCATATAACGGCGTCGGTCAGTTATACGTGAAATGTTATGTTATGCTCGGTCCGTGTTATCGCGTTGTCTCACCCAGTATATGTACTTGCTCATTTCTGTTTCTTGTCTATCCTAGATAAAATCAGCAGTATAACCATTCGGGTCATCATATGTGAAAGACAATGAATACCAGCAGCGATTATAATGATCTGATCGACACTAACCAGTGTGTCATCGATGCACGAAGTAAAAATCTCACGGATATCTACACAGCACCGGGTACACCAGAGCTTCTCTACGATTCCGAGCATATATTGCTAACCCGTATCATTCCAGCTACGATAACATGTCCGTTTGGTATCATACTCAACTGTCTGTTTCTCTACGTAGTATTCAAAGTGTCAGCCATGCGTACATTGACTAATATGTATCTATCGAACCAAGCCATCGTAGACTGTATGTTTCTAAGCTTATACTATATAGTGCAGGTCGGTGAACCGTTGTCAACTGATGTCGTACACGATAAAAGTTTCCTAGGACCGGTTGGATGTTTTATTGTGAACATTGCTCTAGATATTTGTCTCTTCGTCTCTGAGTTTAACATCGTGTTGGTGACCTTCGAACGATACATGGCAATTTGTAAACCGTTTACTTATGAGAGAATTAGTTCTAAGTCTCGCACATTCGTACTTATTTTACTTACATGGATTGTTGGCCTTGTGTTCTCCGCTCCGATCTTCAAATTTTATATTAAGTGGTACACTGTATGTATTATATGGCCGAAAAGTAACGAGACAATTTCTCTACAGATGTCGTATTCCAATTGCTTCGCCGGCGTCTGGACACCACTTGATGGCATATTACACAGTTTGACGCCGATAATTGCATTCGTTTTAGTAATCACAATAATTATTGTGCTCAATGTGTTAACGACAAGAGAGCTGCAAAAAAGTGTGCGGAGATATTCAGTTAGTGCCCATGATTTGAAACAGAGGCTTCATCAACAACGGCAGATAGTGGTTATGTTAGCGGTGACGGCGGGTGTGTTATTCGTTTGCCTATTGCCGTATCATTTAGATCTGATCATCGGGTACTTATACAACACAACACATCCTAACAGTGTAATCATTATGCCCCAGGCATGGGAAGAGCTGGCTCGGTGGCTGCCGATGGTGAATTCCTCAGTGAATCCCATTGTTTATGGAATATTGAACAAACAATACAGACGGGCGTTTATCAACACTCTTGGATGCTGCGACAATTGTCACGAGAAGGACAAACAGCAGGATTACATGATGACATCTGTCACCACTTGTACCACCACACGAAGTTCGAGCACAACTGAAACGACCTACAAATTGAAGTCTAACTCACGGGTTCCTTTCAATGAAATACACTCTTAAACTTTCGATTTATAGCTGCGGTGATTCTTCAACTTGATATAAATCAGGTCGTTACTCTCATCAGCAAGATACGTGTAGATATGCGCAGCTAGCAACCAATAACTCGATGTTCAGAGAAAGTTGTAAGCGCGTACTTGTATAACCTAGTTTTAAAAGGCCGTAGTCGTCGCTCCGCGCATGCGCGAGATATGGGTCTCATATCAACAAAAATGGCGATTTTGACTGTTGCGCGCCCCAACTAGTACAAAGTGAAAGTTTCCCAAGGTACGTTTATGGTGATTGGAAGGTATGGAAGGAGTAGCCGGCGGTAATTAGTGCAAGTGGTGGCCAGGGCCAAACTCGTACTCATGATTTAATTAGAAAAGCGCATGGGATTATGGAAAAATCAATATTTTTTCACACAATTGTCGCACATGCGCGGCGCAACGTACGACCGCCGCCCTTTAACCAGAATAATGCATGATTTACACCAGGGAGAGTATTTGGCTACAAATGCCGACATATATGGCTATAATTATTATATACAATTCAAAATATCGAAAATATATAGAGATAATTGTTGCCGTGCTGTACTGTAATATTAAATCTGTTATATATGTTTCTTATATATACCAATTCTCCCAGTGAAAAAATGTATACATTGGGCTTGTCTTCATTGGAGTTGGGGTTATTTAAGTAGTATGTGCACCGGAATTAAATTACCTCAATAGTGACTGATTCGCATACTTTGCGTGGCTCAGTGTATACATGACATTAATATACCATATGTTGGTCAAGAATATGTCATCTTCTACTCCTTTAGATTCATTGCTCACATGTATGCGTCATCTAATTACTAATTAATGTTTCCGCACCACTGAATATATTACAGGGTTCTTTTTATCTTGCCACTCTTTGCTTTGTTCACTGCAATGTATTACTTACAATTACTCTTAAATAGGGTACACTAGGTGGTTTATCTATAAGCAATCATATTTTTGATATTATGTGTGTAATCTGCAACTACCAGTTGGTGCATTATTCATCACGACTCGTACAAATTGAATGAGAGTATAACGTGGCTACGTTCGAATAGGCATGGCATGTTTCGGTGGACCGCGAATGGATTTGCATATTCCCGTGTATCATATATTTTAATGAGCGGGTTGTCGTGCAGAGTTTTTTATCCGATTATTAATGACACATCTGTCAGTGTTTGGTATGTCTAAATATTGATTCAATGGTATCAATCTGCATTTCTGAGATACGGAATGTCATTTTATGATATTCGTCCTTGTGTTGACTTGGATATTGAAGTACAATTTGAGCGGGATGTCATGATTATGAAGAGAGAATTGCTAGTAACGTTTTTATTCTAATAATTTGGAACAGCAAAAAATAAATTTGTTATGTTAGTGAAGGAACAAAGTACTATTACTTTAATTGACGTTATTCACACACCCATTTTGATTGTTATCGAGTATTGCATAAATGTTGATATTTCTTTGCGCATTTTGAAAAGGCTCGTTATAACTTACATTTGGTGGCTGTAGAAACATGATTGTTGAAATAAAATAAATAAATAAATAAACGCAATGTAATTGAACCTATTTGCGTGGCACCAATCATATCAGTATAGAAATCACTGCTAATATCAGTAGTAATGTATTTTTATTGTAAATTAGAATACATAGCTCTTCAAATCTAAACAAATATCACCGCACATAACAGTAAAATGTATTTTCAAATCTAAGAATAATATGAGGTTAGTACGAGGATACTGCAAAGTATTCACGAGGACAGTACAGCGGGACTTTCGACCGATGCACAGCGGAGGTTAATGCCCATGCGTACTATCTGGGTACATACTTTGCAGTATCCTCATAATAACGTTATTATTATACATCTATTACAGGAATTACATCACGGGAATGGCGAAATCCAAAACGTTTAGAACAGATGCAGCGAACCTTTACTGTGTGTGGTCCGGTAAAACCATTGGGGTAGCCATGTTTGCTTTTTATTATTAGAGAACGCCTACTCGCGTAATCGTTCCATAATTGGAATTCGCGTTTCCTAATATGGTAGAATGAAAATACCCCATCAAATACCGCAAAATTACGTCACGCTGTAACTTATGGGGTTACGGTTACAGATGTATAATAAAGCCTATTGGTCGTGGTGAAAGCATACATTACACTAGCATTCAGGGTTGTCGGTATAGACCTGCAACTACCTTCTGGTAAATCAGCAATTAATCACACATGTTAAAATCGGTAATGAGATATTCTGTAAAGATGCAATAATATTTCGAATTTTGCATTGAAAGTTGATGTGTACCTTGTGTTATGTAACATAAAATTAAATCTCTTTCTTGTCTCCCCCTTGTTTAAATCACGCTTTTTCGTTCTCTCACCGTCGTTAGCGATGTTTATAGCATTGTAAAGTGACAAGAACCCACCTAGTTGTGAACGCGTGAACTAAACATCAAATCAGTAACAGGAAATACATGACGTATTATCAGGCGCTTCAAAAAAACAGTGAACACATCTTTTTCTGCGTGTGTCACCCGCTATGTGTCAGTCTGAATCCCAGTCAAATGTTTTGTTTCTTTTGAGTGCAAACCCTGCTGTTTATATTGGACAATTGGCATTGTTGTCATCTGAGATCATTTTTGTTACAGAGTAATTGTATTTAGCAACAACTCATTTTATCTGCAAGAAATTACAATGTACTTTATGAAGGCTGCATATGTATATATACCTTACATGTAGGAGAATTGAATAATGCTGTAAAGGGATGAATTGATGACAGTAGAATTATAATTGTCATTTATGTCATACAGTCACACGCAAAAAACTACTACCGTAATTGTTTGTATTCACACGTAACGTTACGTTCAACGTTGATTACCTTTGATTGATATGATGCGATTCAAAACTAGATGTAACCAACTCAGTTATCACACTCATGGATTTTACAAGGCCAGCAATAGTCGTTTTCTCTAGAGAAAACATGAAACCTATGAAACATACTAGTTGTACATGTCGACAATACATCAATATCGAGCAATTTATAAAATAGCACAGAGGAAAGAATGTCTTACAATATTGAATGCAACTTTGAATGGCCTGGTACAATTAGAGAATGTGTTTTGTATCAGTCAAGCTTTTGAGCCTATATATCTAAGAATATATATATCCCATATTGTAAGTAGGTTGAGGACAATGTCGTTTTTGAAACATTTTACTCAATCGAAGAATATATTCTGTACACCCGTCTACGCATTTGTATTATCCTCGTATAGTATGTGACGTCATATTGGTTACGATCTTATTGGGTAACACTGCTGTACGGTACGCCAAGCGCAGAAGTGTGTGAATCTGTGGTCTGGTAATCAAAAACCTCGAATTTGTGAAATAACAAGAAACAACTTTTCAATTTCAACGGTTCCTGGAAGACAAGTAGATTCTAAAGATTAAAACATACACTATTCATTCGACTTATTCCGTATGGAATGAGCCGTCTCGTCGTGGTGAAATGAATGTCGTGAACTTTCATATTTTTTTCATCAAATATATTAAATATCAAATATCAGTGTGTTGATCTGTAAAAAAATAGGATTGAAATGAATTACTTGAATATAACCGGCACACCACGTGATAAAGTGGGTGACGTATGACATGTCAATATGACATAGTGAGACAACGGTATAGCAGTGCTTAAATTTTGTAGCCTTTATCTCGAATAACATATTTTATTATTTCTCGCTATTACTTATAGGAGAGTGTAACAGAGAATAACCAATATCATGTAAAATAATAATAATGTGATTTACGGATTAAAAGGATTTGGGGTCTGGTAGAGTTCACAAGAGAGTAGGTCAGTGACCTCGCCAACGATTGATCGGCCAGCAGTCTAGGGCAGAGAGATTATGAATGTACATATCATTGAGCTGACGAGGTAAATAAGAACAAGTAGCACATATATTGAAACCATTGAGATCAAAATTCCAATCTAATGTTCGGCTAATAATACTTCGTAAATCGTTAACGCATGACTCTGATATGTTTATGGGTAACCGCATGCCGAGTGCTATGTATGTGATTTGTAAATGACGCAACTGCAACATATTTGCTATTAATTCTGCTGTCAATTTTATTAATTGCTTAGATTCGACCCAGACATTTGGTTAATGCCGAAAACTGAGTATTTATAATAATGAGTATTTGATGTAACATTTGTTCTTGAACTGCCTTTCGTAGTGATTTTATAATACACCAGTATGAGTACAATGGTTTAACAGTCACTACAATTGATTTATTCATACAATTGTCACATGATTGTTCAAATAAAACACGTAAGATTGAGTAATTAGAATGTTGTCACAAAGTCAATTATCTTGAAGATACAGTTATGTAGTGTTTTATGTATCAACTATTGTGCTTTAATGTTTAATTTTAGTGTACTGGTTCTGATACACTATACACATTTTCTTCGCTTATTCCATGCCAAGACCGAGGCAAATAACAAAAATATCATTCCAATGCGATGCGTTTTTTTAGAATCAGCCCGGAGGGGTTGACGCAGTGTATCGTCAATAATTTAATTCAGTATCATCGATAATTTAACAAGGAAGTCCCCCGTGTCCCCATGTTTACCACGGAACTGGGGATTCATTAATGTTTAATAAGATATGGTATTCAAAGCCAATTGCATTGACTTAGCAACACTGATTTGAATAGACACACATTTTGTTAAATGATTCTATTAGAAATATTTATTGAAGAAGTGTTTATCATCGCAAAACTTTGAAAAGTGTTTTATGTTATGCAAAACACAATCTGAATAAAGATTATTGAAATTATTGATTATTGTGCTTGTGAACGAGTAACATTTTAAAATATGTTTCCAAATGATAACCTGGTAACAAAAAATAACAAAAATCAGTATCATTATCATTTTGGAAAGTGTTAATGAGCAAAATGTACCAAATGATGCGCTATAACAAATATCACATTTATTTATTTATTTATTTATTTATTTATTTATTTATTTATTTATTTATTTATTTATTTATTTATTTATTTATTTATTTATTTATTTATTTATTTATTTATTTGTTTGTTTGTTTATTTATTTATTTATTTATTTATTTATTTATTTATTTATTTATTTATTTATTTATTTATTTATTTATTTATTTATTTATTTATTACTAAATATATAAATTAATGAGGTAAGTTTGTATTTAAGAAAATAACGCACATATGAGCTTTGTAAAAAGTAATAACAATCGTATGAAGAAGTGTTTTAAAACTAATTGAGTCCTCGACTTATGTGCAGCTGAATAAGTGTGTTTATTAAAATTCAAAACTGTCGTGGAACTGTAGAAACAATACCCGATAGACGGTGACATTGACACTTAAAAACTAATGAGTGATGAACTTAAATAAAAACAATATCATCTTTAAACTCATTCTTCATTGATGTATCCAATCTCTTCCCCCGTGATGTATTGCTATCACGAATGCAGTCCCCCGAGCACATCAAATTCCTGTAAAAAAGTGGAACAAATAAAAAAATCATTAATTTTAGAGAAACATGGTCCCTAGAAATACATTTACTATATTCCATTCCCATTTATTCTATTTTATTCATCTTTCACTTTTATATTTGTCCAATGGGTTTATGCTTATTTTCACCACAAACACGGGTAGTGCGGTATTTTGAAAGTATATTTACCTAACCAGAGTTTTTCTGGCGCTGAAGACGATTGCACTGAATTAGTAATAATCCACATTTGCAAGACTAATTTCCAATATTAGCAAAATCATCTCGCCCACTGCAATCTTTTCTGTCCTCTGAGTTGGGAGTGTTGTCTAGTTTCTGATAAAGTTGTTTCCACAGGCGACAGTTTCGAACATTGAACGTCACTGTTGTTCTGACTTTATTTGCAACTTGCGAATACGAGTACTACATACAGTGCAATATCAGGGCTTTCTATAAAATAGCAATTTAATGCGCTATCCTTTCGTCAACCAGGTCCGGTCCAAGGCAGTTATGAATCTTAACCATGGTTCTCCAATATTAACATAACTCAATCTAGGCCAGTGAAATTGGCCTTTCTATTAATATGTAGCACATCCAGGGTAAGTATCGTCTTTGTTGGGTGAATCAATGCAAATAAATAACTTACATTGTTGCACAAGGCGGTATAAATATACACGTAATCACCCAAAGCATATTCGTTTGATATCGTGTCTATATATGCTAGAAGAGACTACCGATGAATAGATGAATAGTCATCTAATCACGTCTCATCTCATCAGTAGTGTGTTCAAGGCTGTTTTGTCGAACTAAATAATGAAATCACTCAATAAACAACTCCCAATGGTATAGGTATGTCATCGTCATTGCCGCCTCCACTACGCGATGGGAAAATGAACGGTAATACAACGTGATTACATTTTCTATAAAAGGAAAAGGGTACTGTATGCAAATGACATACAGCAGGGAAACTATATATAGTGCAGCTTGATATAGTAATGATATTAATTATTTTTGCGTTTGAGCTATTATATTATTCCACCCACGCACGTAGCCACGTTTATTACCGGATAAGGGAAATGCATGAACAACTTCGCTTCTTGATGTCGGTCAGGCAGTTCATATAGTAGAGCTTTATTTTATTCTAAATAAACTTTCAGTCTTTATTATTTTGATTGATTATCATTGAACCATGCGATTGGTTATTGTTTGTTTTAAATCGCAGCAGTAATAATGTAATTGTCGTGCAATGTGTTTCTATCAACGTAAAGTTCGAGCATACAGAAACTGGTAACATTCGGCGAGTATATATAATATATAATGCTAGTGATATTTCTCACTGAACGTTGTCACTCTGTGTGAAAATGCACTATGGTATGAGGAGTGTCTAGTACTAAAACAAAACCCCAGATTACTTAATGCATAACAAATTATTTCGATTGAGACAATTGTATATATTATTGTGATATTTTTTTTTGCACAGGCTTTTAAGAAAGAATACGATAAAAGTATTCATTATATTTTTGTTCTTAAACCAGGGTGAAACTATAGTCATATTGATCAATTCAATTAGAGGTTGTAACACTAGGGTCAATATCTCTACATATATTTATAACAACTATATTGGTTTGTATTACTAGCTACGCTGTGGTTAAATATAAACTAAACTTACATAATTAAATGGTTTGGTGTAACAGATTTACATTCCTAACATATCAAAATGTTTGCATTTTTCTCGATTTCGGATAAACTCGCCACCTGTTAGTTATCATGGCACTTATATACATACATTAGCGATATGCGTAGATATATACCAATTTAAAGTATATACTTTAATGGTCGGCTATTGATTATTCTGGCAAATATCGTTATGGAAACAGTACCGGGCGGAAATTGATATGAATGTATATTATTTAAGGATACTGTCAATAATATACGAGAACACCAGTGAATTTATAATCAAATTAAAGTATTTGTATATGAAGAATCCAATTAATTTGAGATTAATGGATCATTTTATACACCATTTGAACAGAATCTGACAGTGTAACCATGGAAATTGCTATGTGTATTAGATCATTAATGTGTCAAACAAAATAATATTTTCAACGATATGTGGCGTTCTAATTCCAGCCACTGAAACGAAACTGGCGGTAAATCCTTTCAGATATATAAACTCCAATCTATTGTAATATTTTAGCTTCTTAAAATGCATTAATGGACTCATCAGCTTGTCAGACTAAATATTATTTGTAGTTAACACTTAGCAGTTCCTGTTTGTTATAGTAGCTTTTATAATACGAAGCGGTTGATTTATTGAATGTTTTCCAACAAAACCGTCTTATTACGTAGTCATGATAACAGGATACCCGACAATGGGCTGAGAATACGCTATAAAATAATAATATAACATTAAAACGCTATAACATGACATATTACATTCATCATACATTTATCGTTTATACAACCCCGCTAAAACGGAATCTGTAAAATATGTGAAAGTAGTATGCGTCCTAACATTGAAATAAAAATCATTGTAGCCAACATAATTTACTTTTTTATAACACAACTTTTTAATCGGAAACCAAAGAATGCATTCAGACTTCCAATCCATTATATCATGGACCGTGAGAATAGGTAGTAAAATACAACCGCTGTTGTGGGGAATTGAATTAAGTGTTCTTTATAACCGAGTTGAGAATGTCCCAGCTGGATATTTGCTTGCCAAGCCCGTATTTGCACAGCCACTACTCGTTCAGTACCCGTATTCATAGTACGCTTCTCCATCAACGCAGTATGAAACACGATGGCGGCTACTGACCATTGTACACTAGATACGGTGACGACTCCACACTGTCCTTCCTGACGCCAAGTGAATTTGTATCTTTTAATAGTCTTTTGTTAATGATTTAGTTTCAGCATGACACTGTCCCGTTTGGTGTCCCTATGACAAGTTCATGCAGCACCCCTCCAAAGTTTCCATTATTGTATGACGTGCTTAAACATACAATGTTTATGCAACTTTAATTCTATATATATATATCTAAATAAATACAATTATCAAAGTTTACATTACAGATATATAATATAATGGAGATATGACTGGAAAGTAAAAGTTAGGTTTGTCGTGTCTACATCCCTGGTCCAGAAAGAAAAAAAGAAAATATATACTGAAGATAAAAATAATATATTCATCATAATAACATCAAAAATACAATAGCAAAACTACAAGTAGTAATTTGAATAAAATAATAAAAATTAGACGAAATACATAGGTAACAAGGTTATAATTTATTATGGGGGGAGGGACATTATATATTTTTTAATCTGTGTTTTGAAAGTGAAACTGATAACAATGGATTTGATTACAGCAGTTCCAATTTATTGATATGTCACACGGTTATTGCGAGCCTCGAACACAATATGTTTCAATTACAGTTTTTTATTATAATAATTAACGGTTGTCATCTCGTATAAAGAACGAAAAATGCCGAGCGAGTTTTAGTCCCCGTTCGGATTGACCTCTGTGCGTGTGTCCGCGCGCGTGTGTGTGGGTGTGTGTGCGTCCGAACTTATGTGTTAAACATGCCTGGACCGATTACATTCAAATTTCACACATACGTCTTTATAATATTATACATATGCAAATCAATTTGTTTCACGATGTAATTCAAGATGTCCGAATGACGGCCATTTTTGTGCTGAAAAATCGTCGAAATCAATCATTTCTGGCATTCCGGAATTGGATCTCGGATGTTTACTTGGTACATAAATTGGACATTATGGGACCTTGATGCACGTCATTTTGTCTTTCAGATCGGATTCAAAATGAATGACTGGCGAAATGTCATCACATATTTGTCCTTATCATCAGATCCACATAAAACGCTTGATTTGCACCATAGTCGTGTCAGCTTGTAAGACTCAATCTTACTTATAGTGCACACAGCAGTTACTATTTTATTTTATTACCCTTTTTATTACGACGAGACTGCGTTATTTCCTAGTTTATTGATGTTTTGACTACACCTGTGATATACTGATAGGTACTTTTAGAGCTATTCATGCCACAGCGACGTCATATATATATATATATATATATACGTGCTCTTGCAACAAATACACCTATTCGACGAATTACAAAGACTAGAAAACGTGATCACAATACTAACGGTCTTTACACCATGAGAATGCCAAAATTCAAAATGTTTTGAACAGAATCAGCGAACTACTTTGTGTGGAGTCCGGTCAAACCCTGGTGGCAGCCATGTTTGGAATTCGCATGGTAGAATGAAAATACCTCGTAAAATACCGCAAAATTACGGCACGCTGTAACTTATGGCGTTACGGTGACAGATGTATGATAGTAATTATCACTGTGGTCTGAGTTTTAAGAAATGTGCATATTAAATATATATATATATAGAAACGGAACAGCGAGCGCTTCTAATGTGAAATATACCTGATTTTGGGCAGATTCTGTTAATTGATCACTTCGTTCACTGTGTTCCGACTATTCAAAATAATTCAATGCGCTCATTCCTGTAAACGAATGGAATTGCTTAATGAAATGGAAAACTGGCAAAAATAATTGGTCACACAAGCACGTAAAACACGCGAATTACTTTGCAATACTGTATTCTGTAACGCCATAAGTGAATTGAGTTGGATGGTCCATAGATCATAAATAAACCCCTAATCCCATCAACTGCCAAATAGCACTTACGACTTTGAAAAATGTGACTATTGAGATTCACGAATGGTATGCCGTTTCACAATATAATAAATTAATCCATTAGCAATAATAGATCAAGTCAATAACAATTAAAAAATCGGTATGCGGGGAAAATGAAATTGAATTGTTAATGTTGGAACTTGTTCAAGTGTAATATTATATATTCCCTTGTCAGTGACTATCCCTTTATTGCATTAACTTAGTACTCACGCATTGGGCTTCTCGAGATAAAATATTATCCAACTTGATAAATTGGTGTGTTCCACTCATTCATATGTGTACACTCTACATAAGATACATCTAAGCAAGAGGTACGAATCGTGCGACGGTGCCGTTTTTATTGCTACGTTATTGCTATTTCTATCTCGATAACACAAATTACTCGCAATTCACTAACTCATGATGGTGCCGACTAGAAGAACATTTTGAAAAAAAGTAGGATATCATTTCTGTTGTGTATTTCATCTGTTGTTGACCATTGTACCGATTGATTATCTACCATGATTGTTGTGCTAATATAAAAAAATTGGTAATTGATATTCACAAAATTACAACTAACGCTACTAATAAAAACATTCGGTACTTTTCAGGTTTACGAATAATTTTTCAAAATATATTGGTCAATTTGGACGGATGGTCTGTCACCTGTAACAACTTTGTCGTGCAACTCTAAGGATTCGGGTTTAATTTCATTTCTGAATCTTAAGTGACATACCCTCAACCATCATATATTATCGATAAGTAGTGCCTTCACTTATTTCTACCAAACGTATATTTGTTGTTGTTTCGGATTGATATTTGAGTAAATAATTGGACATACCTCAGTTTTATATTATCGTTATTATTTCCCGACGCTCAGACAAAATACATTCTGGGACATGGAATACGTATTTGCATCAGCAATCAGAGTACAAACGGTGTCAGTCCCAGGTTGTGTCTGGTTTTGTCGGCGAGGGCGCATAAACCATGCTTGAAAGCTTGAAGACTCGAAGGCGTCAAGGGCTTATGCTGTGATATACGTAATATCGATTCTTTCGACAACTGAAATTGTTCACCCATAGGCCTACAATGCACATTAGTGGACGTTGTTTATTGTTCATATAACAGATACAAGCCGATAGTTTGCGATGTCCTAATTAGAACAGACATTTACAGAACGAGTAATCGGGCGCGTATTGATATTTGTTTAACTGATGTTCAAAACACTGAAAGGGGTGAAGGGTGCGTTAGGCGATAATTAATCTTCCCGACATTTTTGCGATTGCCGCGATTGGGCACGGATTTAAATTATCTTGTTCAGCTCTGAGCCAGACTACTTTTCAGAATGACATTGCTTTAACGTTGCATTTTCTTTCATGAAATGTGTATCTTATTTTTTTACATATCTGTTTCATGAAATTATGCTTGTAACATTTTTACAAAAATCAACCCCCAAGTATTATTGCGCAATCCCAGACAGACTAAATATTGTCTTTCGCGTATTGTAGGTTATTGTTGAACATAACCACACTTAAAAAGTCAAGGTTAACACTTGATTGTTTTGTTTGTAGAATTCAATAATTGGTTATTTTTGCTGATTTTGAATAGAATTGGAATATGTTTATTTCAGTGTATAAATAAGTTGTCATGGTGACGTTGATCATCTGACCAAAATTCGTTTGTGAAATAAAAATTAAATATTCAAGTCACACTCTGTCGATTATAATCTTGGCAAACGTATGACTACAGTATAATATTATAGTGCCCACTTCAACCAATATAAAATATGCGCATCATAACAATACCACATGGAAAGTTGTTTTTGGCGTCGTCAACGACGAATACTTTAAAGCGGGAGGGTCGTCACCTGCGCACGCGCGGGAATTGAGTCCCAGCGACGATAGCAACACACGCTAAAAACGCAAAGGCTCATGGGTAGACGCTCGTTTGTAAACAATGACACGCTATGACCATCTGACACATGCGCAGATGACGACTCACCCGCTTTAAGCATCATAAAACCCACAAATAATGAACCAAGCATCATTATATAAAAAAGCTAAATAAGATATGTATACTTCATTAGTAGACACTTGGACATTTTATTTCTGGTTAGCTTGGTCAAGTCAAATATTATTAACTTCAGACGTTTTGCTAAAATGCGTGATAGGAATAACAGTTACAAAATCCAGGGTCGTGGTCACGGAGTACATTTAAACATGTTAGCCCTTACCATGATGTCACGTGTTTTGCGTCTTATTTCACTAAATTCGTTTAGTACACTCTATCTATCAATGCATATTGGACATATATTGAAAGATACCGCTGACGAGAATATCAAATGAGTTTTTGAAATTTGCAGAACAAATCACGACGTAATTGCATTTTTTGAATCAGTATCAATTTATATCTTCTAAAATGTTAAGACATATCTGTAGTCGGAAATAACTGCATGCTCTGAATGAGAAAGCCGCGACACCATAAGGGCTACGTATGGGTCAGCTGTTCATTTCAAATACAATCGATTTCAGAAATTAGAACTGACGAGGTAAACATAAATTGTCTGTTCGGATGATGAGTGTGGTAAATGACGTGATAATTCCCACAAGATCGCATGTCTAAAGTTTATATTATCGTACTTCGGGTGCCATAGCATCTGTATTTGGGTCTCACCAAGGTAATGTGAGTTTTTATTGCACTTTGTAATTGAATATACATTGAAAGATACTGTTGACGAGTATAGCAAAATATTATGTTTGTCATTTGCAGATCTTATTCATTACAGATCTTATAAATACATAACTTTTTAAAAGTTTAGTCATGTTTTCTGTTTCAAAAGATTACATACACTGACGGATGCAATTGCTAGGGCAACTTGGTTTGCTGCTTATAAAGAAGAACATCGCATTTTCTTAATAACATCGACCGCTGACTGATGAAGTGAAAGGAAAGGGCAATGCTACGTAGTGTCTGCAGAAAATAAATTGAGACACTACTCAGCAACAATTACTTACTTTTTTGGAGTGCCACTACCATCTGCTATCAATTGCATAGTTCCTTTCCATTAGTAACATAATCTTATTCAGGTTAAGAGTCTCTGTCGCATACGACTTATTTACCACTTCCGCGTCACTGAGAATGTTCTAGAACCGTACTGTGTCTGGGTGGAATATTCTATATATTTTTTTTAGAAACTGGTTGAATAGGTAATAGAACACTGTAGGAGGCAATATAATGTAATGGAACATTCTAGAAAATTGTAGTAAGTTCCAGACTCATTATGTATGCTGATGTAATGGTCTATTTATAGACAGTGGGGGTATATATAGGGGAGTTGTTCAGCACTGAGATCAGACCGGAGATCTCGTTGAATTGTATTGGAGTTTAAGTATCTAGTTATTGGAGTAGTGGAGTTTTACCGCGTTTTTGTACTTGATGTCTGCAGAGTATAATAATACCAGTACCAGTTGAAACCTCATCTGTTGGCTCCGTGTTCGTATGTTATCATCGCCGCCAGGGAAGTCTTTCTGTTACTGTTGCCATTTTGGTATTTGAACCATCACACCTGTACTATACCAATTACGGTAATATTACGTTGCGTGTGACAGTCTCGTTGGGATTGAAGTTATTTTTTAACCGTTTACCAATTTAGATACCTCAGTTTCTTTGAATCTCATTTCTTGTACATCCATCTATTTAAAACCTTTAAGTTTGTCAGAATAGAATGCCTGCTTATTGCTATTGTGAAGGGGACCCGCATAACCCACACTGGACAGGGGTTCTTTCACTGCTAGTATGGGGTAGACAAGACAATAGTACTGGAAATGAAATACACATACACATACACCAAAATATCAAGTTAAAGCTCTTAGCTTTATTACCTCTTAAAATAACTACAATAAACAAAGCACAGACAAATACAATGAACAGAGTCACGAAAATAGGGGATTGCCTAGGAAAGTATGCAATGATGGTAACTCATAGTTCCAGGATGTAGAAATGGGTGACAGCCAATAGCTTCTGCAACACATAGTGTGCAGATGGACGTATGAACGTAGTGTATAGATGGAAGTATAGACGTGGTGTATAGATGGAAGTATAGACGTAGTTTATAGATGGAAGTATAGACGTGGTGTATAGATGGAAGTATAGACGTAGTGTATAGATGGAAGTATAGACGTAGTGTATAGATGGAAGTATAGACGTAGTGTATAGATGGAAGTATAGACGTAGTGTATAGACGGAAGTATAGACGTAGTGTATAGACGGAAGTATAGACGTAGTGTATAGATGGAAGTATAGACGTAGTGTATAGATGGAAGTATAGACGTAGTGTATAGATGGAAGTATAGACGTAGTGTATAGATGGAAGTATAGACGTAGTGTATAGATGGAAGTATAGACGTAGTGTACACATGGAAGTATAGACGTAGTGTATAGATGGAAGTATAGACGTAGTCTATAGATGGAAGTATGGACATAATGTATATATGGAAGTATAGACGTAGTGTATAGATGTAAGTATAGACGTAGTGTATAGATGGAAGTATAGACGTGGTGTATATATGGAAGTATATATGTAGTGTATATATGGAAGTATAGACGTAGAGTATAGATGGAAGTATAGACGCAGTGTATAGATGAAAGTATAGACGCAGTGTATATATTGAAGTATAGACGTAGTGTATAGATGGAAGTATGGACGTAGCGTATATAAGGAAGTATAGACGTAGTGTAAAGATAGAAGTATAGACGTAGTGTATAAATGGAAGTATAGACGTAGTGTACAGATGGAAGTATAGACGTAGTGTATAGATGGCGGTATATGATGTAGTGTATAGATGGAAGTATGGACGTAGCGTATAGATGGAAGGATAGACGTAGTGTATAGATGGAAGTATAGACGTTGTGTACAGATGGAAGTATAAACGTAGTGTATAGATGGGAGTATATGATGTAGTGTATATATGGAAGCATGGACGTAGTCCTTAGATGGAAGTATAGACGTAGTGTATAGATGGAAGTATGGACGTAGCGTATATATGGAAGTATAGACGTAGTGTGTAGATGGAAGTATAGACGTAGTGTATAGATGGAAGTATAGACGTAGTGTATAGATGGAAGTATTACGTAGTGTATATATGGAAGTATATACGTAGTGTATACATGGAAGAATAGATGTAGAGTAGAGACGGAAGTATAGACGTAGTGTATAGATGGAAGTATAGACGTAGAGTACATATGGAAGTATAGACGTAGTGTATAGACGGGAGTATATGATGTAGTGTATAAATGGAAGTATGGACGTAATGTATAGATGGAAGTATATACGTAGTGTACAGATGGAAGTATAGACGTAGTGTATAGATGCAAGTATATGATGTAGTGTACATATGGAAGCATGGACGTAGTGTATAGATGGAAGTATGGATGTAGTGTGTAGATGGAAGTATGGACGTAGTGTATAGATGCAAGTATATGATGTAGTGTACATATGGAAGCATGGACGTAGTGTATAGATGGAAGTATGGATGTAGTGTGTAGATGGAAGTATGGATGTAGTGTAAAGATGGAAGTATAGACGTAGTGTATAGATGCAAGTATATGATGTAGTGTACATATGGAAGCATGGACGTAGTGTATAGATGGAAGTATGGATGTAGTGTGTAGATGGAAGTATGGACGTAGTGTAAAGACGGAAGTATAGACGTAGTGTATAGATGAAAGTATAGACGAAGTATATAGATGGAAGTATAGACGTAGTTTGTAGATGGAAGTATGGACGTAGTGTATAGATGGAAGTATAGACGTAGTGTATAGACGGAAGTATAGACGCAGTGTATAGATGAAAGTATAGACGCAGTGAATAGATTGATGTATATACGTAGTGTATAGATGGAAGTATGGACGTAGTGTATAGATGGACGTATAGACGTAGTGTATAGATGGGAGTATATGATGTGTATAGATGGAAGTATAGACGTAGTGTATAAATGAAAATATAGACTTAGTGTACAGATGGAAGTATAGACGTAGTGTATAGATGGGGGTATATGATGTAGTGAATAGATGGAAGTATGGACGTAGCGTATAGATGGAAGTATATACATAGTGTATAGATGGAAGTATAGACGTAGTGTATAGATGGAAGTATAGACGTAGTGTACAGATGGAAGTATAGACGTAGTGTATAGATGGGGGTATATGATGTAGTGTATATATGGAAGTATGGACGTAGCTTATAGATGGAAGTATAGACGTAGTGTATAGATGGAAGTATAGACGTTGTGTATAGATGGAAGTATAGACGTAGTGTACAGATGGAAGTATAGACGTAGTGTATAGATGGGAGTATATGATGTAGTGTATATATGGAAGCATGGACGTAGTCCTTAGATGGAAGTATGGACGTAGTGTATAGATGGAAGTATAGACGTAGTGTAAAGATGGAAGTATAGATGTAGTGTATATATGAAAGTATAGACGTAGTGTATAGATGGAAGGATAGGCGTAGTGTATAGATGGAAGTATAGACGTAGTGTGTAGATAGAAGTATGGACGTAGTGTATAGATGGAAGTACGGACGTAGTGTATAGATGGAAGTATGCACGTAGTATATAGATGGAAGTATAGACGTAGTGTGTAGATGAAAGTATAGAAGTAGTGTATAGATGGAAGTATAGACGTAGTGTATAGATGGGAGTATATGATGTAGTGTATACATGGAAGTATGGACGTAGTGTATAGATGGAAATATAGATTTAGTGTACAGATGGAAGTATAGACGTAGTGTGTAGATAGAAGTATGGACGTAGTGTATAGATGGAAGTACGGACGTAGTGTATAGATGGAAGTATGCACGTAGTATATAGATGGAAGTATAGACGTAGTTTGTAGATGAAAGTATAGACGTAGTGTATAGATGGAAGTATAGACGTAGTGTATAGATGGGAGTATATGATGTAGTGTATACATGGAAGTATGGACGTAGTGTATAGATGGAAATATAGATTTAGTGTACAGATGGAAGTATAGACGTAGTGTATACATTGGGGTATATGATGTAGTGTATAGGACGTAGCGTATAGATGGAAGTATAGACGTAGTGTGTAGATGGAAGTATAGACGTAGTGCATAGATGGAAGTATAGACGTAGTATACAGATGGAAGTATAGACGTAGTGTATAGATGGGAGTATATGATGTAGTGTATATACGGAAGCATGGACATAGTGTATAGATGGAAGTATGGACGTAGTGTATAGATGGAAGTATAGACGTAGTGTAAAGATGGAAGTATAGACGTAGTGTATAGATGAAAGTATATACGAAGTGTATATATGGAAGTATAGACGTAGTGTATAGATAGAAGTATGGACATAGTGTATAGATGGATGTATGGACGTAGTGTATAGATGGAAGTATGCACGTAGTGTATAGATGGAAGTATAGACGTTGTGTATAGATGGAAGTATGGACGTAGTGTGTAGATAAAAGTATAGACGTAGTGTATAGATTGAAGTATAGACGTAGTGTATAGATGGAAATATAGACGTAGTGTATATATGGGAGTATATGATGTAGTGTATATTTGGAAGTATGGATGTAGTGTATATATGGAAATATAGACTTAGTGTACAGATGTAAATATTGACGTAGTGTATAGATGGGGGTATATGATGTAGTTTATAGATGGAATTATAGACGTAGTGTATAGATGGAAGTATAGACGAAGTGTATAGATGGAAGTATAGACGTAGTGTATAGATGGAAGTATAGACGTAGTGTATAGATGGAAGTATAGACGTAGTGTATAGATGGAAGTATAGACGTAGTGTATAGATGGAAGTATAGACGTAGTGTATAGATGGGGGTATATGATGTAGTGTATAGATATAAGTATGGACGTAGCGTATAGATGGAAGTATAGACGTAGTGTATAGGTGGAAGTATAGACGTAGTGTACAGATGGAAGTATAGACGTAGTGTATAGATGGAAGTATAGACGTAGTGTATAGATGGAAGTATAGACGTAGTGTATAGATGGAAGTATAGACGTAGTGTATAGATGGAAGTATAGACGTAGTGTATAGATGGAAGTATAGACGTAGTGTATAGATGGAAGTATAGACGTAGTGTATAGATGGGGGTATATGATGTAGTGTATAGATATAAGTATGGACGTAGCGTATAGATGGAAGTATAGACGTAGTGTATAGGTGGAAGTATAGACGTAGTGTACAGATGGAAGTATAGACGTAGTGTATAGATGGGAGTATATTATGTAGTGTATATATGGAAGCATGGACCTAGTGTATAGATGGAATTATGGACGTAGTTTATAGATGGAAGTATAGACGTAGTGTAAAGATGGAAGTATAGACGTAGTGTATAGATGAATGTATAGACGTAGTGTATATATGGGAGTATAGACGTAGTGTGTAGATAGAAGTATGGACGTAGTGTATAGATGGAAGTATGGACGTAGTGTATAGATGGAAGTATGCACGTAGAGTATAGATGGAAGTATATACGTAGTGTATATATGGAAGTATAGACGTAGTGTGTAGATGAAAGTATAGACGTAGTGTATAGATCGAAGTATAGACGTAGTGTATTAATGGAAGTATAGACGTCGTTTATATAAAGATTGAAGTATAGACGTAGTGTATAGATTGAAGTATAGACGTAGTGTATAGATGGAAATATAGACGTAGTGTATAGATGGAAGTATATTATGTAGTCTGTAGATGGAAGTATAGACGTAGTGTATAGATGGAAGTATAGACGTAGTGTATATATGGGGGTATATGATGTAGTGTATAGATATAAGTATGGACGTAGCGTATAGATGGAAGTATAGACGTAGTGTATAGGTGGAAGTATAGACGTAGTGTACAGATGGAAGTATAGACGTAGTGTATAGATGGAAGTATAGACGTAGTGTATAGATGGAAGTATAGACGTAGTGTATAGATGGAAGTATAGACGTAGTGTATAGATGGAAGTATAGACGTAGTGTATAGATGGAAGTATAGACGTAGTGTATAGATGGGGGTATATGATGTAGTGTATAGATATAAGTATGGACGTAGCGTATAGATGGAAGTATAGACGTAGTGTATAGGTGGAAGTATAGACGTAGTGTACAGATGGAAGTATAGACGTAGTGTATAGATGGGAGTATATTATGTAGTGTATATATGGAAGCATGGACCTAGTGTATAGATGGAATTATGGACGTAGTTTATAGATGGAAGTATAGACGTAGTGTAAAGATGGAAGTATAGACGTAGTGTATAGATGAATGTATAGACGTAGTGTATATATGGGAGTATAGACGTAGTGTGTAGATAGAAGAATGGACGTAGTGTATAGATGGAAGTATGGACGTAGTGTATAGATGGAAGTATGCACGTAGTGTATAGATGGAAGTATATACGTAGTGTATATATGGAAGTATAGACGTAGTGTGTAGATGAAAGTATAGACGTAGTGTATAGATCGAAGTATAGACGTAGTGTATAGCTGGAAGTATATGATGTAGTGTGTAGATGGAAGTATAGACGTAGTGTATTAATGGAAGTATAGACGTCGTTTATATAAAGATTGAAGTATAGACGTAGTGTATAGATGCAAGTATATGATGTAGTGTACATATGGAAGCATGGACGTAGTGTATAGATGGAAGTATGGATGTAGTGTGTAGATGGAAGTATGGACGTAGTGTAAAGATGGAACTATAGACGTAGTGTATAGATGAAAGTATAGACGAAGTATATAGATGGAAGTATAGATGTAGTTTGTAGATGGAAGTATGGACGTAGTGTATAGATGGAAGTATAGACGTAGTGTATAGACGGAAGTATAGACGCAGTGTATAGATGAAAGTATAGACGCAGTGAATAGATTGATGTATATACGTAGTGTATAGATGGAAGTATGGACGTAGTGTATAGATGGACGTATAGACGTAGTGTATAGATGGGAGTATATGATGTGTATAGATGGAAGTATAGACGTAGTGTATAAATGAAAATATAGACTTAGTGTACAGATGGAAGTATAGACGTAGTGTATAGATGGGGGTATATGATGTAGTGAATAGATGGAAGTATGGACGTAGCGTATAGATGGAAGTATAGCCGTAGTGTATAGATGGGGGTATATGATGTAGTGTATAGATGGAAGTATGGACGTAGCGTATAGATGGAAGTATAGACGTAGTGTATAGATGGAAGTATAGACGTAGTGTATAGATGGAAGTATAGACGTAGTGTACAGATGGAAGTATAGACGTAGTGTATAGATGGGAGTATATGATGTAGTGTATATATGGAAGCATGGACGTAGTCCTTAGATGGAAGTATGGACGTAGTGTATAGATGGAAGTATAGACGTAGTGTAAAGATGGAAGTATAGATGCAGTGTATATATGAAAGTATAGACGTAGTGTATTGATGGAAGGATAGGCGTAGTGTATAGATGGAAGTATAGACGTAGTGTGTAGATAGAAGTATGGACGTAGTGTATAGATGGAAGTACGGACGTAGTGTATAGATGGAAGTATGCACGTAGTATATAGATGGAAGTATAGACGTAGTGTGTAGATGAAAGTATAGACGTAGTGTATAGATGGAAGTATAGACGTAGTGTATAGATGGGAGTATATGATGTAGTGTATACATGGAAGTATGGACGTAGTGTATAGATGGAAATATAGATTTAGTGTACAGATGGAAGTATAGACGTAGTGTGTAGATAGAAGTATGGACGTAGTGTATAGATGGAAGTACGGACGTAGTGTATAGATGGAAGTATGCACGTAGTATATAGATGGAAGTATAGACGTAGTTTGTAGATGAAAGTATAGACGTAGTGTATAGATGGAAGTATAGACGTAGTGTATAGATGGGAGTATATGATGTAGTGTATACATGGAAGTATGGACGTAGTGTATAGATGGAAATATAGATTTAGTGTACAGATGGAAGTATAGACGTAGTGTATACATGGGGGTATATGATGTAGTGTATAGGACGTAGCGTATAGATGGAAGTATAGACGTAGTGTGTAGATGGAAGTATAGACGTAGTGCATAGATGGAAGTATAGACGTAGTATACAGATGGAAGTATAGACGTAGTGTATAGATGGGAGTATATGATGTAGTGTATATACGGAAGCATGGACATAGTGTATAGATGGAAGTATGGACGTAGTGTATAGATGGAAGTATAGACGTAGTGTAAAGATGGAAGTATAGACGTAGTGTATAGATGAAAGTATATACGAAGTGTATATATGGAAGTATAGACGTAGTGTATAGATAGAAGTATGGACATAGTGTATAGATGGATGTATGGACGTAGTGTATAGATGGAAGTATGCACGTAGTGTATAGATGGAAGTATAGACGTTGTGTATAGATGGAAGTATGGACGTAGTGTGTAGATAAAAGTATAGACGTAGTGTATAGATTGAAGTATAGACGTAGTGTATAGATGGAAATATAGACGTAGTGTATAGATGGGAGTATATGATGTAGTGTATATTTGGAAGTATGGATGTAGTGTATATATGGAAATATAGACTTAGTGTACAGATGTAAATATTGACGTAGTGTATAGATGGGGGTATATGATGTAGTTTATAGATGGAATTATAGACGTAGTGTATAGATGGAAGTATAGACGAAGTGTATAGATGGAAGTATAGACGTAGTGTATAGATGGAAGTATAGACGTAGTGTATAGATGGAAGTATAGACGTAGTGTATAGATGGAAGTATAGACGTAGTGTATAGATGGGGGTATATGATGTAGTGTATAGATATAAGTATGGACGTAGCGTATAGATGGAAGTATAGACGTAGTGTATAGATGGAAGTATAGACGTAGTGTATAGATGGAAGTATAGACGTAGTGTATAGATGGAAGTATAGACGTAGTGTATAGATGGAAGTATAGACGTAGTGTATAGATGGAAGTATAGACGTAGTGTATAGATGGAAGTATAGACGTAGTGTATAGATGGGGGTATATGATGTAGTGTATAGATATAAGTATGGACGTAGCGTATAGATGGAAGTATAGACGTAGTGTATAGGTGGAAGTATAGACGTAGTGTACAGATGGAAGTATAGACGTAGTGTATAGATGGGAGTATATTATGTAGTGTATATATGGAAGCATGGACCTAGTGTATAGATGGAATTATGGACGTAGTTTATAGATGGAAGTATAGACGTAGTGTAAAGATGGAAGTATAGACGTAGTGTATAGATGAATGTATAGACGTAGTGTATATATGGGAGTATAGACGTAGTGTGTAGATAGAAGTATGGACGTAGTGTATAGATGGAAGTATGGACGTAGTGTATAGATGGAAGTATGCACGTAGTGTATAGATGGAAGTATATACGTAGTGTATATATGGAAGTATAGACGTAGTGTGTAGATGAAAGTATAGACGTAGTGTATAGATGGAAGTATAGACGTAGTGTATTAATGGAAGTATAGACGTCGTTTATATAAAGATTGAAGTATAGACGTAGTGTATAGATTGAAGTATAGACGTAGTGTATAGATGGAAATATAGACGTAGTGTATAGATGGAAGTATATTATGTAGTCTGTAGATGGAAGTATAGACGTAGTGTATAGATGGAAGTATAGACGTAGTGTATAGATGGAAGTATAGACGTAGTGTATATATGGGGGTATATGATGTAGTGTATAGATATAAGTATGGACGTAGCGTATAGATGGAAGTATAGACGTAGTGTATAGGTGGAAGTATAGACGTAGTGTACAGATGGAAGTATAGACGTAGTGTATAGATGCAAGTATAGACGTAGTGTATAGATGGAAGTATAGACGTAGTGTATAGATGGAAGTATAGACGTAGTGTATAGATGGAAGTATAGACGTAGTGTATAGATGGGAGTATATTATGTAGTGTATATATGGAAGCATGGACCTAGTGTATAGATGGAATTATGGACGTAGTTTATAGATGGAAGTATAGACGTAGTGTAAAGATGGAAGTATAGACGTAGTGTATAGATGAATGTATAGACGTAGTGTATATATGGGAGTATAGACGTAGTGTGTAGATAGAAGTATGGACGTAGTGTTTAGATGGAAGTATGGACGTAGTGTATAGATGGAAGTATGCACGTAGTGTATAGATGGAAGTATATACGTAGTGTATATATGGAAGTATAGACGTAGTGTGTAGATGAAAGTATAGACGTAGTGTATAGATCGAAGTATAGACGTAGTGTATAGCTGGAAGTATATGATGTAGTGTGTAGATGGAAGTATAGACGTAGTGTATTAATGGAAGTATAGACGTCGTTTATATAAAGATTGAAGTATAGACGTAGTGTATAGATGCAAGTATATGATGTAGTGTACATATGGAAGCATGGACGTAGTGTATAGATGGAAGTATGGATGTAGTGTGTAGATGGAAGTATGGACGTAGTGTAAAGATGGAACTATAGACGTAGTGTATAGATGAAAGTATAGACGAAGTATATAGATGGAAGTATAGACGTAGTTTGTAGATGGAAGTATGGACGTAGTGTATAGATGGAAGTATAGACGTAGTGTATAGACGGAAGTATAGACGCAGTGTATAGATGAAAGTATAGACGCAGTGAATAGATTGATGTATATACGTAGTGTATAGATGGAAGTATGGACGTAGTGTATAGATGGACGTATAGACGTAGTGTATAGATGGGAGTATATGATGTGTATAGATGGAAGTATAGACGTAGTGTATAAATGAAAATATAGACTTAGTGTACAGATGGAAGTATAGACGTAGTGTATAGATGGAAGTATAGACGTAGTGTATAGATGGAAGTATAGACGTAGTGTATAGATGGGAGTATATGATGTAGTGTATACATGGAAGTATGGACGTAGTGTATAGATGGAAATATAGATTTAGTGTACAGATGGAAGTATAGACGTAGTGTGTAGATAGAAGTATGGACGTAGTGTATAGATGGAAGTACGGACGTAGTGTATAGATGGAAGTATGCACGTAGTATATAGATGGAAGTATGGACGTAGTTTGTAGATGAAAGTATAGACGTAGTGTATAGATGGAAGTATAGACGTAGTATATAGATGGGAGTATATGATGTAGTGTATACATGGAAGTATGGACGTAGTGTATAGCTGGAAATATAGATTTAGTGTACAGATGGAAGTATAGACGTAGTGTATACATGGGGGTATATGATGTAGTGTATAGGACGTAGCGTATAGATGGAAGTATAGACGTAGTGTGTAGATGGAAGTATAGACGTAGTGCATAGATGGAAGTATAGACGTAGTATACAGACGGAAGTATAGACGTAGTGTATAGATGGGAGTATATGATGTAGTGTATATACGGAAGCATGGACATAGTGTATAGATGGAAGTATGGACGTAGTGTATAGATGGAAGTATAGACGTAGTGTAAAGATGGAAGTATAGACGTAGTGTATAGATGAAAGTATATACGAAGTGTATATATGGAAGTATAGACGTAGTGTATAGATAGACGTATGGACATAGTGTATAGATGGATGTATGGACGTAGTGTATAGATGGAAGTATGCACGTAGTGTATAGATGGAAGTATAGACGTTGTGTTAGATGGAAGTATGGACGTAGTGTGTAGATAAAAGTATAGACGTAGTGTATAGATTGAAGTATAGACGTAGTGTATAGATGGAAATATAGACGTAGTGTATAGATGGGAGTATATGATGTAGTGTATATTTGGAAGTATGGATGTAGTGTATATATGGAAATATAGACTTAGTGTACAGATGGAAATATTGACGTAGTGTATAGATGGGGGTATTTGATGTAGTTTATAGATGGAATTATAGACGTAGTGTATAGATGGAAGTATAGACGAAGTGTATAGATGGAAGTATAGACGTAGTGTATAGATGGAAGTATAGACGTAGTGTATAGATGGAAGTATAGACGTAGTGTATAGATGGAAGTATGGACGTAGTGTATAGATGGGGGTATATGATGTAGTGTATAGATATAAGTATGGACGTAGCGTATAGATGGAAGTATAGACGTAGTGTATAGGTGGAAGTATAGACGTAGTGTACAGATGGAAGTATAGACGTAGTGTATAGATGGAAGTATAGACGTAGTGTATAGATGGAAGTATAGACGTAGTGTATAGATGGAAGTATAGACGTAGTGTATAGATGGAAGTATAGACGTAGTGTATAGATGGAAGTATAGACGTAGTGTATAGATGGAAGTATAGACGTAGTGTATAGATGGGGGTATATGATGTAGTGTATATATATAAGTATCGACGTAGCGTATAGATGGAAGTATAGACGTAGTGTATAGGTGGAAGTATAGACGTAGTGTACAGATGGAAGTATAGACGTAGTGTATAGATGGGAGTATATTATGTAGTGTATATATGGAAGCATGGACCTAGTGTATAGATGGAATTATGGACGTAGTTTATAGATGGAAGTATAGACGTAGTGTAAAGATGGAAGTATAGACGTAGTGTATAGATGAATGTATAGACGTAGTGTATATATGGGAGTATAGACGTAGTGTGTAGATAGAAGTATGGACGTAGTGTATAGATGGAAGTATGGACGTAGTGTATAGATGGAAGTATGCACGTAGTGTATAGATGAAAGTATAGACGTAGTGTATAGATCGAAGTATAGAAGTAGTGTATAGCTGGAAGTATATGATGTAGTGTGTAGATGGAAGTATAGACGTAGTGTATTAATGGAAGTATAGACGTCGTTTATATAAAGATTGAAGTATAGACGTAGTGTATAGATTGAAGTATAGACGTAGTGTATAGATGGAAATATAGACGTAGTGTATAGATGGAAGTATATTATGTAGTCTGTAGATGGAAGTATAGACGTAGTGTATAGATGGAAGTATAGACGTAGTGTATAGATGGAAGTATAGACGTAGTGTATAGATGGGGGTATATGATGTAGTGTATAGATATAAGTATGGACGTAGCGTATAGATGGAAGTATAGACGTAGTGTATAGGTGGAAGTATAGACGTAGTGTACAGATGGAAGTATAGACGTAGTGTATAGATGGAAGTATAGACGTAGTGTATAGATGGAAGTATAGACGTAGTGTATAGATGGAAGTATAGACGTAGTGTATAGATGGAAGTATAGACGTAGTGTATAGATGGAAGTATAGACGTAGTGTATAGATGGAAGTATAGACGTAGTGTATAGATGGGGGTATATGATGTAGTGTATATATATAAGTATGGACGTAGCGTATAGATGGAAGTATAGACGTAGTGTATAGGTGGAAGTATAGACGTAGTGTACAGATGGAAGTATAGACGTAGTGTATAGATGGGAGTATATTATGTAGTGTATATATGGAAGCATGGACCTAGTGTATAGATGGAATTATGGACGTAGTTTATAGATGGAAGTATAGACGTAGTGTAAAGATGGAAGTATAGACGTAGTGTATAGATGAATGTATAGACGTAGTGTATATATGGGAGTATAGACGTAGTGTGTAGATAGAAGTATGGACGTAGTGTATAGATGGAAGTATGGACGTAGTGTATAGATGGAAGTATGCACGTAGTGTATAGATGGAAGTATATACGTAGTGTATATATGGAAGTATAGACGTAGTGTGTAGATGAAAGTATAGACATAGTGTATAGATCGAAGTATAGACGTAGTGTATAGCTGGAAGTATATGATGTAGTGTGTAGATGGAAGTATAGACGTAGTGTATTAATGGAAGTATAGACGTCGTTTATATAAAGATTGAAGTATAGACGTAGTGTATAGATTGAAGTATAGACGTAGTGTATAGATGGAAATATAGACGTAGTGTATAGATGGAAGTATATTATGTAGTCTGTAGATGGAAGTATAGATGTAGTGTATAAATGGAAGTATAGACGTCGTGTATATAATGATTGAAGTATAGACGTAGTGTATAGATGAAAGTATATGATGTAGTGTATAAATGGAAGTATAGACGTAGTGTATAAATGGAAGTATGGACGTAGTGTATATATGGAAGTATGGACGTAGTGTATAGATGGAAGTATAGACGTAGTGTATAGATGGAAGTATGGACGTAGTGTGTAGATGAAAGTATAGACGTAGTGTATAGATGGAAGTATATAGACGTAGTGCATAGCTGGAAGTATATGATGTAGTGTGTAGATGGAAGTATAGACGTAGTGTATAGATGGAAGTATATTATGTAGTGTATATATGGAAGTACGGACGTAGTGTATAGATGGAAGTATAGCCGTAGTGTATAAGGTAGCATTTCTTTGGGTAACGGTTTCTGGCATTTTTAATAATTTTGTCCAATACCTAATGCATTTTAATGCTGTATGCAAATAAATAGGAAATCTGCCACACTCACCCAATACTGCAACATTCGGAGCATTGCAGGAGATACCCAATAAATAACGACAGGGTAGAGATTGTACACGTTTCAAACATAAATGATTTTCAAAGCCCCATATCTCGGAACCATAAGTTAATATTGGTAACACCATAGTGTCAAACATTTTATATATATATAATCCTTATTAATTAGCTTTATTGTCGTATTTACGTTGATGAGTTGAAAAGACCATGAAGTAATAAATTAATAAATAATGTCTGTACACTGATGCATTGTATAACACTGGTTGTTAATACTGTAATGCGAATCTACTGCAATTGGTTTTAATTCCATTGCATTTATTTATTTCAAGTTACGCACATCATGAACAGGAACATTATATCAAACTTCGTCAAGACACATAAGAAGTGAAACGTTCAAATATATCAATAGTTGAAAGTGATTTCATGTAATGCTTTTATTTTAATGCATTGATTCCGGAACTAATTAGGAATTACGATTAATCATATATCCAAATCAATTAAGTTCACGTCGAAATAAAGTCAGCTTCTTGGTTCTGGTATAATTTATCACAATAATAATTTGTCCATAAATCACTTTAACATTAAAGTGTATTTCCTGAATTACTCACTACGCAAACATACGGAATTTGTTAGGGCAGTCATCCTAGTCGCTTTGGTGATGTGGAAAGTAACTCTTATTTGCGTTGATATCCTTTAACAAGCTATCAATTCAGATATAATAACCATGTACAGCCACCATAAAGAATAATATTATTGTTCTGTTATTCTGTCTAGTATTATATTAATTGATACTAAACCTTTTAAAGTCAAGTTATTTTTTGTAATAAATACGACAATGCTGGGCGTTCTATAACAATACCAACCAACTAAATTATTTTCTAGCTCTCGTAATACGATCTACAATTTTGTACTCGTTCATAAAAGAATAACCACGCAGTTCTGATTTGGAACATGAAAGTAAACTACCTAGTTCAGATGCACAGACAAATGTGTTAATATGTTGTTTCCTTTAAAGGGGAGCAGAGGTGTTGCTTTTGACACTCTGTACATGAAATTTGAGATCTATGAATGAATTCTGTCGATAAAAATAACTTGTATGTGCTGCGAAATGCCCTAAATATCGGGTATAAAACGGGCTGTGAAGCAGACGACAAACGTCCGCTTTTCCTGGCGTCATTTCGCCTCTAGATGGCCAGCCAAATGACGTCATCAGTGAACGCTGATAATAGAACACATTCATGCTAGTACGCCAATCCCATAGAAATGCTACTATGAAAGACATTGTTAACTGACTACTTGAAAGTTGTAACATGGCGAGGTGTTGTGTTATGAATGCCATAACGATTCATGTTATGTTTCTCGAAATCCCAAATAAAAAATCACGTTGTTGGTTGCGAGAAATCGGCGGAAGAACTAACCTGAAAGTGAAGACAGTACAGCGTTCTGGCTATAGTAAAGAGTGAGTCAATAAATATTGTACGAGTTAAAACTAAATGAGAAATATGCTAATATCACTTGAACCACAGTACTCATTTTGCCCAACTTCCCACTTTTTAAACCATCGCTTAATTTCCGACAACACTGTATTTTCCGACCGGAAAACTACCACATTTTTACCGTTTTTTTTCTCTCGCTCGCTTATTGAAAACACCGACCGCTCGCCCAACACTGGTCACCGGCACTGGAGTAGTCAAAATGTTTGGGGATATACAAAGAAAATTCTGAACGGCTCTTCAAATCTATGCCACTCTGTATCGTTCGCGAACAACTTCATCTGTGTCAAATACTAGAGCCGGTACAATATTGTAAACAAATGCCATGATATCTCAGTCATATCGCTATTGTATACACTTCCTTTTTTATTCTGGTTTGCACAAACGTTGAATAGCCGTCAAAAATTCAAATATATTTAGTTTTTAACTATCTATAATTATATGCACGCAATTTGACCCTTTGACCTAGATTTGATTGGGATGGAATATTTTATTTTAAACAATATTCTGGCGATACGAGCTTACTGCCCCAAAAATGTTTAAACACAATTGCGGTATGACTGTCCGGTTTACAATGCATCGGGTAAGATATTCTCACCAATCGCTAGCTTAGGAGAGAGTAGGAAATCAAACAGCCGCAGGTCGCCCGCCTTTTATGCATAGATTTCATGACGCTGTCTGACAGCGGTCGGGTACGAAAAGCTCGCACAGTAATTCACACTTATTGTCAAGACAATGAATGAACAGAAAGGACTGGGAAATTAAAAAGATTATATTTCCACAAAGTTAAATAAATCTGGCTACATCAAAAGCTTGGAAACTAGTTATAATATTTTGCAAAAGACTGAGTGATCATTTTGGGGTGCAATTGAACTTTAAGTACTTCAGTGCGTAACTTACTGCGCGGCGATGCTGACATCAAGTGTGTGTTGACCGAAGTTTGACCCCCAAGTCACGCACTGAACAGGCGCGTTACCTTAGCAACATTTTTCTTTCATGCTCCGCGCGTCGATCTTGTAAAATTGTTATTAGTTCTGACGGTGCTGTACGCAAACTTGTATATAATGAGGTCGTTTACTTAGTGCGCTGCTTTTCTAATTACGCAAATTTGTTTACAATGTTGTACCGGCTCTAACAATTTCAACACTGTAATATATCGATTTCATAATAATTACGCGAAGTCAGTTATTTAATATTGGACACAGGTGAAGTTTCGACCGGATACAATGTGGTATAGATTTGAAGAGTAGTTTGGAATTTAATAATTGTTAGTACCCGTTGTATCCCCAAACTGTAGCACTCAAAACCACTATTTCGATCACTCCTGTGCCATTGACCAGTGTTTGGGTAACCGGTCGGTGTTTCAATGAGCCAGTGAGAGAAAAAATACGATAAAAATGCGGTCGTTTTCCGGTCGGAAAATACAGTGCGGTTGGAAATTAAGCGATAAGCGGTCGATTAAAAGTGGGAAGTTGGGCGAAATGATTACTGTAGTTCAAGTGATATTAGCGTATTTCTCATTTAGTTTTTAACTCAAACAAAATTTATTTACTCACTGTTTACTATTTCTAGAGCGCTGTAAGTGTCTTCATTTTCAGGTTAGTTCTTCTGCCGATTTCTCACAACCAACAACGTGATTTTTTTATTTGGGATTTCGAGAAACTTAACATGAATCGTTATGGCATTCATACGCACAACATTTCGCCATGTTTCAACTTTTAAGTAGTCAGTTAACAAGGTCTTTCAGAGTAGCATTTCTATGGGATTGACGTACTAGCGTGAATGGGTTCAATTATCAGTGTTCACTGATGACGTCATTTGACTGGCCCTCTAGAGGCGAAATGACACCAGGAAAAGCGGACGTTTGTCGCCTGCTTCACAGCCCGTTTTATACCCGATATTTAGGGCATTTCGCAGCACATACAAGTTGTTTTTATCGACAGAATTCATTCATAGATCTCAAATTTCATGTACAGAGTGTCAAAAGCCACACCTCTGCTCCCCTTTAAACGTGTGAGGAGAATGAGGTCATTATATTTGATATAAACCGTGGGATAAATCATTTTCCGATCATTGATTTCACCATAAAACAAGGTGTACAAAAATAGGCGGCGTCCTTATACTGTCGACTGCCATTATGTAAGAGTGGCAGCGTTCTATTCTAACCTTTGATGATTACGTCAACAAATGGTAACTGCACACATTCAACATTCTACTCAACATCCCTTTAACGCAACCGTGTGTTATTCTAGACAATAAGTGAGATACACCCAGTCAAATTTCAATTAGTTGTCTGAAACCAATGTTTAAACCCACGATTGTAATACATTTCTGCAGTATGGGCTCAGTTTTTATGATATTACCGGTGTTCTTATACTCTTGCGATATAATGGTATATTTTACTGGACTGGCTTGTGTCAATTCTAATATCTATCATGCTGTCTGATTTGATGCATTTGGAGGTGTAAATAAACCGACTTGACGTAGGAATAGTTTTACTAAGGTATATACCAATGAAGACACATTGATCGGAAATTATATGGCATAGTGGAAAATATGCAAAGGCTAGGGGGTTCCCTATTCCCGAAGGCATAAATATTGCACGAACATGATTGGACACAATTATGCATGAGTAAAAAAAATGTCAGTATGTTTCTAGGAGTTGTATTAAGAATGTTCTACGTCTACTCATCACACATGTTGTATTTAATAATATCACTCAAGAAGAATAAAAATAAACAGACTCTTTAATGAACAGCTCGGTGAGTGAACACTGGAAACAACAATCTTAATTTTAGAATGGCGATGAACGACACGACATGTTCGGCAAATTCGTAAAGAAAACTATAATGTAACCACAATGTCCTGATTTTGATGAAATAGTTTGTTACCATCGGATTAAGCTTTTAAGATTTGTCATGCAAGAACATTATTACGAGGCACGCCATTGAGTTCCACAATGATCATTGTTCACTTAGATTACCAAACAACAATATTCATCTAAGGTACAATCTTCACTCACGTTAGCAGTTCTTCAGCATTTTGTTCTTGAAAGCACTTTTGTCTATACTTTGAAAATAACATCGACATAGTATAAAAAGTCTGTGCAAATATCTCCTAAAAATCTTGAAACTATGTATTGTGAATATGTTGCAATAGAATAAAATGTAAACATCTAAAAGAAGAGGTTAATAGAGTAGAAGACATCGTATTACTTTTGTTTTTCTTTATTTGCATTTCCGAAGAACTGCTCTATTGGACAATTTTACACGAATCCCAGAAAAAAATCCTCTTATGACAAGAATATTGCAATACTGTAAAACTAGAATAGCAATAGTACTGAAATAGTGTGTAATTTGGCAACGTTCAAGTCGGTGTGTTACGATATGATAGCTTTTCTATTTGATGATATCATGCTTGAAATTAATTTTGAAACGATCAAACCGACCAAAAAACTTTAATTTGGAATGCCCAATGGAATGGGCATTCCGTGCTATTATTACTTCCAGGTGTATCGGATATTTTAGGTATTAACATACACGTAATATATTCCTTAAGGTATAATTATACGTATATAATAACAATATTTAAAATTTATATCCAAATGATTTGGTCACACACTTTACTTGAAACTGTTAAAATGGTTAATATAATACAATCTCGTATAACACCAAACCACTGCTTGACTAATATATCGATTCCAATCAACGTGAATAAGTCCAAAAAAGTATCCATCAAGTCATGCTTGTTTATCCATCCGATTATAAAACGGTGAGTATTTCGACATGATTTAAAATCGTAACACTGAAACCTAAACCTAAACGAATCGTTGTTAGTAACGTGCGATTTAATATAATATTCTTCAGCGCAATACAATCTAATTGAATTTAGATGTAGCATAAACACGTTTGAAAAGAGTTCCAAGGAGTTTCATTATATTCTAGAATAAACGCGCTGATCATGTATTTGTTGAGTAAAGTGATGGCTACACGAGGTCACTCCATATCGGAATATTACAGAAACACATACATGAATCTGATAAATAGGCGTATTTATCTAAGACTAATATTACACCAGATTGCACTTACGCGGGCATGTTCCTAACGTTAGCGTACCATACGAAAGTAAACATGACGATTCCGTTCTTTTCTTAAAAACAAACAGTCACGCTGTCACAAGCGGGCGTTTGATATTGTATTTATCTCACATGCCCTTTTTTATTATAAGTATATTATATATGTTCAAGAAATACACCGGTTTGCCACACATGCAATCTCAGTCTCATGAATGTTAGAGAATAACCGGAATAGCACTCTATATATGTCTATAGTGTGGCATACTACGATGAATCTATAGAACGCAATCAAACGGTTCGTCATTGTCTGTCTGATATTGTTCCACGGTTCACCTGACTTATCTAATCATGGTATTTGAAGCAGTGGAGGAGAATTTGATAACAAAACACAATTTGATAAAAGAACACTTATTGAGAGGTAAAAATAAGTATCGTTTCTTTCTAGTGTACACGAAATGTATGTGGTCATTCACGTCTCCGGTAATTTCATTTCACGTTGCATGTACATTTCATTCTGTGATTAATATTCATTACAATACGATGTTGATAATTATGTCAATGTCATCTATTATGTCAATGCGTCTTTCCGAAATTATAAATGATTTCACCAAATGTCCTTTCTTAAATATAATGGTGCACATTTACTGTATATTCCTAATTAAGGCCCATATAAATTAAGTATGTTTTTGTCACCTGACATATTTGTTAAGATATTTGCACTCATAGAGTTCTACGTATTTGTCAAAAAGACAAAAACGGGATGATGCCAACGGTTAATTTGCTTATTCAAATCGGAACAGAAAAGACGATCATACACTTGCAAAGATGGCATATTTTGATCTTTGTCCCTGTTTCGTTAAATATTTTATTTATCTATGTATGCAAGTCATAAGCAATAATAATCTTTTAACATACGCTGATTGATTTGAAAAACAATATTCAATAAAGGTTAAGGTTATATACGCCGTATGATAAGTTTACTCATAACTTATGTTAAAGTAATACAATTTCAATACACTGAACTCAATCCGTCAGAACATTTCCCACTACGTCATATCTTTCTATCTACCTGACGTCGTACAGGAGCGATTCCGGTTATACTGACACAGATCCAATTATGCTGCAATTTATTGGTGGAGAAGGGATTGAACAATCAAGTTCAAGATGACAAACAGAAGTGCTGTGGGGGTATTTCAGAATATCGAACTAGCAGTATTGTGTCGATACTCCAATAGATTGAATGAAAGCATAGTAATTACAAGATGGATGAAAGAGTCGTGATGAGTTGCACTCTTGACCTTATGACGGACACTATTGATCTTGAACTTGTCATTGGATAGATTGCTATGTCTTACTTCTTTGTAATACACTGATCCAGCCTCACCTCACATACAGTTTAGAAATCTGTGGAAATACATATTGCTCACATTTGAAATGTAGTGCAACTGCACAGATAATGATCATCAGAATTATAACATTCTCTGATTTCATTGCGCCCTCTGCACCTGTTTTATTTATTTATTTTATCTTTCATTATCAGGTGTTATACTTAGTATTGTGCATTAGTTTAGATTAGTTGTTTGTATTTTTAATTATTTTCATAAAAATACCTCTGAGGTACGTAAACGAACAATGATTTAAATGCTCTACTAAGTTCTTCAATGTCAATAGTGTGTGTATGTTTAAGTAATAGTTAAAAATATGGTGATATAATACATATGTTAACTAATCTCTCACATGTTTACCAGAATTAGAGTTTATAAGTTTTCCACCATTTTTGTCACTGTTTTGTTTACTATGATTTGTGTTTTATTTTCTCTAATTAATCAACATATCTCGCACAACAGGCTGCCCAAATCAGGAGTTTTACATAATTAATCATTCATTGAAACGCTTTGGCTTAAGTCGTCAGCTAAACCGTACATATGCTGCGTAGAGCGATGCCCAATAATCACTGAGGGCACGTGTTGGTTATTCAATATAGTTATATTGTTCCATCGAATTGGGTGGAATACAAACGAGTAGTATTTCATCTACTATCACGTTACAAGTATAGAAGTTCAAACATACATCAATAGTAATTCGAAACGATTGCTGTAATATGATTATTTATTAATAATTCTTATATTCAACCGTTATTATATCCAGTTACTCGTGTTCCTAAATGTATTTACATTCAACTACATAGCCCCCACGCAGAACAGTGCACGGATGATATCCCCCGGGTGTCGGAGCACGTCGTGACAACCACCGTATTTACCCATTGGTCGACCGTTACCGTTATGTCAGTGTGAACCAACTGAACAATACTCGGGCGTCGTTATCGATATGAGATATAAATATAGTAAATAATAATTACCGACTTTAATTATTTTCATTTTACTCGCCCTGTGATTTGAATAGCACATAGCACACACTAGCAATGTGAAACGCCAACGGCTATTTGATATAATATGACGGGCTGAAAAAAAAGTGACTGTTTGTTTTTTTGGAATTGCATGTTACATTCAATATCACGTATACGCATATCATAGAAAATTACCATGTCAAATGAGTGGGCTTGTGAAGTATATGTTACATTGCTCGATACCATACATCGGTGTGTTCTATGATCGTAATGTATGGCAACATGATTCTGAATCTGAATTGTAAACGAGTCTCAGATTATATGAGGGAGGGGGAACAGTACTTAGGACAGCTGTGTCTGTGATTGTGACTATGATGGCACTACACGGATAGCGCATACATTGAGAATTCTCCTAGAATTTATTCCTAATTTAGCAAAGGTTTTGGTGTGATACATTGAAATAAAATCATTAGTCTGATTAATGTGAATTTTTCAAGACGATTTATCCGGTTACGTAACACATGGCGCCGAGTTACACGGCGCCAACATGAAGTATCTGTTAAGTTATTTGTCGATGCATTTTTTTCTATTGATCTTTGGTCTACAAGTATGTGAAAAGTGAAAATGTCAAACTAGTACGTGATAAAAATACATATATGTTCATTTATTATTGTTATGAAGCACTTCTCTTTGATTTGACCTATTTGTACTCAGGACTGTACGAATGACGTAATGCCCGCATGTCGGGAAGAAATCGACGATGACACCTGTCAATACAGTGAGTCGTGATTATATTCGGGTCGAATTTGTAAACCGTTATATTCACGTTGTGCCTATTTTATTGCATTGTATTTTCAACTATGCCTGAAATAGTACCACATCCTCACTGTCGCTGTGTTTTTAGTATACAGGCAGCAACATGACGTATGTGAGTTATCAATTTGTTAGCTTTTTGGGACTTTGTTCACGAAGTCAAGGTCACCACCGATTCGTGCATTTAAACATTTTTCGAGGTGACATTTTTATATATTAAAATACAAAAAATACATACTAACGTGCTTGTCAATCAACTTCAACTTCCTGTTTAATGTGGATGAAGCATCACACTAGCAAATTTAGATTAAACGACATACAATACAAACTTGCCCTAAACTTAATGTCACCTGATTGAACAAATGCTCAAAATTGCATCAGTTGGAACAAAATCTTGTTATCAATTTTACGAATGAAATGTCTCAGAAATGTCATGACCTGCCTTAAATATTACATCCACCTCCTATCAGCTCTTCATAACTGCGTCGTTTGAAATGTATCCCATACTACCAGCTGTGAAATATCTGTAAATTTACGTCAGCAATAATATCTAAATGAACACATACTTCGATTGTGTGCAATTTATTTGTACATGTAATATTGAATTGAAGTTGAGTTGTTCGTTACATGGCTTATTTAAGCTTTATTCTTATTTCAGATAGTCGCCGAAGAAAAAAATGAATATAATTTTCGGTTACCGTTATCATGTAATGCTTACCACAAACTACCCAATTACTATGATTACGCATTGTTTTTAAATGTTAACACTTATTATTTTATGCAATGATAATGGTCAATACGGCCAATGTACAATTAATGTGAAAATTTAATCAACATATTCCCCTCTGTAGGATCACTACATATGAATGTACGGCTACCATGCGCTGTATGTGGTGTATGACTGGTAAATAAATTGTTCATATCATAATATCTGAATATCATAAGTTTCCCTATGCCATCGTGTGTTTTTATTTTGATTTGTTATTATTATTTAAATTACCCAACAAACATATATACATGACTTAATTTACATTCAGAGTCATACATCTATGGACAGTAAACTCGTTGTTTTACTTTTTATCAGAATTGTATAAAACATATAAAAACTATTCCTAATTCGAATTTAAGATTTGACTGTCTTAATATGGAATACAAAATTGTGACTATAAACCTCGTGCCACTTGCGATTAAAAGACTGCAATAATTGTCATCACAGACAGCATTCAAAGTATACTCAATGTATTGTTGATATAATCTGCATTCAGTGACCACAGCAAACCTTGAAAGATACGTTTGATGATAATGACTTACATTTCCGGTATCTGCGAACTTGAGAAATGATTTAAATAGAGTGACGTCAGTTGTTATCGTGACGTGAGCAGGCGCAGCGAGGTGTGCATCTGACTGCAGTGGTGACTGCATTTACCGATGTTCCGAAGTGATTGTCACTTGTGGTGGACAATTACATATTTACGAGGTCTATCTTAACTTGATATGTCTGATCATGTATTTGCTATCAGCGTCGATGCGCTCTGCCGAGGTCGTGAGTTTGAATCCTATAAGCTAATGTTAAGCGTGTATATATTCCCAATATGCCTGCAATTTATATTACTATTGTCCAGGTCACAAAACTTGATACCGAGGGCATTTCTGAAAGAAAAAAACAAACATGATTTTGTTGTCTGGCTCGTTGGAACCGTTTTTCCTATGTGGCCGACAAAAAGCGAAAGCAATCGTGTACATGAATAAGTGACATTAAACAAACGTACTAGGAAATGACCATCGTAATCTAGTACATCTTTAACTGTACTAAATCCCCTATAGATCTTCCGTGTCAGACAGGCATGATTACATCCATATTTAATATTACTATAAAGAAGGTTTGCTTATATTGCAGTATATGCGTTTAAACCACTGTCTTGTAACAATTGGGTAGTTAGAATACGGCCAGACAGCACTGACGTCATTTAATAATAAATGTGACTCATATTATAGAAGCATTCGTAATAACTCACTTATAAAGTATTATTGATTGTCAAACTAATAACTACTGCCCAGTGCATCATTTTTTAATGCCACGACTGCTGCTTCTGTCAATATCTGACAAAGAGTCGTCCCAGTTCAAAAGAAAGATGACAATGTTATAAGTTAATCGTTATGAAACCCAATTAAGAAAATACTAATTTGAAAATAGGAAAGAACACGACATGTCTTAACGGAATATAATTGTAATCGTGCTACAGTATCCTCTGACGTCACTGAAAAGTTAAGGAGAGGTGCGATACACACGTCACTTGAGAGTAATCAGGGAACGTCTGCATAGGCGAGCAAACGTAAAAATGTTAGTGACAATTAAATGTTCGGGTAAACCGTGTTGTTAATATGCCTAATATATAACTATTTCAAAGACATTGCTGGCTGTGAGACCAAATTTAGTGATATGCATAGTCCGCAGGCGGCCTGTTGTTATCCGTATATTATGATCTCAAAAAACAGAATATCAACATGTGAATTTATTAGTGATTAAATATTACCGTTGATTTAATAAAAGTTTGAAGAACGCGGGTATGTATGTTTTAAGCATGACATGTGACAGTGGAGAGTTTAATGACATCAGTGAAGTTAATCATGGTCGAACAATATGGCCAATTATCATACAGATAAGCATGAGTGTTATCCACTGATTTTTATTGTCATGGGATTGAAAATATCAGGCCTTAGTGCAGTGTTAAAATTAAAAAAAAATCGTTGATTGGTGCTTTTTTACGTTTGTTTCCATAAACAATTATGTACTTCCATGTAATTTATAAGAGTGTGTCGATATCGGCTATCCCCTATAAGGCTATTCCTTTCAGAAGCCTTGTAACGATTGCGTTATCTATCAATCCGCTCGTCAAAACTTTCATACCGAGGTCGGCCGTCTGAATTAGTTGTAACGCTTTATATATGTTCTTGTTGTCGGCGAATAACCTCTGAGTATATCTGACAAAACGTGTGTTTGCACGTGTCAGCATTCAAACACATAGAAAGTGGTGGCGGGAGTTTAGCGGTTGAGTGACAAATTGTAACATGCGGGTTAGTGGTCACTGCGTTGTTCTACATGACAATTAGAAGATTTCTCAACATATTATTCTCGGAGTTAATGCGTTAGCTGAGTTGAATTGCAACAGGAAGCAAGAAATAAATAATTAAATACAAAACTAATCCACAGGGTCCTAAAATGTCGTGAATGATTGATGAAATATAGATATAAACGTAGACGTAGTTACAAAAGTACTCCTGACTAAATGCGCTACATGAGTATCCAGATAATACGAGACGTATTAAATGATTGTGGTATATTTCACTTGCTGTGTACAGTTGACAAGAAAAAAATATCCACACTATTTAAAGGGCGGTAGTCGTCGCGCCACGCGTGCGCGAGATATATGGGTCTCATATAAACAAAGATGGCGACTTTGATTGTTGCGCAGATCAACGAGTACAAAATGAGACGTTACGAAGCTTTAATTAGGCATTATTTAGGTGGTTGGAAGATATCGAGAGAGTCGCCGGCAGGAATTAGTACAAGTCGCGTCCAGATAAAACCTCATACCTGTGATTTCCATTAGACGCGCGCATTTGATTGTGGGAAAAAACAAATGTCACACATGCGCAGCATGATGACTCTCGCGCTTTAAATAAATTGATGCAGGCTTACAATTAGATATCCGGTTTAACTGTTTTTTTTTCAAGTCTTTTGCAACAGAGATTATAACGCCGAGATGTAAATTGTGAGTGCGCCTTCGGTAGTCAGTGGGGTGTCTGTTTCACATCGCCGTACACGAACGCTGGCTACGGTCTGTATAGTCAGTATACCTTCAAGCGATTTAGAAGCCGTCAATGTGTTTGCGAACACATTGGCAACACAATCATTCAACGAATATTCCAAGTAATATTTTTCCTTCAGGAAATGTAGTCTAAACCAACAACATCTGAAATATTGGCTTATTGTGATATTGTCGGCCACTATTACTATTATCATTATTTATGTTCAGTTGACGCAGAAATACATAACGCTGTTATGCATTTTTCTCAATTTGCTGAAGGATTGTCGCTTTACGGCTGTCCTACTGACAATGCGTCAGTAGCGGTTGTCGAACGTAATACAAAGATATTTAATATATCATTTGTAATTAAGAGAAATGACGCTATTAGTAAGCTGTTTGGCTTGGCAGGTGATGTGCTATTAACCCGTTAAACTACAAAGCAGTAAAGGTAAATGACCAGATAAACAATACACCTTGAACGAGCGAGGCAATACAAGTGTAAATGACTAAGAACGAGAATAAACAGGCTGAATGAATGAATGAATGAATGAATGAATGAATGAATGAATGAATGAATGAATGAATGAATGAATGAATGAATGAATGAATGAATGAATGAATGAATGAATGACGGGATGCATGGATGGATAGATCAACCGACTGACCTTAAAGTATAAAAATGAATGCATCAAAATAAGTGCTTTTCTCAAATGAAACGTCTTGAACGTGGTTGTGAGTAACATGTCATGCTATCCTTCCTTGGTATTTACGTATACGTTTTGGTGACTACAAGTTGGAAAGAGTAGTATGTATTAGTATTAAGAATATTCAGATTTTGGGCTGTCGTATATGATTACATCATTATACATACGTATTTAGCTGCTGTACTCTTAAATACGCTATAATTTTAAGTAACAGTAATTTCACAAAAGAATACATTGAAAACGGCTTGTCAGTTTCCAGACACTAACGTCTCCCGAATGGAATGCTATTTCTAACTTCCAATTTACACCAATAACAAATGCGCCTAGAGACTAAAACCGATCGATCATTACTCAGTCTGGCAGCAGAGTCTAACAATCTAATTTACAGAAAACAAACCAAGTCATCACAATAATTGGTTTGTTCGACAAGACAAAATCAACCCCGCACCAAAATGTAACTCAGTTATAATAATTAACACAAGATGTTTTTATTCCATAAAAATCGTGATAATTAGGGATTTTTTTTACCCGTTTAGCTAAAATGATAAATGACTTTTACGAACATATTTCGTGAAACACGCCACCATGTATATGTCTGCATACTGCAATAATTATCTTTAAAATATATACTATTTTTGATAAATACCCTAAGGTATTCTCTAATCGCATAATATTGTTGTGCGATATACACGAAACTGAAAATGTTATAAAGTTTAGATATCGCAATAGCTAGACAATGTGTCTCACACATTGTATAACGGAAAACGTCGACAACGTATCGACATGCGTATAGCACAATAACAAAACTGACTGACGTTCTAATGTGCTTATTATTAACTCGGTTGTCAAAATATGTTTGAAATAGTTGCGCAAATGTGATGAGTAATTCCGATTAGACAAAAACTACAATAATACGAATCTACCGAACATTTACTCACGGGATTGTGTGCGAATATTCACCCTGGTGAAGCTTGTTGAGAAAGGGCGGTCTAACAGTACAAGTTAATTGAAACCCGAATAGAGAATATTTTACACAGAGCTATACGTAAACAAGAAGTCCATTTATTATTACGTTGAAATCATCGAACTAAATATGCGTATTACGTTATGTATAGTTATTGGAATGACAAGATTTTACCCCAAATCACTGACGTAAAAGGTTGACAATAAGAATTCCAAACTATATGCTCCGTGTGTATTTTGTAACTGTAGAACACAAATTGTGTCGACCTCGAACGTTTGAAAATCACGTGGTAACTGCTTGAATTGCACAGACGCGGGAACTGAATATTTGTTCTCAGCATCACTCGATTCAACTATGCTTCCCATATAATTACCTGGCAAAATTCATTTGATACGTCATGCCATGGCAAGGGAATAATGTATACAATGTACACAGTTACCGATCTTTTTTCCATCGCTTTTTGTTTCCAGGATATAACAATATGATAATGACATATATTTAGACGATAACTATTCACGCCATGTTACGATGGTTTTCATTTTGCTGAAACCTTAAAGAAATCAGTCAATGTCATTTGCATTCGACTAGTCTGGTATGGTTTTGAAACAAGAAAAGACACATAACATAAACCAGGAAATTACATAAACACAAGCCAACTGTGATTTTGAAATTGAGAAAGTTAATTGAATAAATGTATCTTATCATATATTCAAAATAAGAAATATCTGTGTAAAGGGTCTTACAAGCGTCTATTATGATCTTTGTCATTCGCAGTTATCACTTTTGTTAATGTCTACATTATTCACTAAAGTTTACATCTGTACCTAGTTATGAATCTTGCAAGTTTAGTCAAAAAAACATTAGTAGCAGGCTGGAACCAATTAAGGACGTCGCTATGAACTACAGACACTGATACTCAAGACTCAATAACTTGACAAAATTCTCAAAAAAGATGAGTAGACATTTTTGCCACGACTTCATGATAGGTCAGGCGTGTATCAAACCACTAAATAATTTTACGTTTAATATTTTTCACCGTTATGAATAAGTTTCATCGGACGATTTAGCTGAGGTGACCAAATTATTTTTGAGTAATAAAGCTGGGAAATCCACTTCTCAACTTGTCACCATATATCACATTTTGTGTTATACTTATTAGTCGACATAATGAAAGTGGGTGTTTGTGATAATGTGTTAATATTACAAATCACCCCACTTTCCAATAATTATTGTTGCTACATATAAGAAAAAAATAACTATACAATACAACTATTCAAATATTGGCCTTAGCGATACTAATATTGAATTTCATTTCACTGAGTGAAGTGTGCACGAACTGACATGTCAAAACATGAGACTGATCATTCATCTAGTGTAGCGTGTATTTTGTGTACTACTGTACATATTGACATGTATATGTGTGAACATATGCTTTGTCCATGTCTATTGATATTTATTAATGTTCATTGCATGTTGTTGTGAAATCCATATACTACTATTCATTGATATACATATTTATGTAGCAATAGATACTGATGAGTAACAATAATTTATTATTTTTGAAACTATTTCTTGCTTTATATCAAGTCAATTTCAGTGTGTATTATCATTATGAGGTTATTACGAGGATACCTCAAAGTATGCACGAAGACAGTACAGCGGAAGTATCGACCGACGCGCACGGAGAAATAAATTTACTATAACAAAACCTTTGTATTCTTTTTGTAAGATACTCGATATAGTTTCACAAAATGTTGAGAAACGTATCATGTTTTCTACACTGGAAGTTTATCATAAGCCACTAAAATATGGGCTCTGACTAGCCTTATTTTAGAATATCCTTTGTTTATATTCCACATTATAACGCGTTTAGTTTGAATCTGATTGGCTGAAGCAAGGTGTCTTAGACATGTGATTTAGCCCATAAACTGAATAAACTAGTTTAAATATTTGACTGTATCGAAATAAGCAACTGGGAGCAGAGGGATTTCGTATGTATGACCAACTGATCTAAACAGGAAACGCGGGTTCAAGTAATGATACGTATTTTGATTTCCCATAATGCAAATGTTATTGCGCATTTGGAGAGAAAACGTCTCGATGAACGTGTGCGCGACGTTATCAACGCGTCTGTCCTTGCCACTCAAAAGATCTGTCGCCTGTTTTGTAATTCAGCGTAAATAAGAGCTTTCATATCTAAAGATATTGTATATTTTATTTATTGCGTTTTTGTTTGTTTTTGGAAACAGTGCATGGTCAGTATTAACCGTTAGTTTGAACATACCAGAATTTGTGACGACGTTGCCATGCGCCTCGCCATTCTACTCGTAAGTTCTATGGAGTGCGCTTTTAAGCTTTGTAATTTGAATACGAAATCTATAACACGCAATGCATGGCGGGTAAATGGCGATCCCTGAAATGTACAACAATGTCTGTTCACACAAATACAGCTCCAAATCAACGTGGAAATCTTCATATAACGTGACTAGTTGCAAACGGGGGCATTAAATTCACAAAATCACAGCAATATAACAATACTTGACTCCTTCTTCGTTACCCCTTCTGATAGTAGTGTAATCCATGAAAACAACGTTGGGAGAATTGAAAATGTACGCATAGCAACCTGAATATAACAGCTATTTTGTGACATATTTCTTATATGAATATGTTATGAATGGACAATTGGCATATTTACGATCAGTTATTAACTCTCGCAAAATATTCAATATTTTCCCGACCAAATTACCGCTACTAAATTACCATCGCTTGCCGCTTATAAAGGGATATATGATCAATATTATACACGGGATATATGATAACTAGCATGGGAGCTTGAAAGATTTAATAGTTTCTACAATAACAAATAAAAAGCCGCCATTCTTTTTGAAATTAAATTTACGTTTCATTCAATTTATACCGTTTCCTGAAAACATGAAGACTTTCCATTGTTTGCACAAGAATCATGTAAATATACGCAATTTATAGTAAAACCACCTCAAATGTTTCAGAGATATAAAACTCAGTTTCGTATAATTGACGTTACTCTTACACTAGTATAAATCTTCAGTCGAACTCGTGGGGATTATGTGTACTGTCCACCTCTAAATGCACATGGCAATCAGTTTTTTTACGAATCCGTCGGTTGTCGAATCTTAAGCACACGTCACTAATAAGGCGAATTATATTTTCCGATGTTTACTTCCTGGATCACCACTTATACGTTCTAACGAAATTGACATGTGTAACCAATTAATAACGAGATAGCTTCTACACCATATGTTCAGGTTATCATGGATAACATAGGTTTTAGTCAACAGCTCAGCATTACAATAACTCAAAATAAGCAAAATGCCAAGAACGATCAGGTCTACGACATGTGTAGCTCGGTTGGGCGCATCCCTGGCGGTTAGTTCGTAATGACCGTAAAAATCAACAGCCACCAAATCACCGCAAACCGCGTATCCAAAGGCTCTAATTGCTCAGCTACAAGTTACCGAGTTGCTCGCATATCAAGCAACCACGTCGCGCCTGTCAACGACCGAAACTACATTAGAAACCTGATACTACGGAATAATGTTGACAGAAAGTTAATACCAAATGGAATGGTAACGTGTATCGGCAAGAGCGCATGGGGGATATCAATGTTCTCGTATATTTGATAGTCCTGTGTACGTTGCACATTTCGGATCAAATCTCGCAATCCAAGCTGACTTCAAAATCTGTATTTACTTTCTAGCAACGTTGTACACGTCAATTATAAACATCGGCTGCTGTAACAGTATTGAATACACCAATCTAAATTGCCATACATTTTCCATGTTAAATTTGTAAACAGTTCTTGTAATGATCCAGTGATTCGTTAATTATCAAGAATGACATATGTTCAATGAATGCATGTCAATAAATATATTAGCCGCATCCGCGATGAATATTTCACAAGTGTTAAGGGTATTTTATATACAGCCAAAGTAGCACAAACATATGCAAAAACGATCAACACAATCAGCGCAGAAGAAACCTGTGTCATGTCGGTGTATACGAAATGTATCTTATATCAAATGTACGCAGTTGAATGCAAAAAAAAAACTTCAGCACGCAAGTATACGGTTTAAAAGGTCTTAGAGTCTTAGATACATCATCGAGTTTGCTTTTTCTCCTGTTTGGAATGTGGAATAATAATTAACCTCAGTTCGAGAGAACTAGAGATATACAACGGACGATGCGATCACAGTGTAGTTTTGTCGTCAACATTATTCAAAGGACTACCGTGACACCGCAAGATTTGAATTTTAATCACCAGTGAAAGTGCCGTTGAATCACCTAGCCATCACTATTCGCGTTACCGGTGGAAGTGTGACGTGGCATGATCATGGAAAGTGGTGTGTATCGCCCGTCCATGCAAAATACAAGATTTATGTTTGTGGATTTACAGTGAAATTTGACGTATGTTGAATAAACATAATATTGTTGCATGTAATTTGTAATAATTTTATTATTGATCGTGTCGATGTCGTTCCCGAAACATGTTGTATAAATTGACGAATTAATAACAACAAACAATCATGCCATATCAACTATTGTATCATTTCAACCAGAGAATGAGTACAAATAACGGTACAGGCTATTATATTACCGATAATTATTGTTGCAGTTTGTCCTGATTGTTCTAATCTTCATTCGTAGGTTGGATTTTCAGCGTTGGTATAGGAGATATATCTAGGAGTGCCAATATATAACAAAATATTTAATGTTGTTGCCTTTAATTAGTTAAAGCAGGGGAGTCACCACCTGTGCATGCGTGAGATGGTCATAGCGTGTCATTGTCATACAAACAAGCGTCTGTGTTGTTATCGTCGCTTGGGACTCAATTCCCGCGCGTGCGCATGTGACGACCCTCCCGCTTTAATGACACTCTATCCAAGGTTGAACTTGATCTTGATTGTTGTCCAGTGTCGATGTGTGTTTATTTCAAACTGATATGCCTGACCTGTCATCTCCTTTTAATTAAATACCACGTCAACAAGTGTTCAGTGTCAGCGATTGAATGCCACGCTGTGATAGATGCGGTCATGTGTAAGAAATCATTCAAACACAATCCATTTTCACAACAAGAAATTGTTCAGTTACCACAGTGTGAGCACGTGATCGCAATTACCGTCACGGAAGCCCGCTACGTTTTTTTTTCGTTTTTTCAAAGCAGATCAAAAGGTATTGAAAAAGACAAAGTTGGTGGTTGTATGACTATAGTGCAAACCAAGCTAATGAACCAAGTTGCCGATCATCAGCAACACTGCGGATGTCAAGAATAAAACATATTCTACAAAAAAATATGGACACTTTTAAGACAACATGCTGAGACGATATATGTGCAATGAAATCAAGTATTGATTGATATGTTGGTGAAATCACATTTACATGCTTGTGTCTGTATATGCAACGCCATAGATGTCTTTCATTTTAATATATAAAATATTACATGGCTTTTACAATGTGTTTCAGCATGTTGTCTACGTATTATGATGTAGAATGTCGCACGTCTCTCACGCCGTCCACACTAGATTGAATAAATCAGTTGTTTATTGGTATTTCAGCTGCTAAGTCGTGATAACATAACAATTAGTGCATGATGATACGATTAACAGAATGGCGACACGCAAGCTATTCAGATAAATTTACGACTGCCCATATTAAGTTACAAACTGAAACTGTTCGTGCGTGTGTCGCCCTGTACACAGGGTCGCTGAACTATTGTGAGCCAATGCTGTACAGTAGGTGTAATGTTTGCACATCTGAGGAGTTGTTCTACAGTACATGTAATTATCGGAAACGTATTTAACAATGGAACTATTTGAATTCATTTCAACGCAGACTTATTAGTGTATGTACGGAGTCGTTAACGAAAAACCGTGCATGTACACACGTCTTTCTATACTTTGCTTTGATTAATTAACTTAGTTGTCATTGGACGCCTGGCTACTGATTTAACAATCTACCCGTGTGCCGTATCTACTGAGAATGTTTTTCTCCTGAATTCGAATTCCTGGAGAGCAGCTGTTAATCAACGCTCGCAGGCGAGTAAAGTGAATTGCTATTAAACGGACAACAAACTGGTAAGTGCCGGTGTATATTATCGGCTAAATTTTCTGAATGCAGCTCTGGCAAACTTGATTATCAAAATACGTGCTTGACCTTTTTTCCCTGTATCAATCTGTAAACAACATGTACATCTGTACATTGGTGCCTTTTTTGCAATGAATTTTAACATATTAACAAAACTCGCGAATTGAAATCACTGAAATCGGTCTATCCAAAACGTCATATTTAAAACAAAACAGGGAGCCACATGCGAGAAATCTATCAAGCGTCGACTCGACCTCGAAACGCATATGGCAGTAGGTGAGTTCATTATTGATCAACAAATTTTCGTCTTAAAAAAAGTGTAATTTGCGGTGATACCGTTAAGCCAAACTCGTACATTGAAGCGTATATTATTTTCACAATTGTACAGAAAAAGAATGAATAAACAAACTATAATTAAACGCCAAGTGTAATTGGGGAAAACGTAGGCCTAATGGTGAATGGCGGTCAGAAGCAAATAGTATTGTATTACCCTGACGATAAACCTCATCTACAATATGTTTTAGCTGAAAATACTTAATGCTTCGCTTGTTAGCACTTAGTGTCTATATTTGATATAAGTTGTTGAAGTTTGTCACCCATTTTATGTATATTGGGTAGCTAATACGTAGCTAATATGTATGCGTTCCAATTAATGTTGATAAAACATCATATTCAAGATAAACTAGTTGTATACACAAATGCGTTTGATGTATCACGCTGTGCAGTCGTGAATGAAATAGCTTTGCGGTGAGATTACGGAATTCCGACAATCGAGTTCATATGCCTGAACGGTCGGGGCAACACGAAGATCAAGTGTATCGATGCGATTCACGTGTAAAATTATAAAGACGAATTCCTAATTCAACACAGTGGCGGCGGCAGTGGTGTCCCCTCCCAAAAAATCCCAAATCAAGCTGAAACCCATTCTGACAACAAAACTTGCCTCTCTAAATGCGGGAAATAGCGTTTTAGAAGTCTAGACTTGTTAAATTGTTAAGGAGGAGCATGCCCCCGGGCCTCCCAGTAAGGTCGCGTCTTCGGCTCGAGGTTGATGAGCATATCTCGACCCCAAGGCACAATTTCGTGTCGCCGTCTCTGCAACACACAAAACACAATGTTTTTGTTATGAAAAAAATCGTCAAAATTTATTTAAGAAACCTTATTTTATTTTCAGTCGCGCGTTCGCGAAAATGCCAATCGATAAATACAGCACACATAAAACAATTTATGAGTTTTCAAAATAAAAACAATACACTAAAATTATCCGTTTCGTGAACAGGAAGACCTTACTTAACATTTATTTTAACATCGATATAGAGGAAAATACCCGAGAAGTTGCGAGAAAGGTATTTTTGAAGCAATTTTCAATGTTGAAGCATTGTTCATTAACTATAGTATTTGTCAACATTCAGAATTATTCTTGAGTGACAACCACAACTACATATATACCCGATCAAAACGTTGTGATATAATGAGACCTATTTACAATAAATGGCCAGAAATCGTCATTTTTATGGATGTTTGACCCATACTATTTATGTTGCTTGACCGTATATTGTTATCTCGTCTTTGCAAAAGCCAGCATAAAATAAAACATTTTCGTATATATATTATCACCGACTATATTTTATAATAGCAGCCATCTTACCTAAACCACACTAGTAACACCCTAGCAGAATGCAATAACATTAACTTGATGCAGTTACTGTTTAGCGGTATCTAAAAATCTGCCTTAGATGACAAATTGTATTCATATTCTTATGTTCAAAGTTCGAGTTTTGAGTTACCATCCAGCTACCATCACCATCATTGTGTGATTGTACACACTTTTTTACTAAATAACCATTGCATAAATCACGGCAAAAGACCCTGAATAATCAAGTATCATGATTTAACGGTTATTCATGTTTCGTGGTTTCATAGACAAGAAAAATACTTATCATAACTAGATAATGTGTGTTACATTTAGTCATGAACGGGAATATGCGTGCAACTAAGGCAACTGTGCTAAACGTATTTCCGAATTTCATTTTCGTGAAAATATAATTTTTCGACATATAACGGAATGTTGCTCTATCAGAACAATATACGTTTTATTAAGTTTCAGTTTGTACCTTTCTAAAAGTTTTAATTACACGTATGCGGGTAAAAACAATAAACGGATATATCAGTGACAGTTGTTTGAAGACGAAAGCACTAGATACATTGTTACATACATACAATAAAAAAATGCCCACGCAGGGAAAAGGATAATACATATTGTAATTGAAGAAGATTGAATTGTCCATATGTAATTTGACTATTCGAAAGTCTAAACATTTATACTATAATTTGGATTCTCAGGATCTCCAGGGGCATACATTTCATTTTGCTCCGGCAATACGCTACATTCGCTCACAACAGTGCACAAATATATTTCCCAAAAGACTTGTGACGGATACATTTGCGAGCAGAGTATTTGTGTTTGTGAGATATAGTCTGTAAAATATCACATGATATATGTTTTGAAATTACCGTGCTAAGTTTTACAATAACTCTTGGCCAAAGTAAACCCATGCTCCTAGTAATTATGAACTGTTTTTGTGTGGTTTGATGGTCACTAACACTATATTATTCCAAATGAATAATCGTACAATCAATATTATATAGTCAATATAGTTCATAATAATATATATTATGCTCCATCCCGTACTTGCCTAGCCATATTACAGCGCAAAATCTTCACTCAGCTACTGTAACATGTGATACCTCTATGAATTCAAAACAACCTTATATGCTAAACGACGTGTTATAGAATTAGAGCATCAATAATGCATGTTTTAAACATCGATGTGTGCCAAGTATAAAATGGAAAAGGTCTTTGACAATTTGAAATGACGGAGCTTACTATAGAAATGAAAGCACCGTAACGTATGTGCAAATGACAATGTTAATCATATAATGAATAATTTTCCTGTGAACATGTGAGATTATACGTTAAAGGTTACACAGATACTTCGTTGGTATGAATGCACTTTCTGGTAAACACATGTAAATAATCTGGATCTTAAACAATTGATAATTATTCAACACAATTTCGACATTATGTTATTTTATCTCAATGAAACACAATATACTTTACGTAGAGTGTATCTCATATACACCACATCTGTGCGTCTGTAATTTATTGATGACGGCATATATATATATATATGCGCTGGCAAAACAACTGAACAATTCGTCAATTGAAGTTGTAATCATTGAACCCACTCCGAGACCGCCGTGGTATTGCCATATTCTTTTTTTAAACAAATATTCTCATTTGTGAAACAATATTTCTGATTACAGAACACGAACTCAACCTCGTTTAGCCCAGAAAGTAATTATCGCCAAGCTGAGTGTACATTATGAAAATAGCTACATTACGTTACACGCAGTTCATTAAGCACACAGAGTTGAATCTCTAAAGATGTGTTCTGACGGTAACACAGTGAATGTGGTTTCCTCTTGAAAGTGTATAACTTGTTAACGATGTGCACTCGTGCACCATTTAAAGTACTCATTGGGCTTGTACAGGTTCACACTATATTATTAACCAATACAAAAAAAACAAAACAATTCTTTCCACTTAACACAAATTCGGGGGTGACCAGCATATAAGGTTTGAACAATGTTGATCTAGACAAACAAGAAACAGAAACAAACTACTAATATACACAGGTTGGCTGGCTGAACAGCTCTCTTGTATGCCTAACAAAACGTACTTCAGAAAATTCGTTCGACTTAAAACTGAATGTATGGCAGAAGATTTGATACATACTTGTCGACACACACACGTAGATACGCGAATAAATATATGTCTCAGCTAAATGAATGAGCATAATAATCTAGAGACACAAACATTGAATATGTCTATAACATAGGCACAAATATAATAATTAGACTTGAAACGGATTCAAGTTCAATCTCCTAGTGACATGTATACATCGGTAATATACATTAGATATCGGTAATATGTATCTTACATTTTGCAGCTCCTGTAAAAGTGGGTCCCTGCTTTAAAAGGGTAGGAACACATAAATAAATAAATAAATAAATAAATAAATAAATAAATAAATAAATAAATAAATAAATAAATAAATAAATAAATAAATAAATAAATAAATAAATAAATAAATAAATAAATAAATAAATAAATAAATAAATAAATAAATAAATAAATAAATAAATAAATAAATACAGACAATTGAAATGAATTGTTTCTGATATAAATTCATTTTTGTGTTCCCTTGCATCTATATATTTGCCGACTGAGACGATATGCAGTAATCGTAAACCTATGAAGAATGTCCAATTTATAATTTTTATCTCGAGTATTAAGAATATATGTACACACTCGCTTATTTCATTTAAACTTGAATTACAGCACGTTATAGTGCCGAACGTGCTGTAATATTGAACGTAGATTTATTTCAGATGGTAAAAACAATACGTATGTGAATCACAGGGATCATTTACGTGATATATTGTTACAGTTGACCAAATATCAAAATACTAACTTAGATGTGCTACTGTTTGTTATTATATTTGTGGCTTGGTTTTCAAAATATCATACAATATGACTTACATTTGGACATAGTTAATACGCACTTATTGTAGTTGTAGATTTTCTTGAGTATTCATACCCACGTAACAGTACAGTAGAAAATAATGGTGTACTCGGTCATTAAATGTATTCATAAATTCACGTGTGAGTTTGTTCATAAAAAACCAATCAATAATTTGAATTTAATAGCTCATGTATTCATAAAATGACGTCACATTTCCATGATATTGTTTCATGTGATTACATAATCAACTACGCAACAAAAAAATCAAGCACTCTTACCGATGCTGCAGACAAATGATTACTTACATATTGTGTTATATGTATTAACAATATTGTTATTATTCTCATAATACGCATCATATACATTGAACGGATATATCTCAGAAGCTGGTGAATTAGATTTCGTTTCTAATAACTGATGTGTCATTTAATTTAGGGTGATATCACTAAAGTTTGAAAGTTTGTGACAATGACAATGTCTCATTCAATAACTATATTGAAGACTGACTGGTGTACACATACACATAAACATAGACAATGTATTCCTGTCAGGTATGTGTGTATGTATTGATGCAGACATGGAGACGGGGCATGTAATTACATTAGCAACACAACATACCCAGAAATGATTTTAATGGAAGAAGCCAATTATCGAATAACACGAACGAACGTAGGCCACACGGTATATACACAAACGATGGAACCCGTTTAACGCAAGAACGAGTTAAAATGTGAAACGATGGTATACTACAATTTAATAAATACTGACTGCCCTGCCAGGCGTCGGCAGAGGGTTAATTCTATTAGTTAACTAATTTTTTGCGTGTATAAGATTACATTTACGGCAATATATTATTAAAGTTGTTATTTACGTTTGGAATGATACAATGATACATGTCAGTATAAAAGTTTATAGGACAATCGATATTATTATCGATTCTACTACGATAACATTGCTGCTTGTTTTAGGGCATTCTTCACATTAGCAATTACTTAGTTATCCGATATTGGCATTGAACATATACTCTTTTATAGGGATGAATAGTGCGCGATCAACGGTGATAGAGACAAATAATAGGATTTTAGACGTAATAGTGATTTTAATATTGAACGGTATGCGTATCACGTGCAAATTTCTTTGTATTTGAAAACACGAGCATTGCATGTAATGTTTTTTTTTTCAGGCAATATTTAAGATTAAATGCTAGACGCTGATTGTTCGTTTTTTAGGCAATATAATATATACTGTATGATCATTGTACATATGTTAATAGCTCGCCTGTACTGATTAAACCAGGCATGTATATCTATATAAATATGGCACACATCAAATAATCATATAAGAGAAATACATTTATACTCTGTACCTCTTCAATATATAAAACGCTAACCCTAATACGTCACACTGACTGTCCTGTAAACAGGGCAAAATGACGCGTAAGGATATGCCCCAACAGTGACTAAATGCACATTCACGCACAAGCCAAATCGTCGCTATTACAAGCATCACGCAGTGTATAACTACACACTTTAAGTTATAGGCCATGTAATCTGTCCAAAAGCATAGACAATTACTGGTTTGAGTCTATAGAGTAGCAGGCAAAGAAGCACTTATCACATGGCAGGATAAGCGCCTCGCTGCGGTGAGCAGACACGCTCCCTTACTATAGTTCTGAAATAAAACATGGCGCTTAATGACTTTCCTTCCACCGTAATTATTTGGAAATGTATATCCGATTCTCGCTCACTCTAAACATGTATACTTATCGGTCATTCTAAACTATGATATACTACGTTACATGTCATATTATTACAATCTTTATCTACCTGCCCCCTGTCATGTGACAGCTGGATACAACCTTAAGGTACAAGTACGTGGATGTTTTTGTTTTATTTTGACTGCTCTTTAGCGTGTGCTTCCCGTAATACTGCCGCATGATTTGCGATTCGCCGCTAGATAGGCCCGTTACTATAAGTACTGTGACTACATTGATTGGACTGCGATATTATCCTAAATCATAAAGTTGCAATCAAGACGATCGAGGTATTAAATCGATACGCAATGTTCAATTAATTATGTAACTATAACCAGTAATTTTTATCTCAAGAGAATCGTCTGTGATCGAATATCATGACATGATTAAATCAGCTGAATTAGGCCCAAACTCTTGATTGGACTACTACATTATCCAAGATCGTAAAGTTCCAATTACTTTACTTATAAAACTGTATCGACATCACGTGTTATTGTCTATAAAACTTCAATTATTTATTTATACGTGATCAGCACTACCGAGTAATTTCCTAGTTTCAAAAAAAAGTTTTTGCATCTGTCGCCTTAGGTAAAATATCTTGATGTGGCGTAACCATATTTGTTAGGGCTTATGTGCATTATTAATTAGAAGGGGGGATGATAATATTGAAACTGGTAAACGGGGTCTATAGAAGACTTCTTTTTTCAGTTTAAACACTAATGACAACAAAGCACGGCACATTTGACCGTTAGCCGTAATTATCAAAGTGAGATATTAGTTGATAACCCAATACCAAATCAAGCAGTCAAGTACCCGGATATATATAAGTTTACAAACTTAGCTCCCGGGTAACACAAAGCTGTAAAATAGGATTATCAGAATGATGCGTTAATATAAAGTTATGTGCGTTATGTCTTAACCATCATATCGTTGAAAACAAAGGCCGAAATCCCTCAGAAAACTGTAGTTTGGGCCAGATGTTGTGAAACATATATAAAGTTGGTTGCGCAGGATTATTCCAATGTTGAGTTTGTGCAAACTGTTCGGTTTTAGCTGCTGCCATCTGCTCCTCGATCGATGTTCCGTAACTGCTCGTACATAGCACAAAGAACCTTTTGTGACGTAGTCTATTCCAACAAGAATAAATCCACATTCTACTCCTATACTCAATTATTGTCCATGCAACGTCAGTTATTTGGTGTACGCATGCGCATCTGTAGATGTTTACATATTTATATGTAATGATGGTATATGCGTAGGAGTAGTGTTTTTTTTTCTATAAAGCCAAGACAGAGATCTGAAATCTTCGGACATACGCACTAGCATTTCTATGTACAGGTACGTTGACTCTTTCATGTGTATTGACGTATTGTTGTCATAAGAATGTTGAAAAGTAGGGTCAATGTAGGCCTAGACTGTAAGATATAGATTAGATCAGATCGTATCATATACATATAAACTTTGACTGTGAAGTATATTGACGTCCTATCTTACATTTAAGAATGCAGAACTGCGAACTATATCAATGTAAAAAGGTGTGTATGTATCGACGTGTTGTTGTACGTCAAAATGTTGATCAGGTAAACTTTAAATATCAAAAATGGTCAAATCGTACTCGTAAACATTGCATTAGCGCCATATCTTAACCAATTACGTAACTTTACGTAATGTTTTCGAGTATCATGCTGGACAAGTAGTTACCACTGCACAAGAAAAGCATATGTTTGGAAAATTTCTTATACCCCGAGCATGGATGGAGTAAGAATGAGTTTGGCCATTTTTTTTAGAATGACATAGCACTGCGCACAGCGTAATATATGTCGGTGTGGACACGATGTCTATGTATATTCAGACTGTACATTTGTTTTATCTTGACTATAAGAGTAATGAATGTATCGACAGTTACTCTTGTGCATGCACCAAGCCGTCCTAAATCGTAATGTAAAATCATAAATATGTATTACTGTTGAGTACTATAAAATTGACAATTATATTATTATAAATGCAGGCCTGTACTGGATTGTGTGGTTTTGCGTTCTCAACATTTCTCCCAAAGAAATTATAGTAAAAATCACCAGCAGCGGTATAGAAAAGGCAGTCCCATCAGGTAGCGAACCCGGTGAGGCTCTAAGTAGCTTCGTTAATGGTCAGAGATAATATTTGTCGTGTTAATAGCCATGTTTATCAGGCGAACATCACCACTTGCTATTTTAATAACGGGTCCCGTATTACAATTGTGACTTACGGTCCGCGGTGTATTGTCAGTTGCCTCAGAGTGAATTGCTATCAACTTTTGAAGTTACTAAAACACTTATCCTATCAAAGGATCTTTTCATTTGTGTGTTGTTTGGCATGGCTAAAACTTGGCAGCCACGTTCATCGCCCATTGTCTAGTTCACATATCCTACATGTCAATAAGCAATGAGATAGGTTTGCTCATGTTTTACTACGATATAATTACACATACTGCATACATTTACAGAATTTGCATTACAATAATGACGCATTTAATGACACACCCCGCTGGTCATTGCTCATAACTCATCGATTTATCGATAAACGTCAAATACTTTACATGTTAATCGATTAGTGTACACTGCGTGAAACTGCGTGATTTATTCAAATTACTTTTAAAACAAACGATGTCTAGTCTATATGGTGTGCGCTCTCTACTTCAACTGATCAACAGCTAAAATATGTGTGCTAAACAATTGACCAATCAATGTGACTGAGACAGTGCCCATGTGAGTTAATGCTCAATGTCCTTGTACATTTAAAATTAACATCTGGTGTGTTTCCAGAATGTCAATGTTATTGTGGTAAATATACATTACACAGTACTCTTATAGGTACATATATCGTTTGGGGTAAGTTTGTGAATTAATACACAATACAGATTTTCATCTTTCGCGTTAGAGTTATTTTTGATAGCTATTTTGACATTATTTATTTTTCAACATGACATATGTACTCACGAAATTCATTGCTTTTTTATGTAAGGGATAAAATTGATATATAAATAATAACATTTAATGATGTTCAGTTAGAACACGTGATATTCTGTCGCATTATACTTTTCCATAAAAAAAAAACTTCTTTTACTTTATCCACTAATAAGCGAAGACAGATAATATAATGTTCACAAAACATCATTTCGCAAAACCACTACATGGAAGTCCGCAGCAAATGTATTATTACCAAACGCTTCAGCGTGGTATTAAGAGTTTGTTTTCAGGGGTGGGTGATACCAAGGTGGGAAATGGATGCACATATGGGGTTAATTCCTTGAATTGCAATATAGAGGGTTCAGGCTGAAATACAATATATAGTGTTTTCATGTTTCGTCTGATATTTCTGTGGTATTCTGCTGCTGTAAGTAATGCACGATTTGTTCCGAAATTCAGTATATTGTGTGTATTCCAGGGTTATTCGTTTTTTGCTGAAAACACCCCTATTTTTTAGTGGCAGAGTTTGAATAGTCTCACTCCCACTGGGAAATCTGCATTGTTGCTTGAATGTGAGTTAATTAAACACATTTTCCAGACCGGCGAAAGAGTATGCAACAGCCAATTTTAACAGCCTGTCACGTGATTTTAGTCTGAATGTCAACATGAACAGGCTAGTCCATTTTACGCAGGAGTAATTGGGAGTAGAATATGTGAGGGATAGTATCAACAGAGATGTGTATAGTGAAAAGTAATATCTATCCTTCATTTACATCTCTGAGCATTTCTGTTTTAGTATATTGGTTTGAAAATGTTGGACTTGCATGATTTGCAATGTGTTTTTTTAATGGGACTCCCCTATTGATCGAATCCCGGGTTTGAACGAGAACGGCACACCACGTGATTCGTTTGAATACAATGCTGATGGCAAACATGCCGTGTTACTGCGGTACTCCACTGACGGGATGACTTACTGCATGCTACAACTTCGCTTGTGATGTTGCTTGTTAGCCATGGATTACATGAATCTTGATTACCAGTCAAATGTTGCTCATTTGACGTTGGTAATCTTTATTTGGAACTGAGTAACTTCCTGGTACTTCGTACTATGATAAAAATCAGTCAACATACATCAAGTTCTCACAATCGTAGTATTCCATGTGATGTACACCTAATATGCCAAAAATGTTGCTGAACGATTTGAACTGAATAAAAATAGCAGACGAAAATGTGTTTACAAAATAAAAATACTTCGGTTGCCAATGAAAACCGGTAAAAAACAAGCAATATGTTTTCGGCTGTTATCATGGAAGGGACATGAACGTGAAGCTAACGTCTGTTTATAACTAAAACCGGGCACCTGATACGAGGTTTGCAAAATAACATGGCAGTCATTAGAAGTCACTTTATTTTATTGTTAGGACGTATTCAACCGTTAAATGTATAATTTCCAATCGTTTTGCGATAGTATTTTCTAGATTGGAAGCAGCATTTACATTTTATTCAAAGTTCAAAGCTGCGTTGGGATTCCGTTGACAGTGGTAACAATGTCGGCGCCGGTGATCTCTTACCAGTGCGCAACGTAGCCAAAATAAAAGGCATGATCATTTGGGCACTGCTATTACAAGACTTTGGCTGTTGCCATGGTAGCGGTGGGTCAGGATTGTTTTTCCAATTAGTGATGGTACGACCTGCCTGTCAAGTATGAACCGTGACAAAATCAGCCAAGCCAAAAAAAAAAATCACAGAAGAGTTAAAAAGCCATTCCTGCTGAACAGTTTAACTTCGGGGTCAACTTTCTCATTAATGAAAAAAGATATCAAAAATTCAAATAGTAACTTTTTGCCTACACTCCAGCCGAGGACAATGAGCTATGTCTGAGGTGTTGTATCACAGGGAGTTGGACAAACTTGTGTATTTTAATAAATTATTGAATAATAAAATGTTATATAACTTTTCTTTTACCCCCCTCCCCTTCCTGGTATCTATTTCAAGTATTTTTGTCAGGTTCAAATCGTTCACCAGCATTTTAGGCATGTTAGATGTACATCACATAGAATACTAGGATTGGGAGAACTTAATGTTTGTTGACCACCTGGAATCTGAGTTTTATAAATCTTGAAGGGCTCTCGGAAGATCCACTCGCTGCCTGGACCCGCAGTAAAATCTCCGATTAATATGGAGCCGCAACCATCAACATCGATATACCATGAGGTTTCTGCTGGCGACGTTGCGGCGTTACTCAGTTCCAAATAAAGATTACCAACGCCAAATTAGCAAAATTTAACCGGTAACCAAGACTCAGTCTATCCACGACAAGCAAGCAACATCACAAACGAGGTTGTAGTGTGCAGCTCACGAGTCAGCGACGACCGATTTCAACGAAAGTCATTCCGTCAGTGGAGTACCGCAGTTGCACGGCATGTTTGCCAATGTACAGATCTGTGGAGGAACTTTTAACTTCAACATCAACCGTGTATCGTAGTCGCCCAGTTTAAGTTCTGGTTCTGTCGTGGTCCCAACTAAAGGGCGACAGTCGTCGTGTCGCGTCCTGTTCGATATGGGACTCACAGCGACGTATACAACGCGTGTAAAATACATTGTTTATTTACATGAAATTCGAACACACGCTGTGCTACGACCACCGCGCTTAAACATCCACGAGTTATTTATTCGGACAATGACTTAAATTAGACGTCTGATTATTTTATTTTCACACGTACAGCGACACGCGTTCTACACTGACAAGCGTTGCTAGGTCGCAGCACTGTCTTGGAGCATATTAATGGGCAATTGGGTTCCCCGATCTAAATTTCTATCCCGGTTTGTTGCACGTTCTTTTTTTAATATGAAATAATCAAATATGGGACATGTGTATAATAACAGAACCCCACACCCTCCCCGTGGCTTCGCTCGTGAAAGTACGGCAGCAGGATACACCGCATCACTCGTGAAAATAACTTCCATACGCAATGAAAGCCACGGGGAGGGTATCTGTCATAATACTTCATTATCACTGAAAACATTTTTCCCCTGAAATAAATTCCAGTGAATATGCCATTTCCCTCATACTATATTGAGACACAGCGCAGTGAAAAATAGATTCACATGTAATGCTTGAAAACATGTCAGCAAAAATAAATTAAGTGAAATTCTACGTGACTTCATAATAGTTGGAAATGAACACATTACACCCGACCCTACCACTCCATATACAATGTAAACTACACCCCAAAACATCCTTTCACCCACAGTTACTACCGTGTTTCACCAGTGTATTCTATTTGACGTCAGAAGAAATTGAAATAAACAAATTAATTATAATTTCAGCCTCTTGTTGACCACTGATTAAATAAACTACCTCGTCTTTATGTCAACTTGCAGTTATTCGTTGCCTACATCAGTGACTTCAAAATATATGTTTCAATCCCAGGAATTTCACTCGCTGTTAATTGCATGGGAGTGGCAGTCTTTAATGAATTTCTATTGTCATGTCAATTTCTTGCGATTACTCGAACATTAAGCTGTAACCACATACCGCCTTACCCCAGACCATTCGTCCCGGTGTTATCGCTATCGCCACACGAGACTCCAGCTTGTCTCCTATACAATTTGACTGCGCACATCCAGAAAGTAGATGTAGCTGTGATTGGTGGAATACTAATGAGTTGAGTGTCAATCAAACGTAAACAAAGTCACGTAACACGCGCCATTTTAGTTTTGGCAGGCGATTTCAAGGCAGCACGCTTAACCCTTTCGTTCACAGGTTGGGAGATATTAGAATGACTGACAATTTCACGCCACTGTTTTACATTATTGGCGGATTTTTCTGCGCTGTCAATCTTTCTCTTACAAACTAGACATAGATGAGACGACAGAGTCGCTCCTTTCACAACGTCGCACTGGATCAAATTGGAAAGACGATTTCCATAAGTTATCCCTCCTGCTTTTCCTGGCTTGAATAAATTCACACACGACTTTAACTGTTCACAAACTCGAAGACTACTCGAACACAGTCTACAATAGTCGTCCGCAACAATATGTATGTTTTTCTTCGGTGTACTGATGCGCGAATGCACCGTGACACGGTGTTTCTCGGGTGTCGCCATCGCTGAGAATGCCGCCGGCGCAATTTTTCACCCAACTCGCGATTCTGTTTTGCAACATTTTATCAATATTCCCTTTGACAAAATCGCCGACAAAAGCACCGCTTTGCTGATCTTTTGTTCTATAATTCTTAATGCAAACACCGACCCTAGTAGTAATTAGTAACGTCGCCTAGTACATATGAACGGTCGTCATTGCAAATCGAACATCCTTTTGAAATTTGGACGTCGGGCAGGCGATTTCAAGGCACCGCACTTAAATAATAGCAACATATTTTTCTGAGCGGTTGTTTATTCTCTTTCAAACGAGACATAAATGTGACGACATAGTCGATCCCTTATCCACCGCTAAGAATGCCGCAATGTTTCGTTCGTTTTGCAACATCCCACAAATCGTCGAAAAAAACACTACTTCGACGGAAGCTTGCGTAATAAGGGGGTTAAAACAAGAAAACAAATGCCATGTTTAATACATATCGACCTGTTTTACTTGCGAAAGATAACGGAACATGAACTCGTTTCCTGCGACTTCGGAACCGGAAGGAACACACTAACAACGTTGAATTTACCCGCTATCTTCCAAATATGGTATATTAATTTATTCAGTTGTTTATTTAGAGTGACGTCCGCGGTCGAATGCGATTGGCTATCGATGTCAGTGCAAAGGTCATATGAATATTAAAATTAAGTGGGCGGAAGGAAAATTGTATAGGAGACAAGCTGGAGTCTCGTGTGGCGATAGCGATAACACCGGGACGAATGGTCTGGGGTAATACCGCCTAGGTGCTGTAATTAAATCTTGGTGTAAGCACCATATGAACTATGAACAATGCATGTGAAGCCAGCTGTGGGGTATATTCAATCCTATAGATTTCTCATTGTTTGGTAACTATTTGCTGCAAATGCAACAAAAATCAATATAAAAAATATTACCCACACAGTATTCTACAGGTTACTTGTTCTTACTAGTATTACACATCAATTCTTCTAAGGTAGCGGGACTATTATTTGCATACTTGTTTTCATCTTCTAATTGTGACTAAATGACTACAAATAGACCCGGGAAAGTATATATTCTTAGAATCGCCAGACTTCAAGCTTTTCACAAGTGTATTTTACATGCCCGTATCTGCATTCTACGACGCGTTACTCAACCAAAGGTGAAAAATTACTTTTTCTGTAAAAAAAATAATTACGCATTTATGCTGGCGATAAGAAGTATTTTGTTCACTTTTCCTAGTTGTTCAATAGTCTGGTAAATTGAATGTGTCTGGTCAGTTTTATTCAAGCAACGCGTTTTAAAAAATAGTGTGCTGAATTTCAATTACTGTTTTAGTCGCATTGCCTCCAACTCAAACCACAACTCGTTGGTAAATAATCGATGAAATAGTTTGTCTGGACACATTCAAGTTCCTCTCACTGTCACCTTAAAGCTGTGAAAATTTGGTGTTAATCCGACGATAATAAGTATACGTTATTTTTTGTTAAAGACCTTGTATTTTGAAAAACATAAACTCCTAGAAAACGTCCATGAAGTAACAGCAACGATTTTCAAGCTTGTTTATCGGCACAATCAATTTGTTTTCCCATCAAGGTTTGTTTTAACATGTGTAGGGACATCCAAATGTGTAAGGCTATAGGAAACCAGAAAAATAAAGGAATGGGATAGCTATAATTGGATAAATTTGGCATATGAAAACACCAAAATCAATGATTTTTTTCAGTGGCTGTGTGACCTTGTGTCTGACACATTCATATGCAAATGACTAATCTGTGAAACAAATAAGGGCGGAGACAAACCACTCAAATGTTTGGAAACACTAATTGTGTGTCAGGTAGCTACCGATAACACATCCTGACATTGCTTTGTCTTGAGTTTATCTTTGAAACTTAAGGCACACAGATTAAACCTGTGTTGTTGATTTTGGAAAACACTACTGAGGCTGCCTTGCTTCCCTTCAGAAAATCTACATTTTAACCAACTTACATGACATTCTATGTTATGTTGACTTTATCACATGAAAGTTTATAGTGCATTTCATCAATTAATAAATAAATGTGAAAATCGTAATTTTCAACACAAATAATAGTCTCGCTACCTTAAAAGCTCATTAATTCAAAGAAGTCATGATCCAAGAAAAATGATCACAATTATAATTGGTATGGTTTGTTGACCCTAGAGTTATACGTGGCCAGTAACTATGATGCAATAGAAAACGGAAATTGCTGAACCAATTTTAATTGGGTATTACAATATTTAACTCACTAAGTATTTATTGCAGAGCAAGTTTCCATGTGTATGTTTAACTCTGAATACTTATATGGTGTTATGTATTGCTTCAACACCGCGGCACAGTGTCTCACTCGTTTTAGCGAAGAAAACTAATTCTGGCAATAATTCCCAACAAATAGGTGATACAAATGTGCGTTGTTGCAAAGTATATTTATAAGATTAAACCAGAGTTTCCAGTTTGTATACTATGTAATGATGGATAATGAGATTGTGATAGATAAGAACGTCATAGCCTTGCACTGACGTTTGTCTGTTTTTTACCATGCGTGTACCATCAAAGATGAAATGGAAAGGTATATTAAGGGAAACATTCTGTCCGGCGTTGTTACTGTAGTCGTCGTTGTCGTCGTTAATAATTGTTATTTTGTGCACAACAACTTTACTAATTCTATTCCAAACTTGGACACCCTATTCATCAGTATAATGTCTTCCCTGAGTATGAACGACTGATGTCCTGTATAAAAATATCATGCAGAAATTGAGAAAATCTGAGTTTTGACTGTTTCTACCTGACTGATCACTGGTGATACACATTCAAAGGTCACTGATTTCAGTGGGAATATGCATTGTTGTACTTTGAATAAAGCTGGAAATTATGTCCCTTGAAATAATAAATTAGGCACCAATGTTTTTGTAAGATATTTACATCTATCAAGGATATTAGGTAGACTGCTTCCCCACTGTTGTTTCAACCACAAAACTTATGTATTCAAAATTAAATATGACAATGCATATGCATATTATGACTAAGATAAAGGGAATAATGTTATATAACAAATAGCTGTATTTTCAAAAGCGAAGTAGGGATATTATGGGTCATAACGAGCAATATTTTCAAACAGTTTAATAAGTTTTCGACGGTTTAAACGCTACACAATTTGTTTTTTTAATTTGCTGGTGCATATGGAAACGATAGTTTGTTGCTCAATTTCTGGCGAAAACACATACTATAGCTTCAGCAGTGGCACACAACCTTAGTTTTGACATTGTTTTGGGTTTGAGCTGTACTGCAACGAGGTATACAAGGTGGCTCATTTGCATAATCTACCGTAAAAATGACGAAATTATTAACATTTTTTGTGAAAGCAACATGTTCTAAAAGTGTTATTGTTCAAATATGTCTAGCAATAACATTACATAAAATAAACGAAGTATCGAAATGCACCGAGTTAATAATTCATCCGCTAAAGAAACTTTAGTAGGACAATTTTATTTCTTTTTAATATTTTTATTGCGGTCAATATAATAATATATAACTTAGTCTTCGTAAACTAAGATTGTCGAGTATTACTATACATAATATACACTACACTAGTGATTAATCGAATACTGACAGAAATTTGCCACGACATATCTTGAACCGCATAGCCTTGCGTGGTAGCGAGTATCATCTTTATTTTTTTATTTTTGAATCATAACGTGATGTTAAACGCATACAGTATTATGGCTGAACAATGTGGAATAATTTTAACACGCCGTTTATATTACAGGCAGGCCTGCAACCATGTTCACAGGAATACTACCTATCGGCAGTTTACATGTAAGCTTTGCTATTTCCATGGAACCCGTAAACAACGTGAAATGGTTCTAACACGTCGCTTAAATGCAAGTTAGCCCTATCCACTGTCGGCAGCTTACATGTAAGCCAGGCTATTTTAACCCTACCAGTAAATAATGTGGAATGAATAAAATAACACCTATGCCTTTAAGCTATGTTATTCGCGTAGTTCTGTGATTGGTTTTGTTTTTGCAAAGCAGTCTGCGATAGTTTGCTATGGAAATGCTATGATTTGACACATTATGCACTGTGTCAAATATCATTTTATTTCGTTATTTGCATTTGTTTTAATAATGGAGTGAAACTGTGATAGAAGTACTTGAGTAAATTTGACAAATCCGAACCAGTTACATAAATAATTCTGCGCTACATTTAAATATTGTATTATTATTTTCGCGAGGGAATAGGGAATAAATGTCTTGTGCCAATCAGATGCTAGGATAAACGTCAGTTTGTGGCTTAATACAACCCTTTAGCAAAGCTCAAGCATGATATAATCCGATAACCCCGTTTATTTTTTTTACATATTATAGTATATGTAGCCTCCTTTGAGTTTCCCCTGCCCATAAGGCGAATGTAGCCTGACGCATGACGTGAAGTTACAATCGCCTTTAAAGTCGGGCTCGGACACAAAGAGTTGTACTATAATTCTAGTGTACTAATACTAACTCAAAGCATGACTCAGTTGATGTATCATTCGCTTTGAATGATATATTATGTTAATCTTCACTATAATATGTCATCTAATATTTCATTTCAGTGTATCATACAATGTCTTACGAATCATGTTGATGTGTCTGGTGTCATACAAGCAGATTGAACATTAGCCATTATTGCTGAATATCACACAAGTCGGCTACGAGTGTGTAACTGAACACAGCTATGTAATTTCACAAAATCACCTTTTCCGCAAAATGTGTTCACTCATGTCTGGTGGCGATTTGTTCTGTATCGTGAAAGAAATATTGCTTAATTGACTACAAAATTAATACTTACGTTATCTATGCCCCTCCAAAACCGTTAATATATTAGTGGCGGCAAAAATAAATTCTTAATAGCCAAAATTTTAAATTAGCTATAATCGTTCTTCCTGGGCGGCGTTTCTATTGCAAATGTCCAAGGACGCTCTTTCATTTCTTGATTACGCGATCACAAATTACGTTCACTCTGTTAGTTGTTAGCATTTAGTAGCCGGGGAACCGAAATATGGAATAAAAAGGTATCAAATTCGTGAGGCTACAATTACATCATGTAATATACTCACAGTACTCCATCTATCCTTAAATTGAATGAAATTGTCCTATATATCCACTTCGCGGCTTTTACTATGTACCGACTAACAAGGTAATGTAATATGTAGACGGGTAATCAGAACTTCTAGATCGCTCGCTCATTTTCACAAACAATTACCATTCACGAAGAGCTATAACAGACAGCCATCGTGCCATCAAAGTGCGATTTACAGGGATACATATGATTGTTAAAACATTGGTACTTTCAAATCGTGACCTTTATGCCGTACGCGATGAATGCCCATTATACCTGCGTAAAAAAAACACATTTTCGTGTACCGATATGTCTTTTGATACAAGATTCCCAACAATCGTTCAAGAAATCTCGTGTAAAATCACAAAAAAGCTGACAAAAAAGCATCCCTTGATGTCTAAAGTTAAACTTGCTTATATTGATCAATCAGATTACTGGAAATGTGATTGCACTGTTTTGTTATATTGCACTGCAGGTCCATGTCATATGAAATACAGTGTAGTTGAAATCTAATTCGCGCGTGAAATAAACTTTAAAACTATCTCAGGTTGAATTGTGTTATATGAATACTGTTTCGAAGCGTGACTCCATACAGCATGTGTATGTACCCGCCAAATGGGATATGCAATGGCAATCGCCGACTAAACAGAGATTTTGAAATACTGTCGAATATATTTAAAGTACGCCACCAAGTGATCGATTTTGTTTCACAGCATTGTAAACGTATTATCAGTTGGTGCAAACGTGATCTTAGGCAACCTGTGTATAATTAATAGTTTCCTTTGAGAGTTCACACATTATACAGCTACGTCTTATTAACAGTTTTATGTTTGTATGTATATAGGCACATTGCTCTATTCATTCTTTGTGTGAACCTTCTCTAAAAGCGAATAAATAATGTTGAGAGGATGCAAGGGGAGCTCTCCATTGCTACTTAAGTTTCGTGCATTATTGCTCTCGTTTACCGTGTGTGATATCAATATGTAAACAGATTCTATAAATTCAGGAGACCATAAAATTGCCATGTGCTTGCTGTGGTTATTTATTGAAAGGCCACTCTGCTGTTTGTCACGTAATTTTGAATGTTTGTAACGTGCGAGGGCGCCGTATAAAACTAAAAATATAAAACGAGTTGTACATGGGTACTGCTTTCATACTTCTGCAGCGATCAGTGATATGAACAGTAGTTAAGGTTGCATTTGCGTGTCCATTTCTTCTATATTTCCATATGATACGAACTCAGTGATTTTCTTTTCTGTTTCTCTTCTTTCCAGATAATATTTGCGACACGACCAATGTGATCATCGTAGGATTGGCATCATGAATATCAGCAGCGAATATAATGATCTGATCGACAACAATCAGTGTGTTATCAATGCACGAAGGAAAAATCTCACGGATATCTATATGGAAATAGGTACACCAGAGCTTCTCTACGACTCGGGGCATATATTGCTAACCCGTATCATTCCAGCTACGATTACATGTCCGTTTGGTATCATACTCAACTGTCTGTTTCTCTACGTAGTATTCAAAGTGTCAGCAATGCGTACATTGACTAATATGTATCTATCGAACCAAGCCATCGTAGACTGTATGTTTCTTAGCGTATACTATATAGTGCAAGTCGGGGAACCGTTGTCAAGTGATGTCGTACACGATAAAAGTTTCCTAGGACCGGTTGGATGTTTTATTGTGAATATATCCCTAGACTTATGTCTTTTCGTCTCCGAGTTCAACATCGTGTTGGTGACCTTCGAACGATACATGGCAATATGTAAACCGTTTAAGGCTGACAGAATCAGTTCCAAGTCTCGCACATTCAAACTTATCGTACTTACATGGATCATGGGTTTTGTCTTCTCTGCTCCGATCTCAAGTTTTTATACTAAGTGGTACACTACATGTATTATATGGCCGCCAAGTAACGAAACAGTTACCCTACCGATGACCTATTCCAATTGTTTCTCTGGAGTCTGGACACCACTTGATGGAATATTACACAGTTTGACGCCGATAATTGCATTTGTTTTAGTGATCGCAATAATTATTGTGCTGAATGTGTTAACAACAAAAGAGCTACAGAGAGGTGTGCGGAAATTTTCAGTCAGCGCCCACGATTTGAAACAGAGGCTTCATCAGCAACGGCAGATAGTTGTTATGTTAGCGGTGACGGCGGGTGTGTTATTCGTTTGCCTATTGCCGTATCATTTAGATCTGATCATCGGCTACTTATACAACACAACACATCCTAAAAGTGTAATCATCATGCCCCAGGCATGGAATGAACTGGTTCGGTGGCTGCCGATGGTGAATTCCTCAGTAAATCCTATTGTTTATGGCATTTTAAATAAACAATACAGGCGCGCCTTTATCACCACTCTTGGATGCTGCGACAATTGTCACGACACGGACAATCGACATGATTATATGATGACATCTGTGACCACATGTAACACCACTAAAAAATCGAGAACAACTGAAACAACCTACAATTTGAAGTCAAACTTACGGGGTCAATCACCTATAATGCACGCAAACTCAGCCGAAAATGATGATGGGCGAATAACAACTAAGATGTAAATAACAAACTGACCTATTCGAACTATTCTAACTGTAGTATTCAAATTGCATGTACACGTTAAATGTGGATTAGAAAAATATATTTTATTTGGAATTTGGAATTGATATTATGACATAACTATGAATATACGCTTTCATCATGTCAATAGTGTTTATTCTTGAAAATAAAGTGCATATTTTGTCCGTCAGTATTTCAGATAGAATCTCATATTATAATTTTAATATGAAGCCATTCGTGGTTTTTGTACGGTAACATTTAAACATAAGTTGAACTCAATAATATTTGTACATACAGATCCCGATTACTGACGTACGCGATTTTTTTTGGCGCATGCGTAACCTAACTAGCGACGAGCGAGGGTAGGACCAAAATGTGAAAAAGAAGTCAGCGGCATATTTATAATTATATATATAGGACGGCTGATGGTACATGTGTTTCCCTGAGTAAATATCACAGTGACATAGTTTTTCAAATTCCAAAATACCGCAAACATATATATACGCTATAGCTAAATTTAATTTTTATGTTCGATTTTATTGCTCAGGCAGAATAGTGTACACATTTTCAAAAGCTGATACAAGCTAAAAGATGATGGCACTTTTATTTGGGAGGATTTTTTTTCGCTGCCAATTGGAAACACGGATGAGGAGCGTACTTCGGCTTTTTCCCTTACTTCCGGTTTGTTGACCTCGGGTCAGGCAATGTGCGCAAGCAAAGAAAACAAAGCAATAAACGCATAAACGCGCAAACGCTATTAATTCAGCAATCGGGAATTGTATATTTCAATGTGACTGTTGATTCTCCTTCATTGTATTATTTCTCTTTGTTTTCTAAATAACGTGCTCTGCGGGTTTTTGGTGTTAATTCACACATGTTACACGGTCCCTTTCTGTTGTAAATTTTAATCTGACCAAAGCTTCCATTGTATAATGTAATATTCATTTGCATGAATGTGCTTCATATTTCAAAGTTATCGTAGTCTATACTGTGAATAGTATTATAATACATGTGCAAGTATACCCAGAAGTCGTGTTTTATTTTTTAGAGTGCCCACACGAAACGTTTTACCACATACAATACTGCATTGCCCGGCCTGTGTATGTTATACAAATATACTATAAGCTTGCTGTGTGTACTTTTTATGAATTTTACTTTAGAATATACCATCAATATTTTAGAACTGTTCGACATATGAATGTAGTGTGTTTTATTACTTATTAACAAGAAAATGAAACACTGTATAATGCATAAATTCTGTGTTCACAGAATATGAACTATGAATTCAGACGTTCGAACTCTGCTACATCGGATTAGGCATGTCCCTGGCAGGGACAACGACACAGAGAACAGTTCAAAGGTGTACATTACCACATGACTGATTTGTGTCCGTTTCCATTGTAAACATATTTATTTATAAGCAATGTAAAGTCATATGTATTATATTGACAATATAGCGTCGTTGTGTCATCGCGACTACCAGGGGATTTATTATTAAATTATCACTCGTACATAATCAGAATAATAGTGGGTCACATTATCAGTATCAGTATGACATGTTGTGGTATTACATCTTGGTAAAAAAAAAACAAAAAAACATTTTAATGTGCATTTTAATGTTATTTAAAAAAAATGGAAAACAAATTCTACTACTTAAATTAACTTATTTGAAGACTTCAGCGCCTCTGTTCAATGCTAATTGCACTTATACTTTCAATGTCAAAAACACATCTCAGACGGCCGAATCCCCCTGGGTATAATACGCATACACACGTATGGAGTCTGAATAAATTAATAATATGTACTACTACGTTATTGAGTACTTTATTCTCTTAGGTATTATTCTAAAAAATGAGCATTATACTCATATTTTTGCTGGACATCGCTAGTCTATTTTTAATGCGCGTGTATGTGTGTTAAAGGTGAAAAACAACAACAAACAATAGACTTTTGTTTGCTACTAAAATTGAACTTTGCTGACGGCTTTAATGTCTCCTTTCAATTATACTCTCAACGTCAAAAAGCATTCAAACTAACGAGTTAATCTGAAATATACACTGTGTTCATATTATCTATAGCGAGTCGAAACATTAATAATGATCTGATCCGTTACAAAAACGCGATCAATACTGGCAAGGTTCCAGAGCAATGATATCAACTATTGTTAAGAAATTACGCTTTGGTTGCCGTTGTTATGTTGACCTCAGGTTGAAAAAAAATGACACCGGCGGTGAATAGCACGTGGTCAAAATATGGTGTTTGTCGTGTTCTGTCGTAGCTATGGCAATAAGAAATCTAGGTAACGTATGATAATATACCATTTTTTTGGGGAGGGGGGGGGGGTAAGCTTGTTTGTATAGTTAAAACTGTACGTCAATTACGCCAGAATGATCCAAATATAAATATAAATACAATTGCAGGTCAAGGTAACTTCGTATTAAGGAATGTTTGCCGCAATAAAGAATAGACGGAAACGTATAGTACATGCATATATTGATCAAGTACAAAAATACGCCTCGCAGGCTAAATAAAGAATGGAATGTTTGAACTACGAAGTTATTACCATATTTAAAAAGGACTGTCTCTGTCACGGTCATCTTTCAATAAAGTGTGTTCCCATACCAGGTAATAGCGTCATTGTACAGTCTGAACTATTTATTGATTCACACTACGCAACTCCACCGTGGTCTGTTTCAATGCAGTTTATGACAAATGATCGTCATTGTATACTTGGCTTATTTGTGAGAATTACGACTTTGTCATTTTTTTATTTAGCACAGGTTTATAATTATCATGACCGTAGTTCGTGTTATTTTGTTTGCATTCAATTTTAACGCTTTTTGAATCGTTACTAAAAGAATTTACTAAACATCAAGAGCAATTAAGCTACACAAAAATGCATTGCTCGTTTTAAATTAAGCGTAATGTAATATGTGATGTCTCCCGTAAACCATACGCTAATCTACGCTAATTAACGACTTTTGTCCAAGAACGCGTGTATGTATGTGTCGTCCACAATTCGCTTTCAATGCATGCATCTAGCGAAAAATCTAATTCCTGAGAAAAATCTGCTGTGTTCTAACCGTATCTGACCCCAGCACACCATATCAAATTGTAAACCATTTATGATAAAACGTCAATTACACGACATCCCAGTAATAGCGAGCTATTTTACTCGTGATCTTATTATTTGCCACCTATAAATTAGCTATAATATCACTAAATACGATACGACATAAAAAAACTTGATTGTGTGATACGTGATATAGTCATTGACATCATATTGTAGACTGAATGTCAGTAATTAAATAAAAAGCTAAAAAACAGTACATTATTTTGATTAATTTGAGAACATGTAAGTTCAGTTGCCTGTTTTATGTACTCAATATATTATTGTAAAATTTCCAATCAAATCAAAACAAATCTCATATATTATGATGTAAACACAGAAATGAAAATTTGCATATAATAATGTATTTGTAATCAACCACTGTTAATATAAACTTAATGCCGATGTGAAACTTATTTACCAAACTATCCAGTGCAAATCTTTACCGTTCACCGTTTCCCGTTCCATCTCTATCCGATGATTCCTTAAACACGTTTTTTGCTATTCAAAGTTTTCCATTTTTTTCTTAAATAAACAACGACAGAGAAAAAAACACTTGAATGATTCCACATTTGGCGTTGGGCAAATTTTGAAAGATAATTGCTGATGAAAGAATTGGAACAAAGGGCTATCCTAATTTGCATATCAATATATGAAGTAGCTACATAGTTATTTTTTCAATTAGGATTAACATATTCAGTGAACAATGTGTTGATGCTCAATAAAACGAAATAGACTACTTTCAGCTGTGTTAATTATTGAAAATACACGTACATTTAATCATCATCACAATGAAACTTGTCAACCTTGGCCGCTGTCTCATTTATTACAACCTCTAATATATTTATAACATAATAAGGTGTAGGCACAGGTTTTTAAAGAAGGCAATGTTATTGTTGACCAGTTCGACAGTGTCGTTACATTAATGTATTCATTTTGTTTGTTAACAGTGAAAAAATCACACATTAATATTCTACTTGTTTTATAATTTAAATTAAGATTTGTGACATTTCTACATTTAATGAAAAATAACTTTTGATGTATTTGTTTTATTTTCGATTTAAACTTGCTGAAAACGTGGTATATAAAGATACATGGACAATTATTTGTATGCAATCTACAAATAATTTTTGTTTATCATGTCCGTCTCGAGTATTTACCGAAGATGTTACTTAGAATTCCCCATTATCATCGCTATCAAGAAAATATTGAACTCGACCCATATTTCCGGAGTTGCAAATTGGCTTTGACTTTTTAATGCTCGGTACGTCGTTTTAACCATGATTACACTAGTTTTTTGGTGTGCATAAGTGCACTTTGTTTGTGACGTTAGAGATTTAAATTGGGCATGACCATCTAGTCATTGTATGCGTGCATTCAATAAACGATTTTTAGAGCTTTTTATTGTGACAGTGTCATACGGCGTAATGAGAAGCGTGTCTGCTAAAATTGGCGAAGCGCATTTGCTAAGTTGCGAGTTCGAAACTTGGGATTCATTTTTATATAATTGCTGTTACTTCAACTCAGGTGCTTGTCGCAGTTGGTGGTCACATTTATGGAAGTTTGTAAGGTATAGGTCATCCATATTCACTAAACAGAAAAGTTCACGTGCTTAGTAACGGATTAACATTTAATATGATTCATCTAATTTTCTAAAGTTGTCATATAATTTATGAAGACAAATCCCACTTGATTTTAGTCAATTGAAGGCAGTCACAAAATCAATTGTCACTTTGATATAGTGTTAAATTGTTAATTTTTAATTATCGTGTTTCAGTAGGTTATTATTAATTTCATGTACTGGCTATATAGATTCGTATTGTCCATAAGAACTAAACTGTCAATTTTTATGCTCGTATTTCAGGGGCTCTATAAACACGACCATTGTCCAACCAATTGATGGATCATCAAATCATATTAATTTATGAATTGCATCTTCATAAATAACATTTATAATTTTGTAATTTCTAAAATATTTCTAAAAAGTCATTGTGGACGATGATAGACGATACATGTGATACCATTAATCAGGAAAAATAAATAAAAGTAAACTTGAATGTCAGTGCTATGTAGGCGAACGCAATGGGGTTTAAAAATAAACTTGGAACGACCCTAAGGCTATCGTCGACAACATTCATATTAACTACACACAGTTCATTATAACGTTATCTGATCGCATAACAAAATGTAATAACTGATTAAGAGTATTATTGATTTATATTCATACTTAAGCAACGATCAATTTCAATCAAGGTTGATGCAGTATGCAAATAAATGCATTCCACATATACTATTCAATTAGACAATTGATACGTTTATCGACCAACGCCTTGAGCTCAGTTGTGTTTCCAAGCTAAGTGAAAACGACAAATACTACGACTTAAATCTATAATATTCCATACGTATATTGGCAATCGTATACTTGACAATATATTGGTATTCAAAGTTTGAAAAACAAGATTGATTGCAAAGTGTACACATTTTCGTACAATTTTTATTTTATATTATTTATAATAACTCTACATAAATGATTGATTAAATGTTTATAAGCAAATATTAAGTAAAGTGATTAGTTTCATTGGACATTTCTCATATCCATAAGGCATATACGTGTATGTTATTGCCAATTAAAGATAATTGGCCGCAAAAGGGTGATAACAATGGTAGTAATACATCGCAGTGACGTTGAAATTCACGACACGAAATTATTGCATAGTGGCTTGACTTGTGTTCTTGAAATATCATTTATTGTTCATCAAGTAAGACGAATACGTCGGATGCATTTGACGGAAGCATTTACATGTCAACGTGTTTTTGCGCATATATAACTACAACAATGTATATTCGATTTGTGTTCATGCAACGACGGCGTCAGGTTCATTAATCGAAATGAATAACACGCGAGCCAGAGATTTTATCTGTGATGAAATCTCAAATTATGAAAGATTTATATGAACTATATACTATATATGTCACACTGCCGTGATTAAACTATTTAACATACAACTGTGCACTTATTTTAATGCATGAGGTCATTGCAATCAAATACTAAAAATAGTTCGTATAAATCACTTTGTAATTTGGTTTTACTCTGGCTAATAATTTACTGATTGAGGATCGATCCACGTTTGTGTCAAATATGCAAATTATTGCAAAACAACCTTGAGAGTAAATTGTTCATTTATGAGCAGATGAATAGCGTGATAACAAACTAAGTATATGGTGTGACATTTTCCTTCAGTCATCTGAAAGGCTATTCTATGTCTGTAGAAGAGTAATCAGTTTGAGTGGTGATCGATTATCAATGAATAAAATTAATCTAATCACACAATGTTCATACGATTGTATAGATACGTACAATCCCACATGGTTTGAGAAAATTGATTGCTGAAATTAATTATCGCGGTGATAGTAGTTTTATAATCCCCCGGGTAATGTACAGATTGCTTACATTCGTGATATTATTTTGTCGGTTATAATACATTTTAGTTTATATCAATTTGAAATTAGAGAGTGTTATTTTAACATTGTCATTTAGAAGTATCAAGGAATTCTACAAAAAAACAACAATGCAGTCGCTTAACACGTTGTTATTTTACATATATGTTTTTAATTACAACAGTGTGTTTTGATGAAAAACATGAAAGTGCTTCCGAGATTTACAGTGTAGTTATTCGATACAAGGGAATTTTAAAAAAAAATTGTTTATCGCATATAACACATGTAGTAAACATTTAAATAAAGTCATGGTTATGAGTAAAAATACTTCTCAAAAATAAACAAATATATCCATGAAATGAACACATTAGATTAATAAATCTTACATATACAGAAATAAAGCAAATGTATGAGCGGGAAATATTACTTTTTACTAAATATGTAAACAATATTCATCAGAATGAGAGAATTGTACATGTCACCGCACAATCAATAAAGATGCCAACTATCAAAGCAACCGGACTTGCACTTTTCAGGAAGAGGTCGAAAATTAAAAAAAAATTATACGCAAACGTTGATGAACGACGACAGAGAATCGAGTAATATGATTCGCTCCTCCTCGTCGTCATGAGAGATAAAACACGTGCGTATTTCTAGAGTTTCGTATAAACATACTTGTACAAGTGAGTTTTAATATTAATAATCCGAATGGCAATCGGCTCATTGGCGATGTCTTTCGCTAAAATAGTAACTTCAGGCACATTCTCAATCAAATTAGAATCAGATACGTACGAATTTTTGACTCAGAGATTTGTACGAGAATAATTTTGCGCGAATCTACAACAACGGTGGGAATTTATTCTTACTTCAATGAAATCAGCTCCCAACAAATTCATGGAAGATTTTAAAGCAATATCTGGCGTTATAAGTTATAACTTCGAGGTCAAATTTCTCGGCAATGAAAATTTATATCAACAAAACAAATAGAAAATGTGGGTCAACACTAAAGCTGAGTAGAGCAAGAACCGGTTTGTAGAAGGACACACATTTTTTTAAGAAGGTACTCAAAATTAGTTGTTTGCAGTTGCCATGACAACAATGGCACAACTTTTGTTGAAGCCGTTACCATCTAACTAGAGTAAAGATGTGAGCTGCCTGTCGAGTTTGAAAGAAATCGACCCAACCAAAAAATGCAGTTACTACGTGACGACGCCACACACATTTATATTAGGGAAGTCCTAGCGGAGCACCAATTTCACCAAAATGAACCAACACTAAACTCATTGATGTGATTTGCAAATCAGCCTAAAGCCATTCACCCATTTTCCACTACACACGAAGATCATTATTGTTTAATTGCATACAAGGCATCTTTTATTGATTGGCTAAGGGTATTCATGATTTATATTGAAAACGAACCAACATTCAATTTAGATCAATATTGAAACAGTATGCACATTTTTGTTTCGCGCATATTTATTTTTCAAAGTAGGCATTTTATTTTTTAGATGATCATTGTCTTGACCTCAGTTAGTGCTCATACTTGTGTTTAAATCATGAATGCAGCGTAAATAAATAAATACTAAAACAATGATGTTATTTTTTGATTCTATTACCAATTAACAAGGAAGATCCAGAAACACATATGCGAAATATTAAATTTATATGACCAAATTATTTATCTTCTATAAAGCTTATCTAATTTCCATCAGCTATAATTGCACATGTTTCTAATTATTGCTGCCCATTCTATGTGTTCTATTCGATGCCTGAAAATGATGTGGAACTGTACAGGCAGCATATATCAGATTACGATAGACTAGATTAGACAGGAAACAAATGAAAATGAGACAACACTAGTACTGGCATTCACTATGAGAAACGTGAGAGCAGACATTTAAGCAGCTCTTTCTGTAGATCAAATAAAATGAATTATCAAGTGATGGAACACATAAAGCACATACATGACAACCTCGGAGACATTGTAGTTGGTGACATATCTAATGTCGGCCATTGAACTCTTGAACTCTTGAACCCTTGAGTTGGCACCTATTCACGCATTAAATATCATTGATTCGATGTTTAAAAATTCACTATCGACTAAACAGGTGAAAGAAAAAATAACCAAAACATCGTTGTATGTATTTTCTCGCCCTATATTGTTGTGTTTCAATCATACTTGGAAGTATAATACCAACATTATAAGAAAAACACATCAACAATGTGAGTACACGATTCGCGTGATGCACTTAATTATACAAATATTTGTAAAACTGCAATGAACGATCCTCCAAACTATCATAGAGGAAAACACTCGTTGTGCGCATGAGTCTGGTAGCGTTGTCAATACCAGTAAATTTGCTGCCATAATAAAACTAAATAGTTTGCGAAAAGTACATAGTGATCTTCATAATTTAAAACGCGATTCGTTTTCTATTCACATTTCAATACATAAAAAACTAATATTAATTAAATCAAATATTAATTACAATAATAAATGTGAATTATGATACGGAGTAGCAACGTAGTGAACGCACGTCCGCGGCTTCGCACAACGCTAAGCTTACAAACTATTCAAAATGATAGTGTATTAGTTGACTGTACTAAGGGGTCCTATCGGTAGTTGACTGTACTAAGGGGTCCTATCGGTGACCATTTCGTATTATTTTCAGAGCATCATGGTGTGATTTTATTGCCCACTGTTCGATTTGCCTAATAGTTTTGTTACAGTGCTACGGGGCAGGTAATGAATAGTAAACATCAGTTATTTGATGTGTATGTATAAATGCAATACATACATGCGTGCTGAATAAAACGACGCGATCGAATGCGCTTTTAATTACTGTATGGAGCAAAATACCTCAACAAATCTATCTGATTTAAAAATAAAATTATAGCTATTGACAAAGGGTCCTTTTAATGATACTTATTGTTTATCGAATTCTTAAATTGAATATTTTTCTTTTAATTTTCAACACGTTTCATTATATTTGTTTCTAACTACAACATTATCTACAGTACAGGGACTTACACTTCATAAAGTTCAATGTTAAAACAAATCCTATAATATAATTCATGATATTATTATACATCTGTCATCGTAACGTCATAAGTTACAGGGGCCGTAAATTTGCGGTAGGTATTTTATAAGGTATTTTCATCCTACCATATTAGGAAATGCGAATTCCAACTATGGAAAGATTACGCGTGAAAGTGTCCACTAATAATAAAAACAAACATGGCTGACATCAGGACTTGACCGGTTTCCACACAAAGAAGCTCGCTGAGCCTGTTCTAAACTTTTTTTAATTTCGGCATTCCCATGATGTATTCTTGACATGAAAAGATGTATATTACTAATGTTATTATATTATATTATGCTTTTTGGTTCACGGGTAAAATAAAATAAAAGACGATCACGTCACAGTACAAAAACACCTTGGAACCCCGTAGGCAGGCCGGTGACACCGGTTCGCACTTAAGGGGGTACCAACCCCCCTGCCAAATTCCAAGGGAAAATCAAAACATTTAAAACACAGAACAAGTAACATAAAACAGATATGCGCTGCTGTAAGTGTGTGCAATGATAGCCCACCAAGAGGACAAAACTCTTGGCTCCTGTGCGTGTGCTAAGTTTGTAAATACAATGATGTTCGTTTGTATCGATGTTTAACAACAAGACAAAGCAACTTCCTGCTTTAAATAGATCGTACCTGCCAAGTTTACAGTAGAATGTGAAGTGTGTTATCCTCGATTTTACATAGTGCATCCTCTACCGTCCACATAATCTCAAATTCAGGCAGTTGGTTCATGATCCGGAAATATTCATATTCTGTTTCAAGCCTCGACTTAATACTTTGAATAAAAATGTCCAGAGGCTCACTCGATCCTTTGTTTTGCCTTTTATTACGACGGCTGACATGAATTGCAACCTTAGCCACGCACGCTAAGAAACAAAATATACCTTGTGCTTTGCGAGACATAAAGTGCTTTGAGCGATGGGGTGGTAAAATGGTGAACCACCAAATAGGCATGCGAAAGTCTGGTTGAAGCAGTCGCGACGTGATGTTATTAAAATAATGGAGTAAGGCGCTATTTGATGGACAATCATAAAAAATGTGTTGAAGTGTGTCAACTTCATTACAAAAAGGACATTTATCAGAATTGTTCAAACGAGCTTTGAACAGAAACCTCCCCGTTGGAAAGGCACCATGGACAATACGCCACTGCAGATCCCCATATTTGTTAATGACTGGTGTTTCATAGCAGTCCTTGAAGTTGGGTTTAGCACTTTCAGGCAGACTAAGGATGTCCCGCCAAACAGTGTCAAGTTTTTGTGGGTGTTGTGTTATTGACTGGACACGTATCAGATATTTATAGATTGCGCCCTTTTCAAACTTATATAGTGGCAAATTTAGTTCATCAGAAAAGTGCAGTTCAAAGCTATGATGTGAAAGAGGTTGATTACACTTCCCGTTCCCTTTGAAGTAGATGTTGATAGTATCTTTCCATTTGATAGGAATAGAATCGTGAATGACCTTGATACTGAGATGGAGAATACGCTCCGAATGGATTTTAATTTTATCCGACATATCAGCGGCCTCCAACCAAGTTTTATTAGTTTCTGATACCAAATCACATACTTTGGTTATTCCCGCGTCAACAAAGTGTCTGAGCGCAAAAGGCTCATTTCGTATGGGATGTATGATGAGTGGGTTGTTAAACAGTGGCTCATTAAGAATATCAGTTACGTTATTATCATTGAACTTACGCACTTTCTCTACAGATTTCCAACACTGGAGGAGCTCACAATAAAATAATGGCAATCTTTGTAAAGGCGCTTTGATAGTGGTGCATAGAAGTTGACTTGCATATGACATATTGCTCGCTTGCATAAAAAAGTAGTCTGTGAACTTAAAGCATGGGTGGTCATGATTATTATATAGATATCTTTGAATATAGGAAAGTCGCATAGTACTTATGCGTGTTGGAAGATGTGTAACATTTTGTCCACCTCTTTCCAAGGGGAGGTACAGTGTTGCGCCAGATACCCAATGTCGCCCTTGCCAAAAGAAGTCGAGCAGCATTTTCTGTACCTTCAGAACTACGTCCGATGGCGGCACAAGGCTATTAAAGCGATACATTAACTGCGATGAAATCAGATTATTAATGATAAGAGCGCGCGTTCTGTAAGACATGCTGTAAACAAAATGATTCCAGAAGTTGATCTTATTATTTACTTTTGCAACAAGTTCAGCCCAGTTCTGATTCGTGTAAGTTAGATTATTCCCAAGATAAACACCCAACAGTTTCAACCCCTCGCTGTTCCATTTTATATTGAGAGGGGAGTAGGTGATGTTGCGCCAGCTACCTACCCATAACCCTTCGGATTTTTGGAGATTGATTTTAGAGTTTGACGCAAGCTCGTAGACATGTAACCAGCGACTTAGTAAGTTGAAATCCTGCTTGCGAGTTATGAAAAATTCCACGTCGTCAGCGTAAGCGGTGAGTTTAGAACGTTGGTTTTTGCTGTGAGGTATAACCAACCCTTCAATGTTTTCATCATTCCTAATTTTATGAAGTAGTGGTTCAATGGCAATGACGTAGAGGGCAGTGGACATTGAACACCCTTGCCTAATGCCACGGGCCACTGTGATGGGTGTAGTAAGGGCGCAGTTAACGCGGACCAGGGACTGGGCATTGGTATACATGAGGCGAATGTAAGAAAGGAAACGGTCACCAAAACCAAAGGCACGAAGCGTATTAAAGAGGTATCCGTGATGTATCCTATCAAATGCCTTTTCCTGGTCAATGGCAACAATAGCCAGGGGCGAATTAGTTAAGTTGGCATAGTCAATACTGTCACGAAGTAGATTTATATTGTCGTGAATATGCCTGTTGGGTATGCTGCAAGTTTGGTCTGGATGAATAATGCTGCCTAAAACACCGCGCAAACGCAATGCAAGCGATTTAGTGAACATTTTGTAATCGCTACATAACAGACTCACGGGTCGCCAGTGTTTTACGTTGGTAACGTCACCTTTTTTAGGGAGAAGAGTGACCACGGCCCTTGTGCAGGATAGGGGGAGCACATTTTTGTTTGTGGCAGCAGTAAATACATCGCACAGATCACTTCCAATGACATGCCAAAAAGTTTGGCACTCAGTTCGTCAAATGTGATTGGTTTGTCAAGGTCATCACGATCTGTTTCATTTAGTTGAGGTAGCCCTTCAAGGAGGCTATTTTGAGCTTCAATGTCAATGTTATCAGGTGTATACAGGTTACTGTAAAAGGTGTGTATGATTTTCCGTATTTCAGTTTGATTTTCAGTAAGAGTGTTATCCTGGTGCCTCAACTGAAAGATCGCCTTTTTGGTTCCCTTCTTTTTCTCTAACTGGAAAAAGAAGGAATTGCATACATCACTTTCATTTAAAAACTCATGTCGCGCACGCGTAGCACTGCCTTTGTGTTCACGTTGAACAAGGCGTGCGAGAAGTTTTTTCTTTTCAGTGTAACTGTTTAAGAGCGGTGCATCGTGTGCAGTACAACGTTCGATGGTTTTAATTTCCATTTCCAATGCTTGTTTTTCGGTTTTGTATTTATTTTGTTTGAGTGTGCAATACTGTTGTGTGAGTAACTTTATTTTATTTTTGCCAATATCCCACCATGTCTGTATATTTACATAATTATTTCGAAGTGTTTGCCACTTCGCCCAAAAATCAGTTAAGATTGCCACACATACTTCATCGCGCAGAATTTCTGTATTCATACACCACACTGGACTTTTGTTTTTGCTGTCACCAATGGCGATGTTGATGTGGACAAGGGAATGATCAGAAAAAGCTAATGCGCCATTGCTTATGTCAATATTCTTAATTTTCCCACGCATACATTTGCTGACATAAAACCTATCAAGGCGCACAAGCGTGCCACCACGCCCCCAAGTAAAGTTTAATGTGTTCCCGTGGTATTGGCGCCATGCATCAAAGAGTTTGTGATGATTCAGGACAGATTTGAGGAGCTTTGCAGTGCGCATGTCCGGTTCAGTCCCTCTATTACGGTCAATGTCGGGTTCAGTAGTACAATTAAAATCGCCTCCCATGATTACTGGGTCATTATTTAGAGAACTGATGAATTGTTCAATTTTAGTGAAGCATTCCACACGCTCAGCGCCATTAATTGGTGCATAGACATTAATTATGTGAACAAGATTGTCATTTATTTGAACATGAGCGTGCAACACGTACCCAGGCATGATCTCAGATTGTGATAAAATATTCACAGTTGCTCCTGGCAAAAACAAAATAGCCACACCCGCACGATTAACAGTGCCATGAGAAAAAATACCAAGGCCACGCCACACAAGATTCCAAATATTTTCATTGGAGACAAGAGAGTGCGTTTCTTGTAGCATATAAATATTACAGGGATGGTCACGCTTGAGATAATTGAAAACACTGTACCGTTTGAGGGCGTCTCGGCAACCATTGACATTGTAAGTTGCGCATGTAATTGTGTTTGCCATCATAACAAGGGAAATTAAAAATCAGCGATAAAGTTACCCGTTTTGATTTGCTGTTTAATTTTTTTAATGAGTCTGTGCATGCGAGATTTATCAGATGTGTTCAACTGCGTGGTATTGCGGTAGTTTATCAGATGTCGAACCAATATTTTAAGATTGGGGCAAAATTCAAAACACTTGTCTATAAATCTACGTGAGTGAAGTGTAGACACTAAAAAGGTTTTGATATTAGCGTTTGATATTGTTGATTGGCTGTTATCAGTACATGTTGAAACATTTGAAATGATAGACCCCTCATTCTCACTACATTCGCTGGCAGTTTCCTCCATATCATCAGCGGTTTTATTTTGTGACATAGGTGTGCTGAAAAGGTCTTGTGATTGATCAGTTAAACCACTTAAATCAATGGGGAGTTCGGATAGCGGCGAATCGCGCGGGGTTTCAACTGTGAACTCAAGTGAGGGAGATGATGGAAATGGGGCCGACTCCGTAAGCTCGGGCTGTAGCTTTGGAGTGCACACTGTTACATTGGCATATACGTGGGGAAAGGGTTTGTGGGGTGGAGGGGGTGGGGGAGGCGATGGTGGTGCAATGGAAGGGGAAGGAGGGGTTCGTACCCTCTCTTCATCAATCGGACAATTTTGTTCAACAATTTCGATTGCATTTTCATCGTTACGCTTTTTAGAACTGGGTTCACATTTATTTTCGTCATTTAACTGGTCATTGTTTTGTTCTTCTCTATGAACTGGTGATCTAGAGCGCGTGCGCTTTTTGCTCATATATTTGGATGAATCTGTATTCATTTCAGTTTCAATTTCAATGTTATCTGTTGTACCATCGGTCTCATGATTGTTTATCTCAGTATCTGGTGCTTGGGTGTTAATTATATCAGTTATGTCGTCGTCTTTGTCGTGCAATGTGTCAGGGGAATTTAAATTAGTTGCTACATTCACCTGTTGAGAGTCTGTTTGAGTGCTATTTTGAGCACTATTGTTTTCATCATTCATCATTTGCATATTCGTTGTTTGAGAGTTTGGGCAAGTTTTACGTGTATGTCCCTTCATGTTACATGAAAAGCACGTCAATTCGTCAGACGAAACGTAAATATTATATGTCTGACCTTGAAAAGTAATAGGCAATAAACCGTTGATATTGAGATCTTTTAAATATACATAAACTTGGCGGCGAAAAGACTTTACATGTTTCAGTGCTGGTCTTTTGCACCCGAGTGGGATCGCTCGCACCGCGCTCATGACACGCCCGTATTTAGCTAAGGCATCTGTAATAAAATTGTCAGGTAAAAAAGGGGGAACATTTGATAGCACAATTTTTGTAGAGGGGCGGACAAGAGGTTCAACAGAAACATGGAGGTCTCCAATGTCAAGGCCAGCGGCAGAAACCATGTCGACCCATGTAACCTTATTTAAAAAGACAACAACCGATCGGTTCATACGGGATGCAGCCACAATATTACTGGCCCCGACTAAATCTGCAACCGACTCCACATAAGTTTCAACAGGAATGCCATCAATGTTTTCACACCGTAACGCATGGTTTCTAGTAAGGTGACCTGTTGGTGTTGACGGCGGTCTTGTGTGAGCGGCAGCCATCTTGGTTGCCGACCACCTTGCCAAAGCAAAGGCAAAAACACTCCAAAACCCACAATAATAACGAAAACAACAACTATAAATTACTCACGTAAAAGTAGACACACTATATATACAACTGTGTAGAAACACGGGCGCACAACGAGCGCAAAAACGCAAAACAGGCAGAAAATCTGGGAGCGCTGAAAAGCACCGCGTTCACCCGATTATATGATATGATATGATATGATATGATATGATACTATATTATATTATATTATATGATATGATATTATGCTTTTTGGTTCACGGGTAAAATAAAATAAAAGACGATCACGTAACAGTACAAAAAGACCTTGGAACCCCGTAGGCAGGCCGGTGACACCGGTTCGCACTTAAGGGGGTACCAACCCCCCTGCCAAATTCCAAGGGAAAATCAAAACATTTAAAACACAGAACAAGTAACATAAAACAGATATGCGCTGCTGTAAGTGTGTGCAATGATAGCCCACCAAGAGGACAAAACTCTTGGCTCCTGTGCGTGTGCTAAGTTTGTAAATACAATGATGTTCGTTTGTATCAATGTTTAACAACAAGACAAAGCAACTTCCTGCTTTAAATAGATCGTACCTGCCATGTTTACAGTAGAATGCGAAGTGTGTTATCCTCGATTTTACATAGTGCATCCTCTACCGTCCACATAATCTCAATTTCAGGCAGTTGGTTCATGATCCGGGAACATTCATATTCTGTTTCAAGCCTCGACTTAATACTTTGAATAAAAATGTCCAGAGGCTCACTCGATCCTTTGTTTTGCCTTTTATTACGACGGCTGACATGAATCGCAACCTTAGCCATGCACGCTAAGAAACAAAATAAACCTTGTGCCTTGCGAGACATAAAGTGCTTTGAGCGATGGGGTGGTAAAATGGTGAACTACCAAATAGGCATGCGAAAGTCTGGTTGAAGCAGTCGCGACGTGATGTTATTAAAATAATGGAGTAAGGCACTATTTGATGGACAATCATAAAAAATGTGTTGAAGTGTGTCAACTTCATTACAAAAAGGACATTTATCAGAATTGTTCAAACGAGCTTTGAACAGAAACCTCCCCGTTGGAAAGGCACCATGGGCAATACGCCACTGCAGATCCCCATATTTGTTAATGACTGGTGTTTCATAGAAATCCTTGAAGTTGGGTTTAGCACTTTCAGGCAGACTAAGGATGTCCCGCCAAACAGTGTCAAGTTTTTGTGGGTGTTGTGTTATTGACTGGGCACGTATCAGATATTTATAGATTGCGCCCTTTTCAAACTTATATAGTGGCAAATTTAGTTCATCAGAAAAGTGCAGTTCAAAGCTATGATGTGAAAGAGGTTGATTACACTTCCCGTTCCCTTTGAAGTAGATGTTGATAGTATCTTTTCATTTGATAGGAATAGAATCGTGAATGACCTTGATACTGAGATGGAGAATACGCTCCGAATGGATTTTAATTTTATCCGACATATCAGCGGCCTCCAACCAAGTTTTATTAGTTTCTGATACCAAATCACATACTTTGGTTATTCCCGCGTCAACAAAATGTCTGAGCGCAAAAGGCTCATTTCGTATGGGATGTATGATGAGTGGGTTGTTAAACAGAGGCTCATTAAGAATATCAGTTACGTTATTATCATTGAACTTACGCACTTTCTCTACAGATTTCCAACACTGGAGGAGCTCACAATAAAATAATGGCAATCTTTGTAAAGGTGCTTTGATAGTGGTGCATAGTAGTTGACTTGCATATGACATATTGCTCGCTTGCATAAAAAAGTAGTCTGTGAACTTAAAACAGGTGTGGTCATGATTATTATATAGATATCTTTGAATATAGGAAAGTCGCATAGTACTTATGCGTGTTGGAAGATGTGTAACATTTTGTCCACCTCTTTCCAAGGGGAGGTACAGTGTTGCAGCAGATACCCAATGTCGCCCTTGCTAAAAGAAGTCGAGCAGCATTTTCTGTACCTTCAGAACTACGTCCGATGGCGGCACAAGGCTATTAAAGCGATACATTAACTGCGATGAAATCAGATTATTAATGATAAGAGCGCGCGTTCTGTAAGACATGCTGTAAACAAAATGATTCCAGAAGTTGATCTTATTATTTACTTTTGCAACAAGTTCAGCCCAGTTCTGATTCGTATAAGTTAGATTATTCCCAAGATAAACACCCAACAGTTTCAACCCCTCGCTGTTCCATTTTATATTGAGAGGGGAGTAGGTGATGTTGCACCAGCTACCTACCCATAACCCTTCTGATTTTTGAAGATTGATTTTAGAGTTTGACGCAAGCTCATAGACATGTAACCAGCGACTTAGTAAGTTGAAATCCTGCTTGCGAGTTATGAAAAATTCCACGTCGTCAGCGTAAGCAGTGAGTTTAGAACGTTGGTTTTTGCTGTGAGGTATAACCAACCCTTCAATATTTTCATCATTCCTAATTTTATGAAGTAGTGGTTCAATGGCAATGACGTAGAGGGCAGTGGACATTGAACACCCTTGCCTAATGCCAAGGGCCACTGTGATGGGTGTAGTAAGGGCGCAGTTAACGCGGACCAGGGACTGGACATTGGTATACATGAGGCGAATGTAAGAAAGGAAACGGTCACCAAAACCAAAGGCACGAAGCGTATTAAAGAGGTATCCGTGATGTATCCTATCAAATGCCTTTTCCTGGTCAATGGCAACAATAGCCAGGGGCGAATTAGTTAAGTTGGCATAGTCAGTACTGTCACGAAGTAGATTTATATTGTCGTGAATATGCTTGTTGGGTATGCTGCAAGTTTGGTCTGGATGAATAATGCTGCCTAAAACACCGCGCAAACGCAATGCAAGCGATTTAGTGAACATTTTGTAATCGCTACATAACAGACTCACGGGTCGCCAGTGTTTTACGTTGGTAACGTCACCTTTTTTAGGGAGAAGAGTGACCACGGCCCTTGTGCAGGATAGGGGGAGCACATTTTCGTTTGTGGCAGCAGGGAATACATCGCACAGATCACTTCCAATGATATGCCAAAAAGTTTGGTAAAATTCGTTTGGTATTCCGTCGATACCGGGAGTACGCACATGGGGAAGTAGTTTGACCGTGGCACTCAGTTCGTCAAACGTGTTTGGTTTGTCAAGGTCATCACGATCTGTTTCATTTAGTTGAGGTAGCCCTTCAATGAGGCTATTTTGAGCTTCAATGTCAATGTTATCAGGTGTATACAGGTTATTGTAAAAGGTGTGTATGATTTTCCGTATTTCAGTTTGATTTTCAGTAAGAGTGTTATCCTGGTGCCTCAACTGAAAGATCGCCTTTTTGGTTCCCTTCTTTTTCTCTAACTGGAAAAAGAAGGAATTGCAAACATCACTTTCATTTAAAAACTCATGTCGCGCACGCGTAGCACTGCCTTTGTGTTCACGTTGAACAATGCGTGCGAGAAGTTTTTTCTTTTCAGTGTAACTGTTTAAGAGCGGTGCATCGTGTGCAGTAGCTTGTTTTTCGGTTTTGTATTTATTTTGTTTGAGTGTGCAATACTGTTGTGTGAGTAACTTTATTTTATTTTTGCCAATATCCCACCATGTCTGTATATTTACATAATTATTTCGAAGTGTTTGCCACTTCGCCCAAAAATCAGTTAAGATTGCCACATACACTTCATCGCGCAGAATTTCTGTATTCATACACCACACTGGACTTTTGTTTTTACTGTCACCAATGGCGATGTTGATGTGGACAAGGGAATGGTCAGAAAAAGCTAATGCGCCATTGCTTATGTCAATATTCTTAATTTTCCCACGCATACATTTGCTGACATAAAACCTATCAAGGCGCACAAGCGTACCACCACGCCCCCAAGTAAAGTTTAATGTGTTCCCGTGGTATTGGCGCCATGCATCAAACAGTTTGTGATGATTCAGGACAGATTTGAGAAGCTTTGCAGTTCGCATGTCCGGTTCAGTCCCTCTATTACGGTCAATGTCGGATTCAGTAGTACAATTAAAATCGCCTCCCATGATTACTGGGTCATTATTTAGAGAACTGATGAATTGTTCAATTTTAGTGAAGCATTCCACACGCTCAGCGCCATTAATAGGTGCATAGACATTAATTATGTGAACAAGATTTTCATTAATTTGAACATGAGCATGCAACACGTACCCAGGCATGATCTCAGATTGTGATAAAATATTCACAGTTGCTCCTGGCGAAAACAAAATAGCCACACCCGCACGATTAACAGTGCCATGAGAAAAAATACCAAGGCCACGCCACACAAGTTTCCAAATATTTTCATCGGCGACAAGAGAGTGTGTTTCTTGTAGCATATAAATATTACAGGGATGGTCACGCTTGAGATAATTGAGAACATTGTACCGTTTGAGGGCGTCCCGGCAACCATTGACATTGTAAGTTGCGCATGTAATTGTGTTTGCCATCATAACAAGGGAAATTAAAAATCAGCGATAAAGTTACCCGTTTTGATTTGCTGTTTAATTTTTTTAATGAGTCTGTGCATGCGAGATTTATCAGATGTGTTCAACTGCGTGGTATTGCGGTAGTTTATCAGATGTCGAACCAATATTTTAAGATTGGGGCAAAATTCAAAACACTTGTCTATAAATCTACGTGAGTGAAGTGTAGACACTAAAAAGGTTTTGATATTAGCGTTTGATATTGTTGATTCGCTGTTATCAGTACATGTTGAAACATTTGAAATGATAGACCCCTCATTCTCACTACATTCGCTGGCAGTTTCCTCCATATCATCAGCGGTTTTATTTTGTGACATAGGTGTGCTGAAAAGGTCTTGTGATTGATCAGTTAAACCACTTAAATCAATGGGGAGTTCGGATAGCGGCGAATCGCGCGGGGATTCAACTGTGAACTCAAGTGAGGGAGATGATGGAAATGGAGTCGACTCCGTAAGCTCGGGCTGTGGCTTTGGAGTGCACACTCAGTCTGTTACATTGGCATATACGTGGGGAAAGGGTTTGTGGGGTGGAGGGGGTGGGGGAGGCGATGGTGGTGCAATGGAAGGGGAAGGAGGGGTTCGTACCCTCTCTTCATCAATCGGACAATTTTGTTCAACAATTGCGATTGCATTTTCATCGTTACGCTTTTTAGAACTTGGTTCACATTTATTTTCGTCATTTAACTGGTCATTGTTTTGTTCTTCTCTATGAACTGGTGATCTAGAGCGCGTGCGCTTTTTGCCCATATATTTGGATGAATCTGTATTCATTTCAGTTTCACTGTCAATGTTATCTGTTGTACCATCGGTCTCATGATTGTTTATCTCAGTATCTGGTGCTTGGGTGTTAATTATATCAGTTATGTCATCGTATTTGTCGTGCAATGTGTCAAGGGAATTCAAAATTAGTTACTACATTCACCTGTTGAGAGTCTGTTTGAGTGCTATTTTGAGCACTATTGTTTTCATCATTTGCATATTCGTTGTTTGAGAGTTTGGGCAAGTTTTACGTGTATGTCCCTTCATGTTACATGAAAAGCACGTCAATTCGTCAGACGAAACGTAAATATTATATGTCTGACCTTGAAAAGTAATAGGTAATAAACCGTTGATATTGAGATCTTTTAAATATACATAAACTTGGCGGCGAAAAGACTTTACATGTTTCAGTGCTGGTCTTTTGCACCCGAGTGGGATCGCTCGCACCGCGCTCATGACACGCCCGTATTTAGCTAAGGCATCTGTAATAAAATTGTCAGGTAAAAAAGGAGGAACATTTGATAGCACTATTTTTGTAGAGGGGCGGACAAGAGGTTCAACATAAACATGGAGGTCTCCAATGTCAAGGCCAGCGGCAAAAACCATGTCGACCCATGTAACCTTATTTAAAAAGACAATAACCGATCGGTTCATACGGGATGCAGCCACAATATTACTGGCCCCGACTAAATCTGCAACCGACTCCACATAAGTTTCAACAGGAATGCCATCAATGTTTTCACATCGTACCGCATGGTTTCTAGTAAGGTGACCTGTTGGTGTTGACGGTGGCCTTGTGTGAGCGGCAGCCATCTTGGTTGCCGACCACCTTGCCAAGGCAAAGGCAAAAACACTCCAAAACCCACAATAATAACGAAAACAACAACTATAAATTACTCACGTAAAAGGTAGACACACTATATATACAGCTATGTAGAAACACGGGCGCACAACGAGCGCCAAAACGCAAAACAGGCAGAAAATCGGGGAGCGCTGAAAAGCACCGCGTTCACCCGATTGTATTATATTATATTATATTATAACATTTAAATATTGTTCGGGATAGAATGAACGATACGATATTTTCGGGGTGTTATATTTCCCTTTATCTTATTGAGTCTTATTCAATTTTATACAATCTTCAATCAACACCCTGAATAATATAATCATTACAGAAATCAATCGGTTTAACGAAATAAAACATGAATAAATCCCATTTCATTCTATACCAATTAGCTGGTTTGCCGGCTCTTGAGCTTCTATAGCGATTCATCGAATGGGAAACTTTGATCGCATTTGGTTTCCTAATTAACTAATTAAAATACCTGTCTGGTAAACTGCATCTCTACCTTAAGACCTCCCTTGTCCACAAAACTATATATTTTCGGAAAGCTTATCGTATGAATTTTAAAATGTTGTTAGTATTTTTTTTTCACACTGGACACTGTAGTTTGAAATATGCACAAAAATGTGCTTTTTTGGTCAAAAGTGATTTAAAAAAAATTAGCTTCTAAACCATGCGTCTGTTTCCCGTCAAACTTGGTTTACGGGTACATCTGTTTACTATGAAGAAAGTGCCGTCTTGAAAACTGTCTACCAGTTGTAAATTTTGCAAGGCAGCAGCTCAAATTTCACTACTTCAAGTGTATGCATAAATTAACACCCATGCTGTTGTCTGTACGATTGTTGTAACACTGTTCAACCAAAAACAATTCCCCGACGGCGTTTTGAAGATAAACACATTGTCAATCATTTGTGAACATTTCAAAACAAAAGGTCAAAGCGTCTAGGAGCTATTTTTTAAAGTTCTGGGATGTGCACTAAAAAGAAGCTGAGATAACTGCTAATTTGCATAACAATTCACTCATTAATAAGTTTACTGATGCTCATAATTAAAATGGCTGTAACAGTTCCAAATTGAAATGTATTATCGTATTGTTAAAAGAGTTAATATGGAGATCCCGTCATTTCTTTTTTTCATCATGTTTCTTTTTTTATTATTTATGTACACCCTTACTAAATCTTGCTAAGCATTCAAAAGAGAGAATGTTTGCACCTGTTTTTCTATATTTTAAAATCGTTTTTTGAGAATGTTGCACTATCCACAATTTTAAAAAATGTTAAAAGTCTATATCCAAGACTGTTTGGATAATGAAAAGCAAAAAAAAAAAAAAAATAAAAAAAATAAATCACTCCCAAGTGCCCACGAACCTGCATCTCTACCTTAATGTAATTGCAATGTAACAGTACTTTTCCGCCTGTCATTCAACTTTTACAGAACTGGCAAAAAAAAGTTACGACATCCGTTTGAAGATTATCTATAGTATATAGATATGTATAGTGCACGCACACACATGCTGTGAACATTTTACATTCCTTTCTATTTTAATTCTTTCTTTCTATTTTGTGTCGTATGTGAACGTATATAATCAGTGAATGGTGCTATGAGTTGCAGTTAAACCATTACGACAATGTTTTATAAATCGCTGAAAGCAATGCAGATCTATTAAACTAACGGAAAATACTGGATTGTCTTGCAAATAACCCTGCAATTTGTCTTGATCTTGCAAGTGCCTTAGACCACCAAAATATGGATTTTATGGAAAAATTCGATGACTTTTATTTTCTGTGTATACTAACTGTGCTTCGAATATTGTAAACCGTTAAGTGTCATTACATTATCAGCTTATCGGCCGTCATAGCCGTCTATTCAACGCTATATTGAACAACCATTGATCTAAGTATCGATTTCGTTGAAAAAAATGAAAATATTATCATACTGTGATTCACTTAGTCGTGAAAGGAATACAACATCGAATATGATTAACGAACATACGTTACACAGCAGGTGAACCAAACAAAGTGCTTGATATAGAAGATTCAATATTTACTTATGAGTTTGAAGTGTGATCTCAGATTTAAAACGGAACTACCTACCTTTTAATAATATAAAAAATAATGGGCGACACACAGCATCATATTCGACGGAAAGTCGATAATATGTAAAACTCAACGAGTGTGTAGTGTATACCGCCGTGACCGTGGAAAGTATTCGCGTGCATTGTTCAACACCGAGACACATAAACGACACTCCGATTCGATCGCAAATAAATGTTTGAGTGTTTTTTTTGTTTTGTTTTTTATTATTAATATATCCTGTTATAGTCATGCCACAAATCTTGCATGTATGTTCGTTACGGAGTTGAACCTCAGATGCAACAATTTTTTAAAACATTTTATCAGAAATATTATGTGAAGCATTAATTTTGATGATGTATTTTTTTATATGACTTAGTGGAATTATATGATAAACGTTCAAAATGCAATATTTTATAGTGAGCTTGCACGCTGTCAATCGTTTCGGCTCTCTATTTGATTGCGTGTTCTTAATGATAAAGTTTTTCCAACGCTTGTGAATTGACAAACGTAAGATTGGCTTCTTATTCGCAGCAAAAATTCGGACAGAATAAATTCTGGCGAATCCTTGTATCCCCGAAACGCACGAAAAGTTAGACCATCCTGGCATATTTCTTCCATTACTTATCCTAGTCAATCCCCCTCGGTGTTTTTTGTGAGAATAATAAACATGTATTGTCCCGTTAGAAGGTCGTCTATACGTGTTGATGGGCAGGGACTGCCTAAAATGTGCGAAAATTACGACTTGTTTTCCCTTGGCCTTGGTGCATCTCTGTGTTCCACCAGGACTTTTAGTTCTCACTCTGAATGGAAACAGATACGTCTATTATTCCATGGCAACCTGTGTCGGCGTCCGAACAAGCAGTAGACGATATATATTGTAATCATACGTCATGTACTGTGGAACGTCAGAGTGATACATAAATAGCTTGGCAGAACATGCCTGCTTTCACTGTGAGACACAGTAATGGTTCACTGTGTGCATGTGTCCCGTGCATAATAATGATCTAGCGGACTGGACAGCCATGATTAATCATTTACATACACATAATTTGTGAATTGTCCGCGCCAGTGCAATGTGGTTAGCGGAAACGTGTAATAAACATTCCTTTCTCTGTAATTTGCCATACAAGCCATATCACATATATACAAATATTTTTTTTACAATAACCATCGATTCTCGAATATGTGTCCTGTCTGTTATATTTATAGAACAATGATAATATTGGACAAGTATAATTCGTACATGGGGAATATTACGAAACTTAGTTAAACCAAAATAGTTATGTAATAATGTTTTAAATACATTATTTTGTATTCTATCAAAATGGGTCAAAAATGTAAATTAACGGATTCCGAATATTTCTCAACAAAATGAAAACTTGGCGTAATATAATCAGATAAACAATGCAATTCAACACATTTGTTGAGGTAAAATTAGGAATACCTCATCAAACTAGGTTCATTCGTATAAATACACATCTTGTATAGAAACAATGACTGCGATGACGGAAAACATGAGTTATCAGTCTGTACACTGGTTAATGTTCAATTAGACAGCTGTTGCAGCAAATAAAACAGGTTGCATGAATGTGTATACTAAAATACATTGTAACACCAGGAAAAAACGATTGAGGCAAATACAATAGCTCATAATAAAAGAATATTATGTCGACACATATTGTTAAACATCCACATAGCTGACTTTTGTGGACATTATATACATCCATATACTCATGTAACATATTTATCATGTCATTTCCTGGATATACACACCGTATATAACAATGATTGATTGTACATTTACTGCGTGAGATGTTGTTTGAATTTTTAAATGATATTTTTTTAAGATTAACCTCATTTCTGTATTGAGCTATATTACTCCAAGTATGAATGATCATAGGAACAATTTGAAGAATATCATTTTATTGTTAGTTTCTGGTTATTTCTACAATATAAGTCGAGTTTCCGTCCCGTAATTTATATAAAGTTTACATGCAGTACACTTAGCATAGTGCTAATAATTTTGTGTTTATCGGACAAAACAAATATAATAAATTCTGTGAGAATCAACACGATGAAGCTAATTTTTTGTCCAAGTCGAGCGTCTCTGAAATATGATACATATGTCTCACTGCATACTGTATTTGAAACACTTTCGGATGCCAAGTTGATGTGCGGATGTTGTGAGGTTATTACGAGAATACCACTAGGCATTACGAAAGCACTACAGTGATTGTATATCGGATGACACGAAACGGAACTCGATACGTTCTCTTACTGGCTAGGTGCGTACTTTGTGGGATTATCGTGATTATCTCATTATTATATATATTAACTATTCTTGCTTGTGCATGATTATACGAGGAAAGATATTAGCCCGAAATGACAACAAATCACGTTTCGCGCTTTGCGATGTTGTGTTCAGCCAGGGAATTATATTTTACGCGTTGATAGCGCGTCTGCGCCTGAAGCAATCTAGGCAAGGTGTTCGAAAATTTTCGTGACACTTTCGAACACGCTCGTTCGGCGTTTATGGACGGGCGAATTGTATTGTTTTTGGTGCTACATGTAAACTAATTCGTAATATCCCCACGTACACACAATACCCTTTCAGTATGCTCAGCTAGTATCAGCCGGTTATCAGATTATTTGTGATATAAATATATTAATATTCCCGGAGATTTAAAAAAAATATATGTTTTTATAATCATAGGAAATTCACATATTGTTATTGTACGCTTAATGCAACATATTGCTGAACGTTTAGTCTATGTGAATTCTGTGTATTTACATTTACGGATCCATTAACCCAGAAGTCAATTTATATACCACGTTTTGACGGATATCTTTGTATATTATATTCTCGGGAAAACAGAAATTATTCGTAAAATGTATAAATGGGTAATAATCACAATGTATAAGTATGGAAGGAAATCAGACAATACATTACACTTTTTCAGAAATCAGTCGCGAGTATTAAACAGCTCATTATCTTTTTTTTAATAATAGAAAATGCAATTGAACGATTTGCACGATATTTCGGAGGTTGTTAAATGTTTCTGCTACCGAGGCAGTGTGGTTCTCAGTATAGCCTGAAAGAAGTTCATGCAAAACGTTGAATAATGTGGTTGATATGGTAATGTATTTCATTACTGATCGATGCGAAAACAGATTGTAATTGTTGTCAGTTTGGAATTAACTAACATTACATTTACTAAACATTCTATTTTTAGTCTGTGCTTTATGTTCACATACACTGATATTCTTTAGACGACACATTTTTTTCCTGGCAACTACCGCCATTTATTGTGATCTGACTTGACACGAAAGCGAATTTCAATTCATAATAACAACCAGTACAGCAAATAATATCTGTTTATATGTTTGACTATCAGTCGTCAATTGCCTGCCGACTGAGAAAAAAATGCCCAGACAATACATTCGTCACTGATATGTTTACGTCAAGGAAAACAATCTGTGAAAGCCGATTTATGGGTAGGCAGTAGTTCTAGGGGAACAGCAGTTTGCGTTCAAATAAATGCCATGTTTCAATTTAAATTAGCAGCATTGGATCAACTCATACGTCAATGTATTAAAGTATGAACCCGTTTATGAAACTACATGCGTAAAAACACTAATAAAATACAGTATTCAAATATAGCTTATTTTATATGTGTTGTCGCAATACATTCTAATTTACTTGAGGTAGAAGCTTACTCATAAATTAAAAAAAGACACAGAATTTATTCATTTTGCAATAAATTGTACTCCAAGGCAATATAAGAATATTGACCTAAAAAAAGTTTGGAATCACCAGCCTTTTTTTTCAAGAAATTGATGGTTGTATTTTAGTGGAAAGTCGCCATTTTGACACTATTATAACACTTTTACCACAGGTTCTTATGGCACGATATTAATCTAACCTGATGACATAGGCTGAAAAAATCATATATTATTAATGATGGAGCATTTTTTGTTGCTCTGAATTATTTAAAAAATCTCGGTTTTAAATACTGTCAAAAAATGCAATTTTTTCTTTAACATTGTGTTCTATGGAATTGTTCTAAAAATAAAAATGTTCAAGAAATATTAAAACACGTTACTCAAAAATCGTAACTGTAACACACAAACTAATGCTATTTCATTGTACCATGAGACAATAGCTTCATGATTGTACATAATAAACTAATGAACATTGTCATGCGATTTATGACCAATTTTGTCAAAAATTATGACTAGGCTTCTACCTTAAGAACAGTGAATCGCGTCTTAAACAGTTACCAGATAGTATATTTAAACTATTTTCACACCGATGAGTTACCATTTTGATAAAGTAAGGCCAGGGTGTAAAACTGTATATCTAGTTCTATTACGGAGGGGCATTTAAAACATATTTCCCCCAAACAGTCGTGACGTATGATACAGAGCGTATAACATATTTCTTTTGCTAAAGAAAATATTTCATCTTAGATAACCGAAATAATATTCAAACGAGCATGAGCACGTGTAAACATGATTTCTTATACGGTTTCCTTGGGTTAACATTTATCCGCTGTGTAGTATACGTCTCATTTAATTGCCAGGACATGCAATGCAGTCTGCGGAAGTTACAAGTAGATGAGCGAGGAGCAAGACAAATTCGATAACAATCTAATACTTTTCAAGACAAAGACAATGTCGATGTGTGCCAAGGAGAATGTACAACTGATTTACTCTTCACGATTTCACTTTATAAGTATTATGATACGACTTTACATCACACATGTCTTTAATAGTGGTGTGCATCATTAACAAGCATGACCAATTTATATTTATACACGTATAATTTTATTCATATTCATTCTCATTTATTTATTTATTTATTTATTTATTTATTTATTTATTTATTTATTTATTTATTTATTTATTTATTTATTTATTTATTTATTTATTTATTTATTTATTTATTTATTTATTTATTTATTTATTCATTCATTCATTCATTGTTGTACGCAACATGGCCAGATTGCAGCTAATATTTTTAAAGCGATGTGTAATGTACGTGACCTACAGGTAAAAAATAAGTCCCAAATATAAAGCATTTGTTTTACTCTGGTTTACTCTAAGTCTTAGTTTACTCTAACGATAATATACAATTCTAATATACACCTAACCTTGACTTATATCAGGTCCTCGATTAACAATGTGCATTAACGTTCACCAAATCTGAGCAATGTAATCAATGATACAGATTGTGATTGATTACTGCCACGAGGCGCCTGTGTATATATGATATTCGTAGCACTGCATATCCTGTACTCTATGGAAGTGTCACTGCGACGATTGTGACGTTATAGTCCTAATCATGCAGTGTTTCATTACTCGCAGTTACATGCAACAATCACGTTCTTTGCGTGAGATATTCCCCGATACAGGGACGTACCAAATTATTAATTATTAAGTTATCCCCATTGTATCGATATCTCAGATGATACGTGGTCTTCGTAAATGTAATAATGAAGAATGTCTTTCAAGTATATTGCAAACAATACGCTCAAGATGTACCCAAGTGTAAAAGAAATGAAAGTGAATAAAGTATACACGTTGATGCATTTAAGACATGTTGCTCTCCCCTTATATTATAGTATGGAGGTTTTATGGCATTTGTTATTAACTTGGGAACGTGTAGATTCTAATTTCTGATTTGAAATATACATACTTACATACATATATTCGCAGATATGAAGGTATATTTCACTAAAATGAAATTGTTGATCCGAGGCGATTCGACTGACGTGTGAATAATCATGGCTTTAATTCATTATTTTGAGTCAAGTCAGATACAATAATATACATGTAGTCAGGGTTCGCTATTTTACAATAACATTGCAGCGGTAGTTGTAAACTATTTTGTTCTTTTGTACTATGTTTATACAAGCCAAAATCAATTGATGTTCATGTCGAAATCGGTCAGCTAGCCTATTTCACCCATTTTAACTCACGTATGTACTACATGTGCCACTCACTCACTCGTGTAAACACCAGGAAAGCGAAAGAAGGCAGCATAAATGGTCTTAATGACGTGAAAAGTGACTCTCATTTGCTATAACACTCCATTGATGCACACACGTCATCGTATTTACATCAAAGGAAATACGAATACTTTGGTCTATGTATAACCTTTAGGTACACTACCTATTAACTGAAGATTTTCACGTATGAAGTATCATAACCTATGATATTTAAACGCGATTTCGATAATGATTCGCGAATAACTGATTATGTTCATTGCTCAAATAAAAAAAGATCATAATAAAAAAAACACATATATCTGCATATTGCATATCTAAAAACTCTATGAACGCGAATGTACGTTTTGAGTAGTTGATTTTATGACTTTGTTCTGTTCACAGTCGAGAATAATATAGCAACATAAACACTTAAGAAACACGTCCACCCGATGACCCTTATTGAATTACCCAGTCCCACTCACATACATGACGACTACATCCACTTTTGGCAGGAAATGCTATAATAATTTCCCATGGGAGTGTTAATGCGAGTAACCACATTTAATTCGTTATGATTTACTTTAATTGAATCGTGGCTTCACAGCATAATGGTATATGTAGACAATAGATAACGCACCATGGTTACTAAGATGCAGACGTCATGATGTCATGACGTGAATATAGTTTAATGGCACGTTATAAACGTGTAACTATTTTGTTATTCGTTATCGCTGATTATAGGAGGTTGCATTTATGATAAGAAGACGGCTGATTATCACGAGTATATTATTTGCAATTTTCAAATTCTTTTTGATTATCTTACACCATGAATACATGTGGATACTCGGCATTTGCATATAAGCAGCTGCGTCGTATTGTCGTACACAATGTTTTATATTTACACACTGTAAATCTTGGAAGCACTTTCATGTTTTTCATTAAAACACACCGTTTTAATTGAAAACACCATCGTGTAATTTAAAACAGTTGTATTATATAATAAAAAGCAAAATCACCAACGATGTTTCAACCCGAAACATCAAACTATAAATGATTTCGAAGTGTTAATGTTAAATAAAAAAATGTGTCCATTAGAGTAAAACACTTTTTAAATTGTTTTATCATGAAACACTTTCTAAAACAAACACACATGTAATGTTTCAAGGTAAAACAATCGACTATGCATGTTTTATAAGTGTTTATGTACACGACATGTACACAATGTCATCAGTGTAACTAAAACAATTTTCTTACAAATTGTTTTATCTTGGAACACTTTCTAAAACAAACAAATATGTAATGTTTCAAGGTAAAACACCCGACTATGCATGTTTCATAAGTGTTTAGATATATCACATGTACAAATGGTCACACGAGTAACTAAATCACTTTTCTTTGAAACTGTTTTATTTTGAGGCACTTCAGAAAACACACATGCAATGTTTCAACCTAAAACACCCGATTGTATACAGGACACTTTTGTATGCCGTCTACGGTATGTATCGATAATAAACACAATACTTATTTTCGACTGTATGCAGCATATTTGTTGGAAAAAAATGCTCACACACGTCAAATTTGTCAGCAAGTCATACTGTGCATGTAGCGATAAATTTACCGATTTTAGTATTTTGCGAGCGTGCATACCATGTACCTGTCACAAGTGATGGAATTAAAACATATACGGTGTTGTAATCAATGTTCGAGCTGGGCGACGCTGCGTCAAACAGGCATTAATTCTCTGTGATCTAATCATTAGATTAAATTTCTTTACAGTTCTTATTCTATTGGCGGTTTTGAATTCCAATATGGTGATTACCACGCACGTGTGCAAATTTGCACCAAATTTAAACGAGCTCCTCAAAGCCTCTTAATACAATAAATACAATATGAAAACAAATATTGAACAATAAAGTTTGCTACTTTTTTGCAAATATTTTGAAATACATTTTGTTAACGACGACTGACATAATTGTATGTTGCGTGTTCAAGTAACTGGTAAGCTGTGTCGTGCGCACGCTCATTCATGATTGTATTATACTATCGGGAGTGTGTAGACAGGTGGCATATTTGTTGAAGAAGCAATAACAACTTGAACCAAATGAGGTCTTTTTTTATTATAAAGAAGCGAACCGGAAGTTATCCTAAACAAACCTGAAGGTGTGATGATATTGTTACTTCGTTACAAAGCGTGTGGAAACTGCAATTGATAAAGCCAGTGTCGGCAGTTGTTTACTACATTTATATTTGCAGCGGCTTCCATTCATTTCTTCAGGTGCGGGATAACTGATTAAACTCAAGTTCATGAATTGACAGGACCAGAGTATTCCATACCAAATTACGTTCATGCCGACATTCCTCAGATCAAGATCTGAGTTAGCAAATAAATTGCAGCTAAATTCGTTTGTGGTCATATTTACGTCTTCTCATTACACGCGCGTTAGTTTATAACAACAATAATAATGTCACCGTATATCTGATTCAAATATCGCATTGTTTGAAACAGTAATGATAATTATTTGAACATTACTCACTGCATTTTGATAATATTATATTTTTCAGATTTTAAGAGAAACGTTTGGAGAGAACAAGATGACACTAATAATGTTGGGAATTAATTTTGTCCTGTTAATATTGGTCACTACTAAAGGGGTTCAAATATGTTATTGTTCGTTTCAGTTAATTACTCATCTGTTATGAAGTGTCAATTTTCGCAAATATGGGGTATTGTATCTACAGTTTCACGAAAGGTTTAAATTTCAGTAAACACATTTATTCATGATATCTTTCATGGTATCTTTTACAACAACTGTACATGTCTGTTTGTTTGTTTAAACTCGAACTTACATATTAATGTTTATATTTATGAATACATTCTTACTTGAATATGTGGTTTGTTTATCGTTTGTCGTGATTATTGTACAATAGTGCAAAGTGCCTCATCATGAAACACCTATTTTGGTATATTTTGTTTTCAAAAATGATAATGTTTGTTACCATGTTATCAGTGTAAACACATTTTAAAATGTGTCTCTGTTACGAGCACTTGTCAATATTCAGTTCGTGTTTTACTTTTCAAAGTGTTGCGATGATAAACACTTTTTCAATACATATTACTGGTGGAAACTCTTTTCAATGTGTGCGTGTGAAATCACTTTATTAAAACATGTCTTCGGTTGAGACACTTTTCTACGTGTCGTGATAATAAACACTTTTTATACATGTTCCTGGTGGGAACATTTTACAAATGTGTGTCTAGTAAAAACACTTTTAAAAGTGTTGTGATAATAAGCACTTTATATACATGTTTCTGGTGGAAACACTTTTAAAAGTGTTGAGATAATAAGCACTTTATACATGTTTCTGGTGGAAACACTTTTACAAACGTGTTTCTAACGTGTTATAGGCAAAAACATCCTTGGAATGTTCCACTAAAAGTGTTTTCATAATATACACTTCTCGCAATTATGGAGATTATAAACAATTTAAGTGTTTTTAAAGTGGAGACAAGCTTATAAACACTTTAAATGATTTATCACAAAACAGTAAAAAACGTTTCATTTTAAAACAGTAGTGTAAAATAACTCATTTGCGATTTTAAGAAAAACACTTAATGTGTTAATTATAAATCACCTAAAAGTGATTTTAAAGTGGGAACAAAAATGTTTCATATTTAAAGTGCATGTTGAATAAAAGCTGGTAATTAATTGTCGGTACTTATCATACGTAGAACGTGTTTTGTCTTCGAACTGACAATGAAATACGATCCCTATATTCGACGACTCGTCAAATACGGAAAATGTTTTTACTTTAACTTTTTACATGTCATCACGCTAAAAAACTCGACCACGGTGTGTCTCGGTGTTGTCCTTATAACTAATCAACTATTCTATATTTGGTATATTGTATTTTGCGATTAACGGTCGACCGAAGTGGAGTAATATAAAAAGAATGGACACTTTGTAGATGTTCAAAATTGTACACCGAAAACTTCGAAACGTTTTGTTTTGACATTGTATCTAAATTTCATCCAGACACCATACTTATTGCACAGATGTATTTTGCTTCAGACCAATTTAACACTTCCCATCTCTATGTATTATATGAGCGTATCTAATACCCCAGTTTTACAATCAACTGTGGAGTGTTTCACAATTTTAGACGGGAGCGTGCATGCGTGTCGTTGGATATGGTTTTAGAGAAGGCATCTATAGTTTCAAAAATAACATCAAAATGGTAAATCGTGTATAATAAATAAATTATTGCACAACATCGTGATATCGTGAGGTTTTTTCGATATCGAGGTTTTTCGAATCATCGCTCTGCGAGACTTCGTGTTGAAATCAATCTGGTAATATCACTACAGACACATGTTTTTAAAGAGCACATTGGTCTACATTATATTCACGTTGACTGAAAACTCACAATGTCTGTAAATACATACAATCGGTATTGTTTTCAACGAATATAATATCTGTTGTCTGCAATGTTCAAATTATTAGATATTACGTTACATGGGAATACATGGTGGTACTATTATCAAACACAGAGACACCACGTAATGTATGCATGTACTCGAGAAACGTCTTCCACGCACCGATTCCTTCCTGGATATATTCATTCCCTCTTTTCTGCCAGTTATGTGAGTCTCACCGTATATGTAAATTATATTTATCGCCCGACTACATAGTCTTATTTGTTCAGATCACTTGAGCCATAAACTAGCTTGTATATTTTGTAATTCAGTCTTGACTGGAATTAGACCATTGAAGGTTCACAAACAGATTTGGATGTATTCAGGAGGTAACCACCCGACTATGTTACTTAAGGGCAGCTCATGTAACAAAAAAGATAAACATACACAAACGATGGGTATAGTAACATAGGTATCATACACAGGAAGGGAAGCTGGAGAATTCCAGGAATAAGATTCCATCAAAGCACCAAATTTATACTGCATTACAAAGGACTATGTCACTCAATGACTAGCAAGTATTATTCCATCACGCTTGGCACTTGGAGCGAGTTTTAAACTAATTGTATAGTTTAATTAGCATCCTCTTGTATCTACATTATTGGACTACTTGACCACGAAAAAGGACACTCAGTATTTGGAATTATCCTAAAATCACTATTAAAATCAATTGATGTTTCCACACATCGGTTCTACATCTTTGCCAACATTTGATGGGTTAGTCATTGCATCTAGGGCAACCTTTCCTGAAAATGTTATGAAAAACGCAATAGTAATTGTTTGTTATAAATACAAATATCTGAATCTTGCTTCAAATCTGATTAGATAGATCAGTGAATATATATATATATAAGTTCGTACGACAAATGTCAAATAAATATCACTCAGTATATTGCATTTATACAGAGACAATACGTTATAGAGCATTGCTTTAAATGCAATTAATTAATTTCATTTTTTTAATTGTTCTCTATACCAATACTATGCGGTAAATGATACATATCTACACCCACAAGGATTACACAAGCGCTGAGTAAAAACCGTGAACGCCAAATGTCACACGTTTCTATATACCCCTGATAGCATGGCACTTTCTATAGAATACCGTATATTTATAAATAGAGTACCCAAAACAATTTGTTTCGTCAATCAACCATTATAATACATGTTTTCACGTCAGTATCTCACATGTCAAAGGAGATAAGATAACATATCATACGAATCCAGTTAAATGAGGAGTAGTCATGAATGAATAAATTAGTTTATATAGGCGCCGTCATTATATATCTATATCGCTTGTTGAATTAAATAAACAGAAAGTCAGGAAATGTACTGTTGTCGCGCATGCTCATTGTGAGAATAATTTGACACGTGCTTCATTTAGTCAATTATACAGGAGAATATACATTAACACCAAATCTGCAACATCCCGTGTGATTATGTACTAACCCCACGTGGAGACGATGTAATAACTTCACTTAGCTATTTACTGTCTAATTTCCCAACCAATGCTGTGAAGTTGGATGTCAAGGTCACGTACAAGATTTACATACACACCGGGAACATTGTGTTATAAATACCACGCAATCGACCCCAATAAATTGTAATTTTGAGAAACAGTAAATTACTTTCAAGAATTATAATTTATATTGATATCTTCATTATACATTTATAATAAGATCGCTTCACTGTCATGGACTGTTTCTATATGATATTATTACCATGATAGGCCGTTTTCAACTTTGGATTTAGGGTTGGACCATTTGATTTTTGAGGAGGGGGGGAGGTCAGAAACGAAAAAAAGAAATTTGCAAAGTGAAGGGTTCTTCAAAAAAAAATTGCTGCTTCACCAGTGTAAAAAAATATTTGTAACTATATGACTTAGGGAAAAATATGGCAATTCTTCCTGCCAAGATAAGGTGACACAGAGTACAAGAAGAAACTAGGTCATATATAAATGGATGTCAATAATTCTGGTTTGTGGATTAATTAATAGCAAAGGGAAAATTAATATCTGCATTTCAATATTAATTTCAAAAACAATTTCACTCTAGTTGCATTTAGATTGTATACCATATATGCTCTATTAGAAGAGCATCTCCAATAGAAGCACATGTACGGCAACAATTGCATTGATTGTATACAGATTTATTAAAATATGATGTATTTATACCATAGAAACATCTCTGTTATTTACATATTAAGAGCATGCACTACTAATAGAGCAAATACGGTATTGCAAGCAATATCTTTAACAATTTAGCTGTTATAGTTTAAATACATTTACAGACTAAAACAGAAACATTGTTAGAAAAGTTGCTTGCAATATTGCTGACTACTGTAAAATACTTTATTTTCTCTGGAATTTATTTTCGCTGAAAACAGCTTTCTGGCATTGTGTATACTCAATGCAACGTATAGAGAAAGCTGCATTTTCACAGGAATTTATTTTGCAGAAAATTGACTACAGGTAAAACAGGGAAAATAAAATGCCAGTGCAAATAAAGCATTCCACGCTATGTTATGTGACCACAATAATAAACAAGATACATTCATGATTGTATGGAACCATGTCTTATTAAACAAGTAAAAAATAAAATAAATATCAAAGGAAGCTTAGAAAGAACTCTTGAGTGCTGAGAGTATTGGAGACACATTAAAAGTAATCAAAATTTTAGATTTGCTTTTCAAACAAGAAGCTTGGGAACTAATTTTTGTCTGCTATTTGAGATGCACAACATGAACAAATGTGATTCACATTATCACAATTTATAATACATATAGAAAATACATTTGATTTTTCATCCATGGTTTTTATTCTAATAAGTTCCAGAGCACCTTTACGATGAATTCAATTTAAATCTGATTTTTGTTTAATATCAGAAATGGGCTAATCATAGATAATCAATATGCATTAAACTAATCATGTCTGTGGGTTACCTCAATGAACCAAATGAATTATTATACAAATTGAGTAATTATTATGTATAGATTTAGGTCTGTATATTGTTCCAGGGTGCACATGTACAAAGTTTCATTATAATGTGATGTTTAATCATAACTAAATTAGTTGAAAGCTGAAAAATAAATTATTATAGATTTATATTATATAGATATTATATAATTATTATAGATGAATATAAACCTAAAACTAACTTGATCATCACATTGTGTTAGAGAATATATGTACCAAGATTCACTAAATTAAGATAAGTACTGTCACAGACCATGTATGTACGAAGTTTCATTGAAATGTGATTATAACCAAAAATTATGATTTATTATGCAAATTAAGTAATTAATATGATCTGATTTTAACCCAAAACTAATCAGGTCTGTGTATTGTCCTAGATTATCTATGTACCAAGATTCATTGAAAAGTAATGGAGTAATAGTACTTGAAATATCAAAAGCTAAAAATTGATTAATTAAGCAAATTAGGTAATTAATATTTCTCATATTTGTCTGTGCATCGTCCTATGAATTTATGCAAGTTTCATTGAAATGTGATGATTAGTACCTGATATATCAGTGGAAAAGCCAAAAATTGACTAATTAAAACCTAATCAAATCTGCGTATTAGCCCAGAGCATCTATTCACCAAGTTTCATTAAAAACCAACATACGGTTCTTGAGATATCAGATCACACATACAGACAGGGTAACTGCGAAGACTCCCATTGTACATGTAGCAGTCACCTGCATTTTAGCCTTTTTTGTTACAAAGTCAGTGATCTTTTGTTGCTTTGTAACAGGATGTGGGGACGATGCACAATTTCTCTTCTTTTTTTTCTTTTTGTTTTCGGACTGTCGACGAAAACGGGGATTATTAATTTGGGTTCATTCTGTCCGTCCTTCTGGATCCATTTATCGGACAGCCTTTGACCGATCTCGTTCAAACTTGGTATACAGACAATCTATGATGACCTACATATGCCAATTTTCGTTACGATTCAATTAAATATGGCTGACTGGCAGCCATTTTGTCCCTCAAATTTGCTAAATTCTGATATTTAAACGTGAACAGGGCGATTTCAATCAAACTTTGTATGGTGATCATGCATATTGGGTTATTGGTGCACGTCACTTTTTTCAAGATTCGTTCCCAAATGGCCGACTCACGGCCCTTTCATTTTTTTTTCATTTTTGTGATGGTTCCTCTGAAAGATATCGCCTGATTCACTTGAAAGTATCATAAGGTACTATACTTCAAGACAATACAACGCCATGTTTTGTTTAGAGATTTGATCAAATTTGTCGCAATGGCGGCCATTTTGTTTAATATCTATAATTCATAGTCTGTAACGTGTCTGGAACTGTTTCCTGAAGCTGAATAGGGTGATTTCAATCAAACTTTAAATGATGATCATGTATATGGGGTTACACGTGCACGTCATATTTTTTTTTTTCAAAATTTGGACCAAAATGGCCGACTGTTTTGTCTTGAGATTTGATCAAATTTGTCGAAATGGAGGCCACTTTGTCAAAAAACGTAAAATAGCAGTAAAATATCAAGTCTTTTCTACCTCCGTTGAAGATAATGGAAAAAAAACCTGGATATGATGAACTCCTAAAAAAAACCTACTGATAAAAAAAAATTTCCAAACACATAAAAAAAAAAAAATTGAGCTGACCTCCCCCCTTAAAAATCAAATGGTCCAACCCTTATGATAATTCGGAATTTGATCACTATTGAAATAAATATTTATATAGGTGAAAACCCGACAATATACAACAAGTGATAGTGTATTGACGTTATAAATACCATTAATAAAGAATATAAACACACAATTTTAATTTAATAAGGACTAATTTTCGAAATAAACATCGAACAATCCCAGAATGTAATTTAGTCACTGTATACATAATAGCAAAAACAAAAACTATTTTCACTATTCTCCTTTGGAGCCTATGGTTTACGCATGCACTATAGTCGCATTCTAATATGTTACAAGTGTGGATAATGAATGGTTCTGTGTAAATTATTTAAAGCGTATAATGGGTGTCAATAAATTATCAAATGTCAAAATACTGATAAATTATACACGCATGAAAAACACGAATAAGGATAGAAACGAACAAGTGTTTATATATTAGTGGAACGAATTAATTTGTTTTTTGTTTTTGTGTATCAAATAGATTTGTGATCTTGTATAAACTAAATTATGCAATTATTTTAATTTTCTTTGCTGATATGGTAGATTCATCATCATCTCTATAATTACATGTTGATTTTTGTTTTATTTCTGTACGACTTAAATCCAATGTGGAACAACATTTTTTTACTGTATTGATATTCTGTCAAGAACACCATGTCAGTCGTTGACGTTTGAGCTTTGTGATGTTATGCGTTAGATCATGATTATTCATAGGAAAAACTTCAGAGCTTGCATATATGTTGTCTGTCATAATTTCAGCAGTTAAATTTTAAAAAGATCGACCTTCAGCGCACACTCGTAATGCATTCGGGCATTGAACGTTTTAAATCTGTCATAGTATATTGCGTAAAGCAATTGGGGCATTACAATTCCTCTCATTACGAATTCCACGCAGAATTGTAGGCATGACTTACTGAAGGCATTCACAGTGAAAGAATTGTCTCAAACATATATATCTATGAATTAATTAGAGCGAATGACGCTCTGTGAAACAGAGCCTTCGTCCTTGCGCCCTTCTGACAATTCTAGGATAAAATATATCGACCTGCGGCATAGACATTTTATCATGAGACAGACTTTATATTCAAGAAAAGCCTTCGAAAGAGAGATTTATACTATGTATGCGTAATGCATTAATATGCCATGCATCTTTATCGCGCCGTGGCATTCTGAAAGTTCACAGGTTTGACAATATATTTGCATATATTTTCTCTGAGTTTGGTACGTACGAACGCCCACTCTTTGACCTTTGTTTTCGAATAACGCTCTACAGATGACGAATGCTATGTGACGTGTCTACATTTAGTGAATACAACTTCTATTGTATATTTTTTTAATTTGAAAGATATAAAGTTTTAGTTATACGCTGCTGATAAGTTTTTCTAGGTTTGTCTGATATCGTGCGGGACTAATTTCCAATTCGTGTTAAATTGTACATATAAATAAAATAATACATCCACTGAATCCTTGCGTACGAGATACAGCTGTGCGAATGTTCAGCACTCTTGTATTATAGTAACGCATATGTTATTGGAGACCTAACGAAACCGTGTGATGCATTTGAATTATGTACTAATTATGTTACAATAACTTATGGTGACGTGTATTCCGCCGAACAATTCCCTGCGAAACACAGTAAACTCAGAGGTGCCAAACATTACTATTCCCCATAGCAATGTTCGACCCCGCGTACAAATACATTTTATTTTTTTAATGACAGTAATTTATTGGAGCACTTTTTGTTTATGTATACACTGAAGAGTGTAGGTCTCTGTATCAGAAATGTATAATTCTCTCTATTTTTTACACTAGTGACGCCATATTAAACTTCCAAATCTCCGAAATGTTTCTGGCCCACGCTTGGCCTTGAATTAACCGACATGTAATACTTCGCATCGGCGGACAAACTGGTACAATTAACGTATAATACCTCGCAACTGCAGATGATTTCAAAGTGGATTTACTTTACTGTTATTTCGAAATGCCCGCTGGGTCGTTCGCATAAGAAGTGAATCCATTGAAACATGAATGAGAAAAAAAAACAATATCCCAAAAAATGATGTTGCAAAATTAGATTTCTAAGGGCAACACATACAATGAACGCTTGACTTGTCCCAGTGGAGCGACTTTTGTTGTACTGAAATAGGGTCGAGCCCATTAATCGAGATTAGCAAAAATGAAAAATGTCACAATTTTGATCTTTGATGACACCTGTAATCGTAAATTGTGTCAATAAATAAATACTGACATCCACCATGTCACATTACTCTTATAAAGTACGTGACGTATAAAATCATTCACTCTTACACACAAATTTGAAACATATATTTGTAGTATAGATAATATAAATCCCATGAATTAAAACTCGTGTACTTATTCTGGGTAATATTCATAATTATTTCAATGTATATGGCAAATCTAATTATATTAGTAATATTGGGATGTTATAAAGATAAATGAGAATATCTGGTTGCGGAATTCATACTTCACTGTGATGAATGTTCATATCTTACGAAAAATAGTATTTGAATATTGTATAGGATATATTGAGCTATGTGAATATTTGACCAAAATATTCAACTTTCTTCCAGAGTGATCCTATAGCCGCTACTACTGTACAGCGAACATCGACCCAGCTCGACAGTTTGACGCGAGGCGCGCGCAACTTCTTGTTTATTTTGTTGCTTTACTGAATCAATGAATATAATCTTATCAAAAGCGGCGCCGATAAGATTGTAGAAACAAGCATCTGTTGTGAAACCTGTGGCGCGTATTTATCAACACCGGGCAGTGACCGTAATGAACACATCCAATTCCGGGATAAGTATACAAAACAAAACACGTTTTATTCGACCTGAGCGTGGTCAGTATACATCTTATCAGTTTCGCAACAAACGAACTATCGAGAAAAACATCGAAGCAATTACTGTGAAATGATACAGTAGTGTTAAACAACAAGTAACGTACATGTAGTCAGTAACGTACAGTGTCTAGCGTAAAACTAATACAATTATTCCTTGGGAGGGCGAGACGGTGGTGATGATAGACCCCGCCGTGGATACTCGCTGCGATCGGAAGCAGACGAAGATTCGGCGGTTGGTTTCTGTGGTGGTATGGACGTTGCATTGCAAGCTGTGGAGTAATCATCCATGGCTGCGATACATGGGCATAAGGTGAATACATTCCGTAATATGGATTGTAAGACTGAATGTTACTCCATGTCTTAGCTGGAGGTGCCGTGTATGGAGTATACTAGTAACTTGGACTTGGTGTACCGATGGGCGTCTGGTTATGAGTTGCATTTATTGGCGCAGATTTGACCGTCGTTAGCTAGAAGTTAACACCCATGTGCTCTAGGTGCATTCTAACTGGGTTTATAGGACAATTGCGCGTGACAATTTTGAGTTTTCCATTGTTCGTGCTGTTCGTGAGATTAAAGCAGCACACTGTCTACAGTTTTTCAGAGATGTCGAATATCTAGACATGCAGTGAAACAATAACTATACGCGTTATTCATGTTTGTATGGTACATAATGGACCCTGTGACGGTGATTGAGTGTAGGAAATATTAATAATTATATACATTTGTTATCACTGTACTCGGGGATTAAAATATGAGAAAATATATTAGTGTCTAATTATCACAACTGACAGAAATCAAGTGATGGGTGCGTTATTCTATGAATAAAAACGTGTGTAGCTCGACAATTTATGACATCATTGTGATCATTTAATTGTATTTGTGGAGCGTCTTCTGTGACTTCTTGTATTTAGAATAATCCACTTCAACTCCGAACGTAGAAAAGGCTCGGCTACATTGTATCTATCTTCCTTTGAGCCAGTCAGTGTGCTGTTCTGTTATTTTGGCCCGTTTAATTAAAATTACCAACGCTGTCAGGACACAATTGTCGAGCTGCATCGATTTTCGCTGTAAGTACCCATGCATATCGTTTGTACTTTTATTATAATTTTATCGCACGTGAAATACGCCGCTACGTGACATGAAATACGTCACTACATGACTGTTTTTTCTGTGATGTTAATTGTCAACGAATACATATCTTCGACTGCACTACTTCTCAAAGGTGCCGAATCGTTAAGATTTTTGACAGATATTTAAGAGTGTTGTAACACATGCAATACTCTGATTAGCAATGTATTTTAGTTACATAATGATTTTTACGTGAATTTGATTTTTTTTATTTGTGTAAATATGCATTCTTATACATTTCGAGGGGTCAAAACTTGACCATTATTTAATGCGAGTTTTGTGTTTTTATTTCTCATTTAAGTCCCATTTCAGTGCGCCTTCATATAAACATCACGCGTAGATGAGGCGCACGACAACATTGTGAACGAATCTAACCAATTTTCCCCTGCGATGTATCTATAACTATCGCATCGCGTCGTGTTATATGTTCAACTTTTTGAATGTTTATGTTAGACCCAACTTGTGGTGACTGTATATGTTAGCTATGAACAAGGCAGAACATGCATCTTTCTGGCACGCTACCCGTTGTTCAACGCTCTATGCCGGGAGAGGGATCGATTTCAATGGCGTCAAATTTCATGGGTGATTAATGCCGTGTTTGTATTAGCTTTAAAATGGGTAATAGCAACTCGGTTTATTTTGCCAATACTTTGAGACTGCAATTATAATAATTTAGATGTGACGTTTAATCTCACTAGCGCGTTGTTAGATTTTGGAAGGTGGCAGTCACTGCAATGGATTTTCTTTCTTTCTATCTTTACGGGAATAAGGTGGATCTTAATAAAAACATTCAGTTTATGTATATATATAACTATTATTATCTAATTAAATAAAACATTGATAACAGTGTGTAATTACCGAATGGGCTGTAATTTTTTTTATTAATATCTGACCAAATCTTGATTACAATCGTACAGACAAACAATTAGTTAGTTAGTTAAAGTATGAATGGTAACCGTTGAAATACATAAAAAAAACGACCATGAATGTTGTGATATATTTAATGACATCCCGTTTATGCGCAATATTGATCCAATTAGTGAAGTGTGCAAGAAAGAGTATACGATTAGATATGACACTAGCTTTGCAGTTATTTGAAAGGACACACTATGTCCGTACACAACCAATAGTTTTGTAGTACAACATGTTTGTTCATCATATGATTGTAAAAACAAATCTCGGATAAATTTAGAAATAAACATGAATGTTGTTATGAAGTTGATTATCAATGCGATAATAGTTTTTGTTTATTTCAGCATTGCCATGGGTTATGTTAAACTCTAAATCATCGAAGCACTGTTTTAATTGCCAGTACACTGTTTACATTGAAAATATGTGCATTATTTAAGCAATAACCCCCCGCCGAAGATATTGCACAATTCACTTCATATATGCTCTCGCCTGCGGCTCGAAGTGGTATACCCAACTTCGGCGGGGGTTATTGCTATATGCAGCTTTCATCATCTCCTGTAATTTATTTACCCATAGTGGAGAATTACAATACCATATATCATCGTCGAATTCTCCGTTGTCCCGTGTACTTTGAAACAGATGGCAATTACCCGGGTGCAATTTCACTGCAATTTTGTCTGCTAGAATTCAAACGACGCTACGGGACACCGGTTGTTATTGGTGGCATACATTTTTGCCTGTGGCTCGTAGTTTTTTGCATTTTTTGCCCTTCAATCCGTCAATCTCATCTAGTACTTAAAGATCATGTTTCCTTTGTTGGAGGTTCGCAATCCATCTCAAAGTCAGAACACGGAGAAAACATCGTTCTGGAGTTCGTTTAGGTTTGTGTGGCGAACGACAATCACCCAACGAACGACGCTCACAACTTGGATCCTACCATTAACAAAAAAGCAATATTATGGTTATATAACTTTTCTGATGTTTTCAATTCAGTACCTTTTTCAATATTCTTCCAAAATTCAACCACTATATTCTCCTAAAAATCAAATAATACCGGTTTTATGTATTTCCGTATTAAACCTGTAGTCAATTCATGTTCCAGGGCCACTTGGTTTAGCCGTGCATTATCAGCCAATATACCATTGATTGCATACGCAAATTTTGTGTTTGGACCAATCAAATCAATGGATTAACACCATCAATATACCGGTATAATATAAATTATATCATAAAACATCTGTATTAACTTTCAAAACATTAGTGTTTTACTATTTTTAGAAAAATATTTGTCGGTATATTTAAAACACTTTTTGATGAGAATTAAGCGCATTGTAAACACACACAAAATACTTTGTTCGAAATAAAACACTACGTGTTTTAATAGTACATTAAAGTGTTTATTTATTGGGCATTTAGGAATACGACAGTCATGTAAACAAGATTTTAAGAGTAAATAAATCACTTTTCTTTTCAGAATAAAATGTTATTAAGAAGCACTCTAAGAAACAAACAAACACACAACACTTCATGATCCATACAGTGTTTATGTACAGTACACTTGCGTACGTCTACTGTACGCACCAGCAAAGCTTCAATGGTTATTATTATGAACTATATACAGCATTATTTATCCGCATAAGATACCGACACACAGCGTGACTTGACCGTTGTCAGCAGATATACTGTGCAAGCATTGGTAAATTTATTGATTTTAGTATTTTCGATAATAAAAAGCTTTATGTATTCATTTGTTTGTGTTGACGTAAGTTCAGTAACAGATGCAATTGAACATACACGGTGTTTTTATCATCGCTCAAGCTACTAAAATGGATGACGCAGTGCTAGACAGGCGTTAATTGTCTGTGATCTAATCATTATTTTCATTTCCTATTGGCGGAGTCTCAAAAATTGATGGTGACTACTACAAACCTGTGGACATTTGAGTATAGTCTAAATTAGTCACTTTAAGTCTCTTATAATACATAACTGTTCCCCATTATTCAGAAATTCCCTCCTTCAATATGTTTTCGCAAACGCGTAACACTAAACATATTGCAAAACATCCCTGAAATGTAACAATCAAAAATAAAATGTTCACTTATATATTACATATACACTTTTCAAAATTATGCAGATTATAAACTCATTAGGTGTTTTAATGGGAGGGGGGGGCTTATAAACACTTTAAATGTTTTAACATAATAATGTTGTAATATAACTGATTTGCGATTTTAAGAAAACACTTAAAGTGATTTTAAAGTGGTGACAAAAATGTATCAAATTTTAAAACAAATAGATTATTTACAGTGTAGCGTTGCGCACAATAAACTTCATAATACAAGCAACATTGTGTTGGGTAAAGACAAAGTGATGCCTCGAATCATTATTGGCTGTTATATATTGGCATTCAGAAATTGTCTCTGCATTGAAAAAAAAAATTCGCTTTGAATTTTAAAGCCATGACGGTGATGAATACATAGATTACAGTCGCATGCGTTTTTCAGTTTGCATATAAGATAGACCTGTACTCGTGCTACAATGTCTCGTGTAATTAACAAGGGTTTTATATACTTACATTGACATAGGTGCGTGACAATGAGAGGACTATCAATTAACCGTTTTTCAAATCAGAGCGATTCATCATGCGTGGAGTTCAGTATCAACGATAATTTATGCAGTTTTCACACGCCGATCATTATTGTTCAGTCTGATATCGCATGCGAGGGATGTTTTATTGATTGATTAAACATATTCATGACTTGTATTGAGAACGAACCAACATTTAATTTAGATGTATTAAAACAGTAAAGTTGTTTCACGCATATAGTTAAAAGTAGACATTTAAAATCGTTTATAATAAGAGAATAAGGCCCGAGTATTAAATTTTGAGTCTAGAATCGGGGAGGCCTTTATATCCCTTAAAATTCCGAGTACGATTAATTTACCTTACCTAAAAACCACCGCCACAAACCGACCACTGTAAGATATTTTATTTTAGTAAGAATTAATTTTCGCTGGAAATATTTTTTGGGTGTTTTGTATGAAATAATTTTTTCCTGATTTTTTACGAGTTGATTTTATTTTCACCGAATTCCTTCAGCGAAAATAGCGAAATTACTTCCAAGCCAAAATAAAGTGCTTTGCAGTATATTCGATGAGTCCTGCAACTTCTGCTCGAAATTATCAATGCGAAAATATGCTATAACACTAATAGAAGATTCATTACGTAATGCATGAAGGAGCAGACTTGAGCATTGACTTTTCGGAATTTGTAGTCAATGTTCTCATATTCTTTGTATGCTGAATTTGTGGCAGGTGCATTCTAACGCAAGATATACATAAATTATAAACTTATAAATATTCATCATCTAACTATGAATTCCATATAGCTCCTAGCAATAACCTAGCCTTTGTTGGCAGTACGTAGTGTGGCAATATTGATATCACGCTTATGAACCAAGGGTGTATATAAATATATATATCGCACTCGATGGGAACAAATGCGTAAAACAAGGTTCTAGAACGTTCATATAAAACGTCCTTGGGCACTGTGTGAGAACAACGAGATTTGAGGGAAAGCAGGGGATTTTATATATATATATATTCACTTGGACGTTCCACGCTGCTAAGATGCGCCCACTCTACCTTGTATTTCTATGGGTTCTGCGCGAGGTGTTGTGGAACACAGGTCGAAGAGCCGGTGAAACAGCACAAACTCAATTTGGAGTAATCCCGAACAACCAAATTTATATATATTGCACATACAAGAATATGAGAGAGAGTCTAAACAACTATCCGAAAGTACATGTTTAGGGGGAGTGGTGGTGAAAATACCCGGATGTCCGTCCCAAGTATAAATTGTTTTCAACTATTTTTTAAACACATTGATATAAACCTTACCCATTGCCCAGGTATTCGCTTGATACAGAAAAAAAACGCAATCAAATATCAATGTTTGAGTATCCGTTGTCGGCTAGACATTAGATTAGGATCATCACCCCAATGAAAAAACGTAATCCGGTGGGAATTATGTCTTGTTTCAAAATTCATAATTTCAAACCTATTTTAAATATATATTAGCAACATAAGCTTCGATAATCTGAGCGGTATCTTTACGGCTGTGGGCCTGAAATGTGACCCCTCTTTAGAAGTTTCCGTCAAAACGTTGCAATTGTATTTCGTAGACATAAGATATAGCATTTAGTTTATTACGTTCCCGAAGGGACGTTCAAAACGGATATTTGAGTCTAATTGCATGAAACAAATGACTGCTAACTGGCATTAAAATGTTAGTATCGATTCAGAGATCGACGAATCATTATGATATGTAGATATCAAAATCGTTATAGTATACTTGTTCAGCGTAAATTATTGTTATATACTTCACTGTGTAGTTGTTAGCACTCGTTAGCAATGCGTTGGGGAAAAATGTTTCTAATATGTTGAATTTTGTAGCACATAGCATATATATAGCAGTGTATGTTATTGACAACTCATATGCGAAAATAATTTGAATTATTGATGATGTGAATGCGCGTTTAATTAGCATAACGTTTCATAAATTAGCATAAAGTCATTCCAACATAGCGAGACAATCATAAGATGTAAATTCATGATGAAAATACAAGTTAACTATAATGTATTTAATGTTTCATCATTCCGGATTCCTTCTTCTTTTATGTGTCGTATGTTATTATTTGCAAGTCTCTCAGATAAGCTATGGGAGAAATGTAACACACAATACAATGATTGTGTATACAAGTACAATTCAGATTTGTTAGTTCATAATCCGTTCGACTGTTAAATGGATGCGACACATGCGACATTATCGTCAGAAAAAAATGCCTTCATGTATTTGTTATGAAAACGGAATTCCAACAAAGCTGTTCTCAAACGCAGCCATGCACAGCCCCTTGTGAACCATTTAGTGTCATTATAATTTCCATATATTTGCGTCACGGTTATACCAGCCTATAAGGATATGACGTCCAGCTCTCCTTATTAGGGCCATGTATCGATTTCACTGTGAAAAAAGAGAATTTACTCAGTCATGACGAAATATGACACAGGATATAATTAGACACATCACGTGAACTCTACACAATACTAGTCGGTAAGAACATAACATAAAATACTACAGTCTGAATGGTATCATCATGGGTCTTGACAGCTTATCAGACATCTGTAATATACTCAATTTACTTTTGTGTCGTATTACCTTCTTTGTAAAATAAGATTATTATAAACTGTTCTATAAATAAAATAGAGAATAGTTTCAATCAAGATATACTGATAGTTTACACGTTTGATCGCATGTCATGGGAAAATGATTTACACTTTGATTATTCAACTTAATGATACAAAATAATTGATGTCAATTTATATAATGAAATGAAAGCCATATTCATGCGTAAAACCCAACAGGATTGTGGTTTATAAAATAAGTTCAAAGTGATAATTATATAATTGTGGAACCTGTTTTATTAAAGACCACGCTGAAAAGAAACGATTTCTCACATTGTTCAGATACCACAAAACTATTTTCTTGGCAATATGTCCTGAGAAATCACGTGAAAGACACTACTATTTGAACACACAATTAATCATAGAATATAATATATAAGTGATCGACACCAAATGTTAGTCTCACCTGTGACCAAACTGATTCTCGTCCTCAAAAGCCATTGTCACTCGTTCATTCAAGGCATTCAATACTTGAAAAATTGGTGGAACGACGCCTTAACTTTCATAGTAGGCAACCATTTTAAATTTTGTAATCTTTAATGCGGATATTGGTATCACGTCACTAAATGGAACATTAGTTTCTCATTGATCTGACATCTGAATTAAAGATACCTTACACACCGACAATTCAGTACAATTACTGGTATGTCTTAAAGTAAACATTAGGTTTGATATGAGACATCAAATCTAATGCACTGTAATATATTCGCCCTTTCCACATGATACGTTGTATTTCTCTGTTTGTTTTATAAATATCAATTTCAGATTCAATTTGTATATTTCAATATAGTCAGCTTGTGAATCATAAAAAATGGCCAATAATTGTCCAAGGGTGTACACAAAAACACACGCAACAATGAGCAAAATAAGGTGCATCAAATATGGGAATGGAACTATAGATAAATCGAATCAACCACGATTTGCAATAAAGTGTAGTATATCGAGTTTGCTTTGGAAATTCAACTACACGCGTTTATGTAAATATCAGTTGCTGCAATGACGTCAAAATCAGGCTATACGCAGAGAATGATATTGAATCATACAGCTGCTGTAGCAGCTACAGAATATTGCGTGAACTTGTATACTAAAATACTTGTAACATCAGGGAAAACATTTGTGGCAATATAATAGCTTATTATACGTAAGTATGCTTGCATGTCAAAGGCGTTATTTACAGCCCAATACGTATGGAATAAATAGTTTCGGCTGTGTCCTGGCTATATACACAATATAAAACCATCCACGTACGTTGCAATAAGGTTTGCAACGAGAGCTAAGTGTCGCCTGGGATGTATATTAAAAATGTGCCGATAAAAAAGCTTGCTGGAGCGCAAACGCTTCTACATGAAGTGTATTCTATAATTGTACCTATTATATTATAACAAGTGCAGAGAGATAATTAGATGTTTTTTTACATAATCTAGAAAAGAATGAATCCAAAAAACTAGGTAGGCACGCACGAAATTAAAGTAGACTGGGAAATAGAAAACGCCACGATTTGATGCTAGATCGCTAAAATGAAGTTTGCCACCACGTTAACCAGAAGCATTTGCGTTTAAAACATTTTAGTCAATGGCACTAAATTATAACAGCATGATTTGTATGAACATGGGTCAATATTATTGATAACAATTGTTGATCATTTAAATATTGCTGTTAAGACCCGAAATTGTACGAGAAATTTAATTGCAAATGTATGACAGTTTGAGAAAATATGTAACCTCACATTTTATTTTCAATTTTATTTGTTGAAAATACAAATACGTATTATTTAACCGGATATATAAATTGATAATATCAACCTGTTCCAGAAATCTATATAAATTTCATATTTGAACAACTCTGGTGTGATAACAACATGTTAATTGCAAATTATAATGAAATATACAGACGCGTTTACACGGAATACAAACGGAAGGCAATGTTTTTTGATATTGTTATAATAACACACATGAATACTTTAATAATTTAGCAAAACGTTCATTAAATTGTGAGTATATTTAGTTTGAATTTTATTGATATCAGACTAAAAATCATAATTACTCTATCCACGTGCTCATAGTATTCCGAGTTGGTTTACTTTTATACACTAGTCGTATATTCTGAAAAAAGTTTATAAATTTTTATTAGCAGAATGTTATTAGTTTAATACCTAGGAAAACCAATTACAGGTAAGACTAAAACCAAGATATAGTTCACGGACAGTCAGCAATTTGAGTTGGATTCAGTTATAGCTAGAGTAATGTTGTACTGTCAATGCAATACAGTCGGGGATCAACGGCTAATTTAAATGACAGTTTTCTAAGCCCAAGCCTACTTTGTTTTGTATACTGGCATTGTATGTAATCCACTGATACATTATACCGACCGGAAATTGTAACCACAATAAAAGAAGGCTTCTCTCGCAACATTGATCGCAAACGAATGTATTTAAAACAGGTTGCGGAAACGAGTTTTTGAGCTGGCGCTTTATTCCATATAACAGCAATATACTACGAACTTTTAATTCAATTATCGTGATTGAACTGTTGTGATGTGACTTAAAGCTGTTTTCCCAGAAGACTGATACAATTTATGAATATTTTGTAGGACTATTGTTGGTAAAAAAAGAATAAATCAATCAGCAAAATAGAGAGAATCTACGGCAATACGCAAGTCATCCATATTCACGCATATTCACGCGTATACAACACATACAATATACAATATGTGCATACATTGCCAGTCACCAGATGCTTGGCGTGCTATTCCCTTTGACAACGTGCTATATTACTTTCGAACGTATCCGTGATGTGTCGTGTTGTTTGTTTTTGTTTTTTTTGGAAAATGGTATCGTATTTGTAACAGATTATAAAAAAAAATCATTTCCGATGTAGAATATTTCTTAGGATTTGTTAAACCGATATGAACCGATGCGGACTGCAGACTACAGACACACTTCAGACCCATTCACGTTAACACATAAGCCATCGTCATTAACATTAACTTCTGGCTAAATTTTGTTTTCACTTCCCATTTCTCTTTATATGTTGAAGGTCTGTTTCATATTTTTGTGTCAGTATGAATGGTATGTATTCAATTATTTTATCAATAGGAACAATATTTTTTTTGTTATAACTATTTTATTTCTGCAACCTTCCATTTATAATACTAACAATTCTGCTATGTATATATAATCGTTGCTAAAATCCGGAGCTAAAATACAACGATCGAATAATAAACACTTATAGTAGGTATATGATCAATCTGGTTAAAATCTGGTATTTTTTTGAGTATTTATTTTTACTTTATTTTTTTTATTCAACAAACAAATTTACATAGACAAGTACAAAAACAAAACAAAACAAAAAACAGCCAACGTTGTATGCCAACAGCTACTTATAAAAATATAAACTAATACGCTAAGTATTGTGTTAGTGGTCCCCATCGGTTTCTGAATAGGACACTTTTGTCATTGAATCTGTCAAGACGTTTTTCTAAATTAAACACTTTTTTTAATTTTACAAATGAATAGTCTGAAAGAGGATACTTTACCGTCTTGTCTACAGTCATGTATAAATTGTTTTGCAATGATTATAATGTAATTCAAAATATTCTGAAGATTAGAGGATCCAGTAATGATAATATCATTCGTCAACTGTAAATGCATGTTACTAGTTTTGTTCCACCATTCGACAAAGTCTGCCCAAAACAATTTTACAGGGGTGCAATCACAGAATATATGAAAAAAAAGTTTCACTATGCACATTGCAAAAACTACACTTGTCACTATCTTTAATTTTCCATTTGTGTAACCAACAATTTGTAGCAAGAAAATTGTGCAGAATTTTATACTGAAAAATCTTCCTGTATGAATCTATTGCTACGACATGTGGAAGCTGAAATATTTCATCCCACGTAATATTTTTATTTTCAAGATAGCTACAGATTCTACCAACAGAATCAGGATATCTTTGTTTCAGTTTCCAGTAAATTTGATTTGAATGCATAGATGTTAGTTGGATACTTTGTCGATCATTAGCCTGCAGAATTTTTGTTCGTTTTGCTATATTGATCAATGCAACCCAAAGACACAAATTATTAAATTTAACTCCTCTTTGTACCCATATTTCAAAAGGAACTATAACACCGTTACTGTAAAACAGATCTTGAAAATACCATATTCCAGCTTGCATCATGTTTCTGTTGAAGATTGGCTTATTATTAATAAGTACATTTCTATTATTCCATACAATGCAAGACTCGCTACCGTAATTTGCTTGTGACCAGGAAAATAACATTTCTGTATAATAAATTTAATTATAACAGAAAATAACAGATTTAATATATCTCTACGCACCTTTTCGTTTTTGTTAGCCCAAATAAAACGGAAAATAATGCTTTTCATTTGTTTGACATAATTGTTTGGAACATGTAATGAATTGGCGGGAAACATGAATTTAGAGACAATATAAGTTTTGGCAATTTGTATTCTTCCTAGAAGCGTGAGGTTTCTGGATCTCCAAATATTAAAACAACCGGCAGCTTCTACGATTCTTTTTTTTTGAAAATTCAATTCATTTCATCGCATTTCATCGTACGAGATATATATTCCTAGTACCTTGATAGGCGTGTCAGGCCATTTAATACCCAATGGTTTATCTTTCCTGTAACGAAGTGACCCAATCCACATAGCATTAATTACTTTGATTAGAGGTGTCATCTAAGACAAAACTTAAAATGAGTTTAAACCCATGAGACCATTATCATGATCATGAGATTAATCTAAGATGAGTTGAAAGGTAGGTCAATAAGTCAGCTTTATATGAACCACTAATCCGTTAAATAATGCGAGCTCTGTAACTGGAAAAGTGTGTTACCTACCGATGAGTATGCTATCTGTTTTTTGTGTATATTCGATTCGTTTAAATGGTTCGAGTAATATGTTATTAATAAAAAAGCCAGTAGCGAAGGTTAATAGGTTGGTGTCAGAAATGAGAAATATTACTTGTGTTATCCATCAAGAAAGTATACTTGCCCCTTTACTGTTTTTATGTTACTTAAACCATCGTAAACTTAAACGTCAGCGTAAATTGTATTAAATTATTACTATATACTGACGATACTGCACTAATTGTTTTTGGCAACAATTATCGCTTAATCATCAAATATTTTAAGCTACAAATTAAACTTGAAAAACGGAGTCTATTGTATTTGGCCAAAAAGTAATGTTAAGAAAGTCATTGATTTTTCAAAAAAAAAAGCTTTGAAAATCAAAATACAACCTCAATTAAACATTTGATTATGAATAGTTATTACTTCTTAGCAAATTCTAGATGAAAGCAGCGCCAAATTACATTTTGCTCACAGACAAGGGTATTTTTCTAACTCTGGCATGTTCAACTTTAATTCAACGTCATTTCGATTGTGCAGTTTGAGTTTGAATAAGACGGATTATTCTAATTATCTTCTCTTCATTTAGTATGGTTGACAAACGCTTGTGTCTTTAGTAACCACGACAGTTGTCAGTTGGTCATTGCTGAGTGAGCTTTATTGTAATCTTAGCTCGATGTCATGTTTCTCACCACTGTACAATTTCACTGCAATTCCAGTGAATGTAATGAATTTGACACTATTGTCGTTTTTAAGTTACAAACATGGCTAGATCAAATACATCATCTACCCACGAGTAATTGTGTGTATATTATAAACAGGGGGTACAATTATCTTAATGTTTTTCATTTAAGTACTGACGTTTACCTCAGGTCGTCTCTAAACATAAATCAAATACACTAGTGACGCATAGGAAGAGTATACAACGAGATACAATTCTTTGACGTGTTATTAAAATTGGTTCTCACTTTCTTTTGCGTTTGAAACTGGAATAACATATACCAATCCGTCAATGGCAAATTGACCATGAAAATGACAAACGACCGTGATAAAACGCTGCAATCAAGACATTCACGATACTGGGCACGATATCATTTGATCTATATTAGATGGAAAACTCTGGATTATGGGGTTATTTGATCCGGTTTCTTCATACTAGAAACCCACCATTAATGCTCATTAGAGCTGTACACTCCGTTTACCGTCGTATGTGATAGGTTATTATTCCCGCATGCGTGTATTAATGTAGTTGACTGCGGTGATTCGAATTATTTGCTTCCCTGTGCGTGAATTTTAGAATTCATTTGCGAAACCTAATCTTCAAGATTATATGCAAATGTCATTTCGAAGCCAATAAAGACATACAAATGCTGCAAATCCTCAGTACCTGACATATCGGATATTGAATTATTTAGAAAATGGATAACACCAATTAACGACACAAGCCCGTAAACAACATCCATTATTTTAGAATTACTCTAACCTGTATTGCCATAGGAGAATTGGGTTTGAAGGCACGTAAATCAAAAAAATTAACCTCCGATCGCAATAACTGTCAAATACCATTAAATGTTGAGTAAAATGTGCCATTCGGGAATTAGGAAAGGCATATTGGGTCACAACAAATTAAATAAACCTATTTGTCAAATTGGTGAGCAACGCTTGAGGCACGAGTTACAAAAACGGTGTTCAAATACAATTTTGTAAAATTTAAATTTATTCATGTTTCATATGTCTTGTGCAGCAACTATTTTTTTAATTTCAATAAGTTTAATATTCATATTTTGATAACCATGAAATTAAAAAAGCATGATTTGACCTGATAATATATATGTTTATCTCATTCACACGTTTATATCGTATATTTCATCATAAAAATCAGACCATATGTATATTTCTCAGCCACATGTCCTCCAACAAAACTTACTAAAGACATCCTATCGACGGACACGTTTTACGATAATTGAATTGCAATATTATAAAGCCTAGCATTCGTTTATGATAAAATATGATCGCTAGTATTGTAACAGAAAGAATAATACAGTGAACTTTGAATCTGAGAAATAATGGTATCCCGATGTTCTACGGTCACGTGGTAGTGAAATCAATTAATTAGTCAATTGCAAAGAGTTTAAATTTCACATTAAGTTCTTCATTCACGAATGATGTGATATATTGAATTTTTAGCAGTTCTGCTTCATGAAGTGTTTAATACATTACATTTATCCAACATTACCGGTGAGTAGTATATGGGGCTTTTACTCAGAACTCATACCAACAGCGGGTTTCATTTAAAACCGTGTGACACCAGCTGACGATGAATAACAGAACACTTTTAATTTCAATCGGCAACTTTTGAATCGATATACCTTTGTAATAAACCGGGAAATAATTGCCGATATGGCCTTTCGTTGTATTTCGTCACTGGACACACAGCAAACATACAATTCATAAACAAAGTAATCATCAAATGCACATTCAATCCGATGTGCGGAACAGAATCAGTGGGGTCCTGCGGTTTTGACTTCAGTGGTCGGCTGCCACTCATCCCTGTAAATATCGCGCTACAGTGGGAGATTACGCAAAACCGCCGGTCCCGTGGGCCGTTCCTGCTCTCACAGTGTAGTACGTAAACAATCATAGAAACATCATGAACACCGAGCAGCAGGATGCCGTGGTATGAATGAGCAGTATCTTAATTCGAGGCTTGTGAATGATCTTTCGCCCTATTGAAATTCTTGAAATAAATAAAAAATTAAAGCATGTTTAACGGTGTCGGCAATCTGCGAATGTTATGCCTTATAGCATTCAGTAAGTAGCGTGTGTTCTGGATTAATGCTGGTCTACAAAGTTTAATCAACAAAACAACGTGTTTCGTATAATATTTTATAATAAGGTTTGGAAAAAAAGTATATTTTAGGATGTATGCCAAATATAAATTTGAAGTTCAATTCCAATCGGTATGTATTTGACTCATATACTGCAATGTCGCATGACGTTTACGAATATCTTCAGTACATGTTATAACATTGATTGATAAAGATGGCTCACACAAATAAATGTGAGTGCAGGCTATAGTTCGCGTTGATAACTCTAGACAGGAGCGCCCTCAAACATGTATCGTCCACATGATGGACAATAAGTTACATGGCACGCAAAATAGAATGTTATATAAAAGATACGTTTCATGACAACCATTGTTTCACCATGGGCAAAGAGTTCGTCGAAACCTATATCTACCTGTCTTTGTTCAGAAGATTTGGGAGAAAATGGAGCAACCATGGTAATGTATGTGGTCGCTATAGTTGTATGATATCGATGCTTTAACGTTTTTTTTACATTCTATTGTCAAACGCTGTTTCTTATACCACAACAGTATTGCATTTATCCCTACCAGAAAACAAGTTATACGAGATTGTTTTATTGGACTTTACGACAAAACAGATTGCTAACGCTAGCATGGACAACTCCTTAAGTCTTGATTGATAATGAATTTCTGGAATATCGCTAGATAGCCTTAATATTATATATCTGTTTACTTACAATATTTAGATTTCCTCAGCTGATTGTATATTGGTGGACAGTGTATTTTCGAGGTTTGATACATGAGTCTGTAAAAACAGACAGTAGGGCAAAATTATTGAAGACATTACAAAAAAATATGCCATCATGTGACTATGAAATATTCGTTATGATTCGAATAAATCGGGATATGATACTCGGACACTAATGCTTATTGTAATCAATTGTAATTGTATAATATAACGGTTATTAAGAGGAAACTTCTAAGTATTCACGAAGACAGTACAGCGGAAATATCGACCGACGCGCAGTATGAGTACATACATGGAGGTATCCTCGCTAGAAACTTATTATTATACATCTTTTCCTTCCAAGGATACATCATGGGAATGCCGAAATCCAAATCGTTTAGAACAGAATCGGCGAACTTCTTCGTGTGCAGTCTGGTCAAACCCTGGTGACGGAAATGTTTGTTTTTTATTATTAGAGGTCACTTACGCGCGTAATCATTCCATATTTGAAATTCGCATTTCCTAATATGGTAAGACGAAAATACTCCGTAAAATACCTTAAAATTACGTCTCGCTGTAAATTATGGCGTTACGTGACATATGTATAATATTGTATTTTACGCAATAAAATATAACTGAAATACTAATTTTTCGAAGTTAGGTACACGATACGGATCGTGCATCATCTTTGCTAGTAGTATTATTTGACTATACTACAATTGACACGATCATTTGTTTTCATGAAGTCAATCGTTCTATGAGAGTCACGGAAAAATGACACCACAGTGTATTTCTACTGAGAATCAATGACTTATTTATCAAAAATTCACAACCCTGTTGCAAATAACAGTTGTAATACTGTCGTAATAGGAAGACTTGAAATTGTGAATACATTTATGTATACACTTTTTCAGTGTTTTGTTTAGTTGCTAAAAACGTAAACATTGATTACACTACTTATTCGACATCTCATTTATTTGATTGTAGAGCGAACGTTGATTGCCATCTGGCTATGTCTTCCTGACCACGTTAAAGTTCGGAAACCTGAAGAATGATCCTGCTATTGCAATCAACGATTGCAAATTGCTGCCACGGGGCGTCAGTGACATTTGCTCCTACATAATACAACTCAATCGGCATGGTATTGTACAGGAGTGATTTCGGTCAAAGTCAAGTAGCATACTAACCGAGTTAGCTCGTGTCTTGCATCGGCATCTTAAGAGATGTGGGCTTTGTAATTATTGTATGATTCATGAAAGCCCTAGTAATGATGCGTGCTAATGGCATTACAATAAAATGTGGCACTTGTTTTTGAACAATTACAAATGTATATGTGTGTGGGCACACGAGGAGAACCGCGTCCAGGTGATGACGTCATTGCTATGTGATTGACACTGATTTATGCATAAGAAACGACAAACAATTTAATTCATAACAATCTTTCTCCGGATAGGCTACTCGTTGTGGAAATTTGTTTATTAAACATCTGTCATTTCCCCGTGTTCCTTTTGGTATAAGACATTATTACTCGTTATACTGTGTTTACACGAGGTGAGAAGCCAATTTTAAGGAGAGTAATATAATGCACTACAAATTCAATCCCAACATGTCAATATATTGGATGACACATTCTTCATTTTGAATATTGCAATAATAAAAAATAGTTAACATTTCCAACATATCGTGTACTTTCAGAGACCAGCGTTTTTGTAGTTTGACTTTGAAGCGAAATATTGGAATGTTTATCCGTAAATAATCCTCAAAAGGGTAGTCTCATTTGGAGACAAATCTACCATGATTGGCAAGACCTTGATTCAATAGTCAGATTGTTCATGTCGTCAAAAGTTATATACAAATTAGAAGTGAGTTAACTTTGTGCTCCTCGAAATATTTATTTCAAAATTCATCTACGCACACGTGCTCATCGTTTGCTACTTATGTACGTGAAAAGTGTGTGACAGCCAGGATAATTGGTTTGAAAAAAAATGACCAATAACAAGCTATTAATTAATTCAGACGAGGCAACATCAAATACAACACATTTATTCTCTACTGAGCATAGCATTCAAGCACTCTATACATCGATTATAATTGTTCACGTTTGGAGTATCACAACCTATGATATTTAACAGCGAATCGTTAACGACGTGCAAATGACTGATTTGTATTTTAATTAACGCGTTAAACTATTTGTGCTTTGTAAGGATATTTTAAATTCAAGGAAATGGAAACTTATTTACACGCCATGTAACCTTGGAAACTGAATACGCACTAACAACTCCGCGGTACGGTAAAAAACCAAAACTGAACTTTATCGGTAAGATAAGGCACCATTTCAATATTTGCATAAATCTTAGAGTTGTGACCTATTCAACATTCGACCGTCAGCTTCAAATATATTCAGACTTCTCTGGGAGAAATTCTATATGCAGACGATAATACAGAAAAGGTATATGTTCCTAAATACAGTAATCGGTCTTAAGATTTGATCAAGGTATCATGGGAGAAAGTATTAATATTTTCTCAGAAATATAATCATAACGTTTGTCGGATTTAGCCCAATGATTTAGTGTGATAAGACGTACATGTGTAAATGTCTTGAGTTTTTAATTCAATGATGACTCCGATTAGATAACTTAGACAAGGAATGATTGAAGGAGATGTATTCTGATAATATCCATGTGCAAAAGGCACCATGGAAACATTTCATTCAAAAAAGATATTATACATAAACATAACCACAAGTGTAAGCACACAGTTGACGTTCGCAGAGAATAACATATAGTGAAACAGAATGCGCGGAATACAGTGTTCAAGCCTATTACTAAATATAACTCAAAATTAGTGTTATTATTGAATAAAACGCAGGCTGAATATATCATTCGAGAAAAAGTATCAATAGTCACAGAAAAAATATTCACATTGTATTATAAACTAATCGTTAGACAATTTCTAGTAAAAAGGGAAAAAAAGAAGGAATAAAGATATTTAGAATATAGAAAATATATTGATGGATGTCCGTTATCAATATTTTTTTCATCATATGTTTTTAACGTTTACTCGCGATTATTTAATTGAGCCATTCATGCGTTAATTAAATTGCGTAATTCCTTCTATCACGTTGTTCTATTTATTGTGATCTACTTTTTTTGTTCGATTGACCTTTTTTCTTCCCTGCTTCTCTCCTGTGTCAAACAAGCAGCATTATGTAACACTTCACTTGCTGTAAAACTGGAAGCTGACGTGAATCCTACTGGGATTATATGTACTTTAAAATATTACATTACTACCTCACAGTACAATTTATACCCCTACAAGCTTACACTCTACGGGCTTTACTAAATCGTAATTTTATATAAAAGTCTGGAAAACATGTATTTTGCCATGAATTAATAATAAATATAGATATGAAAGATCATACAGAAAGTGAACTGATCTTTGAATAAAAGTGACTGAGGCGCTTGTGCGCTCGACACACAAAAATCACTATAATATATATAGCAATAAACATCATGTTTCTATTCACTTAATAAGGGTGATCAACATTCACACATAATACACCGTGCTCGCTGTCCTCGCTGTTATGTATACGTTTGGACATGCTGGTCGATTGAAAAGAGCGTACCACAAGCAATTCAATTTCTGACAGCATTATGTCGTTAGATGTTATACACGGCAAACATCAAACGAAATAGGTTAGATTAAACATCGCGATGAGTAAATTATTTTACGTACTTTGTATCGCCGCAGTAATGCATATATGACTTAAATTAAATAAAGATGACGCCAATGCAGGATTATTGTCACATATGTAGATTGGCTAAGGTTATCAATCACATGCAACACTGGGCAGATTGTCTCTGTGTATAATCGCACTATTTTAAAAAAGAATATGCAGCGGACTAATATTTCAGATATTTCAGTGATTTCTTGGGAATATAAGAAAACCATTCATGCGTACAGAGTCGATGCAATATATTAACGCGAGTAACATATACTATTATGTTTAACTTCATACAATTGCCATCATTTTGCGATAATTACAACGAGTTTTAAATGAATTATAATCATATATACGTATACATAACAGTGAAACACAGTCGACATTTCACCTCTATACACTGCATTTTTAGCAGTGGCTTTACCGGTTGCGATGAGTTACGTTCAATTATGAAACTTGCAATTTCGAAGCAGTATATCAAATAAGGTTCCTGGCAAATGCACACTAACTCGAATGCAAATAAATTACATATTTCGGTATCTGATGTATCGTTTTATGACAGAATTATGGATATTAGATATTTCAGCATATATATAAAATATACCATATTAATCAAACACACCAACTGTTAATAATCTGAAAAAATAGTCCATTGTAACCATATGTAAGTTTCGTCGTCGTCAACTTCTTATTCCGACAACAATCTCAAAATTATTGTCATGTTTTGGGCTTAAAATCACGTAAAGAGACAGCTATACTTAATCGCGGGTGCTTTATTCACTGTATTGCGTAGATAAGCAATCTGTTTTGCAAATGACAACCCGGTTGACAGCATCAATGGAATTTAAAAATAATGTACATGGTCGTGTGAAGTCAACCATTGGTGCTGAGACAAGCTCGCAATTTACACATCAGAGGATAGAAACGTATTCATTAAAAATACAAGTAGACAGCAAAGTGTGATGAATACATACATAAATTATACGCCGCTATACAATTACAACGTTATAGGTATTAATGCTAAGTTCTTGTTTCTTTGAAAATATAACCGCAAGCATGTTGATATCGGCCGAGAAATGTATCCAATAGCAAGTGTTCTGTTAAACTTAGGTGATTTGAAATTTAAAATTTAAATTGGATCTGATTGCATACCGCTAGGCGTGGATAATTCAGTTGCACATCTATAAATATTCCTGTTTGACCTCTATATTCGCAGACTGTCGATTTCAATTCATATTTGTAGTGTGTCATGGTCATTTGGTGTGTCTGGTGCACAATAAGATTTCCGATTGCGCGCGTTGACAAATCATTTTATCGGATAAAACCCGTATAAAAGTACTATCTAGAACATAAAGTTCGACCAAAGATACAATGGCGAGGCGTGCATTCCTAGCACTACATCTTGTGTTAGTCTATAATCTGACGTTTAACACGGCACGGCAACACGTTTAGTTAGTGTTCATAAATCCACCGTCAACATACGATTACTTAATGACAACACGTTGAAACGTTGGTTTTCACTTCTAACACGATAATGTGCATTGGTGAAACAATTATACCGTGATGTGATTGTGCCTTGGTTTCAAATTAGCTACTTAATCTCTCACTCACCCAAATATGATGCACAATAAAATATGATATTTATTGTATAGTCATAATAATATATGGAATTATGATTGTTCACAACGATACTCTAAAATGATTATTTCAGAGACCAATTACTTACACACATGAGCAAAACCGAATCTACCGCTATTCTTGTATAATTGTGCAAACCCTGCTTTTAATGTCAACTACATCGTATTTTATTGTTGTTGTGGGTTTTAAATGTCGTGTAGGACACTGTTATTGAATGTTGTCTTAAATGAACAAATCGCTTGACGGCGTCGTCGTCTGCTGTATTGAAAGAAACAAAACACTGTACTCTAGCTGCTATGAAAACGTGTTATCCCAATGTGCACTGACGTCATCCTCTAAACATATTCAACTGTAGTAAGTGACGCTACATAGGGGTTTATTATATGTCATCTCACAGAACCAAATGACCGGTGTAGCAAAACTGAATGTAGTATAGGAAGTATATGAAGTATTAAATTGCATAACAGTTGGGTCGCCCATTATTTATACGTGGCACTCCAAATTAAGAGTTGAAAGCAAACATTTTTTACTTTATATTATTAAGAATGATATCAAACATGTGCCGAAGTAAGATATTGACGTGAATATATGTTTATTTAAAGTATTCACGATAATTTTTTCTTGAGTTATTAAGCTATAATCACATTGGCGATCTCAATAATCTTTGCAGAAAATGCTTTAATTTCCCAGGGGATTGGTAATACAGTAACATTATTTTCAATTTTATTTTCTATAAAGACTGAATGACGTCGTCACTCGCATGAAGAATAACACTCTTTATTAATCTTCACTTACTTCTCACAAACATCATAATGAAGTGGCTAGACAATATGTAATACAGCATGACAGCAACGTAGAGAAGACTTATAAATATAATTGTTTCATCACTATGATGTGTGTTCTTTCATGCATCAGATTAAAAACGAAATGAACTCGATATTGCAAGCATGAATGCGTATGTGACTACTTTCTATGATCCATTGTAGCCGAATATATAAGAAGGTATTTACGATAATCCCTGCGAGAACGAATAGATTGTTTCAAGCACGCCATGAAAAACATCAGCAATAATCGCAATGCTCCATGTAGACTAACCTCGATAGCCCTGAAGTATTCACCGTAGCTCATCTTAGGAGCTTTCCGGGAAAAATCCCTTTCCCGCTACCATGACGGTAAATTAACCACTGTGACAATTTAATAGTAATTTATTTCAATAATACTAAAAAGTACTTTAAGGAAATCTTGTACAAATGTCTACTGGTAAAAGAATAGGTTTTTTTCTCTGAATAACATACGAGGCTTGATTTATCATCACAAAGTAACGGAAACTAGACATTTAGTAAAGAAGTTCTAAATATCGAAGCTTCAATCAAAATATATCGCAAACGTTATTTGATTTACCATTAGACCAAACACGATAAACCAAAACATTCGATTCATTCGATGGCGTTTACCACATGCCGTAAGCGTTATCGTTGTTTCGCTGTTATATTATCCTTACGTACGTAGTAGGATTTCATTGTAATCATATATTACATATAAATACACACATATAAATGCAATGCTTTGGAATTGGAATTTGTGCTTAGGAAATATAAATATTGTCAATGTCTGAGTTTGTAATATGTTTATGACTGGAATAAGGTCAACTGATGGCGCTCTATTACGCCCAACGTTGAGCATTATAGCGAGCATGTAATCATAACAGTAGCAGCTTATTTGCATAATACTGTTTTTCCAACTGTTATTATAACATTATTTACTTTCATGTAATAGAATTAGAAATATATTTAAATGCGTATAAATCGTATCTCCTGTATACAATTACAGCTGCTGGCTGGAAAATAACTCAGTTACTAAGCAACTTTAAAACTCTCAGACTGCCACTCATTCTGTTCGGAGTCTACATAGCTGATAAAATGGGCTAGTACGTGCGTATTTTGTCTTTCTTTATTATTTATTAATTTGTGTACATTTCAGACAATAATTAATATTGTAATTGTAACAATTAGGTTGGCATTTTAAAATAATAGGTATTCACTGTGTCGGAGTGATATCGCGTGTTGCTAGCTAATTATAGTTCCCTGTAATGCGGACGGTAATATTACAGATCTATCCGTTGAATTGCAAAATAAACTTCGGAGCGTGAACAACGTATAGTGCATAAAAAAACGATGAAATATTTCATCTGCATCATACTGTGTGTAGAAGTATAGTTCTAGATAAAACCCAACTATTTCTCTCATGATAAGTTAACATCATTTTATCACAAATAATACAATTATGTGTGCCGTATGCATTGATTATAAAAGCATACAATCAATTCAAGTAAGTGAAGAAAATCTGTCAAACTGAATAAAATAGATACGATAGGAGACGAATAAATACTTTATTATACGTAGGCGCCGCCATTAACTAGGTGGATAGGTTGGTTAGCTTAATACTGTCTCGATATTGTGTAATCTGCAGATTGTGTGAATGCGCCATTTAGTGAAATATATACACATATATTCATAATATTTTATTCATGAGGATGTTTCATGTACATATCATTTTGATCTCTCGCGCGAGTTCCCAATAAAGTGATAAAGTAAGTTATCATTTGAAATGCAGCAGCGCGGGTAGCAAACGAAATACATTAAAATACTTTCCTGTAACCTATGCTTGTTTCACCATCCGGAACATTTCCAAGCCAGTAAATGTACAATAATTTTAATGTGTATGACTGTGTTGATAATACAGACTATGGCACAAAAAGCAGCTCTTCAGATAAGTGATATCAGGAGTGTGTCGCCTCCGAGTGGTCGATTGACTTGGACGCGGAGACACGTGGCAAAGAAAGGGATTGTTTGTAGTGTACGCGAACGTTATTCGAGGGTATTGTGACGCGTGATTTTGTTGCTGCGCAGATTTACTTTGAAAACACCCCTCCCGTTGTACATATGAGGCAAATATATCTGTTTATTTAACGATTTCGTCGCTGGCCGTCTTCCAACAAAGCCCCATATAGCAATAATGTGAGCAGGGGCTGCAAAAAACTTCCAAGATACTCTACAGTTGTGAATTAGCATATAATAAGCAAGGGCAAGATAGTTTCGAAACCCTCAAAATTGTAGTTTTACAGGAATAACTCAACGAACCATGTGCTAATTCATATTGCCATCTAAGCGCGCCGGTCAACGCGTAATTGCAATTACAGTCGTCGTAACCCCAAAATTGCCCCCAGCTCATTTGCGATTTTTTTTCAAAATAAACTTTCATTCGTTATAATTATGAGTTTTCATCATTGCACTATCAATGCATTCTTTGCTTTTATTTGAAATGCTTAAATCAAAGCCAAAACTCTTTATTTGTAATACAATTATGAAAAAGTTGTCTATTTTTAGTAACGATTTGGTTGTATATTACAAATATACACAGTTACAAATGCAGACACGTACTGAAAGAGGTCAAATGTATACGATTGGTGTTCATTGCAACAAGTTACGAATAATTGGTATAATCATGTAGACAAAAAGAAGTAACTCATGTTTTCATTATGTAAGAAATGTTCATAACTATCAAAACACAAGTAGCAGAGACACATTGTCATGCACTATATTTCAATAATACACTCTCTGTACGGCGAAGCTGAGTGGTCCGGGAACGCAATTTGAAATGATGACGTCACCGAATAGACATCTTCTAAAATGTCAAAACACAGCTTTATTAATGATCACTAGACAAATTATTTTTGTAGGTAAATGTGACAATTTACTGTACGGCTGTCGATAAACTCAGTGGCCTGTAGTGTAAGGAACACCATTGATGTATACAATGAACGTGACAAGATGTATACGATGCGAGAAAACATGCGTTGGTGTCGCATGGTGAAACTGCAGTTGGAAATGCATACGAATGACAGATAAAACATAATTCTGGGACGTGTATTATATTTATTAGGCACTGTTGTTATTTTCCAAAGGCTCGAAACATATGAAATTTACTACACTTATTTTATAAATACGATATTACATAGTCAATCTTTGGATATCTTATACATATGTAGGCAACAATGTATATGAATCACGTGCTTATGTATATCAGTTGACGCGGCATTTACACGGTTATCGATAATGTGTAAAAAATAGTCGATATTATTACAAGCTAGTGCAATTGCACCGTAATAATCGTAATGCTGAAATATTTTAGTATCGCCGCACAATTAGTTATTTCTTACACATTGTTTAAACACGCATAAAATGAAGACGTAAAGATATTTACATTCCAAAGTTAATTTCAAAAATAAAATGAATAATGTGAAATCAGCCAACCCATACATAATGAGTGTACGTGAGTAAGTACCAAGAAGATGTTTTACTCATTTGAAATCTTATTGATGACGTCTCATTACTACAATATCTGGAAAGAAAAATGACGGAAAAAACGTTTTCATTATTAACGTACAGTGCGTGCACAAATAAAAACTCAAGACTTAATGCTTATTGATGAGAGTACATTTGCACGGCATTGTATATATAAATGGCAATATTCAATTACATTATTCTTCTGACCGAATATCTTAAACGATATTCGAACGCAGAAAAAATTCCTTTACATATATTGTCAGCAACTCAAATAAGTCACGTTACTACAACAATAATAAATGTATGTCTTTCTTGTGCACTATGAATAACGTCGATGTGTTCGCCATAAATTACAGATGATGACATTTTGATTTATTTTACCTCCGTTACACTATAATTATTACTGGTGTCATCAGCAAAGGTCAATATTATTCGTATGAGTTTAATTTAAAACGCCCCCAATTGTTCCGAATGTGCATCGACTTTTCAAACCAAACGAAAAACGCCCTCTAACAGGAAATCTGTTTATGTTATGATATACATATTGTGACGTCATTGTTTAAAAAATAATGGTGTGGAAAATTAGTCCTGCTTTGGTCAGAACCCAACGGGGCTTTACCGGGGACAAATAATGACCGTGTTTACAATAGAGTCTTCAACGAAATTTATGAGACAAGTGACGTCATTTATTTGTTCAAAATGTATTTGTTCTACCAAATTATAAACAACACATGTGATACTGATGTGTCTTGTTAGTTGTTATATTGAACTAAACTTTAGTCCTTAAATATCATATTTTTGCAGTTTTTTTTTCAAATTAGCTTGACATGTTACACCCAGACAACATGCTTGCACATGTTAGTTGTTCATCGTCCGTGCTTATATATGTTACCACAAACAAACTGCTAGTATCGCATTACATCGATTTGCTTATCTTTCATCTTTCAGAAATTATGAGAATGCATTAATTTACCCTAATATTCGTTATCTTATCTTGTAGTATTGTTTAGTCAAGACAAGAAAATGAAGCATTAAAGCGGGAGGGTCGTCACCTGCGCATGCGCGGGAATTGAGTCACAACCAATAACAACACACGCTGAAAACGCAAAGGCCCATGGGTAGACCATTGTTTGTAAACAATATCACGCTATGGCCATCTGACGCATGCGCAGGTGACGATTCCCCGCTTTAAACCACTCATTGTTAACACTTAACATATTATACATTTCCTTGCAGCCAGATTAATTAGTATTGACCGTAAACGTGTGATTTTACTTGCGACGAGTAGCAAAAAAATGTTTCCCTGCGGTTTGGTTTCATGTTGTAGCTCGGGGAGACCTCATTTAAAGTCTGTACACATAATCCGGTGTTGCCGAATCTTGATTTATTTGGACGACATGCGATCAGAGGGTATTCTGGGGCGGATCTACGTCACAAAACGTTCTATGTTGCTTTGACGCGCACCACTGTGTCATATATTTCATGCCGGTGAAAATAACTAAAGTCGAGGAAACAGTACAAACTTAAATTTAAGGCAAATCTGAACATCCATTGTTTATATATGTTGCACATGTAGGGGTAGTCAAAAACTCGCCTAACGTACATTTTTTTTTCTAAAATATTATTTTTTTTGACTGGTATTGGTTGCCATGCCGGGAACATGCCCTGATGTTCGCTACCTGAGAATAGGATGTTTTAATCACTTTCGATAACGATGAAGTGACTATAACAATCAGATAGTTTTTGAAAGATGTATATTGCATATAATACATTTGGAAACGTGAATAGACAAGCTTTCTATACCACCACTATTCCAGCACAGCAACTAAGTCAGATAATATCGATGGTTATTGATATTTCGGCAGCTGAAATGTACAGAGTATAGGATCGATGTCAACAGTCGAGGAGAGTATAACATTCATTGTATAACGATGTTAGTCAATGCAAACAGACTATGCTTTTAATTTTAAAAATATTTCAATCTGATTCTTTTCTAACTACGCTGCATGCACATTTTATTAATTTCTTTCAGGGCGACGTGGACTCATGGCGGTGTTGCCGCAGGTCAAAATCGATATATTGATTAAGTCGCGAATTTGTATTTGCCTGTAAGAGTGGGATCGAAACTACTAGGAGGGAACTACTAAATAACAGATGTGTGTGTTTATATTAAATAGTTCACTTCAACATAGCCCCGGGATTATTTCACAAACATGTAAAACTAGAAAGTTTGGGATATGTGTGAAAGGAAGTTCCACCGGGCAATGGATAATTTCTATTGCGGTTTTCATTATATAACGTTGGCTTTGAGAAATACGTAATGTCACATTTCGAGGATTCTATGTGATATTCGAGCATTTAAATATATATCCGGAACGGCAGAAGCATATCGTCATAACAAACGCTACGCCTTGTTAATATCTTTTTTTACATTTAAGCTGAATGCAAAAACCTTGTTTCTTAACTTTTTACATATTTAGTAGACTTATATACCCTGCGCATCAGCTTAATAAATCTATGGAAGTGAAATATATATACTCCGATAAATACCGCTATTGCTGCATAATGTAATTCAGTCGTGGAACCTTCCTAATACAGTTGTCATAAATGATACATCTGCAAACTGTAGAATATTTTATTGGATCTTCAATTGTCAACTTTATTGTTTTCAATGTGGATATGTTAGTTTGTTATATATTGACACTACAAGTGTGTGTTTGTTTTTAGTGAAATCTGCAGTATGTTAAAACATATACCTTGCCAGTAGCACTGCAAGCCACTATCAATTATCTTTTTTTCAAGTCATGTTATTATGATACCTACTACGTATGTGTCTAAGTATGTAAAAATTATAACACTATAAAAGGAGGTAGTTATAATCAATGTACCACACTGCACCGCCTGAGAATCATCCAGCTTAAGGTTAAGACTCAGCCACAATAATTTCGAAATATAGACCTCTGAAACGCTTTCCTGTATTTTGAGGGACACATATTGCTGACACAAAGGGTTTTAGCTTGATTTTGATTTGGCGACGCCCCCAACATTTTTTTTTCGAGGGGGAGACCGCCCCTCTGTCCCTTGTGTCACCGCCAAGGAAGATAATTGAAACAATATGTCAACAAGCGTTTACGATGTGTTGTCTTGGGAGCTATATTCTGAGATTAGGTGCTATTGTAATATTTACAACCATACCTGTGATAGCGAATAGAAGTCTTATATTTGCCTTAGTATACGTTTTCCTCATCATAGCGAAGCGTGCTGGTTGTTGTTATGTCCAAACACACAAATACCAATGTTGATAATTGTTGTTTTAATGTACAATCACCATGCGATTGCAAACATATTCACTGTAAACTTTAAACTGTGAATGATTTTCCTAACCATGAAAGAGGAGCAAATAGACGGACGCTTCCAAACGAAGCCATACAAATCCAAGGCGAGGTAGTACAGTAGTACGTATTCACACCAAAATCAAAACGCAGATTGTCGTTCTCTGTATTGAACACCTGTATATCCACGTACAAATGCAATCACCACTGCTCATAGTCGATCTCATTATTAATTGATTTCAAAACAGATTAAATTAACCTGCAAGAATTAGCGCTTAGAGCCATGGTGCGTGTAATATAGTCAACAGTAATCATCACAAAACAATTATTTCAAAACGAATTTGCCTATTGAAGAGAATGGTTTTTATTTCATCAGCTTAATCTGGACATTTTCAAAATATGAGGCGATTGATAAACCACACATATGTTTTTGAATGGTTGAATACAGCGAGGACAAACAAAAAAGCGACGCATCACTCAACATTAGTGCATTACTAGTTGATATTAATAAGCTGCTCACAAATTGATGACTACTATGCCTGTACTCGTTTAACGTATCACCGGAATAATAATAGAATTTTAAATTATGGTCGTTGTTCTTCAGCAAGTATGAACATATGCATATACATACTGCGCATGTGAACGAGATTGAAAATGTTTTTACTGGCACAATGTTAAATGATTAGTACAGTGTAGTGCAATTATCGACATATGCAATTACTGATACATTTACAGTGTTACAAAGATGATCTTAGCTGGCATAACTATCACTTGTCTCATGTAGAAATCAACCAGATTTAATTCATTTGATTATGACTCTATTCGACATCACTTCACGTGTACTATAGAGTACACTGATTTGAGTATATAGTGCAGTACTAGTGATGTTTTGTTAAATTGGATGTGTTTTCAATATTTGCCAGTCGTTGTTTTTGTGTTCTTGAATTTTAAAATTATTTTATACACGGTGTTATCTACCTTTATCAACTGTGACATAGGAAGCAATGTAACGACATATACATCTAGGCACACGTACGTCTAAATTACGAATTATATTACAAACACATGCTATATTGATTTTGTGTCTAATGTAAACAACGGGAAATGTCCTAATGTGACGTCATTAACTTGTCACGTGTTCGTTGTCTGTTACGTACATTGCCTCATATAAGTTTGAGAAGCAGAATCAAGTACTACCTCATTATTAAGAATAAAAACAGTATGAAAATTTATGTTTAATAGATAAAGTAGTTTGATGCCGATTTTAAAAACTTATCTTAGTATTTAACCTGTAGCAATTTTTCAGTAGGGGATACCATTTTTTTTTTAAGATGAAAAACTGTTACAGACACAGGATGTGCTGAGACGGTCGGAAATACATATCCAGTACAGTTTAGATTGATATCTGTTTTCTACTACTTCTTTACCCCAGTTCTTGTTTTGCTAACCTCAAGAAAACTAGCAACGTATCAGCAGACCACAATTCAGCTGAACAGATTGACAAATTAATTAGTCCCCGCACAGTGTATTGTATGATTTAGTTTTCATTGTACTTATATTGAACAAGCTATACTAAATTGGTGAAGTTTCTAAGCATGCTGTTCGAATGTGACGTGATTAACATAGTAGGCGTTCGATACTAGTGGCGTAGTTAGCCCTATATTTGGAGAATCATATTTGTAATTACAAACTTATTATTTGCTTAGTCAACATAGTGATAATTTAATTTATATTCTTTGAACCATGATGAATAATATTGGCTAGATTATCTAGACACAAGACAATGTTATTGACACTGTACGTATTCGTATTTTAAGCCCCTCTAACATAAGTACAAATGTCTTATATGCGATGGAGCTAAGTTATTTGAATATTTGACATAATATCAGTAAGGATGCGGGCCAATGGTACGGTAATATATTTTGACTCCATAACAAATTGACCGATATAGATGAATGTTACTGCATTATCTATAGTAAATATTATATTCAACGTTAGAAAGCTGTGTTGAGACTGAGCATGAAACTGTGTAACTCACTTTGAAGATGTAGTAAACTCCCCAAGGACCATTGTTTGTTTGACTATGTTAAAAAAGGTTAACACGAAAATGTTTTTTTATATACAATTCACAGGAGAGGTAGCCCTTGAAAAAACGACAACTTCGTCAAATGTCAATAAAGATGAAAGTCACGTTGCCATGCGAATAGCAATTTCAAACTGAAAGAGTTATAGATGAAATGTTATTATTACATTTCTGATGTTTAAACATCAGTTTAAAATTCGTTGCGAATTGGCATCTAATTCGTAAATGCTAAATTGACATTTATGCTATGTAACATACATACGTTATAACGTATTTATTTCGAGGTAACTGATATGAAATGTAAACCAGCTACGACTACTTTCCATAAAATGTTAAAAACAACACTAATATCAAGCGAACAATTACATTAATTTTGTATTATATGCTTCAATCAATATCCGACCTGATTCATAAGCATACATAAACATTTTACAAATTTGAGCTGATTATAATTAATTATATGTACGTTCTTAGAGATGCAAGATATCCGACAAATTATTGTCATTTTCTGGAAAGATTATATGATCTGATCATAGCCGTCGGCAACAACTTTATGTGATATAGTTCACTCATACTGTGATTTTGTCGTGACATATCGTAATATCTTTGAGTTTCGCCGCTGTCCGGAAGGCGAAATAAATTTGATACGGGGATTGAATTTCTCAACGTCTTTAACGATGGTAAAGAAATATATTATTAAATTCTGCTTTACGAATATTTAATGGATTCTTGAATTCAGAAGATCTAAGAAACTGAACATCGAATGATACAATTATAACTCATGGACTGTTGATTTATCCGTGTGGTTGGTTGCTGAAGACAATCCGCAATAAATCGACAGGCCTCTGACAGTGTCTTACAGGTGTTTGAGTCAAACGCATCAAACAGTATATGGTGTATTTTCGTACATTGACCTCGAGTACAGCCGAAGTAAAGTACGATAATAAGGTTTCATGGGGTTGCCAATCGGCCAATAGGATCGTTTATCATTTCAATCGAATTGGTAAAACAATAAATTACAGGGAAAATAACGCAAATGCTACTTGTCACTAGTGTTATATTTGTGAAATATACACGAAAACACTCAAAAACTGATCCAAGTTGTATTGTTTAAAAGATATTTTTCTAAAGTGTACCATATAAACCAAAACATAAACTTACTTTATAAGAATTTGTATTATATCGATGAACTTTAGTAGTATTTCACTACAACATGTACCAAAAAATGTGGAACATAAACAATTAAGAGGTCAATGTTCTCAGTCTTTGAAACGCGTTTCGTTAAAACAAGTTACTAGTATCGACTGCGCCTTGGAATTCATTCGCAGAGAAGTCTGACCGTAAAGTTTATACCCATCAAAGCGCCACCACGGGTTGAATCACGTGTTACATATATAGATAAGCCGTACATTTCTTTGAATGCACTTGTATGTTGCCCTTCACAAATGCGCACTGAATGAGGGCTGGTAAATAAACCGGATCTTGTGAGTACATAGTAGTGTGTAACAGTTTTCATCTGAAGAAAACTCCTTGAAATAAAACACTTCCATGTATCATTGAAGACGATATCATAAACGCTGTTGCTAAGATACAAAAGGGGATTGCGTTCGCAAATCGAGTTATTGGCAATAAAACTACGTGAAAATATATATTGGAGCCATAAACATGTCATGCGCATGCTGATTTCGGATGTAATTAAAACGCAGATAAAAAAACACAGATAGCTGTTGTGAGAGGGCGCCGTATTGGTAGGTGCCCGATTGAACAGACCCATTCTCCACTATTTGTATTGTACCGCTCTCATATTACTTCAGCGATCAGTGTTGTATACATGTTGCATTCTCGTTCTAGTTTATCGCGTCATATCACCCGCATTTCCATATAATTACGATCTGATGTATTTGCTCACTTCTGTGTTATCATCGCCTCCAGGTAGCATCGGCCATATATAACCAGTAGAGTCATCATAGGATAAACACCATGAATACCAGCAGTGAGTATTTTGATATCGTCGACCAGAACCAGTGTGTCATCGATGCGCGAAAGAAAAATCTCACGGATATCTACATAACACCAGGTACACCAGAGCTTTTCTACGATTCCGAGCATATATTGCTAACCCGTATCATTCCAGCTACGATTACATGTCCGTTTGGTATCATACTCAACTGTCTGTTTCTCTACGTAGTATTCAAAGTGTCAGCCATGCGTACATTGACTAATATGTATCTATCGAACCAAGCCATCGTAGACTGTATGTTTCTAAGTTTATACTATATAGTGCAAGTCGGTGAACCACTGTCAACTGATGTCGTACACGATAAAAGTTTCCTAGGACCGGTTGGATGTTTTATTGTGAACATTGCTCTAGATATTTGTCTTTTCGTCTCCGAGTTTAACATCGTGTTAGTGACCTTCGAACGATACATGGCAATTTGTAAACCGTTTAAGGCTGATAGAATTAGTTCCAAGTCTCGAACATACAAACTTATCATACTTACATGGATTATGGGTATTGTGTTCTCTGTTCCAATCTTCCAATTTTATACTAAGTGGTACACTACATGTATTATATGGCCGTCGAATAACGAGACAATTTCGTCACAGATGTCATATTCCAATTGTTTCTCTGGAGTCTGGACACCTCTTGATGGCATATTACACAGTTTGACGCCGATAATTGCATTTGTGTTAGTGGTCATGATTATTACTCTGCTTAATGTTTTAACGACAAGAGAGCTGCAGAAAAGTGCTCGGAAATATTCAGTCAGCGCCCACGATTTGAAACAGAGGCTTCATCAGCAACGGCAGATAGTGGTTATGTTAGCGGTGACGGCGGGTGTGCTATTCGTTTGCCTATTGCCGTATCATTTAGATCTGGCCATCGGCTACTTATACAACACAACACATCCAAACAGTGTAATCATCATGCCCCAGGGATGGAATGAACTAGTTCGGTGGCTGCCGATGGTGAATTCCTCAATAAATCCTATTGTTTATGGCATATTGAATAAACAATATAGGAGGGCGTTTATAGCTACGCTCGGATGCTTTGAAAGTTACAATGGCAATAACAGTCAACAAGAGTATATGATGACATCTGTGACCACTTGTAACAACACAACAAATCTGACCACAACTACCTACAATTTGCCCTTGAACTCGAGCGTTCATTCGCCTATCATTCATACTTAAGATTTCTGCTTTTCAAGCCTGCCTCGTCAAGCTGGTGGAATTCCCGAACTTGAAAGCTATTTAAAATTACATACTATAAACAGTACAGTTGCAGTTAACAAACGCTAGACAAACAAACAATTATTTTGTAAATAGGTAGACGTTCTCATTTTTGAATGTTGTTGACAAGCGCGAACACTCTCTATATTAAGAGATACCAAGTGTCAATAATGATAATCTACACATACTGGTACGCTTTATAAATATCAATATCGTTTTTTTTTTTAATATTTCACACATATTCTACAATCACATCTTCAAATGCTATATACATATGTATACGCTGACAATAAGTCAAACTGATATATAGGTCCAATCTTTAAAATACTGACTTTTCATTTATTGTTGCTAGTGATACGCGAAGGCAATGTCATTCTGTTTTATTTTCTAGTTATTTGTATCTAGTATGCTATGCAGGTTACCGCGAACCATTATTATCAGTGTTTTTGCACATGCAATACTGGTACTGAGAGTAGGCACATTGAATTATTACATGCAACATTACATTGTAATCATGTATACATTTATAAATGACGCAGTGTTCCCAGTTGCATTGTATATTGTTTGTAAACAAAAACGTAAATCTGTATAATCAATATGTTATATTACACATTGTGAATATTTAAATTATTTTAATTATGTAAGTAGCGGGTTGCATAACCTTACTACTATGTTCTTGTGTTAACATGCTACGACTTGTGTGCACAGATCGTTTCTGGATGAATTATGTTGTGAAAAAACTACATGGCTTTTTTTTTATAAATAGCTGTATGATGATGTATTCACTGCATTTCTTAATTGTATTACCGTGTGTTACCATGACGACAGGGCGCTGTAATTAATAGCCACCTGCACCTGAGCATGTTATGATTTCCACAAATACCAAATCAAACTTTATTGTTTTTTCTTAACAAAGTCATAAAAACTATGGAAGCTGAAACATACATATCGTTTGATTTAAAACACATTTAAACTAAATAAAAAAATAGTTGTATACTACTATTTGTAATATTGTGCGCTGTATTGTGCTTTGTTAGAAACTATATTTTGGGATTAAAACGACTGCTTTGTTTTATTATGCAGAATAACGTCATTGTTATTTTTACTGATTTATTACAAAATACTTCGATCATTGAGTGATTCACTTTTCATTAATGTTTTCAAATAGTGTATTCAACCATTGCGCAACATTTTATCACGATCATGAAATACACGTGATTTCATGTTCAATTTGCATGTATGCAAATTGGTATATGTCGAAGTGAATTTTAGTTGCTACGTGTTTTTTGGCCAATTACGTTAGTATGAACATGCATCGCCGGGTTTTACGTGTTTTAACCCAGTCTTAAATGTTTAACCAAGTGTTTTATAGAATAAAGCCTCATAATTTCAGTGGCAACATTCGGCGAACAACGTCGAAATGTTTTGATTTTGACAATCGCAGTATGAATGGAGTTATTATGTTTTGAGAAAAATAACTATCATATATTCACTATCAAATATGTTGCCGCTTGTTTTACATGTTTAAATTGTATGAATACAACTACTCATCATACACAAAAAAGGAAGATATCTATTTTAAAAATGCAGTGAGTGAATGTAAATAAAATAAAAATATTACACTGGTAATCAACACATAATGCCAACAAGACATATATATCAAATTGCAATTTATAAATCAACATAAGGGAAACTAGATCAAACTATATAAATTTAGTCCAGTTTTACTTAACCACATAAGTAATGTACACTGTGAGTATTGAATCATCGACTCAGCTAAAAAGGCAATCCAACAAAACATGCATAATCATGTAATAATAATAATAATATAATAATAATAATATATTTATGTGTATAAGATAAATAACAAATTAAGAATAGATATGAAAAGAAGACTGAAAGATAGTTGTCAAACAACTAGTCTAGCTCAGTTTTCAATGTCAACATTACAATAAACAAAAACTGTTAATGACTATCAAGAGGCTGTGAAATATTAGCTGTATAGAAACAAAATATTTAAAAGTGCTAATGAAAACTAAAAAAATAAATATAAAGTGCTAATATAAAGATATTTTTTATATTCGTTTTAAAGGTATATCTAGAGTGGTGTTTTTTAACGCCTCGTGAAATATTATTCCAAATATTTTAGCCTACGCACTTGATAGAGGTTTGGCTCATTCTACTTCTAAATGTTGGTAGATGGAGAATGCTGTATGTTTTGGATCTGGTATCACATGAATATTGTTGTATTCCTGGCAACTAAGTTGTAAACTGTGATGTCTGTCATGCAATGCATCAAAAACAAAAATACCAACCTGGGATTCAAACTCTTTATAGATGTCAAGTCTTTTTTTTTAAATAAAGGGGTACTATATGCACCATATTTACTGGATTATAAAAGACGAACTAGTTTTTTCTGAATCAAAAATATTGCATTTAGATAGGACTTAAAAAGGCTTCCCCATACTTCCAGACCAAACGTAATGTGTGGTAAAATAAATGAATTGTAAAACATTACTAGTGTGCTTTGGGAGACAAATAATCTCAATCTATAAAAAATATCCTTTTCCAAGCCCCATCAATATGCTTTTTTTCATCTTAGCTGTTTGTTCATCAGAATCCCAATAAAATAAGTACAATCAGTTTCATTTAATGTGATATTCCTGAGAATGCCCTCAACTGTGATATTTTGATTACCCCAAATCAACATGTAATTTGTCTAATTAGCATTATTGTGAATTTGTTGACATCACATGACCGGGCTAACTTCCCGAACTCTAAATTTGTTTGAGAAAGAGATGTGAGTTTTATGTGAGATGTGAAAGCTTAATTTGAGTGTTAATAAACATTCACGTCAGAGGTACCAAGTTCGGGGAATTCTCCACCTTTCTATCGAACAAAACCACACGGAGAATCGAATCGTGTCACATTTGGTCTCAGCCGCGTGGTTACTCTCCCACGGCCGCCTCAAGACTGCGCCTCGTCGAGAGCTTGCCACAACTAACTGAGATCGGTTTTATTCACATTCCAACTGTTAGCCAATTACAGAGAAGTTAAAAGACTATAAGGCGTGGCCTTCACACATATAGCCAATCACGCAAAGTACTCAACACGCCATAATGTCAGATTAATTGCCCCGGATGTCGGGACATAACTATCATACTTATATGCGCGTCGTTGACTTAACCAACTTCCATAGTCGACCATTATATCAGCCAGTTGTTCCAATCACTAATTCCCTAACATACGAATGAACCTGATCATGACAAGTTCACGAGCAGGTGTGGATCATCCAGGGGTCACCAGTGAATGTCGCTATAACCGCGAAAAGCGGCCTCACCGAAATACATGAAAATATAAATCATGACAGAGAAATGAAACAGGTTGGAGTCGTCGGCATTAAGCCTAAAATAAAAAATAATTAAAGAAGAATTTTATAGTTTTTATTTCGTTTGGCTACTATATGGTCTCCGCAATATTGAGATGACACCACTATTGTTGATGTTATCGATTAAATATATTGTTGACCAATAATTTATGAAATGCCTAAAAATTTACTCTTATTTACCGCATCTCTACGAGTATGTTTACGCGAGTTAATGGCCACATTGTACCGGGATTCAAAGCGCCGTGATACACGAATGATAGGGGATTGGTTGTATATTCATTTATATCCAATAACAGTTCTCGAAAGTATATTTCCTCACTGCTTAGTGACATAATCACGACATGAATAATAAATATTCATCAGGATAGCATATAACGTTGTGCACTTTTCACGCATTTCTGTTTGGCCGGGAATCTTCCATCGTCTGCTGCATGTCTGTCGGACCTCGTGCGATACAGTTAAACGCGTATGAATTACTCGTATGAATAGTATACAAAAACTAATTTTAAACTAATTTATCAGTGCTTAACATACGCTGTTACGTATGTCATTATTCGAGATCAACCAACACAATTTTTTGTTTTTAGTTTATGCTCCAAATTAAAAGATATCAATCCATGTGGTTTGTATTTTACATTAATTCTATAACATAATAAGTGAAGCTATATGTATGAATGGGAAAGGATATTTCCTGACAATGTGTCCGTTCAATGACACATTTCTTTTCTGAGTTTGTGATTGAAAATTCACAAGCCACACGCACGTATACAAAGCTATACAATGCTCACTATAAGCAATGTTGCAATTCTTTTAATTTGAAATATCTGTGATATTGTCACGTCAATGCATAGTATTCAATTCAGGAATTTGTATTCATACATTGCGTGATATCTTTCACTTCCGTGGCGATTTACCTATGTACGCCCGTTGTTTTTTCTGTGTTGTCTAGACTCTCTCACACACCTTACGCGTAACTAATACACAATAGACCATTTCCCGTTCACTGCGAGAATCACGCGTTATGCGTGAAATAGAACGTAAAAACAGGACAAACAAAGGTCATAGCGTCGTAGTGGCGTCAAACATCGCGTGGGATTCGACAAACGCGAAAGTATTTTGGGGACATTTCCATGCTTAATAATGTGCTGTCCACATTTGATGATAGGCAATTTCGATTAAGTAAGGGTATTCGGAAGCAATATTAAAGAAATTCGAGTTTAAAATCAAATCGTTCGATTTTTACGACAGATGTTCGACGCGCGTCTTTCATGTATCTCGCGAGATCTCGCAATTGTACGGAAAATTACCTATTACGAGAATATTATCATGGTGGTGTATGCTTACAACAAGTCCATAGAATGACAGTCACGTTAAAGTAACATTTTGTTTTGAAAAGCAAGTTTTACCATCAAATTTTTATAAATAACGAAATGTTGTCTCCTAGGTTGACAGAATAGCGTTTTTCAAAATGACAAGTTTTTGCTAAATATAAAAATGACGTAATCGTAGGAGGCTATAGAACGTGTGGAAGAGATAAAATAACGATAAAATAACAACAGTATGCTCAGACAATAAAGTCATAACAATACGTCTGTGGCTATGTTGCTGTTTTTGTGTGTTGCTTAGTGAGGTAATTCTCTAACGATATAAAAATTATCGGACATGCGTATACGCAGGTGAGATGGGTACCACGTTTACAATATCAGATTTAGAGCCTAGGCGATATGACGTAAACACACTGCCGTGTCAATAACTTTATGTTTCATTAAAATAAGGCACAACGTCATTTTGAATTATTAAAATGCATGTTAATAACAATACATCAACGAACAACACAATGATATAACATTTGAAACTTCATCATTGACTAAAATTAATGTAAAGACTGTCTAGAGCGTTAGGTTTGACATTATATTGAAAGTTCATGCAATACAAGCTTTGTTCCATAAGTATGATAAGGGTCAGCTGGCCACGTTAAATACTATAAATACTCAGTCTCGAATATAGAATTACACATGTATATACTGTGAGTGTTTCAACGGACAACCAATGTGGGAATTGCGCAAAAGACAAGAGTGTTAATGGTGTGATAACTTTATATTAATAATTTATGTTATGTATCTGGATCATCATGTAACTAACGGGTGTTAATATGAATTTTGTAAAACGAGGTTGATGCAAATAACAAAATGCGGCATTTAGAAAGTATTTATCAATGCAAATCTACTGGAAAGATAAAAGGGTCATGCTCAAACAATGTACACACAGTGGACTGATAGACAAAGCGGCATTGGCAAAACATGTAGAAGGCGAGGAATACTGGGTCGTGGTTGGACACATCAATATCATCATCATCATCATCATCATCATCATCATCACCATCATCATCATCATAAATTGAAGTCTAGAATAATAATACACGGCACAGTGAATAAAAAGAACTCTAAAGTCAGTCCAGACAATCACAAAAACAAGGAAACAGTTATTAAAAGTTGGCAAGTACGTTGGAATTTTTCAGTTGTCAATCCCATTACACGAACATAAACCTATTTCAGAGTAATTGTATAGTTTAGTTAGGCAATACGATCTAAATGAATTAACGACGACTGCAAGTAACGTACTTAAATCTGGAAGTATTGTCAACCTAATTAATAGTATCGTTAGAATGTGCAAAAGTTGCGATACACCAGAATGGCACAATGTGTAAGCAGTATTTAATCGATGGTTAACATTGTCAGACAAACTCGATTATCAGCGTTACAATTGTTATTCAGACGTTTAGTATTACATTTTTGACTTCAGAATACACGTGAAAGGATAAAGCTCGCAGCTAGAAGCAAATGCGACCTATTACAACTTCAGTTAACTATCTAACTTGAACATTTTTTATGCGTATCTACTTACTCGGTGTGTAAAACAAAAAAGCAGACTTTATGTGAATGATAAGGTCCGATAAACACATTTACCGCAAAATACAATATACTCAATGACAATGTAACCTTCAAACTGATATGAATGTAGCTAATAATATATCATGATAAAAATGGTGGTAATATCAGTCTCTAGACAGATAGTAAGTATTATATTACAGCAAGCATTTTTATTAATACCAGTGAATGTTACGACCTCAACACTGCAGCGAGGCTCTGAATGACCATAGCGTTAATAGTCAGCTAACACGCTGCAAAATACTTAAAGGGGAGCAGAGGTGTGGCTTCTTCCGCCGATTTTTCGCAACCAACAACGTGATTTTTTATTTGCGATTTCGAGAAACTTAACATGAATCGTTATGGCATTCATGCGCACAACATTTCGCCATGTTTCAACTTTTAAGTAGTCAGTTAACAAGGTCTTTCATAGTAGCATTTCTATGGGATTGGCGTACTAGCATGAATGGCTTCAATTATCATTGTTCACTGATGACGTCATTTGACTGGCCCTCTAGAGGCGAAATGACACCAGGAAAAGCGGAAGTTTGCCGTCTGCTTCACAGCCCGTTTTATACCCGATGTTTAGGGCATTTCGCAGCACATACAAGTTATTTTTATCGACAGAATCCATTCATAGATCTCAGATTTCATGTACAGAGTGTCAAAAGCCACATCTCTGCTCCCCTTTAAGAACAAGGTGTGCGCGGTTGTGTGTGAATATTACATTGAGACAAATTTGTGATGTCATCGTTTGCTCTCACGTACGCTTAGCTGAGTGCAAGTGCGTGCGGGAGCGATGCGCCAAATGAGCATATCAGTATCAGCGATAATGAAGGTATGTGCTATTTTCAGTCACCATGTACAACTTGGCACATATTAGCAGCGTGATGTTGCGTTCATCGTTACACTACGTGCAATCCTCGTACTTGTGAGGCAATGTATGGGTAAAATTGATATACCTGCATGATTCTCGTTCAGTTAATGCGTTCCGAGAATATCGTATAATTATTCAGATTCCAGAGCCGATGCCAGCGACACTTCACACTCAGTTTTTTTTTTTTTACGATTACTGTTTTATAAACTTGTCAAATTCATTGGTAATAATAACTTGACAATGCATTAGTAATAATGTACTTCCTGTCAACCCATAACGAACTCAAGCACATGTGATTTCGTCCAATATTTTATTATTATTATTCAAATGATTATATTCACACACATGTGATCGCATGATACAGCATTCGACACATTATTCTTTATTTTGTTTTGCATAAATTAATATTCGGGCAGAATGACTAGATTATTATAGGGAACAGAAAATTTGAAACCTTCGGGTTCGAAATGTCATGGAAAATGGTCTGAATTTACATATTAGCTTCGGCTGCTATAAGGAAAGTACTTTACTATATCAACATTTCGCGGTGTCATAGAATGAAACATTAAAATTAAATTATTAATCATATTATCATTTTTCATCTGAAATAATTTGGAGAGTTTACGATTATCTGCAATGACAAGTACCCCCCCCCCCCCCATGTTGGATTACGTATATGCCAGTACTGTATGCTCAACAGTACAACAATTGTTACTGTTGATTAAGTTACTGTTTAACTTTATATTTTGTGGTCATTGTTGTATTGAGAAACGTATATCAGGGTTTTTAATAAACAATATACTTTAAAGATTGAAACAAACATTTTAATACATATTGTTATTGGCTTCTATGTTACCACTTACCATTACTGGATTGTGTGTATTGGAACGATTATATTGTATTCTTTTTTTTCACTATGTAATTCAGTTACAATTTTTTGCGAGACGTTAAAAACAATAATTCACAAATATACAATTCTAATGTAAACTGATACTGAACGTAAGAAACACGTCAAAAAGTGCATGTGCCAATTACTTTTAGTTTGTAGTTCAATGTTAGTAGAGGACATTATATATATAGATAACCACGGATATAGGGACGCCTTTGACCTATAGAGGAGATAAAAGAGAAAGTTCTGAAATCACAGAATGCGATTCAACAGTAGTACTCAATCTAACTCATCATAGAAATGGTGTAATGATCTTATTGTTCTTTCAGGAAAGTGCCAATAACCATGTACAATCAGATTATGTAGGGGTTATGCTGAATTATTCACTAAAGCACACAATTTTATCATTTATTATGCACGACTGATAAAATATAAACAACAAACCTTAATACTAAAAAGTAAAATATTAAATCCAAGATTTTTAGGTGAGTGACGCCACGAGTATCAACCGATCCTATGAATAACTGATATCGGGTTATCATCTGTTTAGCACATGCGCAGCCCTGAGTGTTAAAAATACGGTAAATTGGAATATTACGACTACACGTAATTCATTATATATAAGAAGATAGAAAATCTAAGAGATGGTTCGACGCGCATTTACACCTAAGGGCATCAGTAATAATATCCTGCCACCGAAGCTTTTACGAAATAAACTGTCAGTCGATATTAATACAAACTAGTGACTAAACGTCTAAAATGTACGTGAAGTGCATATACAATAGTCATGTAATATCGAGCCATTTAAACTGGTTAATTTCACTGGTCTGTTTGTTTGTTTTTTGCAATATGTTGGCTGTGGTGTTTCTAAGCCAATATTACTCATGAATGATGGATTAAAACCGCTCACTGTTTAGTATCCCCATTTCAAATCTAAGAAGTCAATGCATATGTTATCTTTGAGTACGTTGCAAGGATTATTTTGCTCACAACATGCCTCTATATTCTATTTGTACATTTAGTATGACCGCTGAATGCGCTGTATCTTATTGTATCTGTTTATATGTGTTTGGATGGGCTGTTTGTTTTGAACTTGAAGTAAAGCACAACGTGCGTCCCGGTATTTTTTAGCTTCCTAGAAGAAATTGAAAGGGTTTTGATTGAGGAATTCCTGACAAGGTTGGTCAGAAACACAATGCATAATTTGTATAGTTGCTGTGAATCACTATGTATTATGTAAAACAGGTCCTGGTAAAAAACTGTCTACCATAAAACTACTGAGAGACTTTATTTCACTTAATTACAATCATTTTTTGTAGCATAATCATATTGCGATGAACATTTTCATTCATTCTAGAAACTTGAAAACCTATATAAATCGTGCATCCCTGTTTATACTACCACATTATCCTAAATCATAGAATCGTTGTACAGCCTGTCATATCATTCCCGATTCACTGCGGGATAGGTTCGTTGCTATCACTTAAGTCGTACTCGTCTTTTTTATTTTCCCGATTGACTGCAGGATAAACTCGTTATGGTTACTTAAAACGTGCATATCTTTTGGCAATGACATATTATTCTAAATCATGTAATGGTTTTTCAGCTTGGCATACTATTCTCGATGGACTACATGATAGTTTTTTTTTACTGTTACTTAAATCGTGCATATATATTGGGACGCAATATTATCCCAAATTACAATGAAAGTGCCAAAGGAAGTAACTTGCGATGTAACTTCAATTAATATTTTAAGATAAATCTGTACAGCTCAGTTTATTTTAACATTCATTTTTTAACATTTCCAATTCGATTCGTTGCCATCTTTATCCAGGAGTTTTAAAGAAAAATGCGTTACAGTCGTATTATTATTCGCATCACTACAAGATATGTTCGTTACTATTAAATGAATCTTGCATATATGTTGAGACTTCAAAATTATCCTTAATTACAAAATCAATTTCCAGCTTGTCGAATTATTCTCGATTCACTGTGAGATAGATTCTTCACTAAAATGGTTGTCATATGATTGGCGATGTAATTTCCAATTAATATTTTAAGTGAAACCTTTACTGATCAGTTCATTTTTTCCCAGATCTAATTTGATCCGATTGGATTCGATACCATTGCTGACCTAGTATACAGGTTTGCAATCACTAGGAACAATAGTAATAGATACGGTACCAGTATTGTCTTCACCCTGGAGTTTTCCAATCAAAATACGGTATTGTTTTATTATTCCGATTCACTGCAAAATAGGTTCGTTACCCTTAATTGAATCTTGTGTATTTGTTGAGATTGTTGAGACTCTTCTTAATTACAAAATCGATTTCCAGCCTGTCATATTAATCCCTAGTCAATGATGAACTGGTTCGTTACTATTACTTGAATCATGCATGACTGGCAGATTATCCTAAATCAAGAAATTAAGGAGTGATTAAGGAAAACAACTCGCCTTTTGTGCAATTGATGATGTAGCTACGATTAATATTTTATTCGCCATGCATAGTGATCAATAGTTTTTTTTTCACTTCACATGAATATATGTATATGTGAATCTCTCCTTAGGCTGAATACCACGTCAACTATGAACAAAAAATGTTATCGCCGATATTTGTGAAATTGATATATTGGAATAGAATAACACGTTTAAATTCTGTTGACCCAACATGTTATTGTAGTTATTCCATACCCAAGTAAGATATTTAAAACAGCTGAATTGCATAGTCGATTTCAAAACTATGTAATGTGTCATGATGTAACTGATTCAAAAACTATACTTACGGAAGATAACAGTATTCTTGAATATTAGATTGATTACGAATCTGTTGAGTTTGGTAGCCATGCATTTCGACAAATCACTTGCATTTCAATATCAACTATATGCGCTTCCCTGCTAGTCGATTTTTTTCTAATATGAGGTAAACTTTTTCAGAAAAGTTAAATCATTCAGTTTCACCTTTTGGTATATTGATGATAAACTTGTCAAAAACAATCATTTCATCAATAAGTGTACTTCTATGATATACATCCAGCAGAACTTGAAATAAAAACGTAATCGAGTTTTTTTTTGCCTCATATTTAGATGTTCGTGAACATTGGTAGCCCATCGGTAGTATTTCTACAAAACACTTTGAATTAGATTGATATACGGCGGTTTCTACGTACCGGTGAGCAGAGTATGATGTGACCTTTGAAAACACATGATATCACTACTTTTGTCTTAACTTGAGGTCCATATATGATTCTTTGCACATTTCTTGTAAATTACCATTTCCTCTCGTGCATCACATTAATTCTGTATTACTGTACACGTTGTACTTTTCAAGGATGTAAATGTTCCATGTATACTGTTAGTGTTGTATGTTCATTGTACTTTGTTGAAATCTCTGTACGACTATTGATTTTTGATTAATAGATGGGTATGTCTGTGATTCTTGCACACAAACCATACATCAAACACAACACCGTCATTTCCGTTTGTAGGTACATTGAATGCTATGCTATATAAATATCGATGTGGTACTACTATTTCAGATTTTACTCCATGTAGTCAAAATCTTATTTCTAGTTTATGCGCATCAAAATAATAAAACAATAAGAGCATGGAAATGGGGACTTAACTCGCTTGCCAGATAACACTTACTCTAATTGTTTGTTTATCACCTGTATGTGATAAACTTCATTATGTCGATACTATACAGTGTTTTGGGGACTGTATTAATTGATGGATTTCACTAACTGGTAAAACTGTCGTCACAATTTGAAAATAGTCTTAACAAGTGATATGTGATGTGCAATGCATTTGAAAACATAGTTGACATATTGTATATCTGAGATTGTAATGGTAAGGAATATCTTTTTGTTTAATTACAAAACAACAAAAATCGGCTGTACATTTTTCGAATTTTTGCCACAATATGTTTGCCCATAGTTGCGTATAGAAAAAAAGATTTGTAAATTTATCATTCGTACTAGGCTTTAATATTTGATGCTAAAGTCAGTTGAATATATTGCCAATACACATCGTTTTAAATTTGTGTATGAAAGTAATGCTTCACCAGAATCATAACAACTTGGAAGCATTTACCTCTTTCCATCAAACAACTGAGATACAAAATATGTTCAATGCATAGCGCGGGAATATATAACATATTACTCTAGAATAAATTACATCGTCATTAACTATATTCCATGATTCTCACTCAAGATGTTATTGATCGAGTTTACATGTTTGCAATGGCATACATATGCCGATAATGTGTGATTATGTTATTCGAATGTAATGTAATTAGTGGTTACTTGACTCTCATTTAAAAATGTTTGTATTCACATTGAAATTCACGTCTTGTTTCCTTTATTATCTTTCTTCATAAATGACCGTAAATCACGTTGTTTGGAACTCCCGTTAGCCTGTTTCGTTTTGCGCTTGAAAACAATGTCAATAAAAAAGTGAGTGAAATTCCAAACTTAGGCTAATTGTGAAACACTATTTATTTGAGTCAATCACTTAGACCTACAATAATAAAATTAGTTTATTTCACATATTTAATATATGGAAATGACTAATTGGGCATTCAAATTAGAATATCAAATCGCTTGGAGCAAAATAATCACTGATTGAGATTAAAAAAAATCATGCTTATTGCACTTTCATAAACCAATCACGCAGTGCATTTTTATATTATGCTAAAATTTGTACCCCATATATTCTCTGACTGTATCATATTTCGGAATCTCTGATATCCCGTTAGATAACGAGTTCAGAATAGGTTTATATCTTAAAATTACCCAGTCTAGGCACGTATGATCAGATCACCACGATACATAAAATCACTTTTCATAGCGCATTATTCGATGATTTAAAGTAGAACGAGTCAATGTCCGCGTCATACTTTGTTGTCTAAGATATTAATGGACTGAATTACAGTAGTCATAAACGCTGTATGACAGAATGACAAAATGAGTGCGAATTCATTCAGTTCATTATGTGAAAAAAAGATGAAAAGACGTTTAACGCATAATATTGGTTAAATTAATAAGATTACAAAACATTAATTTAAAAATGAAAAAAAATAAGATTATCGGTATTATGAACACGTGTTCGCGAATCACATGCATGGCCGAGCACAGTGTCACACGCAACGTAATATTACCGTAATTGGTATAGTACAGGTGTGATGGTCCAAATACCAAAATGGTAACAGTAACAAAAAGACTTCCCTGGCGGCGATGATAAAATACGAACACGTAGCCAACAGATGAGGTTTCAACTGGTACTGGTATTATTATACTCTGCAAACATCAAGTACAATAACGCGGTAAAACTCCACTACTCCAATAACTAGATACTTAAACTCCAATACAATTCAACGAGATCTCCGATCTGATCTCAGTGCTGAACAACTCCCCTATATATACCCACACTGTCTATAAATAGACCATTACATCAACATACATAATGAGCCTGGAACTTACAAATTTCTAGAATGTTCCATTACCTTCTATTGCCTTCTACAGTGTCCTATTACCTATTCAACCAGCTTCTAAAAATTCCACCCAGACACAGTACGGTTCTAGAACATTCTCAGTCACACGGAAGTGGTAAACAAGTCGTATGCGACATGCCTCCCCTCTCAAGAATAGTATAACATATAATATTACATGGCTAGCGACGACGACAATGATACGAATACGATAACAATCTCAAATAAAACAACAATACAATATATCAAATCGAACTGAATAAAGCTCTGAGTACAGAAATTCGAAAATAACATGCAGTAGAATATAATAAAATATGAAATACAGTCATAAACGAATAACATTCTACTATACTGTTCAAAAGTTCCTCGGTCCATCAATCAACTCAGGTAGTCCGCTACCACATTGTCCCGTCCAGGAGTATCCTCAACACGATAATTATATCCTTGCAGAGTCATCGCCCATTTCATCACTCGGTCATTTGCAAACTTGGCTTTATCCAGGTAAGACAATGGTTTATGATCCGTCTGCAAAATGAACTCCACACCGGCTAAATATAGGCGAAATTTATTCACGCCCCATACAATGGCTAAACATTCCCTTTCTACAGTTGAATATTTCTTTTCTGCATCGGATAACTTCTTACTTGCACACGCAACTGGATGAAGCTTCTAACCATGATTCTGCATAAGTACTGCTCCAATTCCTACCTGAGACGCGTCCGTCCGCAACACAAATGGTTTCTGTGGGTCTGGCAACTTCAAAATTGGTTTGCCCAATAAGTATTCCCGCAAAGTGTTATATGCTTTCTCCTGGGCCTCTCCCCATACAACTTTGTTGGTTGTCCTTTCCTTAGTAGATCACTCAGGGGTGCTGCAATAGTTGCGAATAAGGGGATGTGGTCTCTGTAGTAAATGACCAGCCCAAAGAATGATCGGACACTTTTCTTGGTCGCTGGTCTTTGCGCTTCTCGAATTTTTGTCATGTTGTCGGACTCGGACTCACCCAATTGTGTCCAATTTCATGACCCAGGAGTTCTACTGATGTTGCACACAGAGCACACTTGGATGGTCTAGCTGTTATGTCCGCTGCCCTCAGTCTTCGTAACAACTCAGATAATACTTGAACATGCTCATCCCAGCAGCTTGAATAAACTATCAGGTCATCTATATAGCTTCCAACCCCCTCCATACCTGACAATAATTTTCTGATTCCCCGCACCAGAGTAGCTCCCGAATTCTTCATTCCAAATGGCATCCTTAAAAGTTCATAAGCTCCATCGGGAGTAACAAATGCTGTCTTTGGTATATCTTCTTCAGCTACTGGTATCTGCCAATAACCCTTACTTAAATCAATTTTTGACAGGAACTTCCTATTATGTAGCATCTGAAATATATCCCCGGTTGTTACCATTGGCTCAGGGTCGGTTACAGTGACCTTATTTAATTTCCTATAGTCTACACATATGCGATTCGATCCATCCTTCTTCTTTACAATCACCACCGGTGAGGCATAGGGTGATGTGGACTTCCTGATTACTCCCATTTTTAACATATCTTCTATATCTTGCATAAGGTTCTCCCTTATTGCATATGGTAGTGAGTATGGCTTAGATCGTATTGGTGTATCATTTGTCAGGTCAATCTTATAACTGATTATCTTGGTCCTTCCTGGCAATTCAGTAAACACCTTATCATAAGTATTGACTAAACCCACCAGTTCTTTTCTCTGGTGTTCTGTCAGGTCTGTGCCAATTTGAACATCTTTACCTGACCCTCTGGGCTTACAAGTTCCTAACTCTAGAAGATCATCTTCGTCTACAGCATTCTCTTCATCTGACTCGTTGCACCCCGCTGTAGCTGCGCGCACAGCATTCATCAAGTCTATGGCCGTATTTGGTGAGTAACTTGTCTCACTTCCATCTGGTTGAGGTAACATCTCCCGCTCAACATACAACTTTAACATATTTACATGATACATCTTCACTTTGCCACCTACACTCACTCGATAATCGTTTTCGCCTATTACCTGCTCCACCACATAAGGACCCTTCCACTGCATCAGTAGCTTGTTGTTGTCAGTTGGCAGCAAAATTAACACCTTATCTCCTTCCTTAAGCACTCGTTTCTTCGTTTTACGATCATAGTAACACTTGTATCGGTTCTGTGCCTTTTGTAATTCCTCTCGAGCAATCTCTAAAGTCTGTTCTAACCGATCTCTCAACTCAAACACATACTGGTAACTATTAACTATCTCAGGAGTATCGCTCTCTTCGGTCCATAACTCTTTAAGGATCTTCATTGGACCTCTAACCGTTCGACCATATAACAGCTCAAATGGGGAAAAACAGTTGACTCCTGTGGTACCTCTCTATACGCAAAGCGTAAAGCACTAATATACCGATGCCATTGCCTTGGTTGTTCATGACACAACCGCTTGAACATCTTCTTCAAAGTACCATTAAACTTTTCCACCAGTCCATTACAGATGGGGTGATAGGGCGTAGACGTCAGTCTCTTAATGCTAAGCAATCTTGATACTTCTTGCATGCATTCTGACACAAACTGAGTCCCCGTGTCACTTAGTACTTCTTCTGGAATCCCCAATCGGCTATAAAAGTCAATCAACGCCTCGGCTACAGTCTCCGTATCTATATTTTTAAGTGGAACCGCCTCTGGATACTGTGTAGCATAGTCCACCATAGTTAAGATGTATCGATGACCCCCGTCACTGGCTGGCGTAATTGGTCCAACCAAATCTATAGCCACACGCTTGAATGGCATATCAATTAAAGGCATCTTACCTAATGGGGCCTTCAAAACTGATCCCTTTGAAACAGTCTTCTGGCACACATCACACGACCTACAAAAACTGGTAACATCTTGATGTAGCCCAGGCCAATAAAAGCTAGTCACAATCCGGTCTTCTGTCTTCTTTATCCCCATGTGTCCACCAAATATTGAATCATGGGCAATCTCCATAACACGAGTCCTCAACAGTTTCGGCACAACCACTTGATGTACCGTCTTGCCTCCTGGAACTGAACTATCCCGATACACACGATATAGCAAGCCTCCATATACCTGGAACTTGGTTGTATGGTGCCCTCTCACTTCTGGTTCTCTCTTACTATAATACTTCTTCAACGATGTGTCTGCTTGCTGCATCTCGATTAAATTGTCTTTCGTTACATGTGCTCCAGTCTTTACATCACACACTTTGAGCAGCTTCACCTTACCAGATTTCTTCGCCTGTGCTCTGGTTGTTACTGCTCCACTCACATTCAACACTGGATCCGGGTCATCTGGTGGTCTTGCTCCGGGCACATTCCTAACAATTAACTCATAGATTGGGTCCTGCACACATAATGCTTCAACCGTGCCTCTCAAATATGGTGTATCAATTTCCACCATGGCGACTGGAACCCTCCTTACAGTACGATTAACCATCAACACATGACCCATCTTTTTTGTATACTGGTCATCTGGTACCAAGCTCTTCTTGACTATAATGCCATTACACCAAGTGTCTCTCAACATGGTCACAACTGTGTCACCAACCTTCCCTTGACCCACAGGCAAAGTCCTGTCCTCCACAACGCCACTCCGTTCCATACATGCACCATTCACAACCTTTAACTGCTCCCCCGATGCTAACAACAAATGGTCCTTCTCAACCATTTTAGGCACATCACCGTTAATTTGAACAGCACAGCTAGCACTGATATTAGACAACTCATTAACCACTGCAGCTGCACCAGTAGTAGTGCTGGGTTTGACACTAATTCTTTCTTGACCCCTGTGTTGTCCACTACGGCAGAACTTAGCCACATGTCCTATAGCACCACACTGAAGGCACTGTCCACCTTTGTCATGGTTGACATCAGTAACGCGGGATGGACATTGTACTGCTCGATGACCAACACCCTGACATACATAACACTGGATACTACTACCCTGTCCCACATCAGTATTTCTAATGGCCGTCTTATTATCGTTACGCCTCACCTGGTCATTTGTGGATAACTGTCGACCATGTGCCACTAGGTATTGCTTTGCTATTACTGCCAACTCATCTAAATCTTTGGGTGCTCTTTCTTTAAGATAAACTGCAAGATCTCTAGTACAGGCACCAATAAACTGCTCCTTCACCATCAAGTCGGCAACACCATCATATGTTGCTGCAGTGCCTGACAACTCAACCCATTTAGCAAAATATTTCTTAAGCCGCACAATTAACTGGTCAGGACTCTCGGAACTTTCAGGTTTAATTTCACGGAATCGCTTCCTGTACCCATCCTCTGTAAAATCGTATCTTGTCAACAACGCCACCTTCACACGATCATAGTCAACTGCATCAATGTCAGACATCCTGGAATATACTTCCAGTGCTCTACCAGTCAACAGCGCACTCAATTTTGTGGCCCATCCATCTCTATGCCAACTCTCATTCATTGCAAACCTCTCAAACCGCAATAAATAACTATCAAGTTCGTCCTTACCATCAACAAATGCAGGCAACTTTGGTGACTGTGCATCACTGACCACATTTTGTTGACCACCAAAATCAGCCTGTTGAAACCCCGGCATTGCTGCTTCCAGCTCTAATTTCCTCAATTTTCTTTTCTTCCGCTTCCAATCGTAACTTTTCCCTTCTTTCCTCAATCTCCCTTTCCTTTTCTCACTGTTTTGCTTCCGCTTCCAGACGTAACTTTTCCTTTCTTTCCTCAATCTCCATTTTACTCACCTCTACTTCTATTTCCATTTTTGCCTTTCTCTCTTCCCTCGCCGCTTGTCTGTCAGCCCGCTGAGAACTCAATTGTTCCAAAATAAATTTCCTTTTGTCTTCTCCAGTCATTCCCAGTTCATCCGCCCATTCCATCAACTCTTGTTTCGACATATCTTTTATCTCGCTGGCCATGTTGTCTTCTATATGTCTTCACTGTTCCCGGACGAGCCCCCAGATGTCACACACAACGTAATATTACCGTAATTGGTATAGTACAGGTGTGATGGTTCAAATACCAAAATGGCAACAGTAACAAAAAGACTTCCCTGGCGGCGATGATAAAATACGAACACGGAGCCAACAGATGAGGTTTCAACTGGTACTGGTATTATTATACTCTGCTAACATCAAGTACAATAACGCGGTAAAACTCCACTACTCCAATAACTAGATACTTAAACTCCAATACAATTCAACGAGATCTCCGATCTGATCTCAGTGCTGAACAACTCCCCTATATATACCCACACTGTCTATAAATAGACCATTACATCAGCATACATAATGAGTCTGGAACTTACTACAAATTTCTAGAATGTTCCATTACCTTCTATTGCCTTCTACAGTGTCCTATTACCTATTCAACCAGCTTCTAAAAATTCCACCCAGACACAGTACGGTTCTAGAATATTCTCAGTCACACGGAAGTGGTAAACAAGTCGTATGCGACACACAGTAAGACAAGGCGATTAGAGGTGCAGACATTACAGTTTATGGATCTTCACAATAGAAAATATTATTGTGTTAAATTCGTCATTCATATTATAATATATATTTGAAGTGAATATATCCGAGTTGATTTGTTACAGTTGAGCATGTAGCTCCTACTTCATTGATGAACGTCTAAAACTGTTACTGAAACCATTTTTTGACTGATAAATCCGTCTTTATTCTATGTCTGGATCGGAAGTAGTACTATAAACTTTTGTTGTTTGATTCATTCCAAACACGTGTATGCATTCATTGGTAAATTCAAAATCCTACTGGATATGCTTGTTCTTTCCTCTATTGATTATTTTCCAAAAGGCTATTGTATCTCTCTTTACGATGACTGTGTTGTACTTGGATGTGTTTGTCCTCATTTGTTTTTGTATAGTCAATTGTGGATTATGTTATAATTGTATATTCGCAAATGCACATACACAGTTAAGAATTTCATGTATAAAATTCATTCCCTTATAAAGGCGTCTTTTACAGACATGTTGTGTGCGTTCGGTGCAGTAGCTGTTATGCTGTGTGATATTTCAGTTACATCATACAAAGCAGACATTTATAGTATTTTATGTGATTTCTCAATAGAACAAAAGTTGTGTAGCACGTTGGCGAATGGAATTTCAATCAAGTGTTTGCTCCGTGTAGTGATGAACATGAAATTACACCAAAGAGGAAGAACGGCGTACTTTTTGACTACAGTTACCTCACAAATAATATGCATAATTTAACCGACAACTTTACGCAGTAAACCGTTTATTTCGCGTAGTTGTGTATGCTAATTGCAAGCGCATTTTATTGAAAGTGAATTTGAACAGAAACTTTGATAAGACAGGCCAGATATATTAGTTCATACTCTGTATGTAATAACCTTCGTTATTAAGCATCTACCGTGGGGGAAGCCTGGTTCATGGACCCTGTCACCGACATTTGTAAAATCATCATCTCCCGCTAAATGCACTTCCCTTAAATTATGCAACATATCTTTCCATGGTGTCGGCTTATATAAAGGGTATTATATTCCCCTCGCCTTTCGCGATAACGGATTATATTATTAAAACTTTAAGTTAAGGTAGCAAAGGAGGGAAATGAGTTAAAACGTGATCAATTGAAGTATTACATAAAGACGAATATGGCAGTGCATAATGTTATATCATTGTTCGTGTAAGACATTTACCTGACGACAAATTTCGCTCTTGTGCGTTTTTTTAACATTGACGTTAACTTGACTGACTTGTCAATTACACATGATGTTGGCAATTCTGTCGGATAGACGACCGCGAGCGAGTGTAACACACACTATAACGAACATTATTTCGTGTGCCGTATGAATGCTTGAGAAACAACACAACTACTAATAAGTATGTATAGTTTACAGGAAATTAAGGCTATAATTATATCATACGTCTCAGCCTAGGGAACATCAAGGTGAACGGTATAATTACCTCAGATAATATGTTTAGTCCAACTATCTGATCTGAATAAACACTTCCTAGCATTAAAAGTCAAAGGTAAAAGCGTTATGTTGTGAAAAAGTTGCGATTATAACTCTGAAATCGATATCTTAAAACTTCCATATGCCTATTGTATTTTACTTCGTATGACATGCAGTCCCACTGTGAATGAGATATATGTGTTCTGTTCGATTTATGAGTGTAATGTAGGTCTAGTAAGAAAATATGTCAACGACTGGTTGGAGCGTACGACGTTGTTATTATTGCTTGCATATTGCACTAGCGATTAGTGTTATAAACACGATGAATACCAGCAGCAAGTATAATGATAATAATCTCGTCGACAACAACCAGTGTGCTATCGTAGATTGTATATTTCTTAGCTTACACTATATTATAGTAGAGGTGATAAATATATAGTTTTATTTTTTTAAACCACATGTATGTAATAGAAATCCAGCCAGAAAAAACAAACAAACAAAAAAAGCTTCACACACGAGTCTAACAGCTGCTGGAATTGAAGTATGCCCTCACACATCGCATTTCAGATAAAACGCGAAGAAAAACTACCATTGGCTAATAAGAACCATATAATTGTTATTATCATATAACGATAAAAGTCTAATTGGTAGTATGGGACCTTACGTGCGTGTTAGTAAACCGCTGACCTTGATGTGGTAAATGATAAAAGTTTCCTGGGACCGGTTGAATGTTTTATTGCCAACATAAATCGGAATATTGTCTTTTTGTCTCAGAGTTGAATGTCCTGGTGGTGGACTTCAAACGATACATGGCAATTGGCGGGTCATTTAAAGCGCATAGTGTTTATTCTACACGCGAGCTATCATTCTCACATGGATCATGGGACTTCTTTGCTTTGCTAAACTGTACATGTTTTATGTGACCGTAAAGTGACGACTCATTTTGTTTCATAAATATGCAATGATAATTCTCCGAGTGTGAACATATCATGATATATATGACAAAGTTTTGACACCAACAATATTCAGTCACCACCCACAATTTGGAGGAGAGGGTTTATCAGCAACGTTCGATAGGTGTTATGTTAGCGGTGATGGCAGGTGTACTTTATTTATTTGCTACTTATACAACATCAGTGCAGTCATCATACCCACGTGTTATTTAAATATTCATTTAGGTTAAAGACATTTTAGTCACGTTGTAATATGTAACATTGTGTTTTAATATAACACAACTAGACGTGATGTCAACACGTCAACTGTGTAAACATTATACGAAATGCGCGATTTATTGAAGCTACGTACGTCTGGGTATACTATTTTTGTCGAGGTTTAGGGTATTTACCCTCTCCAAGCTTCGGCTGTGTTTTGTTGGTGGCAGACTGACGATGCTTGGATAACGGGTAAGTGTAATAAACACGCGATTTAAAAACTAGCTTTACGAGGGCGCTATATACGATTAGAGTATTATCATTGTTTTCCTTTTCCTCACTAGTTTTCAGTACCTGTTCAATGATTAATATCAGAAAAGAGAATAAAACAGCGCACAGTTGGTATGAATTCAACACTTGGTAGATTTTAGATTTAGTAAACTATTTATTTTAGGTTTATATAAAATGACGGCATATGTGATGTAGTAAAAATGTCATAGTTGTTTCATAAAACAATTCCGCTCATCTGCATCTCTACATGTTTATACATCGAACACTTCTGGCTTTAAAGTTATATTTGGCAATCCCCTAACAAATCTCTTTGAAGTACGTTCTTAACCAATCTATCGAGTAACCTTGCTTAGCTATCTTCACTGGTAGTGATGAGCTATGTCCTACTCAAAAATCGTCACATGATCTACTTGCTGTCAGTACAGTATATCTTATAAACATGTGTACGCTACAAGCAGGAGCTGAGCTGCCTCGAGCTACACAATCCGTGTTATTTAAAATGTTATTTGCTAAAATATCCAGAGTTGTGCATTTTTGAAAAATTATATACTTCTTTTGTCCCATTTTATTAATGGAAAGCTTACTCTACCAAAGAAGCCAGTCTCGATTTAAGTTTTCTGTGCGGTATATTAGTGCATAATGAAGCAAAATCAAAAGTACTAGTATTATTAGAAATAATACATGATGTTTAAAATTATTATCTACAAAATGTTTTGATTTTTTCAAAATCAACATTAGATTAATTGTTATAGTTTTATATAAACAGTGTCACAATATAGATCAAGACGTTGCTTATAGTTGATAATATTATTAATAATCAGTGGCGGATCCATAGGGGGGCCTGGGGGCCATGCCCCCCCCCCAAACGCATGACGATTCATATCATCTGTATTACGCATAGCTTCTCTGCGATTTTCGCTCCGTATATCTTAAGTGAAGCTTGTCCCCCCCCCAATACATTTTGCTGGATCCGCCACTGTTAATGATTACGTTCATCGACTATAACCTGCTAATAACGTCGTTTGTAAGACGTCTTATGGAGTGTGGGTACAATTATTATACAAACAAAGGTATCAATAGTGTTCAGTGCAATATACATACAGATTATGTGTAATGGTTTAATCTGGAGGAACATATAAATCTATGAAGCTGAATTCATGATCTCTGTTGTTTCCTTGGTAGTAGGTTGTTCAGGATAATTAAAGTGAAGATAACGAGAAAAAAATCCTTGTTATTCAAACTCAAGAAGGTGGCAATGTATCTGTACGTGTTGCGAAGTACTTAACAATCTTCTATTTTTTCTACTCAATATGATGACGCACGGGTGTATAATAAGATCAGTCGCGTTAGCGAAACTGTGCGACGGAATCCAACGATTACGAGGACCCACTCGCATATTAAATTGCAGATTTGCAGTTATTAATATTAAACAAAATGTCCTATAATTAAAACATTTAATCGACTAACTCTCAAACGCGATTGGACTCGGTGAACTTGGTAATCAATGCATATAACATACAGTTAATACAATTCACTGAGAGACCCTCACTGCACCGGAAAATCTGGTATGACAATGCAAATGGTTTGTATATATGCATGCCTATTTTAGATATGAATGAATCTAAACTTTACACATATCTGCATTTTTTGGATATATGTTTGGTATTGTGTAAAGCCTCCCGCACATACTATCTAAAATTGCATTGTTGTTGAATAACAATGAATTATATGCACCCACGTGCTCTATTGAGATCATGTGTATGTTGTTTTTCATTCTCTGTGTATTTGCTGTGAATATAATAACATTACAACTTCTTGCACTAATACAACATAAAATGTACACTAATTAATTTTTATTATTTGTCATATTTTCACAATTTTAATTTGAATATATATTGGAACCCGTGGACTGCGGGAAATGGCCGCGACTCAGTTTGTCTGTCATAGAACTATCAAGTACAACCTGAGACGAGGTGACGAGAGATCACATGCACATTACATACATAAGAGAAAGTTAGATAATTTCATTATATTCTTCAATAAAACATAAAAAAAACGTAAGTGAATGTTATCCATTAAAAAGGTTGTTATATGACATCTTTATTTGTTTGTGAACTGTGATGCGCGTTATGTCTTTTTTCTTAGTTAGCTGTGTACATCACGCGTTATCTTTTGAACCTTTCTTATATTTTACTGCTGTGATATCTTTTGACTGAGAACGCATTTCCGAACAAAGATATAACATAACAATAACAAGCACACGGATTGTGCTCACCGCCGATAAATAAGATATTTACGACTAATACCGGAGATAACGGGTGCCTTTGTTCGAAGCAATATATATATTTCCATTTTCTTTTACGCGCTCGTAAAGCTATACATACTGCGCTTCGCAATACCGCACTCTCGGTAAAATAAAACAAGATATCAAACAGCACACATGAATGCCATTCGAAATTTTGTTGGAAACACCGATATCGTCAACTCGCTTCCATCCTTCACATCTGTTATCATCCACCAATGACATTAATTACTCAATATCGATATCAATTACCTCCGTTTTGCTTGCTAAATGTATATACATGTTTGTATGTTCGCATTTACCTATGATTCATATTTTACATTCCTATACATTCACGTGAGAGTTCCTTTATATTTCTTCATCAATGTGAGTACCATTAAATTGATAACTGTATACATTTGTGATTATTTTCAGCTGATTATATGAAACCGATTACATTAATTTGATCATTGATTGCATTGCCAACATTATGCCCTAATCTTGCAATCAGCTTATGTCTCACACTATATTTAATATTTACTATCTATAACTGATATAGAAACGCAAGGTTATTATAACTCATTAAAGGTGAATGTGAGTCCTAACAGGAATGTTAGAAGTATATGAATTACTAGAATGATACTCAGTAACTGATTAAAGTATATGTACATATATTCTTGTATCGTCGTGTTGTCACTGAGATACTTATACGTACTGATGCGCCGGGCTTATATGCCATCCATACATTCTCATGAACGGAACCATATATCAATTTAAAGTGTGATTGTTAATAAGACTGTTGATTTTAAAATTTTAAAGTAACACATTAGAAAAATTTACATTTGTTAAGAAGTTATAATTGGACCAAATATATTGGGTTACGATTCTACCGTGTTTGTGTAAAAATAGCATAGTGTGCCAGTATTTCCGATTCACATCATATTTATTTCTACAGAATTGATGTGAAATAAAAAATGACACAAAAAACCAAAGCCCTTGATTTCGCGATCGAAATACGATATATTGACGACGTACTTCCAGTTAACAATTATAAATTATAATCAATTTATAGTCAATTATAATCCCATAAAACTAGTAGATTTTGACTAGCACACTATAAATATGTCAGTATTTTTAATTATTCTACTTTGCTCACAACTGACTAGTTCACGCATTTTCAGTCAGGAAATTAAAAGCAAAAGTAGCTAAAATTTTCGACATTTTCAGTCAGACGAAATTCCATCATTATTATCATTAGTATACGAAACTAATCATTGTAATGCAACGTCAACATGACATTGTAATCTACTCGAATCACATATCATAACAACTCTGATGAACCATCAACTTCGTAATTGTTAATCGCCCTTAAGCATGTGCTTTCCTATCGAAACATGTTATTGCTTCTTAACCATCTCATATAATTTCCGATTCACCGCAGGATATAATGATTGCCGTATCGCATTACTCATCTTACTAATCTTCTAATTGACCGTTCATTTTAGCCTGTACACCTTTCATAACAACCCAAGGATATTACATTGATATCTCATGCAATGCAACTGGCTATGCGAAGTAATCAGTATTTAATTTTACGTGACTATGTATATCTATAACAATTGTCTCGAGCTGAAATTCGTGATGTGGGCAAAATTGTCTACTACATTAACCTGTAATTGGACTGCCATGTTATCACATAATTCAGATAAATCATATCATTTAAATCAAAGTTTATTAGGGACTAAATCTATGAATTGCGGTTTTGCACGCTCAAACAGTTGTTTGAGACATATGTGTGATACTTGGCATGGATACTTGGCATGTGATTACACTATGTAAATAGCCATAGCAATTTGCAATATATGCGAATAGTAATGAACATTACTCATAGAGTGAGAGGGCGCTGTATCGTAGGTGTATCATAAAGACAATTCTTTCACAACATGATGGAGCGCATAGCGATACTGGAGGTATGTTGAAGTGATCAGCGTCATTGGCGTTACCCTGGATTTCAATATCGCAATCGTAGTGATGTGTTTGCTCTCTTATATTTCTTGTCGTTTCCAGATAACATTACCATTATAACCACATCACCATCGTAGGATTAACACAATGAATACCACCAGTGACTATTATGATCTCATCGACAATAACCAGTGTGTCATCGATGCACGAAGTAAAAATCTCACGGATATTTACATAGAACCAGGTACACCAGAGCTTCTCTACGATTCCGAGCATATATTGTTAACCCGTATAATTCCAGCTACGATTACATGTCCGTTTGGTATCATACTCAACTGTCTGTTTCTCTACGTAGTATTCAAAGTGTCAGCCATGCGTACATTGACTAATATGTATCTATCGAACCAAGCCATCGTAGACTGTATGTTTCTAAGCTTATACTATATAGTGCAAGTCGGTGAACCGTTGTCAACAGATATCGTACACGATAAAAGTTTCCTAGGTCCGGTTGGATGTTTTATTGTAAATATATCGCTCGATATTTGTCTTTTCGTCTCCGAGTTTAATATTGTTTTAGTGACTTTCGAACGATACATGGCAATTTGTAAACCATTCAAAGCGGATAGAATCAGTTCTAAGACTCGTACACTCAAACTAATTGTACTCACATGGATTATGGGTATTGTGTTCTCTGCTCCGATATTCGAATTTTATACTACGTGGTACACTACCTGTATTATATGGCCGCTGAGTAACGAGACAATTTCTCTGCAGATGTCGTATTCCAATTGTTTCTCCGGAGTGTGGTCACCACTTGATGGCATACTACACAGTTTGACGCCGATAATTGCATTTGTTTTAGTGATTACAATCATTATTGTGCTTAATGCATTAACTACACGAGAGTTACAGAGAGGTGTGCGGAAATATTCAGTCAGCGCCCACGATTTGAAACAGAGGCTTCATCAGCAACGGCAGATAGTGGTTATGTTAGCGGTGACGGCGGGTGTGTTATTCGTTTGCCTATTGCCGTATCATTTAGATCTGATCATCGGCTACTTATACAACACAACACATCCTAACAGTGTAATCATCATGCCCCAGGCATGGAATGAATTGGTTCGGTGGCTGCCGATGGTGAATTCCTCCGTGAACCCTATTATATACGGTATATTGAATAAACAATACAGAATGACATTTATCACCACTCTCGGCTGTTACGACAATTGTCACGACACGGACAATCACCAAGAATATATGATGACGTCTTTGACTACTACGAACACTACAAAAGATTCAAGCATAACTGAAACCACATATAATTTGAATGTAAACCCTCAACTCCATTCGCCTATAAAATACGCTTGACATTGTTAAGTCTTGTAACTAGTCCCGTCAAGGTAGACGAATTTGTCAACTGTATATCTACATTCTCGAGTCATTGCCACGTGTTGATACAGTAGATAATCACGCTGGTGTTATACGAGCACAAATGCTGACAAATGTCTGACGTGTAGGACTAAAACAGTACCATACGCAGAATAATCCGCTAACAGAATTGTAACAATGTTTGTTATTGTAAAAAAAACATACATTCTGGACATTAATTCTGAAACAAATTTATTTCGAAGTGAAATATATAAACCTTTTAAGTTTCTAATTCTATATCAAAGCGTACGTTCACTGTATAATCTGAACTCAGTGACATTTCTGCATAACGATTTGATATATAAAAACCATTTAGTATCGTCACTGATGATTCACAAGCTAATGATTCAGCTCGTTTGCTCTGCGGGTTGTCAGTACTTACCTTTTAGTAAACTGATACATATGTTGATGTTACTTCAAGTCCATCATTGCATTTATTCGGATCAATGCTTTAATTATTATATACAATTGACTTCCGGTACCTGCTGTATATCGCAACGAAACGTTTTAATCGTATTTCATAAATATCGGAGCATGCGAACAAATTGTATACATATCTACGTGACCACAGGAGTTATTAATGGACCACGCGAACAAGAGTCTATTAGTCAAATAGCAGTTTCCGACTTGCTGTAAGCGTGAGTCGATGATAAATTTGAATGTACTATTAAAGTTATGTGTGCTACGTGTTTTAAAAGCATCTTGTAAAAACGCCAATGCCAAACAAATTGGGGTTATTTAGAAAACAATATGCGCGCATCTTAACAGGGTATGGGGTAAACACTGCTATGGAAGTGATGCACATACTATGTGCTCAAACACAATCTGATTTAGAAATGCAGTAATAATCAGCCGTTGTGGTAAATAAATACCGTCGTCAATAACAAATACAGGGCTACATTACATTTGTCAAAATATATTTTAACATCTACACCGCCTAATTTATATCTGTAAATCACCAATATACATCTACTACTATTTTTTGTGGAATTTCTTAATTGAATATTTGCAGTATTTTTATCCATCAATCTTCTAAATTAAGGTCAGATATTTGGGTATTTTTTCACATGTGAAACGGTTGGTTGACACAACAGTAACACTATATAAAATACAGCGCCGTGTTCATAAAACAAATACCAGTGAATCAGTGTGAATTAGTTGAATGACAGTGTCATATACATTGAGGTCATTTCCGATGTATGTACATGGTATATCAAGCATGGTTGTCAATGCGTCATTACTCCGCGGGCTGCAATGCATGTTGGTCACCCGCAGTTACATGCAATGATGCAGGTATTAATTAAGATGTTTGCGCATTTATTCGTGTCTGCCCCTTTTTTATAGTATGTACAATATCACAATGAATTGAGCACGTCCTTATTATCACGTCCGGGCACGACACGATTCTCCACACTCCCTGACAACTAGCTGCGTGAACGTATGTGGTGCGTTCTTCTACGAAAATACGCTGTAGATAGACTCCTCACTGACGCAATATCAAATCGGAAATATTCTCCAAAACGTGTGTTCGGATTAATAAATTATTGCCCTTCACGATGTACTTGAACTTAGGTTTAGATATTTTACCAGTAAAAGTTATTTGTTTGCTTAATATAGTCTATTGTTGTTTTATATTTTCACACCTACCTGGAGATATTTATATTCTCTCGTGCAATGCCAAATTAGTATATCACGTGACTAAGTTCAAGTCATCAAGACTGTTTGCGGGTTGAACGATGACGTGTGTTTTCTCACTATCGTGGAAGATAATTTAATAGCAAATTACAGTTGAGCGTATGCGTGTTTATTGTTTGTACACGCGTGTGGGAGACTTAACAAACATTTTCGTCACAATAAAAGTCAATAATACGATTTCCTAGTAGGCATGTGCGTTATCCAGCAAAGAAGCAGCAATGTGAAGGTTATACATTATAATTGATATGGGCAATGTTGTTGTAATGTTCGATTATGTGATTTTGAGATACGGTTTGTTCATGTCAGTGCTGGTATATGGAGAATAATACCTTTGGATTGTCAAGGAAAACCTACAGAGCCACCGTCACTGAAATACACTTTGTGCATATTTCCTATTGGTTAATCAAATATAATAGCATTCAGAGTTATTTTAAACGACATTTCAAATTACATATGCGATGGAAGAATTATTGCGTGGAAGTTGGCATCCAACACAACCTTTCTCATACTGGTCGCAAATGAAGCAATGTCTATGTTACATTGTAAGTTCACACTACATAACCAGTTTGGCGGTTATGTTCAAAATAATTTATCTCATTGAATAAACACAGCACATAGGTCTAGTGTGGTTTGTTTAATAATTACTACAAGGCTGATTCGATATTGTGACATGAATGAAAAAAGCTTTGCCGAATAATTTGCCGTAATGCGGAGTCTATAATTCGTAGTATATGTACCACATCATCCCGTTATTCCACAAATAATATAACATATGACAAATTAAACACTAAACATTTAGTATGCCCAACACTCAATATATCGATGAAATCAAGTATTTGCTGTTGTCAAGTTAAAATATGCAGTTTACCCAACACCACTGATTGATTGTTTTTAGAGAAAGCAATAGTTTTTATTATGTTTCTCCCTCATCCATCAACATACGAAACTATATAAAATTAACTATGAATCCCAATGAGGTGTCTGTGGTAAATACCCAGTCAATTGTGCATCACACGTTTTAGACAATATAATTGTTATTTACCCTGAATGTACTCCTATATCTCTGAATATTCGAGCGGAGTCATGTGACATCACATACAAAACATAATATTTTGTCAAATTAAAACTTGTATTTCCACTCTGTACACTTGATTGCGATGATTATCACTGCAGTTTTTCAAATCAGGTCACGTGATCTATATGAAAGTGGTCTGTAATTCAATGGCCTGAAACGCTTCCGCTATAGAGACTTTACAAACTCTCATATAAAAATATTATTCCTACTTTATAATGCTGGAATTGGAACAACGATGGTTATTGGAAACATGAAACAGTAGGTGGAAAACGGAATGATGGCGATTTGTTTCCTCCTCGCTTGATGTGAAGAAGTCTCGCTTAAGGTGAAAAAGACAATTTATGCTCATGATGACAGTGCACTCAATTTAACAACACAAGTATTTAATCATTATTTGCTCACAGGTATATTACTATATAGCTATTCAGAATTCATTTGTATAAAATTAACCGCATATGCATATGCATCATGTTAACGAAAAACACATTGGATAATTTTTTTCAGTGTCTGATCTATTGAACCTTTACCTTTAGATTACTAATGACAAATTACACTCTAAATTGTATAAAGTATGACTTGTAGGAATTATATATATACAACGTTTTGATGTGGTCGTTTGAATCCGGTCCCTCGTGCTTGTATGTTTTATAATATGATATAATAATATGTTATTTATATTCCTCACATGTATATTTTCCATCTTTCACATTGTCTTTTAGATCAACGTATTACATGTAAATTCCTGAAAATGAATAAATACCGAAAAACAGCAGTAAATATAGTTGAACAAATATACCGAGTTTCACTGTAGAGATTCAAATTGAGGAGAATTGTCAAATGTGTTAGTGGGAGAATCAATGAGCCGCCAATGTGTCTGTATTTTCTTATAATTCACCAATGATACATTGATCTACATAGTCCATCTTGTGTCATGGACAATAAGGAATACGATGACTTATCGAATCAGATGCCGCCTCGCTCCCACACGTGGTGATATGACGACAAATATGGATTTATAACACGTACACAATGAGCCGATCATATGATCTATTATGACTCAAGGAATGTAAGATTTACAAAAATGACATATTGTTTCTATGTATTTATATTCAAATACAATACAATATCATCGATCAAATGACACATCAGTAATCCCAATGATACTGACTATTTCAGAGCAAACGAAACTTCACGCACACGACACAGTGCCGCATCGCTGCAGGCGAAGGCGCTAACCACTATATTATTACTGTTATAACACTCTAACTGACTAATTCAATTGCATTTCAGGGACAATCAAGAGCTCAAATTAATGCTCTCGTCTTTCTACCGACAGTTGCCGACATATTGAATAAATATTTATGTCGTACATTCATCTTCAACATCATAACACAGCTTTCACTGTGACAATAGCCGAGTGAAATAATGGAGCATTTTCAATTCAAATCGGCATCTTTTGACTGTCGATAGTGTAATGAGCCGACAAATTCAAATGGCGGTATCCCCGATTGATACAATGAACCACATAAGCTGTTGTATCGGTAAAATTGTCCTAAATAGCACTACTATATCCTACTACTAAATCCGCCTTACTTGTGTCAACAATCATACTAACATCGGTATGATACAACAATGTTTTACGACCGCATATATATGATATAATTATGAGTGCACGCTGAAAGCTCTTATGAATTATACATGTACGAGACATACTGTAATTGTCTTTGACTGAATATAATATATTTGACACTATCTGAAAACAAAATTGATTACATTAAAATGGTGATCTAACGCTGTTGATATGATAAAATCATTCAATACATAATTGCAATATTGCTATTTGTATAATAATCCTATGAATTCCCAAAAAATCGACATTTCTAGTTCTCAACATTTCGAAAAATAACCAATGCAACATGGCACATCTTGCTCCAGATGTGACAACTGCCATGTATTTTTCGAAATAATATTCAAATTGTTTCTGAATGAAACTCAAGATCCACAAGTGACATTGATACCATCTGACATCATCTGTGTAAAAATGTTGCTGTATTTAAACAAAAGTGTATTGTATCTGCCAAAATCAGTTAAATGTTAAGGCTAGTCTGTTTGTATGAATCTATTGGTTTACATGTTTAGACGGAAAAAGACTATGTGCATTTGGACAGTCTGCCTATATATATACTACAGGAACGAGTATAGCGAATGAGTTTTGAATTTACTTACCCCATAGGTGGAAAAGAGTGGGATAATGCTATGCAATTTGACGAATTGATTACAGTAATAATTAAATCATCTCACGTGCAGTGATGGGAAGTGGTTGTGATGGGAAGCTGGTCCTTAGAATTAAATTCAAGGCACAGATCCAAGTATCAAACAGGAGAAGCAGAATATGTTCAGTTGTTTGCTTAATCTCAACTTCAACAAAACCACTAAAATACAATCAGTACATTTACGATTGTTGATGTACATCATTAATATACATTAATGTGAAAATAAATGATTTGGATTTCTTAATTGCGCTAAGTATAAAGTCAGTCTCATATGAATAAACGAGTAATTCTGCCAGCATGGGAACACAATATATTGCAATTTGAATGCCGATACTTTATTGACAAATATTTTGTCACCCTTTTGTCTTACGACAATCTTCTTTTAAAAAAAAATGTAAATAGAATCATATCCAACCAGTATTTAGTTGTAGTGACTATAACCTTGTATACTACCATATATTGAAAAATGATTGATTGATGGAAAAAAACACTTTGGAAATCGCATTATGCTCATTTGATTTACACTACCTCTGGAAAGATTGATATAGTATATTTGGTACCTCTCTTTGACAGTAGAAAAACAAGATTTTATATTTTAAACAACTTCCTGGTAGAACATTTAAACAATCCAACACTAAATCTAGCTTTGTATGGTGTTTTATGAAGTTTTCAAGGCACTCATTACAACATTAATAGGACTTTTTGTATAATTCATGAATGATTTGTGATTGGTAGGAAGTTCATTTTTGTTGAAAGTTATTTTTTGTGAGTAGAATTATTATATCAGGATAACTGATATTTTGGTGGTTAATTGATGTATTATAAGTTCATGGATTCGACAACATACTTCACTTATGATAGCATTCACCAAATCTGATGAAGTATCCTTCTCTACTTCCTCTAGTTTAGCCCTCTGTATTCCGTAATATTTTTAAAATTGCTACCCTAGGTTATATACGAAACGAATCGTCTAGACTAACGTTCAAATTTCTAATAACAACATGACCAACATGACATTATCAAATAAAGACGTAGAGCAGTCATAAACAGTTGGATTATGAAGAAAACTGTCCAGAATAAAGATCCACAATCATTGTTTATAGTTGAACAACTTATATGAGATTGTATGTATATAATTATAAGACAGAATGGGAACACAGCTGCTATCCAGAGATATGTTTGAAGTTTAAAGTGACATTGATAGCAGCAATTTCTTTATGCATGAAGTGATCATGGTGAAATGCCAGAAATAACACTAACCAATCTATTTTTTGGAGTTTTGAAATTAATTTCTGACAATCCAAATATATCAGATTCAGACAGTACGCCGTCGCTTCGACCTTCGCTACGCATACTTTGATGTATCACCGCAATAACCTCATATTATTCTGACCCTCCTCATACAATAGACTTTTAATTGAAACGCTCAATGTGTCACCTACTTAAAATAGGTGAACATCTAAATTTGTAAAAAAACAAGTGATAATAAACATCAACCAAACAAAACCCAGTGTTTGAATATAATGTTTAATATGAATAACAACTTGACATTATTACTGTGTTTTATTTTCACAAACTTTTGCAAACACATCACGTACAGAATTTGACAACACTGATATTATCATAAATTATTATAATTGAGCTTATTAGCGTGCTGTGAAGTATTACATTGCATTTATATTACAATATATTGTTATTACATATGGTAACACAGATCTTCAAACGATCTGCAGGCTCAGATTTTGATCGTGACCAGTTAACATCAATTCGTCTACGGTATGTATATATTAACCCTAACGATTTTGTATTCAAGCTCTCAATTCTCCTGCGAGAATGTTGTTATTTGAAATTTAATTTACAAAACGTGAATTTTATAGATGTTTAAACACATTGTCTGATGAATCACTCATTGTAAATATTGTCGATAGTCACCCCGGTAACTGTTGTCACGGTGAAACTCTTAGTCATCAAAGGGATATAAATGCAGTAGAAATTGTTTTCAGAGGCATAATTATTCATATATGTTTTGTTAGTTAGATTTTATGTTTCTGGATTGAATAGTGTAATTGTAATAGGAACCATTTTTTCTCACTCACATTATAAACCACTGCTCTAACATTTGGTTAATATCATTTTACTCAAATACATGACGCGGTATATTAGTAAAGGCTTGTGTTAGAAATAATATTTAACGTTCAATTAATCTATAATTTTGCATGGATGATCTGTTCACGTTAAATACAATCAATGTGTTTGTCTCATCAGAAGTCAAATCACACTGAAAATGGACAGCAGATCGGGGAATATAATAAAGGAGGTGATGGAAAAGTAATGAACTGAATTTACAATATTGAGATCTTAGACTCCTGTGGGACGTGATATTTTAAACATGCATAACCTCACGCTTGGGCATCACAGGTCTTTGATCAGAATACATATACTTTACAGGAATGAATAGCGATTGTTTGACATTTGCATAATATCAAAAAACATTTCTCTGTTCAAATACGTCAGTATCAATGCATAACTTTCATATGCTCTAAATTTTGTATATATTGCTTTATCATAGAGATAGCATAGCTGACAAAACGTATTTATTCATTTAGCATTCATTTACATGCAGGATCATTTTCCAATATATTTATATAGTAACTAATGCAATAAATAGCAATGCAACAGTGTCACAGTGTAATACCTGCTTATTGATGTTGAGAGGGACACCCACAGAACTCACATTAGACATTTTTTTTCCACTGCTAGAATGATATAGACAAGTCAATAGTACTGGAAATAAAATACACATACACCAAAATATCTAGTTAAAGCTCCTGGCTTTAATACTTCTCAAAATAATTTCAAGAAACAAAACACAGATTAATTCAATGCATAAATGCACTAAAATAGGGGATTTGTCTAGGGAAGTGCGCAATGGTGATAATACAGTACAATACAGTACGGAATTGATGACAGTCAATGGCTTCTGCAACACAACAACGAAGAGATACAAGAGTTTTGATTGCAGAAGAACGCTGTTATTCTGGAGAGCACCACTGATAGCAGGAGATCGCAGAACAGTTCATACAAGTCTCACAGAATGATGATTAAAGGCAATATCGTAGCAGCACACACATAGCACACAGTTGAAGGGGTGGCCCACAACTGTCCTCAATCTAGCCTTTTATTTTATAGGGCATATAGATGGTACACCATCTGGGTTTTCAATGGAGCCAATCAGAATGTGGTCTTGCCTAACAGCTTTCTCACGATGACGTGCAGGCACTAACGTAGCCAAGTCAGTAGATCGTAAACATTCTTTGTTATGTAAATCAAAAGCAAATCTGGTAGATTCCAGTTGTTCTTCCAGAGTTGTAAACAAGTATGATCTGTCAACCACCTTTATGACAGTTATCACACGGCAATGCACACCGTTTTTCCCAAGATTTCATACACACTTCTATTTGCAAGGTTTGGGGTAATAGAAAACCATAGAATGAAAGATGATGACAAGCAGTGAATATGAATTGAAAAATCTGTATATAAATGAGACCACACTCATGAAGTGCGACAGGCTTTTGTTTAATTATGGCAGCGACGAGAATTCGTCACATGTATTCAGTGGGGTGCACGTGTGTACCGCTGTTTTAAACTCATATTTGGTCGACCATGGAGGTCTAGCTGGGATGTGCCAAGTACACAAAATACACAGTTGTTCACTTAAACATACAGGGATAGCGTGTAGATTCTGACAATCTATGGTCACCCGAGTTTCTGCAGTTTCAGGGTAAATTTTTCAGATCACCTCATCTTGTTCCACGCATGCTTTTATTGTCGAGAATCTACGGCGGCATGAACGATGTGTGGTCAAGCCTTGTCTTGATACAGTATAAAGTGGTGTCGATTGGTATGCGCATGCCCGTAACATTCCCGCGAGCAGAAAAGAATCAGCGACACTACTGTATGCGTTGATGAATGTATTGATGTTTGAATACAAGAGTCCAGTGTCAATATTAATTATTAAAAAATGTACAGGTCTTTGTTGAGTCAATCATTGTTGCTCGTAGACGCAGACATCGGTGTATTAAAGCGTATCCATCGAATATAAACAAGTAGACGTGAATAAATAAATAATGACTTCCTGGCATAAAGTCGCCACTTGGGATTATATTTTGTTACACTCATGACTCCATTAAAGATATACACGCACATTTATTCCTTTCTGAAAATACACATAAACGAATTTTTATGCAAGGAACGTATAAATAAAGAATGTCGATAATCTCACTCATTGTACTTGTAAATCCCCAGGGTCCATAACAAACGTGGCATCATGAATCATTTGTCTTGTATATGTGACCATATTACTAACCAATGCCTCGAAATTGAAGCCGTCTATGAGTTGCATACACGCGTTCACTGAACTTTTTTGATGTTTAACCACTTAGCATAACATACGTTGAATACTAATATTCATTACATCTGTAAGTTATTAACAAATCCTTTTTCTTCTAAATTTGCTTTTGAATATCTAAAATAGAAAGTATGCAACTTTTTCATGTAAATTTCGATGATGTCACTAATTTCGGCAAATGCATTGACCTTCAACAGACATGAAGGTAAATAAAACGTAAATACAATATCATAAGACGTCAGTAATATTCGAGTAATGAATGTTTTATGTTGCTAAAAATCATGTAAATTTTAAACAACCATACGGAGATACATTTAAAATTCTATGCTTGTGTATTAATAGTGTTTCCTGTATGCCTTCAATAGCCATGACGTTGTTAATAAAATGAACAACAAATTGTCATTTTACTCCTGCCTGCTATTAGGTTTGTTGTAACACTAATGCAAAATACAACATTTTATCATGTTATTCCCTTGGTTTTAAAGTTTTAAAGGTATACCTTTCTGTGTTTTATCTCAATTTGTGGATATGATAAACAGTCCTCGTCTCTTCAAAACAGCTACATGAAATTAATTATTTATATGATGTGTTATGTCATCAAAAAATACGTGACACCCCACCTATGGTGATTCGTCGTGGTGAACAGGATATGATCGAACACGCAGGAATTATTAGTATACTACTATTGGAATATATCGTATTCAAAAGATAAAATAATGCGAAGAAAAAGAAATAACTAATCGTTTACGGAGCTCAACGTGAAAGCAGTTTATATCATATTGTTGCTTTATTGAGCTGTCAAAAATAAAAGGTCTTTAATAACAAAACATGGCGTTGAAATATCTATATTTTTGGATAAAATGAATAGTCATAGCGTGCAACATGAAACAGAAATGACATTGCATGATGTATAAGACCAGTGAATTTTATTTTAGCAAATGATACTGTATACGTATATTTAGAACAACGCCAGTACATGAGGGCCCTGACAACCGTTTGGATGATGGTTATGCATCACATGAGAACTCAATTGAAAAATATGCCAAAGAAGCTAGCAATCAAGGTGTTTTCTGTCCAGAATAGTGGCTGGTATTGTGTGTATGTATGGGACATCTAAGAATTAAGGGGTGGATGTCAGTCAAATTAAGTGTAAACTTTAGTTAAAATGTATTTTTGTTTATCCAAGTACATATGCTGTTTAATTATGTGCAATCAGCATGTAAGACTGTATGTTCAGTGTTAAAACATATTCTAACTTAATATTGTTATCGTTGCCGAACGCGCCATTGGGCGGCAGATGTTGTATGCATTCTGCTAATAAGAAATTATTAAATATTCAACTATGAGTTCATATAATAAAACATATAATTTTGTACATTCGCTGAAAACGGTGTATCCAATGCTCACAGACAGTACCGATAGGGAAAGTGGACCAGCAGCAAATGAAACGTACATGTACATTTATGAGTGAGTGTATTGTTAATTTCAGAGGTCATCTTGAAAACTCTTAACTCTTAAAATTGATCAGCTCGAAATATTTATATCCATAAACATAATGTCAAGAAATATATTATGAACGATTTATGTTACACATGATGCGGCTATTACTTTTCTGAAATAACGACGAGCACATGTACAATTTTGATTAATCTAGTAATGACAGCAACCATTCCGAGATACAAAATCAATCGCTGTAAAACATAGCTTGGATTAGCAATGAAATATTACATATTCTCTAAGGTGAATACTAGTCACGTACGGGATTAGTGGGGTCAGTGTTCAATATAAACCATCAACATCTGTATGAATGTGTTTTCGAACTTCCCGCAGTAATCGGGTTTTTCTATGACTATGGAGTCTACGAAATACAAACCTACTATTAAAATGATGTAGAAGTCGATTTTTGAATCCGAAGTAATTATGCCCATGATTGAAGGGAATTACACGTAATAGTGATCTAAACAATACGATGATAGAGTTGAATGTAAGGCTTGGCTGGTGCATAGCTTCCAATATTCTTAGGGTAGAGAGCTCGGTCATGATCTTCAGTTCGCATTCTGTTTTATGTGATGTTTCCAGGAATCGTATAGGGATATATAAATTGCCAACCCCTGAGAGCGTTCATAACTAGTATAGTTATTGATCAAGGCAGATGACGATACTACCCATATACCACGTGTCAGTGGATGATATTACGTAAACCCGAATTAAATAATTATTGTCTGTGAGATATGCCGGGAACATATATCATGCATAAATACACATAGTGTCATGATTTATATTTCCATGTATTTAGATGTGAGCCAGCTTTTGGCAATTATAACGACATTCACTGATGACCCCTGGGTAGTTGATATATGATGGAAGATCTGGACGATGTCAATCCACACCTGCTCATAACTTATATGCATGCTCAGGTTCATACGCATACTAGGGGATTAGTGGGATCAGTGATTGGAACAACTGGCGGATATAAATGTCAACTATGGAATGTTGTTTTAATATTTATGGCGCCGATGGGTATAAACTAACGGTTTCAATGTAGAAGTTATTTCCCTAATATAGGGGCAATCAATCAGATATATTATGGCGTGTTAAATACTTTGTGTGATTGGCTATATGTGTGGAGGCCACGCCTCGAGCTCTTGAACGTCCATATAAGAGGCGATGGGTTTGGAAAGGCTAATAAAGTAGCGTCAAGCAGTTCCCCTGTGGTGCTGGGATGAGAGGTTGATACGATACCATTCTTCGTGTGTTTTGTTCAGTGGAAAGGTGGCGAATTCCCCGATCTCTGTTACCTCAGATGATTGGCTTTAGAACACGATAATTAACCGCATCATAATACTATGCTTATGTTTCCAGTGAAGTGCCGAACAACGTTTCCCCTTCAAAACAATTCACAAAACGTATGTCAACATATTTGCGCCTGTGCATCAACAGAGAAACAGGTGGCAAAAGTTCAATAGATTTAATATCTGACTTGCATTTTTTTTGGATACCTCATTCTGTTGTTCCTCAACAAGTGGTCTCTGACAATGTGTACTACGTTGCATTCGACTCTGCAGGTGTTAAATGTAAATTGTCAGCTAGCCAAATCCAACTAACAAAAAATTATCGTGTTCGCATTATTAGGTTTTAAAACAAGGTTAAAAAACTGTTATGATAAATACAACTCTAGTAGAGCAACGTTCACAATTTTCACTTTACTCAAACCATTCCCTTATATTTATTGAAATTGCGTGTTTCAGACATATATTTGACACTTACTCATATACCGAATGCCTGTAGCATTTTAATGTCACATTAATTTTACTTAGGCGATTTTTCTGTCAGTAATTTAGAAGTTGAGATTAAATACATGTGATATATGTAAATGTGTATATGTAGTGGCAACCACCAAACTGCATTTATGAAATTGATGTGTTCTATATTGCGTGTTCTTCTGAATTGGTATGCCAGTTTATGGAAATAAGAATACAATAAATCGCTCGTCATCGGGAGTTTAGATTGGAAGTGACAAAAACAAACAACGGATTAAACTCCTGAGTCTATACTATCAAATCTGGTTGAAATAATTCAATTTATAACATTTGTATCAGAAGCTTTCAGAATAATTACGCAAAAGTCCGTGGAAATGCTCTGGTACACATACAAATAATAATGTTTTAAAAGGCTGATAATATAAATAGATACAGCAAACTTACATTTGTATATTAAATGGTTTATTGATTTTAAGTTTTTTGTCAAAAACACTTATTTGTTGTTTTAATAACAAAATTAAGAAGTGATGTTTATCTTATATTCGGCAAGTTACTCGTAGTATGTGAGTTCGTTTACTATTGATTGCCTTAATTCGACCCACTGAGTGTCAATTCTGATTAACATAATTTTTCATGACGGCAATTAATGATTTGGTTTCTACTGGAAGCCTGCCCATTCACTTCCAAATTAAATTTGTGTCATTTTTTGATGAGCTGCATGATATGTGATATACATCATTTAATTACATGTAATAATATCCTGGTAAGTGTTTGTGTAGGTTTTAAATGTTGACCTTCCTTGGCTTCAGAAGAAAGCGGGTTAAGCACAAGTGAGTCGAATCCGCCACACAAACTAAACATGAACGTATCCAGTCAACCACACATGCTAACATGACGTTTATTTGTGTATAGAACACCATCAAGCAGCCATAAGAAAATATAGAAAAAGTTTAACAAACAAAGTCGTTCCATTATCATCAAAATATTATAGGCAAAGAATTACAATATGTCTAAAACGTAAGGTTTTAGTGCCTTTATCGGTCAAAACACATGCCTTTCCGATTTCAAAGTGTCGTGTTATGGCTTAATGTAACGATAAACATGTTTGTTGTCAAATGATACGACATGGTCCGTGGTGAATTGCACACAACCCATTGTACCAACATCCAGCTACAACGCTAATTCCATGGCATACAGACACCGGACATATCATGTAATCGACTTCAATCCGATATCCCACTGTAATGAATAGTATTGTTTTAGTATATCAATAAAACGAACAATTTATTGTTTATTTTGTGGCAATAATTTCAAATTGCAAAACTAAATCAGAGAACGTTAAGAAAAAGAAAAAAAAAGAAAGAAAAAAAAATCATAGAAACGTCATATTCACGGTCCTCACTAGCACCATTGCCATTACACAACCTATATGAGTAGCTCTTGATAACATGGCGGACGTGCTAGTAGTTATATCTTTCAACATATCCATAGTAATGTGCAGTGATCCATTATTGGGTGCGGGTTGTAAACCGAGTAATTCACACATCAGCGGGTAAAGATGAATCTGTCAAAGAGACAACGAAAAATAGTGAAGTATTAAGTGTTACCATGGTGAAAGAAAAGGGCCAAATTTAGAATCATATTAGGAAGATAGGTGGGAAGTAATTTTGATCATGTGACGATCAGATGCCTGCTGTATACATGTATTTATATATTCCTTCGACAATACTTATCCGTGTTTCACTGGGGACACGGTATGTTAGTTGAAAAATTTTGTGTTTGTATGAGGGGTTGGAAACACATCAGTTGTCACTGAAGTACAGAGGAAACCCTTCAAACGTGTTGCTGCCCAGAAAATGGTTAATATTTACGTGCGTGATTTGATCGTGGTTTTGATTTAAATGTGTCGACAATTATTAAGTTTGTGTGCGGTTCTATGGAAGTTAATTTAAACTGTGTATCACCGTCTAACATTTAGATAATCGTTAGCTGTGATGACATCGGGGCTGATTATTGTCCTCCCTTTTGGCACTTCGTGCTCGCACTAGAGGATTCGCCGTTAGCTGACAAGCCTTTGTGTCTTATCGAATCAGAGAAATACATTCAACCACGTATTTGTTTAACTTGTCTATTTGGCGTAGTCGAGTCGGGCCTCTATTCGATTAGGTCTAGGTTTCCTACGATGACTATTTTAATATTACGTATTCACTGTTTTATTAAAATAGTTTTTTTTTTTTTTTTTGTATTTCAAGATTAAACTACACTAGTTTCACAATGACAAATACTTCAATCTTCATTGCGTTACAAATGATTCTCACTTACTGATTCAAAAGGCTGTGTTGTGTATCCCGTCTTGAATCGTGGTCCAATTGCATACAGTGGGCTCCACATTTCCCAGTTTCTGTAGTCATAGCCGTGCTGAGTTTTCATGAGACTGATGTTCATCTATACTCGGAATAAACGATGATAATTATGACATGAAACAACGAGCTAGTATGTTAGGATATATATGTCGTTCTCAATGACAAATAATTTATGAAATAATAGAGTAATGTTATTTGTTTAACTCGGTTAGAACAATATCACTTCAAGCAATGGCTATTCGGAAAACAAAAGCATAACTCATTCCGTCATGTGGTGGCGCCTTCTCCTCGGGAATGTTAACTTACCGTTAGTATAGTATATGGTGGATCTACAATAACAACCAATGGTAATATTCGTTCATGTTCAGAAAAATGTAAATGTTTTGGAACTTCCGCTTTCTTATAAACATGCATATGTGGGTGCGCATCCGATAACTGCTCATATATCTGCAAGGAAAGACATGCGATTTTTCAATATAGTTTTCAAATATGGCACGCTTGGCCCAGAATACAGGTCAAGTTAAAGTGACTGAATTGGTCTCATTTTCACTAAACAACTACGAGTTACTCGTTGTGTCATGCATTATATCCACGAAGTTGAAACACTTTTGTTAGATCCATAGAGGGCAGCTATGATCAAATAATATCATGTACTGTTGTGTTATGAATTGAATAACAGTTCAAATCGCGAATGTAATGAGTTATGTTTATTGACGCTTACGGGACGTTACTTTGCTAAGCATAGTACAGTGTTTACTTTCATGTTTCACGTACCTTGTTCATTTTAATAGTATATAGCGCAAAGTTGAATTGCTCTTAGCATGATATTGGTTTTATAAAGCAATAACATCTTTTAAGATAGAATGCTTCACAAAAGTAAAAATATTGTAATTTTATTCATTTTTACTCAATTCGTATTTCATGTTACGAGGATAGGGAAAATGGAATCAAATATGGGGTCACCGTACTCAGTGCAGAGAAAAATAAGTACACAAATGGTGTGAAAATAGTAAGTTTTGTCTGTTTTAGGGCATTTTACCATAATGATTGTTTCCTATGAAACGAATATATCTCAATATCTCAGTGCGGTGAGATGTGGTGAACAAAATGATATACTGTCTTACAAGGTACTTCGTGATGTCTAGAAGTTTTTAAAAAAATAACAATATTTTTATTTTTTCGGGGAAATGTGTGTTCATTGTGTTCTATGAAAACCTCTGCTAAACAAACATTTTATGCGTATTGTTTTACCGTTTTTAATAAAAAAAAACAGATTGATAGTTTACCAAACTTTTGAAACAAGACATTGCTACTGTCATATGGCACATAAAAAAACCGCAAGTAGCATTCTACCTCAAGCTGCCGGAAATAATCATGCAACTCATTGAAGCTGCCTTCTCTACTCACCTGCTCAAGTTTTCCTTCTTTTGGCAGAATCATGGTGAAAGCGCCATCACTTCCCAGATAAAAATCGAGGTCATCCCTACTGATGTACTTGAAAAGGTGAATATTTTCTTCTATTTCTACGTGGCCGTGGTCTGACGTTATCAACACGTGTGTAGTGTTAAGCAATCCTTTGTCTTCGAGTTGTTCGTACAAATAACCGACCCCATCGTCAATTTGATTCAAAGCCACGTCCGTGAGAAAGGATTTTCCTGTAACGTGTAGCAAATCATCAAGTAGTCCGTGCCACATGAATACAATATCGATATCGTCGTCACTTAACCACCTTATTATGTCGTCGATTTTTTTCTCCAAAGGTCTGTAATTTGTTCTCGGCGTACTATATACTACTTTGTCGCTGATGACTCCTTTGATCGGCACGGAGCCTCCGGGGTAAGCGTAGCTACCAGCCGTCAGTCCCTGCAGCTTACCAGTCACCCACACAGGCTCAGCGCCGGTGTCCCACCATTCGGTGATGTTGAGTGTCTTGTAATATCCATACACTTCTCCACTCGTTGCATTATAGTAACTGTTGTGAACTACGCCATGGTTTTCAACATACAGACCTATTATGACACAACGTTATGATAATATGCACAGCGTCGATTGTTGAACATTTCCCTCTATCGGCAGAAACCACAAGAAAACGCCATCTCAGGCGGAATCTGTTTATAACTTGGATAACGTCCTTAAGACATACATACCTGTCGCTATGGTGTACATACTTGGCGACGACATTGTTGGAAACGGAGGCGTGGTGAAAACACTTCGCACGCCATTCTGTGCTAACATCTCAAAACTTTTCAGATGTTCTCCAAGCAAATCAAAGCGAAGACCATCAAACAAGACAACCAACAGCTTGTGACCAGTCCGCGTACCGCTGACTACCTAAGCAAACATGGCAGGATAAAGTATTAAAGCACAATAAGCCATACTGAATATATCTAATCAGATCACCATGTATCGCTACAATGGGGCGCGTATCAGTAACGATAAATTGGACTTCATAAATAAATAAAAAATGGTCATTATAGAACGTTATTGTGTTTCATTAACTTCGTGCGCACTACTATAATATTTATAATCTGAGCGTTTATCTAAATGACTGTATAGTTAGGAGAGACATTTGAGCTGCCATTGTGTGGTTACTAGGTAATCCGTTCATTTTATTGTTTCTAATACTATAACACAGTACACATAACTCACCTGACTAATATTCGACTAGAATGTTTTTAACCCATTTTTGAATGATCTAAAGAATCCCGGTTCGTGCACTTTCCCGAGCCTTCCTATACTCAGACTTGTATTATATGCAATATACTAGTAATTAATTTGCAAATCAATGAGTGCGATATGGAGTACTAGTCTGTTTTATGCTTAGATATTACACCCAATAAAGTAAAAAATGCAATGCAGTATGCACAAAATGACCAACAAAAGCCACACACAGTAAAGCGTTGGCTCGTTCCTTATACAAGATACGATACCTCAACAACGAAATGTATTTTTTTTTTGTCACACTCGTCGGAAATACAACATCGAATCGACGGCAATAGATTGAGTGAGAGTGAAACAAAATCTACGCACGGTTCTGAAACATTGTCGCTCAGTATTTATCCATGCCAACCTACCTGCACTGTGCCAATTAGAAGGCAAGTTACAAAAACTGTCATAGTAGTCACGAATCTCATCATTGTTAAGAAAATCAACTAAGAGTTTTCCTGTAAAAATAATAAAACGCCACTGACGATGTTATTTGTGTGTGTGTGTGTGTGTGTGTGTGTGTGCATTTCTTACACCTCGGATGTAGAAGCTGCGATTCAATCCTATTTATTTAACTAATGCATTGAATTAAAATAAACCACTCACCTAAAACAGCCAGGTACCTATAAAACAGTATTCACTCAAATGCCCATCATATCAGGCAGTCAGTAAGTAACGTGACTTCTCGTCCAATATACCTATGTGACGTCATCGTTTTATTTTGAAATTTGCATGATCTGGGCTGGTCTAAATATGATAGATTATTTTATATGAACAAAGGTCGACAAAGGCTAACACCTTATCTGACCATGCGGTATTGATATACCTTTGCTGGCGTCTCTCGCTCTGTATTTAAATATAAATATTTGTATTGCGTATCACACTTGATATTAGATCTCTCCGGCATGTAGAACAGACATACATTCGTACATACCTATCGCTACATTTCAGTTTTGCGCACGTACACCCATCCAACTAGTTATCATCTGACAGTGTCTATCACTTCCATGACTGGGTAACATGGACGATACGGACAATTGTTAAGCCACTATTTTGGTATTTGCCACTATTTTGGTACCCGGGAAAATTAAAACCAACGTTCTCTTGCTTTTTGTTATTATTTTTCTTCACAAATCAATAAATCTCATAATTCTGAATAATTCTGGACAGTTTGTGTATAATTTGGAGTAATTTGTTATGTTTAGTTTAAGTTTTCTTTGCTTGCGCATCTTTTCCGACCGAATTGTCATCTTTTTGACGCAGACACAGTGACGCTAACTTAGGGGGTATTACAATCAGCTGTCCTAACAGCCATATCACGGAGCTCAACTCAGCTGTCGTACTTTTAAAAATCAATTGTATAGCATATCCGTCGCCGATTGAAATGGTATTAGTGCATCGAAACTGTTCGGCGAAGCTGCTAGGTAAGTATATGGCGATTCAATACTAATATTGATATTTACTAGCTAGCTATCCCACTATGACTTGTTCAGTGTGCCTGCTCAGACTGCTGCGGCGTCTCGAGTCGTCCATTTGATTCTATCATCATCATCATCATCATCATCATCATCATCATCATCATCATCATCATCATCATGTTGTGTTCAATTCCAATTTTAAATGTGCATCGATTTCTCAAAACAGTAATTTATAGACATGTATATAGTTCATCTGATCCAGAAAGTGATAGTTTAAACTTCATGTACATGTCCAGCTTGAATTTACATGTAAATAATCTATATTCTGACGTTGAGCAGGCGGACAAGAACAGAGCCACCGAGCGAAATGATATTTTCCGTTTTGTGTTTCTTCCATTTGAGATGCATTTCTGTAAAATATTCCATATATGATGACTTTCCAGAATTCGCTGGTGTTGTCAAGAGTTGTAGCATCCATTCTGGAAAATCCATATTTTAGCAGCTATTTATTTTCTTGAAATTAAAATGTTTTAATATGCAAGATTTACAGTAATTAATGAGGTCTTGATGTTAGTAATTTATATCCATAACCTCAATGGTATTCTTGTATAAAACATGTCAGTCACTTTCTTATTTTATCATATTTTTCTCTATAACATGACGAGATAGAACAATTTGTATAATATATTATACACTTGCATAAATGACAAAGGTGTGTCGATAGTCAATAAAACAGCCTAGGCAATACTATAGTCATTTAGAAAAGACATACAATTTTGTTATTAATCTTATTATTATCTTATCTTTGTATTACATTTTAATTTGTTTAATAAGTTTTACAATACAAACACCATCTTTATTATTGCTGCATTGTGGATATACATTTGTAAATGTAGCTCCAGAATGTGAGTAACCATTTGGAATTCCTACTGAATTTTGGGACGCCATGAATTCACAGAAATGCTTTCTTAATTTCATTTCCAAATACTTGCTGTGATAGATGAATGTTTAAACTATACTTTATACATGTACCATAAGTGAATGAATAATATTACTAAAAAAATCCTTTGAAAATAAAAAAGTTTGCCATGCAATCTATTTGTATCTAACTACCTTGGCCTGTCTCACTGACCTGGTGATCAATGGGATAGTGGCTTCCTATAGAGGAGAAATGTGTTAACTCAATATTGGATTTTGCAAAGAATTGTGGGATTGAAAATTCAACTGAACAATATAACCATAACATTTTTAAAAATAACTTGCACGTTCCTTGAAAACAGGAGAGGTAAAAAGCTTATTTTAACGGAGGGCTCTATGGAAAAGATGTGAGCCCCCCTCCCCCCAAATGCCCTCTTCAGTTCAATTATCTATCCCACAACTTTTTGCAAAATCAAATATGGAGTTAACACAGTTCTTCCCTATACATGTATATCTAAAACTGGATATTATGAATCACTGCCTTAACTATGAACCAAATAATAAGGTATAATTATTCCCTTAGAACCTAACCTGACTCACTGCACTAACAACCAATAAGACATTTGTTACTCATAATTAGGACTAGGTATTATTATTATTTTTAATAATTTTTTTGTGCCAGGCAACAGTTCCGGACATTGAATGTCACTGTTGTCTCTCCTGACTTTTTTTTATGTGCAAATTGCAAGTGCTGACACATAGTGCATTTTTGCCACAGAAGTCATATTCAAGTTTGGGACTACATGACAGGGCTGTGCGGCCATTTTCCTATCAAATGGCAATTTAATGCGCTATCCTAGTGGACCTTAATCAAGGTTCCCCCAAAGTCGCATTCGTTAGTGAATAAATCTTGGCCAGTGGAATTGGGCTTTCCATGTTCAGCCTGAGTAGGATTTGAACTTGGGTCTACAAATCATGAGTCTGATGCGACAACAACTATGCTCCCAGTGACCGGTAGGACTAGGTATTATTAATCGAAGACGACCTGACCCGACTCACTGCACTAACAATAAAACTAATAATAAGGTATTATTATTCCCCTAGAACCTAACCTGACTCACTGCACTAACAACCAATTGGACATTTTTTACGTACATGTATAACAACAGTGTTCTCCCCAGACCTCTAAAGCGTCATAGTACAGTGATGTGACCCTGTGAGAAGTTCTTTCAAGGGTGTGGCCCCTCTAAATCCAAATCAAATACTAGATTATTAATAATTTGCCCATTGCACGTAACAGCAACAATGTGACAAAATAAGTCTCACAAATCACAAATGCTGCATACGTCTGGAAAATATACTGATTTGGTACACTGCTGTTATTTGCAGTTTTTGCTTTAATTTAAAAAGAACAAGTGAAATTAAGTCCCATTGAAAATAAAACTGTACATAAATCGAAGCAAAAATTATTCAACTGCAGGCGAGATCGCCAAAGAAAAAAACTGACTGGCAACACTATTGTTTGGAGGTGTCAATCTGCCCAACGAATGTATCGGCTACGCTGGTGGCTCACGCTTTGCCAAATTTTGCCGAATGGCGAGTACACACATTGAGTTTTAAGTTGAGTTGCCAAATAATATATTTTATAGCCAAAATTGACCATATTTTAGGAAAGTAATGATTATTTGAATGTATAAACCATCTTTATAGTAATGTTCTTGAATGTATAATAAAGAAAAATGAACGACTTTTACCATAACATTTTTTCTGATAGTCGATTTTTCTAGGATAGTTGACGTCGCCATGTCTACAACAGAGCTGGTATTATGTTACTGTATTTTGCCGATCATGTATTAAAAAACTCTTGAAAATATGATACATCAGGGCAAAATGTAAGATAAAATATTAAACTTCGGTCTGACCTTTTGCATCACTTCCTGTTGAAACACCATAGTTCCTCACAAAGTCGTATGTTATCGCATGACTTTGTGGACATTTTTTTTATCATCCCCAGTTCTTTCTAAGATTAAAACATTAACTCGAGACACATGTTAGATCAAAAGAAATACCTGGATTGCCAAGTCTGTTTATTAGTGGTTCTAAGATAATCGCCAATGAATCATTTTCAGGAATTTTTTAGCTCCGCTGTCGACTTTGTCGAGCGGAGCTTATCATATGAGTGATTGTCCGTCGTCGTTCGTGTCAATGTTTTACTTTTTCGACTTCTTCTTGAAAACTACAAGCCTGAATGCTTTTATACTTGGTGTTTAAGTACCTTGGGTAGACTTCTCTTAGATTTGTTCATTTCATGATGATATCTTCAATTCTCTAATTTTGGTGAATATTTTTGTTATTTTTGGTAAAAAGTGATATTTTCAACTTCTTGTTAAAAACCGCTAGTTCGATTGCTTTGATATTACATATATAGGTACTACATGTGGACCTCTCTCATATTTGTTCATTTTATAATGATATCTTAAATTCTCTAATTTTGGTGAATATTTTTGGTAAAAAGTGATATTTTTGACTTCTTGCTGAAAACAGCAAGTCTGATTGCTTTGCTATTATATATATATAAGTGATATTATATATATATGGACCTCTCTCAGATTTGTTCATTTTGTGATGATATCTTTAATTCTCTAATTTTGGTCAATATTTTTGTAATTTGTAGATAAAAGGTGATATTTTCGACTTCTTGTTAAAAACTGCAAGTCTGATTGCTTTGATACTATACATATAGGTACCTCAGGTAAACCTCCCTCAGATGTGTTCATTTCATGATGATATCTTCAATTATCTAATTTTGATGAATATTTTTGTCATTTTGAGTAAAAAGTGATATTTTTGAATTCTTGTTGAAACAGCAAGTCTGATTGCTATACATACTATATTGTTCATTTTCTTATATGATATCCTCAGTTCTTTAATTGAAATGTGCCTTGTTAACAGCGGAGCTATCTCAGCCGACAGGCTGCTTGTTTTGCTGTTCTATTTCAAACTTTATTTGACTTGATAAATACATAAAAGACAATGGAGTAAAATGATATAAAATATCAGACTGTCTCGTCTTTATTTAATTGTAGATAGATTGTTAAATAATTTTATACCAACAGTTATTGTATCAGAATGTTCAATGGGGAAAATTATGCAAATTAGATACAGTGTTTGACATGGGGTCTGGGGAGAACACTGAACTTGGACTGGATTATATTAATCCTGAGGCCCTGACCTGAATCACTGCACTAACAACCAATGAGACATTTGTTATCTATAACTAGAACTGGGTTTTACATGTATTAATCCTGAGACCCTGGCCATAATCATTGCACTGATGACCAATGGGACACAGGTTACCTATAACTAGAACTGGGTATATTAGTTTCAGAGGACCTGACGTGACTCAGTGCACTAACTACCAATGGGTAATTTGTTATCTATAACCAGGACTGGGTATTATTAATCCCAGAGAACCTGACCTAACTCACTGCACTAACTAGCAATGAAACTTTTGTTACTTATAACTAATACTGGGTATTATTAATCCCAGAGGACCTGACCTAACTCACTGCACTAACCAGCAATGGAACTTTTGTTACCTATATCTAGGACTGGGCATTATTATACCGAGGGAACCTGATCTGACTCGCTGCACTAACTAGCAATGGGACTTTTGTTACCTATATTTTGGACTGGGCATTATTATACCCAGGGAACCTGACCTGACTCACTGCACTAACTAGCAATGGGACTTTTGTTACCTATATCTATGACTGGGCATTATTATACATATGGAACCTGACCTAACTCACTGCACTAACTACTAACTACCAATGGGACTTTTGTTACCTATATCTAGGACTGGGCATTATTATACCCAGAGAACCTGATCTAACTCACTGCATTAACTAGCAATGGGACTTTTGTTACCTATATCTAGGACTGGGCATTATTATACCCAGATAACCTGACCTAACTCACTGCATTAATTAGCAATGGGACTTTTGTTACCTATATCTAGGACTGGGCATTATTATACCGAGGGAACCTGATCTGACTCACTGCACTAACTAGCAATGGGACTTTTGTTACCTATATCTAGGACTGGGCATTATTATACCCAGAGAACCTGACCTAACTCACTGCACTAACTAGCAATGGGACTTTTGTTACCTATATCTAGGACTGGGCATTATTATACTCATGGAACCTGAACTAACTCACTGCATTAACTACCAATGGGACTTTTGTTACCTATACATTGTATCTAGGACTAGGCATTATTATACCCAGAGAACCTGACCTAACTCACTGCACTAACTAGCAATGGGACTTTTGTTACCTATATCTAGGACTGGGCATTATTATACCCAGAGAACCTGACCTAACTCACTGCACTATCTACCAATGGGACTTTTGTTACCTATATCTAGGACTGAGCATTATTATACCCAGAGAACCTGACCTAACTCACTGCATTAACTAGCAATGGGACTTTTGTTACCTATATCTAGGACTGGGCATTATTATACCCAGAGAACCTGACCTAACTCACTGCATTAACTAGCAATGGGACTTTTGTTACCTATATCTAGGACTGAGCATTATTATACCCAGAGAACCTGACCTAACTCACTGCACTAACTAGCAATGGGACTTTTGTTACCTATATCTAGGACTGGGCATTATTATACCCAGAGAACCTGACCTAACTCACTGCACTATCTACCATTGGGACTTTTGTTACCTATATCTAGGACTGAGCATTATTATACCCAGAGAACCTGACCTAACTCACTGCATTAACTAGCAATGGGACTTTTGTTACCTATATCTAGGACTGGGCATTATTATACCCAGAGAACCTGACCTAACTCACTGCACTATCTACCAATGGGACTTTTGTTACCTATATCTAGGACTGAGCATTATTATACCCAGAGAACCTGACCTAACTCACTGCATTAACTAGCAATGGGACTTTTGTTACCTATATCTAGGACCAGGCATTATTATACCCAGGGAACCTGACCTGACTCACTGCACTATTTTCATGTACAAATCAGACTTTTGTTACTTATACTAATACTGGGTATTATTAATCCCTGAGGCTCTGTTCTGGCATTTGTTAATGAGGACTGGGTTTTATTAATCCCAGAGAACCTGACCTGACTCACTGCACTAATGACCAATGAGTCATTTGTTAATTATAATTAGGACTGGGTACTACCGGTATTAATATTAATTCCCTGACTGACTCACTACACTAACTACTAATGGAAGACTTATTGCCGATAACCCTTAGGCCCTATACTGGGATAAATTAGCATAACATACAAGCTTTGTATTTTGATAGATATTTTAACATTTTTTTATTATTGTAGGAAACTTGGAAATACTATACAGAGAAATGAAAGAATATGGTATCAATGGCTTCAGTACCCATAACAATGATTTAGTAATTGTTTAGTGTCGCATACGACTTATGTACCACTTCCGTGTCACTGAGAATGTTCTAGAACCGTACTGTGTCTGGGTGGAATATTCTAGATTTTGTTTAGAAACTGGTTGAATAGGTAATAGAACACTGTAGGAGGCAATAGAAGGTAATGGAACATTCTAGAAATTGGTAGTAAGTTCCAGACTCATTATGTATGCTGATGTAATGGTCTATTCATAGACAGTGTGGGTATATATAGGGAAGTTGTTCAAGCACTGAGTTCAGATCGGAGATCTCGTTGAATTGTATTAGTTATTGGAGTAGTGGTGTTTTACCGCGTTATTGTACTTGATGTTTGCAGAGTATAATAATACTAGTACCAGTTGAAACCTCATCTGTTGGCTCCGTGTTCGTATTTTATCATCGCCGCCAGGGAAGTCTTTCTGTTACTGTTGCCATTTTGGTATTTGAACCATCACACCTGTACTATACCAATTACGGTAATATTACGTTGCGTGTGACATTTAGTAATTTTTAGTAATTGTATTACCACTTTTTCAGTTTTCTGATTATTTCGTGACTACTAGTATATGGTGTATTTTGTTATAACATGATGATAATAACAAAAATATTATAAAACTGTATTACAAGTGTATTACATAATGAGTGAGATGATAAGTAAGATGGTGCATTGTTTATTTTCAAGCATGCTATATATTAAATTGCTCAGTACTATGGAAAATTCTATAATATTTGAAATTGCAGTGTTAGATTCTTTAATTGGGCAAATAATACAGTTTGTACACCTACAAGACAAAAATATATTATTTCTGATTCTTGCAATACCACATTGTGTTGTGTTTATATTCTACAAAATGTTTGCTTTAAAAATTTAAACTTGATTGAAGCATAAAGCTTTGATCTTTATGATTTATGTCTAATAATTTAAAAACAACTGTTCATATGTACCTGCGTTGTTAACATGCCAGGACTGCTAACATTCTAACTGTACACGTGCATCAAACATCTTGTGATATACCGGTATATATCAATATGTATATACATTGTGCTGAAAAAAGAAATTTGGTATAAACATGGGATCATCCAATATGACAATAAAATAGATCATGTGTGGGGTCCAGTGCCTTTTAGTTTAGTTCTATATTTTCTGATGAGTCAAGTCTACTCAAAAAATGTAGCCCAAATAGAAAAATTCTTGGGATAGATAAGTATATGAGGTGACTGAGGTGGTACAATAACCTCAGTGTAGATCCACTGTTACACTACTGCCACCTGCTGTTGATTCATTCGTCGAGCAGAGGGCAGGGATATTAGGTAGGGTTGCAAATTACACACCATGCCAAAGCATAATTAGATTACAAGTGGGAACATCAGTACTGTATTTCTGGTGACAAACCAGATTGTAAAGGAGACCCTGTATCCTATGATCCAGTACTGTTGATGGGCCCAGATGTACCATTCTTTTGCAAGGAAGAATGTCTAACCTTGCGCATGGTGTTAAAGAAATTTTAATTTCCACATAAGTTGCATTTTTCTGATTTACCAAGTGCTGCTGCAGTCTCTGGCTTTAAGCTGGCACTCAATGGACAATACAAGAATTTGCTGATCGTAAAATGTCCCTTTTTTACATGGCTAACATCACCCAGAATGTTGTATTTATGGTAAAAGGATATTCACTGAACAGGGGCATGCAAAACTATTTTGATTCAATGGGACCAAATATAAGGAATTAGTTTGGCCCAGTCCTGCCTAGGTAGCTTGCCATTTTGAGGGCCTCAACAGAGGCAGCAGTCAACCACATTGCCAGAACCAATGATGCTAGGCATAGATGCACCAATATAATATGTGTTCTAAATATGGTAATCTGAAGACAGATACACACGAACAGTAATCTCATTCATAGGGTCAGAATGCCCAATAATGACAGTCTGGTCGAGGGGAATACAGGAACAATCATAGCAACCAAGGAAATGATCGTTGAGGTGGATGTGGTTGGAGTCAGGTGTTTTCAGTGGTATGAATTAAGGGATTCATTTTGTTTCCCAACCCTTATTTCCTGTGGCGTTAAATTGTTCAGTTACCATAGCAAACTGGCTAACTATTACAATGACCCTGTAGGACCTTTCAGAAGTCAAGCACAGCTACAAGATCAAGTTGGCCAAAAAGCTTCAGTTGACTACATCACCAGTGTCTATGGCTCTGATTTTCCAGGAAGTGAGAGAATTATTGGCAAATGGCAGCAGTGCAGGGCCTGTTATTCTCCCATATTTTTGGTAAACAATAAAGAACAATATAGACCCAAGCCAACTGAATCAGTATATTCTCTCAGAGCATTTCATGATGGTGACCCCAGCAGAGGTACACTGCTGTGTACATTAGTGGATTTCCTGATATCACTCAATCTCATACATTTGATTTAAGATATTAGTTCAATGTTTGCCCATTGTAGCCTCACAGGTTTTTTCCAAAATTAATGGTAGTGTCAGTTTTGTGGCTACACAGCAGGCCAACAATGTGAATCCATTCTATCAATATCTGGTTGATACAAGAGCAGTTATTTTAGCACACATCCTTCAAACAATCACATTTAGTATTTCCGGGAATGTATTCTTGGGAGTGTTTCAGGTTGAGAGACCCAGCAGCCACACTTTTTGGCATGGAAGCACAGCTCAGACAATTAATGAGCTTTGTGGAAATTGCTCCATCTATGAGAGGCCTTGTGCCTCAAACAGCTCTCAGGAGTATGCTCGTCCAGGTCCACACACTCCAGTTGTGTGGGTTGCCACATGGGAAATATCATGGATCCCACAAAGCTTGACTGCCCTCAAGTGGATGGACTCAACCAACATAAGACGGAGATAACAGATTGCTCCATCAACTCCGGCTATAACACTGGTCATGGACGCCTTGAAAATAGAATGGGGAGTGGTTCCCTTGGAAAGCACAGCTCCACATAAACATACCTAATATGTTGGGAGGGCACTAGATTGCTTTCTAGATGAAGTATAAAATAAAACAGTTCCCATCCATTGCGACAACACAACTGTATTAGCATATATCACAAAACATGGGTGGACAAATCCCACAAACTAGCCAGCTAGTGGAGGAGATAAAAAGTGGGAAATAGAAACAGTGTGGCCAACACAACGTGCAATGCCGTGTTGCACATTCCAATCTTGTGTTTCAGTTTATATGTTCATATATGTGCCTGTAATTTTGAATAGATAATTATTTAGCTGCTCCCCTTTCCCCGTTTTGGAATTTACTTGAGGGTCACTAATGGGCTTGAACTCACCGCAGTTCACCCACCACCAGGGTATACTTTGTACCCATTGAACATACATACAATACATTGGTTTTGGCAAGGTAGGTATGGCTTCACTATGCAAAATTTCGAATAATTCCCAGGGAATCTGATAATGCAATGATTAGTACATTAACAAAGGGAATTATGAATTGTTGTGGGTCATGAGACAACAAAATAATGCACACTCCTATGTTGGCACCTTTCATATATCGATTAATTACAGATCCCGACAAGAGAATAATACATGCCACTATTTTCGTACCAATCGTATATTGAATAATAACAGATCCCGACAACAGAATAATACATGCCACTATTTTTGTTCCAATCCAATATCGAATAATAACATATACCGACAACAGAATATTACATGCCACTATTTTTGCACCAATCCTATATCGAATAATAACAGATACCGACAACAGAATAATACATGCCACTATTTTTGCACCAATCCTATATCGAATAATAACAGACCCCAACAACAAAATAATACATGCCACTATTTTTGTACCAATCCTATATCGAATAATAACAGACCCCAACAACAAAATAATACATGCCACTATTTTGGTACCACCCCTATAGTAAAGTATAGTAGTTCCCGCCAACTAAATTATATGTGCTACTATTTTGGTACCATTCCTATAGTGAAGTAAAGCAGTTCCTGGCAACTAAATTATATGTGCCACTATTTTGGTACCATCCCTACAGTGAAGCGTAACAGTTCCCGACAACAAAATTATATGTGCCACTATTTTGGTACCATCCATATAGTGAAGTTACAGTCCCCAACAACAAAATTATATGTGCCACTATTTTGGTACCATCACTATAGTGAGGTATAGCAGTTCCTGCCAACTAAATTATATGTGCTACTATTTTGGTACCATTCCTATAGTGAAGTAAAGCAGTTCCTGGCAACTAAATTATATGTGCCACTATTTTGGTACCATTCCTATAGTGAAGTAAAGCAGTTCCCGCCAACTAAATTACATGTGCTACTATTTTGGTACCATCCCTATAGTAAAGTATAGCAGTTCCCACCAACTAAATTATATGTGCTACTATTTTGGTACCATCACCATAGTGAAGTATAGCAGTTCCCGTCAACTAAATTATATGTGCCACTATTTTGGTACCATTCCTATAGTGAAGTAAAGCAGTTCCAGACAACTGAATTATATGTGCCACTATTTTGATACCATCACTATAGTAAAGTATAGCAGTTCCCGCCAACTAAATTATATGTGCTACTATTTTGGTACCATCACCACAGTGAAGTATAGCAGTTCCCGTCAACTAAATTATATGTGCCACTATTTTGGTACCATTGCTATAGTGAAGTAAAGCAGTTCCAGACAACAAAATTATATGTGCCACTATTTTGGTACCATCGCAATAGTGAAGTAAAGCAGTTCCCGCCAACTAAATTATATGTTCTACTATTTTGGTACCATCACTATAGGAAAGTATAGCAGTTCCCGCCAACTAAATTATATGTGCTACTATTTTGGTACCATCACCATAGTGAAGTATAGCAGTTCCCGGCAACTAAATTATATGTGCTACTATTTTGGTACCATTCCTATAGTGAAGTAAAGCTGTTCCAGACAACAAAATTATATGTGCTACTATTTTGGTACCATCACTATAGGAAAGTATAGCAGTTCCAGACAACAAAATTATATGTGCCACTATTTTGATACCATCACTATAGTGAAGTAAAGCAGTTCCCGCCAACTAAATTATATGTGCTACTATTTTGGTACCATCACTATAGTAAAGTATAGCAGTTCCCGCCAACAAAATTATATGTGCTACTATTTTGGTACCATCCCTATTGTGAAGTATAGCAGTCCCCGTCAACAAAATTATATTTGCTACTATTTTGGTACCCTCCCTATAGTGAAGTGTAGCAGTTTCAGACAACAAAATTATATGTGCCACTATTTTGGTACCATTCCTATAGTGAAGTAAAGCAGTTCCAGACAACAATATTATATGTGCCACTATTTTGGTACCATCCCTATAATGAAGTATAACAGTCCCCGACAACAAAAATATATTTGCTACTATTTTGGTACCATTCCTATTGTGAAGTATAGCAGTCTCTGACAACAAAATTATATGTGCTACTATTTTGGTACCATCCCTATAGTAAAGTATAGCAGTTCCAGACAACAAAATTATATGTGCCACTATTTTGGTACCATTCCTATAGTGAAGTAAAGCAGTTCCAGACAACAAAATTATATGTGCCACTATTTTGGTACCATTCCTATAGTGAAGTAAAGCAGTTCCAGACAACAAAATTATATGTGCCACTATTTTGGTACCATTCCTATAGTGAAGTATAACAGTCCCGACAACAAAATTATATGTGCTACTATTTTGGTACCATCCCTATAGGAAAGTATAGCAGTTCCCGCCAACTAAATTATATGTGCTACTATTTTGGTACCATCACCATAGTGAAGTATAGCAGTTCCCGTCAACTAAATTATATGTGCCACTATTTTGGTACCATTCCTATAGTGAAGTAAAGCAGTTCCAGACAACAAAATTATATGTGCCACTATTTTGGTACCATTCCTTTAGTGAAGTAAAGCAGTTCCAGACAACAAAATTATATGTGCCACTATTTTGGTACCATCACTATAGGAAAGTATAGCAGTTCCAGACAACAAAATTATATGTGCCACTATTTTGGTACCATTCCTATAGTGAAGTAAAGCAGTTCCAGACAACAAAATTATATGTGCCACTATTTTTGTACCATTCCTATAGTAAAGTAAATCAGTTTCCGACAACTGAATTATATGTGCCACTATTTTGGTACCATCACTATAGGAAAGTATAGCAGTTCCCGACAACAAAATTATATGTGCCACTATGTTGGTACCATCCCTTTAGTAAAGTATAGCAGTTCCTGCCAACTAAATTATATGTGCTACTATTTTGGTACTATCACCATAGTGAAGTATTGCAGTTCCCGTCAACTAAATTAGATGTGCCACTATTTTTGTATCATCCCTATAGTGAAGTATAACAGTCCCGACAACAAAATTATATGTGCTACTATTTTGGTACCATCCCTATAGTAAAGTATAGCAGTCCCAGACAACAAAATTATATGTGCCACTATTTTGATACCATTCCTATAGTGAAGTAAAGCAGTTCCAGACACAAAAATTATATGTGCCACTATTTTGGTACCATTCCTATAGTAAAGTAAAGCAGTTTCCGACAAGTGAATTATATGTGCCACTATTTTGGTACCATCACTATAGGAAAGTATAGCAGTTCCCGACAACAAAATTATATGTGCCACTATTTTGGTACCATCCCTATAGTAAAGTATAGCAGTCCCAGACAACAAAATTATATGTGCCACTATTTTGGTACCATCCATATAGTGAAGTATTACAGTCCCCAACAACAAAATTATATGTGCCACTATTTTGGTACCATTCCTATAGTGAAGTAAAGCAGTTTCTGACAACTGAATTATATGTGCCACTATTTTGGTACCATCCATATAGTAAAGTATAGCAGTTCCCGCCAACTAAATTATATGTGCCACTATTTTGGTACCATCCCTATAGTAAAGTATAGCAGTTCCCGCCAACTAAATTATATGTGCTACTATGTTGGTACCATCACCATAGTGAAGTATAGCAGTTCCCATCAACTAAATTATATGTCCCACTATTTTGGTAGCATTCCTATAGTGAAGTAAAGCAGTTCCAGACAACAAAATTATATGTGCCACTATTTTGGTACCATTCCTATAGTGAAGTATAACAGTCCCCGCCAACAAAATTATATGTGCCACTATTTTGGTACCATCCCTACAGTGAAGTATAACAGTCCCCGACAACAAAATTAAATGTGCTACTATTTTGGTACCATCCCTATAGTGAAGTATAACAGTCCCCGACAACAAAATTATATGTGCTACTATTTTGGTACCATCCCTATTGTGAAGTATAGCAGTCTCTGACAACAAAATTATATGTGCTACTATTTTGGTACCATTCCTATAGTGAAGTATAATAGTCCCGACAACAAAATTATATGTGCTACTAATTTGGTACCATCCCTATAGTAAAGTATAGCAGTTCCTGCCAACTAAATTATATGTGCTACTATTTTGGTACCATCCCTATAGGAAAGTATAGCAGTTCCCGCCAACTAAATTATATGTGCTACTATTTTGGTACCATCACCATAGTGAAGTATAGCAGTTCCCGGCAACTAAATTATATGTGCCACTATTTTGGTACCGTTCCTATAGTGAAGTAAAGCAGTTCCAGACAACAACATTATATGTGCCACTATTTTGGTACCATTCCTATAGTGAAGTAAAGCTGTTCCAGACAACAAAATTATATGTGCCACTATTTTGGTACCATCACTATAGGAAAGTATAGCAGTTCCAGACAACAAAATTATATGTGCCACTATTTTGATACCATCACTATAGTGAAGTAAAGCAGTTCCCGCCAACTAAATTATATGTGCTACTATTTTGGTACCATCACTATAGTAAAGTATAGCAGTTCCCGCCAACAAAATTATATGTGCTACTATTTTGGTACCATCCCTATTGTGAAGTATAGCAGTCCCCGTCAACAAAATTATATTTGCTACTATTTTGGTACCCTCCCTATAGTGAAGTGTAGCAGTTTCAGACAACAAAATTATATGTGCCACTATTTTGGTACCATTCCTATAGTGAAGTAAAGCAGTTCCAGACAACAATATTATATGTGCCACTATTTTGGTACCATCCCTATAATGAAGTATAACAGTCCCCGACAACAAAAATATATTTGCTACTATTTTGGTACCATTCCTATTGTGAAGTATAGCAGTCTCTGACAACAAAATTATATGTGCTACTATTTTGGTACCATCCCTATAGTAAAGTATAGCAGTTCCAGACAACAAAATTATATGTGCCACTATTTTGGTACCATTCCTATAGTGAAGTAAAGCAGTTCCAGACAACAAAATTATATGTGCCACTATTTTGGTACCATTCCTATAGTGAAGTAAAGCAGTTCCAGACAACAAAATTATATGTGCCACTATTTTGGTACCATTCCTATAGTGAAGTATAACAGTCCCGACAACAAAATTATATGTGCTACTATTTTGGTACCATCCCTATAGGAAAGTATAGCAGTTCCCGCCAACTAAATTATATGTGCTACTATTTTGGTACCATCACCATAGTGAAGTATAGCAGTTCCCGTCAACTAAATTATATGTGCCACTATTTTGGTACCATTCCTATAGTGAAGTAAAGCAGTTCCAGACAACAAAATTATATGTGCCACTATTTTGGTACCATTCCTTTAGTGAAGTAAAGCAGTTCCAGACAACAAAATTATATGTGCCACTATTTTGGTACCATCACTATAGGAAAGTATAGCAGTTCCAGACAACAAAATTATATGTGCCACTATTTTGGTACCATTCCTATAGTGAAGTAAAGCAGTTCCAGACAGCAAAATTATATGTGCCACTATTTTTGTACCATTCCTATAGTAAAGTAAAGCAGTTTCCGACAACTGAATTATATGTGCCACTATTTTGGTACCATCACTATAGGAAAGTATAGCAGTTCCCGACAACAAAATTATATGTGCCACTATTTTGGTACCATCCCTTTAGTAAAGTATAGCAGTTCCTGCCAACTAAATTATATGTGCTACTATTTTGGTACTATCACCATAGTGAAGTATTGCAGTTCCCGTCAACTAAATTAGATGTGCCACTATTTTTGTATCATCCCTATAGTGAAGTATAACAGTCCCGACAACAAAATTATATGTGCTACTATTTTGGTACCATCCCTATAGTAAAGTATAGCAGTCCCAGACAACAAAATTATATGTGCCACTATTTTGATACCATTCCTATAGTGAAGTAAAGCAGTTCCAGACAAAAAAATTATATGTGCCACTATTTTGGTACCATTCCTATAGTAAAGTAAAGCAGTTTCCGACAAGTGAATTATATGTGCCACTATTTTGGTACCATCACTATAGGAAAGTATAGCAGTTCCCGACAACAAAATTATATGTGCCACTATTTTGGTACCATCCCTATAGTAAAGTATAGCAGTCCCAGACAACAAAATTATATGTGCCACTATTTTGGTACCATCCATATAGTGAAGTATTACAGTCCCCAACAACAAAATTATATGTGCCACTATTTTGGTACCATTCCTATAGTGAAGTAAAGCAGTTTCTGACAACTGAATTATATGTGCCACTATTTTGGTACCATCCATATAGTAAAGTATAGCAGTTCCCGCCAACTAAATTATATGTGCCACTATTTTGGTACCATCCCTATAGTAAAGTATAGCAGTTCCCGCCAACTAAATTATATGTGCTACTATGTTGGTACCATCACCATAGTGAAGTATAGCAGTTCCCATCAACTAAATTATATGTCCCACTATTTTGGTAGCATTCCTATAGTGAAGTAAAGCAGTTCCAGACAACAAAATTATATGTGCCACTATTTTGGTACCATTCCTATAGTGAAGTATAACAGTCCCCGCCAACAAAATTATATGTGCCACTATTTTGGTACCATCCCTACAGTGAAGTATAACAGTCCCCGACAACAAAATTAAATGTGCTACTATTTTGGTACCATCCCTATAGTGAAGTATAACAGTCCCCGACAACAAAATTATATGTGCTACTATTTTGGTACCATCCCTATTGTGAAGTATAGCAGTCTCTGACAACAAAATTATATGTGCTACTATTTTGGTACCATTCCTATAGTGAAGTATAATAGTCCCGACAACAAAATTATATGTGCTACTATTTTGGTACCATCCCTATAGTAAAGTATAGCAGTTCCTGCCAACTAAATTATATGTGCTACTATTTTGGTACCATCCCTATAGTAAAGTATAGCAGTTCCCGCCAACTAAATTATATGTGCTACTATTTTGGTACCATCACCATAGTGAAGTATAGCAGTTCCCGTCAACTAAATTATATGTGCCACTATTTTGGTACCATTCCTATAGTGAAGTAAAGCAGTTCCAGACAAAAAAATTATATGTGCCACTATTTTGATACCATTCCTATAGTAAAGTAAAGCAGTTTCCGACAACTGAATTATATGTGCCACTATTTTGGTACCATCACTATAGGAAAGTATAGCAGTTCCCATCAACTAAATTATATGTCCCACTATTTTGGTAGCATTCCTATAGTGAAGTAAAGCAGTTCCAGACAACAAAATTATATGTGCCACTATTTTGGTACCATTCCTATAGTGAAGTAAAGCAGTTTCTGACAACTGAATTATATGTGCCACTATTTTGGTACCATTCCTATAGTGAAGTAAAGCAGTTTCTGACAACTGAATTATATGTGCCACTATTTTGGTACCATCCATATAGTAAAGTATAGCAGTTCCCGCCAACTAAATTATATGTGCCACTATTTTGGTACCATCCCTATAGTAAAGTATAGCAGTTCCCGCCTACTAAATTATATGTGCTACTATTTTGGTACCATCACAATAGTGAAGTATAGCAGTTCCCGTCAACTAAATTATATGTGCCACTATTTTGGTACCATTCCTATAGTGAAGTATAACAGTCCCGACAACAAAATTATATGTGCTACTATTTTGGTACCATCCCTATAGGAAAGTATAGCAGTTCCCGCCAACTAAATTATATGTGCTACTATTTTGGTACCATCACCATAGTGAAGTATAGCAGTTCCCGTCAACTAAATTATATGTGCCACTATTTTGGTACCATTCCTATAGTGAAGTAAAGCAGTTCCAGACAAAAAAATTATATGTGCCACTATTTTGATACCATTCCTATAGTAAAGTAAAGCAGTTTCCGACAACTGAATTATATGTGCCACTATTTTGGTACCATCACTATTGGAAAGTATAGCAGTTCCCGACAACAAAATTATATGTGCCACTATTTTGGTACCATCCCTATAGTAAAGTATAGCAGTCCCAGACAACAAAATTATATGTGCCACTATTTTGGTACCATCCATATAGTGAAGTATTACAGTCCCCAACAACAAAATTATATGTGCCACTATTTTGGTACCATTCCTATAGTGAAGTAAAGCAGTTTCTGACAACTGAATTATATGTGCCACTATTTTGGTACCATCCATATAGTAAAGTATAGCAGTTCCCGCCAACTAAATTATATGTGCCACTATTTTGGTACCATCCCTATAGTAAAGTATAGCAGTTCCCGCCTACTAAATTATATGTGCTACTATTTTGGTACCATCACCATAGTGAAGTATAGCAGTTCCCGTCAACTAAATTATATGTGCCACTATTTTGGTACCATTCCTATAGTGAAGTAAAGCAGTTCCAGACAATAAAATTATATGTGCCACTATTTTGGTACCATTCCTATAGTGAAGTATAACAGTTCCCGCCAACAAAATTATATGTGCCACTATTTTGGTACCATCCCTATAGTGAAGTATAACAGTCCCCGACAACAAAATTATATGTGCTACTATTTTGGAACCATCACTATAGTGAAGTAAAGCAGTTCCCGCCAACTAAATTTTATGTGCTACTATTTTGGTACCATCACTATAGGAAAGTATAGCAGATCCCGACAACAAAATTATATGTGCCAATATTTTGGTACCATCCCTATTGTGAAGTATAGCAGTCTCTGACAACAAAATTATATGTGCTACTATTTTGGTACCATTCCTATAGTGAAGTATAACAGTCCCGACAACAAAATTATATGTGCTACTATTTTGGTACCATCCCTTAGTAAAGTATAGCAGTTCCAGACAACAAAATTATATGTGCGACTATTTTGGTACCATTTCTATAGTGAAGTAAAGCAGTTCCAGACAACAAAATTATATGTGCCACTATTTTGGTACCATTCCTATAGTAAAGTAAAGCAGTTTCTGACAACTGAATTATATGTGCCACTATTTTGGTACCATCACTATAGGAAAGTATAGCAGTTCCCGACAACAAAATTATATGTGCCACTATTTTGGTACCATCCCTATAGTAAAGTATAGCAGTTCCCGCCAACTAAATTATATGTGCTACTATTTTGGTACCATCCCTATAGTAAAGTATAGCAGTTCCCGCCAACTAAATTATATGTGCTACTATTTTGGTACCATCACCATAGTGAAGTATAGCAGTTCCCGTCAACTAAATTATATGTGCCACTATTTTGGTACCATTCCTATAGTGAAGTAAAGCAGTTCCAGACAACAAAATTATATGTGCCACTATTTTGGTATCATTCCTATAGTGAAGTAAAGCAGTTCCAGACAACAAAATTATATGTGCCACTATTTTGGTACCATCACTATAGGAAAGTATAGCAGTTCCAGACAACAAAATTATATGTGCCACTATTTTGGTACCATCCATATAGTGAAGTTACAGTCCCCAACAACAAAATTATATGTGCCACTATTTTGGTACCATCACTATAGTGAGGTATAGCAGTTCCTGCCAACTAAATTATATGTGCTACTATTTTGGTACCATTCCTATAGTGAAGTAAAGCAGTTCCTGGCAACTAAATTATATGTGCCACTATTTTGGTACCATTCCTATAGTGAAGTAAAGCAGTTCCCGCCAACTAAATTACATGTGCTACTATTTTGGTACCATCCCTATAGTAAAGTATAGCAGTTCCCACCAACTAAATTATATGTGCTACTATTTTGGTACCATCACCATAGTGAAGTATAGCAGTTCCCGTCAACTAAATTATATGTGCCACTATTTTGGTACCATTCCTATAGTGAAGTAAAGCAGTTCCAGACAACTGAATTATATGTGCCACTATTTTGATACCATCACTATAGTAAAGTATAGCAGTTCCCGCCAACTAAATTATATGTGCCACTATTTTGGTACCATCCCTATAGTAAAGTATAGCAGTTCCCGCCAACTAAATTATATGTGCTACTATTTTGGTTCCATCACCACAGTGAAGTATAGCAGTTCCCGTCAACTAAATTATATGTGCCACTATTTTGGTACCATTCCTATAGTGAAGTAAAGCAGTTCCAGACAACAAAATTATATGTGCCACTATTTTGGTACCATTGCAATAGTGAAGTAAAGCAGTTCCCGCCAACTAAATTATATGTTCTACTATTTTGGTACCATCACTATAGGAAAGTATAGCAGTTCCCGCCAACTAAATTATATGTGCTACTATTTTGGTACCATCACCATAGTGAAGTATAGCAGTTCCCGTCAACTAAATTATATGTGCCACTATTTTGGTACCGTTCCTATAGTGAAGTAAAGCAGTTCCAGACAACAAAATTATATGTGCCACTATTTTGGTACCATTCCTATAGTGAAGTAAAGCTGTTCCAGACAACAAAATTATATGTGCCACTATTTTGGTACCATCACTATAGGAAAGTATAGCAGTTCCAGACAACAAAATTATATGTGCCACTATTTTGATACCATCACTATAGTGAAGTAAAGCAGTTCCCGCCAACTAAATTATATGTGCTACTATTTTGGTACCATCACTATAGGAAAGTATAGCAGATCCCGACAACAAAATTATATGTGCCACTATTTTGGTACCCTCCCTATAGTGAAGTATAACAGTCCCCGACAACAAAATTATATGTGCTACTATTTTGGTACCATCCCTATTGTGAAGTATAGCAGTCCCCGTCAACAAAATTATATTTGCTACTATTTTGGTACCCTCCCTATAGTGAAGTGTAGCAGTTTCAGACAACAAAATTATATGTGCCACTATTTTGGTACCATTCCTATAGTGAAGTAAAGCAGTTCCAGACAACAATATTATATGTGCCACTATTTTGGTACCATCCCTATAATGAAGTATAACAGTCCCCGACAACAAAATTATATTTGCTACTATTTTGGTACCATTCCTATTGTGAAGTATAGCAGTCTCTGACAACAAAATTATATGTGCCACTATTTTGGTACCATTCCTATAGTGAAGTAAAGCAGTTCCAGACAACAATATTATATGTGCCACTCTTTTGGTACCATCCCTATAATGAAGTATAACAGTCCCCGACAACAAAATTATATTTGCTACTATTTTGGTACCATTCCTATTGTGAAGTATAGCAGTCTCTGACAACAAAATTATATGTGCCACTATTTTGGTACCATCCCTATAGTAAAGTATAGCAGTTCCAGACAACAAAATTATATGTGCCGCTATTTTGGTACCATTCCTATAGTGAAGTAAAGCAGTTCCAGACAACAAAATTATATGTGCCACTATTTTGGTACCATTCCTATAGTGAAGTAAAGCAGTTCCAGACAACAAAATTATATGTGCCACTATTTTGGTACCATTCCTATAGTGAAGTATAACAGTCCCGACAACAAAATTATATGTGCTACTATTTTGGTACCATCCCTATAGGAAAGTATAGCAGTTCCCGCCAACTAAATTATATGTGCTACTATTTTGGTACCATCACCATAGTGAAGTATAGCAGTTCCCGTCAACTAAATTATATGTGCCACTATTTTGGTACCATTCCTATAGTGAAGTAAAGCAGTTCCAGACAACAAAATTATATGTGCCACTATTTTGGTACCATTCCTTTAGTGAAGTAAAGCAGTTCCAGACAACAAAATTATATGTGCCACTATTTTGGTACCATCACTATAGGAAAGTATAGCAGTTCCAGACAACAAAATTATATGTGCCACTATTTTGGTACCATTCCTATAGTGAAGTAAAGCAGTTCCAGACAACAAAATTATATGTGCCACTATTTTTGTACCATTCCTATAGTAAAGTAAAGCAGTTTCCGACAACTGAATTATATGTGCCACTATTTTGGTACCATCACTATAGGAAAGTATAGCAGTTCCCGACAACAAAATTATATGTGCTACTATTTTGGTACCATCCCTTTAGTAAAGTATAGCAGTTCCTGCCAACTAAATTATATGTGCTACTATTTTGGTACTATCACCATAGTGAAGTATTGCAGTTCCCGTCAACTAAATTAGATGTGCCACTATTTTTGTATCATCCCTATAGTGAAGTATAACAGTCCCGACAACAAAATTATATGTGCTACTATTTTGGTACCATCCCTATAGTAAAGTATAGCAGTCCCAGACAACAAAATTATATGTGCCACTATTTTGATACCATTCCTATAGTGAAGTAAAGCAGTTCCAGACAAAAAAATTATATGTGCCACTATTTTGGTACCATTCCTATAGTAAAGTAAAGCAGTTTCCGACAACTGAATTATATGTGCCACTATTTTGGTACCATCACTATAGGAAAGTATAGCAGTTCCCGACAACAAAATTATATGTGCCACTATTTTGGTACCATCCCTATAGTAAAGTATAGCAGTCCCAGACAACAAAATTATATGTGCCACTATTTTGGTACCATCCATATAGTGAAGTATTACAGTCCCCAACAACAAAATTATATGTGCCACTATTTTGGTACCATTCCTATAGTGAAGTAAAGCAGTTTCTGACAACTGAATTATATGTGCCACTATTTTGGTACCATCCATATAGTAAAGTATAGCAGTTCCCACCAACTAAATTATATGTGCCACTATTTTGGTACCATCCCTATAGTAAAGTATAGCAGTTCCCGCCAACTAAATTATATGTGCTACTATGTTGGTACCATCACCATAGTGAAGTATAGCAGTTCCCATCAACTAAATTATATGTCCCACTATTTTGGTAGCATTCCTATAGTGAAGTAAAGCAGTTCCAGACAACAAAATTATATGTGCCACTATTTTGGTACCATTCCTATAGTGAAGTATAACAGTCCCCGCCAACAAAATTATATGTGCCACTATTTTGGTACCATCCCTACAGTGAAGTATAACAGTCCCCGACAACAAAATTATATGTGCTACTATTTTGGTACCATCCCTATAGTGAAGTATAACAGTCCCCGACAACAAAATTATATGTGCTACTATTTTGGTACCATCCCTATTGTGAAGTATAGCAGTCTCTGACAACAAAATTATATGTGCTACTATTTTGGTACCATTCCTATAGTGAAGTATAATAGTCCCGACAACAAAATTATATGTGCTACTATTTTGGTACCATCCCTATAGTAAAGTATAGCAGTTCCTGCCAACTAAATTATATGTGCTACTATTTTGGTACCATCCCTATAGTAAAGTATAGCAGTTCCCGCCAACTAAATTATGTGTGCTACTATTTTGGTACCATCACCATAGTGAAGTATAGCAGTTCCCGTCAACTAAATTATATGTGCCACTATTTTGGTACCATTCCTATAGTGAAGTAAAGCAGTTCCAGACAAAAAGATTATATGTGCCACTATTTTGATACCATTCCTATAGTAAAGTAAAGCAGTTTCCGACAACTGAATTATATGTGCCACTATTTTGGTACCATCACTATAGGAAAGTATAGCAGTTCCCGACAACAAAATTATATGTGCCACTATTTTGGTACCATCCCTATAGTAAAGTATAGCAGTCCCAGACAACAAAATTATATGTGCCACTATTTTGGTACCATTCCTATAGTGAAGTAAAGCAGTTTCTGACAACTGAATTATATGTGCCACTATTTTGGTACCATACATATAGTAAAGTATAGCAGTTCCCGCCAACTAAATTATATGTGCCACTATTTTGGTACCATCCCTATAGTAAAGTATAGCAGTTCCCGCCTACTAAATTATATGTGCTACTATTTTGGTACCATCACCATAGTGAAGTATAGCAGTTCCCGTCAACTAAATTATATGTGCCACTATTTTGGTACCATTCCTATAGTGAAGTAAAGCAGTTCCAGACAATAAAATTATATGTGCCACTATTTTGGTACCATTCCTATAGTGAAGTATAACAGTTCCCGCCAACAAAATTATATGTGCCACTATTTTGGTACCATCCCTATAGTGAAGTATAACAGTCCCCGACAACAAAATTATATGTGCTACTATTTTGGAACCATCACTATAGTGAAGTAAAGCAGTTCCCGCCAACTAAATTTTATGTGCTACTATTTTGGTACCATCACTATAGGAAAGTATAGCAGATCCCGACAACAAAATTATATGTGCTACTATTTTGGTACCATCCCTTAGTAAAGTATAGCAGTTCCAGACAACAAAATTATATGTGCGACTATTTTGGTACCATTCCTATAGTGAAGTAAAGCAGTTCCAGACAACAAAATTATATGTGCCACTATTTTGGTACCATTCCTATAGTAAAGTAAAGCAGTTTCTGACAACTGAATTATATGTGCCACTATTTTGGTACCATCACTATAGGAAAGTATAGCAGTTCCCGACAACAAAATTATATGTGCCACTATTTTGGTACCATCCCTATAGTAAAGTATAGCAGTTCCCGCCAACTAAATTATATGTGCTACTATTTTGGTACCATCCCTATAGTAAAGTATAGCAGTTCCCGCCAACTAAATTATATGTGCTACTATTTTGGTACCATCACCATAGTGAAGTATAGCAGTTCCCGTCAACTAAATTATATGTGCCACTATTTTGGTACCATTCCTATAGTGAAGTAAAGCAGTTCCAGACAACAAAATTATATGTGCCACTATTTTGGTACCATTCCTATAGTAAAGTAAAGCAGTTTCTGACAACTGAATTATATGTGCCACTATTTTGGTACCATCACTATAGGAAAGTATAGCAGTTCCCGACAACAAAATTATATGTGCCACTATTTTGGTACCATCCCTATAGTAAAGTATAGCAGTTCCCGCCAACTAAATTATATGTGCTACTATTTTGGTACCATCCCTATAGTAAAGTATAGCAGTTCCCGCCAACTAAATTATCTGTGCTACTATTTTGGTACCATCACCATAGTGAAGTATAGCAGTTCCCGTCAACTAAATTATATGTGCCACTATTTTGGTACCATTCCTATAGTGAAGTAAAGCAGTTCCAGACAACAAAATTATATGTGCCACTATTTTGGTATCATTCCTATAGTGAAGTAAAGCAGTTCCAGACAACAAAATTATATGTGCCACTATTTTGGTACCATCACTATAAGAAAGTATAGCAGTTCCAGACAACAAAATTATATGTGCCACTATTTTGGTACCATCACTATAGTGAAGTAAAGCAGTTCCCGCCAACTAAATTATATGTGCTACTATTTTGGTACCATCACTATAGGAAATTATAGCAGATCCCGACAACAAAATTATATGTGCCACTATTTTGGTACCATCCCTATAGTGAAGTATAACAGTCCCCGACAACAAAATTATATGTGCTACTATTTTGGTACCATCCCTATAGTGAAGTATAGCAGTCTCTGACAACAAAATTATATGTGCTACTATTTTGGTACCATTCCTATAGTGAAGTATAACAGTCCCGACAACAAAATTATATGTGCTACTATTTTGGTACCATCCCTATAGTAAAGTATAGCAGTTCCTGCCAACTAAATTATATGTGCTACTATTTTGGTACCATCACCATAGTGAAGTATAGCAGTTCCCGACAACTAAATTATATGTGCCACTATTTTGGTACCATCACTATAGTGAAGTATAGCAGTTCCTGACAACAAAATTTGATGTGCCACTATTTTGGTACCATCCCAATAGTGAAGTATAACAGTCCCCGACAATAATTGTATATGTGCTACTATTTTGGTACCATCCCTATTGTGAAGTATAGCAGTTCCCGCCAACTAAATTATATGTGCCATTATTTTGGTACCACCCCTATAGTGAAGTATAACAGTCCCCGACAACAAAATTATATGTGCCACTGTTTTGGTACCATCCCCATAGTGATGTATAGCAGTTCCCGCCAACTAAATTATATGTGCTACTATTTTGGTACCATCCCTATAGTGAAGTATAACAGTCCCGACAACTAAATTATATGTGCTACTATTTTGGTACCATCCCTATAGTAATGTCTAGCAGTTCCCGCCAATTAAATTATATGTGCTACTATTTTGGTACCATCCTTATAGTGTAGTATAGCAGTTCCTGCCAACTAAATTATATTAGCCACTATTTTGGTACCATTCCTGTAGTGAAGTATAATTTGTGTGCAATTTTACTGTTAAAGAATTTTTGTCATCAAATCCATTTTCAAGAAACATTTAATTTGGAACACACCTTCAATTTATTTTATTTTCATGCTAAACTATGATACTTTTACAATCCACCAATGTCCAAACAAGCTGCAAGTTTTTTTGTTACTAGTGGCGGTCTTTATTGTCGCAGTAGTTATTGTCCGCTTGCTCATTACTAGTATTCAATAGGCTTTACTGCCACCTCCTAGGTCGCTCATTATTGACACGGTACCAAAATAGTGGCAAATACCAAAATAGTGGCTTAACAGACGATCTTCAGGGAATAATTCCTTAACCGATGGTTTTTATTTAACAAGAAGCTGTGATGTCTGTATTTATTCCGACATGTCAGCGTCCACTAACGTAATTCTCTTTCTGGCACGAGTTGAATGGTGTAAAAAAGTATGACGCGCATTTCACAAATACGGAAGACGTTAAAGCGTGTCATTAGCGCACTCAAACGCGCGCGTAGGGCGTACGGCCATGTATTATTTAATACAATCTAGAACTACCTGAATGCACACTTTGCAGCGTGCTCGTGAAAATATTAATATTGTAAATTTATTTTCCTGTTTTTAAGCATGTTTTGATGCGAAATAATGCAGAGAAATGGCAACGAAAGATGTTTTTTTCGCTTTGCAAACGTTTGCGTTCACTGTCGCGGTTATATGTTCATTACGCGTTATAACGCTCATTGGTTCAATACATTTTACATTACGCAAATGTGACCAACCTCGGCGCCCGAATGACATCTGTCAAGCCACTTGGGGTGAAAGCCTGAGGGAACGTGATTACTGTGCTGTTATTGTCAAATATTCCGAAGTGTAACTATAAAGTAAGTTATTGAAAATAACACATATACATCAATGGAAATAATCAATAACTGGTCATCGATTTGTTGTTTATTTTGTACTAACTTATTTAATGTAATTGATTCGTGCACAGCAATTGTACGCACTTAGACTGGAGTACCAAAACATCAGTCATGTTAAATTTTAAACTGGTAAAAATCTCTTAGTTGGGGTGCGTTTTCAAAAACAAATCGTATTACGCCTATTGCGTCTGTTGTGTTCCAAATGTTTGCAGATACCGAACACGTAATAGGAAAAGCTGGAAAATAGTTTTAAAACTTATCTTGTCTAGTTCTCTGCTTTCTACTATGAATGCAAATTTGATATATGACACGATTTGTATTTAATATAAATGTTGGAAAATAATTACTACTAGAATTTCTTTTTTTCAATTTTACTTTTTGTTACACATGTTAAGCCGTCTGCTTCCTGGTTCCACGTCTTAACACCACGATATTTACAATAATGTCTGCCAGTCTTATTCTGTATTTGTATTGCTTCGTTTTTGCATATACTAGTAACACTTTTGTGCACACGATTTGATCTACCATGCAAATATATCGATGAAGTCTGTGACACCATAGTACACATTGCACACTCCCCGGTCCCACTCTCAGCGATTTCTCGAAGACTTGGCGCTTTTGTACCAACACCAGAATATAAGAATGACGCTGGCTATGAAGATCGCTACGATAACGCCGACTAATATGTACGTGTTATGTTCGTCCATGGCGCCCCTACTGACGTTATCTGTGAATGACAATAAAGACGCCAGTTAACAAATGATTGTGCAAATATGTTCAAAGTATAGTACGCCACCACTGGGAAGGAAAGATTTATCGTTTTTTTTTTTTTATTTTTCGTAAAACGTTTCCTATCATCGTATCTGTTGGTCAGTTTATATATATATAAATATTGATAAATTATTAATAAATAATTTAAACTAAACGCCCGCGTTGGGTTCTTGATGTACAAATCAGCGGAAGTTATCTGGATCCAGTTGTCATGGCAATATGATTTTAATGACAATTGTTTATAAATGATATTATTAAACTTGCAAAGTCGGGACTTCTTTTTTGTTTTACAAAAAGAAATGAAAAATTGTTCTTCTAGTTCTTTTAGCGTTATCGCGAAAACTAACCTGACTGCTAAAGAAATCCCGACTGGACGCATCTGCGGGCATTTGACTGCTATTGATTATTCGTGATGTCATTGATTATTCATGAGTGGGTGTGTGAAAGTAAACATGACCTTTTAAAGGTTTAAAGGTGCAATCGCAGAGATGGATACTTTCTAAGTGCAAAGGCGATACTTTCATACATGCTTATTGAAAACAAGTCGATTTAAATGTCCAATCTATATAAGTAGTCTTTCAAAATCGCCGGGACCTCAGAAGTGTAAGGTCACGTACATTAACATACATAAGATTTGTTGTGCAATGCTAGTCAACATCTTTAATTAGCATAATCACCGGAGTGATCCGCTCCGGTTTTCATTCCAACGCAAGGGGTCGCCTGCAGATGCGTCCAGTCAAGATTTCTTTCGCAGTCACGCTAGTTTTCGCGATCATGTTAAAAAGGCTAAGTTGACAATTAATTATATTTTTGTTTGTAAAGCAAAAAAAGAAGTCCGGATTTTGCCAGTCTATACTATTATTAGTAATATTAGTTATAATATGACTACATCTATATTAGTGACATCACATAAAACGAAAACAATAGCCTCATGAATGTGTTGAATAATATAATTTAATTTAAATGTTTGCAGTCATGAATCAATGCAAAACAATTCAATCCTTCTCATTCAGATGACTTAAGTATTGTTCTGAGTACTAATATTGTACAAATATTGTTTTAATTATCCTGGTATTAATACGACGTATGAGATAAAAGACGAGTACGCGGACGCCATATATAATCCTACCTGACAAGAATTGTAAAACAACCAGAGGAGCCAACGTATGGCATACTAATAATCAACTTGAACTAGATATTACACATAGATGGGTTTCAATGCGGGAAATCGGTACGTCATCTATTTTTCTAAGAATACACTCATTAAAAAGGTTGTAAAGGCTCTCCGGTGCAGTTTACCTGCTTTCCATTCAATGCAAACTGGCATGTTTCGATTTTTCGAATATTAAACTAATTCGTCTGAGCGTGCGCGTTGGTTGTGATGCTTGGACTTAGGATTGACACATCTAATACAGTCACCATGCTCGGCGTAAATCAGTACTTTGTTAAAGTAATCCTTACCTGGTGGTTCGGTTAATGGATTGATTGGACCTTAGGAGATGAACGAGAACAGACGCTTGGTATTAATTGTCGAAAAAATGGCAACGCTAACGAGAAAGTGTAAGCCACCTGTCTGGGGATGGTACTTACTTGGTGATGTTAACGCAGTCATTATCAGTGAAGACAGCGTCAGTAGGAATAAACAGTTCATCGCAGTATTAGGATTACACTGCCTGAAAAGTGTATACAATTATGATAATCAGCTTAATAAGGATGAACCCTGTCAATTGTACAGGCTATATACTATGTAACAAATATGTAAAATATGTAGAAGACGGTAACAATGAATATTTTGAAAAAAATAGAACGATATTTGTTTGCGATATTTCAAAATGTAACCGCCATTTCAGCTAAAACGATATTATCTTAATAGATTGATGATACTCCCACGTAATCTTACTAGCTCGTGACGCACATGCGAACGTTTTGGGACAGTAGAATCAGTCCGAGATACTATTATGCAATTAGATAAGTAGAGGTTAAAGCCCGAGTGCGTGGACGTTTCTTAAATGTACTGTTCGACCAAAAATAAAATGTCGGGACATAATGAATTGTTTTCACGGAGATGACTTTATATTCCAGAATAATCCACTTAAGACGGCTTGATTTGACGTCAGTTTTTTCTCCTACAAAGTGTTTCTCATACAACTTGCATATTGAAATTGTACACCATGAAATTCAGCATAATGTCCAAAACATGAATAATCATAGCCCAAACCGTTAAATCATATAGCCCAATAGCCAATGACCGCCATTTTTTCTGATAGTTCAATGGGCAGAGGGCCGTTGTTTGAAATCCGAGTTTGGACTCACCTAGGTTGTTTGTTTTATCATTGACACAGTGAAACAGTGTTTCATTATTTATATGGTATGTATACAAGTCCCAAAACACTTCTTCTAGAACACGTTATGGGGAGAAAACCCCATTACATTTTTTATAACGTTTGTATTAATAGTTCCTAAACCAGTTTAGGAGAACAAAAGGAATTGACTTGAGAGAGGAGATTTAAATAGATAAAGTCGGTCAATGCAGCATTGTGGTTTGTCGAGGGACACTTTGTGGCTGTTAATTGCTTAGATGATACAGAGCAGCGAACTGCCCATTAGTGTGTGATAACAGAGCAAGGACGGAACTGTGCACAATAATGGGTCAGACGCTGTCGAGGCCATTATAGGCTAACATCCTCGTGAGCGCAGTGCGGAGTCCTTTATTTCAATTTCCGAACAATTAAATGTACGTGCAGTCAGTGGTAGCTTACGAAGAAAGGGATTTGGTTATCGAATTGTGAACGATTGTAGTTCAGTTACGCGCACAAGTCCACGAGCAAACGTCATGCAAACATACAAACACAGGTAAAACAGAGCAGGATTCAACCTATCGCACAAATAAAGGTGCGTTTGTTAAATAAAATATTCATACAAATGTGAAAAAACATTGAACGCACGCACACGCAATATTTGTAGTATGTCCTATACCAAATAATTGCCAGATTACAACTCCGAGTCTGTGAATATTATAACAAACACCAGAATGTATATGGCAAGTAGAATCGGGAAAAAATTGCCCACAAACTGTGGTTTGAAATCAGACGCTTACAACATTCTTTCTGTGAATCAGATATATAATCGCACGGAGCAATCGTTTATCGTGATATTTTCGCTTCACAATCACCCCCAATAGTGTGTCACGAATCTTACGGAGAGGTGCGGAATTCAAAGGTAAGTTACCTAAACTGCAGATGACAAATGAAGTCCAACTGTGACATAAATAAAAAGTCACTATTTAATTGATTCTATGGTGAAAAACACACCGATATTCTAATTGATCTTCGTGACGTCATCCTATAGATATACTAGTAATCAATATGTTAAACTGCGTCCCATCATTGTATACGTTTGTTTCCATGGCAACTAATAGTAGCATGAATAATGAATGGACTTGAATAGCAATTGACATTGTTTGATCATTCCATTCAAGCGATAGCCATTCTTAAAACGTTAGTGTTAGTTAGTGTTAATTTTTGTAATTGGGCTTATAAAGATATACACCGAGGACGGCAGAGGAGTAAACAATTAACGATACTATGCGAAAAAAGTATATTATACGTATAAAGGTCGGCACACTAGCCTAAGGGCGGGGACATTCACAATAATTATTTAAACGAACATCCCCGTGTGAGTCATGTTATCACGTGATAACGAGTTTTTCAATTGTAATACCCCAAATGACAATATTTGTAGCAATCGTTTAAGAAGAGATAAATCGATTGTGTTGTTAATCGATTTGAGTCAAAGACGCTCTTGTCAATAGACTTGCCAAACAAACTTAGAGGTTATTTTACAGAAGTTGTCGTCCGATAACCGGGCAGCATGTGGTATCGATCGACTAATGAGAACGCGACAATACACTAAGACTGACCGTTCAACATCATCAAACGAGAGGAATTTAGGAAGAAAAACGACACACCTTTCATTATTACGTGATATCAACGCGAGGACGGAGATGTGCGGAATATTGACCAACAAACAATCATTACTCAAACTCTGTCTGTCATCACGAGTAAACGGCATGCGAATGACAAGTATGTCAAGAATAAAAAAACACGAAAAAGATTTAAGATGAGTTTGTAGTTTAAATGATATGCACCAGGGGCGGATACAAGATTTGTTTATGGGGGGGCAAAGTTTAACATCGGCTAAGCTAATGCTTTTTTATATTATACAAAAATAAATTGAATAAATTTGTCTAATTGAATAAACCATCCCCCTAGATCCGAAAAAGAAAAGAAAAGACACAATATTGCTTGTATATTCGCGCACTGACCTGACTGCCCAGGGCTGCACATGCTACCAATTCAACAAATTGGAATATAGCATTTCTATAACGGGAAGCTTACCGGATAATATTATTATATAATGTGTCGTACATGGAGTCACTAAGACGCGTATTTTAGAGACATTTTCAATCATCTTTAACCATTCAAATATTATTATCTATTTGTTTCCTAAGCTGTTCATTTTGGTGAGCATTTTAATATTATGATATCACAAAGATTTGTTTTTTTCATTTTTTTTCTCAGCGAATAAAGCTGTTTTTTTCGGAAAGTCTCATTCCTCCTTATCTCCTTATAGCAAACATAATAATTGCCAACTGCATTAGTTTTATCCATATCAAGCTTCTTCTTCAAGTATCCTTCGTTTGTCCTTCAAAGCGGCTTTTACGCAGCGGCTTTTGAAATGTCCGACATGATAGTGGAAGTAGAGGCTGTACGTATCACAAAATATTGATTATAAGTAGTATTAAAACAGCGCATTGTCTTTTGTTTGTCGGTCAAAGGCAGTCTTATTATCAGACAATAACTGGAAAGTTATTGAGGTCAATCAGGTCAATGCACGAACAGACCAATAATAAGACAGTGTGAATAACAAATATGTTTCACACCTGTACAGTCTTTTAAACAACGAATCCATCATGCTTTATTCGAGTTCAGGAACCTGGTCATTTTCACCTGACAATTTACCCACGCCGTTTATTCGTGGAAGTTCTGCGCATAAATGAAATGCACGCGTCCTCGACCCGCAATCGAATTTTACATTTCTTTCATCCCACCACTGTATGTAAGTATATTGAACTGTTCGACATTTCGAGAAACTATAATTGCGTAGCCTTTCATTTTCTAACTGATGACATCTTTATTGCAATGCCAGTAAAATGGCTATATTTGGTAATATCTCTGTTGTTCATCTTTGTAATATAATTAGTAAACCATTAGTTAAAAGTTGAAAAAATTCCATAATTTTAGTAATATAAAAATAAATGTATTGAATCAGTAACATATATATTGATTGTGTTTTGATGTTAATTCATATAATCATATTCATATTTCAACTATCCATATTTTGCAGAACTTACTCAAAGAATCAATGAATACCGACATCGCACGAACAATCGTGATATATTGCAAACGTGTTGTACTTGTATTACGACTAGTACTTGACAATGACAATATTCGTACACGGACATATTTCCAGGAGGACAATCTCGTAGTATTTTACAAGAGGCAGTTATAAATTGCATTTGAACTAAAAAAAAATGTACATACCTTGGCCTGAATGTTAAACACAGATGTACTCAGATGTCAAGGTCTCGTTGAATATTATAAATTTATAGCGATTTTCTCTTCCGTCTGAAATCCACGCCTAATTAAGCGACCAGAAACGCTACTTTATATATATATATATATATATTATACATTATATCATCCGAGTCACATCCATTCTCTGTAGTGGCTAAACTAAATCGCATCATAACGTTAAGTAACGATCGATAATTGCTGACGCGAATGTGTTATGCTAATTAAGACTTATTTGCATATAGATAAGCCCTGCAATGAATCAGTACAGTACTCGATGTATGTTTAGGAATTACCCCAAAAGCAACTTTGAGCTAATTAGCCAAACAAAACAAAGATATACTACATATACGGGAGTGCAGAACTTCGACGGGTGTAACTTAAAACGCAGTGGTCGTCGCGCAGCGCGTGTTCGAATTTCATGTAAATAAACAATGCATTTTACACGCGTTGTATACGTCGCTATGTGTCCCATATCGAACAGGACGCGGCGCGACGACCACCGCCCTTTAATTTCATCTCGGGGTTATTTGCAGACAGTATTTTCTTTTTCGTACACTTGCGGTTGATTATAATTGAACTTACATACTATCAAAACAACAAAGCTGTTACCTTTAGTTTTATAAATATATTGATAAATTTCACAATTCAAACTAAAACACGGGGTGTTTAGCGGTCGATTGAATATCTATGCAATGTTTTCAAATGATATTGTTGCGCACCGTTGGTTGGTTGCTAGGAAAACAAAACAAAAAAGCGTATTACGTAAACAAGAAACGGTTTCTATTCTAACCGAGATATGGTTTAGGCGAACAAGCACCAACGTGACGTCGAAAGTATCTGTTTACTATGTGTATATGACGTCCCGCAATGTGATTTAATAAAATATTTGTTTCATCCTGAAATAAAATTGTACAATTTCGCACTATTATACTGACAAAGACGAATAAGTGGTCAATTTCAATAGACGCTAATTGCCGCAGCGATTCATTGGGAGAGAGAGAGAAATAATCACGTGACATTTTTATTTGCTCAACTGATGGCGTTTCATTCTGACAATAATCGCGTCTATTGTTAGTGAGATGGCTTTTAAACATATACGGCGACTCTTTGTCTCCAAGGTATGACGTCATGCTGCCGTTTTATGTATTTTATGAATTCCAGCACATGTTTATGACATGGTTCTTACATACGTCAGACGGTCAGATTTTCCACTACTGTAAACAAGTTAGGGATGCTTCGAATCATGCACAAAATGTTGATCTGTAAACTGCTGAAATGACGCAACGACTTATGGTACAGTGGCTACTTCCTCCGTCACGACAAGTTGTCAATTCCAACTAGAAAGATAATATAAATATAGAATATAGAAATATATAAAGATAGAAAATAATATGATTGTGTTAAGATGTGTGGGTCATCATATTTTTGTAAGAGAACATTGTGCTTTTTTTGCATTACAAACTTAGTAGAAATGTTTTCAATTTCGAAATGTGTAAATACATACTTTGAATATTTCGTTTCATTACATTGACAATTATATATGTTAACTTTTCACTTTTGTGAAAGTCGACATAACAATGTATTGTGTTGACTGAACACTGCAGACGGAAGTAAAAACACAGTATATTTAAATAGTCGATCGATTGAAAGCAAATAAACGCTTCTTGCAAATAAGACTGCGGGTATTATATAACAAACGAGCTGCTGCCAAAGTGTGTTCATGTGACTTCTACCCCGTGTCACGTGATTACATCTATGTGGACCAAGACATGTTTCGACTACATCGCGGAATTATTGCGACTGTTACTTTGGTAATACACCTATATATTATGTGCTTATAAATTTTGACACGTTAGGTAGCTTGTATCAATGCAATTCTCACCTTTAATATTTACATGAAAACATGATTCGTCTTTTATGTCACATAGATCACCATAATGTGATGCTCTCATTTCCGGTGCCACTGTGAGGTCAACACTGCAGTTCGTGCTGCCATAGTTAGCGTTGTAATCAAACAGGCAGACGACGCACGCGCAATAACCGCTTCAATCAGACGAGTAAAGTACCCATATTAATGCCGTAGGTGGCGTTAGTATACCATTCAAAGTATCCTTCACGCTGCTCTTTTTATGGGTTGCAGAGCCGTTACCGATATCTACCTCGTCGATGAACGTCTTGAGAAAGTATTGGGGTATATAAACGACATGATTAAACATGTGAAAGTGTTGAATAGTCATCTAGGCTAGAGTATTATCTTTTACCTTAATCATATGACCGACACATAGCGCAGTGACCTGTCTACATTATTTCCAACTATTTTATTTTTAGTTATTTAAAATCTAAAAGCTTATATTGACGTGGTTAAATTAATGTGGTATAGGTAACTCCAGGTATATCGGTTACAATTGAAAGCATAATATTATATTAACATGTTTATTCATTTATATGCGTTTTTAACGTCTTGGACCTACATGTGTTTCCAACCATCATTTCCACTGAGACCTAGTGTTAAACCTAGTCATTTAAATTTAATTATAATATCTCATTTAATGGGTATAACTACAAGATTATTATGTATGGAGATTTCTGCTTACCACTCGTCTAAACGGGGTTTGAATTATAAAACTATCTAAATCTTACTTTAAGCTAGTAAGCTTCCTTTAGTGTTTAGTTCTGAACTCTTTTGTTAAGAACACCAATAAAACGTGATAGACTATTTACACTAAATGAACAAAAAGGCATGCCATAGAGACATGCCCATACAGAATTTAATTTGCCATTTTTAACACCTTGATCACATTATTGACATTTGTCTATTGATTGAGCCCTTGAGCCGACAGATAACAGACGTGCAAAACGTGCACGTTTCGTACAGGATTGATAGTTGTAGGTCTCATTTACCGTTATAAAAGTTTCTATCATCATTGTTGTTTCAGTTGCAGCAACATTTTCGACAACATCTGCGTATTACCTTCCAGCTGCAGATTCGCTGATACCTGACGCAGACCACTACGTAGATTTATATAGTTTGTAAACAAAACAATGTTCATAATATAATAAATACCCTAGCTTATATTTCACGGCAGGTGAATAAAACATTGTAATAATCATCGATATTTGCATATCATGCAATAAAAACTGCCACTTTCTGATTGGTCAATGTAGTATGATGAAATAGTTTTTGTGTATCTGTTGTCCGACTTAATTAGTTGATTACGAGTGAATTGCTGTGTTACGTCTGTCATCGTTTAGGCAGGCGAGGTCCTGGACGGAACTCGACTCAGTGATTTGTAACTAATTACGAGATAACCGTCGCTATTTAAACTACTATTTCTGACAGTTGGTATTGGCAGTTATTAATATAGTGAACCATTAATCAAAAGATATGACGTTTCCAGTACTTAGTGTGATTGGCTTTATGATTGAAGGTTACGCCCTAGAGTCTTTTTACTGTATTGTAATTGGTTAAGGTTTTGAAAATGAATAAAGAGAGTTTGAGTTGGTCTTGGCGAGTACACCACGATAGACGCAGTCGAGAGTCCAGTCCTGGAGAGTTTTGGGGCGAGCCTTGGGGCAGTCCAGTCTTGGGCTAGTCTTGGGTCAGCCTTGCGATAGTCTTGGGGATTTTTCCCCAGGGCGCTGTGTCTTATAGAGTGCACGACTGACCGACTAAGACGAGAGTTGAAACGTATTTCGTTGTGTGTATCTTATTTGACTGTAGGGCTTAAATAACATTCCCGATCCCGTACCGCAAGGGGACGTGACATAGAGACGAGACGAGATTCCCCCTGGCACGTGTGGAGAACCCTAGAGAGAAGAATTCCCCCTGATGGTAGCAACATCGCATTCCGTGATAATTTGTTGTTACTTGAAAACATTTATCATACTGTCCTTGGAAAGGAAGATCAAACTGAGCCTTGAATAGGTTGGTTCACTCAAAAAGAATCAGAAGATGACGCTTTCTAGCAACAGTGAAGAATCTTTTTCAAAAAATATGGATCTATATCACTTCTAAAACATGATGGACTAGTTTATGTTACAAATTCACGATTTTTTTTCATTGAAAAAAAAATGTATCCATGGCAATGAGATTCAGATCTAAAGCAACCTCTTATCGATTGCAACCCCATTCCATAACTTTTTATGATATAAATATTTGATCATTCCCGAAAATGTGTCCATGGCAACAAGTTTCATATGCATCTCGTAAAATATAATCGATTGGTATTTGTTTCCATGGGTAACCCATACTGAAATAACTAAACATTTGTTTGGAGCATTTTTTTTTGTTTTCATGGCAACAAGATCCACACTCCTACCTAGTTAAGTCTATATTACACAAACAAAATAGTGACACGGGTATCAATATAAATCAAAACACACCTTGACGTCTCTTACAACAATCAACCTAAAACTCGTTTTTATGTCAGTTGGAACAGAGTTTCCCAAGTAAAAGAACCAATATATACGAGTTGTATAATTCAACGAAAAAAAAACATAAAATATTTTCTATGGAAAAATTGCTTGAATCTTTAAAATAAATTCACATGACACGTTGAACTTTAAATGCATCATGGGTAAAATAAAAATTGAAAATAACAGTGATTTCAGGATATTTTTTTCCAGCTCTAAATTTAGTCAGAATGTACATGGAAATCAAAAATGGTGGAAAATAACTTCGCTCACTATGATAACGCTGCCATCCAATACCAGTGTTTCTTATACTTCTGACCCAGATAGTAGCAGACCACGTGTTCGTTTTTTGTGTGCATTGGTCAACGACAATGACGTAATTTTCGCTCTGACCGTTGTCCGGTCGCAGCACCTCTGATTCTCACCTGAGCGAGGCCTCAAATATTTCGTTAATTAACGACAACGATAACAGCCGGGTAACTGCACGCTGACGAAGTTATACCGCAAATTCAGCGACATTATGTTTTAGAAATACCATAAATGAGATTTCATAGAAATTATGCAATATCCTGCAAACCATGAAAAATGATATCCACATCTGTGAAAAAGAATCAATTGATATATCTTTTTAAAGCGACTGAGTGAGGACCATCGTTGAGTAAGACTAATGTCGGTATAATCAAAGATATTAGACAACCTTTTTCTAATGTTTTTGGTATAATATAATTACTGCCTGATAATTACAGTTTAAAAACATTTAATGTTTCCGTGATTCCGCGATGTGAACCACGATAGTATTGACAGTTTGCAAAATAAGAACACGTTTTTATTTATTAGTATATGCACATTGTTACGTTTCCATATATTATTAGAATAATAACTGTAACAAGCAAGATGAATGTACTTCTTACCCCCTATAATAATTACTGTGAGGGTATTTCAGTTTATTGACAATACAGTGTCAAATGATCATCATGAGGTAAATGGATTAATTCACGTGAACGCGAACAGGTACAATTCTATTTCTACGCACATCAAGTCCGGCGTATGTCAGCTTTCATAATGTAATTTAGAAAATATGTCGCCTATAAACGAGACAAATTGTAAAATGATATTTATATTGGATGTATTGATTGTCATGGTGATGGTGACTATACATTATCGGAATCAGTTTTACTATGCAATGCGTAGGGGTATTTTTATTATCAAAATCACGGGAGATTATTACACGTCGTGTAGAAGAGCTAAATACATGCGGTATTCAATTCACTATTTTGTAAAAATGAAGGATTTGCATCTGAGAATTCCGACCACAGGTGGTTTCAGGTGGTGGTGATGACTGGTATCGACTATCTGAAAGTTACCATACATAAATAAAAGTTAATGATGAATAATCTGTTGTTTAGTGCAGTGTCTATGTGGGAAGAAATACCATGTGCATGCGTTTATAGCTGGGATTGGACAATGTCGTCTCAGCGTTTGACAACAATTCCTCCCGCCAGGTGGCGCCCTTTAGATAATTCTTCAGTATTCAATTATCAGCGCATTAGCACGACTTCATCATTTGTCACATGGTATTCGGTGCCTCGGGCGTAGACTATAGGTGACAATGTTACCATTATTGAGCTTTAATCGTAAATAACTCTCGAAGTAAACTTGCACGAAAACATAGTTCTTCAGCAAACACAGACACGAACCATACCCGGAGTTTGGTACACGTACTATTCAATCAATATAGTATAGTAATTATAATAATAAAGCCAATGCAGGTCACTTCATGACAATAACAATTTCGATACAATAACAACAAGAGGAAAATCCTCAGGCTGAATGTGACCCATAAGTTCATTGATTGTCATTACAAGGAGTTATTTATTCACAAGGGCAGCAGAACATTCCACATTCAGGGTAGGGCGAGTCTCCTTGTATGATGTGCAGCACTGTAATATACATAAAATAAGAAAATGCACAAATAGGCAACTTGCTGTGCAAGACATTATATAATTAACTTGTCAAGCACATATTAGTGAATACTAACCAAATATTAGGCAGCCATTCGATGATTTGCCAACAACTAATAAATATTGAATCGATTGATAAATACGTCAAGGACACAGCCTTAGTGTTGTAAGGGAAACTATTCAAGATAAATGAATTTGCTGAAAAAGGTAATAAAAATGGCATGTTTTTTTTCAACAGTTGTTATCTAAATTAGATGATATGAATTATTTATTTTATTTAACTTGTATTGAGGTCTCGAGCAGAGGAACCACGTGTGCACATAAACTATTTTGTTTATGGAATAAATGTGATCAAATATTAATACTCTTGGGTCACCAAGTGTATGAATATAGACTGAGTATTTGGGTGGCTAATCACTTCATCTTTACAAAAGTTCCCATGAAACCGTGCTCTGAGAATTGGCGTTCATAACTTATTCATCGTTGATTTTCAATGCAATTCGCGTGCACACATTCATTTACGAATCCCATTATTATATTTCGCTGATTCTCTATCATTGTTTGTTAGTAATTAAGAATGGAACGTTGTTTGTACATACATATACTGGGAAGATGTTTCCACGCATATTGCACCTAAAATGAGTCCTCGGCATGGTCACTTTCTCTCGCCATATTATGATAAAAAATAATTTCAATTTTGTCGATAAATAACAATTTACTTTGTCTGTCGATTGTTCGTATTACATAAATCCATACTCACATAATCTTACTCGTTTATGTGTGTTTTGTTTACACCCAGATACAAATATGATTGAAACAAATCGTTTAGTGAAGCAAGATTCAAAAATTGTCATTGCTGGAATAAATCTAAAGCCTCTAAAATAACCGATTAATCGATGTTTTTGCATGTAATCGCGAATACGCCAATCGAATTTTTATCTTAATCATGGTCGTTGTAGATTCATTCTTCGTATTCAGTATGACATCACAAACAATCGCAATTATCTAAAAACAGAATATTCACATATAAGGTTTGTCGTGCAAATAAAATCGAGTCATTTCGTAAAATCGAAGCAGCTTTCTGTATTCACATGAAAGCAGAATTAGTCGTTTTGGAAAAAGAATACAAACATTTGTTTGCAGGGGTTCTATTTTTGTCACAATTTACATAAACAATTTATTGTTACTTCACGAGCACATGTCATTTACTGCGTACAGGTGAACCACTTCGGACAAATACAATTACTTACTCAGTCATGTGATTGAGTCTCAAACAATAACAGCATGCAGTGAGATTTGTGAAACTAGCACTAGTGCTATAACATGCTCACCGCAATTCAAAGATTATTGCTCCTGTATATTCGAGTAATCATTCAATGCAGACAAACCACTGAGGACAATATAATTAATTATTTTCAAACCCAAGTAATCTATGTTGTGTTAATTTTGTTCATAGCTTTATCATTAACAAATAGGCGTAATGTGTCTGCTGTCCGAACTTAAATCATCGACCCTGCTCCGATGAAATCTGGGTATGAAAAGCGAGTGGAAAAGAGCACCTTTTACTTATACTACATCAATATCGAATCAGAAAAAGGCTACTATTTTTATATGACGTTTTTTTTTCTAAATTTTTAGGCACATGTCTAAACAATAACTGTACAAAGTAGCCCAAATACAGATTTTGTTTTCATAACACATAAGTATTCCTGAATAATTTGGTGTCACTAGTCTTCTATTTCAATAGTGAAAATGGTGGAAACCAAATCAGCGGAAATGATCTAATTCGACCAATACATCGATTCACATTTGAAATATCTTCAACGCGTCCTTGGAGTAGTTGTTTGGTAAGGTCGACTCGGATCATATTCACTTGCATTCTTAAAATCAGCGTTTATTTTCGATTTTTTTGTTATCAGGTGAATAATAAAGTATTCAATATGCTCACATGGGTATTATTAAGTGGCAGGTGTCATTTCAATAAAAGCGAGCTGTCAAGCTGATGTAGACCCATATGCATATCCCATTGAACGGAACGGAAAGCATTGAAAGTTATATATATATATCCCGACAGAAAATAGATTGAGGTTGTAATCCTATATAATAATGTGCCCAGCTATGACGTCAAGCCCACGTGTCATGCATCGAAGCTGTCTTATAGTTACAATATGTATTCTTGCATGTGTGTTCCCAGATGTTATGCAAATATTATCGGCTTATTTTATATGCGTGTTGGCAACTATTTCAGCATCTTATTTAAGTGATTGTTATTGAATTTCAAAAATATTAATGCAAGTATGTTTCATTGTCAGGAAAACAAATATCAAATGGAGAGTATATACACATTAATTTAATATCATGGCAGTGTAATAATTTACATTCTCAATTCTATGTACTGCAAACTCAACGATCTGATTAGTGGCTGGAAGCAGCAGATAAATAACGGCAATCGACATTCATGACACGGGATCATTTATGTAAAGAAGCCAGGAGGCTCTGCGATGTCTGCGATCTAACTGCGATCACTGGGTTATATTTTAGTCTGTATTTAATAGCTACAAAATTAATACACGAGATAAACAGGACATCAAATTGTTGACTCTACAATGTCTGTATTAATGAACTACTGTATTAAATTTCAATCATGGGATATATATATATATATATATATATATATATATATATAACAAAGTTCAATTCCAACTGCGGACTTTTACTGTACTGGGTTGTTAACAAGTCTAAATATGTACAGACATGCTGTTATTCTCTGATGACGTAAACGTTTCGCCGTTATCTCAGCAACGACGATTGGTTTCTCAGCGGCATTATAAATCGTGTTACAGCATTCATATGCATTCATCATCATGTACTGAGAAGAATTGCCAATGTTCTCGTGATTAGGTTTACCTGTCCCTGTAGGTAAATATAGTAAAGAGTAAGTATCACAAGGTTTATGTTATTCAAAACATATGAAGTCAAATAAGAAGCACTGACATACCCATTCATTAATCTAACATCGATATTCGTATTTTAACAACTGGCATATAACAATAACAATGTACATACTTATATAGAAATGGTCGATCGATGTGTATAATAGTACACAATTAATGTGCCACACGGGATGGAATGATCAGTCTCGGAGCAATCACAACAGTTAATGTACACACAAATGATATATGGACATCAAGAAGTTATATCAGACGTTTGCAAAAGAATGAGCGTATTCTGTCCTACCGGTATCATCCGCTATATATTAAACTGAGTAGTCAGTCAATTGAGGGATCTTCTAAATAGGATAAATAATTTTGAAAAAACAAAGATCATCTAGGTGATTAGTCGTATTTTATCACCAGTTCATTATATATGCCACACAAACGTTTGAATGTCGAGATTAGACGTTTTATTAACAAACACTTGCTTCATTATAATAGGGACAAGCTCTGGTATATCATACAAGCTTGGAAAAGTAAACACACCTCTTTTGTCACACATTCTAGTTGAAAGGTTACCTTTAGAGTCGAATTTAAGGACGACATCGAAATATGTAGAGAAACTTGATTCTGTTGTTTCTTTGACTCAGGTTGATATATCGTAGAACGATACTTATTACCTCAGACAAATTACCAGTGTGTTTCCATTATTGAATCAATCGAGAGCGCGCAAAAACAAACTGTAGCGATTGGATGGCGACCTCAAAGCTGAAAGAAATAAATGATTACCTGACGCTTCAATGAGGTGAGATGGGCCAGGCGTGTCCTGCTGAACAGAGTGAGCGGGGCTCAAATCCAATCTCGTGAATTACCCCTGAACCGAAGGTGCGGGGTACAAGGGTGCTCGCCGGGGCATGTAAAATTTGCGGAAAAAAATGTATCATGTGTTCAGTCAGTGAATTGCATTAATTAATAAATCATAACAAAATAGTACTGGTGAATTCGCAGTACTATAGATGGAAGGGTTATTGTAGAAAAGTACATCGTCAATATACATGTAGGTGAAATTGAATAGTTTCTTCTTACTCGGTCATTTTTATTTGATGAGTTTAATATATTTTCATTCATGGATGACTGTAACGCCGACATTACACAGCCTTCAGAGAACGTACAAGACGACGATGTATTTCGCAGTGCCATTATCTTTCGCAATTTTCGCATTATCTTTCACATATTAGGTGTATCAATCTATCAGAGTCTGAATTGGAAAGTACATCATATGGCTGAAATCAGACAATAACAAAAATTATTAAGACGATCTTCTTGTTGAGCAGGGTCGTTAAAAAAGGTTACTTCCTGTTGGTTATTTTATTTGTGTTTGTATTGCCCTGTATTTTACTTTTCAATTGATTTTATTTAGGAAATGTGAGAGAATATGATATTAACAGCTTCTCGCACGTGTTTTGTTTGCATAATGCTAACTTCTTTGTAGTAGTAAGGTTATACATTATTGTACAAATCTAGGTACGTTGCTCCCAACTTAATTAACTGTCAAACGTTGCAATATAAGGTACTGAAGAGTGCGCGAGTTTAATAATTTTGCAACCAAATGATATCATGCATTGTAAACACTGCAACGAAGTAACGAGTGATTTATTATCTTCTTTCCTTAGTTACCAACAAGGTAGCACCATAATTAATCTGTTTTTTTAGGAGTTCTTTCTAAACGAATTTAAGTAGTAATATCCGTTAAAATTGACAACATAAATAGTGTGACATTCTTTACCTCAAATCGCTAAAAAATGTCGTTAATAAAACGTTAATAAACGAATGGCATATTCCATGATAACGACGAAAGATAACTATAGACTATAAAACTATAGATTAGCAAATAAGAGACAGCTAGCTTATCATCTTGTTATATGGAAACGTTCCATAACGATGTGCTCGTATAATCTAACTAGTGCACACACATAAACAACCTTTGTGATATCTGTACATGTGTTTTCAGTTTTAATTAGTTAAGTTTTTTACAACAAGAAATAACACAATTATAAATATATTTTTTTTGTTTTGTACTTGAGCATAGATCCCTTAGGTCATCCTCGCATTCAGGAAGTAGAGCAATAACCGGCGATGTCAATGTGCATAAAAATTACCCCGCAGGCATTAAACTTTCCTTTAAACAATTTTAACAATCATTCATATAATACCGGGCGTAATCGACTAGGTAATCTCAAAATCCCACAAATTAAACCCGAGGGTTGTTAATGCCTAAATATGGTGATGCAAAATTATATTCTATATCATATCTCTCCATTCAAGTTACTTCAACAGTCAGAAAATGTATAAAATTACCTGTGTATTAAATACACATGCGTACACATATTTTTTAATTATTATTATTTTAACACTTAAAAGACAACTTCCACCTTAATTACGCTCTAATAATATACTAACTATAACATGAAACTCGATTAGTGGTTGATCCCCACTATTATATTTTCCCCTTTGTACGTCCAAAATAAAAAAAAATAATATGTATTTATATATTTATATAAGGGAATGAATAAGATACATATAAAAGTAAAATACAAAAAGAGTATAACCTTACTATTTTTCGTGTCTTTTCTAGCGTGAACATGCTACAATATATACTCCGTGTCACCATAGACAATGTACAAATAACATTTTAATCGAACGTTACACCATGCGGTCAATCGTATAGATAACATGCATTGATACAACAATTACCCGTATCATGTTTATCTGTCAAGTACACTGTACTTTTACTTTGCTATTTATTGAACCTATAACTACAACAATCAATTCATTTCTGATTTATTTATGATTTTCACTAATCAAAATAGATTAAGTGTATTCTTATAGTACCCACATTCCGCTACTGAATTACGAAACAGAATGGCTTTCTGAAAAGTTATAGATAGTTTGGAGACTTAAAAAAGCGTCATTTGTGTCATATGGGACACAGTTGCAAACATAACACATAGAGTACGAGCAGTTGAATTTAATATATTCAAATTTATTATATTGCGATGGTTTGACCATAGCATGTTCTTGATGGAACTTTCCTACACAATGTGCAAATAGAAACCTTTGACCTCGAAAATATAACTGTACGTGCATAAAAGCAAGTCCATCGAACTCCTTATATTTAAAGTGGACTAATTAACAAGTAATCTATCAAATTAAATTATCAGTTGATTAGCTTGACAAATGAACTACAGTTTGTAACGAAGATACTGGTAGCCGTCGACAAATCTGTCAAATTACCGATGCAAATTACCAAACATATCCCGGGGTAATTTATACATCTCAAACATCAAAATAATTTATAATAGATTGTCTAAGGATACATAAATATTAATCATCTGAACAAGTAAGGTTTGACATTTCGTTAGTGATCTCTGACGTCAGTTTGTTGTCATGTTCGAAAAGACCCGTTGGGGTTAACATTTCCCGATACAAAAGCAGAGATCAAATGAAATGTCAAAGGTAGTTCGATGCTGGGGGATAGAACCAATATATCAATAGTAGAGGAATATTGTTTGCATGTTATTTAAAATCTTCGCTGGTCACGCATATGTCCGATATTGGCGCCTGAATATGCCTTAATATATGTACCCACTATTATATTTATCTCAAGAGATGCTTTGGTCATACATGCTACATGCAAAATAGCAAGTTGGTCAGTTAAAGTATTCATGAAATACAAATGTCCCAAATTGTGGTCAGTTTTGGCGAAAATACATGCTGACGGCGAAATTAACTGATTAAAATTATTTTTTCATGGCAAGTTAATACTGATATATTAAATATGAATGCTCATAATTTCATGTCTTACAATATTAATAATGACCATAACAACACATTATAATGTGAGTATTTACAGTTAAACTGATTAATTTGATTAGTTGAACATTTTTATTAATTATCTCATTATTCCTTACTTGTAGTAGGAGACAAGAGCACAGCTGACTAGGAAGTGCGTATTTCTATCCAGGCTGATACGAATTGAAACCATCTGTAATCGTAACCTTGCCAGTCCCAAGCACTTTTACATTGATCTGACCTCCAATGAGGCTTAATGTGTTTTCAAAATTAATCTACATGATGGCCGGATGAGCATTATACATTTTGATTAATCACATCTCGCAGCTTGTATCCCCATCTCTCGCTCATGATTATGACAACTGGCTGATTTTATAACTTCAATACTGTTTGCAGTACTATAAGGTGTATTACATACATGAACATCTGTCGACGATAGTAGTGACGTATTGTCCCGTTCAATAAGTCGCTACCCGGTGTTTACTACATTAGCTATGTTTTGCGGCAGATTCGCAGTGTTTTGATCGATTTAACGCAGCTGGAATTCTCGTGTTGTACTTTTCCTTCATATATGGTTTCATATGATACGTTTATTGAATCCCAATGTTAGTATAGCACGTTGAACTATTGTTACTGGATTGTTCATTGTTGAAAATAAAAATACGGACTATTTCAAGTAACTAGTATTTAAAGTAAAAAGCTGCCTACGATATTTTCCAGAAGCTACTATCGTAATTCCTTTCACTCCATGTAAATGTAGGTACCATGGGCAGACCCTTCAGGTTTTCCATTCATTACGTCATTTCATAACATCACAGCTAGTAACACACTCAATAACGTGTAACACTACTATACAAAACCTACATGAATAAATAAATACCCACCACGCTATCGAACTTCATTAAGCCGTTCTCTTTTGAGGGGAAGTGTAGCATATATCAGATGTCAGTAATACACAAGTGTAGTCGAGTTTTTGCCTATGCTTCGTCTATGATTTGAATAATAGAATTGAGAACATGTCTACTCAAACTTTTTTCATCCGATTTTAATCCCGTTATTTTTAAAACGTAGTTGTTAAAACTGTATCACTAACATGATTTTAGAGTATGGGCAGGCAACATTCCTGTTGTTGACTGTCATTGCTATCTTGAGAAAGTATTAGAACATGCAACCAATACAGTCGACTGGTCACTCATTCCACTGATAAGAACGTATACTGGACTTTCAACTGGTTCAGTCTAGTGAATATTATGCTAGTACACCAAAACGAATAGCACTGTACATAAATGTAGTGGGACATATTTGAGCCTGGATAATACTTTATTTAATACAGAAATAATTCTGAACTGAACGACAGTGAAAACAATTTAATGTTGTTTTAATCTAATCATGATTTTATTTGGTTATATGAGCAACATAGATAATGATGTCCGGCAACACTGTAAGTGCACGCTTACGGACGACTCCACGTGATTTGATCGTAAATTCCTTTGCTCTTATAATTGTAATTGTCACTAAATAATAAAATTATATGAATTAGGTTAGACTGCCATCTACCACTCGCATAGAACACAGCGTGGGTATGGAACGCAATTTGGTCATAGGGAGAATGTGTCTATATAATAATACGTCCTACGAAGTCTTTGAATAGGCAGAACTGTTACATAATGGGTGCCGTGATGTCTAAGAAAAACCCTATTTAATCTTCCAATTTAATTACAGAGAAACTAACACACATACATACATTACTACATTTAAAGTGGAGTTTGAATACTTGATCACGGCAAGCGCCCTGTCACTGTAAGCAAACACACACCCCTATCCAAATAGAAATAATCCTAAATAGCGCACAACTAACACGCTTAAAGCAACTAGCTGATAATGGACAACCGAATCCTGGCCATTGCAAACAATATACAATTTATAAATACATACAAATATAAGCCATATTTTATGATTTAATACGAAATTAATTCACAATTAAGATACCGACCATAACATAATCTCCATGGCACAGATATTAAGTGTATTTTTGGGCATTCAAAAGATAAATATCCACAATAAACATATAAATAAACATTGTATCCCAATTGAAGTTGACATTTTAAATTGCCAGGATAATAAAATAAAATATGAATTCCTCAGTGTCTACTAGCAATACGATAGAGTATGAAAACGTGGATTGGATGATATTTCATATATACACTGAATGACAATTCATATTCGTAGGAGGAACGCAGTTTTACTGGTAATAGAAATCTAGGTACAAATTAAATATAATAGGATGAATTGTTGGAATTTCATGTGTTTAATTTCATTCGTATACACGTGTTTTTAATAAACATTATAAATTCATCGTGAAAACACACCTGGAACACAGTCCATTAACACTGATTATTCTTCATATTGTTACAATGCATTAGTCTGACTTGGGATCAAATACGTGCGTGCATAGTAAAACTAATATCAAAGTTCAAATGCCTAATTAAATAATGGCATTACGATCGAGAGCACTCTGCATACTTTATCTGCTACAATATAAGTGTCCACTATTTATATACTACGATTATACACAGTATAACGTAACGATAGCCTTGATGATGAGTTACTGAGTAACTATGCCTCGGGGAGCAGCTTTCACTGTTATGCACCAGTTGTTACAGCACGTGTCCGTGATACATATAAAGTGGTTATGTACGCATCATGAATTGATAACAACAGTACTGTGATAACTTCATTTTGTTCGGCATTGAAAATGAAAATTTGTCAGTAACTCGATGGTTTGTATAAAATCCAATCCATTATATTTCTTATTTAAGCGCGTCTTCATATTTTCTGCCATCGATTCAACAGCTTACTTATTATCCATTTATACTATATACACCAATCATATGTACTATATTGGTGAGAGTTGATACAATACTCAACGGCTTGCATAATATTATACGAATAATTACAAGTTGTTCGATGTTATAATTTCACTTTTTAAATATGGCGAACGTCTTATTATTATCAACAATAACGCCTATGTTTCGAGTTTCGATTATTCACGTTTTGTTTTTAGAAATGAGCTAGAAAGAAGATCATGTGGGTATACGTTAATTTGCTGAGTTATTTGGTTATCATTTTGGTGTAACACTTTAAATCATGTTTATCTAAAAGGATTATTAAAAAATGGATGCAATCATCACAGAGCAGGCTTTCTTAGCTACATATCAACTGGCGTCCACCTCTCACGAGAAGCAATGATGAAGTATATCCGCTTTGTACCAACTGCCAAAACGAATTCCGATGAGTTCACGATTTAAGTAAACCACTTAGTTTGTTTTTTATATTTTGTTCAGAACACTGACATTTCCGTGTCACTCAAAATATACAGCTGAAAATACAACTAAGGTTATGATGGTGGTCGGGAAATATATAGGATATCTACTTTAAACTGAATATACGTCAAGCCTTCATTTGCATATTGCTTCGTTATTGATCGTAATTGATTGTCACTTCGTTATCAATATGAATCATGGCTAGCTTGCGGTATCAGATCGAATAATAATGACCCGCGGTAACACCGATACACGTGGGACATATTTTATATTACCGACGGTTGTGGATATCACACTCGTCTTAGACCTTCTTGGAAAATGTAATTGCATGTAATTGGGTAAATAGGTTGTTCATTTCTGAAATGAAATGAAATTTATGTCCTCAGAGGGCATGAAACAAATCCACAGATATGTATGTTTTGATGACTGTTACCAAACTTTTACCAATGTCGAATAAAATTTAGATGGTAAGATAATACTAGTTTGACGAGCTCGAATTCAAGATTTGAGTATAACACCTAGTTTGTTGTTATACTTATCTTTATTTCACTTAAAATACTCAGCAGTTTATGAAAATATATCTACTTTGAACTAAAGTTACACCCTCATTTACATGTTGCTGCGACATTGATCTAAATTTATTGTCGCTACGTTATCAATACATATCATGAATAATATGCGTTATGGGATCAAATAATATTGACCTTCGTGTCAGTGCTACTCGTGGGAGACGTTTTAAATTAACGAAGGTAATTATTTTCAAATTGCATATGATTAGACTACCGGTAATTGTGTGTTCATTTCTAATCATTGACACTCAACTCTGCAAGTAGAGAAGATAAAATTCCGCCAGTTCGCAAAAATATGAGACATTATAGCGCGAGTCATTTCATTCTTCATCTAAGAATTCTCATTATGGCTGTTATATTTTATAGTATATACTCGGTTATCATAAGTATGTTAATTTTCGTCGACACGTTGCACACCATATAGTTGAGCCGACGATATAAATATTTTTTTAGTCTTAGAACATTCATTGCGAAATATGGGTTAGTGACGATCTATTGAAAGTAAGCCTCAAAGACCCGTTGGATTCGTATTATTCGAGCAATGCAATTATCAATACATGCGTTTGGTACTTGGAGAAGCATTACCAATTTATAAATAACTATTAGTAATTATTATATAATTAATATAATTAGTTTTAATTAGACTAAGACACTTTCACTGGTGTAGAACTTTTATATTTCATATATATAATTTGGCTGAAAACAGTCAATACAAGACAGTCAATAATAATAATATAATATGACTTAATATGACATAATATGACATAGCACAGAGTACCAGCAAATAAAAGTATGATATTGAAAAACAGCGACAGCTTGCATATCAAATATGAATCGTAAAATTTAACGCCACCATCAATCGAGGTCAGGTGGGAATTCAATGATAATATTGATTTTCATGCAAATAAAATCCTAACCTTGGTTCAACTACAGATTGCATGATTAAAAGCACTCTCACAGTGGTAAAATATTTTACTATGAAACTAGGTAATGACAAGACTATCTATATAAAATTCAATAAAACTTGTCAAAAAATAGACATTTTTGCTCAGCAAACACAAAATAGTTGCTTTTAATCCATTAGCCACTTTATATTTCACAAATAAAAGTATTCTGATTTCCTGCTTTGTTTGTTTTTTTTCAGCTGAACGACTAAACCTACAACGTTTTGATGACACGGTCAATATGAATGCACTATTGTTATTGAGATTAATGCTAGATTATATACTCATTATATTATATGTTTTAGAATTTAAAAACGCTGCAAATCATACAATGATGTGACAATGGGCGTGGGGCATCACTTAGCATATTGTGCACGTCATAGCATTGCTTAAAGTAGCGTGACATAGAACTGTATTCGGTCATATACACATTTAATAATATTAAATATACCATCAAAGAATTTGATGACACAAATTAATCTGGGAATAATTATAGGTGAGTATTTGTTGGCTCGTATTTGCTAAATATAACGTGTGATATGGTACCAGTATATTATTATACCTAGTTACTGTTGCAGTTTCAAATATCTTCGAAACCAGATAATATTCAATACATTAAATAATGAATCAATATATATATATATATATATATATATATATATATATATATATATATATATATATATATATATATATATATATATATATATATATATATATATATATATATATATATATATATATATATATAGTATAGTATGCGACGTCCAGTAACTTATATCGATTCTCTCGTCATGTAGGGACAAAGGAAGATAGACATGGTTATGAATACATCTTAGCTTTTTAGTACTGTGTGATAGAACAGAACGTTGTAATTAAATTGAAATTTTTAATTGCGTAGATTAGCACATGGAAACCGCATTGTTCCACATCTCATTTATAATGATGCACATTTCGAGGTCAACTGAATAGAACTGTCATGTTCCAATTATTAATAGGACTCCATTCAAATGCGTAAATGATATGTACAAGCACAATGAGTTAAGCCAAATTAAAACTCGTTGTCCGTCACTACCGATGTATAGCTGCTGCTGCAATTGTCTGTCTTGCTGTGTAAATACTTGGCATGTTAGAACGACAAGTTGTATTGCACGTGTGCTTTCATAATTTGCGTCTGGCAATTAAAGACAACATTGAGTGAGTTTTCAAATTGTTAACCGCTTCAAGGTTTCAAAACATTCGTACAAGTGGTGTTGACTCTACTTTAACTCCAATGTCTTGTTTTTCCTTGCTATTTCTAATTACGTAGTAAATATACCGAGACCTTTTAAAGGATATCCCATAAGCATGACAATTAATTTGAATTGTGTTTTCAGGCATGTTTAATTGGGCATCATAGCGGTAGGTTCGACTTTCACAAGTAAACGCAATCTCGTCGGTCAATTTAGTAGCTGTTAGTGTAATTGAGACACGCTGTGATTACTATGAGTTTGTGACATTGGACATGAACTATCTTTTCCATATATGGTTATGCCGATAGCAGCATGGGTGATAAATTAACATACAATTAAACTCATAGAAATAGAATCATGAAGTATACGTACACTATTTTTCACTTGTATTTGCGTGATTTAAAAAAAAGGTAAATCACGCCAGGTACTTCTGTAAGAATTGCATTTCCTTCATATTTAGAAATATTTATAAATTTCACAATTGAAACTGAAATGAAAAGTTTCTTATGCCCGATTAGATAACACTGGGACGTTTTCAAATGACGTTGTTTACGACTTATATGTCAATTTGTGACGTGACTATTAAGCGCGTAAATCCAGTACATTTGCCGATATAACCGCCGATGTCTTTAGCAACCGGAAGGAACATTACTCTTCGTGGCGATAAATCTTCTGTCGTTATTAATATTGCTATTGCCCCATGCGAGTAATTGCTTTTGTCTAGTCAGAAATATTCATAACGCGACGATAAACACGGTACAGACACTCGATTTTTATTTCTCTGTGTACTACTCTTCGAGCATGCATTTCCACATGTTACGTATGTTTAGTGTGAATATATATTAGTTATATTTTAACACTAAACGTCACTAGTGTGAATGATATACACCATAATCATGTGAAAATATAAAGAAATTATTCTATTCAATTGTTATGTGCATCGCCCACATTAAATAAGAAGTTAAAGGGCGGCGGTCGTCGCGCCGCATCCTGTTCGATATGGGACTCATAGCGACGTATACAACGCGTACAAAATACATTGTTTATTTACATGAAATTCGAACATGCGCTGCGCGACGACCACCGCGCTTTAATATAAACCATGACTATAAATAAATATCCTGTTTTTATTTACATGATTAAAAACTATCATTAATAAGTGTTACCTAATACTGTAGCAACATGTATTCATTCATTCATATTGGTGTTCGAAAACATATGATTGACAGCACTTTACATATATTATAATAAACCAGATCGAGTGTTTATTTCTAGCGAATGATTCTGTGAGTTCGACTTTAAATTGTAGGTCACCTCATTTGTTTCCGACCTTTTTCTGGTGGAGCAAGTGGTCACAGATGTCATCATATAATCATTTTGATTGTTCTTGTCTCGACGATTGTCGCAACACCGAAGAGTTGCGATGAACGCACTTCTGTACTGTTTATTCAATATGCCATAAATAATGGGATTGATTGATGAATTCACCATCGGCAGCCACCGAACCAGTTCATTCCATGCCTGGGGCATGGCGATCACACTGTTTGGATGTGTTATGTTGTATAAGTAGCCGATTACCAGGTCTAAATGATACGGCAATAGACACACGAATAAGGCACCCGCCGTCACCGCTAACATAACCACTATCTGCCGTTGCTGATGAAGCCTCTGTTTCAAATCGTGGGCGCTGACTGAATATTTCCGCACTCCTCTTTGCAGTTCTTTTATCGTTAACACGTTAAGCACGACAATAATCACGATCACTAAAAAAAATGCAGCTATCGGCGTCAGACTGTATAATATTCCATCAACCGGAGTCAACACAACGGTAAAACAATTTGAATATGACATCTGATGTGAAATTGTCTCGTTACTCGGCGGCCACAAAATACACGTGGTATGCCAATTAGTATAAAATCTAAAGATCGGAGCGGAGAAAACAAGACCCATGATCCACGTAAAAATTATGAGTTTGAATGTGCGAGACTTGGAACTGATTCTATCTGATTTAAACGGTTTACAAATTGCCATGTTTCGTTCGAAGGTCACCAACACGATGTTAAACTCGGAGACGAAAAGACAAATATCTAGAGCTATGTTCACAATAAAACATCCAACCGGTCCTAGGAAACTTTTATCGTGTACGACATCAGTTGACAGTGGTTCACCGACTTGCACTATATAGTATACGCTAAGAAACATACAGTCTACGATGGCTTGGTTCGATAGATACATATTAGTCAGTGTACGCATGGCTGACACTTTGAATACTACGTAGAGAAACAGACAGTTGAGTATGATACCAAACGGACATGTAATCGTAGCTGGAATTATACGAGTTAGCAATATATGTTGGGAATCGTAAAGATGGTCTCGTGTACCTGGTTCCGTGTAGAAATCCGTGAGATTTTCACTTCGCGCATCAATGACACACTGGTTGTTGTCGATCAGATCATTATAGTCGCTACTGGTATTCATTGTGTTTACCATAATGATCCGACCAGTGATATAGCAGGTATTACCAGTCACTGGGAGAAGCGTGTAATAAGTTAACTCCGAACGGTAACGACACTTGTTTAAAGCATCCAATGCTGCAATGATATGAACTCAGTGTTATTGCACGCTCTAACCAGTCATGTTCGAGTCTGTTTAGTAGCCCACCTACAGAAATGGCGCCCTCACACATAACATGTTTATCAAAAGCGAAACGTAGAATGCACATGTTACATCTATTGTTCTCAATAGATTATTATTCTATGGGAGATATTCGCTTTGCCTTATCATTCATAAAACTCATGGTCAAACAAAGCCATGTGCGTCGGATTTAGTAATGAATATTCATTTGAAACGTACCGATTATTGTTGTAAGCAATACACGCTTCATTTTAACTAAAATAGACAACAATTGAGCAAGAGAAGCAAACTTTACTCAGGTATGTTGACTGACGCGATTTTATAACTATATAGTTCAAACCTCAAATACAAATAGTATGCACAGTATGTTATGATATGAAATTCCACTTGATTGCTTGACGTGATGCAGGCTAATATGATAACAGTAATAACACAATAGAAGAAATTAAATTTTAAAAACCTGATTTATATAATTTAAATTTAAAATGAACAGTGAAATTAAACATTTAAATACTGCCGTTCCAAACCTTGTATATTTTTAGGATGAATTGCCATTGACAAAATTAACAATCAATTACATTTTGGTGTAGATACATAACAATGTCAATAACGAAAATGATTTCCTCTTTGTCTCTCAATGAATTACGAGCGAAATTTCATGTTATTAATTTCCAGGAGGGGGGGGGGGTCGCTCTTGATACAGACCAATCAATTAGATTTTAGTATAGATTCAAATTGGTTGCCATGGAAACGAACATTTCGTAAATTATTTTTTATAATTTACCTTTATAATTTTATGAGGCAATTACAAAAATATGAGACAATTATTTTTGAATCTCATTCAAGACTATGTCTTTGTATTCAAAAAGGAATTAGAAGCAAATTATGTGAGTGCGGTAAATCTATACGACAGGGTAGAAGTATTAGTTAGGATATGTTATTTGCATATATAGCTGACGTCTGCGCGCTCTCGGGTCCGAAGTGCCTCCTAGAAACTTATTTAATTGATATGATTAGCCCATAGTAAAAATGTATAAAATGCCAAAATTGTATTGTTAAATCGAACAATTCGGCTCACAACACCCACCTATGTTAAAATGAATATATCATTTACTTGACATAACTTTACATATATATCTGAATACATGCATATTCAGTTGCCTAGCCCCTAATATAGATTGCACATTTGGTATAAGACGTGGACAAATCACCTATATGAAGCAGGTTGGCGCAGGTTGAAGCCTTCAACTTCCTGCGTATTATACTCACTTCCCACCATGGTAGGAATATAGTGTGTTTTCGCTATAGGAGTGCCTCCTAGTTAATTATATAACTGATAATATTAACCCATATTAAACAAAAAAATACTTAAATACAGGGCCCCAATCCTATTGCGGGTGGAAGATTCAAAACGGAAATACCAAATGGCTTTGTAACATGAGACTTTTATATCCTAAGGTAATATGACCACATTGGCCTTGACGACATTTTGATCACTTGTCAGCTCATCTATTTGTCTGCGAGAGCTATTTTTTGACGTTCAGTGACATTTACGATTACAGCTTTCATGCATTAATTCACACAAGGTTAATTTGTGGTGACATCCATCGCAACACAGGTGCATCGCTTGAACATACACGCGATTAATATGCTCCACTTGAAAGCATTTTTGTAATTCCGCGATTATTTCGCGTAAACATGTGTAATGGATATAGTAACACAATCTGTCGGTTATTTTGAGTTGTATCAAGATGCACTTTCACTACATGTGTGAAACTTACATACGAAGAAACGTGAGTTTTCTTTGTGATATATTTGGAATGCGCGACAAATACCAAATTCATTTTTTAATTGAGTTAGTATTCATTGAATTGAAGATGCACATTATTTTCTGTCGACGAGATCGGAGTCACTTTCACTTTTCTGACTCGGAAACAAAGGAGAGAACAACTCAGGCTTGTAGTCCGAAGAATACGTCAGTTGCGACATGAACTCTTTTACGTCCATGAAGGATAGGAAGAGTGCACGGGACTGGGGTCGATAGCTTTACGCCCCCCTCCGAAAGAACACCATTCTCCCAAATACGAATGCGAAAAAATGTAAATACACTTGTGTATACTCAAATTTCGCATTATCAAGTCATGGCTCTGAGTATTGTTAATTGGTCTGCCATTCAATTTGGGCGCCTACTTTAACTAATTTATTCATTGAAACTCCTATCCAACTGCTACCGTATGATAGATTTCCGTATCTCCGTCGAAGAGCGAGTTACCAGCTTGGCATGTAATGTAACAGCTGAATGTATACGAAAATCTTCATAGTACAAACATATTTTCCGTTACGAAACCGTGAAGCACATACGAATTTGATATTTTATTGATAGTGAGCAAACTATACGTAAACGGAACAACTGCACTCTCCATTTTGTTGTCGCCCAATGAAACATCCTTGACACAAGAGTGGATCACTGTGGAGTAAAGTGGGATATAGGTAACTAAACTAATGTCTATCACATAATTGACTGTAGGCATCCCCGACTAAAGGACTTTTCGACCCACGCCTGTGAGATGCACCTAATTAGGTATGCAATTACTCATTCAATGTTAGCGTCATTTTGTTTTTTAACTAATCGAGTCATAATTTCTTTCTTCTGAATGCTTGTCATGATTGTTCCATGCTATGAAACGAATAACTGCAAAGACATGCTTGATTGTACTTCGTAATTGTAACATCTGTCACCGCATCGCCGTTCGTTACACCGTATTTGTAAGCTTCAATAATTTCCAGCATTTTGCATGATTTTGACTTCTCGTATATGGGTACGAGTCATGTATACAAATAATTAATTAAATTATAACGAGGATACAGAACGTCGCAGCAATCTTTTAAAATAATGTTGTATATATGCAAAAAAATATGGAGGTGATAATATATTAATACCGAGACTTGGATAAAGTAGTCATGTAGGGAATATTACATTTTAAATTCTTTGCGAATATCAATGACCACGATAAATGGCAGCAATGTTTTAGTATAGAGAAAATGTATGTTTCCAAGGTGATGAGATTCAATTATATTATTATGAGCTCATATAAGTTTCAATTATGAAATTATGAACAGGTAAAGTATTTTATTATAACATGGGAAATCACATTTAGAAATTCTTCTATTATTAAACTTAGAAGTAGAATATATCAGGACAACCAAGACTACAATAATTGAAAAACACCTTTCAATATAATGTGCGCACAGTAAAGCAATGTAACAACTCGTGATTATTTAATTTAATTTAAATATATTTTTACTAATTGTAAGGATAACTAAATTTTAAGTGTTTGTGTTCTGACAATTTACTTCTTGTCACTCATCCGCTAATAAATTGTGTACAATGTAATAGTGTTTTTCCCCGGTGAACACTGAAATAAATACTGTAAATTGTAAATCTACTAGCACTGACAATTATTTTTCCCAATTATATCCAATGTACTTTTAACTCATTTGCAACAAAGTCGTATTTAGATGTACGGTTACATATTTCAGTGAAGCACTTTCTCTACCGTTTTATCCGATGAATATGTGTATGTCAACTGAGTGCAAATGTGTATCCATAGTTTCCTCGCTCAAGGGTTGTGAATTTAAATGAGCGTCGACGAGAACGTCTGAATCTCCCTTATTCAGATCATTCAATAATCTACATTAAGACAGATTACATAATATTAATTTGTTGTGGTGTGTGTACATTTTTATTTTATAATTGGCTTGTGTAATAAGGCAATTCGTTTGCCATATTCTATCAAATTTCGAACGATAGATAAATTCAATATTTCTTGCAGAACTTATCAGCAGTTGGTCGCCTATGTACACGCTGCTTTATAAGTCAAAACCATTTAAGGGAAGACACAATTACGATGTCTACCACGTGGAGTACATTGTCTCTCTAATCGCCTAACTCGATTTTGTTTTGACATGTTTTCTACATTGCTACATAACTGTCTTCATCCCACTAATCGATTTCAGTGTCACTTGACAATTTTATCTACGTACTACACGAAATCCTCTATTGAGATGTTGTGAATAAACAGGCCCTCTACACATCTATATATAGCATCCCCACATTTACTAATTGTATATTTGGTGCAGTGATTCGCACGTGCGTGTCTTGGGCATCATGGAACGAGGACAAATTATTTCAGACGTAATGGGGGTAATGTCACGCATACCGGAAACCCGCAAATGGTTTCTTGAGGGATTTAGTTGTATCTTGCCCTAAAGAACATAATACCAAGACGTGTCCGTTTCAGACATTGCTTAAACATATATCATACACTGTATACCATGAGTGTAATACTAATAATATAAGCTAGTTTTCCAGTCGACACGAATATGTGAGACCAATAATAATCAACTTGTAAACGTAACGTCATACATAGTGTGAGGAAAGACCGCTGAATTACAATTACTACACCGATTTGTTGGTTGAATGCCCGGATGCATGCGACAGGTACTGTAATGTGACCATGGTTACCGACAATTATCTTGATCATTATTTTTGTTGTCGCTTAAATTAAAATAATGACGGTTGATGAGTGCCGTAATGGAAAGCTGTGCAGGGCTAAGAGTCATTCTAAATTCGATGATATGCCATACCCGCACCTATAGCGATTAAGAATTATTTTCCAGACCATTAAACTAATTAGGTTTACTTTCTTGACAATTTCGTATTTTTACATTTCTTGAGTGAGTAAGACAGAAAATGTGCTGTACTTGTACGTTGATTTGTATTTGAAAAAACAGCGACATCTTGAATAAGGCTTGTAATTATTGACAATATTGCACGAGAAATAGCCTTTTTATCTTACTTGCATTACTGTCAATAGAAATTCCAATCTTCTATCCTTGGATATATAGTAGTATGTATATGTGTACACGTAGACACTTTCTTTTATCAAATGAAATATCTTCCAATCTTTGTAATCAGTATAAGTGGAAGTGAACATAGAGGGCGATTTGCTGCGTGTATAATAATATATGGATCAACTAATACATTAATATCACTCGGAGCGGATAAATTATAAGGGCCGGTTCCGGTGCTTGCCTCATGAGGAAATTTTTTCTCCTGGTTTACAGTCGTCACAAACATAGATATTTGCTTCACAAGTGATAATTTGCTTGAAAAGTGGCATATTGTGCGTTCAGACATTCTCTAGATAGTCTAGTTACCGAAAAGTAAAACGTGTCCATTGTCTGCATCGTGTCTGTGCACATTTGTGACGTGACTTCAGTCATGGAATTAGTCAAGTTAAAATGCCAACTGCATGTATTTGTTTTATTTTGATCATCTCAATTGGCCATGTGTCCGTTCCAGGGATGTTACATTAGATCAAAATTTGATTGGATATAATTATGTTCAAATTATTGCTCAATTTACAACGTCTGTGTACCAGAAATTCCTCAAAGACGAATTTAAAAGGCATGATGTCTTCATTTGCAAATAACCATTTTTAGAACAAAATGAAACTTTTCCCAGAATACAAAGTCGTTAGATTCACCATTTTATTAACCCTAAATCTAATTCCAAATGTTTTAAAGGAATTGCGTAACAATAACTACTGACAAATTCGAAAATCTTGAAACAAATATTAAGAAAACTAAAATGTGTAACATAAACCCGGGTACACTGGTTGCTTTATACAACTCTTAGCATCCATATTTTGACATATGATTAATTACATAACAGACCATGTTTATACTTCTGTCCTAACCGAGTACAGAACACGGAGTGCCCATGACACAGTGGAGTTTGTGGAGATCATGTTTAAATTTGCAGCGGATGAAATGTCCTTCTGAATCATTATCGACCAAACATAAACAATTTTAATGTTCATATCCGGGCAACGAGTACATTATTTGCTGTCATGATATTTAGTGCTGTCATACCTATTTAGTGTGTACATCTCGCTTTTGTTTTCTTTCTGGTCTTGGCAAACAAGAAAACATCAGAGAACTGTATCTAACTTTATCAGCTATTCCAGTATTACAGCCTCTGCTAAATGTTTGTACTTCTTGTCCCCTTGATTAAATTTCTAGTTGAAAGAGACGATAACGTATTTTTTAGTATATTCTGGTTGCTAGTAATGTTGGATAAATTGTAATGCTCTAATACTGACTTGACAAACGGTAAATTGATCAATGATTCCTCCAGTACGATATGTTACGATAATTAGAATAGATGGCTTGTATTGTCACTGCAAAATAATATTTTGATGTTCTTGCCTGCATAGCACGAGTTTGCCGACTTTAAAGCTAGCATCTGTCAAGTAATGCTTTCCCATTTATTGATGGGAGACTAGGAGATGTACGATAGCCTGCAGTGGTTCGATATAGTTAATATATCGGTATTGGAAAATATTGAGACCTCGTTGTTTAAAAACTATAGGACAGTATTATCGCCTGCGTCTTTATGTATTACTGAGAACTTGGGAATACACTGTGCGAATTTTTGACCTCGGTAATGCCGGGTAGCATAGGCAATTCCGAGCTGGGCTTTTATCAATGATGTTATTATTGTAATGTATTTTATAATCCATCTGCTTGAATCATGTCACTGGCCTAGTTTATATTACCCCCGTTAATTGTCTATGATTAGTATATGATTTATTAGTTTATTAAATTAGTTTTATTGATTCGCAATTTTGCCTTTTTTTGACCTTCAGTGTTCCGTTTTAAAGACTCGTTCGTATTCCCGTTCGTAATGTATACATCTCCTGAAAGCATAGATACATGCAAATTGCAGTGCGTATGCCGCACTAATGTTTGTCAAAGAGATTAGCCGACAGCCAATTTCGCTATTTGCTCTGATGACTATTCACCTGCAGTCAAGTGAATGGCCTCTGAATTGCACAAGTGTGTAACGTTGTAGGCTACATGTTGGACTGCAGTTTTTTTTTTATCAGCTATTTTTCAAACGGATTTGTTTGTGTTTTACGTAAGACGACATCAGTGAACAAGATTCCTTTGAATGTTTGGTTCAAATAAGATTTGTTTACTATCCCGAGTTATAATACATCAAGTAGTGACCACTTTGTTTTCTGACTCTACTGCAAACGTTGAGTACAGCCCTGAACATGTTTGCAAAACGTATTGAGAATTGTATTGAGTTAATTTGTCAGGCTTTCCTGCTCCCATAATTTTTTAAATATAGTTATTATTTCGACAATTTTAACCAAAATGCATATTCATTGTATCTAGTGATGTCCTGGCATTACCTCCATTTTGATAGATGTGTATTTTATCATGACATACAATGGCATGATGTGGAATTGGACGTTACAATGGGACTATCCATGCTTGCAGCGACCAGGTAAAATATGTGGGCGTTTTATTTGGTAGAGAGTTTGTTTTGTTTGCATAAGTTTTGTCGATGATTCGTTGCCATGCATTAGGCTGCGTTTTTGTTATATTATTATTTATTTTAAGTAGCTAAATTAGGACAATGCGATTTTATTATGTTCGAGTATGTTATTACTGTTCACGTATATTTCAAGTTTCTGATTATAGTCGTCGGAAAGTGAAAGTTCTACACGTGTTTCATACATTAATCATAATGCTATTGCGACTGCATACACGTGGCTAATGATTTCATTTTATATCATCGGCCGGTACTGTCAAAACCTGGGAAGACAATGATCGATTCGCTGATTGCTCTAGAGTTTGTATCGGTCAATGTATTGTACACAACGGGTCCTGACTATCTATTCGGCTGATAGTTGCTGACGTAAATACATAGAGGTTTAAGGGCGGAAAGTATAAGCCGTGTTTGTATTGACTTCAGCAACCAACTGTGGGAGTTGAGTGCCCGGCCCGCACACATACAAAATCATTCAAAGATAGCGCTTCCACAGGCTTCAAATGATTAATGCATGCATTTTCTAATGCGTAAAAGAACAACACGCTTTCAATAATAGCGCCCTCTACAAATAGGGAAATGGGCGCGTTCTTTCACACATACACACACATGGATTTTAATTGAGTACGCCACCACACACACCATTAATTTTGAAACACGCACACAATTAAAAAAATACATGCGTCAATTCAGAACGTAAAAATGATTTTAAAAACGCACAGCATTTCTAAAACACGGTCTTCATTTTAGAATACAGGCAAAAATGCACCCAACGATTATAAAAAGTCATTTTAAACACTACTTACAAAATTACGTATATAATTTTCCATTATATTATTAAGGTGGAGATGCAGTTTACCTGACAGATATTTTAATTAGTTAATTAGGAAACCAAGATGACCTCCCTCGTCCACAAACTATATATTTCCGGAAAGCTTTTTGTATGAATTTTAAATTTTTTTAGTATTTTTTTATGAACAGTGTAGTTTGAAATATGCACAAAAATGTGCTTTTTTGGTCAAAAGGGATTTAAAAAATATTAACTTCTAAACCACGCTTCTGTTTCCCGTCAAAATTGGTGTATTGGTACATCTGTTCACTATGAAGAAAGTGCCGTCTTGAAAACTGTCTACCAGTTGTCAATTTTGCAGGGCAGCAGCTCAAATTTCACTACTTGTATGTACGTATGTATGAATGTATGTACGATTGTTGTAACATTGTTCAACCAAAACAAATGCCCCGACGGCGTTTTGATGATAAACACATTGTCAATCATTTGTGAAAATTTCAAAACAAAAGGTAAAAGCGACTAGGAGCTATTTTTTTCTTAATGTTCTGGAATGTGCACTAAAAAGAAGCTGAGATAATTGCTAATTGCATAACAATTCACTCAGTAAGAATATTGCTAATGCTCATAATTAAAATGGCTGTAACAGTCCCAAATTTAAATGTATTATCGTTTTGTAAAAAATTAAATATAATGCATTTCTTTTTTTCACCATGTTTCTTTTTTATTATTTATGTACAGCCTTGCTAAATCTTGCTAAGCATTCAAAAGAGAGAATGTTTGCACCTGTTATGTATATTTTAATATTTTCTTTTGAGTATGTTCCACTATTCACAATTCTACAAAATTTTAACAGTCTATAGCCAAGACTGTTTGGATAATAAAAAGCAAAAAGAAAATTTACTCCCAAGTGCCCACGAACCTGCATCTCTACCTTAAGTTGTGCTGGTCTGCGCCACATGCGTTAAAATAACAACTCGGTTTGCAGGCCTATTCTGTTAATTATTCATAATGTTTATCCAGTGTTTGGTCAATTTTATGACTGATCGATGTTTTCTTAGTATCTGCTACAATATAACTCGATAGTCGGTTATTGTTTCCATTATTTGTTTGTGATACATGTAATTTCTTTGAAATAGATTTCATGTGTATCGTAATTTTTGTATCGCAGCTTTTAGAACTATCATATGTCCTTGTATTTGCAGCTGTGTGTATGGCGATTGAACTGTACATTGAAGGATCACGTCTGTTTTACACGGACTTGTCAGTAAACATATATTTTGATATTGAGTGTGATATCTAGAGCCGCCAAGCATGGTAAATGACATGCTAGAGTTGTGGTGTGTTTTAATCCTGTTTCGTTAACACAATATATATATATATATTGTGAATGATGAGGTACTTTCTGTTGTTCTCAATTATTTCTAAAATTTAGGGTTTTAAAAAGCGACGAAAACAGGCAATTTTTCTTTAACATTGTGCTCTATGGAATTGCTCTAAAAATAACGATTTTTTTTTGGAAAAAAATATGGTCGATGTCGCATACGACTTATTTACCACTCCCGTGTCACTGAGAATGTTCTAGAACCGTACTGTGTCTGGGTGGAATATTCTAGATTTTTTTAGAAACTGGTTGAATAGGTAATATAACACTGTAGGAGGCAATAGAAGGTAATGGAACATTCTAGAAATTTGAAATTTATAGTAAATTCCAGACTCATTATGTATGCTGATGTAATGGTCTATTTATAGACAGTGTGGGTATATATAGGGGAGTTGTTCAGCACTGAGTTCAGATCGGAGATCTCGTTGAATTGTGTTGGAGTTTAAGTATCTAGTTATTGGAGTAGTGGAGTTTTACCGCGTTATTGTACTTGATGTTTGCAGAGTATAATTATACCAGTACCAGTTGAAACCTCATCTGTTGGCTCCGTGTCCGTATGTTATCATCGCCGCCAGGGAAGTCTTTATGTTACTGTTGCCATTTTGGTATTTGAACCATCACACCAGTACTATACCAATTATGGTAATATTACGTTGCGTGTGACAGTCAAGTTTCCCAATACGTCACTGTAACTCACAAAAGAATGCTATTTCACTTTGCTATGAGACAATAACTTCAGGATTTTACACAATAAACCAATGAACACTGTAATGCCATTTATGACAAACTTTCTAAAAAATTATGAGTAGGTTTCTAGCTTGATTTTTACAAACACATACGCCACACTGAGTTCCAGTCAACTTTAAAGCACTGAAACGAGCTGCACATTGATTGAGTATAGGCTTATTTCAACACCATTCTCTTTCAACAAATACACTGTACATAATATGTTAATATACTAACAAAACACACAAAATATGTAACACAATCAAACGAAGCGGCGTCGTCTCACGGCAGAGTCCGCTACTCTCCGATTCTTTAGAGAGACGAACTGCGCAATCCCAGATCAAATGTCTCAAAACGCGTAGCTGAGCATGCTGGCGAAACTCACGGCAAGCGCGACTAGAAATCACGAAACTAATCAGACTAGAAACCTGGCAAACTAATCAGTTCATGAATATTTCCGATAATCGTGTTCCCTCAACAAGTTATTGGCGTAAATCAGGTAAATTGGCTGAATGACTGATTTGACCTCAGTGACACTTCAAATAACGGAATACATATGTTATAAAATTTACTAAGTATGTGGTATAAAATGTCAAGTGTTTGTAGTACGTTATCTGTCATCGCCATCTCATCCGATAACTGCCATGGGTTATTAATCAAAATGAAACGAAATATATTACAAATATATGAAACAACAAAGCCGTCTTATATAAAGATACTCACTTCACAATATTAATACTACCACCGAGAGATGGTTCACACATTTTCTCCACGCAATCGTTATGCAGTGAGACAAACGCAGTCGTAGAAATTGTGAAGTCAGTAAAAGTGCACATAGTAATCTATTACAACCTAGCCTAATGCGACAGCCGATGTAGGGTTCTCAAACAATGATGTTACCGGAAGATATATTGACACAACGATTGAGTGGGCACTCATCGTGCTTACAAGTGTTACTATATGGCGGATTTAGTTCCCTTTGCAAGTTCAATATTTCGAATACTAATGTGCATGTTGCATATCCAAATGCACGTAATTTTTTTATAAAATCATTTTTGTAAGTTTGAATTAACACGTAATATAGCAACCGCTATAATAATATCATGTATAAAATATGTCACAACATTTAATTAAACGACTCAGTTAAAAAACAAAATCCAATTATGGTATTGTGTCGTTTTAATAGAGGTTATATTTAAAACGTGACTAAAGCCAAGACAGTGCTGGAGAATTACGTGTAATACCAACGTTGAACTATTTTCTATGCGTACTTACTTTCTCAACATTATTTTAAATTGCATTGTCTCTTTGTGAATGGTCTTAAGTCAGCAATAAAATATGCCTCGCATGCGATATAAAATTTAAAAAAAACATAAAAACTGTGTGTACAGTGAAATTCATAGCAGGCTTGTTTTGTATAATTGCTGTTACTGGATATCATACGCTGAGTGAGTCGCCGTAGTCTTGTTTTGAAATCGCATTGGGGTTGGAATGATTGTGTTGGTATTTCCTATCAAATACAAATATGATTTTTTTTTTCATTATTTGAGAAACTGTAACAAGAAATTTAAAGAGTGTGACCACCACTCCGAATCAAATATAGCTCTGTATACATTTATCGAAAGCATAGTAAACAAAGTAATTCCTGCAATAATAAACGGTTATAATGTATAATTCTGCCTTGAACTAGTGTATTTGAATATATTTCCACATAATAATCAAAAAATCAAAAAGTGTTTATTAATGGCAGGCACACACACATAATTTCGGATTCACTATATTCTAACAACATGTAACGTAAACATTGTTTTGAGATTACAGTGGTACTGAAATAATTTCTAGAACGTGTGTGTGCGCCATTAACAATAATGAACCTACAATCCCTGCAAAATCATTTTTTTTTTCAAAATATTGTTGCGCGAAATAAGTATCGCACACATTCGATTTACTAAATCAACTTATTAGTGTTTAAAATATATTGAACAATGTTTGCGCTTTCAAGATCATCTGCTGAGAAAGTTGAGTGATATACATATAAATTGATTCGAACATTCGTGCAACGTCTTTTCTACAGGTGACTCGAAAATGTTTACATTTTCCAAGAAAATCCATCACAACGGCTTAGTTGCAATAATACGAAGTTCAAATATGTATTACAGGCAAATTCAATTTTATTAAAATCTGATGTAATGTACGACGTTGGTTCAATTTCATTTTATATATTTCATTTTATTTTTACTATATATTTTTTTATTAATTTGTAATTGTTTTTATTATTATTACTCTAATTATTGACGCATACATCTGAGCCAACGAATATATAACGAGTTCATGATTTCAACGAGATCCCCTGACTGGTACATTCAACCAATCATAGACCCTATTCTATAGCCTGTCTGGTGACGTCACTGGTTAGAAACAGATCACAAACACACTCAAGTAAAATGGCGGCTTCTACCGACGTTAGCGATGAAAACGATAGAAAAAACACGGCTTTTCGGTAAGTTCATCATTGTTGAATGCACCGAACACCAATCCATGATTTTTAGAATTATATTGTGGCTTAAAGGGTTCCAATTTAAGTGATTATTTTGCGTGGAGTGCCGATTATTGTTCACCGGTTAAACCGAACACCAGTGACCTTTTGTAGTCGCTTGTACTGGCGGTTGATGTCCCGTTGCCGACTCAGGTCAAAATCGTTCACGGCATTACCGGTAGTTGCCGGTTGTAATTATGCCCAGCGTCTGTCGTAAAGTTGAAGTCTTACCATCATAATACGATGGCTGAATAAACGAAACTTGGCATGCGACGATACTGCAGGAAGTGAACACATTTGTTGGAAATGAAAAAGATTCAAAGCAATGACAAGAATTGTAAAATGTTGTGCAATCTCATTTGTGAGATATAAAAAAATATAACTTTCTAGTAATAGTTTATGCAAATTAATATTTTAGTTGTTCATAAATAAGTGGAAGAAATGTACGGGCAGATTGCCCGTAGAGTATTGGTACGCATGAACTGAAAACACGTGATACTAGAGCGAGACACTTTCTCGCTAATAGCTGTGAGATGTTCGCCGTGATGCTTGTGTGGAATTTTGAAATAAAACTTGTAACAAAACACAGTTAAAGAGGGGAATCTAAATTCCCACAACCATTTATTGACGCGACTCGAACTTCCCTTTGATAGATGGTGAGAATTATTAGACGCCAACATGAAATGGCGAAAAAAATTATCCACATGGTAGAAATTACCACTAATACCAATTTGATTTAATACATGATTTCTTGTCAGACTACGAAAATGTTACGCTTCTTAAACATTGGCAATTTGAGGTGCGAGAGAAAGTACTAATACTACAGCCAATCAAATATGCATACTACAAATCAAGTACAATAGTTACTTTTAAAATAAATTCTTTTTTACATCAAAGTAAAGAAATTAAATATTTTCATTGTTCATTGTTGTTTTCTATTGACAAATCGTAGGAATGTATTTTTTCCTGCTAGAGAGAGCCTCAGTTTATGTATGTTCGTGTTAAGTGCAACTTACAAGAAAATATGATCAAGAACACGTCGAAAAAATCAAAACAAATCCGCCGCAGTGAGTAACGTCAGCAGTAGCCTATATGTGAATTCTCGAGATTGTCCTTAGCAGAACAAATTGACGACAGAACAGGAATGTCAGCCTTCAAAATTAGCCGGAGTATCTAACCACCATTTTCTGCTATTTTCGCTAACCAACTTTTGAACGAGATTATTTTCTTCAAAATGATTTCTACGCCACGCAGCACGATATTATCTCGTGTACATTGTAATTGTTTGTTAATTATTTCCTTGCGTGAGCACGCAATCGGCCACCATGAAACAAGAGTTCTATTGTGTCAGATCAATTTGAGCGTTCGTGATTAGCAAAACTGCCATCAAATAAATAATGAATTGAAAAAAAAATAAAGTTAGAAAAAAAAATGAAGCCCACACTAGGATATTATTTTAATCGAATTTAGTGGAATTGACCTCAAACTTAACTTGGGCAGCATGCCAGAGTAGCGATAAACGCCCGCCTGTATTGTTTATTTAGAATACCATAAATAATGGGATTTATTGAGGAATTCACCATCGGCAGCCACCGAACCAGTTCATTCCATGCCTGGGGCATAATGATTACACTGTTAGGATGTGTTGTGTTGTATAAGTAGCCGATGATCAGATCTAAATGATACGGCAATAGGCAAACGAATAACACTCCCGCCGTCACCGCTAACATAACAACTATCGGCCGTTGCTGACGACGTCTCTGTTTCAAATCGTGAGCGCTGACTGAATATTTCCGCACACCTCTCTGCAGGTCTCTTGTCGTTAACACATTAAGCACTATAATTGCCGTAATCACTAAAATAAATGCAATTATCGGCGTCAAACTGTGTAGTATGCCATCAAGTGGTGTCCAGACTCCAGAGAAACAATTGGAATAGGTCATCGGCAGGAAAACTGTCTCGTTACTCGGCGGCCATATAATACATGTAGTATACCACTTAGTATAAAAACTTGAGATCGGAGCGGAGAAGAAAAAACCCATGATCCATGTAAGTACGATAAGTTTGTATGTTCGAGACTTGGAACTGATTCTATCCGCTTTAAATGGTTTACAAATTGCCATGTATCGTTCGAAGGTCACTAAAAGTATGTTAAACTCGGAAACAAAAAAACAAATATCGAGAGCTACGTTCACAATAAAACATCCAACCGGTCCTAGGAAACTTTTATCGTGTACGACATCAGTTGACAACGGTTCGCCGACCTGCACTATATAGTATAAGCTTAGAAACATACAGTCTACGATGGCTTGGTTCGATAGATACATATTAGTTAGTGTACGCATGGCTGACACTTTGAATACTACGTATAGAAACAGACAGTTAAATATGATACCAAACGGACATGTAATTGTAGCTGGAATGATACGAGTTAGCAACATCTGTTCGGAATCGTAGAGAAGCTCTGCTGTACCCGGCGTGGTGTATATTTCCGTGCGATTGTTACTTCGTGCATCGATGACACAAGGATTTCTGTCGACAAGATCGAAATACTCGCTGCTGGTATTCATGATGCTCATTCAATGATGACTAAATTGGTAATGAAAGAACGAGACAAAACAGTTGGCAAATACGTCACCAATAACTGAATCATATGAAAATATAAGAAACGCTAACACACTGACTACCATACTGGTCGCTGCAACAATATGATTAACTTCGGTTCAAAGTCTATCGTGAACAAGTTTGTTGCTGCGCCATCTGCTATCATGACGCCTCCCTCCTCCCGTCGCACACATCAACACCTAACAGCAGGATTGCATTTTAATCAAAGCGGAATGCAGCATGCACATGACAGTTTTATGACAGTATATTTACGTTTATTTGTCGCTAATAAAATACAGCGTCATGAATACGAGAACATGAACTTGAGTTGTGATGACAAATATCGGAACTTGGCAACACTGTTTATAGTACCTGGGTTATTTGATACAGCGAGGTGCAGCCATAAAAAAAAGTTAATATACAATAAATTGAAATATTATACTCTCAAGTCTGGTATATATTTAACATATGTGAATTGACATTTGTTAATAATTAACTCTCAATTACATTTGAATTATGTACAAGTGATTATATGTATATAACACTCGTATTAATCATGTCACACGTCACGGTGTGATGATGCGATACAAACCGTCGCATGCGGTGGTTTGACAATAAAGAACTTTCTAGGTGAAATGCCTAGGAAATAACCCTCACGGTTCAGTCGGTATTCGATTTTCTAGACACGCAATTCGCTGACTGAGAACGTTCATTTAGGCACAGATTTAACGTGGAATGGAAATAACATCACGCTTGTTGATTATTCATATTTGTCTTCCACTACAGGAAGTTATCGATATTATATAAATTGTTATGAATCTAATTGACCTTTTTATTTTCGTTGTTTAATGGTCACATTCCACACGAACTTATTTTTGTCTGTGGCCGTTTATAAGACTCAGTTCGATTTCACTGAAGCCTAATATGGCGTGTATTTTACGCAGTTATTATAACGGTGGGCAGTATTTGTGTTATTTTCCCGGTAACATACAGTATTTCTAATAATAGTTCACAGGAATCGATGATTCAATGGTTTCCCCTCTTCCAAAAAACAAACGTTATCAACAATGTTATGTTGACCCATACGGTGCATGCATGACCAAATATTGTGTATGGTCGTGCAATCAGCTAATACGACTTTAGTTGATCAAGTTATATTATATACTAACAGAATATAAATATACCAAGCTTTTCTATATATTTTGGATTAAATAAATATTGTGCACCGAAAATCGAAATAGCTTTTTTGTGTATTTGTGATTAAAGTGCCTGTGAAATGGCTGTTATTTTCACGCCTAAAATTATCCATTGATACATAAATATTATTAATTTTCATGTTTCTAAGCATGAATTATTTGTTTTAAGTGAAAAAATGTGTTTTAAACTCAATCTACGGCAACTTTATTTTGTGTATTTTAAAACGAGGCTCCTCATTAGCTTCTCATTTGCATACAGAAATTCACCTTGTGACGTCAGAAGGGGAAGCCGCATGGCAGCTTGCATTGCCGATACGTGTAAATAAGGCAAATTTCTTGTGCAGTTTTCTCGTCTTTGACTAAATTTTCACTTATGTGCTTGTTCTTCGAGGAGGAATGGACCATAATGAACACATAGTATCATTTTTTGTTGCATGTCCGTGCTGGTGTAACTGGTCACCGTGATCGTCACCGGCGCACGTTTGTGCACTGTCGCTGGACAAAATAGAATTTGACGTCGGAATTATCTCGTTATTTAGCAGGTTACTAGGGACGTCACTACACTGTTGTATTTCATCGATCGTCTGAGTTAAACTTTCAAAATTAAAATAAAAGAGAACATATTTTGACATTCTAAACATTAGACTATAGTGATCACTTTTAAAATACTTAAAAACGACAAATCACAGTTACTAAATAAATGACAGCCGCGTGGAAATAAATTGAAATTTTGTTGAAATAGGTGAACGCGTCGGGTCACGGCGAGGGCAAGTGCGTTAAGGGATAACAAAAATAATCGAGATCGACACACATACAGATAAATTCAGAGTGGATTCGAGTTAGCGTGATCCATGACGTGATTGTCATAATTATAACATCATATTAAAACTTTATTTGGTGGAAACACATTGACCAAGCCCGGAATCTTATTTCATAAATTATTACACAGATCAAGCTGCAAGCATTGAGGTAAAAAAAGAACAGAGGTGTGAATTCGACATTCAACACCAATCACCAAACAATTCAGAAACTTTTAGCCTTCGAAAATGAAAACAGTTAGCAGTGTGTAAGGGCTGTGTAATTTCCTGTTTGTCCGACGCTTCGTTTTCGTGTGACTGTCAAAATTATTGCTACCTTTTACCTAACAGGGACTAAATGGTCTCTATAAAACGATAATCAGGATCGCAAAAAAGTCAACTCATTTGAAACACTTGCCGGACGTCTCTCTCTCTTCTGAAATCCACCTCGGTGATCATGGTCCGGAATCTATTTCTTTCAAAAGTGTTGCGCCAGGTTTATGTTGTCGACGTTGTTTTTTCGTGGACGACGACAGTTTCTCGAAAAAAAAATGAATCTGAGGTTAAGTGGCTTTCGTCCACTGATGTCGCACCTTCGGGTCGATTAGAAACGTGTGAATACTTACACTATGACTATACGTTTCACTGCAACTGCCCACAACACAACATCTAAAAACTCTCTCTCAAAAAATTAATATATTCAAAAAAAAAAAAAAAAAGAAACGCCGACCGAAAAATATATATCGTTTAAAAGTATACTGAATGACCAGTGTTATTACGGCTCAGGGGTATGACTTCTTCTCACATTTTGGCATTTGGTGGCGCACTTTCGGCGAGAGTCGGAAATCCGGAAACAGTGGACCGTTTCAGGATAAGTGGGCGTGGCTACAACACGAGAAATATCCCAAATTTACTTGGATACGAGTAATCATTTTCGGCAAAAAAATCAATACCTCCCCATTTCAGTGGGACACATATCTAAAATGGGAAACGTGAGGGTGGGCATTGCACAGGCACTTTAAGTGCCTTTCAAGCTTACCTGGGTAAATGGAATTCCATTGCATCAATAATCACTCACTGACAACATCATAAGCGACAAGCATATTATAATTCCGGAAAAAACAAAGAGGAGCAAACACGACGCAGTACATAAGTCAATTCAGGGGGAGATAATGAGGACGAATCAAGAGACTTTTGAAAGAAGTGGGCATATCCTGTCCCGCTGCGAAACCCACAATACACCCCAAAATCGCACTTCCTGTACTATAAATTATGTTGGTAAACTAAATGAAGCACACCGTCAAACTAAATTGCAGAAGTTCCCAATATCAATAAGCATTCAGCAATCGACATAATTACATCTGCAGATGACAAAGAGTGAATGATGTATACTTGGATTGAGTAAGGACACTGCAGATGGAGATGCGTTGGGTAAAACACATGAATTATGCTGTTTTCGAAACTATTTTGACCCTGTTTTTTTTACCATTGGCTGCTCGAGAGTGATCCATGGAGGATAGATATCAGAACAAATACAACACTGAAATATCGGGGCTACAACATTGTTGATTTCGATATCATTATGTCGAATTTAATATGCCCTTATATAAATTCTCTTTTAAATTTAAAATTCATCAAAGTAAATTTAAAAAAACTCTGACTCGCCCAATTTTGTATTATATTATACTATTCATCAATCATTGAACGAAAGATTTCATAGACATTCCTGTTGCATATGATATGCGAAGCTTAATCTTTGTTCTCACCAGAATTTGATAAATTTTCAATTTTTTTTATACAGCCCAACAAATGAAAAAAAATTTGCAGCGAATGAAAATGATTTAGGAACACCTCGACATTGACGTTTAGTTTGGAAGTAACAATGTTGCTTTGAAAACTGCTAAGAATAACTGTGTCAAAACAAAGTTACATGCAATATTCAGTAGTGCTGCAATTTAAAAATCTCTCGAACTGTGTTCTGTGACTAACACTGTGACCAGTGCTGGATGATTACCCAGTCCCTGACTGACTAACGTTAGGGCACGGTTATAACTTTCTGTCATAATACAATTTGCATGTTTTATTATTTTTGTGTGCACAACTGAGCAATGATTTTTTAACCTAATATGACAGCACACACCCTATACCTGGCTTGCAGTAGAATGCTATCTTAACGTAAAGTTTGAAATATTCAACAAATAGTCAATGCTTATGTTATCATTACGATGTGACATTGTGGATGGCACATACATTTTTTTATCACCAAAACAAACTATAATTCTTACGCGTACAACTCAAATTAGCACATACATACGAGGAGAGGTGGGGGCTAGACTGGCAAAGTCGGGACTTCTTTTTTGTTTAACAAAAAAATAATTAATTTTCAATTATCCAGTTGTACTTCATGGGTTTGCGCTCCTCGAAAGCTAAAAAAAATAGGCCTCAAATGGACTACGTTTTCGGATTATCTCACTTTGACAATGGTGGCTGTTGACGTAGAACAAACTCTGTCTTTGTTTTTATCAGACTGTCTATGTTTGGACGCAGTTCAAAACGATTACTTACAGATTGACCACGCACCATATTCATTGTCAATTTATATGAAGCCTCGTTAGTAATAATGTAGATGGTTCTATGGTTCTACGGTGTCGTTTAACTCGAATCACTTTTATTCCAATTTAATCTGAGCCATGCGTAATTTTAATATATACATAACAGCAACGACTTAACTCTGTGGTGATTCGGAGATAGAATGACAGGCTTGATAATAATCACATATTTCAATATAAACGCAAAAGTTTAAAGTGTTTTGTAAATGAGAAAATAATACACAATTCATAGAAATGTTCGTTTTAGTGTACATACCTAATTGTGATGACATGATGTTATTAAAGTAAGGGAAGGGCTCATGAAGGCTAACATGAAATATAATTATGTCACCGCCATTTAATTAGTGGACTTTTGTTTCTTCTTAGGAAGATGGTACAGATTCGGAATAAAATAGATCGTTTTTAATTGACGGATAATCAATATTACCTCAAAACATTGATATGTGATAAATACCACAAATGTTAAAATACGACAAATTACGCTGCATGCTTTCCCCATGTCTGGAGAATGTGACACGAAGTAAACTGAAACTACGGTTGCGAAACGGGTTATTTCATAGAAATCGGAAGTTACTCATTTCGTATCTATATCCTGTATGTGCTGAGCTATATAAAACTTTAGCCTCATTTCTTCTAAAAGTGTGTCTGCAGAACCTTTATGTGTTGATTCCCGTTGAGGGCGCCAACTCAACGTTGTATACGGGGCAGCGTAACCTCTGGATCCCACGAGCTTGATAATTTAGCGTGAGAAACACGTTGCGACAGAGAAAAATAATTACAAAATGAACGCTCATGTATATTCCATTTCTATCATTGTTATCAATTGAACAGAATAACTAATTTGACTTTAGCGATTAAATGCAGCTGCTGCAGCAGCTTTATCTACAAATATTTTGGCCGATTTCACGGTTGATTCTGATATGTCTATGTATTTTAACTTCGCGCAGGCACACGGCACTTCAGCCATGCACATTTGATGAAGGCATCTGAGTTCAGCCATCGAACCCGGATTCTGCCAGCTGTTTAGCTAGTAATGTTGCCAAGAAATGTCACCTGTGTACTCTGCATGCCTAGTGAAGAAAACTCATCACATGCAGACAGGAATGACATGATCGACAAAGCCCAACATATTGAAATAATGGGACCTTTATCTTTGTACATGCCAAACGTAAACGCTTTTGAAGGTTGGCTGTAATTACATTTTGATTGAATGTCTCATTGGAAAGTCTGTTAAATCGAATGACGCAATGGTAGTTAACATGAGGTCGATAACATTACTATAGTCGGTGTCTGTGGTGCTCAGATATTTGAAGCATGACAGATTATCCGAATCTAATAAAATTGTTGCGAATCCCGTTCGTTCACGACTGTACTCATCCATTAGTAGAGCCAGCTTTGTTCTTCATTTAGCAACATTAATTTGGAGTCCATGAAATAAAATATATAAACATGAAACGAGTAATAAAATGTGTGAAGACACGACCACTGAGTGGTAACGTGCGAAATGTATTGTGTTTATCTACAGTGCTCGCGATGATGTCTTATATTGTCAAGCGTATTCCTCCCGTTCAATTTCCCTGGTAAAGTGGATAATTTCGAATGTAGTTTTTAAATATTTATTTTCCATACAATCTAATTAAATTGTAACGTAAGATAATGTGGAAGACGTTTATTTTCACTTACGTATGTTGCCTGTCTATAACCCAGTTAAAGTAGAGATGCAGTTTACCTGACAGGTATGTTAATTAGTTAATTAGGAAACCAAGATGATCTCCCTTGTCCACAAAACTACATATTTTCAGAAAGCTTATTGTATGAATTTTAAAATTTTGTTAGTATTTTTTTTCATGGACACCGTAGTTTGAAATATTCCCAAAAATGTGCTGTTTTGGTCAAAAGTGATTAAAAAAATAGCTTCTATACCATGCTTCTGTTTCTTGTCAAAATTGGTTTATTGGTACATCTGTTTACTATGAAGAAAGTGCCGTCTTCAAAACTGTCTACCAGTTGTCAAGTTTGCAGGGCAGCAGCTTAAATTTCACTACTTCAAGTTTATGCATAAATTAACACCCAGGCTAGTTGTCAGTACGATTGTTGTAACACTGTTCAACTAAAAAAAATGCCCCGACGGTGTTTTGAAGATAAACACATTGTCAATCATTTATGAAAATTTCAAAACAAAAGGTCAAAGCGTCTAGAAGCTATTTTTTAAAGTTCTGGGATATGCACTAAGAAGAAGCTGAGATAATTGCTAATTTGCATAACAATTCACTCAGTAAGAAGTTTGCTAATGCTCATAATTAAAATGGATGTAACAGTTCCAAATTTAAATGTATTATCGTTTTGTTAAAAGTTAAATATAGTGCATAATATGGAGATCCCGTCATTTCTTTGTTTCACCATGTTTCTTTTTTATTATTTATGTACAGCCTTGCTAAATCTTGCTAAGCATTCGAACGAGATAATGTTTTCACCTGTTATTTATATTTTAAAATCATTTTTCGAGTATGTTTCTCTATTCACAATTCTACAAAATGTTAACAGTTTATAGCCAAGACTGTTTGGATAATAAAAAGCAAAAAAAATCACTGCCAAGTGCCCACGAACTTGCATCTCTACCTTTAGTAAACTGGCTGTGACGTTGTTTTTTTTCAAATTACAACTGCAGTCTTGTTATTGTTACATCTCGTCATATGAACATACATTTTAGTAGTGCTAGAATATAGATAGACATCAGAGCTGAAACTTCCTCCCAATAAATCATGAAATAAAAATCATAGCAAAATATAGTCTTTGCTTATTCCCTGGCCCTTTTTTCCACATGTGCCACATGTTCCCTATTATAATATAGCTTCTTTAAATTCTAGAAGAGTCATTGCATTTGGTACCGCTATTAGTACAATGAGGCTTCCTTGCTTTTCTGTATCTATATTACAAGGATTATATATTAGAGTGAAATTTAAGTGCTTATAAATGCACATCCCAACTCTTAAGAGCAAATGTCTGTAAGAATCAAACAATGGTGGCAGGGGTCAAAAAATAGATTTGGCTCATATTTTGCACAGTGATAGTACTTGATTCACAACCCCTCAAAATAGCTTTCTTTTAGATCAAAACTCCTTATTGTCATGGTAACAGGCAAACACAGTTTTCTGTCCATTTTTCCCAATTTTCGCATCTCAAAAACACGGAAATCAGCATAATTTACGGTACTGTCTCGGCAACACCTTTAAACCTATCATAAAAACAAAACAAGATCTGAATAGACCAACATTTTGGCTTTTTCAAAATTGTTGTGAAATTTCCAAAGACATACACTTTAGTTCTTGGGCAGCCTGAAAACAATTAGATGTTTCAAGTTTCAAAAATAATTATTTTTTTCCCAAATTTGTAAAGCTATAACTGCCGCTGTGGTATTTTTTGGGGCTTGAAATTTGTATCATATATAGATAATTGAAACATCTATCGAAAGCATTTTTGCAAAATTTGGTACCTTGTTTGGTTGTCACGTGACTCCCTTAAATTGGCCACTTTTTGTGTGTTGCGAAAATTGTGAACTTTAGCCATGTTCAAAGTACGCTACATGACGAAGTAAAATATATTTCTAATTCAACTTATTATCAAAGGTGAATCTATGTATTGCCTATCAAATGAATGCTTGCAGAGTTTCGGGTCATGTCGTTCAGTCACGTGGTTGTTCCTGAAAGTAGGCCATTTTTTGAATGTGACGCAAATTGTGAATTTTAGCTTTGTTCAGCGTACACTACGTGACGAAGTGAGCAATAATTCTAATTCAACTTCTGGTCAAATGTACATCTATGTATTCTCTATTAAATAAATGCTTGTAGAGTTTCGGGTCATGACGTTCAGTCACGTGGTTGTCCCTGAAAGGCCATTTTTTTAATGTGACGCAAATTGTGAATTTTAGCTTTGTTCAGCGTACACTACGTGACGAAGTGAGCAATAATTCTAATTCAACTTCTGGTCAAAGGTACATCTATGTATTGTCTATCCAATACATACTTGTAGAGTTTCGGGTCATAACGTTAAGTCACGTGGTTATCCCTGAAAGTAGGCCACTTTTTGCATTGTGAATTTTCAAAGTATTCTACGTGAAGAAATGAAGAAGAATTCTGATTCAACTTCTGATCAAATGTACATCTTTGTATTTGTTACTGAATAAATGCTTGTAGAGCTTCGGGTCATGACATTTAATCACATGGTTGAAAGCAGGTCACTTTTTGTGCTCGACAAAAATTGTGAATTTTAGCCATGTTCAAAGTATGCTACTGTACCTGACAAATCAGGATTCTAACTCAACTTCTTCATAGGCCAGTCATCTATGTGTTGCCTATCAAGTAAATGCTCGTAGAGTTTTAGGGCGTGACGTTTAGTCCTTAGAAGTCTCTGAAAATAGGCCATATTTAGACATTGTTTATCAACTGAATGTTAGGAACGTTTGTTCTCGTGTTAGTGTTCCTTTTGATATGCATTATAGAACATTATCATGATATGCATTATAGTATATAGCTGAATTTAAAACAATATCTTAGTTTCTTTATTACAAATTGATATTTACACGGCGCTTAACTAAACTTTAAATTAACACTGTAAGTGCATTATCAGTCATTGTAGTACCAATATAATATACATTGGACATTGACAATGTTAAAAGAAACAAACTGTTGAAGAGGCATCTTCTCCAAAGTAACGGAACATCCTAACAGCATTTATCGTATCGTACAGGACAGGGTGACAAAGTTCGACGTTGGTGATGATTTCCTCCTGTATGCGACTGTTGGAGGATTCGATTACCGCAGGGTCCTGTTGCTCCTCCTCCTCCTCAGAATCTTCTGAAGCTTTACGGCGTTTAGCTGCCAGTTGGGAGAAATAGCTAGACACTTGCTGGCCAGTCAAAAAGTCCTGCACCCGTAATAGCCGTTGGCTTTGTGCATCACGTGCATGCTTCATCTCTTTGGATACAGTAATGGGGTCTGACTTTCGTCCAGTAGCTTGTCCAAGCCGAAACCGCTTATCAAGGTCCTTTTTTTGCTTGTGGCTAAACGTAACAGCCTTCTTCGAAATGCGCATTGCCCATCCTTGCTGTGGGAAAGGTATTGTTTTATTTACTTCTAAGGATGGCTCTACATGTGGCACTTCTGACAGGCTCTGTGCAAGCTTTTCTGCATACTTCAACTTAGTCTTGTCCAGCAAAGTCTCTCTTTTAAGGCGATGTTTGTGCTTTCCGACAGCTACGTTATACATGAGCCTCCAGACCTTTGTATGTTTTATAAATCTTGACGCAGCTCTCTTCTGAACAAGGGAAAAGTGTACCACTGGCTGGGTTGCACAGTCTCATGACTTGCCGCATCTTCATCAGAATCTGAATCTGCCTGGACCTGATGGGTCGAAATGCAGAACCAGGATTTGACGGCTGACTGACAATCTTCAGCAGCGGTGGTTCTATGACAGGCACTCGCAGCCAAGGGACATTATTCCCGTCCTCGATGTTGTACGCTCGCCAGACACGTAGACCTGCATCACTAAACGTAAAGAGTTTGGTGATTCCATCCAGTTTTATGGATGTTGCTGCAACATCTGCACCCACTTCATACAGAAAGACTTTACTCCCGGGATTCTACCACGAGACTCTACGGCAATCTTAAACTCCCCGGCCGTCTCAACATTGTGGCCCTCATTGATCCAGGTCTTGATGTGGGACTTCACTGTTGCGGCCTGTCTGTCACATGACCCCCCCCCCCGCCCTGTGGATCGCAATAGTCCAGTCGTCTGCCGTATGAGTGTGTTGTGATAACACCCAGCATTGTCACTTCGGAGGTATATGGACTTGGATAGATCCCTTGCTGATGATGTGCCATGGATATGCCCCACTTTCTAAACCAGTCTGTTTGGATTTCCCTGTACTTCTATGGCACGAACTTCATGGCCCAGTCCATTACCAGAAGCACACTTGTACTATCCAGGTTATTCAGAAGTACATGCCAGGCGTCATTTTGATTACACTTTGTCCCGTAGAGTACTTTGAAGATGGCTAAAATTTTATTTTTTTGGCAAATGCAAAAAAAGTGGCCTACTTTCATGGACAGCCACGTGACTAAACATTACGACCCAAAACTCTACAAGCATTCATTTGATAGACAATACATAGATCTACGTTTGATCAAAAGTTGATTTAACGTTCTAATTCACTTTGTCCAGTATAGTACTTTGAACATGGCTAAAACTCCAAAATTTTGTCTAGTGCAAAAAATGGCCTATTTTCAGGGACAACCACGTGACTAAACATTACGACCCGAAACTTTACAAGCAAGTATTTGATAAGTTTTGCATAGATCTACATTTGAAAAGAAGTTGAGTTAGAATCCTACTTTACTTTGTCATGTAGAGTACTTTGAAGATGGCTTACATCCACAATTTTGGTCAAACGCAAAAAATGACCTACTTCTTGGGACGACCACGTATGAACAAAACAAGTTACCAAATTTTGGAAGATATTATTTGAAAGATATTTTAATTATCTATGTATGGTACAAAGTTCAAGTAAAAAAAATACCAGAGCGGCACTTATAGCATTACAAATTTGGACAAAAAATTACATTTTTTAGAAGCTCGAACATTGCATGGTTTTCAGGCTGCCAAGGAACTGAAGTCTATCTCTTTCAAACTTCCACAACAATTTTCAAAAAGCCAAGATGTTGGTCTATTAGGATATTGTTTTGTTTTGACGATAAGTTCAATGGTGTGGCAGTGACAATGCCGCGAATTATACTGATTTCCGTGTTTTTACAATGCAAACATTGGGGAAAATGGCCAGAGGGGTTGTGGACCAAGTACTATCATTGTGCAAAATATGAGCCAAATCGATTTTTTGACCCCTGCCACCATTGTTTGATCCTTACAGACAATTGCTCTTAATGTGTGCTGGTGGCTTTGACCTTGGATTATATAAAATCGTTGTGATAAGTTGGCCTATAGAAACGGTTCCCTTACAAATATAGGAAAACAAATGTTCACATACCCCAAATTAGTGCCAGGGATACGACAGTTACAGGACATCTTTGTTCATCTGGAGCCAGGGCTTTACTTACATACACTACTATATAGTATGCTATGCCATTCAAGCCAAGTTTGATATGGTACGCCATGACAGTCTCATTGCTTGCGTTATGGTATCTAATAAATTCAGAACCCATGTTACTGGTACTCATACGTTCATTGGCTAGCTCTCGCAGTGAACGTGTAGTTATTGTGAAGTCTTCTATATCCCGGAACAGTTGTTTGTCATCGCAAGTATAACTTCACCAGTCTTTGGCATGTGATTTGGCAATTCTGTGAGCTATGTTTCCATAGACCACAAACGATTATTGTTGATTTTTTTAGTTATTGCAGCTGCTGAGATTACTGTTCATAGACAGCATGTTTTGTGTGAATAGTAACGTCTTCTTATTTTGATACTAGCTTTATATGTAGTTGATTTGTGTAATAATATATAAGAAGTTATAAGACTAATATAAAATATTCTCGAGATTTGTTTCCTATCCCAGAAAAATACACAGGCAGATCAGCACGCGACATCGCCGTCACACTTTGTCGGCGTGATTTTCTAACTTCGACAAATTCCGGTTTACTAGTATCGTTATTTGGATAAACGATAATTCAGACGTTTCTTGATCCCATCAATAATGCTAATATACTGTTGGTGAATAATACAACTAAACGAACATTTATCCATACTACATTCTTCGTGGACGTCTTTATAAATTGACAAGCATCATTTATAATCACTATATCCTGTGGGAGCGCCCTCTAGTGCCCAGTCTGTAAATTACTCATTGCAGTTTTACAATAGCTTTCTTATTGCCACATAGAGGCCGACTAGCTTATTGATTGACACATCCATGAAGAACATATGCGACATATTGTATCCCGAATAGTTGTAGTGCCTGGTTAGGTGGAGTGTTACTTGGTTACTATGAAATGCATCTGTTTCTCGAAAATTAGAATATAAATGGCAGTTATATAGTATAGCTGTAGAAATTAAATTATACTAAGTTGATTTTTGGGGTTATTGAATTTCCGATTTAATTGTTTGCATACTCGCCAATTAAATCGCCATGGTGTATTGCCGCTTTTATTCTCAAGACAACTCTACCATGTCTATGATTCATGTCCTCGGCTGAACGGCTCGATATTTTGAATGAGTGTTAAAGCGATTACAAAAAAGTGAAGTTGTTGTAGAATAGATTGATGTGTGCATTTAAACTATTTTAGTGTAACATTGCTGTCAAAGAAAACACACACGCATCTAATATGGACTTATGAGTGAAAGTGAAACTCATGATGACGGGTGTAATATATTCAAGATTTAAAAGATAATATCGGACAGGGTGTCGTGAATAATTAGTATATCTATTTAAGCAACTCCGATATATGTGTACGATGACCCTGCTTTTCCACGTTTGCGTTAGTTGAACACATACATAACCAACGAAATCACAAAATGCAGAAGATGTATAGAAATGATCGATTGCGTGAACAGAGATAAAGGGTGTTATCGGGTATTCAACAAACATAATACACGCTTAGCGGATAAGCACGAACGCGAGTAAAAAGGCTGAGACTGAACCTAAGACTCACTAATTTGCATTAGTATGCCTGTTAGACAATTATGTGATTATATCGCATATCATTTTATTAAAATTGTATGATTAGTTGTGTGTTGTTGTGCGACATTAAGTGTCAGCTCTGATAAATCATTAGACAAGAAATGTGATTACTTATAGTACTTATAGTCTTACTGTCTTGACACATGATTTGTTAGGTTTCATTCTTGATTGTTCAGGACTCATCTGGCATGCATGTGGCTAATGTGTACACATTTCTGTATTATATTATGACACACTTGACTCATTTTATTAATCCAAAACATAAATTCCCACCGACTTAATTATAAAGGCTTAGTCTTTACTAAATTTACAATTTACAGTGTATTTTACGAACATTTCTTCTCTCATGAAAATGCGTTGCAAGTCACTAGAAAAATATCGACGTACTGATGCACTCGGAACTGCGATATATTAGTGTAAGACGACGTTACACGATGTTGCAATGCACCGTTTATGACTTGTATGCTTTTAGATATAACCCGTAATCGTTTTACGTATCCTGTTGCAAATAAGATAAATCACTTACAAATTAAATACACTACTTAAAATGTTCAAATATAATATGGTATTAAGCTGTATTCATACCGCAGCGTATCTGCTAGTCCGTATACATATTATACATGACTTCAATAATGAGTTACACCATATTGCTTCCACATTATATCACACATTTGGAAAACGTTTAGCGTGACTGACCACTGTTTATGTAAATATATGTATACTGATTGCATATACATCAGTCAACATCAATTAAAACCTCCACGCGTCAGCTACTGTGTAGGTATGTATTATTTATAATTGAATATTTACATTATATTTAAAAATGTAGATGATTAAAGAAACACCTTCGAATGTGCTGTTCGTGTAACATTCACTAAACATATAACAACTTTATGATTACGTACGTTTTGTGATGTTTTATTCCCCACTCGGCTGTAAACACATTTCAAAATACAACATAAACCATGTAATTCGAACCTTGATAACTCGAATATATAAATCTGAAGTAGTTCCTTCTTATTTTGTTGACATAATATTAATCCATTACGAGAATAGATCACACGTAATATTGTTCCGCATTTTAAAATTGTAGAATTATATGGATTACCGTATTCTAAAGATAATTCCTCGTTCAACTGTTTAAATATTATTGAGCAGCGGCATTTCAACCCTTATTTTTGCTATATAAAATGTACAATTATGAAAAAATAGCTTGTTCACTATCGCTATTTGTAAGGTTCGGCGAATAGAACGTTTCTATAAACGTATAATTTACTTATTTGTGAACTTTACAATATATACTGACCTCGCGTGGTCAACACTAGAATGACTTCCGTTCGGTCCAATATAGACTGATATCGTTTTCAGACCAGATTAAGTTACTTTCAGCCGTCTTAATTCAATTTAATGATTTATGCAGTTAGTACTACGCGTACGTGTGATTCTAAATGCTCACTCACATAATTCGTAAACACATTAGTATTTCCAATACAATATACAATGAATCAATGATAATCTGACTTTAAAAGGCAGCTAATGCCATAATGTATAATGATCAGATCCTATAATCGTATCTCGCAGTCAAGATTAATATCCAGCAAGAATATAAATATTGAATTCTCATCATTGGATACAGGTGCAATCGACACCCAATGTAATTAATTATTGCCGAATGCTGTCTCAAGATAATTTACCGTTTTCACTGTGAAGTTTTACTTTATTGTCCATTGTATGATACGATTTGCAAATTTAAAATGCATATGTCCTTTCCAGCGAAGAAAACATAACGCTCCCCAGATGATTGGTATTCCTGAGTGTGTGTCTATTCCCCCGTGTTTGTGCATGTAAACAGCGGGAACTTGAAACACATTTAGGCGAGTGGCAAGTTATGTATTGACACTGATTCGGCAAACACACGGGCGTTTTGCAGTGGATAGTCATCACATATAATGTACAATGAAACCATGCAGCCTGATATTGACGTGAGGAGCAAAGACACTTAAGAACTTGTTGAGGTCATGTACCCTTAAAATTTGAAAACCAACATAAACCATATAACTTAGCATTATGCATCTATCACCGTAACGCCATAAGTCACAGAGTGCCATAATTTCGCAGTATTTTACGGGGTAATTTTATCCTACCATATTAGGAAATGCGAGTTCCAAATATGGAATGATTATGCGCATAAACGTCCTCTAATAAAAACAAACATGAGTGCCACCAGGGTTTGACCGGACTCCACACAAAGAAGTTCGCTGATTCTGTTCTAATTTTTTTGGATTTCGGCATTCCCAGGATGCATCATTGGAAGAAAAAGATGTACAAGAATATAGTCATCACGAAGATGCTTCAAAAGTATGCACTCAGTGGTAGGCCGTCGGTCAACACACACATAACTCTTGCTGTACTGTCTTAAGCTTCATGCATACTTTGAGGTATCTGCGTAATAACCTTATATTCATATCGCGTAATTATCTGTATTTGTCATCCAACAAATCATTTTCTACACACCATAGTGTGATTACATTTTCTGGAGTAGCGAGAGGATATTATCTGACGTGACCAGCTGACCCATTTCACACTAAATAAAGCTTTCAATTTTCTAAGCATCCATACACGTTTCGTAATTACGCTTGATTTATTGCTTAAATCAGCGCTTGATCCATTTATCCCTTTCACTGGCTGATTATATTATCTATTGATGTTTATCTTGTGTATCCATAATATTGCTTCACGTTGTGTGACTTTTATTGAGTAGATATTCTGCAATAAATCCGTACTTTGATATAGCTATTACTACCAGTACCCAATAACATGTCAGGAAAAAAAACAGATTGTCAAATCATATTGGAATTATACGATCAGTTACAAATGTTATAGTTGAACATATAGATACATACTTCCATTAATCCCATTACAATGAGACATACTGCATAATGTAATATTTTGTTCATATTTTGTCTATTTGCCTAGCGGGAAAATGTCGCGTCAACAATAGTTTCCATGACAGCATAAACAATTTCAATTTAAGATTACTGAAATAATATTAGTCGCCGATGTAATCCATTTTTCCACCTTTCTACAAGCGCATTAGTTGGTGAATAAAACATTATGCTTAGCCACAGTACCTGATCCCTAGGTTATTGATTTGTATTTATCTTCGAGTAGATATGAAATATATATATATGATGTATATGTTTTCAAATTGGCCAGCGTGTTATAATTGTTAGTTAATAAGGTATCAATTATCTGTCCAATTATCCTCAAAATGCTGCGTTATATCCAGTGTTGTAATTTTACGGCAAAAACCTCCTGATTATGAGTTTTTGACTATCGACTTTAGTGAAAGCTGTTTTACGGTATATCATCTGGTTGCACAATAATTGGCCGGCGATATTCATGATGAAATTAGGTTATGTGCGAACACTAGTCTATGTAAGTTAGACTAATGTATATAATGTATGAACATTTTTTATAATGAATTGTAACGTACATTTGTGAGTGACGTTGATTAACTAATTGTATTCTAAACCCCATATAAGGAGTTATAGAACACTCAGCTTTAAACGGCTTTGGATTTTTGTTTTACATATACAAGGTTTCAAAACGGCGGTAAAAGTGTGATAATTTAACGTGCTTTCATTTTCGGATTTTCTAATTGCCACTAGCATCTCCTTACTGTGTTCGGGTGTATAGTGCTTTATTAACTTTTTATCCAGAAGGTTAAACAATAGAGAAATTTGCTTAAGCTATTTAAAATATTATATTAGACCTAATTGGAATAGAGTGTCTGACCAATATTTCAAACTGTAAAATCGTTCGTATTATTAACTTAGTATTTTATGAATAGATCGACCCCACATATAGTTCAAGTGTGATCAACTTTTGGGTAGTCATTCAATAATTCATTCATTCATATTAAAGGTTAATAAACACACAATAAATAGATATTGAAATATATGACTAACTTTACAATCATGGTTGCATGTTGAGATTAAATCAAAATGGGAAACATTATTGTTGGCATTTTTCAAGGTATGTACATCGATGTCTAAACGTAAACACTGATACTTCAGCTATGCCACAGTGTGTCTGCTGGCTCTATTGAATTTTACGTACCAACCATGGTATAGATGGACAAGAACATGTGAATACTGACTGCAAGGAAACTAATTTAAGATGTATATCTGGACCATGAGCTTTTTAGTTCTCAGATCAATTGAAAGAGTATACTGTCACAATTACACAAATACTAGGGAAGTAAAACATTGATTGCCATGAACTTTGGAAGGTCTTTTTAATTCTAAGTCGTACAATATCCCTATTGCAACATAGAATACTGTGATACTGCACATTACAGTAAAACTGGTAATCATTGGGTGGTCTGATTAACCTTACTGCTCACCCAGATACATGTCTCTAACTGTGAACAGATTGGATCACAATCTTTGAGGATGCGCTCGTGTATAGCCCGAAGGAATTGCTCACACTCTACCACCCCACCCCTCTGGGTTATTTTCAATACTTTACCTCCTATTCAGAATTTTGTATAGTCCCATCACGTTTAATCGCACAGTTTTGAACAAGGGTGCCGAAATGAAGTTTATTAGTTTAATAGGTGACATCTAGATATAAAGTAAGATTTGTCAAACCCATCTGAAGAAATCCATGGATGTATTGGATCGCCTCCAGATGTTTGGCTTATTGGCTATATCATCCAAATGTTATGTTGATTGCACCCAGCTTGAATTCTTGGCTATATGGTAGGATAAGAGCAATTTGGTCTAGTTAGAGAAAAAATGTGTACACTGCAGAATATTCCGCAAACCAGAACAACAACAAATGTAAGGTCATTTGTAGGGCTAGCTGGGTATTAACAAGAATTAGTCCCAAACTAAAACGGCAAATCTATCCATTCGTTGTCCTGTCATTAACTACCCGGCACTTAGACAGCTCACCAATATTGTGACTTCTCGAAGTCTCTGAAAATATACTTGGGTGGTTTTGTTGCAGTATTATGACGATTTCACGTGAACCATACAGTGTTGCATTAGGTGATGATTGAAAAGAAATATTCTGCTATAGTTTGGGAAATCTGTATCTGTACCTTCCTGAGTTTTGGATTGAGATTGACCAAACTTCTCTAATTTATATGATAATTTAACTGCTAAATGTGCTTATATAGTCGGATTAAGCGATGCTATAAATCTGTAATCATTGTTATCATATCGAACAATCAGTATGAAGGTTATCCATAATGTAGGAACAGGTTATTTAAGCAGAAATCTAGAGGTTTCAGTGTAACAGCTAAACAATCCATGTCATTGAAATAGATTTGTGTAATTAAGGTTCGTATATTTTTATTTCTTGGTATCTTAGTGGTACAGTTTCCCGTGACAACATTACTAGTATTGCTGATAAACCATAATGCCATTTTATGACATGGTATGTCATTAAGTGTCTGGTTTGTAATTCTAAAAAAGTAATTTAGTGTTGTATATCTATGCATTTGTGTATTTATTATAAAAGTATAAATTGATATCAGGCAATACTAAAAGTAAAATTTGCAGCCCAGTTCACACCACAGGTACAATTATCCAAATGTCAGTCGTAATATGCTCATAGGGCGACCTCAAAATCTGGTGTGCAGAATCCACGAACAGCCATAGCCAACCCCGAACGCATGGGTGGCCAAGGACATTGTAGGTCAGACATTAAAATAAATAAATAAATAAATCAATAAATCAATATATCAATCAATCAATCAATCAATCAACGGTTAAGAATGTAAAGGTTCAATATAAGCTGTATAAACGCGTCGATGGCCGTGGTTATTCTTGGTAGTAATATAATACAAACGTTAAACAGTCGCAAATTTAAGTACAATAAACTAAGCTTATTTTAGTGCATATTATTTTAGAACAAAATAAACTGAAGGTTTTACTATTTGACAGTCTCATTCATAAATCTCAACAGAATACCCCGATGTGGTTAGCCGATTATAGTGTAAGCTAACTATGTTAACAGTAACTGGTGCAATAACCAAATATATGTCGCTGTTTATGACCGGAGATGTCAGTAAAATACCATCTGATTTATTTAAAGTTGGAAAAATTGAGTTCTACTCAAAACAAACAATCGCAAGCATTTATTAATGGCGTGATTTAGACTTCAAATTGTATGTCGTGCCAATTGTGTCTACACGTTTTGCTGTGGTATAAGTGGTCAAACAATATCAATAAATGACCCTCTGTATTGTTTGGTCAAAATGACATAAACTAAAGGATAAACTAATAAACTACGGCAATAGACAAACGAATAGCACAACCGCCGTCACCGATAACATAACAACTAAACACATGTATATACGGTGTCAAACTGTGTCTTGTCCCATCAAAAGTTGACAACTTTTGAGTTGAATATGTCATCTTTAAGGGGGGCAGTTGATACATATCTGGGTAGGGAGGTGCCCCTCAGTGCTCAAAAGTGTGTCCATTTTTATACCTGGATAGTGGCAAAATCTATACCCATATTTATACCAAAGTACAATTTCTGTCATCACTGTTTATTCCAAATAAAAGCATCTCCAATACAAGCACATGTAAGCCAACAGGTTTCACTAAAGATTGTGCGTCTTCTTCTATTCCGTGTTAAATCTCTGTGTTAAATATTGATTGCCTTGTTTAATTTTCGGGTTGAAGTATATGGATCTAAGGTGGAGATATTCGCTCATATACGGACCCATAAGTATACCAAATCGAATTTTTTTTTACCGATATTTATAACTAACTTGACCAGAAATAAGACCAATACTTATACCTAAAATCCAAAAAACGAGACACATTTCAGTGGCACGTCCCCATTAGGCAAGTTCTATGTATTGCCCCCCCCCCCGGGGGGAATTCTCTCGTTACTTTTGGGGCCATATAATATATGTAGTCTACCTCTCACTCTAAAAAACTATGATCGAAGGAAGGAAACAAACCCCATGCTTCATGTAAGTTCGATAAGTTTGTATGCGCGAGACTTGGCACTGATTCTGTATGCTATAAAACTGTCAGTTTACAAATGGCTATTTATCGTTCAAATATCACTAAAACAAGATATATTCACAATAATAAAATAAAACATACAGTCTACGATGGTTTGGTTCGGTAGATACATATTCGTCAATGTACGCATTGCTGACACTTTGAATACTACGTAGAGAAACAGACAGTTGAGTATGATACCAAACGGACATGTAATCGTAGCTGGAATTATACGAGTTATCAATATATGCTCGGAATCGTAGAGAAACTCTGGTGTACCTTGTGTCATGTAGATATTCGTGAGATTTTTCCTTCGCGCATCAATAACACTCACTGTCTCATTGTGAATGATATTATTTCATTCGCTGCTGATGTACAGGGTGTTTGTTTATTGACGACTTACACGCTAATGGTATATGTAAATGAGTAAAACTAAACGGCATTACGGGTTGCAGCAATATGGGTACCAATGCAGAAACCAAGCATACAAATGTGTTTGTTTGAGGCCAAATCTACCTATGTGTCGCCCTCTTGCACTACACACAGCAACAATAATCTGACAGTACAGCAGTGTTGCATTTCAATCATGTACATTAAAGTGTTTTGTTATACTTCCCAAATACTAGATTGTGGCGACTATTTGCATATATTTATCGCTGCTAAAACACGAGCTCGACGATGCAATCAACTTGAGTTGAAATCGTCATCAGCATTAATTTAGGTATCATTTGTTCCTTATTTTTGCGAAATATATTATTTTAGTTTTAAATGGTGATAAGTACAGCAAAATCTCTCCATCCATCAAATATGGGGGAGGACTCATCACAGTTACGATAAGTTTAACAACACAAAATACACAGCTCAAACCTCGAATGCACGTTAAATATGTACAGCATATGTAATGCGTGTATGTGTGTGTAATGCTATGAAAGCGTTTTGCAGTTAGCATCGGTGGAAAGATATCCATGAACACAACTGACCTTGAAGACCAACCAAGGTTTAGCACGCATCTTTTGGCAGGTAGATATAATATCGCGTTCATTCTATTTTTTATTATTTTTAATTTCGCAATAGATCACTACATTAAGTGATCGACATACTATACTACGAAAGTAATTTTCTATTTGATATTTGTAATGTCTTGCTTACACTCCAAATCAAATCATAATGTGTAAACCAATAGAACTTGGGACAGGTTTAAAGGTTCAAATATATTTCACCCCTAGCTCTGGGTTTAATCAGGCAAAAAAAATTGCCTATATTCTCAACAACGCAAAAACAACTGATCGAAAATATCTTATTTTATCATATGATGCACAGAACCCCAACATGATTTCCCGCCACCTTGTGTACTTTGCATGATCTTATTGGAGAGAATATCCGACATTAAACATGTTATTATTTCCTGTGTCAATCATCTAACTATAGGTATCAATTGCCGGGATATCGACATACGACATAGTTAACATAGGGCTAGTCTCTCAAATATGTGGTTTATTGGTGTTTAAGGAGCCTGCTTATGTGTTACAGACCAAGGCATGGGGATAGTGAGATATTGATATGAGTATGTGGAAATACCTGTTGATAAAATTAATTGAAAGCGTTCCTTTTGTCATATAGCCTGGTATAAAGTCTGAAGAATCAAATTCAAGAAACAGATCTAAGTATGAAACTTACATTCTTCAACGTGTTTAATTATTCAAATCACGTTTGGCTCTGTTTTATTACCCATAAGGAAAATATAGTGTTAATTTTATTCAATTTCATTCTTTCAACGATTCAGTAACGCATTCTAATTTATTTGCTGTTCTATTGTCTTGAAATATCAAAATACGAAGTTACGGGCACACCTGGTCTTGATATGTCTAGTTTTGCCGTAAATTTGTCGAAATAGCAGCCATTAAATTTGCACATAATGGTTAAAAACGGGAATTCCAATAATACTATCTCGTAATGTGCAATAATTGATTAACATGTCACAATTTATGATTTTTGTATAATTACCCATGGCGCGTGTCATTAAATGTGTCATTATTGTAATATAAATAACCGTTCTCAACCCGACGTGGTGTGTAGATAGTAGATAATCTGCCGCGACGCTATATATTTGGTGATTGGCGTGATGATGCTGGCAATTTCGCGTAATGTTCATGTTGGCAGCAACAAATATATAAACCGTATACAAAGACGGTATTTACTCTGCATAGACACTATGTTTTGTGTTTAAATTGGTTAACGAACATATAGTTGTATGCGGTTCCTTGAAACTGCACCAAAATTGCCTTTTGCGTTGAGGTGAGTTATAGTGAAGGTGACGACACTTTTATGATTCGGTGGCGCCAACTCATTGCCTTATATGTCTATCAATATGCAAAAATTATTGTTTTATGTTAAAGACATAAATCACAATTTACAGAATATTACAACAGTGCTATTAGTTGAATATAACTGACAGTAAAATGTGGCATAAAAAATAGAATACGTGTCCTGTCTTTACTGTAAGGTGTTTTATTAAAAAATAATTTGACAACACGAACTAAGATTGAATGGTACTGCCATTAGCGATTGTAGTGTCATATTGTCGAATGTACGTTCCCCGAGAAGATGCTTGAAGAGCGCCAATTTTTTTGTTTTGAAGAGACGACAACGTTTTGATTTTGGGTATTTCAATGTATGTTGTTTTTTTTTTTTTTTTTTTTTTTTTTTTTTTTTTTTTTTTTTTTTTGGCTTGGTACTTATAGTGTGTAGACACGATCAACAACTTCAAAGAATGATGCAAACGAGAAATGAAAGGACCGGAAGTATTGAAGCCCACCGAAGATGATCCTACAATAGCTCGTGGGATTTTATTGGATTAGCCACGTGTTTCTTCGCTATCAATCGTGCTTGATTACGTGCGTCAGTTACATCATGAATGAGCTCAGTTGCATATAGGGAATGACATTAAGCATTATCCAAGATAATATGCATACATTCTCATATAAAATAATAGATATTGTTCATTATTTTAGTAGCGAGAAGTCTCTTGCGTTAACGTACATTAATTACTTCATAAAATGGTGTACCCTCGCTTTATAATCGTATGTCTTAGAAACTAACAATTATAACACACGTAGTGTCAATAATGAATGCATATTCTTAGACACATTTCCACGAACACAAATATTGTCGTTAAATGTTCAATGTGCATGTTCATAGGTAAACAATGTATTGTATGAAATGTGTACACTACATCACGGTGTCATTTCCATCATTTATCACTATTATATTCACTAATTCACTGATCAATAGGAGGCATGGAGTCAGCCTTGAAACTTACTTTACGGTGACAACTGTCTAGCAATTCCCCTTAGGCCATATCTGCAAATGGCATCATTGTCAGTGTATTAATTACTAATAAAGCTCAGATATATGGAATGACTACAATTCAAATAGAAAACCACATATCATCCTTTCCATTCAATATTGTTGCTAAGATCTCTGATACAATTTATTGTATAATATATAACAGTATACTGGGCGCCAGACAAATCCATTAGTCAAGTTATCACCAGTCCTCGTTTTTTATTATCCGTCGACGGAGGCAGAATGCGTTATCAAATATTAGTTTACTAAAGATTGTATATTATTGAATAGTGGAATAATAATCTATGTCAATGCATGGGAAATTGCGCTGAGCTCATGCGGATGATCGGAACATCAACGTCAATCACATTGGAGTCCATAGAACGTTGATCGTGATCGGAGATTCACCAAGTAGGTGCACAGTAACCCAACTAATACGTAGACGTAAACTGTCACTGTTGATGTAATAAAAATTCCTATAATGAACTGAATAGCATAGTGTTATTTGTCATATGATGGTTGTTCACCAAATGACCGACAGTAATGTCTAAAGAGGTGTTTTACAGTGGTTGAATACTTCATCTCAAGTCACTAACGAAGCTATTTTGAAACACACGATAGCTGCTACCATGTTAAGTTGTAATTGTGACGGCACTCACAAAGTTTTCAAACAATTCAGTTAACGCAAATCAGTACTTGCAACAATGACAATACGCAATGTCTCATGACGGTATACTAAATAAATCACGACTTCATCAAAATCTGTCAAATCTAGAATGTTTGCGTTTAACAATCAGCCATCATCATCGCAATCATCGGTTTTACAGTACTTTGCAGTGATCTATTGAGTGATGTGCGTATGTGCTAGAGTGAAAATACGCCTTGGTTGTCTGCTCAGTTACCTTATATCGTTGCTGTCTTGTGTTATTTGGTTAAATAAATACTCCTCTGAAACTAGTCAATTAATTGATATTTAACAAAAAATATAGAATAATGTTCATTACAAAATATGTCGACACATTATCACCTTATCCTACCATGTCGGTGAGTCACATAATAACATCATGTTTCTCATACAAAACAGAAATCAATTTGAAACAGTATTATCAGAACACAGAGAAATACTCATGAATGATTTAGATGATCATCATATCCATAACGTGTGTATCTCCACAGTGTGACGCAATACAGGGCAGGTCGAAAATGCATATCACATAGACTGACGTCTCATATTTCCGAGCTTTTTGCTTCATTGTACGCGCTGTCTGAACGTTGGTCGGAACTCCGGGCTTATATACAACCCAATAATTCCGTATTGCAGTAACATGGCTCGATTCGGCAAGCTCGGTCATTACCCGGTCCCTACAAAAACAAGCTGAAATTAAAAAATCGAATTGATGAAATAATTCCGAACGAGCAAAATCGCTACTAAGTGTGGGTACCTCGTTCCTAAGTCGTAAGTCGACAAAATTAATATACGAGGCTCACGTAATGATATTTATATTTATTTGCGATGCTATTTCAGCAATAGTCCCACCTGCAAACACTCCGCTGTTTTACTGTTTCTGCGGAACGATTATTCCTCATCATCTCAAAATTTCGTGAAAAATTATGTATACAGTTCCTTGTGTTTTTATTGTGGTCTTTGGAAACCTATGCTAAATGGATTTTTTGCTATTGTACCGTTTTTCTCAACAACAAAAAAAGTTGGAGAGTGAACCACAAAAGTTCACGTATTGTCGACTGATATTAGAGCGAATATTTGTAGACGGATTTTGACACAAAACAATGTACTGACATGTGCGCTAACGCAAGTGTAAATTATTTGCTGTATATAACACTGGACGTAAGTGTATGCCACCATTTGACGTAGTAGCATAAAATCAAAATGCCGATCATGATTGTTCAGTGGAATTGACGTAAACTCTTTCAAATTCATATTAAAAAGATTTTCGCTACCAGTAATCCATGAAACTGTATATGTCATTACAACCATTCTCGCAATTTTAGTCAATACGTCCTCGTCACGTTATTTTTAACCCGAGACGGCATTTACATTTACATATATTCATGGAATTCGGTTATACTTAAATTATTAACTGAAGTCGAATTACATGAAAATTTGGTATAATTATGTAATCTAATCACATTATGGTTATTTGGCAACTTTGTCCCTTCACGATGTTGAACCAAAGCGGAATGTACATTTGCTATTATATATTCACTTGGAATGGAATTAATATACGTTACTAAATGCGCTTACGGCATTGAAATCGCATAGTCCATTGTACCAGATTTTAGTTCAGTTCCTTAATTAGATGGTTTGAAACATGAACATTTGAGAGAAACGGTGATTTATCTAATAGTAAACGTGTCCTGTGGTGAATCAGAAACAATATGAGAGACTTGACAACGGCGACAAATGTTAAGCGAATGTATAAGTACGATATTTAATCTTCGGTTGACGTCAGACGACACGAGTTATTACCGCCGACGTTTTGTATTAATCCGAGCCGTAGGCTTAATCTGGCGGCAAGCGCGAGATGAGATGCAGATGTAACGCACTCTTTGTATTTTTCAATGTAATATTATTCTGTTATGAAAATAATTCCATCTCCCTACGGATATTGAGTTACATGGGAGCCTAAAGGAAACGGTTAACATCTGTGATGATATTCGTCCGAAATTTAGAATAAATAAATAAGTACATCAATCAATAATAGGTTTATCCATGCTGTCAATCTGGGCATTACAACGCCACATTACAGTCAACATTACAGTGACTATGTATTTAGATGGTAGGAGATTTTGTGAAATATGCTGTATGCTGGATTTGAGGTACATGTAATAGTAAAATTAAGTCCTACTTCACTTTTAACACATCGACAGGATTGCGACATAACTACAATAGCTGTGAAAAACATACAGTTGAAATACTGACCACGTGTGTACAATTAGTGCTTTATTTATTTATTTATTTATTTATTTATTTATTTATTTATTTATTTATTTATTTATTTATTTATTTATTTATTTATTTATTTATTTATTTATTTATTTATTTATTTATTTATTTATTTATTTATTTATTTATTTATTTATTTATTTATTTATTTATTTATTTATTTATTTATTTATTTATTTATTATATATATATATATATATATATATATATATATTAGTAATATATATCCACTGAACTTGTCATCCTCCGTTGTTACTGATCGGCACTAGTAGGACTTACCAACTGATGCGCGAGGCAACCAAGGGTTTTATTAATTACATTTCATATTGTTGCCTTTTTACCAAGATTTTAAACTAGTGTAATCTGGGCGCAAATAGCCTTTGAGTTTGAACACTAGTGTGTCATATAAACAGAACCATTAATGCACTATTGTGAACATCGTACTGTGCTTATCGACGAATCAATCATATTATTATTACTTTACACCCACTGTAACCGTCTATTCTACAGCATTTACTGTATAGCCTGTGTGTCACGAATATAGTGTAGTAATGACTACTTAATAATATCATGAACTATCGTACACTAGTGAATAGAAACACTAAATCACATTACCCCGGCCTACTTGCTTGCTTGACAACGGATTCAGTTATGATTGATATAATTTGCAACATACAATATTGTACAATATGTTCAGTTATTCCCTAAGTTATTAGGCACTTCATATATGACACATCTAACGATGAAATGAGACAATAACAAAACAAATTGCAATATTACAATAAATAGATTTTCAGCGACTTGTTTATCTTAATGACTTCACTTTTCGAACTAATCATGCAGAATTGTGAAGCTGTACGTAAAACGATGATGCGGCATCATTTACACTCTAAACAAGCTTAGGGTATACTGTATTGTTAGCATCAAACCCTAACGTTTGAACCACGTGCAGTTATGTGTTATATGTAAAATAGCCACATAGTTGCTCATTTGACATGAGTTTGACAACATAGGCATTAGACAGATCAACTGGTTTCTTTTGTTGTCTTCACAGTTGCCTATGCCTGCTTATTCAGCAATTGGTGTATGCGTAATTCATATTCACACAGAGCGGTCAACAGAAATTACAGACTTTTCCGGTGCACTTAAATTGGAGGTCTTGTGTGGGCTTGTATAAACTTATATTACGTGCGTTGACTATCAAACTGGCTGAATTGGATTCTTAGTACATTGAGTACCTATTTACTCTCTTCTGTACATCTGCTTTGACGCACTAGACTAAGTAACCTTGGTTAGAAGAAAGTATACCAACCTGATTGGTTTTATGTTCGCCGTAAGTGTACTTGTTTGTTTTGAAGAGCAATCGTTCCCGTTACAGAAATTACTGATAAAGCCAACGGAAGTTCTCGTTACCATGTGACTATTTTTTTTTAATTAATGAGAAAAATGTATTATAAATAAATAGAATATATTTCACTATTACAAAAAATACTGGCAATCATTGACTGCAGAACAATCTTCTAAGAATTTGTTTTTTTTAAATGTGTTTGCACATTTTTTAATCAACAATCAACCATTACATAATCGCCGTGTTTAATCGACGTTTATATAACCTCGGAGCTACTGATATTAGCTACTGTTTGTAAACTAGTTTGTCTGAAACGCTTAGCGAACGTTGTTGAGATTCACAACAACCCCGGGGCACTAGTAGGAATATACCAAGGGCAGGCCTCCCGGTTTGTGATTTTCACCGGAAGTTGGTGCCTCGCATACCCGTGTATACTTAATACAAGAGATTCACTGGAGAAACAATATTCAACTTACGTATGTACTCACTTATTGGTGATAAATTACTATGACCTGAAGCACAAAAAGTAAGATGGAGCAATAATAATTTAAAATGTTGGTTTGATTGAACCATTTAGAGCTTGGCGCTATGAACGCCATAATACATAACCAGCTTTCATTATTTTTCATTTCTTGACAGCATAACGATTTCACCAAAACATTAACCCCAAATCAACCCAGTCACGAAACTAACGCAACTACAGATGTATGGCTATAATAATGATTAATGAATTTGATTTCAGAACATGGTAAGATCGTAACCTCTCGTTCGTAAACACAAGATAATGCGTAAGACTGTGACCGATTATGGCCGCCATTTTAAACGGTAAATCTGGCATTTATCATTCATATATTTATAAATATATATGACAAAATCAATGACCTGGAACGTGATTGCACGTTTTTCATTGGCCAATCAATTGACCCATTGTCATTTGGTGATTAGATCGGAATGAAATGAAATGATAGAAATTCACTCAATTTTTCAATCGATCATCTGTCAATCCACAAACAATAAAAGCACGATTCTCATTAGTATCCTAGAAATTCATGCACTTGTAAAAAAAATAGTTTACACAAATAAGGTTTTACGGTAATCAGTACAAAGCATTTGAATGGCCTCCTTTCTTTTTCTGTCGTTCAGTTGTGCAGCTTAACTCGGGAGATATCAGAAGGCCGAAAATAGGTCGACTACCCGCGGCTATAACTTGAATTTTTATTATTCTAATTTTATGTTTCTTTTCCCACAAATGTCTATTTCAAGGAAACCAGCCAGCAAGTCATTGTTAAAGCCCCAGTAGCAATTAGGTGAAATAATATTCATGTCTTAAATAAAGCAATATGGTAAAAATGCAAGATAGCTGAAAGACTGTGGTCTTTTATCTAACCACAAACTATGAACATGTATTGCTACGTACATAATATATGCAATCTAATTGAATATGCAAATCATGAATCACGTGACAGGTAAATTGTTTCTGTCGTGTATGACCAGTAACTGTGAGTTATTAAAAGATTAAACAAATATCATCAAATATCTTAAACAACTTGACTTTGCAGTCTAATATATAGTCTCACATTTTATATTAATTTCTATTTGCTGTTTCTTACAATCATGCAATGTTTGTATTCAAACTCTAGTTAAGTACATGTCTCCAATATCGTAAGCATATGCCAGCTTACTTGTTATGGCGTTACCCAATAACACTCTTTCTTACAATGATTTTACAATGTAATGAGCACAAAGCATATTAAACATTATTAATACATTCGATTATGAACATTAAGTCTACAATATATTCCTGCAAATATACATGATATGTATTAGAATGTATGTCATCCGGGAACGCCAATAATAATGTCAAGGTTATCATAATTGTCAACGAAGCGTAGAAGTTGATTATTGATATATTATTGCGTCTATCTGTAAGCACTTTTGGTCAAACGCTAACAGTAAATATCATCACAGTTACTCAAGTCTCGACCACGTGTTTATCTGCAATAATGTTACAGTTGGCACTTGACTTGACAGCGTGGACCTTCGGTTACGAGAAACAACAAAAAAGGCAGTGATACATATCGAGAATTAAAAATAAATAAATAAACGCAATCAAAGGCAAGCCCATTAGAAATAAATATTACGTTTCGGCACGAAGTATCGCATGCCCATCACTCACACAAACACACCCACACATACATGCATAGATCCACTATATACCCCCACCATCGCTGATAAATTCTTCCCAGGGTTTCTTCGCCGTTGTGTATCGAATTAGTTTTGTTTTTCTAAACATCGGGTTCATGTTTGATTGGCACAAGGAGGTCGTTACCGTTGGCGCATGCATATCAATGTGTTTTTTTGAAATTTCAGTTTGATGGTTCATTCGATTTTATTCACTTTCACAGTGCTTAATGTTGCGATATTGCGTTAGTTGCGTTAATTAAAACCCTGATTTACATTTTACCTCGCAGTGTTTTATCGTTGTCAACATAATTCCCTATGGAAGTGTTTGGAATTGCATAATTAGTGTGGATAAGTGCATGAGTGAAAGGGGCAGGTGAGACCTCGTGTCGCAATGTATTTATTTTCAACTCGCGTAGTCTGCCCCATTGATTGCGTTTCTTTTGTTTAAAATACGATACAATCTGATTACCAATAATGGCATATCTAAAATTGTTGTTACCCATAGTTGTGAATTTATGAAAGGCGATGGTTCTAATAAGAAAAGAAAATGTTAACAAAACGCGTGCTTTGAGTATAGTCATATTCATCGATGCTACAACATTATTTGTCTGCTTTGTGTCTTCTGTTTAGACACTGGAACACACTGCTAATTAAAATTAAGTTTATCATATATGCAATGATGAGAGACAGAAACCCGTACAATATGTTAGTATTATCCTACTGACATGGTAATCCAAAATCATCAGTATAGAATGTTGGGTCAATTCACACAAAGCAACCGTTACAACAATTGTTTTTCAATTCAACTTGCAAATCATAGGGATTGCTCCAGGACCTGATTGGTGTTCACTAACAACTGTTTATTATTTAAAACGGCATTCTCAGTTGGTTACTTCCAAGATATACCTTTGTGCAAATATTGTAAGTATCATTGAAAAAATTATGCTAAGCAGTTAAAAAATACTGTTAAGTATACAAATTTTCTGCATAGCTGCCTTCCGCTGTGTGCCGCAACAATATATTTGGAGGACAATCACATTTGTAAAGAATAGTAAGTTTAGTATATTTGCCGGGGAAAAAAATCTTATCACTATGACTCAACATATGAACCACAATCACAGTTTAAGCATTGTGTGTACTTCCATCCTATCTCAATATGATTACAGTGTGATTCACAAGTTAAGTTTCAGTCAGAAAAAAACACATCACACACTACTACGGGCTCTACCAATTCAAGGTATCTGACGACGCCGAATATCAAGAGAAACGAAAACAACCACATGGAGGCAGTGGCACGATACTTCAGGAATAAAAATGCAGAGTAATCACAAAACTCCCATTAGCGTGTACAGATAACAATCATATTAACTGTATGTGAGTCGGCCATTAACTTATTTCCTCGTTAAAGCTTTGATAATCAAAATTAGAAATACGATCGCAAATTGAAATACTACTACTAGTAGTCAACTCCCTATCTACATATTCCAACATTCAATTCCAATATCCCGATGAATTAATTTACCACTGTACATTTAAAGAGCACTCAAGTCTACACATGTGTATTTCGTATGCTGGCAAATAATACATATTTAATGTGGCTTCAATCTGGCAATATCTCATCCAGTACTTATAAAACTACAGATCATGTTATGTATTCCACATACAATATAGTATAATGCACAAAGTGTATACCATAACCGAGAGCGGCGGCAATGAGGGAGTGGACCCTAAATCAAGCTGGTTTTGTGTCAGCAAAATTGTTCCCTCAAAATGCAGAAAATGGCGTTTCAGAGGGTCTAGATTTCATTTTTCCGGGGAATCATGCCCCGCTTCTGCGCGAGGGATGGTGAGCAGATCTCGCCCCCATCCCATGCAAAAGTCCGTACCCGTCTCTGATAGCTATTGTTTCTCGCCAGTGTCAATCCCTCTCAATGATGTCCTGCCCTTTCTGTCGTAACGAAGACCCAATATTCAATATCCCTTAATAACTATCTAAAGAGTTGTATTCCATGAGTTAATTTCATGGGTGGAGCTGTACATCTGTACATCCATTTGCTACATTTTGCCCTGGTACTATATTGTTATTACCACCATTTGTGTGAAAAAGATTCATTTCTAGCAGGGCTCTGCCACATTTAACTAGAGTGTTTCAATCACATCCACTCTAAACTTTGTATTCACTCCCGTACCGTTCCAGTGCAATATGCATCTTCCACAAAATATTTTAACACAACCACTCTTTAACTGTCATCATTTACTGTAACGTCTTACGGCTTAACGTTAACACAATGAAATGGTTTATTTTAATTCTGGCCAAATCCGAAAATCGCTGTGTCTCGCCATATGAACCGCATGCAGAGTTTAGATTAATGCTGTTTATTATACATCTGTCACCGTAACGCTATAAGTTACAGCGTGCCGTAATTTTGCGTTATTTTACTGGGTATTTTCACCCTCCTTATAAGAAAATGCGAATTCCAAATATGGAATGATTACGCGCCTAAGCCTCCTCTAATAATAAATACAAACATGGCTGACATCAGGGTTTGACCGGACTTCACACAAAGAAGCTTTTTGGATTTCTGCATTCCCATGATGTATCCTTGGATGGAAAAGATGTATATTAATAAGGTTATTACGAAGATAACTCGTAATAACCTCATATTATACAATACTTCCACCCTATCTCAATGTGCCATCAGTGTGATTCACCAGTTAAGTTTCAGACAGAGCACTGATCATACACTACTGACACCACTACGGACGCCACCGAGTAAAATTACTTGACGGCGCTGAATTAATTCCAACATAAACAAAAAAACTACATAATGGCAGCGGTGGGATACTTCAGGAATAAAAATGCAGAGTAGTCACGGAATTCCCATTAGCGTGTACAGATAACAATCACATTAACCGTATGTGAATAAGCCATCAACTAAATTAGTCATTAATGCTTTGACAATAATACACTGATAATTGCATTGCGTAATTGATAGACATAATTAACCTGAGTTCATTCACCTTTCTCGTACGAAAAAAAAAGTTGTTTTTTTTTGCGAAATACAATGATCCCATTTTGAAATACAAATAATACTATACACCTCCCTGTCTACGCATTTCGTTATTCGATTCCAACATTCTGATTCCGGGAATTTACCCATGTGTGTAATTAAAAAAGTACTGTCTGCATACATGTATTCAGTATGCTGGCAAATCACCCTGGCAAGGTGTATTGAATTCACTATATCATCAATTATCAGTCCAGCCACACCTAAAATACTTGCCAAACTGAAGAACATTTTCTTCATTCTTCAAGTTGTTTTTTTTTGCGAAATACAATGATCCCATTTTGAAATACTAATAATACTATACACCTCCCTGTCTACGCATTTCGTTATTCGATTCCAACATTCTGATGCCGGGAATTTACCCATGTGTGTAATTAAAAAAGTACTGTCTGCATACATGTATTCAGTATGCTGGCAAATCACCCTGGCAAGGTGTATTGAATTCACTATATCATCAATTATCAGTCCAGCCACACCTAAAATACTTGCCAAACTGAAGAACATTTTCTTCATTCTCGTCAAAATTCCAACGGATGACTTACGATGTCGTATAATGTACATACACTATATCACAGCGATGTTCTCACCTGTGCCGGTCTTTCTCAATTATATTTCAGTCCTTTTTGTGATAACAGAGACCCACAATTCCATAGATCTTCAGAACTGCTAAGCATTATTCACTATTGGTTCATTTCAAGGCGGATCTTTATATCTTGACATCCTCATCTGCCAAAATGCTCATTAAAGTGTGTAGTAGTTCTGTCGGCGGTGTCAATAGTGAATCGGCAAACAGTAGTGGCAGTATTGGGGTAACCTTGTGCGTTGTCATGGGGGGGTCGGGAAACGGCGAAATCGCCAATATAGAATTTAAATCGAAAATGTATATGGTTGAACGCATGTAAATACTGGTACATATCGTATTACAATATTTATAATCGGAAAGCAGTTCCAATCATGTTTCTATAGTTCTGAAATCAGAAATGGTGTAATATACTGTCCGAGGAAATCGTGTGACGTCATATTGTGCTAATAACAGGATGTATCCATATAACTTCAACATGAAATTACCGTGCATATGACGAGTTTATATGTTCGAAATTCACACGAGTCGCCACAGCGATCTGTGAGACTATAAAAACGAGTGAGACTATATAATGCGGTATGTTCTTGTTGGCGGCGACTAACCCCTTAATCATACATGCAACGGCTCATATAAAGCATTACAACTAGAACAAGAGAACTTGTAATGGTTGTGAATCATAACTGCCTCAGCACAAAGACTGTTGTGTAATGCAAGGTAATGTCAAGGGAAATGTATATTGTTGTGTTATTTGCAATATATCTGCATTAACATTCATTGTTAAGGGCAATATAGGAGTAGAAGCAAGGCTGGCAAATTTTGAAAAATAGTAGTTAATTACCAGACATTGTGGGATACCGAAAAACGGATGATAAACAGCAAGTGGAAATTAATTTTACAATCGCATATGAGTCGTCAAAACGTACAGTTAGGTGACAAAAGTAATATTTTCTATAGTTCAATACGCATGCAAGCCCCCGTATATATTTTGACAATAAACTCCTATACCACATTGTAAAAATACAAACAAGACATTAAACCTTCCTGACAGTAACATGTGTGAAAGTGTGAAAATGAAAAATCCGGAGTCACTGCGAATACTTCTAGCGGGTCACCCCTCTAAAAACATCTAGCCAAGGTCAATCACTAATGTGCGAGGTCATTATTGTGGTCATTAATTAAATAATAATAATTGTATTAACACTTACACATTCCCCGGAGGGATTAGCAATGGCTACTGATGTTTAAGAAAGTATAAAAGGTTTAAAAATGAATAAATAAATAAATAAATAAATAAATAAATAAATAAATAAATACAAATAAAATACAAAAAAAACTAAGCCAATACATTACAAAGAACAAATAATATTAAGAATAAATTATTATACTATATAAAGATGGAAAACAAATGCAAAATACTGCGGGTACCTTACTACAGGGTGTGTTCGACCACTGTTGTTTAGCAAGGCTACAAATTGTACTCATCTTATATTAATTCCGATCACAAAGGCATAATCTATTAGCAAGGGGTATTCTTTTGTGACTGGCAGTCTCAATTTTCTAGTTATGGTCGCTAAGGCGGAATTTAAATAGAATTTCGTGCATCGCACTATTTTGCAGGGTAACAAGGTAGGTTTAAAAACCAAAATTGATTTTTTTAATTATCTTTATGTTGTTAATTTATTTTTTTCATTTAGTTTTGATCGATTGTCGTTATTTTTTTAACTTTAAAGTTGATATAGATTGATTCATCACTCGAAGCATTGTAATGAATAACATTATTATACATCTGTCACCGTAACGCCATAAGTTACAGCGTGCCGTAATTTTGCGGTATTTTACGAGGTTTTTCATCCTACCATATTAGGAAATGCGAGTTCCAAATATGGAATTATTACGCGCGTAAGCGTCTTCTAATAATAAAAACAAACATGGCTGCCACCAGAGTTTGACCGGACTTCACACAAAGAAGTTCGCTGATTTTGTTCCAAACTTTTTAGATTTCGGCATTCCCATGATGTATCTGTGGTAGGAAAAGATGTATAATAATAAGGTTATTACGACGATACCTCAAAGTGTGCACTCAGACAGTACGCTGTCGCATCGACCTCCGCTGCACGTCGGTCGATACTGCCACTGTACTCAGTCTGTCTTCGTGCATAATTTGGGGTATCTTCGCAATAACCTTATAGTATTATGCATTTGTCATGGCTGCACCAGGCCTTGATCGGACTCTACACAAAGCTGAATCTGTTTTGGATTTCGGCATTCCCATTATGTATCATTGGGAGGAATAAGGTTATTTGGGTTATTAATAAGGTTATTGCGTTATTATTAGTAAGGGTATTACGTTATTAATAAGGTTATTACGAGACTACCGCAAAGTATGCACTCAGACAATACGCCGTCGCATCGAACGCCGCTGCGCGTCGGTGGATACTCCCATTGTACTGTCTTCTGTGTCCTCGTAACCTCATATACGCGCTTTCTATTTTGCCTTGTTATTGCGTAATAATAGAGTGTGGCGATTTTTTTTTTATTTCAATTGTAAAACTGTTGATGTAAACAAAATATTCGGTTGCCTGAGAAAAAAAAAGATATACAGTGTTGTTAGAATGCGTGTGTTTTAGTTACACTAAGACGTTCAGAGCATACGGCACACAGATACGGCACACAGACATACACACAATTCCAGATTAATATGACCAGAGTTATTTAACCTGAACAAATTAATGTTGGATTTTTTTTTAAACTGCAAATTTTGGGAAAAATTGAATGTTGACGAGCGTCGAGCACATACAGTGTCCGATAACAGGTCTGCACGTGGTACTGATCGACCAATGAGAATGCGGCATTTCAAAACCGGGCAGTGAATTATAATACGTTTGTAAATCTTCACTGTGGTGATCTAATCACGCGTGTGCAAAACATAATATCCACGTTAGCCCCTTGCTTTTGACATTTAATTATTCAGAACGGCTTTCACGCAATCTTTCAATATTTTCGCATTCGCATTCGAGGCGTATTTATCTCGTTGTTGCCGTCTATTGATTGTATTTAGGTTGCTCGATTTTGAGCCTTTCAATCACGCTTACATCGGATATTTTAACCATCGCCCTGGAGATCTGAAACATACTCTAGGGTAAAAAAAAAACATCGCTGTCTCACTTCTATATGGCCCATGTATAATAAAACAAATACGACGGCTGAGCTGGATTATTCGATTCCCAGTGAGCTGTGGCAAAATGCGTAATCACAATGTGTGATGCAAGCAGGGAAACGACGTTAATGCGCAAATATGAGACGGCTAGAGCCAGCAAAAATCGACGTATTAACGCGTTCTGCTCGAGCTGAGCTCGGGATCGAGGTGTCCTGATAGGATTGGTCCCCAACCTGTCTGACACGAAAGTGTAAACGCACCGGAAATCACTTCCTCGCCTTCTTTTCAAATGACGTTTCATTCAAACTCAGACAACCAGTTATCAGAGATTCAAATCAAATCTCAGGAGTCGATATAGTTTGTAATTTCTGTTACGTATTCCGTCGGCGGCAATTGACACAAATCGTTCGTTGCATTCTTACTTGTCTTCTTTACTATCCTAAGGGTGTGAACGTCTAGGTTTAGATCAGATACACACACATTGAGAATATTTTGATTTCCGAGTGACAGAGGAAACTGTTCCGCTCGGCTCTGGATGGACCGGCCGAACTCGACTTTCGCTTGGTGTAGGAGCAACAGTTCGACTAAGATAAAATTCTACCCTGTAAATCTGGCAATTATTAAAGTCATATGGTTACAATTTAATGACTATATGGTCATTAGTATGTACGACCAAGATCTTAAGGTGAAAGGGAGTAAAGATGCAAACAGCTCTTAAATAAAGTGTTGTAAGCTGTATAATCCGTTGTGTGGACGTTTTTTTATTCCCATGACATTTTGTAACATTACTCATTTAAACACAACGACGTGCAATTATTTCCTTTCTGTTGAAAAGGAGGCGGTTAATAATACGTTAGACAAACTATGACGTCGGATATTGAAACAAATCCCCATTCACAAGTAGCATTAGAGATATGACCAGCTGATATGCTAATCATTCTATGTTTTATGCATATGTTATGTTCAAGTCGTTATATTATATTATGTTATATTTCCTCGTGCATATATCACATCTTTCGAAATACTATATTATACTACAAAGACTAAAAACTGTTAAAATTGTCAGTTTGATTAAGTAGTAGTTTGATTAAGTAGTATTTTGTGGATAAAACAAAAAAATCCTGTTAAAAATAGTACTGAATAACGCGTAACAATATTTACATGCCGACATAAAATACGTAACGTGAATGCCAAATATATAGTTTTGTTAACTGATATAGTTTAGATCTGCATGAAATCAAAATTAAAAGAATACTACAATGATCTCATGTAAAACGTGAACTAGCTTTTTGCCGAATTATTTAGGTCCTTAATTATTTAATTGTATAGCACAATAAGGCACTCACTTTTCACAGATCAAGAAATCCAAATGCTAACTAAAACAGTACGTTTGTTTTTTATCCACCTTCAATCTCTGAGAAAATCAGCAAAATTGTACTAACACAGTTCGCGTAATCATGATTTGTTTGATGATATAACATTATTATTCAAATGAGTGAAAAGGCACAGAAATCGAAGGTAATGTCACGTAGAATGGAATATATTTTCAGTTAATAACATCGTATTTAGATATTTTTATTGTTTCAAGTAGATATTGCACAAGTTACAAAAACATAACTTTACGCTTTGTACATGATAACTTACCATGATCAACGTGAAATGAACTATAGCGATGAGTAAATAGTGTAAATTCGTTATCAATGTATTTTAACTGATGCTGCGGGCCATTCAGGTCACGAGCCGGGACAACGAGTGATTGACACGGCTCTCGGCCGGCAGTATTTAGTGTCGTGAACGTCCTTTAGCTTCCGAGTTTTCACATGTTCAAGGTACGGATTTTATCTGAAGTTTGTTGATTCGTCCGATTCAACGTTTTCCAGTATTTAGAACCTTCCAGTTCGCGCTAATCATCGGGATAGGGTTATGTTTTCAATGTAGCTTTCTTCAGTTCATTCCTAAAATTGTAAATAAAAAAAAAAAAAAAAAAACCACGGTAATTGAGCTACCAGCGAATGTTAACATTTTGACTCAGAAACGTCTAGCCATGCTCGATATATCGGTTACGAGAACATTTTTGTGAAATGAAGATTTCTTTGAAATAAAGTTCGTATGGCTGTTTAAAGATAGTACCGGTAGTCATCCTTTAAACAATAAAAATAAAAAAAGGTATAATAAAGCATCTTCAAGGAGTTTCGTGCAAAGTAAACTGACTGGTGTTATGAATCCTCATTGAAATTTAACGATCCTAGCATTAATACAATTGCGACCGTTTTTATCACTGCATTACTCGGCGTCGGGGTAATGTGAGGTCATACGACAAGATTATTTCAAATAACGACTCGAAGCCTGTTATTAAAACTCTCTGATGAAGGGCCAATTGAGTTGACTAACACAAGTAGGAGTATTCATACATTTGAATGGATGAAGGTATAAACAGAAGACCAAAACATTATCTTGCTTCCAATCGTTTTCAGTTTAATATAGCAATCTACTCTACTCTCCCTGAACCGATCTGCTCACTAGAAGAAACCTTCAACTAAAAAACTGAATCTACAGCTAAACCTCCACTGCATTACACGAGAATATATCTCAGGACAAGGTCTAATTCACCAGATAATGAATTACTAGTAGTATGTTTGATGATGACAAAGCGAAATATAGAGATACGTATGTCCGTGTACGGTGATATACCGTTGACTACACATATATACTTACATGTGTACGATCTGCATTCACTCCCTGAATTCAAAGCTATAGTTCTTTTGTTGTAAACATATCCCATAACTACTGTAAAACAGTTTTATCGCTGAGATAACATTAAAATGCGATCTCCCACAACAGCTAGGTGTTCCGCTACATAGAGTTATACACGCACACGCAGGGTTAGGGTACGTTTTTAATCAGAATGGACCTAGTGTTACCATCCTACTGAATTATAGTGGGACAATGCACAGTTGGTGAAGTTTATTAGCCAAAGTAAATGGATATAGTATTCAGATGACACTTGCTTCAGAGTTATCAACTTGGATAATTGACCATCATATTTATTATATCTCATAGCCATGAAATATAATCAGATTTGTGCATTTGGAGGTGGCATGCTTGACAAACAATGTTGGTGTGACATTTACAAATATCTACCTCAACCCGAGACCTTCGCCCACGTGTTATGTAAATAAATTCCCAGAGGAACACAAAGCGTGTTAATATTGATGGATTGACTTGTTGTGTACGCATGTTTCTTTTATTATTTGGCTATTTCGCTCGATTTTTTTCCTGATTGGGTTGCACGCTTCGTGAAATTCTATCTCCATTTGCACATCCTGTTACATAAAACGTTAGTAAATCATGAATTTCGCCGCTGTATGGCAACATTATGTTCAAGTTTGTTTCGTATTTGCTGTATGTTGAGTTGTAATTTGAACGTAGTTTGGCGGACGACAGCACTCATATGGCGGCTTCCAGTTGATATGAGTAGTAAGTAGCTTCTTATCAAACTCAACCTGCTACGATTAGAAATTAAAAATCACTCGGGTCTTAATGATAAAACCCAATAAAGTCTATAACTGTATTCCAACTCTTCCAACTTTTAGTTTTTTTTGTTTTTTTTTAATTCATTGAGGCTTACGAGGGTGCCACAGTTCTAATGGATCGCCATCTGAGATGCATTCAGTATTATAATACTTCTTCCCCTCAGTTGAAAATGAACTCTTCGAATTGCTGAAACTGTGTCGACTGGGTGTATGTATAATGTCTACAGATATATACTAAACTATATGAATGTGATGTCACCAACCCATCGATGTTGCTCTATTTCAAAGTATAGATATTTTCGCAGCCAAACTAGTGAAATATTGATCAACAAGATCAAAGGCCCTCCCCGCCTATATGACAGGAAGGAAGATGCAGGTTTGTTATTACAAATAATAAGCTCATTTGGATGTTTTGTGGGTGCGATTTTTTCAATCATTGGTATTTTAATTGTATATTAATAAATCTTCGTTCTTCGACGCTTTTGAATTCACCAAGGTACATACAATACGGGTGTGGTGATTATGAATACGTGTTCGCATTGTTCATTTTACACCTTTGAAGTTACAATGGGAGGTGTATTAATATAAAACACCACGTGGCTGCATCTATTACAGCAAATGATTCAAAAACAGTGCTATTACGGTACCACTACGATCATTAATTTACACACCTTGACAACAAATATGTCAAGTTTTCCTCACCTTGTAGCAGTATATTCTCAGATGTAGGTCCACATTGGCTAATGTATCAACGATCATACAACCTGTGCAACTGATTTGAGAAAATAAATGAAACATATGATGTATTTTGAAATTAATTCGGCGATTGAATGAATAGTATTAATATGATACAATACTTGGCAAAGAATCGCTTCTGTTTACAATTTACCAAAAAACTTTATTGGAATCTGTATTTTATCACAAGTAACCGGTTATTATTTTTTCTTTGTAATAATTAATAAATGGTGAGAGAAGAGTTGGAGCTCATAAGACCCTGTTACCGCATCCCATCCTAACTAGTCGCGACATTAATATATAATAAACTACTCACAAATTAGGCTTAACGCTTCAACAGTTTGCCTATATAATTTACACTAGTTAAAAAGACGTATATATCAAGACAGTTTTGACACACATCAAATAAGAAATAACGCGTCTCAATAACGATCTCAATAACAGTTAATGAGGCTAGTGTTATTAATATTCTATTATGTGTTAATTTAAACCATAGGCCATAAACCAAACCCGTTTTTGTTATTTTCATATGGGTGTTACACGTTGTAGGTCGTTTTGAAGTAGTCAGTTCTGTGAAATCTATGTTTCATTGGACCACACTAACAAGTCTAAAATGTATTTATAGTCACATTTTATGAAGTAATCATAGTGCATGCAAGGGTGTTCATTTAAAATGTAGTTTGAATTTGGAGTGTGCGTATTTGAGGGAATATCTTTTTCTTGTCTTGTTGTTTTGTTGTTGTAGTAGTTTGATCAACGCGTTGATGTGTTATAGCCTGAACAAAGACACCAGATGTACGTGCAGCTGGCGATGGTGTCGTTGCATGAAAGCAACCCAAACTGATAAAAAATATATAATTGTAATACAAGAATAGTAATATGAAGCTCATAATTTGACAGAACAGAAATAGAAATAAAACATCCTCGCTCCAGATAAAAAAAAAATGTGTAATCACATTACGATTACGTGTTTCAATTTCCTTGATTGAAACAATTTAATCCTGAACAGTAATGCATCGGGTTATCAACGGTACTGGAAACCTTATTACACTGATCACATGTCAGATAAATGCAGGTTTTAATACCAAATTGTGTATCGAAATGTCCATCTTTCATCATTGTTAATTGATTCGTTCACCGGCTCGAATTTTTGACATTTTCATTATCAGAGAATTACTGCGTTCATTATTGATAATTATATCTTTTCTTATCTCTTACTGACACTGTTATCTATGATAAACATTTCACGCTGATTGCCATTTTATAGTTTTGCATGATTGCTGAGTTTTCATCCAATCAACAATGCTGTGTGTACTTGTTGAAACTGTATCCTCTAAGTTAATTTCTCATTTCGTAACCAGTAATAACGTTGACTTTTTGGAGCAATGCGACGTAACAGGGAGCGCATCTGCTTATAGCGGCGAGTTGTGAGTTTGTATAAGTGTCTGTAATTTTGATTACTTTTGATTACTCAGGTGTTGTTTATTTCATGCTGAACATAGTTTTCGCCGACAAAGTTGTAACTGAGCAGGTATTTTTAACCATGATTATACTACGCTTCTTTTGTTTGCAGAGTTATTTTCTGCATATTGTTTATAACGTCGGAGAAATAGTGAATTCGAATTGCGCATGTAAAAATAGTCCAAGGCGCATTTACTGGTATTTCAAGCTGTCTTTGTGGCGAGGCACATTTGCCTAGTTTACGTGATAACCTAGATCATTTATGACATCCAATCTACAACGAATTGATTTCCAATCTGCGACAACATCGACATATCTACATATACTTGTCAATGCGTCCCTCAGTGCTGACTCTATCCAAATATTGCAAGAAAATAAATACACATCTAATCGACATGTACGTGGCTTGAATGCTTCAGGTTAACAGTTCTGTATTGCCGGAATACAAGGAATATGATCGTACAATATTACCATGGAGGGCTATACATTGTGTACGTGGCAATTTCCATTATGAAATTTTGATATAGCTCCGGTAAAGAAATTATAGTATAGGTTCACTGCTTCCTAAATTTATGTACGCTTTCTACATCAATTAATAAATACGTATAATAAATCAGTCCCTTTGATGTCATTATTTATTCATTTACCTGTCTACTTGTCTACTACTTGTATATTTGATGGATACGTTTCTGCCCATTAATGTGTGAATTAAGCGATCGTCTCAGCAACAATGGTTGACTTCACACAACCTTTTTAATAAATATTTAATCTAATCATCTCGATTGTCATATTCGTTATCCGCTTAATACATTATTTTCATGTGATGGCGATGAATTTATCCGTGTGTAAATAATTTGAAGATTTTGGATTTGCAATGAAAATTAATTAAACAATATAAGTCAGCCGAGATTTTGTGTGGCAAGATAGTATCTTGTCAAATTGGTGTTATCTCCCCAATCAAATTCGTCAGGTTATTCAGCATGCTATGCAGGGACAATATTTGTTTATTTATTGTTGTTGAGCTAATGGGTTTCGCTGCTTGCCTGGTGGGTGGTTGGTTGGTTGTGGGTGCGAGTGATTTGGGCTAGGCGGCACAGACGTTGTATTGATAATTAAAATACAATGTGATAACTTGATGTAGATGTGGATGATAGTAAGTTATTGCTCAAATTAACGACAACTAAATCCGAAACGGAAATAGCAATACAATAATTAATTACAACACAGTTGTAGTGAGTAGTGATTCGATATTTATTGTAACTTATTGATTAGTTATGCAATGTGGAAATATCATGCATCATATTGTCGTAAATCAGTTATAGTAAGTCAGTAAAGTCCGTAAACGTATTGTAAATGCTCAACATCTGCCCTTTTCACGTATTTCATTAACATACACTGATGTCCTGTTCACAAATTAATATTAATGCTTCCATTATATAGATGTGCATTTTACAGCAAATATATCAGTATTTTAGCATGACAATGTAACAATGACGTCATGTGGGGTATGTCTTTAATTACGCTTAGCTTCGCAGATGTTGTCATTTAGAATTATCGATATTAATTTTAAATATTTCATTATGATACTGAAAATTAAAACATGCGTTGTAACGCTATTTTATACGTAAAATAGATTATGCGTAAGTCAGGCGTACTGCGGGATATGCATATATATCCACCTCTCACGTTGTCGGAACCTGTGTTGGCCTATATGCACATGTTGAAAACTCAAATAAGGCATATTTATTTATATTACACTATTTACATTCGCCAACATTTATTTGCGAATTTACTAGATATGCCCTTTTTATAATGTATCAGTATTTATGAAAAAGGTTTATTTATTGTAGTGGAATGTTGGTCATTTACCAGTAGACAGTGATTGGGATAAATGTAATATTACTAAGAAAGTAAATGACGTCTGCGTTTACTAAACTAATCAATGGAAACTGTCTTATTCTGTGTGATAATATTATCTTATCTCCGTTACAATTTGTGTGGGTTATTGAATTGGCAACCTATAATGTAACTTCTGATTGCAGACTAAAAAGATTGATGGTGTTTAATTTAAATTTCACGTGTCACACTTTTTTTCAATTAAAGGTTATTTAGAAATATATATCCATGTCTACGGAAAGAATGTCAGAGCGCGAATTTTCTTTTTTCTCTAATTTACTTACAGGAAGAAAGATATTTTGACTTTGGGGCTCAAAAATGAGCTTAGATGTCATTCAGTTGTCGGTGTCATTCATTCAGATTTAAATATTGTAATACACAAATAATTATCAGCACTAAAAAAAGATTTTTAGTGATGTAAGCGATATATTATGTACGAATGTATTAATCAAGCATTACATATATACATAAATGCATACAGTGTCCAAGAAATCTTACAACTGGAAGAAAGGGAGATGATTATATTGACAGAAACGAAGGTAATGAAAATATGAAATATCAGTCTACGTATTGTGCGGAATTGTCAAGTAAAGAATTTAACTACTGATGCATTTAATTATTTTTATTCTTAATCAGATTCTAAGAAAAAAGAAATAGTGACAACTGACAGGAGCAATAATCTATCTTTCCAAACTAACTTTTTTAAAAACGCATATCAATCATTAATTTTCGCTGTATTCTTCATGTATATATAGTATATGTAACGCAATAAAGGTGAATAGTATATATAATGTTTCGGTGAATAATACAACATAATCATCAATTTATCCGTATTCCGACACCGTTGTTATTTATTCTTTCTTCAATGATATTCAAGGTTATTATTATTTTCAGTATTATGGTTGATTGAAGGAAAATCACGAACATATAAACACGCACACAAAGAAAATGATCTCTCAGAAAAGCGCAGTTAATACAGTCACCCATCCAATAAAATGTCCGTTGACCAGATGAGCGTGCTTAAGCCGAATATATAACGTCACGGACAACAACATACGTGTAAAGTTCATGGTCATGGGCAAAAGTACATGTCCATCGGTAGTGAAACACAAGTGAGTTGACTTGATAAAATATGAATTTTATTCAGTGAAGTGAACAGTTTATGTCTTTAACAATTGTGTATAGTGTCATCGTTGAAGAGACTGCACTGAGATTGCTTTCCTTTAAATGATGCTATTACTAGCGTGCAGTACCGTAATATACAATTGTTTATTTTCATGTAAGCCATTGTCATGCCAATTAGTATCATTTATATTGTAGTCAATGTGACTATCGGTCAACAGCAATCATATTTCTACACCAAGTCTGACAACCTTCTTGCTTAACACATGTGACGCATAGCGTAAGCGAACTTGTAATACGCCGTACATGGTCCTTGCTGTGAAAAATATCCCTCTTTCCTTGAACCAACAAATTGTACTCTGCATCATTCATATAATGATTATTCGACATAAAGCGTAAACGTCGGGAATAATCGATTGAATTGTATGTATGCTTACCATATCTTTCTGGTTTCTTTCGCCTAGACGGCTCGATAAAGTGAATGACGGACTTTGCAAGCGACTACATTGTAAATAAATGTACATAATGATCGCATGTTGAAATGACGTCATATCACTTAAGCCGACATGTAGGATAGTTGGATTTGGGAATTCAATCTACTCTAATGCACGCTTATTATCTAAGTTGACATTTAGAGCATTTCATGCAGGCTGATTTCTTGTGCACTAAGCACTTGGTATTCAAGTAATATAATCATTAATAAATTTGTTAATTCAATGTCCGGTATCCCTTGATAAAATTGCACTAAAATTTCAAACCCCTAAAGACTAAATTATCTCAACAACAAAAATAGATTATTATTATCATTTCTTTTATTTGAGACAAATGATTCAGAAAGAAGTACATGTATCCATCACAAATACACACGAACACATCATATGCAATGCGGCAATGCGGCTTCGAGATGAATGCTCGTGTATATACACCCATTAGGTATTTTTAAAGATACGCCTTAGAACTCAGTGTTGTAGCTGGGTTGAATGATGATGTCATAATAATGTCAATGGTATGCTTCATTTAGTAACCCTTACATCAGTCGTATATCTAATAAAGACCGCATCTACCTTCCTAAGATATCCAGACCAGGCGAGCGGGAGTCTATTAAAAGCAAATTGATAAAACAACGCCGTAGAAGTGTGTAGAAACACTTAACATTTAGGGATCACAGTTTCTCTGTGTTGAATTGTTCTTCAAATGCATCAGCTCAATACGAAGTATGTCTTCTGTGATTTAAATAAAGCAATTGAGAAGCTATGCCATCCACTTAGTACATAATGATAGAACTTATCCCTAGTTAACTTGCACACTCCTATAATTTTCTGCGAAAAACCATCTTTGGATTCAAATGACCCACCCGGTAACCATAGGTGATTGTGTGTGATGCAAGAATGAATCAAGTCACAGGTTGTTTAGCGACTAGACAATGTAATTTTGTGGTAATTATTTGGAGTGTGATGAATTTTAATGTTCTCGCTATATATCGATAGTTCCGTGTTTTCAAAATTTGCGTTTTTGTTTTAAAGTCGCGTAAGAATATTTCGTCGTTAATAATTTTCCACGTCCTACCATAGCAACACATGTGATTCGATTCCCAACAGATATACCACTGACACGTGTCGATTTACTGTTGACATGCGCGAAGACCGACGATAGAACAAACCCACACATCTTTATAATCTTAAATACAGGGAAGATTCTGAAAATGAATTATTTGATTAATCGTAGGAGATAAACTGTTTGAAACGTATTTATAAGGGATTGATCATGAAAGATTTTTGGCGTGGAAGGGCAATCGCAAAATTGGGAAAATAAACCCACGAGGATCAATTACATAAAACTAAGTGAAGGAAAAAAATATTTTGCGCATCTGTTTTGCCATCGCCTCTCGGTAACGTTCAAGTTGGACCAATGAAAATTGTACCCGGTGGTCTGGTAGCATTTTCAATGTATGGTCTTCTCATTAATTATTTTGCAATTGCAAGTTTACTGTTTAATATTATTGGATACAGATCAAGAAAAAATACACAATAATTGGAAATTTAAATTATCTACTTTCTATGTTTGAAGAATATTGTGTTTTTCTTCGGGGGGGGGGGATTGAGCCTCCGGCTAAGAAGAGAGAACAGACACATCCTGGGAGAAAATAAGGTGTACTCACAAACGAAAAAATCATGCCGCATGGGAAAAATTACTCGGCTGGATATTCTTCGTATACACCGCGTGAAGTTACAGGGGGAATATTAAAATTGAAGGCCATCTCTGCGGACAAAATAAAACACCAACACGTGAAACTCATACCAGACTGAACCTTTCAGGGCTCAGTTACGTCACATGAATATCAATTGTTGCTGCACACATGCGACAGATAATGGGTATCCGATGCTTTGAACTGCAGACTTTCTCTCAGAGCTTGCGCCATTTAAAATTTACCTGCCCTGGTGTATGATACGGGAACACTCGTTTACCATATATTTAAATTACGTTTTATGTACCAAATCATGTCAGCAAAACTTAGAATGTTTGTTTTTTATTATTTTTTTACGTGGGTCCTTCGTGCCTCTTCAGATGATTATTATCCTCCACCACATTAAGAACGTAATTATATCATCTTCCTTATTATAGAGATGATTATATTCTCTATTGTATTATAAAGACTATTATATCCTGTATTGGATTATAAAGATTACAACATCCTCGGCCGTATTATAAAGATCAATATATGATTTAACGTAATGACTATATCGTCTTCCGTATTATAAAGCTAATTTTATATTCCACCGTATGATTGTATACCCTACAGTATAATAAAGAATATTAAAACGTCTACCGTATTATACAGCTGATTAAATCGTCTACCATATTATTAAGATGATTAAATCGTCTACCATATTATTAAAATGATTATATCGTCTACCGTATTATAAAGATGATTATATCGTCTACCGTATTATAAAGATGATTATATCGTCTAACGTATTAAAAAGATGATTATATCGTCTACCGTATTGAAAAGATGATTATATCGTCCACCGTATTAAAAAGATGATTATATCGTCTACCGTATTATAAAGATGATTATATCGTCTAACGTATTAAAAAGATGATTATATCGTCTACCATATTGAAAAGATGATTATATCGTCCACCGTATTAAAAAGATGATTATATCGTCTACCGTATTATTAAGATGATTATATCGTCTAACGTATTAAAAAGATGATTATATCGTCTACCGTAATATAAAGATGATTATATCGTCTACCGTATTGAAAAGATGATTATATCGTCCACCGTATTAAAAAGATGATCATATCGTCTACCGTATTGAAAAGATGATTATATCGTCCACCGTATTAAAAAGATGATTATATCGTCTACCGTATTGAAAAGATGATTATATCGTCCACCGTATTGAAAAGGTGATTATATCGTCCACTGTATTATAAAGATGATTATATCGTCTATAATATTATTAAGATGATTATATCATCTACCGTGTTATAAAGATGATTTTATCGTCTACTGTATTATAAAGATGATTAAATCGTCTACCACATTATAAAGATGATTATAACGTCTACCGTAATAGAAAGATGATTATATCGTCTACCGTATTGAAAAGATGATTATATCGTCTACCGTATTATAAAGATGATTATATCGTCTACCGTATTGAAAATATGATCATATTGTCTACCGTATTATAAAGATGATTATATCGTCCACTGTATTATAAAGATGATTATATCGTCTACCGTATTGAAAAGATGATTATATCGTCTACCGTATTGAAAATATGATCATATCGTCTACCGTATTGAAAATATGATCATATCGTCTACCGTATTATAAAGATGATTATATCGTCCACCGTATTAAAAAGATGATCATATCGTCCACCGTATTGAAAAGATGATTATATCGTCCACCGTATTGAAAAGATGATTATATCGTCTACCGTACTGAAAATATGATCATATCGTCTACCGTATTGAAAAGATGATTATATCGTCTACCGTATTGAAAATATGATCATATCGTCTACCGTATAATAAAGATGATTATATCGTCCACCGTATTAAAAATATGATTATATCGTCCACCGTATTGAAAAGATGATTATATCGTCCACCGTATTGAAAAGATGATTATATCGTCTACCGTATTGAAAATATGATCATATCGTCTATCGTATTGAAAAGATGACTATATCGTCTACCGTATTGAAAAGATGATTATATCGTCTACCGTATTGAAAAGATGATTATATCGTCTACCGTACTGAAAATATGGTCATATCGTCTGCCGTATTATAAAGATGATTATATCGTCTACCGTATTGAAAAGATGATTATATCGTCTACCGTATTGAAAATATGATCATATCGTCTACCGTATTGAAAAGATGATTATATCGTCCACCGTATTAAAAAGATGATCATATCGTCTACCGTATTGAAAAGATGATTATATCGTCCACCGTATTAAAAAGATGATTATATCGTCTACCGTATTGAAAAGATGATTATATCGTCCACCGTATTGAAAAGGTGATTATATCGTCCACTGTATTATAAAGATGATTATATCGTCTATAATATTATTAAGATGATTATATCATCTACCGTGTTATAAAGATGATTTTATCGTCTACTGTATTATAAAGATGATTAAATCGTCTACCACATTATAAAGATGATTATAACGTCTACCGTAATAGAAAGATGATTATATCGTCTACCGTATTGAAAAGATGATTATATCGTCTACCGTATTATAAAGATGATTATATCGTCTACCGTATTGAAAATATGATCATATTGTCTACCGTATTATAAAGATGATTATATCGTCCACTGTATTATAAAGATGATTATATCGTCTACCGTATTGAAAAGATGATTATATCGTCTACCGTATTGAAAATATGATCATATCGTCTACCGTATTGAAAATATGATCATATCGTCTACCGTATTATAAAGATGATTATATCGTCCACCGTATTAAAAAGATGATCATATCGTCCACCGTATTGAAAAGATGATTATATCGTCCACCGTATTGAAAAGATGATTATATCGTCTACCGTACTGAAAATATGATCATATCGTCTACCGTATTGAAAAGATGATTATATCGTCTACCGTATTGAAAATATGATCATATCGTCTACCGTATAATAAAGATGATTATATCGTCCACCGTATTAAAAATATGATTATATCGTCCACCGTATTGAAAAGATGATTATATCGTCCACCGTATTGAAAAGATGATTATATCGTCTACCGTATTGAAAATATGATCATATCGTCTATCGTATTGAAAAGATGACTATATCGTCTACCGTATTGAAAAGATGATTATATCGTCTACCGTATTGAAAAGATGATTATATCGTCCACCGTATTAAAAAGATGATTATATCGTCTACCGTATTGAAAATATGATCATATCGTCTACCGTATTAAAATGATGATTATATCGTCCACCGTATTATAAAAATGATTATATCGTCTACCGTATTATAGGGATGATTATATCGTCTACCGTATTGAAAAGATGATCATATCGTCTACTGTATTAAAAAGATGATTATATCGTCCACCGTATTAAAAAGATGATTATATCGTCTACCGTATTATATGGATGATTATATCGTCTACCGTATTGAAAAGATGATCATATCGTCTACCGTATTGATAAGATGATCATATCGTCTACCGTATTATAAGGATGATTATATCGTCCACCGTATTGAAAAGATGATTATATCGTCTACCGTATTGAAAAGGTGATTATATCGTCCACTGTATTATAAAGATGATTATATCGTCTACCGTATTGAAAAGATGATTATATCGTCTACCGTATTGAAAATATGATCATATCGTCTACCGTATTAAAATGATGATTATATCGTCTACGGTATTAAAAAGATGATTATATCGTCTACCGTATTGAAAAGATGATTTTATCGTCTACCGTATTGAAAATATGATCATATCGTCTACCGTATTGAAAAGATGATTATATCGTCCACCGTATTGAAAAGATGGTTATATCGTCTACCGTATTATAAACATGATTATATCGTCTACCGTATTGAAAAGATGATCATATCGTCTACCGTATTGATAAGATGATTATATCGTCCACCGTATTAAAAAGATGATCATATCGTCTACCGTATTGAAAAGATGATCATATCGTCTACCGTATTGATAAGATGATCATATCATCTACCGTATTATAAAGATGGTTATATCGTCCACCGTATTGAAAAGATGATTATATCGTCCATCGTATTGAAAAGATGATTATATCGTCTACCGTATTGAAAATATGATCATATCGTCTACCGTATTGAAAATATGATTATATCGTCTACCGTATTGAAAAGATGATTATATCGTCTACCGTACTGAAAATATGGTCATATCGTCTGCCGTATTATAAAGATGATTATATCGTCTACCGTATTGAAAAGATGATTATATCGTCTACCGTATTGAAAAGATGATTATATCGTCTACCGTATTATAAAGATGATTATATCGTCTACCGTATTAAAAAGATGATTATATCGTCTACCGTATTATTAAGATGATTATATCGTCTAACGTATTAAAAAGATGATTATATCGTCTACCGTAATATAAAGATGATTATATCGTCTACCGTATTGAAAAGATGATTATATCGTCCACCGTATTAAAAAGATGATCATATCGTCTACCGTATTGAAAAGATGATTATATCGTCCACCGTATTAAAAAGATGATTATATCGTCTACCGTATTGAAAAGATGATTATATCGTCCACCGTATTGAAAAGGTGATTATATCGTCCACTGTATTATAAAGATGATTATATCGTCTATAATATTATTAAGATGATTATATCATCTACCGTGTTATAAAGATGATTTTATCGTCTACTGTATTATAAAGATGATTAAATCGTCTACCACATTATAAAGATGATTATAACGTCTACCGTAATAGAAAGATGATTATATCGTCTACCGTATTGAAAAGATGATTATATCGTCTACCGTATTATAAAGATGATTATATCGTCTACCGTATTGAAAAGATGATTATATCGTCTACCGTAATAGAAAGATGATTATATCGTCTACCGTATTATAAAGATGATTATATCGTCTACCGTATTGAAAATATGATCATATTGTCTACCGTATTATAAAGATGATTATATCGTCCACTGTATTATAAAGATGATTATATCGTCTACCGTATTGAAAAGATGATTATATCGTCTACCGTATTGAAAATATGATCATATCGTCTACCGTATTGAAAATATGATCATATCGTCTACCGTATTATAAAGATGATTATATCGTCCACCGTATTAAAAAGATGATCATATCGTCCACCGTATTGAAAAGATGATTATATCGTCCACCGTATTGAAAAGATGACTATATATCGTCTACCGTACTGAAAATATGATCATATCGTCTACCGTATTGAAAAGATGATTATATCGTCTACCGTATTGAAAATATGATCATATCGTCTACCGTATTGAAAATATGATCATATCGTCTACCGTATAATAAAGATGATTATATCGTCCACCGTATTAAAAATATGATTATATCGTCCACCGTATTGAAAAGATGATTATATCGTCCACCGTATTGAAAAGATGATTATATCGTCTACCGTATTGAAAATATGATCATATCGTCTATCGTATTGAAAAGATGACTATATCGTCTACCGTATTGAAAAGATGATTATATCGTCTACCGTATTGAAAAGATGATTATATCGTCCACCGTATTGAAAAGATGATTATATCGTCTACCGTATTGAAAATATGATCATATCGTCTATCGTATTGAAAAGATGACTATATCGTCTACCGTATTGAAAAGATGATTATATCGTCTACCGTATTGAAAAGATGATTATATCGTCCACCGTATTAAAAAGATGAGTATATCGTCTACCGTATTGAAAATATGATCATATCGTCTATCGTATTAAAAAGATTATTATATCGTCTACCGTATTGAAAAGATGATTATATCGTCTACCGTATTGAAAAGGTGATTATATCGTCCACTGTATTATAAAGATGATTATATCGTCTACCGTATTGAAAAGATGATTATATCGTCTACCGTATTGAAAATATGATCATATCGTCTACCGTATTAAAATGATGATTATATCGTCCACCGTATTATAAAAATGATTATATCGTCTACCGTATTATAGGGATGATTATATCGTCTACCGTATTGAAAAGATGATCATATCGTCTACTGTATTAAAAAGATGATTATATCGTCCACCGTATTAAAAAGATGATTATATCGTCTACCGTATTATATGGATGATTATATCGTCTACCGTATTGAAAAGATGATCATATCGTCTACCGTATTGATAAGATGATCATATCGTCTACCGTATTATAAGGATGATTATATCGTCCACCGTATTGAAAAGATGATTATATCGTCTACCGTATTGAAAAGGTGATTATATCGTCCACTGTATTATAAAGATGATTATATCGTCTACCGTATTGAAAAGATGATTATATCGTCTACCGTATTGAAAATATGATCATATCGTCTACCGTATTAAAATGATGATTATATCGTCTACCGTATTAAAAAGATGATTATATCGTCTACCGTATTGAAAAGATGATTTTATCGTCTACCGTATTGAAAATATGATCATATCGTCTACCGTATTGAAAAGATGATTATATCGTCCACCGTATTGAAAAGATGGTTATATCGTCTACCGTATTATAAACATGATTATATCGTCTACCGTATTGAAAAGATGATCATATCGTCTACCGTATTATAAACATGATTATATCGTCTACCGTATTGAAAAGATGATCATATCGTCTACCGTATTGATAAGATGATTATATCGTCTACCGTATTGATAAGATGATTATATCGTCCACCGTATTAAAAAGATGATCATATCGTCTACCGTATTGAAAAGATGATCATATCGTCTACCGTATTATAAAGATGGTTATATCGTCCATCGTATTGAAAAGATGATTATATCGTCTACCGTATTGAAAATATGATCATATCGTCTACCGTATTGAAAATATGATTATATCGTCTACCGTATTGAAAAGATGATTATATCGTCTACCGTACTGAAAATATGGTCATATCGTCTGCCGTATTATAAAGATGATTATATCGTCTACCGTATTGAAAAGATGATTATATCGTCTACCGTATTGAAAATATGATCATATCGTCTACCGTATTATAAAGATGATTATATCGTCCACTATATTATAAAGATGATTATATCGTCTACCGTATTGAAAAGATGATTATATCGTCTACCGTATTGAAAAGATGATTATATCGTCTACCGTATTATAAAGATGATTATATCGTCTACCGTATTAAAAAGATGATTATATCGTCCACCGTATTGAAAAGATGATTATATCGTCCACCGTATTGAAAAGATGATTATATCGTCTACCGTATTGAAAATATGATCATATCGTCCACCGTATTGAAAAGATGGTTATATCGTCTACCGTATTAAAAAGATGATTATATCGTCTACCGTATTGAAAAGATGATCATATCGTCTACCGTATTGATAAGATGATTATATCGTCCACCGTATTAAAAAGATGATCATATCGTCTACCGTATTGAAAAGATGATTATATCGTCTACCGTATTGATAAGATGATCATATCATCTACCGTATTATAAAGATGGTTATATCGTCCACCGTATTGAAAAGATGATTATATCGTCTACCGTATTGAAAATATGATCATATCGTCTACCGTATTGATAAGATGATCATATCATCTACCGTATTATAAAGATGGTTATATCGTCCACCGTATTGAAAAGATGATTATATCGTCTACCATATTGAAAAGATGATTATATCGTCTACCGTATTGAAAATATGATCATATCGTCTACCGTATTGAAAATATGATTATATCGTCTACCGTATTGAAAAGATGATTATATCGTCTACCGTACTGAAAATATGGTCATATCGTCTGCCGTATTATAAAGATGATTATATCGTCTACCGTATTGAAAAGATGATTATATCGTCTACCGTATTGAAAATATGATCATATCGTCTACCGTATTATAAAGATGATTATATCGTCCACCGTATTAAAAAGATGATTATATCGTCCACCGTATTGAAAAGATGATTATATCGTCTACCGTATTGAAAATATGATCATATCGTCTAACGTATTAAAAAGATGATTATATCGTCCACCGTATTATAAAGATGATTATATCGTCCACCGTATTAAAGAGATGATTATATCGTCCACCGTATTAAAAAGATGATTATATCGTCTACCGTATTGATAAGATGATTATATCGTCTACCGTATTGATAAGATGATCATATCGTCTACCGTATTGATAAGATGATTATATCGTCCACCGTATTAAAAAGATGATTATATCGTCTACCGTATTTTAAAGATGATTATATCGTCTACCGTATTGAAAAGATGATCATATCATCTACCGTTTTGATAAGATGATTATATCGTCCACCGTATTAAAAAGATGATTATATCGTCTACCGTATTAAAAAGATGATTATATCGTCTACCGTATTGAAAAGATGATTATATCGTCCACCGTAATATAAAGATGATAATTGTAGATACACATTTAACCACAGCTTTTTTGTGGTGTTCATCATATACGTCAAAATTCATGGTCATCAGTAGATCTGACAGAGAAATGAATGGCCTGCCCTCTACTCACTCTAATGATACAACTAATAAGGTTGACAACCTTTTCAGAATTTATTACGTTACTTCAATTCGTTCTTAACTAAATTAGATTGTATTGCGTTGATGACACATGCAATTATTGTACCACGTGAAATTAGGTACAGATTTTAGCAATGGGATTGAATAACAGCCGTCTAAATTTTGGAAAAAAAATGTTTGGTTTACCGTGAACCGTATTTCATCGTCATTTTCGTGCAATGGCCACTTCAAAAGTTTATTGATGAGAACGTTTGTTTTATTTCTAAAGGCACGCACACGTGCCAAAATTCTCGAGAAATTAACAACTTGTATGTGATTCATGGGTGGCTTAACATTTACTTAATGTCACAGTGATAAAATAGTCTGGTTTTATACTCGTATCCCACAGCCAAAGTACACATCCGGCATGGATATAAATGCTAAATCCTCAACATGTCAAACATCTGATGCAATTGGAAACAATATGATTACTTGTCGGCAAGTGCTCGCTAAATCGCCTTACTCGATTACAAATGTGTCAAATGTACTGTGGCGGTTCTCATTTTACTTCATCATTCATTAATTATGTGATTTGGAAAATGTCTATTTCTTCACAAGTGATGGGAAAAAACCCCAGCTATCTATTTGATTACAAATCTTGCCAACAACACTCTGTCTTCCTCGATCAGCGTGGGTAATCTTTTGAGACCTGGAACATGTTTAAACTTTGAATAAGTCATGTAATGCTACTGCTTTGGCAAACATGATTTTATATTCCCGTCAGCAACTTTCTTCAACTAATATACAATTCACATGAAGAATACTGCGCACATTAAAACCCATAAGTGACGTGCAAATAGCGTGACATTTTGGTAGGAGGTCATAAATACATCACATATGAGATCCAGCAGGAGTAAATAATATCGCGGTGTCACGACTTTATACCTAATTTATTTTAACACGCCATTCTCTATATGCGTCATCGTACAATAGTTACTGTCGATTGCTATGTGATTAAAGTAGAAGAATGTGATTTGAAGTAGAAGAAAATGTATTGATTGTAATTGAAAAAACAGTTCATATAACGTTTATATCTATACTGTGGTATGGTTTCATTCATTCGAGTAATTACCCAACAATCATTTCGTTTCTGAATTAGTTTGTTTGTCAGTCAATGCTAGAAGTGGAAATGTAGTATAGGTAGCACAACTAGATTGCCGAAACGTTGTTTTGTCATATGGTATATTTCGGGAATGTAACATTTTTATTTGACACGTGGTGCGTTTCCGCATTTTGGAGGTGTTCTTACCTTGCAATCGATGATTGCGTCATGGATAATAAATAACTCGGTATTTATATGTATTGGACTGGCTTTCCTCTCTTTTGTATCGATAATAATACAACACAAAGCATAACAACCAGTAATAACATATCAATAATAATTTCTTTATATCACGCTGGGCATGTGATAAAAACATGTTGATAATACTGAGAGCACAGAGGATGCTCTCTCTGTTCGTGAAACAATCCACTTATCGCCACACAAGTGAGATATATCATGAAATACGTGCAAATACGTGAATTGAACACGAGCTAATGACGTGGAAATCTTTTATTCAAACAGTTTTGTCGCGTTAGCGAGTAGTAATTGTATTATGTTATTCTGCATAAATGTATGCTTTGGCATTGAATTAGGTATTCGATGAGTATGTGTATTTAATAAATGATGCATTAACGCATGCATGTATGTATAGGTGGTCTTAATATGTACGATAAACTCTGTGAGATACAAGCCCAAACTGTTGATTGCAAGCATCCATATTATATATATATGGGTCCAGATTAAATCAAGAAATATATTCCTAATTGTTCTGTATACTTCCCATGTGAAAGCGCTATCCCCTGACTTGTGATTTTCAATTTCCCTCACAGAAACTAACCTCTGACTTATTCTCATGAAGTTAAGTCAAATGTATCATGCATTCAGACCTATCATATTAAAGACTGGGACGTTTTATACATCACTAGTAATCCAGAAACCATTTACTTTAGTCTGGAAATTTACATATGTATTATATATCCCAGACTACTTGGCGCTATAATATTGAACTTTCAGCCGTTTCGAATCAGAAACTAATCGTATAATACATAGGTGTGATAAACACAAATAAGCGAGTTACGTATATACGCATGAGCAGCTTTGTTCGCCAAACATGCGTTTCTGATTATAACCTGCTCGAAGATTTTCTGATGTCATACTGACACAAGCTATATTCGTGTTATTTCTTCTTATCCTCGGGGGGCGGAGCTACGTCGCGGACGTTCTACGTTGCTAAGACGCGCACCACTGTACCACGTATTTCTATGGGCTTTGTGCGCGCTGCTGTGGAACGCCGGTCGAGCCGGTGAAAACTCGAGAAAACAACACAAACTCAACATTGAAGTAATCCTGAACAACCAAATTCATATATGTTACACACGTAGAGCTAATCTTGTTACACTGTTCAGGGGAGTCTCAACAACCATCGCAAAGTACCGTTTTCTGCGAGTTTTTGGTCTTTGTTTTCACCGCAAGGGTTGCCAGGCGGTAGAAAATACCCGGATGTCCGCCCCGAGGATATGGCGAATGCTACACAAAGAGCAGGATGTTTGACCATTTTGTGTTAGTAGTTGTTTCCGTAATTTTACCTCACTGATTGCGATTCATGACAACTTGACTTGATTGAATAACTGCAATTAGTCCATACTTTATATTTTATTTGTTCTTAGGTTCAGTATCATATATCTAGTCAAGGCAAGCATTTAACCACAAATATCGCGTAATACGACATTAAGGGTTGTTGTCGATGTAATTGTATATCTGTTTGTTTGTGTTTCAACACGCTAATTGAAAGTTTATTAATATCGTATGTCTCGCTCAGATATGAGACATGTTTAATATTACTGTAATCCAAGAAGGCATAGCATTATATATATATATATATATATGTGTGTGTGTGTGTGTGTGTGTGTGTGCTGCATCTGTGCTCTTATAACAAATCTGCTGACAGGCAGATGTATTTGGTGATGAAATGAAATGCATGTTCAGAGTTGACCGGCTTGTGCAATGTGATGGTTCATTGTAAATTCTTGCTGTGTGATTTCGAATACTGTTTGAATACATTGTTTATATGTTCGATCATTTGATTGACAGCTGTCGGGCAGAAGCCAATAAACGTGTAGTATTGACTCATGTTAGTTTATGAGGTTATTCACAAAATATCGGAATTCACGTTTAAGTCCGAGACACCATGCGTCGAGGATAGTACCGCAGCGTGCGATACACGAGGACGTACATTCCGGTATTGTTTATATAACCTAATTATTATACGCTTTTTGTGTATTAAAACGATAAAAAAGTTTGGTTTGCGTCTGCCAACACTCTTTTTGCATAACATAGAATGCCGCTTAGGTTTCAGCGTCCTCCGCACCGTCTACAGTCCGTTGTTTCAAGCTCAATGTGAGTATAAATGTACTGGAACATGATGATCAGGATTACCGACACTAAGAGCTTTATCATGCTGTTGTAGAACCTTTGAAAAAAAAGGCACTGATTTATCTCTGACATCTCGTCAGTGGTTATTAACGAGTTTGGACAGTATCCCGCGATGGTCGCTGATCTTCAAAGTTACCACATGCTATAATACTTTCTGAAGATATTCGTAACCTGGCAGCAAAAATACATGTGATAGTATAGTTTGTATAGCTTTTATGAAAGTGTTAAGAGAACGGTTACGGCTTTGTATATGATCCGATCGCGTAAGAAACATGCTCTCAGAATTTTGCGTTAGCGGAGTGCGCGCGTGTGATGCGTTCTCGATTATGCAAATTTCGAGTATGACACTGATAGTGCCTGATGGGAAACTGACTCTGAAAGCGAAATGGATGTTTTAGTTGATCTGTACTTTCCATTATAATGTACAATAATAAGGTTATTAACAAAATACCGGAATATAGGTTCTTCTATATCCTACGCTTCGGCACATACACTCCGCCATTTTTTCGTTTAGGTTTTTTATTGATCGAGTAGACATGAAATCAAAAACGATCGTCATTGTCATATGTTACCGAGCTAGACGTATAATAACGACGGTTACGTGGAAGTTGTTTTCAGGTATGCAAATCTCAACGATGGCATACCATTTTACTTACATTTTACTATATATTAACATACATTGAATATGCAGTAAATTTAATATATAGGTAATTTAATTCTACCTTCGTAATAGTACATACTAATGTCCGATTTTAGCAAATCACTTTTATTAAGCTTCAATCTCAAACCAACACTTGTGAAAGTGAGACTTATTTTGAACTGAAATGTAATTTCAGTTCCATTGTCCATGGCAAAGTGCATTTATATGTTGTTGATGGAACTACTATCAATAACATTGCTAGCAAATGAATGGTTAATTGAGCGTCCGATTGACAGAGCATACAATGGTATTTGATGTGACAGTACTCGGCATCAGATCGATAATTTGTTATCCCTGTATGTCCAAATGATGATGAATTGTCAAAATAATCAGACAAAAGCTTTATGAAACATGAACACGTAATATGACAAAAGTGACATACTAATTATCGTTCAACGTGAGAAACGCATGAATTGTGTAATACTTTGCTTGACGACAAATACGCTCTGAATTTCATGCACAGCACAGAAAATAGAGACGGATAATAACATAATGTGTGCGTTTTCGCAATAGCATTAAGGTCAAATCAACACTGTAATTTGCCTCTTACATTCAATCTTTAGTATTTACCTTGTTATCGATTTCAGCATTATCTGAAATAGACATATAATGTCATAGAACGGGTTCTATCTCTCCGACGGGAACGTTCTACACGTTCGAAATATCAATCTAATTGGTTACATAACAATAGCCGTCAGAATCATTTAAATAACTGTCTCCAACGAATCAATATATTACGCTTCACTTTAACATTCACAGATGATTTATTTATTCAGCGTGTTGCCATTCAAGACACAATTCAACAAATACACATAATAGAAAAGGTTGTATGAAAAAAGGTAAGATATATAACTGTTTATAATAACTGTTTGCGTTAATAGATTTGTAAATGTAGTTGCTACTAACATAAAAAGGTATTATCAGGTTACTAACACCTGGAACATAGCAAGATACTAGTTAAATCATAGTAGGCATGTTCTCTTATTTTCACATGCCATTGTTTAATTATACATACAGCCAGATCGGGGGGAGGAGGCTTTTCGTAAATGTCTGCCATCGATGTGAGGCATGCATCGATATGGATGACTTTAACGGCTCCTTTACGTAGTGAACTCGGTTATTGAGTATCATTTTAGGTGACACCGGCAACGGCCCGCAAGAAGAATTGTCTTAACGTTTCGTAACCAGTCACTCAATTAGTACATGTTCACTTTGATTTAACGTAGTATTTACCTCGTCAAGTTATATACTTGTTTCATTCTTTATGTTAGTGCAAATTACGGGAATACATATCAATATATCACCGGAAGCAAATAGTGGCAAAGTATACCACTTCACTGAACTATTTGTTATAACGACAATATTACGTCAAAGCAAAGTAAATATATTTCACTAATAACTACATACTCGCGCAATACATTTAAGTTTTCCGTTATAAAGCGGCGAACGGAAAGCATACACATAGTACTTTGATTGCAAAATTGATTTATTACGCAGAGCCACGTATAATGGCTGAGCACTATTACTTGGTGTGAAGCTTTGTCTCCGGTCCTGAAAATGCGACAATTTTGCGCACAGAATGTGTGAGCGGTGATATACAAGAAACGTTGGTGGCGGGTTACAAACAGGTATCGAAATTCTAAATGACAAATTAAATAATTTGCTTATTCCAAGAACTGTGGCATATAACAATGATCTCCAAATTATGTAGTTCGACACTTCTTTCAAATTAGTAAAAATTCATAATTTGATTGGCAAAACAAAAAGTAATCGCTTAGCTTCGCAGAAAGCAATATATAGCTCCAGACATTGGAAAATATTTTCTTGCACTTGAGTTTGCAAAAATATGTGAATTATCATGAAAAAGCTGCTTTCGTGGTAATTTTTGTTGTATAAACCACATCCATGTAGCTTAAAATAAGGTTTCTTAACTAGTACAATTATAAAATTTAAAACAATATCTTTGAATATTTCTGTGTTTATGACACTACTGTAAGCTACTGAATAAGACACGTTATTTAAACGCGACTTAGAATTCCAGATGAAATTCCCCAGGCACCTCTCGTTTTTTTACGCAGCCTATCCTCAGCGGACATGATTCAACAGTCAGCATATCAAAGACCATACACCTTTACGTACGAATGATATTTGGATCAGCTCATGTCAATACGTGCGTAACATACTTTACTATACTCTAATATAAATAATAGGAATATTACGAGCATATAAAAACAGGGTTCGAACCCATGACCGGCAATGCGTCTTCAGTGATAAAATTAACAGACGCAAACCGAATATTTTCCGTCACAGACAATGAGATACATATTGACAAGTTATCCATGGTCAGTATGATCTAATCAATAACGATTGCCTTAAGGGCAAGTTCAGGTCCACCGACAGTGACAAACTAATTTAAACACTATATTGATTTGAAATTGTTGCTGAAATGTTGTCAGAAATCACGATTATGTTACTCGTCCAGTTACACTTTTTGACATTTCAAATAAAAGACGTCTCTCAGTTCAAATATCACATTCTTTGTCGAATATTTATTGGCAATTTACTAATCCGTGTAATTTACTTGAATAGATTAGATCTTATTCTACATCATTCCACTGACGACAACATCAATCAATTTAACACTCCACGCATAAACACGTGACAATGTTACGGAAATATGCAAACTGTTGAAATAAAATTGGCGATCGCGAATTCCAGTAGCTTGCGAACTTAGTTGTTATCAAACGTACAAGCTCATCACAGGCGAATTTGCTAGTGAGTTCAGTTTCAAATTATAGGTGGTTTCAGTTGTGTTCGAATTTCTTGCTGTGGTATAAGTGGTCACAGATGTCATCATATAATCCTGCTGTTTGTCCTTGTCATGACAATTATCGCAACAGCCAAGAGTGGTGATGAACGCCCTTCTGTATTGTTTGTTCAATATACCATAAACAATGGGATTTACTGAGGAATTCACCATCGGCAGCCACCGAACCAGTTCATTCCATGCCTGGGGCATAATGATTACACTGTTAGGATGTGTTGTGTTGTATAAGTACCCGATGATCAGATCTAAATGATACGGCAATAGGCAAACGAATAACACACCCGCCGTCACCGCTAGCATGACCACTATTTGCCGTTGCTGATGAAGTCTCTGTTTCAAATCGTGTGCACTGACTGAATATTTCCGCACACCTCTCTGCAGGTCTCGTGTCGTTAACACATTGAGCACAATAATTATTGTGATTACTAAAACAAATGCAATTATCGGCGTCAAACTGTGTAATATGCCATCAAGTGGTGACCACACTCCGGAGAAACAATTTGAATATGACATCTGAAAAGAAATTGTCTCATTATTCGGCGGCCATATAATACATGTGGTGTACCACTTAATATAAAATTTGAAGATCGGAGCGGAGAAGACAAAACCCATGATCCATGTAAGTACGATAAGTTTGAGGGTGCGAGACTTGGAACTTATTCTATGTGCCTTAAACGGTTTACAAATTGCCATGTATCGTTCGAATGTCACCAACACGATGTTAAACTCGGAAACGAAGAGGCAAATATCCAGTATTATGTTCACGATAAAACATCCAACCGGACCTAGAAAACTTTTATCGTGTACGACATCAGTTGACAGTGGTTCACCGACTTGCACTATATAATATACGCTAAGAAACATACAGTCTACGATGGCTTGGTTCGATAGATACATATTAGTCAATGTACGCATGGCTGACACTTTGAATACTACGTAGAGAAACAGACAGTTGAGTATGATACCAAACGGACATGTAATCGTAGCTGGAATGATACGGGTTAGCAATATATGCTCGGAATCGTAGAGAAGCTCTGGTGTACCCGGTGTTATGTAGATATCCGTGAGATTTTTCTTTCGTGCATCGATGACACACTGGTTATTGTCGATGAGATCATAATAGTCACTGGTTGTATTCATTGTGTTAATCCTACGATGGGCCCAATATTTATACCGCTGATATTATCTGTAAAAGACGAGGAACAGGATTGAGTAAACGCATCACTACACACTTCCCCGTCATAACGAAATATACGTTAACTCTGAGCGGCTATGTTACGCTGATTGTTGTAGTAATATGAGTGGTCCATCTACATATACAGCGCCCCCATACATTATAGGCATCAATAATTACAACAGGGTTGCATTTCAATGTAACACGCAAGGCAGACAGGGCGAAATATATAAAATGTAGTTTCATGTTTTAATAGCGTTGAAATTTATACTTCGGTGTGATGGTGGATTTTTTCTCACGTGTCAGCATCATTGAGTAACCGCCGTTGTCGTCTCTCATTGACGAACAATGAGAGAGCATACACTGTAATACATAGACAAACTAGTCGCATGTTGGCGCTTTGTTTTTTCACACTCTATAATATCACGGTTTAGCCCGTGACCAGTTTTTTTTTAGAAATATAGTTAATTGAAATGATAGATATGATATGAGGTCTGCTAATTTTTCACATATGTTTTGCTATTACGCAATAAATTGCTATAGAAAGTGTGCGTCATCGTTTTTTCCATATCATACTACAACATATCAATATCCATAACACAATAATACCTGACACATGTTTAAGGGCTAAAACTGAACTTCTTTACATTGAAATAGACAATCGTGTTTCATGTTGTTCCCCGTAATTAATGTGTTGTTATTCAATTACGTTAGTTCGACGAATCTAATTCAAATTGTCTGTATTATTAATTGTACAAAGCAAAGCATTGTCAAATTCTTATTTCGACATTCCATGTTTTGACATATGTTGTTGCTGTGCAGGACCTTGTATGACGCACTTCATTTTGTTACGACAGTGTTTTCCATGCAATACACGGTCTTGCCGACTACAATAACCGGCTATAAAACTAGTTATAACTCCATAACCGGCATTTCAGGATAGTGATTTCAAAGCATGTCATTAAGTGAAGTTTAGTACATCATTCGAAATCACTGACAACCTAAGTGTCGGGTAACGCTGATCTTCTAACAATAAATATGTCATCGCTACAGATGATGAAAAAGTTTAATTGGTCTTCCAAGAACCATGAGGCTCATAGATATACGCAGACAACATACACGATTCGTTACAACATATCAACGTTAACGAGCTGATTACATAATACATTAAACAAGCTTCTTCGCTAATGACGGTATGCAGTTGCAACTCGATGCTTCTAGTCTAGAGGTGACACTTGGTTCAAGAAAAAAAGATATCGTAACCTTAAATCCGACATAAATAGAAATTATAATTCTATTAGATTATTTTTTCAATAACATGTTTAAAATGTCTGCTATGGATTTAATAACTGTGGAGAGGGAAAGACACCTGATTAGTGTATGTACAATGTTCACACGGGTCTTATCATTGCCGGCACGAGGTATAGATATAGAAATAACGCTCATGACAAATTGTTATTTTCATGTCACATTACTACATGTCCTAACAATATATCAAGCAAAGTACACATAGTCGGTATTGGCCCTCTAAACCACTATGCCTATTTATATAATACACGTTAAATATACAGTGAATGACTGTGTATCATTGTGTATCATCTCATTTCCTGAAAACAACACGAAATGTGGTTATTACTCTTATAATAATTTTTAGTAGTTTGTAATTTTTTCTTGCTGCTCGAGTTTTGAAGTAGATAATCGCTGAAATCGTTCATTTTAAGTGCAACGCTGTCATGAAACTTGTTTACGAACGATAAATTTTTCAGTATTTTATTTGTTTGTTGGGTTTTATTAACTTTGTTCCCACAGAGCCATTAACTCAAACTTGTGTGGCCCGATTACCCCTCTCTAAATGAACTCATACCTGTATATTTTGGATAGAACATGCAGGTTAAAATTAAAACATCTCTTACTAGTTTAATCTAATATACAAACTTTAGAATTCAATAATTACATTACAGTTTTTACAGATAATGCATTACTTTCAATCATACAACTGCACTGTTATGGAATTCTAGTTTTGTCGATTATGCATAAAATGTGTTGTATGACTAAGGTAGGAATAATGGTCGTAATGGATACACACTGTGTTCAACTAATTACAAATTTGCATATTTAATCGATTGGTGTACCGACAAATAGTATTGTCGACATGTGCATGTTCCAGACAGACATTTCAGTGTACTGGATCAATGTCTCTGGAATAATTTTCTTAGAGATTCGCTGATTTTAAAAATATTAGTTTGTGTATTTGCTCTCTGCAGACAGCTCTCAGTAAAAAACAGATACAAGATTAAAATGTCAATGAATGACACTATCACGAAAGCGAATAAACAACCGGTTTGAAATCGATTGTTTGAAAATAAGCAGATATAGCTCATGGGAATCGACATATGCCGTCTTTTCAACTTATTATCACTTGTCTATAACATCTTCAGTGGCTAAAATTGTATATAATCAATGTCAATGAGGTTTATATTAGGTAACATTTCAAGTCCACGCTGTGCTGTGAATGCAGCATATCACATGAGTTTTACTTTCACACTAAAACGACGGGTACTCGCGTTATAACCAAGTGCATTTAGAAACTAACCATCTGAATTCTTAGTTTAAATTAATAACATATATGTATATATATGCATCTTCACGAATACAAAAATTACAGTCAAATGGCAAATCTTGTAATTGTTTGGTATGCTTATATAGGTAACTAAGCTGAAACGAAAAACCAACACATGGATATACGTGTAAAACGATGATAGTTGAAAAAATGTTTCTTATGTTTAAACACAATTTTATAATATTTAGCAGTCATTATTATGAGTTTACTGCAGAATTTATCTGGAATATGTAACGAAGCTATTTTAACACATGTTAAGTTTGCTACCGCGCGACTAACCACATTTTAAACTATATATTGTGCTCGTTAGTAATGATGTAAATAAAAATCGACATAAGTGGAATACAAAGGAAACGCCTGACGTTTACTAAAAAGGACTTCGTTAAAAATCGTTTCTTCATTGTTCACTTCTAACATTACAACTTAATAAGTACATATTCGCTTTATCCTGCAGCTTTAATGAATTACATTAGGTATTTGCAATACTGAGAGGTGTGGTGGACTAAACACTCATGAAAAGGTCCGTGTTGTCTGCACAATTACCAGGTAAATAACGTGGCTGCCTTAAAACTTGTTATTGGTATGTTATACAACAAGAATTGCAGTCAACCACAAATGAATAAATTGTTGTATTCTCTTAACTGGTAAACGGGTCCCATCTTTGTTGGTCATAATACATTGTCCATACCCAAACACATAGCTTAATTACGTCAACATTATTAGGTGATTGAGTCACACACTAAGTCAGTATCCAAAATACAAAATACTAAAACGTACTTCAAATGATAACACGGCGATATATTCACAATATGGTTGTAGTCTTTCACTGGTAATTTATACATAGATAACATAATTTAGGTGTGCACCTTGTCAAGTAAATTTCGTTTTCGCTTACACGGTTCGACAGCAAACAGGTTATATGTAGTGTACAATGACAGAGAGACAATGTAATGTCATCGATTACGATACGATCACTTTCATAGCTACGTAGTAAACAAGAAATGAAATTTCATCTAAACAAAAAAAGAATACGCCGAAACTTATTAAAATTGTGCAGTCAACGTACCTGTACATGAACACGACGATGTCTACACCAAGAAATGCATTGGTTTCCTGATGACGCAGATAATCAACCTTATAAAGAAGAAGACCCATCGATACGCATGCGTCCAACATAAATGGTGTACAAGATGTACATAACTACGCGGGTAGACCCGCGAGGGATAACGGACGTGGACTGATCTATAATAGAGCTTGTTTCTGTATTCCTATTTAATGGTTTCCACTACCCGTAAGCTAAGAAATATATATGTACTGACAATCGAGTACGCAATTCGGTTGTTATCTCTATTATTGTGTTTAAAGCGAGAGGGTCGTCACCTGCGCACGCGCGGGAATTGAGTCCCAAGTGACGATAACAACACACGCTAAAAACGCAAAGGCTCTTGGCTAGACGCTTGTTTGTAAACAAGGACACTCTATGGCCATCTGACGCATGCACAGGTGACGACTCCCCCGCTTAACGTACAGGGTGACATTAGAATCTTCCACAGCTATCAGTTTTTTTTGAAGAGAGAGCCGCACTACTACGTTTATTTTTAAACTGTTCAACGTGGCTTCAGTCTAGGGTAATAAAAGGATGATGGGCGTGACTATACTATTGTTGATGCCAGAGCCGAAGGCGAGGCAATTATTTCACTACTCGCCAGATAAAAGTGTCGTGCCCTAGAAGTAACTGCATTGACTTTCTCACGAACGTAACACACCTTCTATTCGCAAGTCACTCAGCTTAGAGCGTTGTAGGTGTCCATCGGCGCGGCACGCGTAGAGACGCTTACGGCGTAGAACTCCGATCCTGGTTTCTTCGCCGAAATGTTGCTTCATATAAAGAAAATCCTTAACATCAAAACGGAGTATCTTACTTAATATCTATTCTGGCATGTTTGCTGTATATTTCGGTTGACTAAAATTCTTCCAACACCTTGAAAGCAACCCCGAAAGCAACAACGGCCGGGACAGCACCTGCGTAGCGAACGACAATTTGTTATGCGCAGTAATGTTGCGCAGTAGATTCAGTGACGTCACCCACGTGATATACCACGTAATATCCACTTGGCGGGCAATACACCATGTAATATTCATTAAAACTGCATATTCAATTACAAAATTTAACATCTTCTCCAGGCACATGAAATATAACTTACTATAAGCCAATCTGGCAGTGCATAGTTTATAGGTCAGTAATGAACCTATTGGTGAATTGAAATTAAAATGACAGGCTTAACAATGATAAACACGCTAAAGGGGTATTTAGATAGACAAACACAGTTAATGGTTTATCGACGTCGATTCATAGTTGATTATAGTTTCATACTGTATTGGGGAGATGCATGCATAACACATTAGTAATAGACTGCTTACAATTGACAGATAATCGACATCACAAAGCATGAAATCCTGATATTGACGTCTCCCCAGGTCATACACGTAACTCCATGCATGTTAGTGCGTGAATGGGTTCACTATAATTAAATTTGTTTAACCGTTTAAGCCAATCCATGCCCCCTACTTTCCTAGTCTGTATCTAGTTATTTGATAACATTCAGTAACAAAAAAGCAATATGTCAGAGCAATTGACAACAACTCATCGATAATCAGAATCTGCGTGTACTAAATACTACTTCCTGTGTTCCATCGCTTAAACCTTCATGGGTATTGCGATAGACGTGTAAACCCAGAGGATATTTCGTTGAACCATTCACGTGTTATCTGGCATCAATAGATAGAAGATTTGAATAAGTTTAGTTTTGAATATATCTTCAATTCATTACACTCTATTGGCGCTTTTCATTAGTGAATTTAGCACGGAAGTTGTCGGATAATGTCTGGCAGCTTTGGTGTAGTCAAATCGTCTTGTAATTGTTGCAATCATTATGACAGTACATATTTGTAACATTCGTCATACACAAATTGTGTTCTTCTGGGATTTTTAAGCATTTACTGAGAGTCTAAGTATACATTTCATGAACGTCTGCGGTCATCGTTTAATTGACTACTATACGGGTGCCTGAACAGTAATGCGAAATTAATGTTGGTTTAATTTAAACCTTTGTATTAGGCTGTTGTAGTGTAAAGTACTGTTTTCGTTACAAAATTTACTTATATTTGTTAGTTTTGTGTTTAATTTTTGATAAATCGATAAATAACACTATAATCTTGCTAAGTATTAGGAAATATCTTCAATCGATGGCATATCAATTTTTAAAGTATACAAATACATGGAAGTGTGTATTTATTTACGTCGTTAGAACCTGACTATTACTGTTACAATAACACGCTGTGGTTGATATATGTAACCGCTAGAGGCAAGACATTAATTCACGGGAGTCTGAAATATGTTGCCGAACATCCTGCTTCAGTCTGCAACAGCGAAAAAACTGAAACGCGGTTAGGCAATACATAAACATGAAGTCGGTAAAATCAGTAGCATTACACCTAACTTTTTTCCGAATATTTTTCTTCCATTAACATTCTTAACAACGTAGTTGCACAGATAACTTTATGAAATGAATGAATGGTCAATCTTACTGGTCGATATAAATAAGCCCCTTATGAATCATTTCGTTATTTCAAATTTCCATTCCAGCATGACGATCGTTCTGAAACTTGAATCTATAGTGGCGAAATGTTTATTTATACCACTGTCCATACTACGACTACGTAAACAATTCGTTAAACAAATTTGTAATATCTTTGATATATGTTGTTCACCTGCAAAATAGCTTAAGCGCATCATGGGTATATTACATTATTCATGTATATCTTAAATTCCCATCATGCTTACAAATTAATATTATCGCCCAATGACAATCACTTGTGAATACAGAAACAGCGCGTTCTTTGATTCAAGCATTCTTAATAATTAACGTTCAAAATCATTTTATTTCTCAATACTAGTACACATCTACAAAATGTATTTAATTAATTTTTCGAAATGTATAGTTAACCCCCCAAGATATGTTGCATTTCCTCTGGAATACATCCGTTGGTTGCATAGAGAGAACAATGTCTTCAAGCACAACGCAGCGTGCGGTGAAAAACTGCAGTATTGCAGTGATCGGCTGTCTGCTATATAATACATACATTATGTATATAATATAACATGTTATGAAACTGTAAATGAATGAGGATAGTTCAGTTCTCTGTTGAAGGTATTATTGATAAGATCAACTCTGCGAACTCAAGCATGAATGCGACGGACGTAGTTGATGACGACAAAAGGACAACATACTAATTAGCTTATGAAGTAGTTTATTGCATGAATACATAATACGAGGGATGTTATCGAGTGAGAGATACTATCGAGCGGTTTACGAGCGGAAGTAGTTACCTAGATAATTTGTGTTTTTATTTCTCAACTACTCAACTAATTTCAACCTTAGCACTCAACCTAGCACATTTGTTTAAATCTCTCAACATTATTAAAGTGGCAATTTGTTCTGAGTACAGTGTCAAATGATATTCACTAGCCAAACGAATAACTGCTTCCATCTGGTACTGCAGCCAAAGTTATTTTATATGTGAGTACTTGGCATTACTAAACATCAGAATCTACAAGTAAATTTACAATTCAGCGAGAGATACATCCTAGAACCTCCTGGAAACCGCCCAAGAGATGGTGTAGGTTTTTCGAAAACAGTGAGAACACCCTGACTCGCTGCGGTACCCGCCACATACCTCCTTTGCAATATTCATCTGGCCAATCTCTCATACACCAATAATAATCATATAATAAGTTAACCAATTATTAATGACTGTTCTAGTCGTTTAACAATAAAACCTTCATAATACAGTATGCAATAATGTTGTAGTCACAGGCAAGCTCAACCACAGGGATATACTAACATAATAATTGTAGAAGTGAGTTAAAAGGTTCCGACAACGCATGCAATGAACTTTTATACATCAACGTAGAAGTATATATTCCTTTATAGCATATTTACACTCACTTGACGTCATTTGCAGAAGGCATGGTTTGGGGAATTTATTCTTTTTCCAAAGCATGTTTTTCCTCACTTACATTGAACTACTCATTGGCTTCCGTGATTCATTCTTCTAATCTAGGCTAGCCCTGTAAATTAAACATGTACAGCCAATTATTGTGAATGATCTGAAACTTGTTCGATCTCGCGTGGCACATTAATTCCCGTACTATTATGCACATGCTTGTGAATTGCGATTAACATACTGTGACATGCACTGTATTGTTTATGGATCATTGACAACATGCTGTAGCACATTTCATTCCACGCTTTGAGTGATTGTGTTACCATTTAAAAAGTCGTGTTTCGATTCCCTTTAAGGCTATAAATAATCGAATGTCAACATGATTTTTGGCCATGCTATAGAGGACACTGATACACGCTAAAATCCCTTGACATGTCATTTTACAACCCTTTAGGAACTTAAATATAATATTTGGTTATCCTGTGCTTAATTTATTTCTATTTTATTCTTTTCATGGCAACATGCACTAGGTAAAACAAATACCATGTGGATTTCAGACTATATCATTACTGGTCACATATGGTCACTTCGAAACTGCACTTATTGTTTTGTTTTGTTGTGGGGATAGCGATAGTTATATTATTATAAATAGTTATGTTATTTTTTACTGTCGTATCAGGCTTTGATATTACGTTAAGAAAATCATTTGGTGCGAGTTGAGTCGTCGGGGTTTAAAAAGTCGGGGTCACATGCTTCATGGTGTCGCTACAAAGCCATGCTTTCTATTACTTGTTAACGAATTATCTGATGTGGGTACATATACATATACTGATTAATATAATGTTCGCTGAGTGATTTTCCCACGCAGAACTAAGCGCGATATACCGTAAGTGTAAGTGGTTCATGGTACCGATCTGCTAAGTGGGCAACAGGGGACCATGCATGGCTCATATTTACATAGTATCGTCAACAGAAATAAAAGACTTTTTCAGTGCACTTAAACAGAGGGTCTCTCATGAGCTTGTATAAACTTATGTTACGTGCGTTGATTGGCAAATTGTATTGTTCGTTAATCGTTTATGTGCGTTTCTGATACACCAGCCCATGTTTCATCGTGATAGAACGCCTTCCTGAAGCGTACAATTGTACAAGTTTGAATCAACAAAAACAGTTATTAGTTTATCAGTTTACTGAGTTCAGTTTAATGTTTAATAGTCATGTTTGCTATTCACTTCACATCACCCAACTGACGTGATTATTTAAACGATATATTTGTTGATCATAAGGTGATGTGAATCGAGGCACAAAATCTAACATGCCCTTTAAGTGGTATCCCGGGTGTTAACAAATTAAACTCTTTTGACGAAAACATAAACGCCACGAAGCAGATATGAAAAATCCACAAACGTCATTTAACTGGCAGTGCAGAAATTTTAACCTGGTTAGGTCGTTTTGATCATGTTGTCCTACTCTGTTCTATTGGAACTGGGGAAGAACTGCATGTTCCTAGCTTGGGTATATGGTTAAAATCTTCATTTTCTATGAGCTACAAAATCAAACGACTTCGGTCTACATCCAGCTTGCATTGAAGACAACCTCTATTTTTTGCTTACGATCATCTCGACATCTGTCAGTATATCGTACCATCTTACTGAATCTCAAGCATTACACACCCAGGTGCTGAATAGCTTTCACAGAATGGTTGATTTAGCATTACCAGGTCACGTGTTCCAGCATCTCGTAACGCAGTAGACATTAAAATTGAGCAAACAATTAACCGATATGCAAAACCCAAACATGGAAACACATGATATTCATTTCAAGAAAAATACAAGGACTACTGAAAATATGTTAAGTGAATCTGATGTGACCAAGGTAGGAGAAGCAATAGCAAACTTCATCAATAATTGGATGTAGATAATAAGGATGTCCTGTATTGCTTATCTTCAGGTAAGAGACAAATTTATTGTTAGTAGATACAAAAGGAAGGACGACTTTCAACAACTTTGTGCAACAAAGATTGATTGACATGAAGAAGAAACTCGCACGCATCAAAAAACACCCATCAGAAAAAAACTGACCAGCCAGTCAACTAACAGGGAAAGTGTTTGCTCAGTTTCCTAAAGTTTCAGGGGTAGACGTTGTCACAGGCACATACAAAAGATTTTCAATGAGGTGTAGAGAGTCATATCTTTTTAATGGACCATCATTACAGACTCCCGTGGGTGAAATGCCTCTTTGTCGAATTTGGAAAACAGAATATAGTTGACTAGGCCTATTGAAAGTGGAATAAACCCAAATATGCCAAATATAAGAGTCTTAAGGCCAGAATAATAAACTTGTCTAGTCTAAATTTGTAAGTAAGTAGAGATAATCTCAAAAGAAGGCAGACATGAGAATAATACTATACGCTTGGCACATGAATTCAGATGATAATAGATGACACAACTATCATTATCCAATGTCTAAATACTGATGTACTTATTCTGCTCTTGGCATTAATACATAAACTTACACAGCTACCATCTTTTGACACTGAAACTGATAATAACAGGCAGCTCATTAAAGTGACTACTCAAATAGATTCTAAATTATGTCAAGATTTAGCTGCACTGCAGGTACAAAGGAAAGAACATGCCACTGGAGACTTTTGAGCAAAATTTTGAATTTCTTGACACGTTCTTTCAATATTATTAACAATCATATGTTTGTACCTGATATGGCTTACTAATATTCACAACAAGGTTTATATTTACAGTATAGGCATTTTCCATATCATTTTAATGTTGTTTTTAATATCATTTTCTTGAATGATGCATTTATGTCATGCTTATATAAATTATATATATATATGACATTTAAGTTTTTTACATAATAAAACGGGTAGTTAAAAATACATTGTTGTTCTAGCTTAGTTGTCAGAGGTGGATATGAATTTATGGTAGCCATCTTGGGTTTATCCAAATAATGTATTCATATGCAAATAATATGCATTTCTAATTATGCCATTAATGTGTAGACCTGCAGTAGATTACTATTTTTATTTTAAAATTGCTTTAAAACGACTGGTAGAGACAGTGGTGTGGACTTTTATGATCTTATGGCGGCTATTTAGAATTTGTACAAATTAACCAAGTTGTTCAGTAGTTGATTCTATATATTCTTTATTATACCAAAACATATGTTATGTAATCCAAATCCAGACTGTATATATTATGCAATTTGTCGTTTTACAGTTATGGGGTGAATAGCATATACAAAGTGATTGCTTATTCCAATAGAAATATTTATCAAATGCAGTACAGGCATATAACAAGCCTTCCAAATAAACAGTCGTTTGACATCCCTATAGGCGAGGTTTTCCCTCGCCATGGCCATGGGCCATGGACCGATCTGATGGTTGTGATGGCAACCATTTCAAATTGTTTACTAAATCTGGTATTATTCCATGTGTCTATACAGGGTAGATCTCCTCAAAGGGTGTGTTTGTTGAAAAACGATTAGCACCCTAGCCAATGCGCTAAAAATAGTATATCGTCAAAAAATACAAAAATGTATTACAGGTTAATTCAGTTCTTTCCAATACATATTATCAGTTGTTAATTTGCCACATCTGTTCTTCTTAACTAAGTGTGATCTGAAAGGTTAAATGACAATAACAAATGTAGACACGGTGCCATATGTCAAGCATTAGCACTCGAAATAGATTAATGATGACATCACGTACACAACAACGTAAATGCAGACAAGTATTACCTGAAGAATGCAATAAAAAGAATTCTTCAATGCAGTATGTTGCCTTTTAATATACAGTCACCATGTTTTTTTTTCATTTTCCCACATTGTTTATGTAGAAATATTTAATAAGATAAAGATGTAAATACAACAATCAATGTTGTAAACATTCCTGAGTCTTTTATGTTGGTTGCCAAAGTAACATTAAACTCATTTTACACATACACCAACAGGTACAGAAATAGATGATCCGCCCCACCATGTATCCCGTAATTTGGTATTGTATATTTAATAATTATAGTATACCAATAAGATATAGTCTGTATATAGTGAGATATAGTCAGACAGATATAGTCTTATATATAAGTACCTTCACTATACTTGATGCACGAACAATATTTCAACAATATCATTGCGGCAGCTGCATAGGAATAACAAATACAGCCTGGGGCATGATAATACATCTAGAAGACTTCAAATGTATTGTGTGTTTCAATATAATTCCTAGTAGGGAAGAGTACCCAAGGATTCTTAAACGTGCTTCCATGATTCACTCTTTAATTCAGTCAATGGTTGATATTATCTTGTGTTATCTTCGAAAATCATCTGTCTGAGTGTCGGTATCATTGTATCACAGGCAGATGGCCATGCGTGGCCATCGGATGGATGGCGTTTTTCTGTCGTTGGCGATTTATGACTTTTATATATATATTTATAAATATAAAACAATAAATATATAAATATATATTTGCAGTATTAAATTCAACATAAAATGTATGTTGATGAGAGATAGATCTAACTATTGACAATTAATTGTTTACTAACTTGTAAAACGTATAACATAATTAATGAGTTGGATATTGTATTTTATATTAATATAAAATAATATATATATATAAATATATTTGCAGTATTAAATTCAACATGAAATGTATGTTAATGAGAGATAGATCTAACTATTGACAATTAAGTGTTTACTAACTTGTAAAACGTATAACATAATTAATGAGTTGGATATTGTATTTTATATTAATATAAAATAATATATATATATAAATATATTTGCAGTATTAAATTCAACATGAAATGTATGTTAATGAGAGATAGATCTAACTATTGACAATTAATTGTATTACTAACTTGTAAAACGTATAAAATAATTAATGAGTTGGATATTGTAAAAGTAATTTGGAGTATGTATTGTTCTGTTATTTGTATGATGTGTAATTGCTCACATGGTGTCAGCAGTGGTATATTTGAATTACATTTTGTAACATTGGTCATGAAAGACGCATTTTGGTAAACTGATAACACCCACGTCACAAAATCCATTATCGATACATTGATAATCAAAATTGCTAACTAATTAACACAGTTAATGAAATTGTATATCGGAATGATCAGAATTTCAAACACCACAGACATTGTTGTGTCATTTGACGACGCCTGGTTGACGTCAGAATGTCACCATAATGCCAAGTCGGCGTATATAGGATATTGTTTCACAATACTGCATTATATCATAATATTCGCTTTTGTTTACTTTGGATCGTAAAATTGAACGGGCATGAACAATCAAAATCAGTTTTAGATTCAACATATACTGTATGTTAAAGACTGATACATCTGACCTTTGACCCTTAATTATGTCACTGTCTCTTAAAACGTATGAAATAATTAATAGGTTTCATATTGAAGATGTACTGTAAAATTAATTTTGATTTTGTGTTTGTTATGTTGTTTGTGTGAGGTAATTATAAACAGAAATGGTCAAAAGATGGCAGCAGTCAGTGGTATATTTGAATTCCATTTTGTAACAATAATCACGGAATACACATTTGCGTAAACTGATAACACCCACATCACGTGGATATTCCATTAACCAAATTCATTATCGATACATTGATAATCAAAATTGCTTTAACTAATTAACACAGATAATTAGTTTCCGCGTGCATTCACTTGAGAATAAATAAACACGTGAAATTGTATATTCGAATGATCAGAATTTCAAATACCGCAGACATTGTTATGTCATTTGACGACGCCTGATTGACGTCAGAATGTCACCATAATGCCTTGATGTAGGCATATAAAGGATATAGTTATATACAATACTGCATTGTATAATAATATTCGCTTTTGTTTACATCAGAACATAAAATTGAACTGGTATGAACAATCAAAAAACGCCGAAAAAAAAATGAATTTGCAACTCATAACAGCAAAGCATATTCTGTCTTCAAATGCATTGTAAATTCACAGCCGAATAATAGTCTAGTGCGAGAATGACCATCTAGTGTCACATGACCTGAAATTCGTAAATAATGTTGTAATTAATAGATACATTTTTGCGGTGTTTAATACTAGTCATGTGTAAATAAAAAGCAATGGCCTTTGAGAACATGTTGCTGAATTCAACAGAGTAAACGTCGACCCCCAAGTGTTGTACGGCCACAATGAGACGGTCACGTCGTGTTTAATGATGGACAATTAAACTTCAAACGAATTGTCCCATTGAGACACACGATTTTCTCTTGAGTGGAAAGACGGATTAATCGCATCAATTATGCAGGTCGCTGTATGGGTCAGACATTTAAGGCATGTAATACTGATGATGTAAATGCGATAAGCTCTCCACGAAACCTTATCATTTAAAGTTTCACTGCGTACAACGTCAAACTCATTCGGGCATATAACCAGACCTACTTGGCATCTTTCAACAACAGTAATTGAAAAGAATACAAAACAAAACATGAGACACTTATACATGATCACTCAGTGGATAATGGCAAAACAATCATTTTGGTGAAGAGGAGAATACGTTATTTTGTTAAGGTCCCTTCCCACTTGCAACCGAATTAGCTATGCATATTTCTGACTTGCCCATGCAACGGCGTCTTTCGTTGTCAGTGATATACGCGAAAATATGTTTTTTTTTGCAATTTTATATCTTATTTATTTCAACTGTTTTTGCAATTCCCATCATCAAATGTATATAAAGGTACTACATTTGGAGTATTTTATTAATAAATCTAAAATTAATCTCGGTAGTTTTGATTACTTGTATAAGTATTTTAAGTTTGAACAATTTCAATGGGTAAACATACATTTATACACATACAAATTCCCCATCAAATATCAGTAAGAACATGTATTATAAAACATTAAAGCATTATTTTCCTTGCCATATTACATTTTTTACCCGATCCCTGCAACTTTATAGGAAAATCCCAACATATGAGATTTCCATTCCATTGACTTACATTTATTTAAACGTATAAAATGAAATGTACGTGTCTTTCTCTTATTAATATTGTCTATGTAGTGTAAATGTCAGTTGTCGATTAATGTCAGATGTTTATTTTGTGGTCTTGCAGATGTAAATTTCTTGCCCTAGATTTCCCTAAACGACTTTTGTAAAAAAAAAAAACATGAACGATTAGGTATGTTATTTGCACTTTTCTGGGTTGTTCGGAAGCAGAAAATCATATTGTACAAAACTTCAAGGGAAATATATTCTTGCACTGAATCTATAACAATTCATATAATTATTGAGACGCTCAATTTAGTAAAAGCCATACGACAATCTCGAAATTAAAGAAAATGTCCATGTCTAAACTTCTTAAAAATTTGGAGATATGAATCACTACAGCGGCGACTCGATGATAATAATCAAGGAGTGGAGAGCTGCATTTCAAAAACATATTTTATAATAAGAGCATATAATTAAGTATCTATCATTACTTTAGTTGGTCTCTACTTTGATTTATCAAATCTGTTCTTCGATATCGGTGCAAACAACTTTCCATTGCCCAATAGTATTACATTGTTACGGTTCATTGTCCAATTATAGCAAGTGTTCTTCTGCGGAACACCTGCTATTGAGTTGTCAAATATGACGACCTGTGTTAACATAACAGAAGCTCTTTACTTATATAAAAAAAAACTAGAGTCCTAGAGGAACCTAGATAGTCAATTTTGATACATGATTTCTCGTAATGTAGAAATATGCATGAAATATACAATGTCATGATTCTTTCTCGTAGGTTGACGTCAACAGTCAATCTAGACTACCGCCAGGGTAGCATCTATCATAACGTCATAAAGTATTGATTCGCAACTCTAGCGGTAATCCCGAATAGCGTTGAAAACATATATCGTGGGATTATACAATCACTAATGTAAGTATAAAACAATAACGATGTCAATCTCTAACAGTTCACTCATATATTTGAACGAACATACATGACGATAAGGTGCATCAATACTCACTAATTCACGTAATACCATTTACTCGATTTGATCAAACATGAATCAATCAGCTTTTCATGAATACTTAGCCACACATGTGAAATTACGGCTGTAGGATATTGTCAGTGAGTAGATATCAAACAACGTTAGACCTCCTTGGCGACTACTCCGAATACTCATCGGGCGTTGAATAACAAACTACGCCACGTCAATGTATAAAAAGACTCATGTACATACATGCAACAACTTTTATAATATATATAATGCAATAATTAAATTATAATATGTGTATTTTTTACAGCAATTTTAATAATTAGGGTCAAACAGTTCAGTGCCTAAAGTACAACTCAGTTTTACTGTTATGTACGTATTCAAATTACAGTAGAACAATAGCTTAGGTGTGCAAACATTGTACTAATCAAGTAGCTGCCACTCCGAACAGCTTGGCAACCATGTGCATGGGTGGAACACGTACAGACATGGTTAATTCGTAACATGATGTGGGTAATTTGAAAACAAAAATAACAATCGACGCAGCTTGATTCTTCAGCGTACATAAAAGATGTGTTTAGTAAGTCTGATCACGTGTTCTCATTGAAGTGGAAAACAGAATTGTTAGTGGTGCAAATGGAACAAATCTTCCACATCACTGAATCTAACACGGCTTGAAATTCAGTCATAGTACCCTAGTTCACGCATATTAACAAGGGGCGACAACACTAAGACGCTCAATGATCTTTTATCTTAACCTTTAATGCTCATTTCATGCTTATATGCTCATTTTTGTATAAAATGTATACTACTAACATCGACATATACGGTTACGTAACAGATACAATTCGAATGTACAATGTAATTTCGGGTTTGTACTAATTCTGCTTTAAGAATTGATTCATCTTACTTCGGTAATTCATCCAACGTGTAGGAAGAACGACATCAATGCAAATGTGCAGCGAAACAACGAGTCGTATCCAGTTTGTATCAAGGGTAAAAATCAAGGGTCATTTCAACCACATTCTTCCAATTGTAGAAATTAAACAACAAAATCGGTATTACCGATGTGTTTATTGAATACACGTCAGATTGCGTCGTAATGCATATATATCAATAAGTATAGTTTGCAGTGAAGAACGATGTTCCCCCCGTCCCACAGTTACTGTGTTCGATAGCAACGTCCACTGTGATTACCGGTGAATTCAATAGCTTGATCACTTGGGCATCCACTTCTGTTATTGCAGTTTCACCCTTTAAGTACATTGTGTAATTATCACGACAGAAGTACGCTATATAGTCATCATACTTGGTTATTGTCTTGTTTTCTTATCATTTCTCACTCGCAACCAGAGAATAACCTCTTGCATATGTTATCTAATCCCCGGCAAAACCGTATACTTGAATTCTGCGTCTGTGCTTGCATTCAGCTGCGCACATCGGGTATATGATACAATCAGCGCAGACTGACCTTACAAATCCTCTAGGTTAATTGTCATTTTCCTGGTTAATTGCGCACAATATTCAGCCATTTGGTGCGTACATTTAATATTCGACGATCTCACAAAATTTTTATTACGGATAGCCTGGGGCTTTTTGCATTCTTCAGGACGTGTATTTATTTTCAATTATTAGTAGTATTACATAGAAAAACGGCCTTCAGCTGACTTTTCCTTTCACCCAGTTGCTTAAGTCCGTGTGTTTATTACACACTTAAAACGGTCGATGTTTACAGCTGCCTTGTGCCACGTTGCTGAAATGTAAAGGCAAATGATGAAGTCGGATTGCGTGATGCCGAGCACGTTTATATGTCTCTTACGTGCCTTATCGCATATACCTTACTGAATTCAATTACCTTGGTGTAATATCTATTTTCCTCACGAAACCTCGGTCAACAAAGACTTAACTTTGTTTGATACGCGAACCAAGACTATCCTTCAATTGCGATAAGCTATCAGTCAATCATTTAGAGCCCCCGGGGCCAACGCTTTTTCTGGTTTAGTGATTTCGTACCTCTCAATTCCTTTTTGCGAATGTCACAATGTTTTGTAGTTTTATAATATGCACGACTGTACCTCGAGGCAACGCGAGAGCGAACTATTCAAATTATAGCATCGGCCAACATTGTCAGCGGGCTTCCTTTTAACATTTTGATTTAAATGTCACAAAAGTTGATGAATCTTAGATTGGCCTTTCTGTTAAATGTTACACTCTACTCGGCAAATTAACAACAGTAACCCATGATGTGCTCTCTATTTGTGTAAATATTTATTGCAGATTACCTCAACCGGAATAAAAAGGAGGTACATGTTCATACAGCTGTGTCACTACGCCAGCTGATTGTATTTTGAAATAAAAGTACTAGTATAACCAGTTTTTCTAGGACTAACATCGTTATACAGTGAACTATATGCCCTCGCTGACCTTTGACATGAATCAAACGTTCTACTTGTTATACTAAGTATACGTCAGCTGCCGAAATATCAATAACTGTCGATATCATGGTGTGTTTGTATAATAATGACGCAGGAAGCTTGTCTCCGCACGTTTCGAATTGCGTCGTGTTTGTTATCGTATTTCATCATTTATGAACAAAAAATGATTTTATTGAATCATAACAAGACCCGTATTGTTATTCATTTTTTAGCTGAACGCACCATATTAATACCGGTAACGCTGTGTCAGGCGTCCGGCGCGGGATTCTTCTAAAAAAATTATTTGTTTTTTTTTTTACAGTAGCTGCCGTGGAGAGTGGAGATGGAAATTTGTTCAAGAGAAGCCTATACCCCCAAAATTATGCAAATTAGCTACAAAAATGATTAAATGACTTCTACTATGCCAATACTTGGTCTACGTGGCTGATATAGGTAGTGCACATAGATTGACCTCTACCACCCTTGTTGATTACGTAGGTGATGATGTCTTCAATGGTTATGGTTAGTGCACTAATTTGCATATTTAGGAGCAAGGGTCGGACCACTCAATATTTGAGGGGGTCAGCTTGATAAGAGACATTTTAACTCTGGTGCCATCAAAAATAAAACAAATAAAATTGTTGCTTGAATATGACGCAGTTTCGCGGCATTTCTAGTACTGGGTATTGTATGAACATTCACAACGTGTTAACCAACACAATGCTGCGAATATTTATTGAATTGTAATCAATATGTATATGATTCACGGTCAATTAAAATAACGTGTAGACCTTTAAAGCAAGCTGACTAGTTTAATGTAAATAATGCATGTGATATACTGACAGGTTGCATGCTTGGAAGCGATTATTCTGATGATCTGTATACAAAGTGGATCCTTACGACGCACTAAGACAAGGTGGATTCTACCGAGGCGTGGAGAAGGGGAGAGACGTGGTTTGCTGTCTTGTGATAATAACACAATTTGTGATGTGTATAGAAATATTTTGGGGTAGGAATTACTAATTCGCCAGGGCGTGACTGTTTCACCAAAATATTTGCCCGTAAAAACGGTAAGCAGGAAATTAAGCGAATGTATTGTGCATCACAATACGTGATGTTGTGAAACATTTTGTTATGAATAGTTTTCTTGTTTTTGAAAGCCGATTAGCCCCCGGTAGTTTTAAAAAGAAAGTTTTAGACACCGATGTCCGTGTTGTTCAACAAGGTCAACTGAGACACAATAAACACGAACTTATATTCACATCGCTTTTAAAGGGGCGGTGGTTGCCACGAAGCGCGTGTTCGAATATCATGTCAATAATGCATTTTACACGCGTTGTATACGTAGCTACGAGTCCCATATCGAACAGACCGACAACCGCCCTGGATATCACCATCCATGATCAAATTGACTATCCGTTTTTAACTTGAAAAGTAAAAATAAAAAAATAAAAATTCCAAGGTGTGGAAGATAAATTAAACACACCAATTTATTTCATTCAAAACCATAACACTTTTATTTAAGTGTTGGCGATTTATACGCGACGTCGGAATGCCAGAATAGTTGAGAAGCACACCCTTATATGGCCCTCTCACCCAGGGGTTAGCAAGTGATAGCGCCCACAATCGGTCAACAAACATTACTTTCTTTTTTAACGATGTGTCTAAGCGAAGTACACAGACTATATTTTAATTTTTTTGCATGTATTCCAAATATGAACAATAATAATTAGAAACCATTTCATCGTCAATTGCCATAAACAGAGTTTTAAATATTGTGAACTCGAACGAAACTATCTCAATCTTTGGAAATTACAAATTAGAAAGGATATTAGCAAACTTAGGAACATTTTTCTAGTTTGTTCGTAAAATGTTATTGCTACACACTGATGGAAACTTATATTTTCAAAGATGCAATAAACTATATTATAATTATTAGGTTCCAATGATGCTTTGTGATAATGCACAAACCTGATAAAGTTTTACTCAAAATCTGTGCATATTACTAATATGTTACAGTGTTATACACTGCCATTTTTTTTCTGGGAAGCCATAAAAAAACATATTTTATTTACATGTTTTAGTTTTTAATTGTTGACACAAAAACATGCAGTCAATATCGATACTTACAGTCGCCATGATAACTTCTACTGCACGCTATTATAATGCTAACAAATTATGCGTAAAATGAACGATTCTCCTGGTACTATAATTAAAGTCAACGTGTTTTACACACGGTGTTAATATCATACAATGCATGTAATGGTAAATTGTCAAAAATTCATACAAAACTAACATTATAAGAAACTGCAGTTTTATTTAGTGTTCATAAATTTACATCGATCACGGTGAAGTGCTTTCCACTTTGGTTGGAATCGCGTATAATGAACAGTGTAATAGTACTGATGAGATAGATAAGTCACTTTCAGGTTAAAGTGCAAGAAATAATTTAAAATTAAATCATGGTTATTATGGTAACTTTAATATTAGTTGTTAAAGCAAAATATCAGTACATTTCAGGGCATTAATCTCTAGTTACGGCACGTCAACTCACTCAAAAAACTGATATAAAGCACATTTAAAACGTGTACAATTTTAACAGGATTATTCTGCGTATATTCTAGTGCGAACTACTAATATGTACACAATTATTCAAACAATTGCCAGCGAATGCGATTTGTAACACGAAAATATAATCCAGTGAATCAATACCAGATTGTACTACGAATATATACTGCAATATGTAATATATTGTGGGGGAAAAACGCTGATATTTCAGTGTCGCTTTACTTTCGCAAATACAGGCGTATAAGAACGAGCAAGAGGTTTATGCAAAGTAATAAAACAACTTTTGTTTATATAGTTATTAATACAGCTTTATTGACTTATTGTTTTGTTTTGTTTTTAACTATGTTGACTTTATCATTTGAAAGTTGATAATATATTTCACCAATTAATAAATAAAAGTGAAAATCGTAATTTTCAAAACAAATAATAGTCTCGCTACCTTAAAGGCAAGAGTAGGGTCTCAGTTAAATAGCTGATCTTTGACCTGATATATGTTACATTCTATGCTAATTAATGCAACGTAAAATAGAGATAATGTATGTAATATGTATTACTTTATTTCATAACGTTTACGGTCACCAAATACAATACAATGCAACAACCACTGAGATACCGCAATATGATGCGTGTTCATCTACAATAACTTTCACAAAAGCATATAGTGTCAGTGCTATCTAGATTCACCTGACAAGTTATAGGTACTTTTAGGTGTATCTAGTCGATGTGATGTCACATAGAACTAGTTAAAGGGCGGTGGTCGTTGCGCCGCGCATACGCGACATTTGTATTGATAAACACTGATTTTCCCACAATCCAATGAACTATTTTAATGGAAATCACATCAAGTTTTGACCTGGGCGTGACTTGAACTGATTACCACCGGTGACTCTTTTGATACCTTCCAAACACCAGAGAAATTACCTAGCTTGGTAACGTCTCAGTTTGTAATGCGCAACGGTTACAGTCGCCATCTTTGTTTATATCTCACACATGCGTAGATCGACGACCACCGCCCTTAAAATATGTAGAAAATAAGTCATAACGGCAAAGATTGATTTTTACTCAGGCCAGGAATACCTGAGTTAACAGGTCACTTCATTGTAGATGTATTCATTCGTATGACGTTACCGGTTAGTATCTACCGCGTTCAAAATATTCAAATCCAACCAAATCTGTGTAGTCCGAGGGAATCTCGTCTTTCAATACATCATTCAGCTCGCAGAGATAACCATCGGTGTCACGTGAGCTCTTGATATTGAAGGAAAGACAGTCAGAGTTGGACCAACAGCTTATGGCGCAATGTATATGATGCCTGACATGGTGAGTGTCGATGACGTGGTTTTCTAAGTAATGGCCTTCGTCCCGGAAGTGTATGTAGTTACCATAGTAACCACCAGAGGTCAAGGGTTGAGTTGCAGCTGAAACACGAGCAAAAATAAAAAAAATGTTTAATAGTGTTTAGGTTTCAATCTACCGAATAAATATCATCCCTCCACTGGCCTGAGTTGATCTTTTCAGTTGATCTGTCAATGAAATTTACAATGTTTTGTTCAAAGACACGTGTATGGTCATTTTACATCCCTCTTGAATTATTATTATTATTATTATTGGTGGTTTGAATTTTAGATCGAACATATCAATTGATAACTTAGACAACTTAGTTAAAAGAGTGAAAAACAATAACCGTTGTTTGGGTAGCAAAGCGTAGAAGGGGTTGTGTATGTAGTAAACTCGAGAAGTTATGAATGGATTTGCGTAATAAAAACTCTGGAAGGTTGCATTTAACAAAAGAACAAATCCATTGTTTTTTCGGTTGAGATTGAGACCGGTTGAATTGAAACAGCAATATCATGACATTTTTAGAAGGGGCTTCCATTGAAAACAAGAACAATTCGGTTAAATGATTGTTGCCATAGAAGCAACAAAGTTTTCGCTGTTCGTTTATTACCAGATAACAATAATATCAAGTTTTCATGAGTGGTGCAAAGGGAGGGTAGAGAAATTAACATAACAATCTCGGTATGCTGCCCTGTTCTAAACTTTTAATAATTTTGAAGTTCAGTTTTACAGGTATGGATGAAATCATGCGACTATGATGTCATACTTTACCCATAATCCTTTGCTGGATACTCAGGATGTGTACTGCTCAATGCTCATGAAAATTTTAATGCTTAGAGTGATATAAAAAGCTGTAAATAGGGATATTGTCTGATTCGTTGAGTCAATAAGTCTACTCAAGACTCAATTTGATTATCTTTTTTTCCTTAATGTTAAAGAACAATGTAGAGGTATCATTGAGGATAAGGTGTATCAATGGCGGGTATCGAAGTAAAGATCTCATTTAGTAAAATACATTTCCTATCGATCAGTTATAATATAATGCAACACACAAATATGTAAATTTATGAATCTTACACAAACAGTAATACGCCACTTCCATATACTTGTAGGTCCCCGGGCATGGATCGGAAGAAATGTAATCATCCCAGTGAACTGATACCTCGCACGATTGTTCGTTGTCACACTGATTGTGCAACGCCTCTAGGACATCCGGTATGGTACAGGAAGTGTCACGATAGTAGGACGGGATATTCCGGCGGTGCGTGCAGACATCTTCTCCTAAACAACAAAACATAATGTTCCGTTGTAATGTCACCTGGGTGTACTGAATCAGTGTATGCTAGACGATGGTAGATTATATGATAATAACTATAAGAACGTTTTGATGGATATATTTTGGTATGCTATTACGTTATATTACGTTAGCACTGTCGACGCAATTAAGACGCAACATTCTCATTGGTCGATCGCTACCATGTGCAGCCCTATTATTAGTACCATAACTTGGGACCAATGCACGAGCCTACGAACAAACATGTGTGCGCGCGACTCCTCAACTTCATTGCTCCACAAACCCTAAATTATGTGTTTATGTTCGTATGTCAATTGCTCGTAAACTGCTACTTGTAATTGTAATACTGAAACAGTTGTCCATGACGCTCTTACCGGACTGATGATTTCTATTTTCACAAGGTATCATTGCACATATATTGAATTGTTCGACAGTCCATTGTATATAATTGAAATAAATCTGTCCTGCCGAACGCAATGTCGGGTCCTGACCCTTCTACAAATACAATATGACGCTGTGATGGATTCAATATTGTTGCTATGACACACTGATGTCAGAATTGAACAGTTTAATAATTAAAATTAAATTGCGGGGCTTTTTGTTGAAATGAATTTACTTTCGAAAAGAGGTTTACATCATCGTGTGATAATATCAAGCCACGACGTCATAAACACCTCTAATTCTGGTAATATAACACTCAATAATGTGCAGTGCATCGTCCTTTATTCTCTAAATAAAAAAACTCGACAGTGTCTCGTCCATTGCGGGCATCCGAACCATTTTATTTTATAATAATGAACACTGCGTCTACCTATATTCTACAAATATACGGATTAAGGTAGCGAGACTATTATTTGTGTTGAAAATAACGATTTTCACATTTATTTATTAATTGATGAAATGCACTATAAACTTTCATATGATAAAGTCAACATAACATAGAATGCCATGTAAGTTGGTTAAAATGTATATTTTCTGAAGGGAAGCAAGGCAGCCTCAGTAGTGTTTTCCAAAATCAACAATACAGGTTTAATCTGTGTGCCTATAAGTTTCAAAGATAAACTCAAGACAAAGCAATGTTAGGATGTGTTATCAGTAGCTATCTGATACACAATGAGTGTTTCCAAACATTCGAGTGGTTTGTCTCCGCCCCTGTTTGTTTCACAGATTAGTCATTTGCATATGAATGTGTCAGACACAAGGTCACACAGCCACTGAAAAAAATCATTGATTTTGGTGTTTTCATATGCCGAATTTATCCAATTATAGCTATCCCATTCCTTTCTTTTTTTGGTTTCCAATAGCCTTACACATTTGGATGCCCCTACACATGGTAAAACAGACCTAGATGGGAAAACAAATTGATTGTGCCGATAAACAAGCTTGAAAATCTTTGCTGTTACTTCATGGACGTTTTCTAGGAGTTTATATTTTTCAAAATACAAGGTCTTTAACAAAAAATTAACGTATACTTATTGTCGTCGGATTAACACCAAATTTTCACAGCTTTAAGGTGACAATGAGAGGAACTTGAATGTGTCCAGACAAACTATTTCATCGATTATTTACCAACGAGTTGTGGTTTGAGTTGGGGGCAATGTGACTAAAACAGTAATTGAAATTCAGCACACTATTTTTTTAAAACGCGTTGCTTGAATAAAACTGACCAGACACATTCAATTTACCAGACTATTGAACAACTAGGAAAAGTGAAAAAAATACTTCTTATCGCCAGTGTAAATGCGTAATTATTTTTTTTACAGAAAAAGTAATTTTTCACCTTTGATTGGGTAACGCGTCGTAGAATGCAGATACGGGCATGCAAAATACACTTGTGAAAAGCTTGAAGTCTGGCGATTCTAAAAATATATACTTTCCCGGGTCTATTTGTAGTCATTTAGTCACAATTAGAAGATGAAAACAAGTATGCAAATAATAGTCTCGCTACCTTAAATCAGATTGAAATGGTATAAAGTCCAATTGGCCATTTTCTGTATTCCCATATTACTTGATCACTTTGAATTGAGTTCCACTGTTTCCGAGAACAACGTGGAAAAAATCTGCTCCATGGAACTTTAGCAATGATTCCACCCACGTGAATATACCATATACATCAATACAACAGAAATGGAAAATCTAATATGACATTGATTGAGTTCATAGGTACAATGTCATTGAAATCGTATTGACGTGTCACGTAAAAATTAACGTTAACGTAAAAGTTATTCTATGACAGTATTATTCCCGCAAAACAGGACGCAATGAAAAACAGTGTGATTTGATTCAAAATTGCAATGCCCTTGGCAAGAATATAATATAATGTATAAAAGCGATTTTGCATTTAACGTGAATACATCCGAAATACATCAAACAAAGCCGCGTTTCGCGACTAACAGTATAATTATGTTAAGTTAAATGTAATCGAGTGACGATAAATTAGATAATGCAATATATGTATGTCAATTTAAATCATTGGCCCAACTAAATACATTAAACACATCAATTAAACAATTGTTACGTCTGAATTTAAAACAGATTTTGCCTGTTTTTTTTGTTTTTTTTGCACATCCTACATTTCTCTTATTGTCGTGAGAACACTCGAGAATTGACGGGTAACAAAGATAATTATTCATAAACAGCATCAAAGTTCACAGATATACGAGTTATGTGTCACTAGTTATACTGATTATCGAAAAAGATTTTCGTTAAACGAATTATTTCATGCTCTGACCAAGTTGAAAAGTACGTAGATATATATATATATATATATATATATATATATATATATATATATATATATATATATATATATATATATATATATATATATATATGAATGTGAATTTCAAAACTAATTTGGGTCATGGGTCATTTTTTTTTATTTTTACACTGGTTTGCATCCTGAAATTATTTCATATTTCAAAATTGCCCTTGCAGACATGAGATGAGACAGGCGTAAATTATTATAGGCATAAATCCTAAAATTATTGAAACATTTCCAATTTCAATTTCAAGTGCGTAATAGTTTTCCATAACATAAACAAAACAATGCGACTTTCTCCTCCGCAATAAATTGCATATATGCCCTGTAACGTAAATTCCCCGAAAATAAACTGCCCTATAACAGTACTGTTACACTTTGCCTGTAAGGTTTATTTTTCCTTGTCGAATAATCCTATTACTGTGTTGTTCTGTTAGATCACTGGGTTTCTCATATAATAGCTATCAGTAATCGTGGTGTCTAGACGCAATGCTTATGTATATTTGTATTCTACGCGATTACAACAGTCGTGTTTTGTGTTATCATAACAAACGTAAAATATAATATAACTCGTGCTGAGAAGAAAAGTATGTTTGCATGACAACTATATTACACTTTAAATCATTAACGTATGGATCGATATCATATTATTTTTTCCGGTAATCGTGCAAGACTGAACATGATCTGAATACTAATGATGGCGGAGACTGTTACCTGCTGCTCTCCCCAAGTCTGCAGTTACAATTCGAATAGCATAGTCATTTGGACACGATAGCACGACATCTCCATTATCCTCACAACCACGTGCTAGTAAAATACCAGACGGCCTTTCATCTGGAAAAAAAATATTACATATATATAAGTATTTTGATTGATTCATTCATTCTTTGCTTCCTTTATTATTAGTGTGTTTCATTAAGATTGTTACATTATTCGCTCCTAAACATTCGCGTTCAAAGTACTGCAATAAAAAAAGATAGTAGCCACATTTGTGTGTAGTGACCTACCTGTACAAGTGAATTCCACCATTAAATATTTAGCAACCGCAGGGCATGGATCTCCACCTAGGTAATCGGGATGAACCTTTTGCAAGGATAACAAAAACATTTCTAGTATTGAAAACATCTGAATTAATGTTGCACAAAATTGGATGGACAATAGGAATGAGGTGGCGGGTGTGTCCGTCGATTACGCTTTTTAGCTAAGCTGAATCTATGAACGTAAATTTTCTTTGACACAAAAAAATTGCCTAGTCTGGGATCAGTACACTTTCGTTTGAATACATTTGAACAACCACCTCAGAGTGAATATACACTAGCAATTTCAAAGTTTGACATTTTAATACCCTGTAAATTACACTGAGTAAAATTAGTATTTTTTATTCAACACCGTCAAACGCATTATATCTAAGTATAATGTGATTTGAAAACACAACCGCGAAATGTAGTAGAAAACTTTATAACTGACCCGTATGCTACACGAGGACATTCCATTGCAGTACCCCGACACTAATGCCTTTGTGTTTGGATTCAGACATGTGGAAACAGACGTATTGTCAGATATACTTGGACAAACTGTGCTCAGCGCCCGACCGTAATTAGCTTCAGTGATGTAAATAAACTGGCCACTATTACACGTAATGCTCAATTGTTGTTCATCTTCTTCGCAGGAGATAACAGTTTCGCTACTTGGTGTTGACTCTGTGATATAACGTGAGAAGATTTGCCGTGGTGTAGTGTTTTCAGTTTCGTCATTGAAAAAAATTACTGATTTGTGTGCATGAAAAGAGAATGAACAGGACATCGTGTATGAAATCCGTCATGGTATCATCTTTCTCCACGAGAGTTTTTTCAATAAAAGTTCGTCTGCTGTATGTTTATGTCGACACGGCTGTTTAAAGGGTGGTAGTCGTCGCATCACGCATGCGCGAGATCTATGAGTCTCATATAAACCAAGATGGCGACCTTGAGTGTTGCGCAGATCAACGAGTACAAACTGAGGCGTTACCAAGCTTCAATTAGGTTTTTTAGGTGATTGAAATGTAGCGAAAGAGTCATCGGCTGTAATTAGTGCAAGTCGCACCCAGATCAAAAATCATACTTGTGATTTCCATTAGAAGAGCACATTGAATTGTGGGAAAATCAATGTTTATCACCACAAATGTCGCTCATGCGCAGCGCGACAACTGCCACCCTTTAATTCCTTTTGGACACGGATTTGTATTAATGTATTAAGGGTGCTAGATGGTGTGCGTAGCCAGGGTGGTCTATAAATTGATCTATTCAAACAGCAAATCAAGCAAAATTCTCTTTTCCTTGTTTCTTTAATCGTGGATTTAATGCATATCGGATAGTGGCTATGACAGGTGTTTAATACAATTAGTCGTTGGGCGCATCCGCTTTTTCTTATACGGCTGACATATTACTTGATAAAACTGCACGTGTATTCAAGTATTAACTAATTATTATTCACTGTAGTCACTCGATATATTACCGGCAGTATACAGAGGTATAGAGACAATACTATACAATGTAACAACACATTGTGTAGTTGCAAAATATCATAACATAACTTAAATACCATCTATAATAACACTGCCTACCCGAACAATGAAATGTCACTTCCAGTTCTTTGGAATTTTCCACGCAGCCGTCGTTGAAAACGTAGTCCCCTGATGGTACTGTGCAGCTACGTTTGTAATCACATCTTTCCTTAACTTGTTCTGTAACGTCATAGGGTGTCGGAGCACCGTTACAACTATATTCTGTTGAGATAATAAGACACTGTCAGACACGACATATTCTTTTTTTTTCGGTGTTTAATTTTCAAATGAAGCTATTATTCTTTTCTTTCGATCAATTACAACTTATATCATGTGTACAAGTAGTTTCCAGACTGACGACCTTTCAATTGTAAATTGACATAACGACATTTCAATTGGAAATTGACACAAACAATAATTATAGAGAAATTAACAAAGATGTATTGGCAGACCAGACGTTATCAGTTTTATAATAACATTATTATTATCGATTGGCTATTACAAATGTTCCTGTAATCACATAAATTGGCAATTAACTTCAATGTTTTTTTCAGGTCGCATTCCATCTAATCAATAAAAACAAGACAAAGTTTTAAACCGACATGTTGCTGTCATTCACAGTTATTTATTAGTGAAAATATTATGAGAACTTGAAGGATTCATAACAGTCTGTAAATACCGCGGTAAATCGATACTGTTCTAAGATAACAGTAAGAATTTCTTAGTACGATTTTTCAATATTTATACTATTTCTTGTCGAGCGAACATTGGAAATCATAAAATTAAGATGAGCTCAAATTAGATGAAGAAATGTACATGGTTGTTGCTTCGCGAAAACAAATGTTACTGAATTAACTTGGTACCAACAATTAATGTGTGACAGAAAAACGAGCCTCCACCAAAATTTTCAAATACGACTTTCCTACTTTCTGTGTTCTTTTTACACCCGCATCAGTCCGCTGTTGACCCGCTCTCATGAGTATAATATTACAGTATAAGTCTGATCATTAAAAAGTAGTTCGATGGTTAGTGTCTGTGGAGTCGGGAACAGATATATTAGCCTATACATTGACTTATTTGCTACAAGCCTAAATACAGTGTGCGAATAGTTATGCACGGGAAACATGAAAGTTGCCAGCTATCCATACTCAATTTTATAATAGTAATATCTACCAATATTTAGTTCTTCTCTCATCCAGTACCAAATAGCTGAGGGGTTGTTCGACTCTGACGATCCCATGATCCAAGGAGCTATGTCAGTCATGACACCATACACATCATCACTCTCCATCACAATACTGCCAGCCCATTGGTCGGTGTTCCTGAATGACGTAGTCAACAAATCAGGTCTGCTCCTCCATGGTTCACTGTCAATCCATGGTAGATTGTTCTGTATGGTGCTGACATCCGTGACCCAAGAATCGAAACGTTCCAACAGGATTGTCGGCTGTGGGAGATTTGCCACAAAATCGTGGGATGCTGGTGCCTGCCAGATTCCGCCATATCTACCACGTTCATTTGCTTCGAGTCGATACTGCCACATGAAATAAACGTAAAAGTTAATACTCAAGACTCAAAATTCGTGTATTGGAAGATTAAATACTATCACGCATTCAAAATAATGTTAAATACGTTTTCGCATAGTCTAGAGAAAGGGATAGAAACGACAGGTCATTTCTCGGTTCTCAGAAAGAAATAGCCTGATTTGTTTTTGTATATTAAACCGGGGGTGTCGTCACCTGCGCATGCGCCAGATGGCCATATCGTGTCATTGTTTACAAACAAGCGCCCACCCATGAACCTTTGCGTTATTAGCGTGTGTTGTTATCATCGCTTGGGACTCAATTCCCGCGCGTGCGCAGGTGACGACCCTCCCACTTTAAGTTTTGAAGTCTTGATAACTCGATTTCACCTAACAAAAAGCATTCCTTTCTCAATTTAAAATGTGTTCAACGTAAATCGCAAGATATATGTACAGCTACAAAGAAGGTCCTCTAAAAATAAATACTCTCATTAACTGTATTTTCTTAGCAACATTTAAAAATGGGGATAAGAATGAGAAGAGTGTTATTAGGAAGTAACAAGATGCAACAACCTAAGATGATGGCAATAATAAACCTGGCGTGATTTGAAAGAAGTCTATACGTAGTGAATACAGGCAAACGGGCCGACGTAAATGACAGCACACTGAAACAAATTACGGTATCAATTCTCAAAGCGCCTCTCAGTGTGTTGGATAAGTACCACTGTATAGACATGAAATGCACACGATAATAGTCAGATCTATTTTCGAGGTAATAATCAATACTGGTAGTTACATGGGGTTGGGAGGCATCGAAATAACTCCTAAAAACAATCTCATAGACCCGATAGGTTGCAAATAATGTGTACCTAGTTCTCAGCAAGTAAACAGTTTTTTATAGATGTCCGGCTTTTGAGACCAACTGAAAGTCGATCTGCGCATTGTCCAATATCCTGTATCTGTCTAAACTAGAAAACTGATCAGTGGAGGGCGAAAGATAATTTGCCGAGGGATATAAAATGACTGCCATCCAATAACAGCATGAAGTTTTTATCATGCGGGTAACGTTAGATTTCACATTATCCGCACCGAGGCTAATGAGATATTAGACAATACAATCCTAAAAGACGATAGCAATTACAATGGATTTACGACGACTGTGGGAAGGTGCATATTAAAAATAATATTTGAATACTGTGTAACTAATACTGCCATTACCTGGAATGACGATTCGTTGCCACTATTTTTAATCGCGTTGGCTTTACTCAAAATGGAATAGTCTAAATCCAGCGATGGGTAATCTAAACGTCGTTCCTCCACATTCTCTGGGCTCCAGTCTCGTTTGGATACGGCTGTCACAAGAAGAGTCCAACCTCCCCCATTTCGCGTCATGTCACAATATACTTTCAAAGTTTGCCCGTCAACGTTAATGGGATACACGCCGTCAGAAAGTACGTAACCATAGTGACTGGATAGTTTGTAATAAGCATTACACGATGACGGCAGTGTGTCTGTGATAACAAAATTGAAATAAATTATTCAATATAATTTACGGCGAGTGTCGGATGTAATAATAAAAACATGGCTAAGTCACCCTTCCACATAATCTAAGATTACATAAGATAAATCTCAAGAAGGGTCATATTTGATCAATTATAGAAACCTCTCGCTGTTGTACCCGAGTTGTCATATATGTTATAGAAATGGCCGTAACCTTTTCGGTATAGCGATGTTCTGTTCAATATCTGTTCTGTTTATATATATCTATAAAATAAAAACCCAAGATATTTGTTGACGTCAGCAGATACGAAAGATTATCGCCAGCTTTTTATATAAACCCGCTACTACTCTGGCAGTAAACCCGCTACTCTACTCTACGACGGCGAAGTGTTGAAAGTGAAACTGTTGCTGAAATAACACCGAATATTAATATATCATATAACACCTTCGTGTATCATGAGATTCGCAGAGTCCAAGCCTTTCTACCGCCTAAAGTATGTGTGGAATTTGCTTTTGTTTGATTTAATACTGACACATTTGTTTTTGACCGATAAACGTAGACAGATCATGTTAAAACAATACATCACACGAACGATTTCGAAACTGTGATGTCATTGTACAGAGACAACAAGGAGTTTCGTCGATAGTTGCCGTCGATCGTTTTCCTGCATGCATACATACCATCATTCGTACAAAACTGAGTAAAAATGTATAAAATGAAGACGAAATGCTTTATATTCAAAACATGTATTAAGTATATAACGTTCTATACAGTTCAACAATTGCATTTTCACGCATTTTGTTTTACCAATGACCGATTATTAATTCGTAAATGTGTATCTACAAATAACAGAGACTTCGGAGTAGCGCCGCATAACTGGGAACGTATTGCCGGATTTCTTATACGGCGTTCTATTCATAGTACGAGAAATCTCATTTCCCACGTAATCTTTTTAATTGCGTCAGCGTCACGAAACCTTGAATGCACATTTGTTATATCCACTGGCAGTTTCCAAACATCTACCGTAATTAGTGTCCACTACCCCATATCAAGTAAGACCTGCGTACGATTAAGAGTCGCTTTGCAATTCGATAGGAACAAATAATACACGTTAATGTATTTTATCAAAAGATAAAATTCTTCCAACTCACTGTGTTACCCCTTATTCCACCAAACGTTACAATGTTCTTCCAACAATAGAGGGCGCACGGTCTACTACTTACCAGATGACGTTTGGCAGCGATCTGGGTGCGATGTCACAGGATGATAGAGGGCGCGAGTCACGTTAATGAACGAGTAGGGTTCCTCGCATACCATTTTGAAATTCTCAGATTTGCACGCGTGACCTGAACTTGTACTATGCATTTCAGGAGTATCACCTGAAATAAACGAAAGTGGTCTTACAAGTGTGTCACGAGGCGTCTAGGGCCGTATTATACTAAACGAATTACGTGCTGTACACAAGAGATGATGTAATTATGTATTAAAATATTATCCTAGTATAAACTGATAAGGACCACGTTCTGAAAGAGGAATTATAGCCCAGAGTTATATTTTAGCCCAAATGTTAGGTACAGAACATTCCTACACACATTCTCGTTAGTCCTGAACTTTCAGTTATTATACTATCATACTACGCTTGTTGCTTCATGTAATTGTTATTTTTCTGGTCATTTTATTCATGTGATATTTTACAAATATATGTAAAAAGCTAGTATGGTATATTGTTTCTCCCTGTTGTCGAATGATTGTTGTTACGAGCCTTGTTGTGGTTGTGTGTAGTTTGTATTTTCGTAACATCTAGCCCTTGCTAGCCGGTTATCTGCGTCGATACATGGTGAAGGTCGTGTTTAGCACTGTTGCAGAGGCGATACTGCCGGGGACGAGAACCATACAAAGCATAAATTTGTTCATGTGTGGCGTCGTATGCGTAAGATTGGGTGACCGGTGTGCATTATTGTTTCTAATTATATGTGAATATAATTGTATTAAATTATATTGTAGCCGCTCGGTCTAAACGATTCATGTTTAACACGAATTGTGTAATTTTATATCGGTAATGAACCCGCACACGAGGTGGTAAAGATAATAAATATTATTTGGTGTGTTGAGGATTGATATTTGATCTAACCCCGTGGCACAGGGATTAAAGTGAGTATGTGATTCCTTATCAAATGCATCGTTATTACACACATCGCATTACGGACGTGGTTCAATTCAAAGTACCAGATATATTGGTCAATCTGGCACCCCTACCTTTGCTGGTATCACTGCATAGATGTTTAACTGTCAAGTATTTGTACGTTGTTGGGCAAGGATCTTCACCGTGATTGGACAGGACTTCTCTGACGTCATCCATGACGTCAATACTGCAATACCTCTGCCCCTGACACTTTTGCTTTACGATCGCCAAAACTGACGATTTCGTCGACGTACATGAATTGTACGTTTGACCTGGGATCGAGGCTGGGCAGGTAACGCCACTATCTGCACGACCGTATTCGACGTCCTGGATAAACACAAAACCATCAGCGCAGGTCAATGACATTACGTCATCATCACAAGCAATGGCCGTCGCTTCCTCTTCCATTCCTGACGAAAAATAAAAACCTAACTTGACATTGACAACAAGTATATAACAAAACTGTTAAAAAATGCTAGTATCCCCAAACTAAAATACATACATACAACTTGGTTTGAAAACAAACAGTGTCGTTACTTACCATTTTTTACTTGTACATCACATAGAGATAGCGATGCCTCGCTATCGGTGAAGAGTTTAATACTGACGTAACGGCCAACCATAGGATAGGCACAGTAGATATCATGAAGTGTTTGGCCTCCGGAAATGACGTCATCACATATGTTGTTCTGAGTGATATCCCAGTTAGAACCAACTCGGACTTCAAGCTGGTCCATCACCGTACCTATGCGATAATGGTATGACAAATTTTACTTAGCTTTAAAATATAAAATTCATGAAAATCTGAGATGAAAATATTGTTTAAAATTTAGAGATTTGAATAGTTAATACCAACGAGGAAACTGTGTTCACTGTAAATACCGTACAACTTCTAGTGCCCACGATCTTTGGGGTAAATGTAAACCGCTTATGGGATTACATGACAGTTAATCTAACGCACTGCACTGTGCTGTGAAAAGTGCCTGTGCAAGTTGGACAAGGAGAGTGAGTATTAATTATGTATGCGTATATTTGTAATACAAGGTTTCTAATTGTTGATGATATCAAATTTCAGCTCGATAAAAAGTTGTGCACACACTTTCCATACTCTCTGAAATATCCGTCGTTACAAATACTACGTTTCCAGCTAGTTCATATAAGGTGCGTAGCCGCGCATTATTGAGACAAATACTTTTCAAACCAAGCTTGTTACCATGTCGGCGTTCAAGCACTACTGTCGATTTCTCACAACAATGGTGTCGATATGTTATATAGCGTGCGGTTGTCGTTCTGACCAAATTCCACTGGTGCATTTCAACACGTGACGTCCGCTCTGGAACACTTTTGAAGTTTTAACAGACGTCACAGTATAATATAATCTAATAAGGATAATAAAAGTAGGGGTACCTAAGGCATTCGTGTTCAAGACAACTACAACGTGTCCCACGGTGTAACTTTCCCCTAAATCAACTCTCCAAAAAGGCTCCGTTTCGTTGGCTGTATTTGAACATGTTGACAAATCACCATCGGTGGCTAACGAAGCATCCATTACTGGCATAGTGTCCGTACTCTGATATGCCGCCCGTAGAAGAGCCAAGTTTCTGTCTATAATATAAATTAATATGAGGATATTTTATTATACCACTGCGTATCGTATCGAAGTGAGTTCCCAATGATCAAACTGCGTTAATCAGTGCATATACAGAATTGACGGAATATAAACGGACATACATACCAAACGCTTCGCATATGAAGTCAATTTCAAAGTACTTCGGCACACCGGGACATTTGTCGCCAATAACGTCGTACAACATCACATTCATGGCACAAGTAAGTTTGTTGTCACAGTTTGTCCGTGCTATGTCTAGTACCGCTGAGGGCGTATACACGCAGTCGACAGAGTATGTATAGTTGTTGTCGGCTCCGAGTGAACACGTATCTATATAATGAAAATCCATATAATATGTAGATCAATAGCGTTATACGTTTTAACAAATAGCAATATAGATGTTCGAGGTTATTATTCTAAGTATTGAGAGGTAATAACATGAAACTACGTCGATATTTTGGCGGAGAAGAGCCAAAACAAAAATATGCACATGCACGCAACGGTTCTTACTTGGATCTGTTCTTCCATACGACGCCGATAACACTTTAATGAAGTGGCCGCTGTGGCAACCAAATGACAGTTTCTCGTCATCACAGCCAACAACTGTATTGACCGCACCTTCCCCTACATCGTCTGAAAATATATCCGAACTGATTATTAGTTTGATGATGATTATTAACTGATTATCAAGTTAGCACTATTCAAATGTAAAGGTAATTAATAAAAAGTTAACTACTATAGTGCACAGGCTAGATGAATGATATATACTTGAACACATAACACTTTTAAATAAAATTAAACCAGTGTAAATTTGCGATTGCAATGTGTTGACAACAAAACCACCGTGTAATAGTTATATATATTATCATTCAACAAGCGTCAGGTGGTCATAGCGTGTCATTGTTTACAAACAAGCGTCAACTCATGAGCATTTGCGTGTAATGTTACCATCGCTTGGGACTCAATTCCCGCGCGTGCGCAGGTGACGACCCTTCCTCTTTAACAAAACTGTAAAATATAGCAATACATTTTTTATACGCCTTTCAATACTGTTTCCACAATAAGATACACCCATGCCAGTGCAACAATGCAACATGATTTCGCGTATTTGGAGATCTGATAGTCCAATCGATACTGCTTATAGTGCGCAGTCGGATATGGAGATCGAACACACAATTTACCCAATACGAGGCGACCACACATACCTTTACCTCTTCACTCGACCACACCCAATAATCGTTATTTATCAAACAACTGTTGACTGCTAAGACCGCCGTCCACAATTTTTGTCGTACGTGAAAACATCATACAGGCGCCACTTACCGACACAGTCGTAGGTTACGTTGACGTACTTATACACTCCATCACACGACGGATACTCATTGCCATCTTCAAACGTCACATCCGATATGTAAATATCGCACTCATGTTTATTTCCACATTGTTTCTGAAGTCGTGACAAAGACGTTTCTCCGTCGTACACGCAATCTAAAAGTGAAAAGTTTATTGATTATGGAGAAATAATAATCAACATGTTCTAATATTCAATATGTCTTAGTATTCATCCGATTACGTCATTGATTATATACAATAAGCTAGCCTTCCAACAAAAATACAAAATATAATAGCCGACAACAGATAAGAGTTTTGTCACGAATACTGCATCACTGTATCCAGGTATTAACTGTTACATCTGGATATCAGATGGATCATATTGAATCCAGGTACAAAAACTTTTCTATGTGTGAGCATGTATTATATCAGAATAAAAATGAATCGATGTGTATGGTACATGAATAGCAATGATGAAATACACCTCATTTTCTAATCGCCGACTTCTCAATACCACAAAATCCCGATTTCATTCGCAAACGTGACGATACGATTGGTCCAGTTGTGCAAGACCCGAGGATGAATGTCGCTTAATAATTCCAGATAGACTTGGCGTATTAACTTGGTATATTCAAATCTACCAAACAGTACATGTGACTATACCTATACCTACCGGTTGGATATATATCATCGGCAATAACACACACATCATTGTGTTCTCGGCCATAGAAAACACTCGTCATTTCAATGAAAGTATTGCCAGGACACACAAGACGTAGATATTCATCGTCACAATTTATAAACTCTCCGATTATCAATGGTTTCTCTGGAAAATCATAACAAGTGATTTTAGAACGGCGTAATAACGTGAGTAGAAAGACTGCTTTACATGATTGAAGGTCATGTGACTATTTATATATGTTTCATTGTTTCAGTATTTAGGCAAACTTTATCTAAATTTACTAGTTCATTTAACAAACTATTCCAGCATTTTTAGTTGAAAATAAAAAAGAAGGTATAATAATTTATAAGATATAAGAATTTATTTATAAGACATTATTTAAAGAAAAAAAAAGTGTGTATTATTTTCATACCTTTACTCTGATAGAATGTTTTGCGATGATTTCCATACGAATTGTGAGCGATACAAGAATAATACCCTTTATCGTTATAGAGAGGAGAAAATTGAATATTAGACATTGTGTTGTACGAATCGATATCCGTGTTTACAATGTCAACATTCCACGCTGTTGTGAAAGTTTCTCCATTCTTTTCCCAAGTTATGGAAGGTCTAGGAATCCCAAAGGCCTGGCAACTGATTGATCCGTTCTTGTTAAATATCAAAGCAGTGGAGTTTTCCACTTTAACCACGTGAGGGGTTGCGTCTGAAATAAAATAACAAAATTAATATACGCGAATTTTATGATTTTAGGATTTATTTGTAGTTTCAGTGCTAAATTATGAACGCTGATACTCTATCGACGATAACTATATATACTAATATTGGATTTAGTGGTAGTTAGAGCTTTTTAGAGCAGTTAGAGCAGATTATAGTAGCATATTATTACGTGCTACCAATGATACATCTACATCGCCGAGTTATCCTACCTTGTACGTTACATCCGTACAATTCAAACCGCAACGCAATATCATTATGCCATGTCTGTGGTACTAGCTTGATGAAATTCCCAGCAAGGAATGATTCCAAATACACGTAAGTGATAGCCGTACTGTCGGAATTCGCTGATAATAACTTCAACATGTAAATATACAATAATGTAATACAATTAGAAGCAATATGGAAAACATATATATATATATATATTAAAATACATTTCCAGATTATTTTTGACTCGTTTTAACCAGTATAACTTGTACAAACCTGTTCAACATTATTGATCGAGTAGACAGACATCGTCGTTCCATCAAAGCTGTACATTAGCTTGAGCGTCTCAACCCAGCTATCTCTCACAGGGTGACCCTGCATCGCTAGTTTGGTAATACGCATTGTAGTTGTTAGGTTGACCATAATCCATTGATCTTCATCGTTGTAACTAGGCGACCATGCCCCGAACTCATTATTTAAACGAGAGTACCACTTGAATGTGTCTAATGTATGAGTCAGTTTTGTCGATGAGACTGATAATAATGTATCTGACAATACCGGTGATTCCAGACCAACAGGTGCCATACAAGCTGTGTAAATGAACAAGTCGTCATTAAAAGATGCTTTATAAATTTACGGTATACTAGTAACTAATACTGCATATAATGACGTTCACATGTATCTAATATTCAAATGAGATTCAAACCAATGCATTCAAACTACAATATTATGGGTTGATAGATAAATAGTTCAGTTTATTAATTAATTCAATAAATACCATTTATCAGAGAAAAAACAATTGACTCCATACACTATTAATTAATATTTGGCAATACATATTGAAATTATTTTAATTGAAAAAAGTCAATTGTATTGAAGGTCCCAAATCTTCGATTCACTTTTGAGACAAGTTAAACCAGAACAAATTTAAAATAATGTTCGTTTAACACATATCTGTCTTAAATTACTACTTTTTTCCATGGGTCGTTTCATTCATTTTAAGAAGTTATTTCTTTTAAAATATACATCTGCTCTATATTCGTTTATTTGAAATGGTATAAAATAAGCCAATCACTATGTACTATTTAAAAGATAAATAAAGAACAGGTAAACTGCGTCATTGTAATTTGTTTAATGGGTGTTTTCCTATATTTCTCTTCTCAAATGATTAACGTTTGTTATTATTACCACAAATAAAACGTGGGAAAAATCAAACGATTATGTTACACTGATTAAACTTACTCTGTTGACAAACGAATCCTTTGAAATCAGAGCAAACAGAACCATCCCAGAAATAGGAGATGTGTTCACTCATGAATGAACACGGCATATCGCTACTGTATACGTAAGATGGTTTGAAATTTTGGTACAGCGGCTGCAATCCATTGCTCCAATAACATGTGTTGTCCCAACGCTTGTGGCATCCAATCCAGACGTCTGTTGTTGCACTACTTTCAACCAAATCAGTCACGAAGTTTTGTGTGGCGTTATCCGGGATACAAACAAGGGTAGCGTGATGACGCTCACATTCATTCGCTGCCTCACTGTAATTGATATACGTGTCGTTCACAAGGAAACAATTGTCGTCGAACTCCGTCCAGCTATCCTCACATCCATCTGAAAAAATGAAATGGTAAATGTTTTAGTGGATATTTTCCTATCAAACGTCAGGGTTTTTTTTCAATAGCTGTTCCAGCCCTTATAATCATATGCACTGAAATCACCATAGGTAATGCAGCTGAACTAATAAGTCAATCCACTTTGCAATTTTTGTCATTCGAGTTAAAGACCGTATGATGCTTGCTTATTATCAAATATTATCATAAGAAATATATGATTTCAGTTGTTAGTAATGTATTGGTCTAGAGAAATCAAATGTCATTATAATTACATGGGTTGAAATAGATTTACCACCGGTCTACACAGCTTCCAAGTCCGAGCTAATAACAGCAAATTTGAGTTAAGTACATTAAATAACTTAGTTAGAAATGTGTTCGAAACCAATGTCATTCATCTGAAAGTTTTGAACTCCATAAGCCACTCATCACTCAATTGTTATTCTATTACTGGGGTGAAATAAATATTGATTCAATTAAGACGAATTACCTGATCTATAGTAACACTAACTTACCCATGTCTGTATTATGTGGATCACATGTATAAAATACAATTAATTCTTCTAATCGTTCCAGGCATGGATCGTCGCCCAGCATTGAAGGATCAACAACAATGCGACACAGCGGTTCTCCATCACACATAGATTTCAATTTATCGGTCACACTGGTAGTGAAACATGGCGTGTCAACAGTCTCAGGATCTTCTGGAACAGCACAGATGGAATTACCCGTAGATTTCCCATATAACACATCTTGGATCGTAATAATATCATCGTTCATACAGCTGAGGTCCAGAATATTACCGGTACATTGCTTAGCAGACAAAACCATGGATGTTGATGTATCTGAAAAACGTGGAATTAAAGTCATACATCAAGTGTGGTAAACAACAAAAGCAATTTTAAGAATGATATATTGGTTAAGATTTCCACAAAAGACGTAATAAAAAAAAATTAATAATCAATGGGCGAGATTTACATAACGCATCAAGGTAAACTATATAACACTAATAACAAAAATATATTACGTAATTCCATACCTTGGCAACTGTAAGTGATATTTAAGTACTTGTATACATCATTGCAAGGATCGGTAACACTAAGATGGCCGTGGGTGGACTTTACAGAGCAGGTACTATTACCGTCACAATCAGCCCTCAGCTTCTCAGCTATATCCATAGTTGATGGACAGGAACTGACACTGGTAGTCAGAGTACCGTGCTGACAAATTTCACTTCCAGCTGTTCGACCATATGTAGCTCGTATGACAGACACGCCTTGGAACTCCCGGCATGATAATACCGATGTATCATACTGACAGGACACATCACTTACTGTCGTATCTGTATCAGATTTATTTTGTACCAGAACGTGTTAGACATATATTTTAAAGTGTTTTCACTTGTAGTAATATTTAAACCACGTAAGTGTTATAATTATATATAACAAGATACAGTTTTGCACGAAGCGTAAAATGAAATATGAAGTAATATGGTATTTAATTTATATTTACCTGTCAGAGTATATTTGCAAATAAAATGCCTCGTACTTGTGGAGCAGTCGTGGCTGAACCAACGCCCGTCTTGACCGATCTGGGAACACTGATAATCGGGTCCATAATGGGGATGCCCGACTGCCCAATTAGTGAACAAACTGACAGAGCCATCGCTCCATTCAAAGAATGCGTTTGAATCTTTTCTGTTGAAACCCATGCTGAATTGATTTATGCCATAATCTTTAGAATAACTATCGAGTTTAGATGTGAAGAATTCTTGTTCCGTCATACTTTCAATACTGGCAAGGGATGCACCTAGTTATAGTGTTGATTGAAATAAATGTTAACACTATAACTTTATATAACACCGAAGTACATAAAATATGTATTTCACAATCATCGTAAATTTGTTTATATCAGAAACATCCGGTATGGAACTCGGAGCATTGTTATTTACATACTATCCCATTGTTTTTTTATTGTAATACCGGGGGTTACCTTGTTCCATGCACGTGACTAATGCGTCATCCCATGTTACTTTCATCGTCGTGTCGAAAAAATAACAAGAATCCATAAACGGCACCCATCCTGTATTACATTTTGTCGTATCTAAATGAAAATATTGGATTTTAACATTTAACATGATTTATTTTATAGTTTACAATCTTATAAATAATATTTTCACAATTACCATACAATGTATGACATGATTGCCATATTTTCATCGGGTGGTTATAAACCGGGTTACATAATCACATGAAATCTTCTCTATATCATTCATGTATGAATTAAAGCACTTATATAATTAATACCTTCGGGAACAGCACATCCGTATAATTCTATGGCTGCAATATTCGACTGATTTGTGGATGTTTCTGCTTCTGCATTCAGTAATCGTACATAGCGGGTGTGCATGGTAAAACGATCGTCACTGGTCGAATCGGCTAATTTGTAGATGATAAAGCGTTCATTCTGACCATCGTAATCAAACACCTGTAACAAAACAACGTGAATGGTGGTGTTGATTGCGTTGCGGAAACGTGTATCAGATCTCAGCAATTCCGAGGCTGTATTTTTTACCTTTAGTGCCGGAAAATTATTAACACGACATGTATTTTATTCACTTACATGATTCATTGTCATCCAGTTTACTCCATTCTGACTGTAAGCAATCTTGAAATCCATAAATTCATTTAACGCCGCATCTTCAATAATCTCCAGCGCTACCATAGTAACAAAATGCGGATCACCAAGATCGACCTGGAAGTATTCATCTTTGTGATTGCCGGTGTTTGAGAACCAACCATGTCGTCCGGTTGTTGGGTCTTCAGAGTTGAACAGTCTGCCATAAAATGGCTGGAATTTAGTGCCATCTTCGTTATCGATGTCAAGAACAGTATTTGATGTAATCTGAGTGTCTAAAATGGCACCACTTGCCATTCCCAGAGGATCAAAACATACTATGAAGAAAAGAACATAGTTGCACTATGAGAATAATAGTATCAAATAGCCGTAAAATTGACAATCACAACACAAAATCAAAAACACATGTGATATGTGTTCGAACTAGCATCACACCATATTTGGTTTCAAGAAATTCTTGATTTTATATATATTGGAACTAGTAATATAACATATTAGTTAAGGAATTCCTAGTTAAATATTAGTTCGAACAAATATTACACAATGTTAGGTTCAGTACAATCATAATGGGTTGAAACTAATAGTACATTTAAAGGGGAACATTCCAAGCCCAGGGATTGAACCAAAGAATCATGGAACAACATTGTTTATGTTGCTTACAAAGTTAATCTATCTTTTGTTATCTATTGTGATTTTAATCCAGAAAGTAAATTTGTTGTGAGATTAGGCTTAACTGGAAGTGCCCCTTTAATATACGACACTACTGAGAAGTACTTTCTAGTATATTATAAATAACACTTGTCAATAAAAATACGACAGTTTACTAGAGCTTGTCTAATAAGTCAACTAATTCCCAATGCTACGCATCCATAGTCGTGATTTACCGTGACTGTGTACAGCGTTTAGTCAGTACAGAAGTGTTCCTGTGAAACAATACAATGGACTGGGATTCACTGCATATGCAAAATTGTACGTACCTTTGGAAGGCGGCACTGTTTTCGGTGTGTACCCATCAACCGTACATCCATATATTATCACATTTCCGGAAATACCATTGTGTATACTACCCTCCGTAGGTGAAATTTTAAGCAATTTGGCTGCCACGATGGGGCTCAACAATGGCGTTCTAACCCATGTAGCGGAATCGAAATTACCTGCAAATATCTGTAGATAGAATAAAAAATGAACATACATGCAACATAATGTAATGGTTAATTGAAAATAATGTTGGATTAGATTTGTTTGTATATATTTTTCTACTTCAGAAGATCATTAATGCAAGTTGCATTATAAGAATTTAGCGCAAATATGGTTTTTAGTTGTAAGTAAAACCATGTATGATAATATATGACTTATATAAATGTGTTCACACCTTTGGAATTCCTCTTTCGCGATACAGAACCCACTCTTCGCCATTCTCAGTAAAGAACAACTGGAACTCAGTTACCCAGTTGTTAACATCAGCTGTCGTAGCTACCATAGTAACCGTGTGTAATCCTCCAAGGTTCACGAGTATGTAAGTACTAAGCACACTGACTTGAACATCGCCTTGATAGTTATCATCTAGACAGTCTAGTTGTAAATAGTGGAAGTATCATGAGAACATTTACGTCACAATCTTGATATTCATATTTAATATGTGTCAATAAGTATTTTGAAAGATATTGTCAAGGTCACATATATTTATATCTGCAGATCCTATCGATCATTCGTAGTTTACATGTTATTCATTCAAATCCTTGGTCGGGCCGAGTTCAAATCCAACCCTGGTTTGAAGACTAATAAAATAAAAGTGATTGATTCATACATCGGTGAGTGTGACAGGGCAGGATTAGTCCACGGGTCGAGATTCGTTAAATGTCAAGACGACTGTCACGACATTCCACATATTTGACTAGAATCCCCGACACCATTGGATAATTCTGAAATTAAATTCGGCACCGAGCACGGAACAGACTGACATTATCTTGATAATAATAATGCCCGTTTCTTTATATTCTGATTTTCGGAGTACATTTTTTTCTGCAGCTATTACGTGATTTGTCTGTTACATTAATGAATTATAGTTCAGAATAGACACACTGAATATGGCATTAAAACAATAGAATATGCTTACTTATCTCGCGTCTAATATAATCCCATTTCGTGGCACCGTTCAATGTGGCATCACAGTAATCATTTTTCTTGCTCAGAACACACTCCTGGGCGCTGGCCTTGTATTCAGCGGATCTACATGTAAAGTCCAAGTTATCTTCACATAACTGTTGACATTCATCTTGAGTGACGTCCTGTACGGATTTGTCGTTGTTGTCCACCAACTTGCTGTAGGTTAACACCGTGTATGTGCTCGCATACACACCTGGTGAAATTAAAAAGATATTTTGATCATGCAGAAAATACACGTGTGTGTTCGTGTGTATTTCACAGGCACTCCTACATAACTAGTGCATAGGCATGTATGATACAATTGTACCTTTTTATGTCAAAACTACTTTGATTTCTTTATTAGTTTATTTCACTTTCTATTGCCTGAATATACATACCTCTTAGTTGGTGACAACCATAAAGCTCCACTGCCATTGCGATATGTCCCATATAATACACAGGATGAAATCTAACAACACGCACATTTCTTAATACGGGGTCTAAGGTATGCCTCACAGTGGTCGAACTGTCGAGATTACCGCCAAACAACTGCAAAAAAATGCAATCATTCTAATTTCACTGATACGATTACTGAAAATGCAAATATATTTTATTCATATAGTCATAATATAATTACTTTCCTCGCATGTGATGTATTACCTTAGTCTCAAGACCATCCAAATAGAGGTCAAAGTTCGTAGTGTTATTGCCATAGGATAAATAATACTGCTTCACATAGTGACCTGATGTGACGTCACCTCGTGTTGCAATCATTGTAATATGGGCATACGCCACCAGTTCAACCTGCAGCCATGGATCGTCGTCGTCATCCGCTGCCCACCACGCGGTCTGGTACGGTGTGATATCGGAACTGATTCGTCCATAATACGCTTCGTATTGGCCAGCCGCATAGTTCGACGAGGCAGTTATTTGTTCGTCGGCGATGGTTTTGTATTCAACACCCAGAGGATCAAAACATCCTACAATATAACAGTCAGGTATTTTAATCAAATGATATTAAATATAACATATACAAAAATGACGCCTCCCTGCGAATCTACCAATATATCATTAGCCGGTTAGTTTACGCTTTTGATCAGCATGTGTTGCACGAATTGGTGCATACTATATTTAGTACATAACACATGTTGTCGTAGCAATTGAAGTGCGCAACAATAATTAACTTAAGCGTCAGGGATATTTAATTATCACTCCCGTAAAAATTTGATCGCCATACTTTCACTACTAATTATTTAATAATATTATTCATGTGTAGAGAAATAACTAGTAGTCACTGACGCTTGATGTAGTTTACAATAATATTCGTAAACCTTTACACGTATCAATAGGAATGTCTACATCAAAGATCTAACTGATTTATCTACCTACATACACCATAGCAATTACCCTAGATTTATAAACGAGCGCGAACGCAATGTATGTATACAGAACGCTTCGGGCACTGATGTCAAATTTATCAGATTTGGACTCCCCCTGACAATGTACCTACCTCCGCATACAGTACCCGAGTCGCAGGATCTGTAAAGGTATTTGTCCTCTTCTGAACAATCCAGGCCACCGTGTGATGGAGTTGGATTGATACAATTTCGACTTCGCGTATTTATGCCATTGTTACCACATGAAACACTGCAGGCAGTTGACCAGGCACCCCAGTTGCCCCAACCTCCATTAACTAAGATTCAAACATAAGATTTAATATCGCAAACAAACAACGGGAAGACATTGTAATTTGTAATGGGTAAATTGTCGGTAATTTAACTTTGTTTTAAATAGAAATCAGTGAGCGAGTATATCTATCAGAAACAGCTAGATCTTAAACCTCATTAGAACAATTGTTTAAACCATGCCCACCAAATACATTGTATGGATATAGTCCCGCCCACCAGCACCTATCCGTATAACATGTACTAATTCGCGTATATTTTATAGTGATCAATCAGTCGATACAGCCTGGCTGATTGTCTGATTGTACAGCCTTCGCATTATACCTCAGTCCCTTTAAATAATGACACTTTTCTGCAGACATGATATTTGATTATAGTTTTCACCTCTGCACATAGTAAACAATGTAAGCCCATTTATGCAAATGAACGATATAAATATCAGGTAAATAGAAATGTGATGTATAACCAATGAACCTACCAGGAGCTGTATAACCAAACACCTCGACTGACATACATAAAGAGTCTTCCCATGACTGGGGATGGAATCGGATATACCTTGCAGTAAAAGGATTGCTTAGAGTGTTCTTAACTACTGTTGATGCGTCAAAATTGCCATTAAATAACTGTAAGAAAATCGACTTGAGGTTAGTTTATACAAAAAGATTGCTACAAATAATAACTGACGTCGTGACGACGAACGTGTGATTGACATATAATTCTTTATACAGAATACGGGAGACACATAAACATGAAGAGCAACAGAAAAAAAAACGAGTTTAAATTGATCTGCAATTTATGCTATTTTTAATAGTTAAACATATACATTCTCTGAATTTTAGATATCAGTGAATACGGTAGAGCGAATCCCGTTCCAACGTTACCTGGCGGCCAGTGCTAAAAATGTAGTAGTTTTACGCTTTGCGAGATTTTCTGCTTTACGTACGTTCTGCAGTGTTTTTCGTGAGCAGTGTTTTGTGACAACGTACAAGAAACATGCGTCTCGATTTTGTCCTTTCTTTACTTTACTAACTGACTGATTGAAAGTGACTGTAAGTGTTAACAAACGGCGTGTTCAATGGTCGGAATAGTATGCCGTTGGGTAACGCATTACACAAACGTTAGCACGGCGTGTATATAAGCACTGCCGTATTCGCCTATATCCAAGCTTTCAGATGATATATAGGTTGACATAGTCCGAATGTCTTTACCAGAGATAGATTTTAACTCATTTTTTTCCCTGGTGCTACCTTTAAAATGTGTAATTCTTAATAGCATTAAAAAATCATTAATTGTTGATATTCTATCAGAAAATATATATTTATGCATGTCATACCTTTGTCTCACCATTCTCTAAATAATCGCTCCACGATGACTCATCATCACTATATGATACATAATATGTCTTCATATAGCCGCTATTTGGAGCGGTGCCACGACTTGCCATCTTGTTGATTGTGGAGTCAACGCCAAGATCAATTTCGAAATAATCAGAATTGACAGCATCATCCATACACCAGGTTTCACTTTCACCGTCAATCGATGCGTACTCGGTATCTGTGAATTTCGTTGATAAATCAGGTTATATGAACAAATCATCTCACTTAAAGATCTAAACCTTAGGGTCACGTAATTGAAATTCTGTAATGGCCAAATCAATTGAGGTCTTGAACAATTTAATAATTTAAGTTAAACAGTTCACTACCTGAGCATGATGTGTAGACTGAACATGCATCGTGTATACTTGTATCACCCACACACGGGAGACCACTGTATTGTGGACTTGGATTGCTGCATTCACGTGTACGCTGTCGAACCCCATCGCTTCCACAGACCACCGAGCAGCTTGACCAGGGTGACCATGGTGTGAAATCACCATTAACTAAAAAATGTGGGAAGTGATGTCAAGCGCAGTAGAATTCAAGAAAAAAATAAGTACGACGAGTTAACACATCTAAGGAGAGAGACAATTTAAAGAACATTCTACAACCAATTTAATAAACCCGAAACCTCACGAATTTTGTGATTTCGGTAATGTGTATGAAATGTGGAATATGAATATGTGAAAAATGAAGTATGTTATTGTTATTGTTTTGTCATGTCAGGTCGATTTGACGTGAACCTATCATACCAAATGTGAAGTGCAGAATTAAATGAGTTAGAAATATAACACCTACCTGGTGTGTATTCGCCATACAACTCTATTCGCATTGCGATACCTCCCGTCTCAACATTCCATGATTGAGGGTGAAACTTAACAAAGCGAACAGACGAAAGAGACGTCACACTGTGCTTCACTGTGGCTGCGCTGTCGATATTACCTGTGAATATCTAAATATACACTATACCTTAGACACTCTTAGAGTGTTAGATATGTAAACCAGGAATAATGATCACATAGATAAAGTTACATTTATTTGAGCATGTCGTCGGAGGTAAGTTATATATACTCACAAAGAACACTTCTCCGAGTACAGGTACATGCAGATTACGAACATATAAACACGCACACACGAGATTCGAATTCGTGGCCACGAGAAGGCGCCTTACAACTGTAAGTAGACACATACCTCAGTGTGCCACAGTCAATTACAAACAAAATACAGTTATGTGAATGTGGTTAGTCATTTCGAGAAATGGGCCACGTGGCGTGGTTTCCACCAAAATCAGTGTCATACTCCCTGCCGTAATCGCGTTCATATTGCTTAAATACCAGTAACATAGATCAGGAGTACAGTGGGTGCAATGAAGGGATAGAAGAGGGTACTATTCGGAGGGATGAAAAAACAAGTGTCCAGGTTCTCTCGTTCTCTACGATATCTCAGCGGCCATTTACGTCATAGGTTTATTTGCATAAAACTACTGTATTTTCGGGACTTACCAGCTAATACATAATGTGATAGATATGCTAATATTTTGAGAGAATTATTATAATGATTATAACACACTAGCTACGACGAAGATTGAACAAAGGCGGTGTTGATGACATAATTGAACACAAGTAACCGTTAAGTAACATATGACACCGTGATGAGTATTTGTAAACTTGAAACAAAGCGCCTACCTTAGCACTGCCTTCTTCTTGATAGTACACCCAATCACTGCCGTGCAAACTGTAAGACAAGTAGTATGACTTCACATACTTGCCAGTTGCTGGCATTCCTTGGGTACCAACCATCTTCAATGTAATTGCATCCTGAAATGTCACCTTAATCCAGTCTTCAACATCCGGGATATTTGGTACCCATGCATGTTCATCTATATCGTTTAAACGGGCCCATAACCCTGAATAGTCAGTCCCATCCAGTGGCTCGGATACAGTTATGCTGGAGTCTGCTATGGAACCATCTTCCATACCAAGGGGAGTGTCCTCATTGTCTACGAAAACGGGAAATACAAAATATTCAGTCAACTCTCGCCAATATATAATAGATTGGCGATAATCACACCGTCGATTTGCATTTCGCTCTGATAAGTTGCAGAAGTGGTGGCATCTACATACTTAAATCGTCGCGTCATGTGTAGTGGTTGTGAGTTCGTACTTTGATTGGTATACAGTGGGAGGGCCGTACCTGAGCATACAGTCGCCGCTTCGCATTCGAACCACTGAGTGGAACTCCCAGTGCACACACCGCCATATTGTGGAGCAGGGTTGTCACATGACCGGAGCCTCTCTTCTATACCTTCACTGCCGCAAGCCACGGAACAATCAGTCTGCGCGGTCCAATCACTCCAACCTCCGTCAACTGAAAGCAATAGCAATTCGGGTAACTTGGGGGCGTGTATGTGGGGTAGAGTACGGACGACATGGCAAATAACTCATGAATACGCAATTATTAAGAATACCTATCGACACTTAATCCAGTACATGCATTACTTAGATGGAATTAAGTAAACAGTGGCTCACCTGGTTCATATTGTCCATAGATTTCTACCCTGAGGGCTATCCTATTCTTCCAAGCGTGGGGATTAAATTTCAGATATGCAACGTTTGCTATCGGTTCTAAGCTGTGCATCACGACTGAGGACCCGTCTATATTTCCTCCAAATAACTGGTATAATGTAAAAATACCACGTGATATAATAACAATACATAGTCGTAGAACCTGCTGGGTGGGACGATTCAGTAGATTCTTTTGAATTTTAGAACCCAGTTTGCATTAACGCGCCGAAATATTGATACATAAAGGATCAGTTATAAGTTGAATTGTGGTCGTTTCAAAACTATTTATAATATATAATTTAAATCATTATATTGTATTGTATTCGTAGTAGTTCTTGTACAGGAGCCGTGAGTGTGACCAGGTCTATTGCGTGAGATGCATTACTTGGCGGATGTGTTTTTGTTGATCCCAGCTTAAAGCGGGAGGGTCGTCACCTGCGCACGCGCGGGAATTAAGTCCCGAGCGACGATAACAACACACACTGAAAACGCTCACACAATGACACGCTATGGCCATCTGACGCATGCGCAGGTGACGACTCCCCTGCTTTAAAGCACCAAATTCGTCGTGCAATGCGTGACTGAACGACGATTGTGTTTTTGGCACGCATGTTCGACGCCGGCATATATTCCCATGATGTCATCACGATAGTACTATGATTTCACTGTTGTTACAAATTAGTTTCTGTACCAAGTAAAAACATCAACCTTGCATGACATGCTCACCTTTCGCTCACCGTTCTCTTCGTAATTAATCCAAGAATCATCGTCACTACTGTACGATAAATAAAATGTCTTCACGTATTGGTTAGGGTTTGACGGCCTCGCTTGCACAGCAATCATTCGCACTATTGCTACCCTTGGAAGGGATATTTTCAGCCAATCAGTGTTCGAAGGACTGCTACCCGTATACCATGCTGACGAATCAGTGATGTGATTCAATCGACCTTTCTTAGCCGTGCTTTCACCGCGGTTTGCCGAGAACGCACTGTCTGGTTGTGATCCACCGTACTTGAAACCAAATTCAGCATCGATATTGTCTGAACAAAATAAAGTTTAATTTTAATGTCTTATTCAGTTATACTGCCATTATAGTATGACTGATCGAATCACTTTATAAACTTATAAGAGAACGATGTTCTACAAATGCATTGTTTCCTTGTGGCTGCCATGTGTTACACCAAAATCAAGTTTCCTTATACATGGGTTTGGCTTAAAGCGGGGAGGGGTCGTCACCTGCGCACGCGCGGGAATTGATTCCAACGCGACGATAACAACACACGCTAAAACGCAAAGGCTCATGGGTAGACGCTTGTTTGTAAACAATGACACGCTATGGCCATCTGACGCATGCGCAGGTGATGATGACTCCTCCTGCTTTAACGAAACGACCCACAGAAATTATGACATATAATATCATGCACTGTGATTCTTGGTGACAAAACTCGCTATTGTCATATCCTGCATTTCCGGAACAGTTGACTTGTAATGATTTGAAGTGCAAACATTCACTGCTAGAGAGCTTTTAAATGTATGACGGATTATGATTAAAGGGCGGCAGTCGTCGCGCCGCGTCCTGTTCGATATGGGACTCATAGCGACGTATACAACGCGTGTAAAATACATTGTTTATTTACATGAAATTCGAACACGCGCTGCGCGACGACCACCGCGCTTTAACATTAGATGGTATCATGGGATGTATACCAACCTGAATACACCTCTACTTCACACACGATAAGCTGACCAATTGCATCATTTAGGGTAAGATGAACGTGATTACCAGTAATCGATGTAGCGCAGATAACTTCGTTTATATTGGCAGCTGTCGTTATAGTGCCACACAGAGTATTATCGGCACTGTCAGAATGAGGTCCAATGCGAATTTCAACGTCATTCATAAGGGGAACTGTATATAGTGACGAACATAATAAAGTGAATTCACCAAATGAGAATTATTTACGCTGTGAATTCCAATGTATCACATTGTCACTTAGACATCGTTATAGTATCATACTCGCCTACACACTTTTTCCCGATTACCGTAAAATAACTATCATGGAACACTTTATTTGATTGTTTGCCAGTCATTTGTTGTGTGTTCCAAGGTTTGTGAATTCACTTTAACCATTTCATCACCAGACTTTCTCGCCCAAAATTTTTCTGCACTTTTTCTTATTTCTTGAAATTTCTTATTCAATATTTCTGGAAGGCAACCCTAATTTTGGAGCCAACAGCAAAATTGGAATCAATTTTCAGTTTTTACTCGACAAAATTGTCGTTTTTGTCCCAATCTTCTGAAGGAAAGTGGAGATTATAAACGGGACTATTTTGTGAATTTGTGATGAAAAGAGGGAACTGGCGGTGTAAAGGATATACATATATATATCGTTACAGCATTGGGTTATTTCAACTTATGCAATAACGTGTTGAACAGGGTCAATGCCTTCGTACATTTCACCAAGGTATGGTGCAGCAAAACATGTCACAGGCATGATCGGCATTTATATATCAAATGTACTTACACTCGTATTTTCGTAAGGTCACAATAACTTTGTATATGTCATAAGGTTGGCCAAGATTCAGCATTAACCATGGCTGGTATTCGGTGTCGGTAACTGCACAAGTACTATCAGTGACGTACGATGAGGCAAATCCATCTATGGCCAGTGAAGCTCCATTCGAACCGGTTGTGCTACTTTGGGTAGCCGTTGCTTCTATGGCGAGGTTGTAATCTGGGAATGGACAGTGAGTATTGCATAAATAAGAGTTAAATATTCGCATCAAGTGAAAAATTAACAAGTCATTGTCAATGACACGTCCCCGTTCCGTTCATATTTGAGTGACATATACATTCAAAGCAGATCATGACCGAAATGCACCTGCATATGTACAACACATTGTGCTAAATCTGAACAAAATCCATCCATGCATGACTGAGATCCGGTTCTGGAATTGTGAAAATACGTGATTTTGATGCATTTTCGGCCTTAAAATGGCCATCATTCCGCTATTGTTAAGCAGATCATGAAACAAATGCACATATCTATTTGTGACATGATATACCATGTGTGTGTGAAGTTTGAACTTGATCAATCCAGACATGTCTTGGATACGGATCCAGAACTGAATTCTTTAACAAAATGGCCGCCAGTCAGCCATTTCGAACTTGATCCGAAAAAAAAGACGTGCATCAAGGTCCTATTATGTTTAATGTATGTACCAAATTTGAACAAAATCCATCCATGCATAACTGAGATACGGGTCCGGAATGGTGAAAATGTGCAATTTCAATGCATTTTCGGCCTTAAAGCGGCCCCCATTTGGCTATCGTTAATGAGATCATGAAACAAATGCACATACATATTTGTGACATGATGTACCTTGTGTGTGTGAAGTTTGAACTTGATCAATCCAGACATGTCTCGGATACGGATCCAGAACTGAATTCTTTAAAACAAAATGGCCGCCAGTCAGCTATTTCGAACTTGATCCGAAAAAAAAATGACGTGCATCAAGGTCCTATTATGTTTAATGTATGTACCAAATTTGAATGAAATCCGTCCATGCATAACTGAGATCTGGGTCCGGAATGGTGAAAATGTGCGATTTCAATGCATTTTCGGCCTTAAAGCGGCCCCCATTTGGCTATCGTTAATGAGATCATGAAACAAATGCACATACATATTTGTGACATGATGTACCTTGTGTGTGTGAAGTTTGAACTTGATCAATCCAGACATGTCTCAGATACGGATCCAGAACTGAATTCTTTAAAACAAAATGGCCGCCAGTCGGCTATTTCGAACTTGATCCGAAAAAAAAAATGACGTGCATCAAGGTCCTATTATGTTTAATGTATGTACCAAATTTGAATGAAATCCGTCCATGCATAACTGAGATCCGGGTCCGGAATGGTGAAAATGTGCGATTTCAATGCACTTTCGGCCTTAAAGTGGCCGCCATTTGGCTATCGTTAATGAGATCATGAAACAAATGCACATACATATTTGTGACATGATGTACCTTGTGTGTGTGAAGTTTGAACTCGATCAATCCAAGCATGTCTCAGATACGGATCCAGAACTGAATTCTTTAAAACAAAATGGCCGCCAGTCGGCCATTTCGAACCCGATCCAAAAAAAAAAATGACGTGCATCAAGGTCCTATTATGTTTAATGTATGTACCAAATTTGAACAAAATCCGTCCATGCATAACTGAGATCCGGGTCCGGAATGGTGAAAATGTGCGATTTTGATGCATTTTCGGCCTTAAAATGGCCGCTATTCGGCTATCGTTAATCGGATCATGAAAAAAATGCATGTGCATATGTCCCATATAATGTGTGATGTATGAGTGAAGTTTGAACTTAATCGGTCCATGCATGTTCGAGATACAGGTGATCACGGACGCACGGACGCACGGACGCACCGACGGACGCACGGACGCACGGACGCACACAGGGCAAAACATAAGTCCCCGTTTTCGGACTGCGTCCGAACGGGGACTAAAAACATAAAATCGGAAATACAGAAGAAATACAGTATAAAAATATAACTCACCAGTGCACTGAACATCCGAATCACATGCTACAAATGTTTCACTGCTTCCACTACACTCAGAACCCCCATTTATTGGTGGTGGGTTAGAACATGTTCGCTCGCGTCTTCGGATTCCATCGTTTCCGCACTTCACGCTACAGTCGCCCGAATCTGTCCAGGAACCCCAGTTACCATCCTCTTATAAAATCAATGAACAATCAACACTGGTTAACGTTGGTGGAAATGTGGTGGTGGGCAGAACAATTTCTAGAAATCAGTTCTATTTTGAAAATGACTATGTTTAGAGAACTGAATGTAGTTTATTATGTTTCATAGTCACGCCCAAAGATGTCAAATGTACACAGAGTATACACCAACATTTCACATAAACTGCAAAAAAACTCTCACCTGGTGGGCATGCATTGCCATCTTCAATTCCACACTCGATAACCTGAGTCGATGTCTCCCCGCAGTCATTGCCGCCATTCGATGGAACGGGGTTCGTGCAAGTCCGTGTTTGCAGCAACTCTCCACCAGTTCTCGTGCCATCACTCTCTTCAATATAGCATGTAACACTGCAATCAGCACTGCTCCATTCACTCCAACCTCCGTGAACTGAAAAATGATATATATATATAATCAGCTTAATATTATTGCGTACATTATTAATTGCTATTTTTTATCATAAATAAGCCTATATAAAACGAAATTGTTTCGTGTATTATTGAAACCTTTTGATACATATTTTAAACTTGATAAGGAAGTGTCTCTGACATTCGTCAACTTTGGGTGGTTTTATAACTACCTTGAACAAACGTTTGGTGGCCCTGGAACTACCTCTTTCGAATTGGAGATATGATTATAAGCCATGCGGCCTTATAGCGAGATTACTCTTTCTTCGTTACCTGGGTTCATTTCGCAAATGTATCCATTCGCTTCTTCTGTACAGTTCACGTTGATCCACTTCCAATCATCGTCCTCCTCGTGGTAAAGGTACTGTATGCAGTCATACCCGTCTGGTAGAGGATAAAACGTCGCGTCATACCAAGGTAGTGGTGATATAGAGACGGGCGTGTGTGTGGTGTCTGACAGACTGTCTGTAGTAAAGTCATACAGAATCCCCGTATAGAAAGCATCAGTCGTGCTTTCAGATTGCAGTAACAGATTGACGTCAGAGTTCTCTACCGCATACCCTATGTGAATCAAGTGAGCTCCTTCGCCCTTAGATTCACAATCAGCTTTTGATGCTTGGAAGTCGAGTGCTGCGTCGATTACCTTTATACATGCATTGGGTAATTCGATCCATTCTAAGTGACAGGTGACTGTGAAAGCAATTAAAAGTTAAATGGGTCTTGTTTTGTAATTTCATTGAGTGTAAGTGAGATAAAAAAAATTTGAAATAAAAAAATAAGAGTGTGTACTCAAAATACTTATACATCATACTACACCCTTTTGTTTCCACACACTTAAAAAATATAGTTTACATTCACAAATTTACAGTCGAGCAAATCATACGTCTTTACCAACTTTATTATAATTGTATATTGCTTGATGTTTACGAGTAAAAATACACATAAATCAGCAGAGTGGCGAGCAATACAAATATAAGGCCTTTCCAACATATATTTTACTAATTGCTTCTCTCAATTAGAAGAAGATCCTATATCTATAACAACATCATCGACAATGTTTCTAATACAAATAATTTAACTCACTGTCACAGTCTACATCGCACGTCTTTGTCTCAAAATCTTCACCGGTGCAACTTGTTCCTCCCTCAGAAGGTTCTGGGTTAGTACAGTTTCTTGTCCTTGACTGTTCACCAATATCTGGATAACAGCGACTGCAATCGGACCAATCAGTCCAATCCGTCCAGCCACCATTGACAGGATCTGAAATAATACTTTAGAAATCAGTTTGGTGGCTACGCGCTCCACACACGTACGATGAAAGTATATCATTGGAAATGATGGAACATCTAATAGGCCACCATGGACGTATATCATTGGGTTAAACTCAAACAGTACTAGCGGTAATTGTGTGTCTAAACGAGTTGGTAAGACTAACCATCTGGACATGATCCGCCACATCCACTCGTCTCACTGGAGTCTCCTTGACATTCAGCTCCACCAAGTAACGGCGATGGATTGGTACATGTCCTGCTACGAGACTGTACTCCTAAATCATTACCACACGTCACGCTACAGTCGCTCCAATTGCCCCAATCTGACCAATCACCATCCACTAAACAAAGTCAGATAGTAAAATTAGTGAAAACGTTATATATTAAGTAGGTAACACTTCTGTTAAAATTAACTAACGCTGCTTTATTATGGTGGATTTTACAGGGGAATGTTATTATTGATTGTTTTTTGGTAATTAATTAATTCCCCAGATATATTAAGATCATTATGTTGATATGTTCCAATATAAATACAATTCTTACTACAGCCTAATGCACAAGGGGTACTCCCATAGTATACGTGTGTGTGTCGTCATTTTGATGCCCATCTTCACGGTCGAGCCAATCTTTTTGACCAATTATTTTATGATTTTGGGCCTTTGGGGTTGGGGCAAAAACGCCCTCAACGTCAATCTAAGTCCTTTTTTCAGCTGGTTGTAGAGCACTTACACCCAAAATCAAAGTAAGTACCCCCTGGGGCACAAAGCAAATCATCTTTATTTATTTGTATCAACAATTTAAGATGCGTCTTGAGGGCTGACATGTCATTATCAAATGCACTGATTCCATTCGTTCCTACGAGTACTTCGATTGTCGTAGCATGTGGCTACACATTACGAGATATGAGTGCTGCAGACCCTGTAATGATTATTACATGCCACATTCCATGAAATTATTACCTTGATGTACTTCGCATACAAATCCATTGAGGTCAGAGCAATTTACGTTTATCGCCAACCATTCCAAATAGGTAGAGTTATACGCCATTGCAACGCATTGTTCACTGCCTGTCGGGTAACCAGGCATCCACAGACTCCGACTCTCAATCGCCCAAGATGATAGGTCGGGTTGACCACCACCATCATCAAATTGTATGTCATGACCGTCATACTGTAAACCTGTATAAAATGCAGTCTCCGCTGTTGCTCCACTCGCTACTAATTCATAATGCAGAAACTCGTGCTCGCCAATATCATCCAGGTAAACAAGATGTCCGCCATTGTACAAATCTTCACAAATAGATATTGATTCGTCGTAGGTGGCGCTGTCTGTAGGCTGACTCTTTATATGATAGCATGAGCTGAGACGTGGCACCATGTCACTTCCTGGACAAGTGACTGTAACAATAAAAACCGATACAATGTATTTACAAAAAATTGTCAATGTTTTTATGACTAGTAATTGTGTGTACACGTTGTAAGAATTTGTTGGGATGTTGATATGTCGTGGTCTTGATTAGCAGCTTTTTGTTTGCACTTTTCTTGAATGTCGTGAGTTGCTTTACGCAAAGCGCCTTTAGTTGGTGGATCCTTCACAAAGAGCATAAGATCATGGATAGAAAACATTCGGAAATAAGACGAAAACTGATTCCAAAAACTAAAGGCTGCGAATAGAATATGTTTGAATTGAAAACATTGTGTCAGTGGTTGAATCTCGTAATTATTGCATAATGTAGTACATGTATAGATGATATCATGTATTTTCTTTTGTTCTAACCAATGCCTTACCCCATGGGCACAGTTCATCGCATACAATTTCTTCCACTTCATCACCCATACACGTAGCGCCTCCAAAGTATGGTTCAGGATCATCACAACTCCTGCTACGATAGCGGACACCAGACTCACAGGAAACGCTGCACTCTGACCATGCTGACCAGTCACTCCAGCTGCCATCAACTGATATGGTAATAATAGAACGGTGTAACGAGTCAATAATTGAAAAGTGTATGCGAATCATAGGCCGATTTGCGTATGTGTTAATGACCACAGTCGCTATGTAGGCGATATTATCCTGCAAGCATTGCCCTCATCAAAGAGCGATACTCAAAAGGAGAAGGTGTTCGGGTAGAGATCAAGCCTCAAGATTATGCTACACTATTGCATCCCCGTATAAGTGAAAAGGCATTAAAATCATGAATGAACAGATAAATATTATTACCTGGGCTTTTCTCACAAACATAAAACCTAGTCGTTTCACAGTCAGAATTTCGGAACTTCCATTCGTCGCCGTCTTTTACCAGCACAACACATGGATAATCCGCGGTAGGTGAACCTGATGACCACGGATCCAAGTCTTCACTGGTCCATGTAGATATGTCAGGGGCACCTCCCATTGGATCATGTTGATTTATGACGTCATCGGTGTCACTACTGTACGTCATGCCTGTGTACAACTCGCTACTCGCAGCAATGCCTTCAGTGTTCAGCCAATCGCTGACGAGTACTTGTTCTTCTCGTTCTCCAACGTAAAGCACATGCGCACTGATATGGTTGCACACTTCTATGGCGACCCCGTACGTGCCTTCGGCCATGCCGAGTTGATAACAAGCTTCATAGCCAGCATACCATCCTGAAGCACAAGTCACTGTCGAATATAGCAAAAAATAATTTCCGTAAATGTACCAACCACACGCAATTACCAACCTAGGTTAATTGGTGTTTCTATTCTACTCACCCGGTAAATAACACGTCATAGCTTTCTAATTCCTATTAGAGGCTATTTCCTCTGCTTCTGAGTTGGAGAAATCTGAGCTCGACCAACATGGCCATTTTCAGTTTATATTCAGTTCATTTTAACAAACACGTATAAACAACAGTTCTTAACAAATCCCATACCTGTTGAATCGTCACATAGCAAACCGCTATACAGTCCTGTGCATGTACATGTAAATTGGGTAGACGACACCCTAACACATATCCCTGCATGGTTACAAGGATTTGGATCGCAGGGATCGTTATCGATTGTGCAGTGTTCACCTAGAGAAAAAAAAATGTGTATGATATCAGTTAACATTAACGGTAGTTTAGTGGACAATTACCAATGTCCTATTGCGTAGATCGCAGTGAGTAAAGTTATGGGGAATTCGTATATTTGCCCGCAATTATTTGAGACGGTGTGTGCTGTTGGGAGTATAAATGAAACAGACAAGGAACAAAACGTTTACATGAATTCTTGTCTTTTAAAGTAAGCAGCTTCCCGTTTATAGATTTGAATTTCTGTAACTGTGATGAGGTACACTCATTTTGATTGGTCGATGTTATATATTATGTCATAAAGTTCCCAAAATACAGTTTGATTAATTCAGATCAGCAAGAATTAAAAGACAGTTCATTGAAAAGACACGTCCGTTATTATTTTTGACTAAATGTACATTGACACCACACCACTTCAGTAAAGCCATCAATAACGATTGTCAAAGCAATGTTTATAATATTAGTATTAACAATTGATGTTAATATATCGTAATATGGGAGTATGTAAATATCAACCCATCAATTATTTTGCAACTTTGCTTACACTTTGTCCATCAATGGAAATTAATCGAGATTATAGGCTTCCGTATAATGAACCACGGACCTAAAAAAAATCAATAAACACGGGAGCCAACCTTGGAGGCGAATATAAATTATAAATTACATTTACGATTAGCTCATCGATTTTATTGATTTTACTATTATATTGTAATAATTGTGTATTTGTACGGATGTATGCCATAGATCGGGAATGGGGATCGATATTGCAAAACGTTGTTTTTTAGTTGAAATGCAGTTTCCTTCTTCTATAAATCCTATTACACTTGTGTACAGGTTTCAAAATTATTAATTTTTCTAAGTTAAATGGTCTACAATAGACTTATTTAGGTATGTAGTTATGCCACCGTAGTCGACATTTAATGATTTTAAGATAAAGTATTGTATAGTTACCTGTCCATTTATCTACACATGCGCAGTGGTAACTATCGTCGCCAGGTACGTCTATGCATGTACCACCATTCTCACAGGGAGACTGCGCACAATCATCTGTAAAAGATATAATGTATTTGATACTACCCGACCGACTGTCACCGAATAACATCGTGGCGGCGATGAATGGATCGATCTCAATGCGAGTGAATTGTGACAACCTTACAGTATAGTGAAATATATAGTTGGGTGTCTATCACATACAGTAATTAAGGAATAATAAACGCGAATATAAATGAAATCATTACCTTGACAGCCGTACACTCCGAGACGCATGCAAGGAAAATTGCTGAATTCTAACAAATATATACGAATGTATCGTGTATATACTGCACCAGCCAAAGTATTCATCACTACCGTGTCTTTGTCGTTGTTACCATTGAATACCTAAACGAAGAAAGAGAAACATTATGGATGGGGAATGGTCGGCAACTCCCGTGTATCACGTGATTGGATAAAGATCTCGTTGGCAGTTCGATTGTGTTAATTTTACTCAGCTCTGATCTATATTGAGCACAATAAATAGTATTACGTGAATAATTACTATTATTATACGTCTGTCACGGTAACGCCATAAGTTATACAGCGTGCCATAATTTTGCGATATTGGCACGAGAGGGCGCCGTTCGATCTGGGTGGAACGTTTTGAAGTCCGTCGTCCGAAGGCCACCGTCGAAGCAACAACTCCCCTTTTACAAACAGATAAAATAATTTCAGCGATTTCTTCACAGAATAATCCTCAACATCACATAAAAAAATACAGGCTCTAAAATTATTTCTATAAAATAATTGCAAAATAAATCAACCGACAACCAGTTTGATTTTATTGCGTTCAAAAATGTTTCATTTCAAACTGCGCACAGACACAGACAGTGGTTTCTCGAAATGCATACTAATTAGGCAACCTGTCACTGATAAAAGTTACTGAAAACATTTTGAGCAATAGTACTATAATGAAATATCGATGTGCCTCTGAATTTCGTAACTTGCTATGATCAAGAAAAACCTGTGGTTACTTTCAACAGTTTGCTGGAATCTGATTAAAAACGTGTCTCAAAAAACACGTTTACATCAGTTTTTCGATTATTTTTTTCAACTCGTAGCGATAGAATCAGTCAATTTAGAACTATCATGTGTGCTATCGGAAAGCATTTTGGCACAATTTTACTGAAAAGACGAGTTTGTCATTGCTCATGAATATTAATTTATGCAAATGAGACGAATATTTCAGGCAATCGTGTCATGCAACCCCCTGACACTAGACTAGACTACACTACACTACACTACACTGCACTACACTACACTACACTACACTACACTACACTACACTACACTACACTACACTACACTACATTACACTACACTACACAATATCCAATGTCTGTGTTTTGAATAAACTTTTCTTTTTTTCAACGTCGAATATCAAATAGATGAAACATAGCCTACCTGAATAGACCCGCCATCATCAGTGTATGCAATGCCATCACCTGTTTCATTAGTAGCATTGCTATAGTAAAACGTGTATTTCGTCACGTGATAATCATCAAGAATCGGGTTTCCGTTACCTTGGGACAATATCTGGGTTACATACACTTGTTCACCAAAATCCACCTACAAATATCAATCATACATAAAATTACATGATGAGCTGGATAATAGTTTTCTCTCACACATTGACTCTACAACGGCAAGCATTGTGTTTCCCTTATCGTTGATGGTCTTTAAAGCGGGGGAGTCGTCGCCTGCGCATGCGTCAGATGGCCATAGCGTGTCATTGTTTACAAACAAGCGTCTACACATGAGCCTTCGCGTTTTGTAGCGTATGTTGTTATCGTCGATTGAAATTCAATTCCCGCGCATGCGCAGGTGACGACCCTCCCACTTTCAAATTACTAACCTGTATGTATTCATCTGTAACGTCTGTATAGTTTTCACTCACACACCATGAACCAACGGAATTGAGCTTGATGTTATATTTCGAAATGCCCACAGCCCCTTCGATGTTGTTTTTAAAATACGAAGACATGGAAATCCGGCTGTCTGGTACAACTGCGGGATCCTCGATACCAAGCGAGTATTCGGATGGACAAATGACCTCGCTCACTGTGTGTAAAGCAATCATGTATTTGTGCTGTGAATCGATGTTGAGTGTATCGAAAATTTACGTGAATGATTTATACAATTGTCAATGTACCACAATGATATACTATTTTCAAGAATTGAGTCGAATTGCTGTCTAACTCATCATTGACGCGCACATCAATGCTTTATTCGGGCCTAAACATATTATGAGTTTCAGTTCAAGTTGAAATGCGTTTTGGTTATTAAAAATAAAACAGTAAATGTTTTTTCATATATTAGTTTCTCTTAATTAATTTCGTTTTAAGTAATAGAGAGCACAAATCTTACGGCAGTTATCCGATGGTTGGCCGATTTCGCAATATTCCCACACAGTGTCTATATCCGTCGTGTAACACCATACTCCGTCTTTACCAGTAGGATTGCGACATAGATTATGTTCGCCGAGACCTCCACCGGGGTAACTGACATCGTTGACGCTGTGCGTGTGCGGGGTTTGTACATTCCATGCTTGACAGGTGTGCCCGCTGATTGTGACTGACACAGCACCACGATAGTCAGAACCGTCTGTCTCCATGTAACACTCAGCAATTCCAGCTTTAAAAAAAAAAGAGAATATGCATACCTTTGTAAATATGTGTAACCTATAGAATGTTCATAATCTCACAATTTTTCGATTTATATTGCGTTGGTCCCTCACATATATTAGTATATTTGTTACTAAAATACGATAATGCGCATGGGCGTTGTATTATTGGTACGTATATTCAATTCAAAATGAGTATTAGTTCGCGTTGTCTCATTATATCTATAATCGAATCTTTTATTTCTATTTCTGTTTTTTAAGCTATCACATAGGTCTTCAACTATTACGGTATATCGAAATCCAGTACAACAAATATAAATAATCGAATAAAATTAAAAATAATATATATGAGATTTTAACAACAAAAATATGATTATAAAATAAAAAGCGTAGTTAGTAGACAGATTAATAATTGAAAGTTTTGCCCGGGGATATTTTATTTAGCTAGTAATATTTCGATCAATCAATTATTTCCGACGAATAAAGTTTCTGAATTAGTATTATATATTATGCATGTTATTGGTTTACTCTGTGGTGCTACGATTGATTGTATCGATCCATTTCGAACCAAAAAACACAACCACCTGAATTGAATTGCAGCGTTGTTGAGATGCTGTCGCCATTGGTTTGTTTTAGGGTGAAACAACCTTATACTCAGATACAGAGACTGTACCATGGTGTTGTCACATTCATATTCAGAAACATGTGTCGATTTTTTCAGCATTAGATATTTGTAGATAAATTACGATTAAAAATAATAATTTGGAAGCAAAACTTACTTGTAGATATATGTGCTTGAGCAATATGAATTCCAATGAGCACCATTATATAAACCTACGAATACATATAATATATTCATATAACAATTGCGCAATGTTCTTTAAAAGTTTATCTGTGTGATTTTTCAAATAAGTAACGCACCAATGATCTATTTAAAATTTAAAAAACTCAAACTCATGTCGATGAACCACTGAAACACTTTGTCCAATTGATAAAACAAACTCGTTGCATTCAATAACGCATGATGTGTAATATCTAGATATTGTTATGATTCGTGAAGGGACGGGTCAAACTACAAAGATCAGGAATAAAAGAACGCGGTGTCTCAGGATTGTCATGTGATAAACTTTTTATCACACATGGTCTCCCCGATCTATTTTTTGTTGTAGGATAATATACTGTAAAACATGTCTTGTTAGTTAGCATGTTATTTTAGCTAATTTACGGCTTAATCTGTAATTTCGATAATTCAAGATGTCATTAATTTAATAAAGTATATTCTCACAAAGATTGTTGGCACTTTAGCTAAATTAAGATTCAGTTAATTCAAGCATGGAGGCAAATTCGCTAAAATGGCATGTAGCTATTTCAACATGGTTTACAGTAGATATTTTCTTTTAAGCTGTATGCCCTGTTATGAGCGTGCGTATGAGCGTATTGTGAATAACACACAGACACGCGCATTAATATTTTTGGTCTAAGTTCCCGAAACACGTCATATATGCGCAATTTCAAACTAACAATGCGACTGTGTTGATAATGACTGCTATGACGTTTTTTTTTTTGTTTTTTTTTGAATATGTTATACCTAAAATTATCGATTTTGGAAAGCGTTAAATAGCCCACTTTCGAGATAAACGGCCGCTGTCGGCGCCACCCTATCATGTGACCAAACATTTTTTCACGGTGGGGCCATATTGAAGTCGGCCCAGCCTGTGTATGTACTTCAATCTATCCAACGTACAGTACTTATTTCGCCCAAACTTTTTTTCGCTAGCTTTACGACCGCTTGGTGAACCCGACCGGGCAATTTCCGCTTTATTTTCGACCGCGCAAACCCGGAAATATCACTGCCAGCTCGCTCGCATTTAAAATTCGGACTAATAACACATTTCCGAGGTTCACATTGTCTTATATTGTCTTTCTGGTTTTCATAGATGTTAAACAGTCGACAAAAGTTCAAATACTTTTTGTTTTAACTATCTATAATTATATGCACGCAATCTGACCCTTTGACCTCGATTTGGCTGGGATTGAATATTTTATTTTAAACAATATTCTGACGTGAAATGCAAAATGAATTTCAACACAAGTACGACATGGCTGTGTGGGTTTCCTTTCCTGATTGTTGAGTTTTCGCAATGTGTTTACCGAATCCCGGTTACCTAAGTGAAAGGTTTTTAACCATCAAATATACCTATCACAGTACACTCGTTTATAACGAAAAATTTATACTGAATCTGCTGGTGCAACGATCACAAAAAACGTCTCTCTGTCTCTGTCTGTCTGTCTGTCTGTCTGTCTGTCTGTCTGTCTGTCTGTCTGTCTGTCTGTCTGTCTGTCTCTCTCTCTCTCTCTCTCTCTCTCTCTCTCTCTCTCTCTCTCTCTCTCTCTCTCTCTCTCTCTCTCTCTCTCTCATAACAAACAAAATGTATTATGTGCTTTATTATAGTGAACACTTCGCTATAACAAAGTAATTGTAATTTGTGGGTAAAAAGATTATTACTAAAATACCATTGCGTTCATGAATGTGCCAAAGTGATTTACAGAAAATATGCTTTCTAACAGAGGCCCATGTTCGTTCGACGATAAAATTTAGGAACTTACCAAACAGATAACGGTCTTCGATTCCATTTGCATAATAAAGAAATCGCACAGCAACTAATAACAGGATATCTATACCAGTGTTAATTGAACCCAAAGCAGCACTGACTGAAATGTGAATAGCAACAAATTAAAGACTAAATATTGGACAGGTCGATATATATTTGTATATATTCATATTCATTAGCTTGTTCCTTGTGTCAAAAGGCACACGTTAGTAAGTAAATTGAACAATTAAATTTGAACAATAATTATTCATCTGTACGTCGTGAGAATGTTAACATATGTTATGTGTTGTTATGGTTATAGTATACATATTGATCATGGAGTGTATGGCTAAACAAACTGTGGTGACAACATGTCAATGGGAACAATACGCTGTGTTGTACGGTATATCTGATACATGGTGACGATAATTAACTACAAAATGGTTATGTTACATTGTGGAGTTGACACAATGGACATAACTACAATTATTAGGAAGGGTAAACTCTATAAATAAAAACATAATTTAACAGTAATTATTTTTGTATTATTTTTATATACCATTTCATAAATAAAGCCACAGCGTGTATGACACAAAATTGACACTTTACAAAAAAAAAATATGTGTAACCATGAGAGTCGGATCATTTTTTCCATGGATTTTTAACTCTTAGTACGTGTACCATTTCACCAAATTACTTAGTAAACAAGTTTTTAAAAATAAAAAAAGCAATTTTTGACCTATTATCACAACAATAATATATATTTATGAAGTATATGTAAATGATCAGCTTTAACTAAAAATGTAAATACACAAACTGAATAAATTAACAAATACATAAATTATATATAATATCGAAGAAAGCTTGGATTGAACTCTCGTGTGGCCGAGTATTAGGGGCATTTTCAAAATTAATCCCACATTGAAGAATAGCCTTTTAAACAAGAATCAAGGCAACTAGTATTTATCGGCTATTCGAGATGCACAATATGAAAACAATGTGACAGTATTGACGTTTATAATAATCACAGAAAATAAATTTGATTGTATATCTGTGGACTGCAGTATAATTTATTGCATAGCCCTCATCCACCACCACCACCATAAATTAAATTTAAATTTGGAACAACAATAAATCCCGTCTGTTGATTACCCTGAGCATGTCAATGTCAATGAAATGTGATGATTATGCAAAGTAGGCAACTAGTATTTGGGAAATCAATTAAAAAATAATCAGGTTTTTAGTGTTCAAATGCAATAATTGTTTAAATACACGTGGAAAAATAGTTAGTTTGATAATTATTGTTCAAGGATGTCAATCCAAATTCATTCAGGGTTGTGCATTATCCGCGTGAAATAAGAATGTGATGATTAATTTTTAAAGTATAATTTATGATGCAAATTAGATAATTAGAAACAAATTTACTAAAACAGAAACAGCAGAACACAAACAACGGACGAAGTGTCTAACTGCGAATTATTTAAATTCGTGCCCAGGAATTAGCATTCTGGCTTTGTTACTTTGTTGATGTGACTATGTGTGGCTTGTCTCGAACCAACACAATCAACTGCACGGTAAGTGTGTAATAAACGGTTATTTTTTTCATTCATTGAATCTACTGTGTTGAATAACTCGTTGTCGAGTGGGTAGCCCTACTAGCAAATTGCGTGACAATATTCATGACAAATCTTAGAAAGGTAATTAGGTGCTCCTCAATTAAAAGAAAAAAACTGGAAGCTAGGAATGCGCATTTTTTTAATAGTCTCTTCGAACTCTTATTCAGCCATAAAATGAGAACAAAGATGCCATCTCTTGACTATAAGGTAGCTGAGAGTATTGTAAATGAACTCTACCATGATAGTCGTGGCAGAATTGAAAGTAATCAGTTTGTAGAAGGGTAGAGAGTGTTAGTGAAAAAAAACAAAACTTGCACAATTTGAGCCAATATATAGAAATGACTTGTCCAATATAGTTAAATCAAAAGGAAGTGTGATATCAACTGTAAATAAACGACTGATACTAGTGACATTGCCTTTAATAAGGAGGTGAGAAGTGTAGAAATTTACGTACGTTAATCAAGTTATAACAGATGTGGATACTTGATGTCGCTTTCTCTGGTCAGAAACCATGAACTACTAACCCTCGATACACAATCTTAGTACGCAGAATTGGATGTTAAATATCGTATCAAGATAGTAGTACATGTGCTGCGTACCCTTCCAATGAAATGCCTGCTCATTATTTGCATTCGTTTTTATGCAATATTTCACATCCTCGCCAACTGAGGGCGTAATTTCAAAATGGCTGCAACATTTTTTCAAACTTCTGTGTCTGTAGTTTCGTAGCTGCACCTAAACTGCATGTACCTTAGTTTAGAGCTTAGAAATTGCCTCGTATTGGTGGATGTTAGCCAGCTTAAGAGTTCGAAGGTAAGTTGCATGTGACGTGCAGTTTGAATCAGTAAGCCATGAACAGGTAGTCGGTTAATTAACTGGCCGGAATAGTGTCGAAGTTAGCCCTGGATCCACGGCGTTGTCGGGGTGGGCGTTATTTACATTCAGACGCGTTTTAATATAGAATTCATACCACTTTGTTCCTCTCTGTGAAATACAATGCCGAAGTCGTTATAAATTCACTATCGGTGATGATTTATATTTAAAAACCATAGGGCATTCAAGGTGCTAGTCGTGTCGAGCACAATATTGTCTGTGTGTGAGGTGTAAAGCCATAAATGGTAGGATTAATTTCACTTCGCAAGTATGAAACCATATTATTTGCTATTTATATCATAACATTTATAACAACTAAAGATTCGTGACCGACTAAAAATAAAAAAACATACTCCTTGAAAACTCAACTAAGTAATACAATATTTATTATATAAATATTTTAATTTTTAAACAATAATAATTTTAGCAATAATGTTATTGAAGTCAAATCTTACATATGTCCATTCTTCTTTGAATTCAAGACAACAAATTGATCCTGATATTATTTGAATTGTATTGCCGGATTCTGCTCATTCATGTAATTTGGCAACTTGAGAACTTTGATTTTGTAAATTTTGTGTCGATGAACGTGATTAATCGGGTATTGCATGGTCGTTCATGTAATATTCTCCATATATTATGTATTTTATAGTTTAAACATATACGAATATATGTTCGAAGGTAGTATATTATCCTAATATTATAATAAATACAACAAGAGTTCAAGATGAGTACATCGACAAGTGAAGATGATGATGTGGATCCTTTTGATATTTTTATTGAGGAGATAGGCGCAGAAATAAATGATGGTATGTTATGGTATGAATTTTAAGATTTTAGACAATAGTTAATATTATTTGTATCAGGTTACCCTGCATTGATTAATCTTATTCCAGTTGATATTCAAGCCAAGTTTATTTAGTTTAAGTGTCAGATAATATACTTCCAGACTAAGCATGTTATAAAATCACACTCTCCCGAATCTGTTGCTCACTATTTCACTATAGTCATACATTTATTATATTACTAACTTTTTTATTACTTACTTTTATTCCCAGTAACAAAAACATAGCTACAGTCAATGGTTACTGTGTGTAGACGCATACCTGCTAAAACACAAACAAAAATAAATTTTGTTTTCTTTAACAATTTGTAAAAAGTAGGCATTTAGAGTTACAATATTTTTTGTAAAAATATAAAACTTAATGAATAAGGGTCCGAAGCGTCGGGATGATTTTAATAATTAATTAAATTAAGACAAAGATTGTCATATATTGCATACATATGACTGCACTACATTTGTTATTTTTTTCAAACACTAATTTATGCAAGTTATTTATATAATTTATAGCTGCATTTCGGATCATGAAACGCCTATCTCAGCGCAAATTGAAAATACAGAAGAAACTCGAGTCCATGAAAGACCCATCAGAACTTATACATGCACTTGTAGAAGCTAAAGTAATATCAGAGAATAACTTGAGCTTTCTGTCGAAAATATTAAAAGTGGCACGAAAAACAAACCTCGCCGAGAGAGTAAGTGAATATCAAGCCCGGCACTGTGGTAAAGGTACATGTTTATATGGTACATTGTTTCTCGTGACATGTGACATTATAAGTCGGTTTTCTATCTACCAACAATGTTGACATTACATTTATGTTGATATTGACACTATGGTGTGTCATTAAGATCAAAATTAAAACCATATTCAAATTTAAAATATGTGAATTTAAAGTATGTGAATTAATTGGGCAGTTAAATTAAACATGAGGATTTAACATTTAAGTATTTAAAGCGAAATACAAGATAACAAGCAACATGTGAACTCGGTATTGACCCGCTCATTCAATCATATATCTTTACTGTTACTGAGATATCAAAGTCAGCTTAGCGATAATGGAAAACACATAGACAATTATCGAATAAGAACGTAAAACAATTTCGATAAAAAACATCACATCAATATTATTATTGTTATATATTATTATACATCTGTCACCGTAACGCTATAAGTTGCAGCGTGCCGTAATTTTGCGGTGTTTTACGGAGTATTTTCATTCTACTATATTAGGAAATGCGAATTCCAAATATGGAATGTTTACGCGCGTAAGCGTCCTCTAATCATGAAAAACAAACATGGCTGCCACTAGGGTTTGACCGGACTCCACACAAAGAAGTTGCTGATTCTGTTCCAAACTTTTTGGATTTCGGCATTCCCATGATGTATCCTTGAAAGAAAAAGATGTGTTAAAATAAGGTTACTAGTATTACGAGGATACCTCAAAGTTTGCACTCAGGCAGTACGTCATCGCATCAACCTCTGCTGCGCGTCGGTCGATACTCCCGCTGTACTGTCTTCGTATATCATTTGTGGTATCCTCGTAATAGCCTCATAATATAGACGCAATGTACATTTTATGATATATAATTTGTTTGCAGGCGAGGAGAGAAAGCGTAGAAATTCAGATGCTGGTGTCTCGTACAATAGGCGATACATGGGTTAGTATATAATTATCGTTCGCTGTGTTTTTTATTGGAAAATAATTTAAATGCCCAGTAAACAATGACAAATTTATTATTGTTTTTTTTTAGACATTCCAGTTCCGGTTACGTTGGACAAAGCGTCAATAAAAGACCAAACACTCTATTTTGCTTTGGTAAATGTATTTAACCACACCATAGAAGAAATTGCAAAAAGTGATATCAGACTATGCAAAAAAATGAGGCTTAGACAGAAAGCTGTCAAAGATCTTATGGTTGGTCTAGTGAGATTCAAAATATCGTCTGTCATACTCATCATACGCTGCTGGAGTTTGAAAGGATTGCGATCATTCGGAACTAGTCTGAAGACTGGGAAGCTGGAGATTCTCTTAACTGATATTCTTGTATCAGATGAGATGAAAGCAATGGCAGAATATAGAGGTGTTACACTACGAATATCTGCGAATGTAGATCCTGCTCATCTAGACAGGGTTTAGAGATATTTTAAAGGTAATTGGTGAACGTCATTTTTATGAATATATATAATTCATTGTAAAGAGACAAATGGGGAGAATAAAATAATAAAAAGAGCAATAACCCCCCCCCCTTCCCAGAGGTGGATATACTACCAGATATTGCACAGTTCGTGGCATAAATACACGAGCCACATGCGAGTGCATATGTAGAGTGAATTGTGCAATATCAAGTGGTATGTCCAAATGCGGCGGTGGCTTGTTGGTATTATATTAGATCAACATATTTTTATTTCGAAGTTGAACTTGACAAGAACTGGCCATTTCGAATAGCTTTCGAAGCCTTTTTGTAGAATGTCGTCTGTTCATATCATTGGTTTAATAAAAATGAGCCCCATTATACGAATGATAAGCACATTTATTCTCACACTGTAAGTAAGAGATCATCACAACAAAAGGTTTCATTATCTGCGCAAACAAATGCATTCTGTTTTCCATTGACATAATAACGTTTTTGACGGTAAACAACACGGCAGTACCAATTTCAACAAAAGCTAAATTAAGCATGAATAAATGTACACTGTGCCAATATATTTGAATTGTCAATGTGGAATCTAAATTTACTCTTTTTTTTAATATAATATTTTTGTGGCTTATACTGACATTTACCGGACCACTTAAAAATGAAATAATTACTCTACATTTTTTCTGCATTGTCTTCACTTTTTCGTTGTTTTGTTGTTGCTCAATGATGCTAGAGTCATTTTCATTGAAGCCTGTAAATCGTGTTTTTGGTTTGTCATTGATGAATTTCTCAGTTTCTCAGGAAACCCTGCTCGGGTAGCTCTCGTACATCACATTTTCAAACGACAAAGATAGCGCAAAATAATGCAATAGTATTATATGAAATATACATGTAATGATATTAATATATTCGTTCCAAAATTTCTCGATAACTATATGCACTCTGCATTATTTGTAGACAAACTTGTATTTATATTCTGGGTCTCTAAATAACATAATAGTAGATTATGCTACATTCAGCCATGGCTTGCATAAATTATATCTGGCTCTTATTCCATAACAATAATGTATTCAAAGCATACATTGTACACTGATATAATTATACATACATAATATTTAGCTAGAATTCACCAACAAATTTAATTATGTGTGTAACTATAGTTTCATCACTTTTAAGATGAATTGTTTGATTATTTTCTTTTGCTCTTTAGATACAATTGAAGAATCGATGCTCTTCAATAGTATTAAGACAACAACGGTTGGATCTGAACAGGTTGATCGCAGTATGGCATTACCCAGTTACTTGAATCTACAATCTATGACGTATCCATCAAAAGCGAATTTACAATCATTTCGCAAGTCACTGTATTTATTACAACAGGAAAGGGCGAATATGAGAAAGTTTAAGCATGACATTGCGAAAACACTCAGATGTCATGAATCACAGCTGGCTGAGAAAAACAAACAAATTGAAACTCTTAAAAAGGCCAATGAAAATCAGTCGAGTGAAATAACACTTCTGGAAAACAGAATTAAACGAGGGCCCTTGTTGTCGGAATATAAGGTAACATTTGTCTAGAAAATTGTATTTGAATAATTCGTATTACACGTCAGCACAGATAATTGCACAATGAGAACTCCATAAAAGTGAATTTGCCTTGTGTTATGTTATGTTGTGAGTGTGTTATGTTGATTTTTTATGTAAAACCTCAGCCTCAGTTATGAATGAAAATCTGTAATTTTCATTTTTTTCTCTTCAGCGTACATCTCCATCGCAGAGCAAATACACCTTACAAAGTAATTTTACTCATAACATCAGATAATCAGTAGTAAGTGGGAAAAGCTGTCTACCGACATTTCTTTGCATCATAGCTTGAATTTTGAATTAAACTGTGTAGATAGGTGATTTTATTTTTTAGGTAGGTGTTTTCAATCCTTTGGGTTGGATTCATTGTAGTGGGTAGTTTCTATTGATTTCAATACATTGATGCTTGTTCATTGTGTTGTGTGACTTCGTTTCATTGATTTCTTCATTCACAAGTGCCTTTGGTTAATTGGTGTTGTTTAATTATAAAATTTCAATCTATTGATCCATCGATGCAGCTTGTTTTATTGAAATTGTTTTGATCATAGATATTCGATGCGTTGTAATAAGTGGCTTCGATCTATTTGTTTTGATCCGTTCATTGCATTATATGCGTTCGATATATTTGCTTTGTTTCATTGCAGTAGTAGATTGCTTCAATACATTAATGTTGATCCATTTATTTTGGTGACTTTGATTCATTGTTGATGATCCATTGCATTGGATACCTGTTGCTTCTTGGTGTTGGTCCATTGTTTTTTGCGTGTTCTAATCTAGTAGTTTTGCTGCCACGAATTGATGTTGATTCATAGCATTATGTGGCGTTGATGCATTGTGGCTGATTCATTCTATTAGGTGGCTTCATTCCATTGAATTATTAGTTAGGGACTACATGTGAATAAAGTGCATTTAATATCACATAAACTAATTCAATTTCTACTTTTATTTTTGCTAGGTATCCAAATTAACCATACTGAAATTATTATGGATACTGACTGGGAATCACTGAAGTGGCTAACTGCAATTACCATCAACCACTTAGGAGAGTTAGTCGTGGTTGACACGATAAATTGTCATATTCAGATTCTAGACTGGAGTGGATGTAGAACTGTATTAACCTTCGATTTTTATGGACAATCTACAATATGTGACGTTGCAGTCTCCAGTCATGGATTATATTACATAACTGATTCCAGACACAACCAGATAATCGTGTGTAGAGATGACAATAAGGTGATAAACACGTTCCCTGTACCTGGTGTCATCAAACCACGTGGCATCACTCTGACCAATGATGGTAAACATGTACTGGTGACTGATCATCAAAGCTATAAGCACAGCGTTAAGAAATACACCGTAGATGGCGTGTTTGTATCACAGTATCAACCAACAGGAGATCTAGAGCTCAGCTACCCGCGCTATATTGCCGTAAATAGTATGGATCAAGTAATCGTGTCTGACGATCTTAATTATCGTATCCAAATATTGAACTCTGAATTTAAGCTCATTTATTCAATTCTTTGTATAAACAGTGATGGTCAAAACTATTTCCCAACTGGATTAAGTATTGATGATATGAACAATATCTATGTTTGTAATCATCACAATGACAGAATTGTGGTTTACAACAGTCAGTTAACATATGTAGATAGTATTGTAGTTGATTATCCCAACAGAATTGTTGTTACAAAAGAGACAACAATGACAATTATAGCAGTCACGTCACGTGACACAGTCAAGGTCATATATGGAGACAATACCTATATGACCTGACTATTGCCCAGGAGTGAATGTATGCCAGATTCTGGTAGACTGAAGTAACATAACAATTGCCTAAAGAGTATTAGAGATATAGCTTATGCTACATGGAAGAAAACATGGCTTTTCTTAGAGAACAAAATATAGATTTTCCAGCAGAAGAAAACATAGTATGCACCAAACTTATACTAAATTAATAGTCTATGATTGTTTCTACAATTGTGTTTTCATAGAATATTAGGTACAATATTGAAGAATGTCTTTGGTAAGTATCGGTAAGTCCCAATCACATGATGTGATGATTAATTTCACATGTTTGTATGACAATATGAGTTGCAATGTATTTAGAAAAAAAATTATATTTATAGAGACATACTTTATTTACAAATGCATGTTTCAATGTTTCAATATGCAACTGTGTCAATGATAAATTGGGGTAACTTGTTTTCTTTTTTATTATATAAAGTTTAGCATTTGTTTGTATTTAGTGTTGTTTCTTCGTGTATCTATGGTATCTATCTATGTGTCCAAAATAGAGGATTAAAGTATTCGTTAATTTACTTATATTGGTCGATGTCTCGTATTTATTTGTTTTATTGGCAAAATATAAAGAGAAGGTCGTTCTTTGTTGAATAATGGTAGCAGATTGCAGAGTAAAGTTGAGGTGAACTCCTAAATGTTATTTGACAGTACAGCAAATTTAACCAAGCGCAATTGGGTTTGGTTATATTTGCGATAATGGAATCATGAAATATGTCCAGACGGAAAGAGGTCAACCACAGCTGGCGTACAAGTGATAATAAAAGAAATGCGATATTGATATGGGGCCGCCATCTTGAATACGACATAAAAATAAATAACAGACAAGTTGAGAAGGGCATTTTTCAGATTCCTACAAATCAGTACCAAAATACCAATATTTTACAACCAAATATTCCGTTTGGGCAACATTAGGCCAACCGCTAACGAACACCTAATTACACAAAGAACATAGAACACTTTCCTCGGGTATTTGAATCAATGAACGGAGGAGGTTCCTACGACTGTGCACTTTATTTTTCTCTTCACTCAGTTTTGAGCTCGATTTTATTATTTGTATTTGCTAAGCTGTGTTAGGTGTGAAATATGTATCACTAATATTTTAATTTCGAGTGAGATGTGTAATAAAGATAGCAAACTGCAGGATACATTAGAGACAACTAGATTATTTCTACCATTATCTTGAGGAAATTTGCATCATTCTTACTTATATATTTGGTTTGTTTCTTGTAACACATTTCTGTTATACGTTGAATGTTGAATGAATATCAGGAAATTTAATTTGTTTTCAATTTCATTTTATTACATTGCTAATTATTATTTTTATGCTGGAGTTTTGGGAAATGGGAGACGTCCAGTCACTATTTTGTGACATTTGTGGCTTATTCGCAATTTACATATAATGGCGGGAGGGTCAATTTCTAGATATATCAAGTATATCCCGAGAGAACACGTGTTGTAATAAAGCTGATTTGTGTGATATATGTTATTAACTCTGCAAGTTTTGCTGAACATTGTTTTACTAGTTTATATTGCATTATTGGAACTACTATTTAAAATTAAAATATTCTCAAATGTAGTTCGAGGTAGATTACTTCTAAGGAAATTGAACATATAATTCACCGCAATTTGGGAATAGAATCTCATTCGGCAATGTTAGGGTAGGAAACTTAATATTGCACCCTTTTTGTGAGCGGTGATCTGCGCATCAATCAAAGTCGCCATCTTCGTTAATATGTGACATATATCCAACCGAAACTCAGACATTGAAAAGAAAAAAAAAATTGTGAAAGAAGAAAAGAATTTTCAACTTCTGTTTTATCTTCTGTAATCTAACGTTAGCAATTCACTTACCAAAATACAGAGTTTCTGGTGTGTGAACAAACAAACCAGACATTGTGTGCGTATTGATATAAGTGTGAAACATCTGAGTGATTAACAGCATATGTGTCGTATGAACTAGTATTTCCTTTTCACATTGTCTTTTAATTTGTATTTAGAAATTTATGTAACTTTCATATTTTTTATCTTTTTGAAACCTTACTGCTGTACTTTCGCAAGTCGATGCTGTATCAATAAGTATTCTATAATAAAACTGAGTAATTTTTTATGTTCTGTGGATAGTTGAGTACCACTGAAGGCACTGCCAGTCCAAGGTCTGCCAGACCCAAATAAAATCATTACATACTCCAGGGGCACCATAGTGAGGGCACTCAAGAACGTGAACACAATAATGGAGTAATTTAAAAATGAATGGAGCGTCGAGGATAAAAAACACTATTGTCGAGAAAAATAAACACAGAGTCGAGCATGAAAACACTGTATTTCTTTGAAATTATGTCAATTGAGGCGATTTAAAATACATCAAAAATACATGAAACACCTCACAATGCCGAAACAGGGGTTACATTTGCTCCAAAGCAAATATGTGCAGAATGAGGGCAACTTGTATGAATCCGTCAGTCGCGGTGGCGTGGTTAATTAACATTTATCGCTCAAAATCTAGCTTCGAGCTGCAAATCAACAGTATGCCTGCTTATAGTGGTTAGGCAATTTGTCATGGTCGTAAATTCAAATTCTACCTGTTGCGTGTTTGTACGTTCGTAATTTGCCTGTACTCGGAATGATCATGCATCACTTGGGACATTCGAGGTCACAGTGGAGGTATAGGTATAGATAACATCACAGGAGGTGATCATGGCAGTGGTACAGTTTCCATGGCCTTTAGTTAGAAGTCTCTTTATATCTAGTAACTCCTATGTAATATATGACAGTCCAAGCTCTTTTATATCTTAGGTGGAAATGTCACATTATATCTTGAATATGGGTGATATTTGTTGACCTTCATCGCATACCTGGTCGATGGCAAATAATGTGGATGTGTCACTTTCAATGTCAATTAGCAACTATGTATTGCCTCATGACTTCCCAAATGAAATTTAAAAAAAAAGGCGAGACAGTATAAACTAGGTTCCTTTGGACATGGGACAACAAGCAAAGGCCGAGTATGAACTACTGCACTAGATTTAATCCACTCTGTGTAACACAGCGCTTTTGTCCTGCTTGACAACGACCATCTATCAACAGAAAGACGTATGCTCAATAAGTAATGTGATTCCTAAATTGACACAGTTTAAGCACATAAATCATACTCGTGGACAGGGGCGAGGATAAGATATGGGTAACAACCGCATACGAATCTGTCACACGCGACCCAACCTGACCTATTAACCTATGAACTTTCCGATTTTAAAATGGCGATTGCATGGTTTGGTTCTGTTGTGTGCGGGGTTTAGTAGTTACAGTTACAGTGAGGATTACAGCAAATCCGTTTGATCAGTTAACCAGGGTACAATATGAAATCATTTCACTGCATTTTTGTCAGCAAGAATAGTAAAAGTTAATGTCACATAACCAAGTTTTGAACCGGCAAGGTATGTACATGTGGTTGGTCAAAGGGTAGTTATCGTAAGGCACCGAGTCGTCGGCAGAAGGAGGTCAACTTACAGGACTGTACTCAGGGCTAACTCGCTTCATACGCGAGTCGCCATTTCTGAATGTGCTGCAATGTACTGGGTTGTGACATTTGTTTTTTCCGTATTTATTATACACAACTCGTCGTTACGGTACCACGTTAAGAGCCATCAGTGTGAAGTCACATATAATGTTGTTACACTACACAATGTCCTGGGCGCAACTGCCGATCATTTCGGCCTATGTGCGACTCATTGCGGCTCATGTACCCGGTCAATCAAATTGAATCCTTATCAACACCTTTTGTCGCCCGCTGAATGCATATCCTCTGTCAGAGAATCAACATAAATGCCAGATAATCAAGATCCTTAGACCACAACATGAAGCAAAATGATTTTATGCGAATGAGGTTTTTATAAGGTGATTATAATTTGCTGTACAGGTCTGGGGATTGTATCTCATCCAATAAGCTGTATATAGAACATTAATTCAGCAGTTTGATTCATTTCGTATTATTGTTTTGTTTTGTTGTATTTAGAATTGCAAATGAGACACAATTTATTTTCTTTATGATATGTAATATACACTTCAGGCACCAATATGTATGAGAGAATAAACATGATTGCAGTTATGATCAACCTACTCAGGAATTATAAATAACCCTAGCCTTCGAGATGAGTTCTTCATCGAGTGAAGAAGATGACGAAGTGGATCCATTTGATATTTTCATTGAGGAAATAGGTGCAGAAATAAATGATGGTAAGCTGTTTGATTAATGTTTGCATAGTTGTATTAGTGTATTTTCATTTTTCAATATTTGATAGTTTATTTGGAGATGACATAAAATGCACCTTGTTGTTATTCATACTCATTTTTTTATATAAAAAACAGCCAATCAACGAACGTGACGAGCAATGCCGTAATTTGAAAACGTTCCTATAATATGCCATCGGCCAATAAACACCTCTTGATTTAGTTAGATTGGTGAAATTTATAATATTTATAAAAATGAAAGGGATGGTTTTCTTGTGTCAATAGTAAAACTGTTGAAACGATTAATAACATAATATAAGCTCAAATACACGTTGGGCGAGTCATGTTTATGTATAATGAATATATCTGGATATTTAGTAAAATTTATAGATTCATACATACTTATGGGAAAAGACTTACATAAATACTTCCGTTTATATATAAACCAGGTATGTTCATTCTAAACTTGTGATTGATGAATAAATAACTACATGGAATCCTTACTATAATTGTACATGTTTTTAATTTATAGCTGTATTTCGTATGCTGAAAAGGCTTTCACGACCTAAACTGAAAAACGAGCAGAAACTCGAATCTGTGACGGACCCATCAGACCTGATATGTGCACTTGTAGAGGCAAGAGTAATATCAAGGAATAACTTGAGATTTCTGTCGAAAATATTGAAAGTGGCGCAGAAAAAGATCCTTGCCAAGAAAGTGGAAGAATTTCAATCTCAGTATAAGAATAGAGGTATGTGTAAAAAGATCTTAGTCTTCTTTTTTCCTGATTTCGAAGATCAGCAGATGCAATCTGTTTTGATACCATTGAAATACGTTTCAGTCTCGGTAACTATGTATTAGTGAACCAGTTTTGATTATTAATCTTAATAAGTATTCTATATACACATAATTACAAATAAGTATACGCCTCAGTCGAATGGAAGATGAAATCACATCAACCTTGCACAAACATTGTCTAAACTGCCACTTATTGCCACGAATCTTAACAGCGATCCCACTGTTTTACATATGTAGACCTTTCAAAAAAACATTGTCTTCTTTCATCTAAACTATTTAACCAAGGAGTTTTTAAAGAGCAACTAACCTCAACATTTAACAGTTTATTTTGCAGATACAAATAACAAATCAATAAATACACTGTTACACAGAGATCTCAGATTGCAAGCCATTGATTATGATACAAAAATATAAATGGCGGGTACTACATGTGGAGCAGGATGTGCTCACACTTTTAAAAATACTTGACATCACTTCATGTAATTTATCTTACATTAAACATGTGCAAAATTGCACTCTGACTCTTAAAGTTGATTGGCAAATGCAAGGAAAAATGAAGTTTGGAGGAACTACATTATCTAATTTCTAAATGAGTGAAAATTTATACACATTTTTCTCTGTTACTTATAGTACATAAATACTAAAAGATGCTGTGTTGTATATTTTGTCTACAGGGGAGAAAAGAAAGCGCAGTAAATCTGATGCGGATGTTTGTTACAACAGCCAATATGTAGGCAAGTGTAATAGATTCGTTTTGCATGTACTATCAGGGGGTAATTCTTCTCCACGAGGTTCTCCACACTTGTCAGGGGGGAATCTCGTCTCGTCTCTCTATCGCGTCCCCTTGAGGTACGGGATCGGGAAAGTCACTTTAACTTTACAGTCAAATAAGACACACACAACGAAATACGTTTCAGCTCTCGTCTTAGTCGGTCAATCGAGCACTCTATAAGACACAGCGCCCTGGGGGAAAATCCCCAAGACTCTCTTAGACTGCGTCAACACTCGCCCCAAGGCTCTCCAGGACTCGACTCACTCTCCAGGACTGCACTCTCTCTACTGCATCTATCGTGCTGTGCTCCCCAAGACCAACTCAAACTCTCTTTATTCATTTTCACAACTCTAACCAATTACAAAGCAGTAAAAAGACTCTAGGGCCTAAACTTCAATCATAAAGCCAATCACACTAAGTACTGAATACGTCATATCTTTTGATTAATCGTTCACTACATTAATAACTATGAATATAAACTGTCAGAATTAATAGTCTAAATAGCGGTGGTTATCTGGTAATTAGTTCCAAATCACTGAGCCAAGTTCCGTCCAAAACTTCAAATAGGCCTAAACGATGACAGACATAACACAGCAATTCGCTAATAATCAGCTAATTAAGTCGGTCAACAGATACGCGAAAACAAATTCATAACACATCCCTTCACCCAAACTGAGATTGTGCCTCCTGGCATAACACGTTCATAAATCAAAGATATCGTCCTCTACTCATCGTAATACGGGTTAAATACAATACTAAGAAAAGGAATAAATCAAATAGAGTAAAACACACTAATTAAGTACAATGATTATAAAGTCTAAATACAATGGTTATAAAGTCTCAAATATCAACGGATATGAATCAAAAACAAGGGAAAGGCTACCAATCGACTCACTTTTCTCAAAACGGTTCGCTGAGGTAACCCTTCGCTGCACTGTCTCCGTTACTAAGGTTACAAAGTCTATATCAAAAGGTAAAAAAAAACTAAAGCGTGGCGGTGTAACCAAGCGGTCAGCCAATCGCTGCAGTCGACAGCATGATCACGTGATTACCAGGGATGCGTCTCTCGGTTAAAGCATCGCAAAGCGGTAACTAATAAACAATGAATAAAAAAGACTAATAATCAAACTCCTGTCATATATGCTTATAAACTTCAACTGAACTCAAAAGTCGTTAATCTAAACAAAAGTCATACGGCAATAAGACGGAAAAAAGGCTAAAACGATAGAAACTATTGAGTTACATATAATCCTGTCAATAATGAACAAAAGCTTGCGATATCAAACAATATGTATATAAGCGCACCAAACTCCCATCTCAAAAAGACATTAAAAACGTTACAAAGTGCTCTCAACTCAAAAAGCGTCAGAAGTATTCCGGAAAACAACACATAAACAAAAACAACTCTTGAAACGTCGATATCTCTGTACATCGACAAATCTCAAAACTCTTAAAAACTCATTGGGGCATTACTTTCCCCATCATATCCGTACACATAAACTCATTAAAACACCATAAAAATTCACAAAACTCAAAACACTGTATTGCAAATACTTGTCCACTGAGGCGCACTTAAATCGTTATAAAGGACCTCGCACGTCATTAAATATCAGTTTAAAATAAAGATCTGGGCGCTTACATACATACAATTCAACATCACAAAAAAAAAGATAAAAACGATAGGAAAAGCAAGCAATACATTACATTACTGAACAATAGGGTTAGGGTTCTGGAAAAGAGTTCAACGTCCTGAGTTACACAGTGTCAGTTACAGTGTCCAGCGAGCAGTTCTCTAAGCAATACACAGATAGCTAAAGTTCTAATCAAAGTCTATAAGCGTATCTTCTCTTGTCGTCGCGTTAGTTCGGGTCGTTCTTTCATCTCTTGTCTTTAATGTCGCTCAATTCTTAATTATTCAGTCCTACACGATACTCGTCCTTCATAAGGGGTTCTGAAATCTTCATCTCTTCAGCGTCGTTCATCGGTGCCATACTGTTAACGGTGTTAGTCGTCAAGCGCGGTTTCGTCTCTGTCATCGAGCCAGTTAGTTCGGTTCGCAAGAAAGACACCTCTTCGCCATTTCACTTTTCTTCACAGGATGTCAATGTGTGTTAAACACCTGCCCGGATTCTCCACCACGTATCAGGGGGTAATTCTTCTCCACGGGGTTCTCCACACTTGTCAGGGGGGAATCTCGTCTCGTCTCTCTATCGCGTCCCCTTGAGGTACGGGATCGGGAAAGTCACTTTAACTTTACAGTCAAATAAGACACACACAACGAAATACGTTTCAGCTCTCGTCTTAGTCGGTCAATCGAGCACTCTATAAGACACAGCGCCCTGGGGAAAAATCCCCAAGACTCTCTTAGACTGCGTCAACACTCGCCCCAAGGCTCTCCAGGACTCGACTCGACTCTCCAGGACTGCACTCTCTCTACTGCGTCTATCGTGCTGTGCTCCCCAAGACCAACTCAAACTCTCTTTATTCATTTTCACAACTCTAACCAATTACAAAGCAGTAAAAAGACTAGGGCGTAACCTTCAATCATAAAGCCAATCACACTAAGTACTGAATACATCATATCTTTTGATTAATCGTCCACTACATTAATAACTATGAATATAAACTGTCAGAATTAATAGTCTAAATAGCGGCGGTTATCTGGTAATTAGTTCCAAATCACTGAGCCAAGTTCCGTCCAAAACTTCAAATAGGCCTAAACGATGACAGACATAACACAGCAATTCGCTAATAATCAGCTAATTAAGTCGGTCAACAGATACGCGAAAACAAATTCATGACAGTACAACCCATTAGAAAATAAAAGTGTTCATACAAACACATGCTTCAAAGAAAATAATTAATTTGTTTTGTTTGGTTTAGACATACCAGTTCCGATTACGTTGAACAAGGCATCAATAAAAGACCAGACTCTCTATTTTGCATTAATGAAAGTATTTAACCACACTATGGAGGAAATTGCGAGAAGTGATGCAAGACAAAGTAGGAAGAGGAAGCTACGACAGGAAGCTTTGAAAGATCTTGAGGTTGGTCTGGAGAGAGTCGAAATATCGTCTGTCATACTCATCATACGGTGCTGGAGTTTGAAGGGATTGCGATCATTCCAAACTAGTCTGAAGAATGGAAAGCTTGAGATGTGCTTAACAGACATTCTTATAATAGACGAGATGAAAGCAATGGCTGAATATAGGGGCGTCACATTACAAATATCAGCAATGATAGACCCTACCCATCTAGAAAGGGCTGAAAGTTATTTCAAAGGTAATATATATTTACTTTATATTTACCTATGTAATTAATTACAATGGGGCAAAAACAATGACCATTAATTTATAATAGTATTCTAAAATACTTAATATATTAGTCAGTGGTCAAATTAACATTGCATTCGCCAGATGACTGTTCAAAGGCCAACATTAATTACAATAATTTGGTCGGGACTGTGGCTGTGACTAAATGTATTAAAGGTGTATTATCATACATATTTTAGTTAAATATCCTGATTTTTATTTTTATGTTCCCAGATACAAGTCAAGAGAAGCTGATATTTACTGGGGTCAAGAAAGCTGCTGCAGCTCGACAATTAGATCAAATTATGGCGTCCATAAATTACCTGGATTTATTAACAATGGCATATCCATCGAATGCGAGCTTGCAATCATTTCGTGAGTCGTTCCAGATGATGTCATCATTGCAGATGAAAATGGCTAATGAGAAACGTAAAGCTAAATCACAGCTGACTGAAAAAGATCAAGTACTATCACTGCATTATAGCACTGAAATAAAGTACAGTAACACCAAAGTAAGCTAACAATTGAAATTATATGAGCCGCATTTAAGGCGGGGGGGTCATCACCTGCGAACGTGCGAAAATTTAGTCCCAAGCGACGATAACAACGCACGGTAGAAACGCAAAAGCTCATGGGGAGACGCTTGTTTGTGAACAACCTTACGCTGTGGCCGGCTGCCGCATGCGCAGGTGACGACTCCCCCGTTTAAAAAGACACAGTCAGGATACTAACCTTAGTTCAGGAATGGTGGTGTCAAAGATGATAAATTGTCATCTTTTAACACATTTTGATTAGCTCGGGACTTTGACTTAGACGTGCTATGGCGTCAAAAACATTTGGGCTTTATAGTTTAAATCCTAGTCGGTCCAAAGAGCATCACACTCACGTATTTTATATGTGTCGATTAATGAAATAAACTTCAGTTTTTGCTTTTATTCAAATTTAGCGAATGCAGCAGAGCAAAGGTATCTTACAAGGTAGGTACAGTAATGCTGGTAGGTATTGTTTTACACACACACTTTTATGAACTTGTCACTGATTGTCACCCATAATTTCCAAGTTTAATTGAACTCGATTCCGCTGTTATCAAGCGTATCTGGAGGAGCAAACTGACCTAAGTTGTACAAAGTCAAACTGACGTGAATATGAGAAATCATGTCTTGTTTTGTTTTTGTTTTTTTAAATAGTCAAAATATCAGGTTATTATAATGTGGCTTATTCCTAATAAATAAACTATATATTCATATGTGAATAATGTATATACGAGTATCAAAAAACATTGAAATTAGAAAAATACATACATACATAACTTTCAAGTATAGTTGATATTAACATCTGCTGGTGAACAGATTTGTTTCCCAAGTCAATTGTAACTGAGTAAGTTCATTCGAACTATTTTTGATGATGTCCGAGATTCGACTTTTGTGTTATTATCTAGTCACTGTGTGGCAGTGTTCACTATGCGATTTTTGTTTGGCGTGGGGCATGGTAGGTAGCACGTCTAGCAGTGACGAGGCAGTACTTTTGAAATGTATGTCTGTCTACAATTTATCAAAGTTAAGAAATTTTTCTTCATCAGATGTCGACGTTGAACGCATAGAAACACTTTTGAGTTATGGAGGCGATACAAATAGCCTGTTCACCGGAATCACCATCAACCACTTGGGAGAGTTAGTTGTGACAGACATGATGGGGTGCCAGATTCAGATCCTGGATTGGAATGGATGTAGAACTGTATTACCTGTCGATGGTTCCCCCAAACAGTCGACACTGCGTGACGTAACAGTATCATCTGATGCAATATATTACATTACCGATTCCAGTAACAATAGAGTAATAGTATGCACGGAGGACAATAAGGTAATAAGCACATTCCCTGAGCCTGGGGTCATCGAACCCTGGGGTATTACTCTAACTAATGATGGTAAACATGTTTTAGTCACGGATCGTCTATTGTATAATCACAGTGTAAAACAATACACCATAGATGGTGTGTGTGTGTATCACAATGTCAACTTACAGAAGATCAGTTACCATGGTACATCACCGTCAACAGCAAAGATCACGTCCTCGTGTCTGATGAAGCTAATTGTTGTATCTTAATCTTGAACTCTGCGTTAGAGTATATAGATTCAATTCCATGCTTTGATGAGTATGGCGAGAAATATTCCCCATCCGGAATTGGTGTTGATAACATGGACAATATCTATGTTTGTGATTATTACAATAACAGAGTTGTGATTTACGATAGTCAGGGGAAATATGTTGAAAGCATTGACGATGATTATTCACCAGACGGAATTGTTGTTAGGAAAGACAGTCCAGTAACAATTTTAGCAGTTACGTCTGGTGACGAAATCAAAGTCATATATGGTAACAATATCTACCAACTTGACCGAAATTGTGGAGAGTTTTGAGGGTTCGCCTGTCGGAAAAGTTGTTAAATGGTATTAAATTTACATCATTTTTCGGTTAGTCAAGTTTAGTATCAGTTGGGAGCGTTCTGGTCGTTGTGAATTTCTATTGAATAATTTCATTCGAAAATTGGATCTTAAAATCGTTCCAGCAACCAGCAGAACACCACCGGGTGTGCAAGACAAAAACAGAGATTGAGAAAGTATGAGCTGAACTGCACAATGTGCAGTGTTAGAGATTTTTTAGACAATGAATGCCAAATTCAGACATCAACTTTCCGTATCCAGTAAGGACAGTGATATCAACTACCACGGATGAAACGCAATATAGTAATATTCAATGCCGTACATCGAACTAATATATTTAGGCTCTACACGCAAAGTAAGCAATAATTCAAAGTATATCGCTACGGACGAATATTAACACATGGTTAAAAGAAGCAGGAAGGAAGACAACTACTCTTAATAGTGCACAAAGTTAGGTGTATTGTTTTGGCCGCAAAATAATGTTATTTGCAAATTGAATTTTTTGTGAGTTCATAGAGCTTTTAGTTGAGTTTGAGTGCAATTGTTTGTTATGCTGGGAGTTTTTAGCATGTTAGCTTTTAATTGAGTAATGTACTAATTATGTATTTTTGTTTTGTATTAATTTGTAAGCGTGATATTTTAAGAACGGCATTGCATGTCATGGTTATCATTGGTGAGCATGTACCTGTGATATAAGTTGTCATATTTTTGATTTGTGTTCCACCAATTGGAAAATTGGAAATTTACCATGTATTTCTATGTGCTTGAAATTGTCAAGAATTTTCCATTTTCTTTTTATGTATATTGGTTTGGAATGTAAAAATGTTATCATTAAAGCGGCAATAGCTATGATTTTGAAGATTTTTTTGTTTAAATATAACCACGTAAAAATGTCCCAGTCTCATCGGAATTTTGTTTTAAACGCAATAGCATGGACACAACGACCTGAAACAAGACTAATGTCATATAACATGTGATGGAAAACTAGCCAGGTAGTCGTCATTTTAAAATTGTTGAAATCCGTCATGTGATGGGGACCGTAGAAATTTATGATACACGATGTACGCTATCACGCCATCTTAAATTAATCATGCAAAATTTAAGAATAATCTCGATAATATACGTGACCTTACAATAAAACATATATTAAACTGTTTGTTCTTGTAGACTCGTTTTAATGAATATGATTTCGTAAACCCAATCATGAGATATCTGTTACGAAACTGTAATTCGTTGACTACTATGCGAGTCCCCTTTTAAAAGGACTTGTTTGGACACCGAAAACATACAACTCCCGCAGTTCGCTTCAATACGCCCTTTGTCGCTGGCTAACTAGCTGACTCCTAGAGTAAAAGTGTGTCTTCTGAATACATTCTACTATTACCTACTATATACCGTAAATCAGTTAAAAATATACGACAATATTGCGGTCATGGGGGATGAGGTTAAAAAGTTTTGCCGATGATTTTGAAGGTTTCATTTCCGATACAAAATCAGCAGAACATCTGTTCAGTACTCTTAGTCACTTTTCTGCAATATCTGGGTTTAAGGTAAACTGATAAAACAGAAGGGTCTGGGATCATGGTGGTATCACAAACTAAAATGTTGTCGGTATTAATTGCCCCCATCACTAATCAAGGTAGTTGGAATCTATATTTCATATGACCCCGGATTGGCGTTTCCCAAAACCAATATATATTTTTCAAATTACTAAAGATAGGCTTATTCCGAAATTACGTATTTAGCCAAATAAGTATAAATATTAAAGACCTTGAGAAAATTAGCTATATTCCATACATGTTTATTTGGAAAGACCCTGATATACCATGGCAAGAAATAGCATAATTAGTGATATTAAAGATGGGGGTATAATTATGATATATGTATTTGCATTATACCACTCACTCAGGATTAAAACAATATTGCTACGTATCTTGCGTACATCCATGGAAACTTTTGGAAACAAATTCATTTTTCGATCCTATTATGCCATTGAAACTTTATTCCCGCCATTGTCACCCTTTTATCGTAGCATGCTTTGTAATTGGTCAAAGATAAAACCTGACCACACTATAGTTATAGATATTGTTATCTGGAACAACAAAACTATATGTATTAATGGGAGATCAGTGTGTCACTTGAAATTTATTTTTTACACCTATTTGATAGTAATGGTATATTTAAAATTTGGGATGGTCTCTATCTGCTTGGATTGACATTACATCACCTACCTCTATGGCAGGGAATTTATTTCTGTTCTCCCAGATAGAAAGGTCATCAATTTGTATAGTATAACTACTAGACTAGACTATACCAATTGACATTATTAAAGATGATCAATTATACTTTTTGAGCAATTGTCACACTAAAATGATTCGTAAATACCCAGCTTTGGAATTCCTAAAAAAGTACACTCTACTTCAAAAAAACAATTCTCAACATTACGGAAGAGGATTCATTCTTATGACTTTTCTAGTTAAAGTTGAAAGCAAACTCTAAGAGTTTCAATGGAAATATGTCACAATATATTGTATACAAATTACAATCTAGGTTGAATGAACCCTCCAAGGGTCCAAATTAATTTGTGCACTTTTTGCAAGAACGAGAATGAAACAATACGTCACCTATTTGCATTTGTAAATGCATACAAGCAATTTGGAACACTATTCATTATATATATTTCCGAGTTGTTTTCGGGTTTTTTGTGTCCAAAATACGAAGGAAGTCGAAACTGAAAAGTCTTTATCGCCGTGTTATTTGAAAATCACACGTCGGATTTCAGTGTCACGTAGCATTTTTGTCAGAATATATCGTGCAATCAATTACCCCGTTCGCATCCAGTTGTACATTGATCACTAAAATAGTACTCAAAATAACACCAATGATTTGACTTGTAACACCATGGAATCCAGAACAAGATTTAATTATTTCAGAGCTGAAATTTATGAAATCTTCCTCCCTGTACATCAAAAACAGATTCATCGTCGGTACTAGAACACAGAGTAACTTGTCTCTATGGATGTCATATTTGATATGACCACGTCAAACCTGGATTGAAGTGGTCACTGCAAACGTCATATTTGACATGACCTCACCAAGACTGGATTCAAGTGTTGACTGTGAACGTCGTATCTGCTATGACGTCACAAAGACTGGATTCAGATGTTGACTGTGAGTGTCGTATTTGCTATGACGTCACCAACATTGGATTCATGTGTTCACTGTGAACGTCGTTTTTGCTATGACGTCACCAAGACAGGATTCAGGTGTTAACTGTGAACGTCGTATTTGCTATGACGTCACAAAGACTGGATTAAGGTGGTCACGCAAAACGTCATATTTAATATGACCTCACCAAGACTGGACTCAGCTGTTCACTGTGAACGCCGTATTTGCTATGACATCACCAAGACTGGATTCAGTTGGTCAATGCGAACGTCATATGTGCTATGACCTCACTAAGACCATATTCAGGTGGTCACTCTGGCGTCATACTTTATATGACTTCACGAAACTGGAATCACGTACTCGCAATCGATGCCATATTTGATATGACCTAACCAAGACTGGATTAAGGTGGTCACTGTTAACGTCATATTTTATATGACCTCATCTAGACCACATTTAGGTGGTCACTGTGAACGTCATATTCGATATATCCACATCAAGATCAGATTCAACTGGTCACTGTCGATGTTATATTTGATGTCCTCACCAAGACTGGATTCAGGTGGTCCGTGTTGATGTCATATTTGATATGACCACCCCAAAACTGCATTCATGATCAGGTGGTCACTATGGATGTCATATTTGATTTGACCTCACCAAGACTTGACGAAAGTGGCCACTGTGGATGTCATATCATTTGACCTCAACAAGACTGCATTGAGAAGGTCACAGTGGATGTCTTATTTGACATGATCTCACAAAGGTCAAGTCAAATAGTTTATTGTCTTGAAAGCAACCTGCTACAAGACAAGGCTGAAATCTTAGGGTTTTATAATATTCTGATGAGGGTTTAAAACATCTGAATTTGATTGTTTGCCAGAAAAAGAAAAAAATATTTAATTTAAAACTAATTATGATCAAAATTAACAAAAGTTAAAGACAATATTTGTCTGTTTATTTACTAGGAATTGTATAACACTGAACCTAAAAGGGGGATAAAACTGAAAGGTTACCTAGATGCAATTGATCTTTGTATTTCAAAAGGGTATTCTATAATGGTTTCGTTTCAAGAATCACATGACCGACATTTTCACGTTTTGAACTTTGATCCTGTGCGAATAATTACAGACAAACGAACATTCACATAGCAACGCACAATAGCATATTCGAGCTCGCGCATATGGTGTATCTCGTCGCCACTGCAGGCGACCACGCTAACCACGCGGCTAGGAAAATTCCCAATAAAAGTCAATTTTATAAAAAAAAATGAACTGCAGTTCCGTGATCAAAAAAGTGCGTTATTTGTGGATTTTTTGTTCAAATTTTAAAAATTCACACACGGCATTGCAGTAACGTCACACTTCATACACACCCTAGTTACACACAGCAAATCAAATAAAAAAGGAATTGTGTTTGTTTGTACCGATGTAATGGATTACCTATTCAAAACTAGTGACTTGGATCCGAACACGTAGACAGTTTTATCTCGCAGCGGCAGCATGAACTCCGACAAATAAACTAATAGAACATTTCGTATGAGACTTTTATTGTGTTTTCTATCTAATTTAATATATTCTTATGGACCCTTTTTGCTTTTTTGGTCATTCGAAAAGTAGTAGCCATGGCTTTAAAGCAAGCGATCTGTCGTGCTAGTTCAACAGGTCAAATGAAAATACATTGAGGTATAGAATACGTATATAAACGCGTTACTTGTGTAATGATTGTCTTGCTTGACGAAGACCTTCGGTTGAACCAAAGGACAAGTACTTGTTTTCTACGTAACTTTATTTGTTTGAAATCAACCCATCAAACTGCAAGTATCAACACATATCTATAACGGTGCTGTTTCACGTCGCAATAAACAGCCAGTGTTTCTAAATTACCATAGTCCTGATTAACCATGTACAGCACAGCCATTATCTCGGACAATCATGAAGACATGATTTGGGTAACAACCACGATGACACACACATTTTAAGGCAAAATGGAATACATTCCTTTAAGTTCTTATAACGGCCGACCCAGTCTGACCTGACCTACGAACTTTCTGATTTCAAAATGACAATTGCATTGTTTCGTTCTTCCGGGTGTGCAGTTTAGTATCCTACAGTTACAGCGAAAATTTACAGTTAACCAGGGTACAAACTGAAATCATTTCACTGCATGTTGAACTTAGCCAGCAAGGACAATAGAGGTAATGTCGCATAAATAATTTTTGAACAAGCAAAGTATATGAACATGTCGCTGGTAAACGATTAGTTTGCTGATAAATTATGTATTATACACAAGTCATCGTTATAGCATCGCCGTTAGGATATTACGTGGTTGCATAATATCTTTCTGAGAAGCAACAGACATGCCACATAATCGAGACTGCAGTATACCACAACATGTGTTCTAATTATAATATGCGAGTGACGTGTTTTAAATTCTGGTCGCAGTTACCTATTGAATACAGGTATTGAAGTGGAATTTGCTGTACAGGCCGGGAAATTGCATCTCATCCAATTGGCTGTATCTATTGTATAACAATAATTCGGCTGTTAATTCGTTTCAAGTCTCCTCGTGTTATTTATTTTCATACACATGTCATTGTCTTCTGTACACTTCAGTGACTGACAGAATAAACATTATTGCAGTTGTATTTGACCCACGCAGATATTATTAATATCGCCACGCTTCAAGATGAGTTCTTCGTCGAGTGAAGATGGTGGTGATGTTGACCCCTTTGCTATTTTAATTGAAGAAATAGGTGCAGAAATAAATGACGGTATGTTATTTGCATAATTTGATACAATATAACCAATGCCCGTGCCCATAGGGTAATACATTTAGACAGTGTGTTTAGATAAACTACTGGCTACATTAAGAGCGACTTTTTGTACACCCGAACCCAACTACGCTTTCCGGCTCAGCTTCAAACACGGCTGCAAACATGTATCTACTCAAATCGGCCCTGGCATTTTTGCGTCCTTGTTTATAGTTTTATTTATGTATATTTGACATTACATGAAATGACTGACACTATCTGAAAAAATCAGGATTAGTAATTGACGAATCACTTTGTGTACATTGTTGGTCAGTTTAAAAAATAAATTTAAAAAAAAACACTACCAAACAGGTGTAGTATCTTTAATGACATTTTAAATTTCAACTATATATTGGAAGTCGTTGCACATAAATAATTACATGCGTATACAAACATGTATTTTACTTTTATACGTTTGATTCACAAATACTAACATGGAAGACTTACTATTTTTATAATTGTTTCAAATTATAGCTGCATTTCGTATGCTAAAAAGACTTTCTCGACATAAACTGAAATACGAGCAGAAGCTCGAATCCATGACTGACCCATCAGACCTGATATATGCACTTGTAGAAGCTAGAGTAATATCAGAGAATAACTTGAGTTTTCTGTCGAAAATAGTGGCAAAGAAAAAGGACCTTGCCAAGAAAGTGATGGAATTTCAAACCCAGTATGGGGATAGAGGTACGTGTTGGATGCTATACAGGCTACTGCATTATGGCTACTGCTCATAAACATCTATTTTCAATTTGTTTACAAAGTATTTTGTCATACCTCGAACTAATAATGTTGGTGATAATGCAATTTGAAATCATCAAGAGAAGTCTTCAGATTAAATATTGCACCAGCGTTGTTTCTGGGTTACATACATGTATGGAATTAAAACATAATAAATAATAATAATTATTACTCGATATGTATTATGTATCACATGGCAGAATGGTAACCATATCTGGGCGAAGATTGATTAACACGAGTCAAATTATATTTGTCTTGAATTTTCCTGACTGAAAAATCTGCATGTAATTATGACAGTTTTACGATATGCCTGAATGTTTTTTAAGGGACTGAATTATCTGACTTGTATACCAGTAAAACCAATACACATGTTATTCTATCATTTATAGCTACATAAATACTAATACATGCTGTGTATATTTTGTTTACAGGAGAAAAAAGAAAACGCAGTAATTCAGATGCGGATGTTTATTACAACAGCCATTATGTAGCCAAGTGTAATTTCTCATTAGCATGTATAATCGATGAGTGTTCAAGCAAAACAATCTGCATGTGAGATAAATCATTTTGCCTTTGTTTGTCTTAGATATTCCAGTCCCCATTATGTTGGATAAAGCAACAATAAAGGACCAGACTCTCTATTTTGCATTGCTGAAAGTGTTCAACCACAACATGGGGGAAATTGCGAGAAGTGATGCAAGACATAGCAAGAAAATGAAGCTAAGAAAGAAAGCTCTTCGGGATCTTGGTGTTGGCCTGTCTGGTCTGCAAATATCGTCCGTCATACTAAACATACGCTGCTGGAGTTTGAAAGGTTTGGGGACATTTAAAGCTGGTCTACGAAGTGGGAAGATTGAGATGCTGTTATCTGATATACTGATAACAGATGCAATGAAAGCAATGGCAGAATATAGAGGTGTTACATTACGAATATCAACGAATGTAGATCCTACCCATCTAGAGATAGCTGAGAGATATTTCAAAGGTACCCAATATATAGCTACATTTAAAATACTACACATCTTTTAATCATCCACTACACACATTTTCAAGCTATTGTTATTATAACAGTGAGTATAGGAGATGTCATCTACAAAGACGTAACATATATTGTACCGAACAGATTTGTTTATCTTTCCTTCATTGCAACCTTGGGTCACGGGGTCGGGGAGAATAGATGTTAACGCAATACAAAGCTCGTTAACATACAATGTAACTAATTGTTTTATTCTCGATAAAAGTACAATTGTGACCTAATTAATAGCAAGGGTTCATAAAATGTGCTACATGTCCGAGGATTAATAATGTTGTTATGCCAAGCTACGTACATAAACTGCTCTACAAAACAGCTGTCAGTTACTGTTTAAAGTAATATCATAATACTATAAAACACTAGTTTTGGCACTAGAGCAGAAACTAGTTCTTATTGTCAAACTGAACCACTGTTTTCCCGATCTTTTCAATGTTTAATGTAGGTATAACTTCATAGAGTTGTTTGTGGCTCTCTCCGCAGTTGATGTAACCATGTTTAATCTGACAGTTATTATCATACTATTATTAATATTATGGATAATTGTTCATTTATCATTTGTTATTCAAATACAGATACAATTGAAGAGATGGTGCTTTTTGCTAGCATCAAGAAAAAAGTTGTGTTTCAAAAATCAGGCCAGTCTATGACATCAATCAATTATCTGGATCTACTGACAATGACATGTTCGTCGAACTTACAATCACTTCGTGAGTCATTGCAATTCAAGCATGACACTGGGAAAATGTTTCGAAGTCTTAAGTTACAGCTGACTGAAAAAGATCAACAAATAGTGTCATTGAAACATAGATATGCTCAATTGGAAATGAATACAAATACTGTCGTGGCAATGGAACTGGCACCCATGTTGCTTAAATACAAAGTAAAACGACATTTTTTTGTAGATGTTTAATCGAACTGTTATTGTTCCTTCGAACTAATGATACTTATATTCTCTTTTTGGTAATTTGACAAAATTCAAACAATGAAACAAGTATGACGTCATGAGTGTGGAGTGAAGTCAGTGGTAACATCGCTCAGCAGAGAATTTCTGTTTTATGCCACTACAGTAGCGATAACAGCTCAGTACAACTTGTCTTTGGTCAATTATAGCCACTCTCAACGATTTGTGAATTTACGACATCATTATGCCATTGGAACTTCGTTCAAAATCGAAAATTCATTCACCTGCAGCCGGTGACCAGCAGACCTCGAAATATTTTCAAGATGGCGACGCCACTGGTGACGATGCTTCGGAACTCGGTAATGTGAGTCAATGTCTGTCTGTGAGTTCAATGAAAATGCTGATAAAGGAATGTCTAAAAGATTTGGTGAGTACAATAGATGGTGTTTCCGAAACAGTAAACAGCATTCTAGCGGAACAGAAAGCTATCACGGCACGTGTTGTGTCAGTAGAAAAAAGGGTAGACGAGTTAGAAAATGGAACGACTTTTATTGACAAAGAAGTAACTGATGTAAAGTCCAGGCTTGCCGAGCTAGAAAAACATGTAGGTCAACTGCATAGAGAATTATCAGTGGCAAACGAGAAAATTACATCAAATGGTAATGCCCAACTCAACCTGGAGCGTTACTCTCGTAATTATAACTTGCGGTTTGGTGGTATACCGGAACAAAGCGGCGAAGATTGTGAGAATGTTATTAGATCACTTATTAAAGACAAATTTAGTATTCCTGACATTGTGATAGACAATGCCCATCGCACACCTGTTGTGTCAAAGAGCAGAGATTCTTCTCGTACTTCACCTAGACATATCATCGTCAAGTTTCCACTACGATTGCAGAAAATTTTATCTCTGCGCCGAGAAGTGTTAAAAAACACCAGTATATTTGTGCAAGTGGATCTTTGTCCAGCAGACTATAACATTAAACGAAGTTACCGTGACGTAATGAATAGAGCTTATAAGGATGGTAAACGTGTCCGTTTTCATAACGGCAAGTTGTACATAAATGACAAAGAATATGTCAAACCAGGCACATAATATACACTGTTTTTTAGATGTTTATTCTAAAACAATTTGCTTCTTTATGCAACATTTATTTATTTACTTAACTTGACCAGTTGGTTATGTTTTGGTTAAAATTTTTACCACTCAATTAATACCTCCGTTTACCGAATACCAACCATATTCAACAACTAAGAGCGGTGCTCACCTGCATGTTGGTTATGTGCTAAATTAAATTCTAACCAAGCCAAAATGTTATTTCATTCGGTTTAGAACATATTTTCAGTTAGATTTTACTGTAAAATTCACCTTATTCTGCTTTCCTTTCAAACAATTAAGAAACAAAACAAAACAAAAGCAATTTGTAATTCGAATTCAGAACTGAAGGTAACGAATTAAATGATGGATGTAATGAATTAATCATTGCAACTATTATAAATGGGTTTAGATTCTTGTTACATAATGTCCTCTTATCCAACATGATTTGAATTTGAATGTCACATGTTACATTATGTAACAATAGCAAACAGCCAACGTGATTAGAATTCCGTATACGAAGTCCGTATTTGGTTGATTGTCAATTGCGTGATTGATCGATCGATTGACTGACTGATTGTCCGTTAATTGATTGACAGTGTGGTTTAATTATTCAGTTGTTAATTTATTTAGCCATTTCAAACTGAATATTTAATAAGTAAGTGGCATATGTTTAATTAAATGTAATATTGTATAATTTGCTGGGTAGATAGTTACCTCAAAAACAGCACCTTGATGGCTTTATTTATCTTTAGTTTTTGTTTGTTTGTATTTATTGTTTATTGTACTCTGTGTGTGTCCAATGGCGTTGTAGCAACTTGGCACAATTTTTACTTGTACTTTATTTATTTGTTTGTTGGTTTTTCAGAGCTATCTTTCCTCCAGTCTTACAATGCAGCATACCGTTACCCATATATAGTTTTCTACATAAAGGATAAATATCTACCAACATAAATATAATTTCCCTGAATGTCCGGGGACTTGCTGACGCCAAAAAGAGAGAGAAGGTTTTCCAATGGCTAAACGATGGTAAATATAATGTCATTATGCTTCAAGAGTGTCATTCTAACCCAAAAGATGAACTTAGCTGGCAAAACCTCTTACCAGGCCACTATATATTTTCTCATGGAAGCTCTGCTAGCAAGGGGACATTAACTATCATTAGTGTCTCGGACTATCAAATTAACCATGTAAAAATTGACAAGGACGGAAGATTAGTCATAGTCTCAATCAATATAGCAAACACATCTTATCTTTTTATCAATACGTATGCCCCAACCTCTAAAGCCGAACACCACATATTTCTCCATGAACTTTCTACTTTTCTAGAAGATTTTCAATCAAACCTGGAACTGGAAATTATTTGGGGAGGGGACCATAACCTAACTCTATATAATAAACTTGATAGGTCAGGGGGTAATCCAGTGGTCTGGGAAAGTTCTATAAAAGCCATGGAAAATATCATGACACAATTTGATTTAACAGATATCTGGAGAATTAGAAACCCAACTAGGAGACGTTATACGTGGAGACGATTACATCCGACATTAATTCAGAGTCGTCTTGACTATTTTCTTGTCAGTAATTCGTTGCAAACGTCGGTATCAAAATGTGATATTGTGCCCAATGCATTATCCGATCACTCTGCTGTTACTATTTATATCGGAGACCAAGGGGGGAGATTGGGGAATTCATATTGGAAATTGAACAACAGCTATCTAATAAATAATGAATATATTGAATTGATTAAAAATAATTTACAAAACTGGGAGAAGGAATATAATAACCCAAACAATCCCCAAGGCCTATGGGAGTTTATGAAATTTAAAATAAAAATGGCAAGAAAACGACGAGAGTCGAGGAATTTACTTGAAGCCAAGCTGGAATCTCTTGATATAGAACTTAGTCTGAATGACTGTGAGAATTTAAAAGTTGAAATTGCAAACGTTCGTAGAGATTTAGATTTGGAGTACGAATACTTGGCTAGGGGGCCCTCATACGCGCACGTGTAGATTGGTATGAACTAGGGGAAAAGAACACAAAATATTTTTTAAGTTTGGAAAAGCACAATGCAAAAAAGTCCCAGATTACCCAACTATTTGATACGTCAGGAAATTTAACAACAGACCACCATGCTATTCAAACCCAGATTCGTAATTTCTTTTCCAGTCTTTACACTACACAAAGCCACCCCAGAGACTACGAAATGACTCATCTTCTTTCCCAGCTCAATGACATTCCCAGACTCAGGAACAATGACAAGGAATTTTGTGAGGGGCCTCTTACGTTGCAGGAGGCATTCAATGCCCTTAAAAGTATGAATAAAAATAAAACCCCTGGAAATGATGGCCTAACGGTCGAGTTCTATTTGACATTTTGGCAGTGGGTTGGTTCTTATGTAATTAACTCTCTAAATTCGGCCACAGAACTTGGTTACATGTCCAGTAGTCAACGTCAAGGAGTTATTACCCTCATTGAGAAAAAGGACAAAGATAAGAGGTATCTGTCTAACTGGAGACCGATTACCCTGCTTAACACTGACTACAAAATTGCTGCTAGAATCCTTGCCAAAAGATTAGAAAAAGTATTAGACAAGTTAATTGGGGAATCACAAACCGCATTTATTAAAAATAGATCAATTGGGGAATGTGTTCGTGTAATTGAGGGTGTGATGAACTACACGAAAGATAATAACGACACTGGCATACTTCTTGCTGTCGATTTTCAAAAGGCCTTTGACAGCCTAGAGTGGAATTATATGTTCCAATGTCTAGAAATATTTAATTTTGGTCCTTCCGTCCTACGTTGGGTGCAATGCTTTTATACTGACCCGGTGAGCTGTGTAATGAACAGGGGTGAATCAACTGGATTTTTCGGCCTTTCTAGGGGGGTTAGACAAGGAGACCCCCTATCCCCAATACTGTTTATTTTGTCTCTGGAGCTTTTGTTACTTAATCAGAAACACAGCGACGGGATTAAAGGGATATCTATTGGTGGACAACAAATTAAAAGCTCAGCCTATGCCGACGATCTTACCTGCTTTGTCGCAGATGTAAAATCGGGCGAAAATCTTCTCTCTCTTTTTAACAAATTTGCACTGGTTTCAGGGTTAAAGGTCAATTATGACAAAACTGTAGCAATTTGGTTGGGCAGATGGCGCTTCCGTCAAGACAGACCGTTCGGGGTGAAATGGCCTATGTCTCCTATCAAAATTGTGGGTGTCTTCTTTTCCTATGATGCTAGAGCAGCATATGAAATGAACATAAATATACCAATAAAGTGCTTAAATAGTGTGTTGCAATGCTGGTCTAGACGTAGTTTGACAATTATTGGCAAAATTCAGATTATTAAAACTTTTGTTATTCCAAAATTACTATTTATTTTCAACCATATTCCAATTCTACAACGGGATATTAAACTCATAAATACTAAAATATATACATTCATATGGCAAGGACACGATAGAGTAGCACGCAGCACACTGATAGGAGACATAGGCCAAGGAGGTTTGGGTATGATTGATATACATACAATGCAAAAAGCCATTAATGTTGGGTGGGTAAAACGATACCTATCTCCTAAATTTCACCCTTGGAAATTATTTTTTACCAATTACCTGGAATATGTGGGAGGAGATTTCATTTTTAAATGTAATTTTTCTGTTGACTTACTCAATGTTAAACTCCCATTATTCTATTACACTTTACTAAAACAGTGGAGTGAAGTTCGGCCTAATAAAAACATCTCGCATGAATATGAAATCATATGGAATAACAAAAATATCCTCATTCAAAATAAAAGTATCTTTTACAGAGCGTTTTTTAATGCAGGAATAATTTATATTGCAGATATATTTGACACAAATGGTAAAATTAAAAATTGGGCTAATTTCCAGGCACTAGGGCTCAATTATGTTCAGCTACTTCAGTGGTATGGCATTATCTCTGCACTGCCATTAGTAGTTTAAGTTGGACTATAGGGACGACCATGAGGGCGCTGTTCATAATCGGATGCGATGACGTCATACGAACAGCGCCCTCATGGTCGTCCCTATAGTCCAGCTTTAGCATAAATAATGACGTCACAATGGGAATTCGTGCATAAATTAGCATAAATGAGGAGCAATGCCTTAAAGGGGATCATTTGAATGAGGATGACGTCACAATGGGATATTGTGAATACATTTGCATACATAAAATAGATGTGAATACGAGGTCGTGTCGAGGTCATCGTGAATACATTTGCATAAATTACCATCATTTTTTTTAATTATTTTTTAATTATTTTTAATTATTTTTAATTATTTTTAATTATTTTTTAATTGGACAGGCGTGGACGAAAGATTTTTCAGAATGTTTCGTAGAGGGCGCTCACACACACACACACACACACGTTAATAAATACACGTCATTTTGAAAACTAATGGAGTTTATTGCACAAAAGAAGTAAACAAGAATGAAATATTGACATGGAGTATATATTTATGACATGGTTGAGTATTTTTTTAACGTCACAAAAAAACATACGATGTGAGTAAGGAAAATAGTTGCGTAGTGTATAAATGTTTAGCGTGATTAAATATTTCTTTGTTAACACCTCGAAAAATACGTAGATACATGTAAATGTGCGGCGTGGTTAAATTTATTTTTAATGCCACAAAAAATACGAGTACATAAACGATTCGATTAAAACACAGAAACGAGAAAAGCCAATAATAGTAAACATTGATCAATAAAAAATAATTCATTCTATATATACATATGTTGTTTATTTTTACATTTCTTACTTCCTTTCAATGAGTCAAGCAGTCTGTACACTTTTTTTTTATTCCATCACTATAATCAGAATCGCTCATCTGTCGTACAAGAAAGAGAGAGAAAGAGAGGATAATATTAAAAACCGATAGTTATATAAAGAAAGTATAAGTTATGTGTTGAAAATTTAATAGTATGAATTATCCCGTAAAACTGCGGTCATCAATCCGCTAAAATGCAAAGTATGCAAAATCGGTTGATCGACGTACAGTTTGTTTTTCAAAAAATGGCGGACTACGCTACTATGAGTTAAAATGTATAATTACCTGATCGTTTCACAGAATAACTTTTGACATACATAATCATCACACGGAATGAGTTTACGGTGTAACGTAGCGATTTTCGTTTCCCCCCCCCCCCCGACGAAGAAAATATGTCCTCGCTTCTTGCCAAAGATTCAAAGGCGGTAGACCAAGTTTGACCTTCCGTGAAAAGTTCATCTCATGGACACTACGAGTCATACAGGACGTATTGGCAACACATGGCTTGAAAGTATTTGATGATTGTAGATCCACGTACGAGAAATCTTATAAATTCCATGACATGACTACCGTACGAGTCATAATAGTCTTCGTGGTAAGGGTATTTCAGACAGAAAGTGGCCCAACGCGTTCCACTCGCGAATATCAACGGTGTTTGATATAAGCGATGTGTATCATTCCGAAGCACACTTGTGAATGCCAGTCTGAACTCAATCACAAGATTAAATGTAAGGCGTGTCTAGTCCTAAGTGTTCCCAACGTGAAATAGACCTCCCACGTAGATGATAAACAACAGATGTTGGTATATTTATGTTATCTAAAACATGAACACTCACAAACAGCCTGAGGGATATCGAGTTTCAAGTTGAAAGCGTGAATTTCGACCTGCGTGTATGGGATACTGATAACATGACTCGACATTCTGTTGACCCCGACACTATCAGTCAATTCACTGACTTAAACCACAGTCACTCTACTAGGACGGTTAGGAAGCGCCGCGTCATTCTATTGTACCCACCCTTGTCTCCATAAACATTGAAACAAGAGAGGTGTTAACGAGTTAAGAAGTCATTAGCATTAAACAGGCGACGGAAAACACGCGATAAATCATGAGACAGTGCGAGAGTTGCGTCATTTTCCCCCACAAAGCATTGCAATACATGGCACTTTGACCTTTCAACGAAGAGCAGTCTCAAATGCGGAAATGAACATGCTTTGTATATACACGTTTTTCGCGAGAAAATCTTGCTGTCTTGTATGGCATTCTGAAATTATAAATAGTTAATAGAATACTATATTAGTGAATTTCCCCCAAAAGTCGCCCCTGTCTCGACTGAATCAAAACATGTTGAACGGGATTTGTATCAGTCGTCAAATAAAGCGAATGGAGGGATATGAAAGCACGACAATCAAAAATCTCTTTTGTCCAATTACCTCCTATGAAAACTATGCAATAAAGCAACACGGCGACCACCTCCATAGACGAAAACATGCAAAACTTCGCCATAAAGTGACTCTAAAAACACACAAAAAATACGAGAATGGACAAAGGAATATTGTAAAGGTTTGCAGACATCAATGTTTTTAGCGATAAAATTGTTTCTAAACTGAGTGAGGGGTTTATTTTACGGACCGAAAGACTGTTAGAGATCAAGACAAAGAGACTGTCAACAAAACACCGTTTTTCTCGAGTAAAGCATCTTCAAGATTGCAAAAGAATGCTCATCTGAAAAATACAATATCACTCCTAGTCACAGTTCAGTTGAGATTGTAGTTTGATGTAAAAATAAAGCACAATTTAAAAAAGTTCACGGTCTTCTCGAGGGTCTTCTCGAGCAACATCGAACGCAATAAATAATGGTGAAAAATAGTGCATTCCAATGACAAATACGTCATAGTTTTTGAGACCAGCATAGGTTCTCAGAAGCTGCTCGTTCACACCTTTAACCAATAGAGCTTCCTAACCGTCCTAGTAGAGTGACTCCTAGTAGAGTGACTGTGCTTAAATTATTTTTATCAATTAGCCTTTGCTAAAATACTACCGTCATTTTCCACGTCATTAAAAAAAACATGGCCCGCAGCGGAGGGATTTGAAATAAAACACGTTCAATCTCGTAATGACGCGTTCTCCGTGTCAATGTTACGATTATACTCGAAATTGACTATTTGGGGGATAAAAACTGGGTCAACTTGATTCAGTCAACATGAATCTGACCCAGGCAGTATGATGATTCCAGTCCGTCACCAATTCACTTGTCTAAAAAGGCACACCTCAAGGGTGTATGACGCCTTGTCTCAATTCAGGCCGAATCAAAGACTGTGCACGCCGTCGATCTATATCTGTGATCGATGTAGACGAGAAACATTCCACCACTCTGATCGTTTTTATATCATCGGTAATTCAGTGTACCGCTCGAATGTAATGCATCAATCAATAGTTTAGTTTTGAAGGTTTATTTTACAATAACTGGAAAACCGACCGAAATCGCGAAATTTTAGGATTCAATCTTTACTCAGTCAAACATCAAAACTAAGTATTCAGTTCATTCTCTCTTCACTAATAAAATGGCAGTACTCAGCAAACTATCATTCATCGTTTTTTTAAACAGCATTTCGAGTATCCACGATTTCGAAATACTAGAAGAGGCAAGAACGAACGTTACATTTGAAAGGTCCTATGACAAGGGGCTGACCCCGCTCGAACGTGCAACAGAATGTATTAAATACATTGACCCATTTGAAAAACAGAGTCAACCTCAAAAACATTGAGAGCCATAGCCGATGCTTCAAACAACGAGTTTCTCTTCAAATGGTTCAAAACCAAATTAAATGAAGCACTATGATTCGTCACAAATTACGCTGACATCCTTAGCAGCCTGGCAAAAGAAATCACTCAACTAACCACACCACCAGATTCAAATTTCCACGATCAACGACAAAAAAGAAACATTATAGGCGATCTCCTGTTCGAGGTAACGGCCTTGGCTTGGCTACAAAGAGACAATTGTAGTTACTAGCTCGAGAAATTGACCCATATTTCTAAGACAAAATTAACCAAATTTTGAAATTATACATATTTTAATACCAAACTTGTCATTTTTACCAACAAACTACTGAATCACAGTACGTATAATAACGTATACCATTGACAAATTCAGACTCCGCTTATAAATTATACTCGATTATGTCTTTACCACTAATTTAAAATAAACAGTTATATTGGAAAGAAGGAGTGGAATTTTTATTATTATCATTGTAGATTCAATAAGCAAACTGGAAGCGGGTCAAGAAATCGTAAATGTTTCATATTATAGAGATGGTGCGTAGTTTGTTCTTTGACGGTAAACACGTACGCATTTTCAATGGCGAACATCGACCAGTAATAATGGCATACACTTTGTATGCTAATTCATGTTTAATAAAATGCGCTAAGTTTTGATTATTCCCAAGATGTACAGAGAGCACTCGCATATCCATTAGACAGATTCCACTATACAATTATAATATCCTGACCGCATTGTTTAAACTCTCGTAAATCGACTGTTTGACGTGACTGGGGCACCGGTGGACGAGAAATGCGTGCGTGCACATTACATTTCGTTAACACTTTCATTCATAATAGTATCACTTGCAATATGGCGTAATATCAATCGACGATCCTCAAAATACTGTATGTATGTATGCACGTTGTAGTTCGAATGATTAGATATTTCTTTTATTTTGCCATTTTTGTCGATTCTTTCATTATGAACAGTGTTGACTTGCTCTCGAAATAAATACTTTACACCGATGTTACCGTTTGTAATGTTTATAGTGTATACGTGAAAGATATTCGCCTTTGAAATAATAATTGAAGACACAACTATATAGTCTTCAAATCAGCTGGGTGTTATTATTGAAGTAACGCACGACGCGTGATATTGTTTTAATGGGGTCTGATCGCGTTTCATAACTCCTGTATTGAATAATGCCATGAATCAAATTGTCCTAACAACATGGTAAACACGGGTCAGCAATAAGTAGCTATTTTATCGGTGAGGAAAGATCTGCTTCTTGATTGCGATTATGATTATGTCTAATATAATTTATAATAATCTATTACTCTACGTACACAACTTGAAGCGGGCTTTTCAATTCAACTCACTGCGGCCGTACACAACATGGCTAGTTCCCCCTTCGAAAGAGTGCGTGCGTGTGCTGCGTTAGCAACACTATCTGTGACCACTGAGCTTTTCAAATATTTACAAAGCACGATGTGATAACTGAGGTGGTAAACTGACCATGATGTCAATATCCAACCATCTAATTTGCACAATAATAATTAAAATTGAAACCGTATTCATGCGTGGGATCTTGGTTGGAAATACAACGAAGTAACAAAAAACCAGCAAAGTGTAACAATAATAAAATCACAAACATGTGAATGTAAAGCAAAAAAAAATATTTGGTGGTTGGTTTAGGCATTTGGCATTTTAGGATTTTTTTTTTCTTATCGTGCCCTGAATCAGATGTGGACGAATGTTCCTAGCTCAATGATTGTTTTGTCATTTTAACTTTTTTAGTATACCTGTTAGGTGTTCATCATCTGTCCTAAAGTTGATTTTATTGTATTTAATATTTTAATCATGATTTTTTTTGTTTCTTATTGTATAGATTACAAATGAGAAGATATTGTTTTTCGTTCACTGTTTTGTCATTTTAACTTTTTTAGTATACCTGTTAGGTGTTCATCATCTGTCCTAAAGTTGATTTTATTGTATTTAATATTTTAATCATGATTTTTTTTTGTTTCTTATTGTATAGATTACAAATGAGAAGATATTGTTTTTCGTTCACAATTTTCTAGTTGTCACAAACTGAGCAAATTCAGTCTTCAGCTATAAGATTATATACAATAAAGTAACAAAAATAAGCAATGTGTAACAATAATAAAATCACAAACATTTGAATGTAAAGAAAAACAAATTATTTTGTGATTGGTTTAGACATCTGGTATTTTAGTTTTTTTTCTTGTCGTAACCTGAAACAGATGTGGACGAATTTTCCTAGCTCAATGATTATTTTGTCATTTTAACTTCTTAGTATATCTGTTAGGTGTTCATCGTCCGTCCTAAAGTTGATTTTATTGTATTTAATATTTTAATCATGATTATTTCTTTCCTCCATGTATAAATTACAATTGAGAAGTTGTTTTTCGTTCTCAATTTTCTAGTTGTCACAAACTGGGCAAATTTAGTCTTCAGCTATAATGTTATTATATCTACCCCTTTCCATTTGAAGGGTATGAGCCCTTATTCCGAGTTTCGCCTTAGCGCAGCACTATGTTTTAGATTTTTGATTGTGGTGAGATATTTTTTATATGCAAATTCTGTTTTAATTTTCTGTAGGTTCGTAACTTGTTTTTATGATGTGTACTTTTATTTGCATCGTGTAATGTTTCTGTGCTATGAATTTCTAAAGGATTGTTCGAATTACCTGTCAATATTTCAATGATTTTCTTTTTTGTCATCCTGAGATTTATGTGTATTTCAAATATTATTTTTTCCATAGTCAAATTGTTTAAAATCTGATTCATGTCTTTTACAAGGATATTTTCTCAACTCTAGCAGGCTTGCCAAATTTCTTGGTTTGCTATTTACTTTGATCCATGTCTTTTACCCAGTTGTCTTTTCCCTTTTCGTCAATATGTATTCCATTCTTGTTTTACGATGAATATTCCTGATTTGTGTGTTTTTAGTATGCAGGTATATGTAGGTTTTTGTATATTCAAGTTCTCCCCCATCAGCATAAAATTTCGCTTCATAAAAATGAAATTTGTACGAGGGAGAACATCCACACACAAAATCCCGTCTTATGGCAAATCTGTCTAGACCAATGGAAAAAAAATGAAAATATATTACTGCAAATACCTTCTAAAATTAAATAGCAAAGCAAGAAATTTCGCTAGCCTGCTAGAGTTGGGAAAATATCCTCCCCCATAGCAACTAGATTGAAATATTGGATCAAAATAAATAATTCTAACCCAAACTCGCTAGTTCACGAAGCTCACAAACTTGGAATACATATTGACGAAAAGGGAAAAGACAACTGGGTAAAAGACATGAATCAAAGTAAATAGCAAACCAAGAAATTTGGCAAGCCTGCTAGAGTTGAGAAAATATCCTTGTAAAAGACATGAATCAGATTTTAGACAATTTGACTATGGAAAAAAATATTTTGGAATACACATAAATCTCAGGATGACAAAAAAGAAAATCATTGAAACATTGACAGGTAATTTGAAAAATCCTTTAGAAATTCATAGCACAGAAACATTACACGATGCAAATAAAAGTACACATCATAAAAACAAGTTACGAACTTACAGAAAAATTAAAACAGAATTTGCATATAAAAAAATATATCACCACAATCAAAAATCTAAAACATAGTGCTGCGCTAAGGCGAAACTCGGAATAAGGGCTCATACCCTTAAAATGGAAAGGGGTAGATATAATAACATTATAGCTGAAGACTAAATTTGCCCAGTTTGTGACAACTAGAAAATTGAGAACGAAAAACAACTTCTCAATTGTAATCTATACATGGAGGAACGAAATAATCATGATTAAAATATTAAATACAATAAAATCAACTTTAGGACGGACGATGAACACCTAACAGATATACTAAGAAGTTAAAATGACAAAATAATCATTGAGCTAGGAAAATTCGTCCACATCTGTTTCAGGTTACGACAAGAAAAAAACACTAAAATACCAGATGTCTAAACCAATCACAAAATAATTTGTTTTTCTTTACATTCAAATGTTTGTGATTTTATTATTGTAACACATTGCTTATTTTTGCTACTTTATTGTATATAATCTTATAGCTGAAGACTGAATTTGCTCAGTTTGTGACAACTAGAAAATTGTGAACGAAAAACAATATCTTCTCATTTGTAATCTATACAATAAGAAACAAAAAAAAATCATGATTAAAATATTAAATACAATAAAATCAACTTTAGGACAGATGATGAACACCTAACAGGTATACTAAAAAAGTTAAAATGACAAAACAGTGAACGAAAAACAATATCTTCTCATTTGTAATCTATACAATAAGAAACAAAAAAAATCATGATTAAAATATTAAATACAATAAAATCAACTTTAGGACAGATGATGAACACCTAACAGGTATACTAAAAAAGTTAAAATGACAAAACAATCATTGAGCTAGGAACATTCGTCCACATCTGATTCAGGGCACGATAAGAAAAAAAAATCCTAAAATGCCAAATGCCTAAACCAACCACCAAATATTTTTTTTTTGCTTTACATTCACATGTTTGTGATTTTATTATTGTTACACTTTGCTGGTTTTTTGTTACTTCGTTGTATTTCCAACCAAGATCCCACGCATGAATACGGTTTCAATTTTAATTATTATTGTGCAAATTAGATGGTTGGATATTGACATCATGGTCAGTTTACCACCTCAGTTATCACATCGTGCTTTGTAAATATTTGAAAAGCTCAGTGGTCACAGATAGTGTTGCTAACGCAGCACACGCACGCACTCTTTCGAAGGGGGAACTAGCCATGTTGTGTACGGCCGCAGTGAGTTGAATTGAAAAGCCCGCTTCAAGTTGTGTACGTAGAGTAATAGATTATTATAAATTATATTAGACATAATCATAATCGCAATCAAGAAGCAGATCTTTCCTCACCGATAAAATAGCTACTTATTGCTGACCCGTGTTTACCATGTTGTTAGGACAATTTGATTCATGGCATTATTCAATACAGGAGTTATGAAACGCGATCAGACCCCATTAAAACAATATCACGCGTCGTGCGTTACTTCAATAATAACACCCAGCTGATTTGAAGACTATATAGTTGTGTCTTCAATTATTATTTCAAAGGCGAATATCTTTCACGTATACACTATAAACATTACAAACGGTAACATCGGTGTAAAGTATTTATTTCGAGAGCAAGTCAACACTGTTCATAATGAAAGAATCGACAAAAATGGCAAAATAAAAGAAATATCTAATCATTCGAACTACAACGTGCATACATACATACAGTATTTTGAGGATCGTCGATTGATATTACGCCATATTGCAAGTGATACTATTATGAATGAAAGTGTTAACGAAATGTAATGTGCACGCACGCATTTCTCGTCCACCGGTGCCCCAGTCACGTCAAACAGTCGATTTACGAGAGTTTAAACAATGCGGTCAGGATATTATAATTGTATAGTGGAATCTGTCTAATGGATATGCGAGTGCTCTCTGTACATCTTGGGAATAATCAAAACTTAGCGCATTTTATTAAACATGAATTAGCATACAAAGTGTATGCCATTATTACTGGTCGATGTTCGCCATTGAAAATGCGTACGTGTTTACCGTCAAAGAACAAACTACGCACCATCTCTATAATATGAAACATTTACGATTTCTTGACCCGCTTCCAGTTTGCTTATTGAATCTACAATGATAATAATAAAAATTCCACTCCTTCTTTCCAATATAACTGTTTATTTTAAATTAGTGGTAAAGACATAATCGAGTATAATTTATAAGCGGAGTCTGAATTTGTCAATGGTATACGTTATTATACGTACTGTGATTCAGTAGTTTGTTGGTAAAAATGACAAGTTTGGTATTAAAATATGTATAATTTCAAAATTTGGTTAATTTTGTCTTAGAAATATGGGTCAATTTCTCGAGCTAGTAACTACAATTGTCTCTTTGTAGCCAAGCCAAGGCCGTTACCTCGAACAGGAGATCGCCTATAATGTTTCTTTTTTGTCGTTGATCGTGGAAATTTGAATCTGGTGGTGTGGTTAGTTGAGTGATTTCTTTTGCCAGGCTGCTAAGGATGTCAGCGTAATTTGTGACGAATCATAGTGCTTCATTTAATTTGGTTTTGAACCATTTGAAGAGAAACTCGTTGTTTGAAGCATCGGCTATGGCTCTCAATGTTTTTGAGGTTGACTCTGTTTTTCAAATGGGTCAATGTATTTAATACATTCTGTTGCACGTTCGAGCGGGGTCAGCCCCTTGTCATAGGACCTTTCAAATGTAACGTTCGTTCTTGCCTCTTCTAGTATTTCGAAATCGTGGATACTCGAAATGCTGTTTAAAAAAACGATGAATGATAGTTTGCTGAGTACTGCCATTTTATTAGTGAAGAGAGAATGAACTGAATACTTAGTTTTGATGTTTGACTGAGTAAAGATTGAATCCTAAAATTTCGCGATTTCGGTCGGTTTTCCAGTTATTGTAAAATAAACCTTCAAAACTAAACTATTGATTGATGCATTACATTCGAGCGGTACACTGAATTACCGATGATATAAAAACGATCAGAGTGGTGGAATGTTTCTCGTCTACATCGATCACAGATATAGATCGACGGCGTGCACAGTCTTTGATTCGGCCTGAATTGAGACAAGGCGTCATACACCCTTGAGGTGTGCCTTTTTAGACAAGTGAATTGGTGACGGACTGGAATCATCATACTGCCTGGGTCAGATTCATGTTGACTGAATCAAGTTGACCCAGTTTTTATCCCCCAAATAGTCAATTTCGAGTATAATCGTAACATTGACACGGAGAACGCGTCATTACGAGATTGAACGTGTTTTATTTCAAATCCCTCCGCTGCGGGCCATGTTTTTTTTAATGACGTGGAAAATGACGGTAGTATTTTAGCAAAGGCTAATTGATAAAAATAATTTAAGCACAGTCACTCTACTAGGAGTCACTCTACTAGGACGGTTAGGAAGCTCTATTGGTTAAAGGTGTGAACGAGCAGCTTCTGAGAACCTATGCTGGTCTCAAAAACTATGACGTATTTGTCATTGGAATGCACTATTTTTCACCATTATTTATTGCGTTCGATGTTGCTCGAGAAGACCCTCGAGAAGACCGTGAACTTTTTTAAATTGTGCTTTATTTTTACATCAAACTACAATCTCAACTGAACTGTGACTAGGAGTGATATTGTATTTTTCAGATGAGCATTCTTTTGCAATCTTGAAGATGCTTTACTCGAGAAAAACGGTGTTTTGTTGACAGTCTCTTTGTCTTGATCTCTAACAGTCTTTCGGTCCGTAAAATAAACCCCTCACTCAGTTTAGAAACAATTTTATCGCTAAAAACATTGATGTCTGCAAACCTTTACAATATTCCTTTGTCCATTCTCGTATTTTTTGTGTGTTTTTAGAGTCACTTTATGGCGAAGTTTTGCATGTTTTCGTCTATGGAGGTGGTCGCCGTGTTGCTTTATTGCATAGTTTTCATAGGAGGTAATTGGACAAAAGAGATTTTTGATTGTCGTGCTTTCATATCCCTCCATTCGCTTTATTTGACGACTGATACAAATCCCGTTCAACATGTTTTGATTCAGTCGAGACAGGGGCGACTTTTGGGGGAAATTCACTAATATAGTATTCTATTAACTATTTATAATTTCAGAATGCCATACAAGACAGCAAGATTTTCTCGCGAAAAACGTGTATATACAAAGCATGTTCATTTCCGCATTTGAGACTGCTCTTCGTTGAAAGGTCAAAGTGCCATGTATTGCAATGCTTTGTGGGGGAAAATGACGCAACTCTCGCACTGTCTCATGATTTATCGCGTGTTTTCCGTCGCCTGTTTAATGCTAATGACTTCTTAACTCGTTAACACCTCTCTTGTTTCAATGTTTATGGAGACAAGGGTGGGTACAATAGAATGACGCGGCGCTTCCTAACCGTCCTAGTAGAGTGACTGTGGTTTAAGTCAGTGAATTGACTGATAGTGTCGGGGTCAACAGAATGTCGAGTCATGTTATCAGTATCCCATACACGCAGGTCGAAATTCACGCTTTCAACTTGAAACTCGATATCCCTCAGGCTGTTTGTGAGTGTTCATGTTTTAGATAACATAAATATACCAACATCTGTTGTTTATCATCTACGTGGGAGGTCTATTTCACGTTGGGAACACTTAGGACTAGACACGCCTTACATTTAATCTTGTGATTGAGTTCAGACTGGCATTCACAAGTGTGCTTCGGAATGATACACATCGCTTATATCAAACACCGTTGATATTCGCGAGTGGAACGCGTTGGGCCACTTTCTGTCTGAAATACCCTTACCACGAAGACTATTATGACTCGTACGGTAGTCATGTCATGGAATTTATAAGATTTCTCGTACGTGGATCTACAATCATCAAATACTTTCAAGCCATGTGTTGCCAATACGTCCTGTATGACTCGTAGTGTCCATGAGATGAACTTTTCACGGAAGGTCAAACTTGGTCTACCGCCTTTGAATCTTTGGCAAGAAGCGAGGACATATTTTCTTCGTCGGGGGGGGGGGGAAACGAAAATCGCTACGTTACACCGTAAACTCATTCCGTGTGATGATTATGTATGTCAAAAGTTATTCTGTGAAACGATCAGGTAATTATACATTTTAACTCATAGTAGCGTAGTCCGCCATTTTTTGAAAAACAAACTGTACGTCGATCAACCGATTTTGCATACTTTGCATTTTAGCGGATTGATGACCGCAGTTTTACGGGATAATTCATACTATTAAATTTTCAACACATAACTTATACTTTCTTTATATAACTATCGGTTTTTAATATTATCCTCTCTTTCTCTCTCTTTCTTGTACGACAGATGAGCGATTCTGATTATAGTGATGGAATAAAAAAAAAAGTGTACAGACTGCTTGACTCATTGAAAGGAAGTAAGAAATGTAAAAATAAACAACATATGTATATATAGAATGAATTATTTTTTATTGATCAATGTTTACTATTATTGGCTTTTCTCGTTTCTGTGTTTTAATCGAATCGTTTATGTACTCGTATTTTTTGTGGCATTAAAAATAAATTTAACCACGCCGCACATTTACATGTATCTACGTATTTTTCGAGGTGTTAACAAAGAAATATTTAATCACGCTAAACATTTATACACTACGCAACTATTTTCCTTACTCACATCGTATGTTTTTTTGTGACGTTAAAAAAATACTCAACCATGTCATAAATATATACTCCATGTCAATATTTCATTCTTGTTTACTTCTTTTGTGCAATAAACTCCATTAGTTTTCAAAATGACGTGTATTTATTAACGTGTGTGTGTGTGTGTGTGTGAGCGCCCTCTACGAAACATTCTGAAAAATCTTTCGTCCACGCCTGTCCAATTAAAAAATAATTAAAAATAATTAAAAATAATTAAAAATAATTAAAAAATAATTAAAAAAAATGATGGTAATTTATGCAAATGTATTCACGATGACCTCGACACGACCTCGTATTCACATCTATTTTATGTATGCAAATGTATTCACAATATCCCATTGTGACGTCATCCTCATTCAAATGATCCCCTTTAAGGCATTGCTCCTCATTTATGCTAATTTATGCAAGAATTCCCATTGTGACGTCATTATTTATGCTAAAGCTGGACTATAGGGACGACCATGAGGGCGCTGTTCGTATGACGTCATCGCATCCGATTATGAACAGCGCCCTCATGGTCGTCCCTATAGTCCAACTTAAACTACTGCCATTAGACTGGAGGAATAGTCGTGCAATTTGTGTACGTCCAGAGCCTCCTATTAGTCTAGTCACCGGTGAACAAATAATTATACTTGAAAATACCACCCAAAAGCAATTACGTAAGCTGTTCACCTCCCATGTTTTTACAACACCCAAAAGTCAACTCTTTCTTAATACTTTGTGTAATCTGCATAACAAGGATTGGGAATTTCATTATTCCATGCCTTTTTTGGTAACTCTATGCAGCAAACTACGGGAGTTTCAGTGGAAATTAAACCACAATATCCTGTACACAAATGAAATGTTATTCCATATGAATTCACCATTAGTATCGTCAGATTTATGCTCATTTTGTCATGGTACCACCGAGAACCTAGTGCATCTTTTTGTCGAATGCGAGTCTATTAAAGTCCTCTGGACATCAATTTGTAATCTATGGGGAACAAAACTAGGATGCCCAAGAACATTGTCAGCAAAACAGATTATATTAGGAGACAAGGACTTCTCCCCTCTACTAAACCATATAATTATAATTGTTAAAAGAAATATCTATACGTGTAAATTAAAAAAGGAACTACCATGCCTTAATCTCATAAAATCTGACATACGTTACACGCAGAAGATAGAGTTAGAAACTTCAAATAGAAGACATACAATGTCCATTTTCCTGGACAAGTGGGGAGACTTCAATTGTTAATGGGTACTCAGTGTCTATTTTGTATGGGTTATACTAGCTGTGACATTTGTTGTATGTTGACATTGTGCTGTAAAGAATTTCTATTGTATGGAATAAAAGATAGTTAAACCTAAAAAAAAAAAAAAAAAAAAAAAAAACAATGAAACAACTATATATTATTGCATTGATCATATAAAAGACAACTAAAAATATCTTCTTTTAACTTTCAGGAGACTCGTAATACTTTGCTAGGTAAGTAAAGTCACGATGTTGGTATTGTTTATACACTGTGTCTATAATTTTATTACGTAAAATACACATGTAGGGTGGATTTTTAATGTATTATGATTGACCATAATGTAAATTTAGCATTTAAAGACATCATTGCATTTGGACTGATAATGGAAGAAGTGTGGGAAACACACTTCTTCCATTATCAAACGTTGTAAAACGTACTTTCTAGAAACAAATGCAGCTGTTCGAAATGGTAAGCCAGTGAAATGTGTTAAAGAAATCAAATCATGGAGGATTCTGTGTAATTTATAGTGTTGTACACTGACTGCTCAAATTTAATTTGTAGCACTAGGCACGGTCAACTAAATTCCCACCACCGCAATCAACAGATCATTTTCTAATTCCAAACAACATCACACAGAACCTTTCAGGCCAGCTGTTTGCAGTGGGGGGACTATGGCCTTACGGGCTGTCATCAATGCAACCCGGTCGATGATTGGTTACCTGGACTATCAAACACTTAGCATTGTTAAACGAGTAAAGGAAGTCACATCATCATTCAAATTGTTGAGGACGAATAATTCGTAGACTCGTAGTTATTAGTCATCTATTTAAAGGGCGGTGGTCGTCGCGCTGCGCAAATGTGACATTTGTTTTGATAAACATTTATTTTCCCACAATCCAATGCGCTCTACGAATGGAAAGCACAAGTATGAGGTTTGACTTGGGCACAACTAATTACCGCCGGTCACTCTTTGGATACCTTCCAATCACCTAAAAATACCTAATTAAAGCTTAGTAACGTCTCAGTTTGTACTCGTTGATCTGCGCAACAGTCAAAGTCGCCATCTTTGTTTATATGAAACCCATATATCTCGCGCATGCGTGGCGCGACGACTACCGCCCTTTAATTTGACAGTTTCACATTAACAGTTTATTAATTACCTGCATTATTTTCTATGACATACAATCAGCATAGATTTGAATGTATGTTGACTTACAGAATTATCTCTGTTGTTTTCAGGATCTGATCGATGCGAATTGTTTATGTAATTTCCGGTATTTTGTTATATATTGAAACAGCTTTTACCAGTGCAAACCCCCGCAAAAAAGAAAACTTGGAATCTACTGATATATATACGTATATTATATAATATTAAAGCGACCTCAAAGAAGTATATCAGCCCACAATTTGATTCGAATCGTATTTTGGTTAGCGCATCGTTTATTTCTCTTTATTCTACAGTTGTTATATTGAATGCTAAAACTAGGGAAAACAAAATGTATTTTTTATATGTAGTAGACATCTAATAATTCAAATTGTGTTACTTTGATTTTGTGCAATTAATTGTGATTATTTATGTTGCTATCATAATCAATTATAATATGTGTATGTCCATTTCAAATACAAATTCTTAATACATTATTATTTTTTGGATATTGACCTAAGATATTTAAAACCTAATAAAACATCTGTTTAATTTATTTAAAAGATTGCTCTCATTAGTAAATAGCGCCCTCACTCGACAATAATTAGAATGAGTGGTTGGTCAAAAGTTTGATGAGTCAGGTGCATATATTGGCTAAGCTTGTTGTACATAGATACAAATGAGTATAGGAACCATTAATGCTGTAGGGTGTATTGGAAGGGGTGGAGGATTTCATGTTTGTAATGACTGGTTGTAATGTGTAATCTCGCTGTTTTCAGGATGCAGCCTGATATTTGTTGCTTTCTTGGTTGTTCAATTATGGCTCAAATTTGTTGTGGTGGGTGGAAGATGTGTTTATTGGTTGTTGAGTCATTGTTTAGACACCCCGCAGCTTGAAATGGTATAGTCCAAATAAAAAAATGATATGGCGGTGTCTTCTACAAATATCAAAATGGTTTCTGTTTATTTATTACCGTTGTAGATCTTGAGAACTCGCCACTGAATATGATGTCGGGAATAAATGCTATTCTGAACAAGCTTTATTAATTATTGCTTGCAATATTCCAGTATGAATTGGGAGCAAACTGTGACACCAAATCTAGTCGTTGTATTCAAATGTCTTGAAACAGATTCAAATGTAAGGATATGGATTATAAAATATTAATATGAAACGATGTCCAACCAATTAATGTGTTTACGGTAAATTTATTTTAAAGAATTCAGTGAAAATATTATAAAATAAAATATTATGTGTATTTGTGTATGTGGAAACTTGGCTGGCCCAATCAAAAATATAAAGATGTGAGGTCTGCAAAAAATTGTATTTTAAAGACTGCAAACAATAAAACGCTCTCAGTTCAATCCTAGTTCACCAACTTGTTCCTCTTCTTGCTTGAGTGTGAAAATACATGGTTTAGTGACTGCCTCTTATTTTTTTAAATATTAGAATTTCTTTTATTTTGGAAGGTTCTTCTATAAAAATAGTACAGATAGAACTTTGACATGCATAATTACCTACGCCTTATTGACTTAACATATTAGGAGGGTTTTGTTAGTTAGAGAACGTGACATTATTATATGTTGTCTGATATGATTGATCGTGGAAATATGCCATTATCACCAGTGTAAATTTGAACTGATTAGGTATACTTTGACATACAACTATTTTAACTTAAACTAAATAAACTATATATATATAGAAGGGTGAATAAGCAACCAACATTATCATTAATTGTTTTTTTTTTAGTAAATGTCAATTCTATTGTAATGTATATAGACAATTTATACTATCAAATGATATATAGTGATGAGAAGCTAGAAGATTACAATCAATCATTCTATTTATATTAGGTGACCTCATAATTTTACACATTAGCACCCAACACTTTTGGCCATTTTTTTAAATTTGTACCAGTGTTAGTTTTTAATCTTGCAATGGTGAAGCCTGATACCTGTTCTTACACTAGATTTGTTAAGCATCAGACTTCATGGCTTAGTTGTCCATTTCACCTTCAAGCTCAAAATCGAGTTGAAACTATGCGTTTTCTACTCAAATTAGCAATGTAGCTGTCATGCTTTCAAGCTTATTTGTGGATTGGCTTGCGATTGTAAAACTGACACGTTTGTCTGGCCCTGTTTTGTTGTGTGCTGGAGTTGGACCTCGTCAAACAAGCCAAGGTTTTCGAGAATTGAAACTGAAAAGGGTTACTTTAATTGTCCCGTTGTATCTACTTACAAATTCTATATACAGGTCGAGCAAGTTTATAGAGTTTTGTTTTGTTTTGTTTTGTTTTGTTTTTCACATAGAATAACATAACAAGTGCAAAACATTCACAACCTACTATATAGCTAGATACCAATTTGCGATGTATTAATTTTGTTCAATATTCATATCAGAACTCAGATACACAGGTTAGATCTTATACACATATTGTTGACCTTAAGAATGAAGTGATGGGATCACAAGAAACAACATGTATGTCAAGTTTTACCGACAATGGCGATAGTTTCCCGGTTAACATACATACAAATATATGCTGTAACCTTTCATGTCAAGGTTACACAAGGAACCCGTATGCCAAGTTTAAAGTTCCTAGCTATTACCACTTCTAGCCCAATACTGAACATGCATAAGGTGTTGTAAGTCGCCTGTGGCTATAGTTATATAACACACATACATAAACCCATGATTTTGACCTTTTACATTTTTAAATCGCACACTGAATACGTGTACCAATTTTAATGGAACTGGCATTTATTCTATGTAGTCATATTGGTTCCTGGCCATTTTCTCTTGTAGCTCAATACTGAACTTACATAAACTCATACTGCAGCCTTGGCCTTTGAGCTTAGAACCTTGAGCTCAAAATGTGAATCCTATGTAGTTCTGGTATAAAGTACATGTTTGTGGCCTTGACCTTTGGTCGCCAAAATGTTGCTTTGTCGCGTGGATGATATATATACAACATTTGTTGTATAAATGTCATTGGTCTGAGCAAGCAGATGAAATTTGTAACATCGTGGCTGATAAAACTTAGAATTTGCTGATATCAATATGTTGGATGTTTTATGTTGGATGATATGTGTATTGTTATGAGAGTTCGAATATTTCGGGTAGTAGATGCAAGCGTCAGATACAAGATATGTTAAAGGGCTGCAGTCGTCACGCCGCGTCCTGTTCGATATGGGACTCATAGCGACGTATACAACGCGTGTAAAATACATTGTTTATTTACATGAAATTCGAACACGCGCTGCGCGACGACCACCGCGCTGTAAAGCCATATGTACGTTAGGCATCATTTTCTAACCTCTGAAACAGTAAATACATTGAAGCCACTTGAAATAAACATATCACTCATTGTAATACCGCGCGCTGCATTCTCATTGGTTGTTTGGTACCACGTGCCGTCCAGCTATCGGACAATAACTGGGTAGTGCTTGCAATCAATGTTAAAAATTCCTTGACATTTTCATCTAGCTATTACCTAAATTATAGTAAAAGCTGTTCATAATAGATGATCATTTATGCATAAGACACTATGGTGTCTAGAATACACCATCATGTGTTAATTTGATTTTTGAAACTGTATGATGGGTATGCAGGATAAACAAGATACAGAAGTTGTGACCTTACAATAGTCCGTTTAGTAAATATGAATATGTAGGGCCATTCATGAGATATCTATTACAAAACTGGACTCATCTGAGTGGAATGCAATCTGACTAAAATCTGATGTAGTGTACGGGCTTTAATTATTTTGGCTATAAAATTATTTTAATTTTATATTACTTTTGTTATTAATGCCTTTTTATTTTATTATTTTACTTTGATTTTGATTTTGTGATTTTTTTAATTCCGCCCTACCTACATCTGACCCGATGCCTATGTAACGAGATTTCAACGAGACCCACTATCGACGATTTTAGTCAACGAATCACAGACCTCCTTCTATAGCGCACATGATGAGGTCACTGGGCAGATTCAGGTGGCAAACACACTCAAATAAAATGGCGGATTATACCGACGTTAGCGACCGAGAATAACACGGCTTTTCGGTATGTTTATCATTGTCAAATGCAACGAAAGTCATTTTCATGTTAATATTGTGGCTCGAATGGTTCGAGTTTAGATCGTTATTTTGCGTGGTTATTCTGGGAGTGACGATTTTGTTTCCACCGGTTCGACCGAACACCGGTGTCTTTTTCCAGTCGCTTGCCCTGGAGACGGGTGATGTTTTGTTGACGATCGGGCCAAAGTATGTATCAACATTTTGTACATTATACAATAACTCTTTATTAAAGTAATTGAGCTGATTTGGACTGGGATAAAATATTTCTTTTATTTGGAACACTCGCAATTGATCAGGAAATATTTTTTTGCTCCAATTTTCTGCGTCGATGCCGTGGGCCGGTGACCGTTATACAATTTAAAATCAGTTTGGATTGTTTACTATAGCTGTTTACAGTGTTCTAATCATTACGATTTACTTATTGTTTTGCTTCTATTCTAGATAATTATGCTCAGTTTTTGGTGTAAAGTTGAAGCGATGACTGAATGAACGAACCTTGGCTGGCGAAGATGTATCAGGAAGTGTACACATTTGTTGGAAGTGAAAAAAGTATTCAATGTAATGACAAAAATTGTAAAATGCTATGGAATTTCTTTTGTAAATAAAAATATACTAGCAATTTTCTATTAATGGTTTATTCAAGTGGGCAAAATATAATGTACAGACAGATTGCCCGTAGAGTATCTACAATGAAAAGTAAGCAACCGACGGCCTGTATAAAAGGGGAGCTGTGATTGGCTGTTATATACGCGAGATTTGAACGGGACTTACGTAGGCGTCGGATCAGATGTAGGTAGGGCGGAATTAAAAAAAAAAAAATCAAAGTAAAATAATAATAAAATAAAAAATACATTAATAACAAAAGTAATAAAATAATTAAAGCCCGTACACTACATCAGATTTTAATCAGATTGAGTGGAATGTAACCCGTTAACACGAGACATTTGGTCACGTGATGTCTGACAATTGTTTTGCGGATGAAGGTGTTACAACTTACTATTACAATACCAACATAATCTGAGATGTGCTTGTAATTAGTATAATCGCACTATGCCCTCAGCGACCAGTCTGGGTCAGCCTTCACTTTGAGCTACATGTATATAGGTTGGCAAATGATGATTTTTTTGGGCTAAATGGAAAGTCCTGCAATTTACTGAAAATGTTATTTTATTAATTTTAAACTTCTGGTACTTTATGTGGGATTTAAGATGGCTGTTCCATAAAAGTGTTGCCCCTTCCGAGATTTATTTTAATAGTTAAGTCAGGACGTCAATATGTATCTCTGGAAATACATTTCACAGACAGTCATCGTGAGTAGTGCAGCGGGATTAGTGTTTCATGCAGCCCTCAGGCTGGGTTAAAATAAATAAATAAATTATTTTTTTAGTTAGTTAGTTAGTTAGTTAGTTATTTAGTTAGTTATTTAGTTAGTTATTTAGTTAGTTATTTAGTTAGTTAGTTAGAGTGTTTTCTGTAACGCGCATTCTCACTCACCTTTGGGCTGAGTGGTCACCCCTAATTACAAACATAATAGAAAGTAACAAGTACGACTCGGGGATTCTCCTATTTTGACGCATGCGCGCTTGCGTTCGATTTGTCAAGCTTTAGTAACTAATCACGAAAGCTGAGGTTCCGGCTCCCTTTGCCTCACCAAATTTAGTAAAGATGTTCAATTTGTCATCCTCCTGTGCTGTATTGTTTGGTTGGCAGTATGTCGGCTTTGTTGCTAAGTTAGAGGCACCCTTGTGGACAACAAAGTTTCGCCCCTCCTCGTAGACCTTGGGCGGTTAATAAAACGGCCACCTTTATTCACTTATGTGCACCCAGTTACTAACCGCTCTGTGGTTTTATTGATCAGTTGTAACCAAATATCTTCAAATACATTTTCGAGTAATAATCTGTAGTGATTATTAAGCTGTGAATGATCACCCAAACAGAAATTACTAAATTACGGTTATTGTTATAAACTGGCCAGTGTCTTGCTTGTAGAAGACCAAAATACCGCGAACGATGACGTCAGCAGTGCAGTTTTACTACTTCCTTGTCATCAAGTAACAGGTATCCCGGGAAATTGTCGTTGATTGGTTCTTTGTACTTATCTCCAGTTAATCAGTGTGATTTGCTTCAGTTTATCCAATATTGGGTATTAATTACCGGAATCGTAGGTAAGAATAATCGCGATTTGACAGCAATACTGGCTGTAAGAATGCGTCGATGGCGGTCTTCAAGTTTCACGCCTGCTGAGTAGACGAGTTTCATATCGGTGGAAACATTGTTACGCCTACAGAACATTAAGTGATCGTACATTTAGAAAGTCGGTAACAAAATGCGCATTAATTTACAGTAAAACTATATCATGTAGTATTTCCTTTTCAATGTATATGCAAATGCAATGACCTCTTTGTGTACATTTGCATTTGAATGCCGCATTTTTCTATTGTGACGTTAAAATTTGTGGATAGCACTTGAATAAATTTATATTCAATATTTGACCAATACGGAGCTGTGACTACTTTCAGCATGTTAATTTCTCACTAAAGCATAAACAAATATGGCGAAAAAATAAAAATAAGCAATTTTATTATTATAATGATGACATTATTTTAAATTTAATTTACCTACTTGATCTAACCTTCAATTGTACAATGTGTTTATGTAATGCTATATTTGGAAACGTACGCTTGTATAATATAGGAGACACATCTTCAGAATGGCTTCATCGTCAAGTGAAGATAGCGGTGAGGAAATAGATCCATTTGACATATTCGTTGAAGAATTAGGTGCCCAAATAACAAACCGTAAGTTCATTTCAGACATATATTACTATGTCTATTTCATATTTCAAAAGGTAAATGTTATACGCCACCAAGCGGTAGAACTGCACCACAAATAAATAATTTGAAATAATGTACTACTAAGTATAATTAGTGTTTTAACATAAATTACATAAATTCTTCAACTATTAACACATCCAAAAAAGTGAACTTTTGATTCATAACCGCCGTATGGTTGCATTATTTCTGGCAAGGTATGACCTGAAGAAAATAACACGCATTCAAAGGTTAGATTCACATCCACGTGAGAACGCAAACAATATGCATGTTTTACGCCTCCGAAGTTTTGACACACATAGTCAATTTTGTTACATTCATTGATCCATCTTTCGGTTTGCCTAACGTCACTACTCCGCCTGATTTGACAAGTTAGCTAAACAAATGACAAGAATTTATGTAAATTTGTTTACGATCATGATTGATTTCATATCAGGTATGAACAGTAGACCTGGCAACTACTTGTTTTATTTCTGTAGCTGTTTTCAGTGTTTTAAAGCGGCTTTGTCGTCGTAAACTGTCACAACAGAAAATTGAATCCATGGAATGCCCAGCGGGTCTCATATGGGGACTTATAGACGCCGCAGTAATATCGGAAACCAACATGAAATATTTGTCCAAAATATTGAAGGTTGCAGGAGAAAAGAAAATTGCTAATACGGTTAAAGCATATCGACATCAGCATAAAAAAGGTATGTGTACACATTGTACAGTTCTGCTCTGGAATGACTTCTACCTTCTGATACATACAGAGAACTAAAGCCGGTGCCATTTTTCACCAAAATGTCGTGTAGTACCACACATCCATTCAAACGATGGAACTATTTGACTTTGCCGTCAATTTGCGATTAAGGAATATTTCTGGAGCCGTCAAAAAACACATAGTGATATATAATTCTGCTCTCCATTATACTATAAAATACTTTATTTTCGCTCAGAATTTATTTTCGCTGAAGGAATGATTCAGTAATTTTAAATTAAAAATAAATTACAGCGAATATACCTTTTTTCCTATACATGTATTTACATTCAACTCATCATAAATCAGTGAAAATAAATTCCGTACAAAACACCCAAAACGTCTTCTGTGTAAAAATTAAATCCAGCTAAAACAAATTATTTTACAGTACTTTAACACTGTATTTACACACACGATGTATTTTCACCCGCAGGTGTGAAAAGAAAACGGAGAAATTCAGATTCAAGCATACATTACAATAGACGCTATCTAGGTTAGTATGACAGTTGCTGACTTTTCAATATCAAAGATAAGTAATAAAATCGAGCGGTAAAAAATAAACTTTTCATTTTAGATATTCCTGTTCCAATTGGTCTGAAAGAAAAATCGATAGAAGATCAAGCAATGTATTGGTCTGCTGTGCGAGTATTTGAAGCTAAAATGAGAGCCATTGACAGTAGTGATGACCCGTATGACGTAAAAGCAAAACGGTGGAATGAAGCTCTTAAACATTTACGCGTTTCTCCTGTTGAATTTAAAATATCTTCTGTCATACTCGTTATAAGATGCTGGACTCTAGAAGGATTTCAAACATTTTTGTCTGGTTTGAAGAGTGGAAAGCTAGAAAGTATATTGACATGTATTACTGTTACTGATGAGATGAAGGCACTGGTAGGAAATAAAGGTGCTGTATTACGAATATCGGTAAATGTAGATCCTATTAGTCTAAAGATGGCGGAGAGACATGTTAAAGGTAATTCCTAAATTACTATAGGTTTCTATTTGCTATAATGCATTCCCAGGTTTATTCATTTTACACAACGTTTCCACAACAGGGCCATAATCACTGTGTGCTAATCACCTGCATATATCCAAGTATTGTTGAGGAACAATACATTGTGTAAATTTTGCTTTCGTTGAGCTGCATGCTGCATGATTAGTTATTGCATGTATTGCAAATCATCATATTTCCAATGCTCACTCGCCAGATACATTGGAAGAAATAGTTATATCCACTGATGTGAAGGCAACCGTTAAATCTCGACAATTAGATCTAAGCATGGCATCATCCAAATACCTGGACCTGCAAACTGGGACGTCTCCATCGAAAGCGAACTTGCAAGCATTTTGCGAGTCATTGCCTTTATTACAACAGATGTCAACAGCATTGCAGAGAGAAAAGGCGAACTTGATTCAGATTAAGACTAAACATGAGGGGATACTTGAGCATTTTGAATCACAGCTAGCTGAAAATAACCTACAAATACAGTCATTGAAAAACGTAAAACAACAGTAGTCCAATGAAATTACATTTCTTCAAGACTATATTGAGCAAACACACTTATCACCCGTGTTGGTGGCATCAGAATATAAGGTACGATATAGCGAATGAGTAATGTCCGTGCAATGAATACGTACATTCATATAACACAATGACCGTTTGCACTTCATAACAGATGTTGCAATAATGTGAAACTTGTATATTCCGAATGTTTACTCTATCAAAGGCTATTATGTCGCCTTATGTACCATTCTTTAAGAAATATGTCTTACCCTCTAACCTCTGGAATGTTGTTAATTGATTACCTATCTACCTATTACCTAGGTGGTATCATATATCATTATTGGGGTAAAACTGGATCGTTATTGCATTTTCAGCACTCGCAAAATGTTCAAATTTTGGGAATTGTTAAATGTAACAAACGCTGTACTGTATTACTAATGTCAAAAGAAAAAAATATCCTAGTACTCAAACTGATGAATATAACATAATATAAAGTGGTTGTTTTTATTTTTGTTTGTAGATGAAGGAAATAAATTATATTGTTTTGTTTATTTTTTAGAGTACTCGGCAGAGCAGAGACATCTTACAAGGTAATTATATTCATGTAAAATATTTTTTCAGAAGATTGAAACAAGAACACGCAAAACACAAAACATATTGATACACATACACATACACATACAAATAAAAAGCATGCAGTCACTTGATCAATTTTAATAGATGACATTTTTCGATTTGTTTTAACCATTATATCAGGTTACTTTTGTATTAGACTGTTATGCACAATTGCTCCTATGTAGGGGTGAAAACACCTGTGTACATTTAATATCATAAATTAGTTAAATGTATATTTTTTATAGGTATTCAAATTAAACGTACTGAAATTGTTGTGGATTTTGGATTGGATTCGCACAAGTGGCTAACTGCAATCACTATCAATCACATGGGAGAGTTAGTCGTGATTGATTTGACTGACTGCCATATTCAGATCCTGGACTGGGGTGGATGTAGGACTGTATTAACTTTCAATGATTTCGCCAGGAAATCCATCCTGCGTGACGTTGCAGTCTCCACTGATGGACTATATTTCATAACAGATTCTACACACAACCAGATAATAGTGTGTAGAGATGACAATAAGGTGATAAACACGTTCCCTGTACCTGATGTCATCAAACCCCGTGGCATCACTCTGACCAATGATGGTAAACATGTACTGGTGACTGATCATCAAAGCTATAAGCACAGCGTTAAGAAATACACCGCAGATGGCGTGTTTGTATCACAGTATCAACCAACAGGAGATCTAGAGCTCAGTTACCCGCGCTATATTGCCGTAAATAGTATGGATCAAGTAATCGTGTCTGACGATTGTCGTATCCAAATATTGGACTCTGAATTACATTATGTAAATTCCATTCCATTTAGGGACAACGTTGGCCAGAGATATTGCCCCACAGGATTAAGTGTCGATGGTATGGACAACATCTATGTTTGTAATTATAGCGATGACAGAATTTTGGTGTACAATTATCTGTTGACATATGTGGATAGCATTTCCATTAATTCTCCAAACGGAATTGTTGTTAGGAAAGACACGCCCATGGCAATTATAGCAGTCACGTCAAGTGATGCAGTCACAATTCTCTATGGCGAACATATCTAAAATAAGGAGTAATAAGGATAATACAGTATTTTACATAGAATACAACATTGGCTTCGTAGATGCTCCTTCTTTGAGATCAAAACGATCATTTTATTCTGACCCATAAGCATACTGAAGTAATGGTAAATGGTTATGGCTACAATTATAATTTCATATCACCTCTGTCAAGATTATTTGTTCTTGATGAGGATTGGTATGTTGCCTGTGACATTGTTTGCTGCAAAATGGTGCGTGTTTGTATGGCTTTAAAAGTATCCTGATGTACATTTTATTCAGAAAAAAAATTATGTTTATATTAGAAAGAGGTACTGTATTTACAAATGTACATTTATATTTCACAAATGAAAATTCATATTCTATGAGTCTACATTTGCTCAATATATATATATTATCATTTGGGTTCTTAGAAAGTAATTGTTCAGGGTCAGTTAATTGAGAACATTTTTGCATTATGTGTATTTTTTGAATGTTTGGTCTGAATATAGTACAAGGGGGGTATGCACCTTGAATATAGTATACAGCTACTTGTGTGTCAAAGTATTTTAACTGTTTAATCTTTACTGTGAGTAGGTGTTTTAATGTGTAATTTTGTCACTTCAGATTTATTTTATTAATTCGGTTCCTGGAGAACTGCGTATACTTTGTATTTATTTGCGTTGGTTCACAATGTTGAACGCGCTTTTAACACTCCGAATAAAACCGATTTCACAACGCGCAACTGAATTGCATTATTCTGTTACGCCAATGTCAAGTTGATTATTACCTGTTACGATCTAAATGAAACATGTTCGTATAGAGATTGACCAACTTTTATGTAATGACAAATTATGAACAAAATTATTGTACAGGGAAACTGGATCGTGAAATATTTATTTAGTTCCGATTCATTTTTCTATACCCATTCATTACATCTCCATTTATTTTTTTTAATAATTTCAATATTAACTATTTTAATTTAACCCTATATAGCTCAGTTTCTTGGCTGAAGTGTCCTTGTATTTATGTTGAGGAATGTATTAATAATCTATAGGCACATGGGCATGCCTTGTATGTATGTATTGGTGGGGTAAACAGACGAACATTTACCGTTGAATTGTTGAATTTCTCAATTCTCGAAAAGCAATCGTGTTAGCAAGCAGGCACTCTTTACATTTTGTAAAATGAATAAGAAAACACTAAACCTGATTTTAGCCAAAAAAACAACAAACCGATTGGTTTTTGCTTTGGCGTGTTATCAACTCGTTATATTTCGATTGTGTGGTATGAGTTGGTATTGTGCTTTTATTGACTTTTATTTGCGATAACAATATTTGGCAATCGTTGTTCTAAGTAACTGTTCAAACATTACACGGCGTTTCGAGCAATGATTCGAAATTTCAAATTGTGGACGAATTTAATATGGCTACACTCACTATCACCGTAATATACATAATTGTTGTTGGTGTGGTTTTGCACTGATTCCCTCATACACCAAAATATTCGCTCATGAGTTCATGAAATGAGAACAATCTAAACCAGTTCGCTAGTTTTGTTTATTTTTCTGTCAAAGCCAGATCTAAATATAATAGGCTGTAACTATTGCATGACTCAAATGTAATTAAATTGTATTTTGTGATGCACTTAAAATTAGAATAGAATTTTACTCAATTATTTGCACTGTAATAAACCATTATAAGATGTAAAATACAGAAATATACATAACTTTTTTCTGTATCTATATGGTAAAACAATCGTTATCAACCAAAGATTTGATACACAGTACCCGTCTATCATAAAAACTTACAGTCCTTCGCATGTTTAAGAAAACCATGTTTAAAGCCCGATTTAAAACAACTGTATATTCAGGACTTTCCACCAAAAAACAATTTCTGTGTGTTTTCATATAACGTATCTGCAAGCTCCATAATATCTTCATCCCTTGCTGCTGCCATGACCTCCAGCACTTGGCTACAAGAAGGATAAAAAACATGAAAGTTGTGGGACCCATATCGCAAATTATATTAACAGCGTTCGTAGACGTCAAATCATAAGGTAGAAGAGCTGACAAATCTGTGTGTTTTGTTAACATCCATTTTGTAAGATTTTGAGCTGGGGAACTTTATTTCTGGCAAGAATTGCACAACGTAGTCACATGTGAGGTTTACAACGTCGCCAACTCACGTGTGTTGTATTCACTGAATCACTTGTGTGGTTTTCTAAATAATCACGTATAGGGTTTTCTTATCAACAATTTGACAATCGTCTCTTGTTACAGAATCCAAATGCACTTCTTATTACAATTGGAATAGTAGGCTATTTGGCTCATTGCGCCACCCAAGCATTATTTACCTTCTAAGTTACTTGTACTTGTACACAAAGCTTAATTTGAAATAGCCTTACAGGATTTTAAGTTTGTCCAGATATTGAACTCTATAACACATGGCCAAAATTAGTTAAAGCGGTGATGTCGTCAGCTGCGCATGCGCCAGTTGGCCATAGCGTGCCATTGTTTACAAACAAGCGTCCACCCATGAGCATTTGCGTTTTAGGTACGCGTTGTTATCGTCGGTTGGGACTCAATTCTCACGGGTGCGCAGGTGACGACCCCTCCGCTTTAACATGATGTTACATTCAGCAAAATATTGAGTTCAACACAACTTTCAGTGGTGAATTGTAACCTGGTTAACAATTTTTGTTAGACAACATGATAATGACATTAGATAACAATTCCTAAAAGGATGAATTCCACGTGTCTCCAATAGATCAGCAATGACTATTGAAATACAAACATGTACATAGAGGGCAAGTACATTTCTTTGCAATTTCTTACATGAATGAGTTTTCTTCCTTGCTTCTGTGAACTTACATGATATTGCATGGCTCATTTCGACTTTTCACACCAAATCCACGTGTCCATTTCTCTTTCTTCTTCGTCTGTAAATGAGTCTTAATAAATTTATGCCCAGCATGTGCAGGACGTATCTCACACCATGGTGCATCTGTAATGACAGTATGTATGACATTATAAACGGATTGTATTCAACTGAATCGTGCCACTATGAGAGCATAACATAATATGCTAACTACATGTAACACTAAACATGACTGCACAGTATTCAAATGCATTTAAAATCGCTATGCATGTCAATCCTTTAAAAGTAAAAATATTTTAAAATATATTTTAATCTTGGAAAATTAAATAAAATTCCGGAATATAGAATTTTACTGTCAGTTAATATATGGACATAAACGTATATACTGCCCTCCATTCCGACAATGAAATTTCATTTGTCAAATGTTCCCAGGAAAGTTTTTGATGTTCGTGAAAGTTAAATTGACAAAATTTATATAAACTATCTGCAAAAAGTATATAAACTAATCATATCCTAAATTTCCCTCTTAGACAATATCTGTCATATAATGAACTGTATGCACTCAACATGGGGTTTCCAGCTTCTGAAGAGACAAAGAATACTTTTGCAGCTGTGACTTACAGTATACTCAATTATTATTACATTGTACCTAGTGTACCTACTTGCAGATAGGCTCATTTCTCAATTCCCGCCGCTAAAGGGAATGGTCTATTATTCTATCACACAAACTACCCATGATGCATTACCAAAAGCCATATTGTCGTCTACCTGTTTCAATCATGAGTCTCTCAATGGGTATTCCACACATAGCATCAACGTTATCTTGGCTTTTAAGAGAACTGTGAACAAAAAACATAGCATCAAAATGTGGGTTTTTTGTATTATAATAGAGTCCCTGTTAGTTCAATATGAGATGAGTCGGTCATTTTCAACCTGAACATGAAACAAATTGCACGTTGTATAATGTAGTTGTTTAATTGTGATAAGTCAGTGTATGTCTGAGACATGACACGAGAACATCATTTGAATTTGGCCATTTTTGAACCCAAAAACATTGTATGCCACAATGTATAATAGCTTTCACTATATAACCTGGATCCGAAATGACAGAAATGCTTGATTATTATGCATTTTTAATATTAAAATTTCGAATTTGATCATCAAGCAAATATATATGCATATTTGCGGCATGATACATATATATAAAGTTTGAACATGATCGGTCGAGGCATGTCAGAGATATGGCCCTGGGACAGCATTCATTTAAAATAAATGGCCACCGGTCAACCGTTTTGAATTCAATCTGAAAATCAAAAATACGCGCATCAAAGTCACATTATTTACAATGTATATGTACCAAGTTTGAACTAAATCCATCCATAATAGACTATAATGAATATCTGAAGTTTGGAAATGATTGGTCGGGGAATGTTTGAGATTTAGCTCTGGAACCGAATAGCTGCCACGCGGGTAGCCTGAATCTGATCTAAAAACAAAATGACATGCATCAAGGTCCCATAATTTGAACGAAATCCATTTATCCATGACCAAGATCAGGTTCGAGAATGACAGAAACGCTTGATTTTAATGATTTGACCAACATCCGCTCATTTTGAAACTGATTTGAAAAATAAAATGACGTGCATCAAGAGCCCATAATGTCTAATGTATGTAAGTTTGAATGAAATCCATCCAGCTACGACAAAGATTCAGGTCCAAATGGCCGCCATTCAGCCATCTTGAATCAACCATCTTGAATCAACCCGTGAAAAAATGACCACTAGAGGGCGATCTGGCGGATTTTGTTTTAGTTATCAAAGTCACAATATTCTGGTAAAACAACACATTGGGTGATTTGTATAATTGTCAGTCTTTAATATATCATACTTACTTCAACTGAATTTTTTGGAACAAAAGTTAAGACTGTCATAGTCTATAATAAAATAAAAGAACTATATTACTAAAAAGGCAATAATTTACTCAAACTCATTTTCGGGCAATAAAACGAAATTGCACCGCTCACTGTTCTTTGGAAGAATGATAGGCATGTGATGAGAGATTCGGCATAAAAACACTATCAACCGTTGACCAATGTATTGCTAATAGTTTTTTTTAAAAGCGATGTATTTTTCTAGCAAACACATGTAGTTGCTTTCAATCGGCTCATAAATAATTCATATTTACATTGTACGTCACGTCAGAGGTCATCTTTGTTTGTCAAGCACGGGACGAAGTTGCACATGTATGAAGACAATATATGAGTGGAAGAACCTATGGTGACAATACAACCATGGTATTTCCATGATACAGACACTGCAAAAACAGTGCAATTTAGAATTTCATAAAAAGTTATACCGTATTTGCTTTATTATAAGCACATTTCCAATAGAAGCACATATACCTAGAATTTGGATTTATTTTATTATTAGACAGTTAATATGCATAGATTTAAATCAAGTACTCAATGTATAGACTTCAATCAAACTAATCAAGTCAGTGCATTGTCTCATGGCATCTGCAGTCTGCAAAAAGCGTTATTGAAATGCAATTTTTAGCTTTTTATATAACAGTGGAAAAAGCTAAAAAATGACAAATCGTTATGCAAATTAGTTAGTTAATGTGAACCGATTCACATCAAAATCTAGTAACGCATGTGCATTGTCCCAAAGCATCCATGTACCAATTTTCATTGAAATCTATTCTTAGTCTTGAAATTAATTTTTCATGGCAGAGGAAACTCAAATATGGATTTGTGACATCATGGATCCACATAGCTAGTATACATGTCTGAGAGGAAGCAGTCATGGTCACCTATTAAACTTGTAAAAAATGGCAACAAACATATTCACAAATGACTGTAAAATTAAAAATTACTCTCCTTTCTATCGCTGAATTGACTCCGATGCATGCTGATGAACATAGTAACAAAAAAGCTTGTCTACGTGTATACACAGAATACAGCAAACATTTGTAAGCATACTAAATCTAATTTGTCACTGTATGTAACCATCATTCTGAATGGCTGAAATATAAATGCATGATGCATATATGCTTGTTAGCAACCAATGAAGCACTGCGTTACATATCTCTTACCTAGACCACACTCTCTTATTGCAATCACCTTCTCTTTGTTCTGATCTACAAGGTTATATAAATCTTGCAAATATTTTTCCGGATTGTTCTCCGCTTCAAATTCAGTACACCGTGTTGGATGGCACCCCACTGTACTGTATAGGTTATCTGAAATACAATTCACAGTTATACTCCACACTACTCTATCTTATATTGCAATATACAATTGACCATATATAGACATTGCTTAATACATTATTGTATGATTAATGATATTTCCGTACTACAGGTAACACACCATAATTATAATTGTAATCAAGGTGTGGGGTTATGCAGGCACCTGAATGTAATCAAGTCTGTTTCGACATTTAGCAAGAAATGTCATGTTTGTTTTGTATGATGTACCGGTATAAGCTTTATATAATATTAATATTTATATAATGTTTTAAGTGAAATTTTCGTGAAAACCATTCTATACTAAAATGGCGTCCTGAGGGATTGCTCAAAATAAGGATGACCACACCCACCAATACATATATAATACAATACAATACAATACGGTGTAGAAATGTTATACTCACTACGGCTGCACACTATATTAGATTGCCTATGCAATATATGGCACAGTAGCGAATTCATCGTTGTTTTCATATAGGCGTTTATCGCATGAACATGGTACATAACATTCACGGTTGTTTTTTGCGTGGAATATAACAGATATGGTTCGCAGAATGTAACGTTATTCACATTACACGTCATTGTGAACAAACAAAACGCAAAGAAAGGAAAAACACGAGGTGGTACTGCTTTTATAAGCGAGTTACAGACCGCATATTAACAACAATTACTCCTAAATGACCCGATCTCATAATATCAACTAAAACTTTATTTCAAACAACTATCCAGGATGACATTTCTCGCAATTAGCAATAAAATTAAGGTTTCTCTTGACTTTTTGAAACTTGTCACGCAATATGTGTATCGCATTGTATATAGTGCTAGTTGTTACTTCTAACATCGTGTAATGTTGTGGATAATACTAACCCATGATATTACTCACCATCCAGCTCTATACGGAATGACATCCGGTCATAATCTCTTAATATCTCACCTGTGTCTATTATTGGGCGTTCCGCGATTAAAATGAAATGATTACGTAGTTTAAACCTATAAAATATCACAAATGTGGCAAACTTACCGTTTGTTTTGGCAAGTTCTAAAGCCTTCTTACTGTCTTTTAAACTACCACTAGTCACAAAAATCTGGAATAAAAACATCTGATTTAAGACTCATTAACTCATGTTTACCTGTATGTCACTGTACACTCAATAAAGGACTGCCGATATTATGACTGATAGGACATTAGCGTCAATGGGGTGCTTTGGTGACGTTTGGAACATAAGACTTACACAGTCAGTTGATGAGTTCAATGAGCACCATCTTTTTTCCTGCTAATATGTTGGTGCGACATGTTATACATTTTTGTGCATTTTAGTTCCGCTGTTTACCACCGGTGTAACTGCTTCCACTGAGGTGACTTTATCCATTGAGCTAACTGCATCCACTGAGGCATTGTCTTAATAACAATAATAATAAACAATATCTTTTGAATTCCAGCATCAGCAGCTCTTTGTAGGACATCAGTAAGGTCATCTATCAAAACAAAACAACAGCCTAGAATCAATGAGTTGAGTAAGGAGTTTGTGCCTAGAATCAATGAGTTGAGTAAGGAGTTTGTGTCAAGTGCCAATACATTGAGTAAAGAGTTTGTGCCTAGAAACATTGAGTAAGGAGTGTGTGCCTAGAATCAATACATTGAGTAAGGAGTGTGTGCCTAGAACCAATACATTGAGTAAGGAGTTTGTGCCTAGAATCAATACATTGAGTAAGGAGTTTGTGCCTAGAATCAATACATTTAGTAAGGAGTGTGTGCCTAGAACCAATACATTGAGTAAGGATTTTGTGCCTAGAACCAATACATTGAGTAAGGAGTGTGTGCCTAGAATCAATACATTGAGTAAGGAGTTTGTGCCTAGAATCAATACATTGAGTAAGGAGTGTGTGCCTAGAACCAATACATTGAGTAAGGAGTGTGTGCCTAGAATCAATACATTGAGTAAGGAGTTTGTGCCTAGAATCAATACATTGAGTAAGGAGTGTGTGCCTAGAACCAATACATTGAGTGAGGAGTTTGTGCCTAGAATCAATACATTGAGTAAGGAGTGTGTGCCTAGAACCAATACATTGAGTAAGGAGTTTGTGCCTAGAACCAATATATTGAGTAAGGAGTTTGTGCCTAGAACCAATACATTGAGTAAGGAGTTTGTGCCTAGAACCAATACATTGAGTAAGGAGTTTGTGCCTAGAACCAATACATTGAGTAAGGAGTTTGTGCCTAGAACCAATACATTGAGTAAGGAGTTTGTGCCTAGAACCAATATATTGAGTAAGGAGTTTGTGCCTAGAACCAATACATTGAGTAAGGAGTTTGTGCCTAGAACCAATACATTGAGTAAGGAGTGTGTGCCTAGAATCAATACATTGAGTAAGGAGTTTGTGCCTAGAATCAATACATTGAGTAAGGAGTTTGTGCCTAGAACCAATACATTGAGTAAGGAGTGTGTGCCTAGAATCAATACATTGAGTAAGGAGTTTGTGCCTAGAACCAATACATTGAGTAAGGAGTGTGTGCCTAGAATCAATACATTGAGTAAGGAGTTTGTGCCTAGAACCAATACATTGAGTAAGGAGTGTGTGCCTAGAATCAATACATTGAGTAAGGAGTTTGTGCCTAGAACCAATACATTGAGTAAGGAGTGTGTGCCTAGAATCAATACATTGAGTAAGGAGTTTGTGCCTAGAATCAATACATTGAGTAAGGAGTTTGTGCCTAGAACCAATACATTGAGTAAGGAGTTTGTGCCTAGAACCAATACATTGAGTAAGGAGTGTGTGCCTAGAATCAATACATTGAGTAAGGAGTTTGTGCCTAGAACCAATACATTGAGTAAGGAGTGTGTGCCTAGAATCAATGCATTGAATAATGAGTGTGTCAACACTATTTTTTTCCAAACCAGATATTTCGGCAAGATTTTGTACACTTTTTTGTATTTTTCTATAATTTCTTCATTAATTTTGGAAATGGACATCCTTTTCCATGAACCACAGATCTTGATCAACATTTTTGTAAAATAAAGAAATTTATTTTGTGAAATGTTACAACATTTGACTCTGATGTTCAGAGTGTTACCCATTCTTATATAACTTGTGCCCTCTAGTGACAAACATGTCATGTGGTGTAAACAAGTCTAAGACTGCACAAAATAGGGAAGAAACAATTTATGCTATTTTCACTCAAAATTATTTCTAACATATCATTTGTGTTTGTATAGACTTCAATAAATATTTCCATAAAACATGTTAAATATTTCTAGTTTCGTCAGATATCAGATTCAGAGAAGAATTTACTATAAATTCCTATACTAAAATAGACAGTACATGATTACTATACCTTGATGTTTTTGTGAGCCACGATAGACACCACGAAATACAGGATCTAATAAGAAAGCACTATTATTTAACGAATAGGCAGAATTATACATTAAATATGTATTTTGAAAGCTTGGTATTCAGATAAAGACATATATTTCCACCAGGCGAACGTTTAATGAATATTAGGTGTAAATTGCTGTGTTCAAATAGCTAGTGTGCTCTCAATGACAAAATTGGAAAACACCACTTTACAGGCATCGCAATAGCAGAAATTGAAATCACCTCTTGCTCGTTTTCCTCTGTACGTTATTTATATTCTGTGATGTCATATTGTTTAGAATTATACATGGAACTCATGTGGAGGAGGACTTCATCACATATATCTGTTAATATGTTTCCAAATCGCATATAGTCTTATTGCTCTCGGCCACATACTGATTTCACACTTTTCAACTTTGTCTTCGAAGTCCATGGGGGTCAAGCATTGAGTGCGGTAAAAGACTTTTGGCTAATCTTTTCACTGTGGTAAATGTGTGCATTCTAAATTTAGAATAAGGACACATACATTCGTTTACATTGTTTACAAATGTTTTAGGTATGAAAGAAAATGAATATTGCCAATAACATTTTGTTGTTTATTTGTTCGTTGTATGAAACCCGCATGCTCCGTTGATAGTTTGCATGTCATGAAAATCAACAAATACACTCCCCACCCACTAAAAGTACTGCTCATCCCTAATAAAATATTACTGACCCAGTCACAATTCATGTTACTGTGCTACCTTGGTATAGCAAAATAATATGATATATCTTTCCTATGGCAGAAGTATCATGATGTAGAGCATGATATATCACTTTCTACGGTAAGAACACATCAGTATAGCACGCCGCATCTCTTTGCCGATACGCAATGTTCGTTGCTGGTGTTCCCATGATTCTCGCCTTTATTACTTACGAGATGATGACAACACACTTCTTCGGCTGTTTGACAGTTGTTTCGCGAGATGTAGGTGTCTAATATTATTTTTTAGGTACGCAGTGAAATATTATAGTTGTCATCACGATGTCTCGAAATAATGGTATTTCAGCATACGCGCAAGTAATAAAATGGTGGTGAATTAATGATGGTAACTTTAAGTGTTGTACATTGCACTAAGTACACCTAGTTGTTCTATGGACAGTATATTGAAGTGTGTTACCTTTTATTTTTTTATAGTCGCGGTTTTTAATCCGTGCAATTTGTTGCACATTTCACACCGTGAATAGTATGAAGTGTATTACTTTTCAAAATATAAATGTGCTCTGGAAATGTATACGTAATGTATAATTTCCAGAAAGCTGGAATATGGGAGAATACGTTCATAAAATGTTTGTTTTTTTGACATTTTTCAAGAAACATACGCAGTGGAACGTTTCTTCGTACTTTGCAGTGGATGAACAGCTATTTTATTACCAAAAAATATATACCATTTCGTTCATATTTAATAATTTATAAATAAATTTCTGATCTACGGCGACTATGCTTCGTCATTTTAGAATTTCGTTTCATGATTTAGATGTGTTATTTGAGAAACAAATTAAGCAACAAATTCGCGGATGGTGCCAATACAACAAGTAATCGTTTTACTATTTTGCAGCAAGATTTATGGCCCAACTGAACAACAAACTTGTACTATGTACACAATCAAAACGGTAGGATGTCTTATTCAAGTAACAATAACCAATTCACCACAGTGGCGTTTCCAGAGGGGGGCGGGGGGGGCATGCCCCCCAAAAGCATGACGATTCGTATTATCTGGATTACGCATAGCTTCTCTGCGATTTACGCTCCGTATATCATAAGCGTAGCTTGGACCCCCCAATACATTTTGCTGGATCCGCCACTGATTCACTATGCCAATGTCTGTCTGCAATGAACCATCAGTTGCTGTGTTTTTGATTTCAACACAGATACTCTGATGTTTGATTTGCGTTTTGATGACCAGTGTAGTTGCATTGTGGGCAAAGTTGTGTTTGGAGACTTTAGATGTTCTTTAACATATCAAGTATATAATATATTCCATTTGGTAGGGGAATGGATAAACTGTAAAATAACAATTATTAAAACGAAAGCCAACGGCCCAAGTTAAATCGACCAACGTGCTGTGCAGTTGATTCACACGCCGATTTACACGCTATTTTTTTTTAATCATGATTGTCTTTCGGCAAGATATGCACTTAATTGAATGTAGATAACAGTCAATACGGAAAACTTTTCAGTAGTCAGATATAATCATATTAAACACATAGTATTTTTCAATGTCAATGTCGCGGTAATTGTTGGATAATGATATGAAGACAATAAATCATATATCTCATCAAAAAGAAAATACCATGACGTCAACACCGAAGTATAAGTCGGCAGACAGCAAATTGTTTACGCCAACGGCGCGGAATCGTACCGTATCGTAGAAAATGAAGGTAGTTCGGAGGTTAAAATCAAACGCTTCGGCACGTGTTTTTAACTTGCACACAACTTTACTTTTCTCTCGCGCGTCCACATAAACTGGGTAATTGGGGCGATGTTATTTTTGCACAGAGCAGTTTAAAGATTCCTGGCGTAACTCCCATTTTCGAGTGAAATCTTTCTAAACTTGGCAATATAAACTACGACGATCTCCCAAGGACATGACCTGACCTGACCTAACCTTACTCAGTTTTCAATGAACTGAAATTTCAAAGTCAAACAACGTTATTCCATTCACTCGCAAATCGTCAGTTCCGTGATGCCTGTGAACTCGCAATCGAAAATATAGCTGCCGGCAAACTTACACACCTAACAATTTCTACATCCTGGTGGAAATTCGTGTACATAACATTGACCTAGCTGTCGTGTCATTGGCCGGGTCATGGTAAGGGATAGCCGTGTTTTGGCGTTGTTTCATGTCCGAATAAGTCCTGGACGGTGCTTCGCCTGTCTTTATATACGGCAGCGTCGTTGCACAGGCAGAAACGTACACTGACAGACGAAGCCCAGGACCTATCCGAATACAAAACAATGAAAAACTACGGCTGAATAATAGAGGTTACGTTGTGTTAAACTGCGATGTACAACATCGTGCTACAAAGCTTGTACCTGTGCTATACAGGTCAAGGGCACTCAAGTTAATCACAGTAACCGTATGCGTGGTCACCTGATCGAGATGTACAAGTACACCACATCCATGACAATTTAAGTATAACGTCAATGATGAATTTATTGTAAGAGAGGCCAGGAATCAACGACCAGGCGACATTATCTGAGACTGAGAAGTATTAATTAAAAGTCGTCTTGACCGTTTCTATGATGACTCCATGTATTCAGAATATTTTCCGCATCCACCGCTATGTTTCTCGGGTGAATTTTGAATTAGATTTGTTTTTTTGTTGGTTTTTTTTAGACCTGCTACATGCATATTAGCCTAGTGTGTATGTAATGCAACAAACGACTTCAATTTTACATCCTGAACACATACGTGTTAAAATGGTGCTAATGTCTAGAAATAAAACAGAAAGAAAAATGTGTTGATCGATATAGTTACCATACAAATGTCGTTTCAATGAAATGTCCCTTACCAATAAATCGCAATGCTGTTTTCATTATATATATGTGGTCTTTATTTATAATAGAAGGCCATCGGCCCATAATATCTACATACATTATTTATATTTGAAAATAAAATTACAATTTTTAAATAATTGACAATACTTGTAGCTCTTTTCGCAATTTCATTGCGTGAAAAGTAAAGGCTCCCAGTCTTTGAAGAAGATCTGTATTTTTTGTACCCATTAATTTGTTATATTTACTACTGTGGGGGGATTAAAAAAGTTAGCAGGTACATATTTTATTCTTAAATTAACAAAAAAGGAACAAATAAGTAAAAAATGGTATTCATTTTCAATGTTGTTACTGTTACAAAGCAAGCAAATGCGTTCACTCCTATCTACATTATTTTTTCTATCTGTCTCAATACGAAGATAGTGGCATGAACAGCGGAGTCGAGCTAACATTTGAACATGAGAATGCACTTTCACACAAAATAAATACTTTTCAGGTTCCAAAGAAAATTTAAATTCCCTATAAAATGTCAGTTTCTCTAAAGTGCATACCTGGCTGAACCAATCAGTATATAGAACTTGTTTAATTTTTTTCTTAAAAATGCGCAAAAACACATTTACGTTATTGACAGTTTGTGATTCCCAAACATCATCTAAATTACATAAAAATAATATTTTTTTAACATGACTAACCCAGGTTAACTTGGATCTAAGATTGGATTTTTCAATATTATATAACATAAGGTAGCATTTCTTTGGGTAACGGGTTTCTGGCATTTTTAATAATTTTGTCCAATACCTAATGCATTTTAATGCTGTGTGAAAATAAATAGGAAATCTGCCACACTCACCCAATACTGCAACATTTGGAGCATTGCAGGAGACACCCAACAAATAACGACAGGCTAGAGATTGTACACGTTCCAAACATAAATGATTTTCATACTGGCAGCCATACTGTTTTTATTTGTTTACGTTTATCGCTTGGTGGCGCTATTGTAATTAATTAGATTATCTTATAAAAGGAGGTTCGTGGCTGTCACAGTTCCTAATTAAAAAAAACATCCGTGAAATGCCACAGAAATAGCAAAATTGCGATATAATGGTATGATCACGATTTTTGTTGTTGGGCAAGAAATATGCAAATGCGCCTGAATTTCACGGAAAAATAAATAAATTCAGGCTTTTTGAAGTTCGCATTTCAGCGAAAACCAAAAATAGGGCAATATTTAAACAAACTGACTAGGCGAAAATCCAGCTAAACCAAACACATCAAATGGACGGAGGCATTCGAACAAAACGAAACGACAGCGTATCAGGTATGTCCAACAGTGGCGTAATATGCATTTGCAGCTATGCGCCCATGATTTAATTACGTGTCCCATTCTATCATCCGACTTGGTCCAAGAGGCTGGCGTTATTGCATTTTTACCATAGGATCTCATGTAAAAATGCATCGCATTACAGCTTACCTCACCAAGACTGGTTTCAGATGGGCACTGTGGATGTCATATTTGATATGACCGCACAAAGACCAGATTTAGATTGTAACTGTGGACGTCATATTTGATATGACCGCACATAGACCAGATTTAGATTGTAACTGTGGACGTCATATTTGATATGACCGCACAAAGACCAGATTTAGATTGTAACTGTGGACGTCATATTTGATATGACCGCACATAGACCAGATTCAGGTTGTGGCAGTGGACGTCATATTTGATATGACCGCACAAAGACTAGATTCAGGTTGTGACAGTGAACATCATATTTGATCAAATTCTTACCTTAGAGAGATGTTTCAACTTTTTAGTTTTTTTATGATTGATTTGTCAATTCCTCTTTCGAGAGTTAATAAAATTTGGATTAAAAAATGTATACAAGAATCTCTGTAATATAAATTACATGTACAACTAATCTCTTGAACGCCTAAGTCAACTGCGTCATGTTCCCACTCTGTTTTACGGTATTGTTATTTTTAAGTATAGTTAATCATACAAGTTGGAGTGTGTTCGGCCTTACAAAATGCTAACAAAAACTATGGCATTTATTGATTCAATATTGTTATTTTCGGCAAATGTTTTATGTCGTTATATACACTACTGAACGGTTAATAGACTGTCGGACGAAACATGACCAGTTGTGAATATTGTACGTTGTCAAGAGGTATATATATATATATAAATATATGTATTAAATCTGAAATAATTCATACAAAGCGAATGGGAATGCCAAACAGTGATTCGTATAACTTAAACTATATAGATCACACTTGTCGTGGGTTCTTTTCACGGGCCATAAAGGCATTGGAAATCATTAAGATGGTTATCCTTACAAGACGACAATGATCTTAGGCCAATAACAATTGGACATCTAAGAACCATAGAGAATTTATAAATAATAAGGGAACGAACACATTCATCATACACGCACAGCACTAAATGACACCAAATTTGAATTAACTGCAATGTGCGAACGCACACTTTAATACAAAGAGCAAAAGTTTAACAGTAAATACACAAATAGCTTCACAAAATCGGCTAATTAAATATTACTGCATTGCCTAAATATTTTAGACGGTTCCGATAAACGTAACCGCGGTCGAAATATGCAGGTAAGGCAAGGGGAAACTGAAACCTGGCTGTTTGTGCGTGTAAGGCAGATGTACTATACCGGACGTAACGATGTCGAACTGCAGCAACAAACGTGGCGACAAACTTCAGACGGCTTGGTTTCCAGGGGTGGCTCACATCACGAGGACGCTGTACAGTACTATAGCTGACACCAGGACGACCAGAGAGTGAATTCTCAATCCGGAGTTCAATGGTGACGTTATCTGTGTTATACCGTACTTCTGGTGGATCGTCCAACATGCCCACCAAGGCACGCTTTCTTGTTCAATTTATTGGGGAACATATGTAAATCAAGATGACACCCCTTTGTTTACACTGCTCATTTCTAATTGGTCTAAACCAGAAGAATTGCAAGAAACTACCACATCAGGTGCGACAGGAATGTTATGCAAACTGACAGAAATGCAAAACCGAGTTTGTTGACCCGGCTAACTAAATTCACCAAAGTGTATTAACCTCAAATTCATTCTGATTCTCGGGAATCAAGTCTTCGGTACCATAGTATTTGGAGACAAATCTCACCGCAGGTAAATTCTTTGTCGTCCAATCAGGCTGCTCCCCTTGCGAAGAATGTAACAATTCGTGCATGCAATATATGTATTAAGTATTTCTTTATTTCTCCACCTATAACAAGTCACAAAGTATTCCCCTTTCTATGTAAATCATGTATGCATTTAAAAGCTTATAAGCCTAACAGGGAGGGCGTAATACTTGGAAATAAATTAAACTTTGGATTCCTGACATACGTGTAAGAAACTTGTTTTGATGATTACAGATTTCTTATTATCTGCAATTTATTATTAGCGAAACGAACCATTTACTGATTAAATATTGTAATGTTCGGCAAATGTTTTATGTCGTTATATACACTAGTGAACGGTTAATATACTGGTCAAGTTTCATCCGACAATTGTGAATATTGTACGTGTGAGAAACTTGTTTCGATGATGACAGATTTTTGATTATCTGTAATTAGCGAAACGAACCATTTACGTATAAAATATTGTTATTTTCGGCAAACATTTTCCGTATTGTGCGTGCATTTTCACCGATTACAGTTTAATTTTCATTATGTATGTTATCCCGTTTCGTTTCATTTCTTCGATTACAATTAGCCTTGACCACGCAATAAGCTTACTTGTTTCAACTTTTAGGCTTAGCCACCTGTACATCTTTACAACTTCTTGTCGACTGGAAACCACCACAGACCGCATACAGAGTCGTGATAATTCCTCATCAGCGTCATTACATATTTTCATCGTCTCCAATTCTCTTCCTTTAATCATATAACAATTTATTGTTTAATTTTAATTGTGACATGATTGCAAAAAATATTTGAATTGCATTCACGTTTTCAAATTTTAAGCTGCGTTTAAAAGGCTACATTGTTCTTCTAACAATAGGTATTGTAAAAATGTAAAACAAATTCTCCCTAGATCAAAGACTTCTCAAATACTGTCAACTTCAAATGGGTAATGAATATATTATGATTATTTTCCCTCACTGTCACTGTATTAAACTGAATGGCTGAATGATTAAAAAAGAATTATTGTTGGTGTGGATTTGCACTGATCCCACATACAACAAAATAATTTCCCTCTCGAGTTCAAGAAATGAAAACAATTTAAACCAGTTAGCTAGTTTTGTTTATTTTTGAAATTATTTCATTGTTATTTTTGTATAATTCAATATAATTAAATTAAATTGTATTTTGTAATGGTATATATAACATTATTTTAATTGAATAATAGACATAATGAAAATGAACTAATGTTCCAAAGTAGATTTAAATATATCAATTTATTTGCATCGCAATATACCATGATCATCTTTGTAAGATTACAGAAAAGGCCAGTCTGTGATGTATCTATATGGTGAAAGAAAATTCATTACCAAAGAAATATGACACAGTACACTTGTTCTATCATAAAATGTTCCATTCCATACTTTTAAGCAAATAAACCATGTCATGTATTGAGAAAAGTCATGCATTCGAAATGTAATTTGTTTAAACAACTGTCTATATTCAGGACTTTCCACCAAAAAACAATTTCTGTGTGTTTTCATATAACGTATCTGCAAGCTCCACAATATCTTCATCTCTCGCTGCCGCCATGACCTCCAACACTTGACTACAAGGGGGAAAAATAAACATGAAAGTTGTAAATGTAGGTTCCATACCACCAATGACACCTATCAGCACTTGTGGGACTCAAATTATATGCTTCTTTTGTTTACGTTTTATCTAATACGTAATGTGTGAGAGTGTACATCAATTATGTCAGCTGTTGCGTAAACTTTGTTTATTGACAAGTACTGGTGACCTGTGGATCTGGGCAACTCCTAATTAGATACTACAAAACTGGCTGTTTTTCTGAGAATATTGAAGGTAGGAAGACTGACAAATCTGTGTGTTTTGTTAACATCTATTTTATAAGAGCTTGGGAACTTGTGCTTTACTGGCCTGAATTTCATAAAATACATTTGATTTCAGCAAATTAGAACAGTATTTGGATCTTTGAAATTGGTTTTCTGGAGGAATTCACTAAAACACCATCATTGTCATCTATGGAAATCTAATTGCTGGTAAGACCCCTCAAGCCCTCACCTACCATTTTATAAAAACAAGTCATTGTCAATGACACGTCCCCGTTCCGTTCATATTTGAGTGACATATACATTCAAAGCAGATCATGACTGAAATGCACCTGCATATGTACAACACATTGTACTAAATCTGAACAAAATCCATCCATGCATGACTGAGATCTGGTTCGGGAATTGTGAAAATAATTGATTTTAATACATTTTCGGTATTAAAATGGCCATCATTCAGCTATTGTTAAGCGGATCATGAAACAAATGCACATATCTATTTGTGACATGATGCACCATGTGTGTGTGAAGTTTGAACTTGATCAATCCAGACATGTCTTGGATACGGATCCAGAACTGAATTCTTTAAAACAAAATGGCCGCCAGTCGGCCATTTCGAACTTGATCTGAAAAAAAAAATGACGTGCATCAAGGTCCTATTATGTTTAATGTAAGTACCAAATTTGAACGAAATCCGTCCATGCATAACTGAGATCCGGGTTCGGAATGGTGAAAATGTGCGATTTCAATGCATTTTCGGCCTTAAAGCGGCCGCCATTTGGCTATCGTTAATGGGATCATGAAACAAATGCACATACATATTTGTGACATGATGTACCTTGTGTGTGTGAAGTTTGAACTTGATCAATCCAGACATGTCTCGGATACGGATCCAGAACTGAATTCTTTAAAACAAAATGGCCGCCAGTCGGCCATTTCGAACTTGATCTGAAAAAAAAAATGACGTGCATCAAGGTCCTATTATGTTTAATGTATGTACCAAATTTCAATGAAATCCGTCCATGCATAACTGAGATCTGGGTCCGGAATGGTGAAAATGTGCGATTTCAATGCATTTTCGGCCTTAAAGCGGCCGCCATTTGGCTATCGTTAATGGGATCATGAAACAAATGCACATACATATCTGTGACATGATGTACCTTGTGTGTGTGAAGTTTGAACTTGATCAATCCAGACATGTCTCGGATACGGATCCAGAACTGAATTCTTTAAAACAAAATGGCCGCCAGTCGGCCATTTCGAACTTGATCCGAAAAAAAAAATGACGTGCATCAAGGTCCTATTATGTTTAATGTATGGACCAAATTTGAACGAAATCCATCCATGCATAACTGAGATCCGGGTCCGGAATGGTGAAAATGTGCGATTTTGATGCATTTTCGGCCTTAAAATGGTCGCTATTCGGCTATCGTTAATCGGATCATGAAAAAAATGCATGTCCATATGTCCCATATAATGTGTGATGTATGAGTGAAGTTTGAACATAATCGGTCCATGCATGTTCGAGATACAGGTGATCACGGACGGACGGACGGACGGACGGACGCACACAGGGCAAAACATAAGTCCCCGTTTTCGGACTCCGTCCGAACGGGGACTAACAAAGGCTACCAAGTTTTGTACTGTAGAGGGCAATAAAGCATACTCATTCACAGATGGCAAGTGGTTTACTTTTATTTTCTTTCTGTAAACTTACATGATGTTGCATGGCTCATTTCGACTTTTCACACCAAATCCATGTGTCCATTTCTCTTTCTTCTTCGTCTGTAACTGTGTCTTAATAAATTTATGCCCAGCATGTGAAGGACGTATCTCACACCATGGTGCATCTGTAATGACAGTATATATGATATTATTATACACCAAGCCCTGTAACCTATTGTCGTTATTGTACTCCTGTTATTGCATTTGAGTTATTGTACCAGTACTCCATTTGACCTCTCTGCCAGATCAATGAAAACACAAAGCAAACAATCGTGTAGCATAAATGCCAAAGCAAACAATGTACGAGAACCTGAATTCTGGTATTTTGTTAATAACTTTATTATTTTACATTATTTTTTAAAGAGGCTGGAACAAAAAAGTTTGCTAAAATATTGCTAGTTTGCCACCAGGCATGTCAGAAATTTGAGTATCGGTAATAGTGACCATCATGTAAGGATTAATTGCCAGATTAACAGATTACCACTATTATCACTCTGTAATACATGTACCTACTTTAGAGTGTAGAATATAACACATTCACATGTTAAATTACCGAATGGTGTGTAATCTCAAAAGGCACTAAAAATTATGTATTAGCAAAAGGCATATGATCATCTACCTGTTTCAATCATGAGTCTCTCACTGGGTATTCCACACATAACATCAACGTTATTTTGGCTTTTAAGAGAACTGTGAACGAAATATATAGCATCAAAATATTATAAAATATAATGAATGAATGAAATACACACTTGTAAGTTGGCATTATGCTGACTCGCGTGTTGCTAAAATAACATGCAAGAATTCCCTAATGAAGCAATATGGATGAGAACATGTCATATTTAAGATTTAGAAGTTATAAAACTGCAAGTGAGGTTATTTGGTAGTGAATATAAGAACTCCCTGGGTAAAATTAGCATATTTGGCGGAAGATAATAGCCAAGCATAAGCGATTGATCATACACTTGCAATCACTATGAACAGATCTCACAGCAGTGTGATCTCGATTCAGTTCGATATTTAAGCCAGTTTATTCAGTTTGGGAGAGATGATCACAGGTCTTCTAGTGCCAGATATATGACCTTGCTTCAGCCAAACTGCTAGATTAGGACTAACCATGATATAATGTTCTTTGATATGTTGATGAATATATTGTATTACACTTCTTTAGCACACAACTAAGTAATTATTCAATAAAACAATGAAAATGTGCACAAAATATTCACCCAATAAATATTATATGAAGTGCGCTGCAAAAGCAACAATTTTAGGTTACAATAAATTATACTGAAATATGGTCAGCAAGACACAGTTTCAAGCAACAAAAGAAAAAATATATATTTTTATCCACATCGCATTTTTTTTATTCCACATGTGAGTACTTTTTATTTTCAAAATTTAACAATTCATAGAATGTCTACTTAACATGAAATGATACAACATACTTTCTGGGGGCAATGTTTCTTTCATTACAGTCACTATACACAAGTAAGACAACACATTGGGGGATTTGTATTATTTTGTATTTATTTAAGACAATTGTCAGTCTAACCTACCATCCATTTATCCCAATATATAAACCCATTTCTAATAAACTGGATGCTTCTTCCTTAGAACCATCAAAAGTATGCACCTAAGGAAAACAGACAATCAATTAAACAGGTTGGTCACCATAGATCTCTATACTATACAGAATATTTGGAGAAAAATTATTGCGTCTGTGGATACTGGCCCATATTTAGGTTCAGTTCATTGTTTAAAATTTGTATTGTCATGGCAAACACATGATTAGTACATGTTAACTCCCCCACCCCCACCCCCCACCCACATTTTGGTGAAACCTTTGCATGTTGGTATTTTTGAATATTTTTTTTGAACATTTTGGACAAAATGGTGATAATTCCCCATTATCTACAGGTCTTTACCAAATCTTTAAAAAAAAATTTATTAATAGTTTATTTAGAGAAAATTCAATGACTTCAATGTAATATATTACACATATTAATTATTCCTCACAACACATGATAATTTAAATGCACACATGAAATACTTTTACAAGAACAAGTTATGCTCACCACACCTCCTGTAAATCTGTCCTGGTTTCTTTTCAGTAAGTCTGATAATAATGAAATAATAATCATCACAACTCATATGGAAAGGCGAGGGTAGGTGTTCTCTCACAGAAAATTTGGGCATCATTAAGTCTCCAGAATTTAAGATTGATGGGGATTTTGAAAAAATTTCATTCAATGACCAAAATCAGATCAGCACCTTTTTACATTCAATATTTTACATGCAGTGGCAATTCAAAATACTTGAATGACACCTCAGTTTAGTGTTCAGAATGTCAATGAGCACCCTAGCTTACTATAAAAAAAGTCTATGGCAGATATTATACACATATGTCCATACCTATCAAATCAACGTGAGAGTTTCTGCAATGAAGAAACATCGGTAGTTTGGTTTTCTCAGCAAGGTGAAACTGTTTTTCAAAGTATCTGAAAGCCAAAGAAACTTTACATATGGAGTGATCAAAACAAAAATTTTTCCTAAAAATTCTTCCAATACGCATAACCACATTGAAATTGCCATCACAATATGCAGTAAACATGTCTACAATGAACACAAATGAGAATGACAAAATTGTTCAGTTTATCAACATAAAGGTTATTCATATTGAGATCAGGAAGAGCAAACATTTCTAGTTTTCTGGTTTTCCGAGTTTAGTTAAACAGACAGACTTTATTGTATCACACTTACTTCAACTGAATTTCTTTGGAACAAAAATGGAGTCTGTCATAGTCTATAATAATAAAAAAATATCTTATATGTATATATAATTAAATAACTGTTCTTTTTTTTTTTAGTTCACAAATTTCTGAATTGACATCGACGAATGCTGAGGAACATAGTGACAAACAAACTAAAAGCTCGTCTCTGTGTATACACAGCACAAAATAACCACCTATAAAGGCATACTAAATCTGTCATTGTATGTAACCATCATTCTGATTGGCTGAAATAAGAATGCATGATGCATATATCCTTGTTAGCAGCCAATGAAGCACTGCGTTACATATCTCTTACCTAGACCACACTCTCCTATTGCAATCACCTTCTCTTTGTTCTGATCTACAAGGTCATATAAATCTTGCAAATATTTTTCCGGATTGTTCTCCGCTTCAAATTCAGTACACCGTGTTGGATGGCACCCCACTGTACTGTATAGGTTATCTGAAATATAATTCACACAAGTGAACTCCACACAACTCTATCTTGTATTGTAACACAATTGACCATATATGGACGTTGTTCTACATACATTATTTTATTAGTAACACACAACAATAAGTATTGAAACCAATATGCAAGTAATGCAGGCACCTGAAAGTAGTCAAGTCTGTTTTGAAATTTCCTATTTGCAATATAAACCATTTTATTTTATATGATATCAAATAACCAAGTTTTGAGTAATTTTAAGTGGAATTTTCATGGAAACCATTCTACATGTATACTGTAATGGCGACCTGCGGGACAACTCAAAATCAGGATGACCATGCCCACCAATACACATATAATGAGCTCCTACACAGTCATATATGTGCGGTGGACTGTGGTACTGTTTTTTAATCACAGCAATACAAGAACTTCAGACTGAATAACAACAATTATTTCAAAATGGTGCAATGACACTATCATGTAATAATATGAACTAAAGATTTATTTCTAAAAGATTTCAATAATTATACATTCAAGAAAATTACAATGAAGATAGTCTATACATTCAAATAATCGTTACTTTCCTAAAATATGGTCAATTTGGGCTAAAAGCTATATTATTTGGCAACTCTCATTTCTGGGTGATCTGATCTGAACTGAATACAGAGAATGACTAAAATACATGCAAGACCGAGGATTCCTGATGTGTGTACTCAGCAAAATTCGGCAAAGCGTGGGCCACCAGTGTAGCCGAGACACAAGTTCGCACAATTGGAATTGGTCATTCGATAAGAAGGTTAATTATCTCCTGATATCACTTATTTGTAAAGCTGATTGCTTCTAGTCATGAGCCGTATTTTTTTGGATAATACCAACCTATGATGTCACTCATCAACCATGGCAGCTCTACAAATAACTGATATATCCATATATAGTTTCATAATATCACACCTCTGTCCATATTTGGACGTTGCACTATATATTGATTGAGATGAAAGGGGTACATACACGTATCGCTTATTTATAGAACTAGTTGTTGATACTTCTAACATCGTGCACTGTAATGTTGTGGATAATACTATCCCATGATGTCACTCACCAACCAGCTCTATACGGAATGATATCCGGTCATAATCTCATAATATCTCACCTCTGTCCTTATTTGGACATTGCCCTATATAATGATTTAAATGAAATGATTACTTAGTTGAAACCTATAAAATATTACAAATATAGTAAACTTACCATTTGTTTTGGCAAGTTCTAAAGCTTCTTTGCTATCTTCTAAACTACCACCAGTCACAAAAATCTGAAATAAAAACATTTTTACATTGAGTCAGACAAAATATCTGTAGATCAATTTACATTCAGCATAGATGATCTCGATATTTGTAAGTGATAAGGCATCAGTGCTCCAGTCAAAGGTGATTTTTTTGCATCATGATGATCAATGTAGCCAGAGAGAAATGTGAATTGTATTGCTCTTTGAACGCCATCTTTTTTCCTGCTAACATTTTAGTACAACATTTTGCTTCATATATACTTTGCGATATTCTTATAGAAACCTCCTAGTATTACCGTATTTATCTGAAAGGTTACCCCGGGTCATGTTTTAGAAAATTTGTCATATTTTGTGAGATCACCAGAAGCAAAACATCACTGGCACTTTTCAGTATTGTGTACATAATAACTATTTTAATGTCCACACCTGGCATCACTTTCTCATCAAGATCAATCTACTCTTGATTCACAGTATTCACAAAAAGATTTAGATTTGTATCCCTTTAATTCCCGCTCTAGCTTTGTATGCAAACATAGCAAGGGAATAGTTATTATCAAGCGATTTTTAAAAAATAAAATAGGCCAATTGCCTGTCACTCAACGGTTTTTACCAAAAATATTCACCAAATTAGAGAGTTTTTATCATGAAATTAACAAATCTGACACAGGTCCACCCAAGTATTGAAGCAATTGAGCTATTAGTTTTCAAGAAGAAGTCGAAAATAGCATTTTTTACCAAAAATAACAAAAATATATACTAAAAATATTCACCAAAAACATGAGTAATATCAATCTTAGCACTGTATACCAAATTATGTCGCAGTTTCTTTTAGCTAATTTACATTATTTTTGGCAGAACAAATTTCCATCTACACCCATCAAGGCTGCTACACAACAAAAATCAAGTCAAATGGTTCAGCGTTTTTTGAGAAGAATTCGCCCACATCCATCCAGACATCTAACCAGACTTCAGACACCGGGAACTGCACTGTAGGTCTGCTGAGTTAAAAAGTGCCATTCCTTGATGTAAGTGTCAACTTACACCTCTGCTGATCTCTACTAAGATCGCAACACATCACCACGAGTGTAAAATTCATTCATTTGTTTCTCTACACAAATTCACACACTGTACAACGACTGTGGTGCTTTAAAGCCATTTAGAAGTCAACCTCATTTTAATTCATATTTTTGTTCAGCATGACAGCTCCGTGGTCATAATATCAGACACAAACACACAAGCGCATATATACAGGTCTTACCGTAGTTGTAACACCATACATTGGATTAACTTTTAATATAAGGTACGGTAGTTGCGATATGAACTTGATTAAAACGCATTCCTATATAGGATTGCGTTTTAATTGGAGTATAATTAAACTCAATTACAATGTAATACAATGTAGAATTGTGTTTTAATTATATTTAATTAAATAAAAGTTGAATATCCTGTGACTGAACATAGAAATGTTTGCGAAGCTTAGGTTTAGTAACAGGGGAAGGTATGGTACAATTATATTAATATTAATATAAATTGAACCATACCTTCCCCCTTTACTAAACCTAAGCTTTGCAAACTTGACTTAAATTCAAATAAATATTAATATAAATTATAAAACATTGTGAGTCCCCATGTTTGAGGCTCCACTTGTACAAAAGGTTGTCTTCTAAGACAAACATACACTCTGACAGCTTGGGTGACTTTGGCACCATGTTGTTGAATGGTTGAAAGTTCATTACTACCATATATGGACATACGGATGCTATGAGTGACCCGATGTGTAAATTTATATCTTTGATTGGACAGCTGCTTGACCCTATGTCAGTACAAGATCAACAAAGATCTCAGTTGCGTAATTTTGAATTTTTGATTGTATCTAAACCATTCAAACAATGAATCTGCATTAAATATTTTTTTGGGGGAAAACAAGAGAATCGGTAATGTACATCTTGGATATAACTTGGATGTCACAGTATTATTTTTTGGCAGATTCCCATGCTTTCTACAAGGTGTGTGCCAATGCTGATTTGTATCCTACTAATTGGCGTTCTTGGAAAAACATATACTTTTTATTTTAAAATCAATTAGTTTTGTAGATATTTATCTGTTTTTGCAGCACCAAAATATCACCCAGGTGCTGAAATATAGTCTATGGGTGATGTTTTGCAGAGAGCGATGTCTCTAGATAAATACTGTATACTCTTAATGTCAGCAATAATCTGACTATTAAAATACATGTATACTGCAAAGCGTAAACAATACCTTTTGAATTCCAACATCAACAGCTCTTTGTAGGACATCAGTAAAATCATCTATCAAAACAAAACAACAGCCTAGAATTAATGCATTAAGTGACGAGTTTGTGCCTAGAATCAATGGAGTGAGTGATGAGTTCGGGCTTAGAATCAATGGAATGAGTGATGAGTTTGTGCCTAGAATCAATGGAATGAGTGATGAGTTTGTGCCTAGAATCAATGGAAAGAGTGATGAGTTTGTGCCTAGAATCAATGGAATGAGTGATGAGTTTGTGCCTAGAATCAATGGAATGAGTGATGAGTTTGTGCCTAGAATCAATGGAATGAGTGATGAGTTTGTGCCTAGAATCAATGGAATGAGTGATGAGTTTGTGCCTAAAAACAATGGAATGAGTGATGAGTTTGTGCCTAGAATCAATGGAGTGAGTGATGAGTTCGTGCCTAGAATCAATGGAATGAGTGATGAGTTTGTGCCTAGAATCAATGGAATGAGTGATGAGTTTGTGCCTAGAATCAATGGAATGAGTGATGAGTTTGTGCCTAGAATCAATGGAGTGAGTGATGAGTTCGTGCCTAGAATCAATGGAATGAGTGATGAGTTTGTGCCTAGAATCAATGGAATGAGTGATGAGTTTGTGCCTAGAATCAATGGAATGAGTGATGAGTTTGTGCCTAGAATCAATGGAATGAGTGATGAGTTTGTGCCTAGAATCAATGGAATGAGTGATGAGTTTGTGCCTAGAATCAATGGAATGAGTGATGAGTTTGTGCCTAAAATCAATGGAATGAGTGATGAGTTTGTGCCTAAAAACAATGGAATGAGTGATGAGTTTGTGCCTAGAATCAATGGAATGAGTGATGAGTTTGTGCCTAGAATCAATGGAATGAGTGATGAGTTTGTGCCTAGAATCAATGGAATGAGTGATGAGTTTGTGCCTAGAATCAATGGAATGAGTGATGAGTTTGTGCCTAGAATCAATGGAGTGAGTGATGAGTTCGTGCCTAGAATCAATGGAATGAGTGATGAGTTTGTGCCTAGAATCAATGGAATGAGTGATGAGTTTGTGCCTAGAATCAATGGAATGAGTGATGAGTTTGTGCCTAGAATCAATGGAATGAGTGATGAGTTTGTGCCTAGAATCAATGGAATGAGTGATGAGTTTGTGCCTAGAATCAATGGAATGAGTGATGAGTTTGTGCCTAGAATCAATGGAATGAGTGATGAGTTTGTGCCTAGAATCAATGGAATGAGTGATGAGTTTGTGCCTAGAATCAATGGAATGAGTGATGAGTTTGTGCCTAAAAACAATGGAATGAGTGATGAGTTTGTGCCTAGAATCAATGGAGTGAGTGATGAGTTCGTGCCTAGAATCAATGGAATGAGTGATGAGTTTGTGCCTAGAATCAATGGAATGAGTGATGAGTTTGTGCCTAGAATCAATGGAATGAGTGATGAGTTTGTGCCTAGAATCAATGGAGTGAGTGATGAGTTCGTGCCTAGAATCAATGGAATGAGTGATGAGTTTGTGCCTAGAATCAATGGAATGAGTGATGAGTTTGTGCCTAGAATCAATGGAATGAGTGATGAGTTTGTGCCTAGAATCAATGGAATGAGTGATGAGTTTGTGCCTAGAATCAATGGAATGAGTGATGAGTTTGTGCCTAGAATCAATGGAATGAGTGATGAGTTTGTGCCTAAAATCAATGGAATGAGTGATGAGTTTGTGCCTAAAAACAATGGAATGAGTGATGAGTTTGTGCCTAGAATCAATGGAATGAGTGATGAGTTTGTGCCTAGAATCAATGGAATGAGTGATGAGTTTGTGCCTAGAATCAATGGAATGAGTGATGAGTTTGTGCCTAGAATCAATGGAATGAGTGATGAGTTTGTGCCTAGAATCAATGGAGTGAGTGATGAGTTCGTGCCTAGAATCAATGGAATGAGTGATGAGTTTGTGCCTAGAATCAATGGAATGAGTGATGAGTTTGTGCCTAGAATCAATGGAATGAGTGATGAGTTTGTGCCTAGAATCAATGGAATGAGTGATGAGTTTGTGCCTAGAATCAATGGAATGAGTGATGAGTTTGTGCCTAGAATCAATGGAATGAGTGATGAGTTTGTGCCTAGAATCAATGGAATGAGTGATGAGTTTGTGCCTAAAAACAATGGAATGAGTGATGAGTTTGTGCCTAGAATCAATGGAGTGAGTGATGAGTTCGTGCCTAGAATCAATGGAATGAGTGATGAGTTTGTGCCTAGAATCAATGGAATGAGTGATGAGTTTGTGCCTAGAATCAATGGAATGAGTGATGAGTTTGTGCCTAGAATCAATGGAATGAGTGATGAGTTTGTGCCTAGAATCAATGGAATGAGTGATGAGTTTGTGCCTAGAATCAATGGAATGAGTGATGAGTTTGTGCCTAAAAACAATGGAATGAGTGATGAGTTTGTGCCTAAAATCAATTGAATAAGTGATGAGTTTTATGCCTAGAATCAATGCATTGAGTGAGGAGTTTTTGCCTAGAATCAATGGAATGAGTGAGGAGTTTGTGCCTAGAATCAATGGAGTGAGTGATGAGTTCGTGCCTAGAATCAATGGAATGAGTGATGAGTTTGTGCCTAGAATCAATGGAATGAGTGATGAGTTTGTGCCTAGAATCAATGGAATGAGTGATGAGTTTGTGCCTAGAATCAATGGAATGAGTGATGAGTTTGTGCCTAGAATCAATGGAATGAGTGATGAGTTTGTGCCTAGAATCAATGGAATGAGTGATGAGTTTGTGCCTAAAAACAATGGAATGAGTGATGAGTTTGTGCCTAAAATCAATTGAATGAGTGATGAGTTTTATGCCTAGAATCAATGCATTGAGTGAGGAGTTTTTGCCTAGAATCAATGGAATGAGTGAGGAGTTTGTGCCTAGAATCAATGGAATTAGTGAGGAGTTTGTGCCTAGAATCAATGGAATGAGTGATGAGTTTGTGCCTAGAATCAATGGAATGAGTGAGGAGTTTGTGCCTAGAATCAATGGAATGAGTGAGGAGTGTGTGCCTAGAATCAATGTAATGAGTGGTGAGTTTGTGCCTAGAATCAATGGAATAAGTAAGGAGTGTGTGCCTAGAATCAATGCATTGAGTAAGGAGTGTGTGCCTAGAATCAATGGAATGAGTGGTGAGTTTGTGCCTAGAATCAATGCATTGAGTGATGAGTTTGTGCGTAGAATCAATGCATTGAGTGATGAGTTTGTGCGTAGAATCAATACAATGAGTGATGAGTTTGTGCCTAGAATCAATGCATTGAGTGATGAGTTTGTGCGTTGAATCAATGCATTGAGTGATGAGTTTGTGCGTAGAATCAATACAATGAGTGATGAGTTTGTGCCTAGAATCACTGTGTCGAGTAACAAGTGTGTGTCTAGAAGTGTGTTACAAAATATTTCTAGTTCTGTTCTTTTTTTGAAAAATTGACAAGAAATTCCTATATTAAATAAAATAGACAGTACATGATTAATATACCTTGATGTTTTTGTGAGCCGCGATAGACACCACGGAATACAGGATCTAATAAGAAAACATACTTTCAGTTACACATAATACATATACTCCAAAATCCCAGAAGTTATTGGCGTATTATTATTTAATTAATATGCAGAATTATAAATTAATTTGTTAATAAATTTACATACATTTTATATAAAATGTTAAAAGCAGGAGTTAATGGCAAACTATATACTGTAGAATACTTTATTTTCGCTTGGAATTTATTTTCGCTAAAGGGATAATTCCGGCGTGAAAATAAAATCCAGCAAACATACTTTTTTTTTCCTATATTTCACATTAAACTCATCAAAAATCAGTGAAAATAAATTCCATGCAAAACGCCCAAAAAGCCTATTCAGCGAAAATTAATTCCAGCGAAAATAAAGTATTCCACAGTAACTCAATGAAACACATGTACAGAAACACCAATGCAGCCATATATTAAAGGGACACAGATATTTGATTTTTTACGAATGTTTTAGTATGAAAGAAACATGAATATTGTTGAATATCAATAATAACATTTAGGTTCGTTGAATGAAACCTGCATGACCCGCAGCCGTAAATAAATCCTTGAGAGTACGCACGTCATGAAAATCAACAAATACACCCCGCCCCCTATTAAAATTACTGCTCATCCCTAATAAAATATTATTGATCCACTATACGTGTTACCTGTGAAGAAACTACAGTGTAGCAAATAGTGAATAATTGTTTTGACAACAATTTCTACATCCTTGTGGAAATTTGCGTAGATACCACTGACCCTGTCGTGATCAAACCCCGGATCCGCCGGCAGCCGAGGTCGTGAGTGAGATTACGTCGATCAAATCACGTCCTTGATCAAATGAACTGAGTAAGACTTTAATTTTACATCGTGAACACATACCTGTTAGATTGGCGCCAATATCTAGAAATAAGATCAGAATAATAAAATTAAGGAGTTGGCCGATATAATTACCATACAAATATCGTTTCGATGGAATACCACTTACCAATAAATCGCAATGCTGTTTTCATGCGCGCAGCCATATTGTTTTTATTTGTTTAAGATTACCGCTGGGTGGCGCTATTAAAATAGGGTAAAGGGGTTCAGGTGTCGCTGTTCCCAGTTTTGAAAACAGCAAATAAGTGTTTAAAATTAGACACATGAGAGACGATACAAGTATTTGCTACAAAAAGAGCAAAATTGCGATATAATGGTATGATCACATCTATGATTGGCAGGTCGAGGGATACACATGTGCGTTAAATTCTGTATTTCGCAAAGTAATGGGTTTACTTCGAAGTTCGTAGTTCCTCGAAAACCAAAATAAAAGTACTGTTTAAAAAACTGACTTCACACAAAACGCATACAGACATCTTGAATTTTCAAGGTGAATGTTCCGGCGAAGCACTCCACTATCACCTTGAAGTATTTCATTAGGAATATGTGTATGTGACAATGCCCTCACAGTTTGGAATCAGTTTACCAACAGCCAATCATATTGCTTCTTTCATCAACGCGCTTGACCAAGCTATCAACATTGTCGGGGCGGAGCTAAGTCACAAGACGCTATTAAAGACGCGCACCACTCTACCATGTATTTCTATGGGCTCTGCGCGAGCTGCTGTGGAACGCCGGTCGAAAATAGCTAAAATCGAAAAAACAGCACAAACTTAACTTTAAAGAAATCCTAAACAACCAAATTTAAATATGTTGCATATGCAGGGTAATCTTGTTACACGGTTCAAGGGGTGTCAACAACCATCCTAAAGAACCGTTTTCTGAGAGATTTTGGCCTTTGTTTTCACCATGATGGTTGCCAGGCGGTGAAAATGCTCGCACAGTGGAAGCTGTGTTGGCTTGCAGTGGTTGTCGAGGCAATACAATATTCGGACAAAAGCCGTCCAGGGTACTTAGTTCCGAGTCTGATGTGTTCGTGTTTAGTCGCACTGGAAATGGTAAACCATTATGTTATTATGCTTTACCAACCTTGCCACTATTGAGTATTATAGAAGAGTATACCTCAAAGCTCATTGTGTCACTGCAACATATATTGACAGAAATGAAGCCGAAGATGTAGTCTGGTTCCCTGCCCAAGTTTTCACCTCAGCGTTGAAATGGGGCAGGGAACCAGACTAGCCGAAGATGAAGACATCAGAAATGCAAAGCCCCAAGCGCTTTTTGGTAGTCATTGTAACAAAGCTTTCTATTGGTCGGTAAACTTTCTATCGCGCAACCACGTGACATACACGGTTATGAATAGAATTACCGCACGGTGTTGTGGAGGGAGGAATGTTCGAACGGAGCATCACCGTGCAGGCGGACGATGCATACAGATGGCAGATTTTGTTCTTTTGGAACCAAACACATCAGTATTATATTTCACCAAATAAATAATCTGTTGAATTCAGTGAATTAGGCCGTCGGGGAGGTATCCCACATTCAGAAAGGGTAGTGTAAAAACTGTCCAGACTCGACTAGGGATGAATTGCATTTTCAAATGTACAAGATGAAAAGAGTTGTAAAAGCAGGAATGAGCTGGTTAGTGCCTCGTTTATGTATGTCCCTTAAAAAATGAAGTGTAATAGTTCAATGGAAAAGATAAGTTCATTTATTCTGGCTCAAATTAGTTACATGTATTTTAGATTGCGTTTAACGGTGTGTTTTTGTGATAATACTTGGACATTCATTTGTGATCAGTTACCAAATAAAATATTTTATGTATCCACCAAATGCTCAGAGGTATTCGAACAGAGCGGATAAACAGTGTATCTTCCTATCACTAAAGTTGATCTCACTCAGAAATGAAGTCCGTGTTTCTCTACAATAAGGATGTTTTGATTTATTTTTTAAAAAAAAGAGTGGAAAGAAATTGTTTTTCATTTTGCAGAACACTCATACGTTCCACCTATACCAGCCAAGCATCCCTGGTCGGTACGGCCTCATTGCAAATGTATGCGGGTGTTAATTAAGTAACTTGAAGTTTGCTGCAGTTTAGCAGCTCTTATTGGCCGCTTAAGCTATTTTGATATTACGTTGCGGCCATAGTCGCGGCCATAGTCGGCCATGGTCGCCCCGCAACGTATACCACGACCAAGAGAGCTGCATAAACTGCAGCAAACTTGAAGTAAGTTGATAACTCATATCAATTGTTATGCGTACATGTATGTAACTAATTGTTATTATTTCATTTTGTCGTTATTATATTCAATTACTGTGTTTAGTGAGTCCCTGTTTCTAGAGTTTAACAATTGCGGGGCTTGAGTACTTCACACAAATTCAGCTCTCGGGTCCATTCGTTATTTTTACAGGGTCACAATTTAAATACTAGTATAACACAGGTTATACGCATCACTGTGTGTGTTGGTTTATTCTCGTTGACACTATTTGAGAAACACGTGTAATTCGACCTCTATCATAAATGATATGAACTTGTTTCAATGTAATGTATCACAATTTAAATATTATTATACATTGTAACCTAAATTGACTTAAAACCACTTCAAAGTTTACGCGATCGATCATACCCAGGCATATTTCGATTTAGCTTACTCAATTGCCTGTCAAACTGAAAGCTTTCTTTCAATGCCATGCCACATGTTATGCCTAAGGTAGTTTGTAACATAATTAATATTGAAAACATTGAAAAACGTTTAGTGATATTTGCAAGCTGATTTTTTATGCTGGTGTCTGAAACTCATATGCGTCTGCAAGTTTCTTTGTTTATTTTAATGTAACAACTTATACACCATCTGACGCTATGAATACGATATTCTGTTACAGACGCAGTCTCAGATGGAATTGATTCTGCACCACAATTCAAAGTATCTCTTCAGTTGCGAGGTTGAATCAAGATATTGACATTCTTACTAATCAATTTACCTTTCATAATGCCGTACTGTCCTCGTAAAAATCTACACGCTCATATTTCTGTGTATTTTAATTAATTTTTGCCGTTTTTTTTTCATGCATTCATGTAACTGGAGGGTGTAAATGAGTTTTATGTCCACTTCCATATTGAATGAATGAATGAATGAATGAATGAATGAATGAATGAATGAATGAATGAATGAATGAAACTAGCTAGCTGTAACAAAAATTTACCATAATGTTCAACGTACCAGCAAGTACTTCCACATCACAAATTTATTGACGGTGAAAAATGTTGAATTTGAACTAGATCTGTTACATCGGTAGCTTGGAGCGATGTGCAGAAGGAATGAGTTTCGCGACCACATTCATTCATATTAAGTTGCCAATTTGCATATATTTTTACCAATTTTTAGCAAAATTTTAGAATGGTTTCTTGGACTTCAACCAAAAATGCATGAAATTCTTCTGTTCAGCTTGGTATCAATTTAGTATTCTTATTCATACACATTAAACTATTTAGTGTGGATTGACTTTTTGAGCCAATTTCAAAATTAATTATTAAAACATGACTTGAATCCTGTTTGAGTATGGACTGAAGACATGGATCCTATCTAATGGAGACAATCACAATCATGTAGGATCTCTGCAGTTATAACTGGCTCGAGCACATTCCTCACTGAAAACCCAACATACATTGAACCCTAACCCTGGTTTATAGTTGCACTCACCCCCTCACCATGCACCCCCTCTATTTTTATTGTACATGTATATACAATTACATTAGAGGGTGAAATGAGGAGGCATTGAAGAATTCATTCCTATAGCTTTACTGTGGTTTCATATTGATATTATATAAAAAGAAAACCTTTTACGTGATCCTTGTCTCCACTTTGTGCGAATTATTTACTTATTTAATAGTCAGTTATTGTGAAATTTCACTTTAGTTTTGTTTTTGGTGAAATAAAATTCATTGATTAGCAATGGAAATACAAAGAAAAATTCAAACAAAAACAGAAATGATTACCAACTTTTGAACACCCTGAAATTCAATAGTACTCAAAATAAAGTTATGAGAACGACCAACCTTCCAACAGAGACACGCATATACAATATAGGAATACTTTAACACAAATTCTACAATATGGATTTATTTAATAAAACATCAGTGAATGTACATTTCATAAACTCTATGGTAACATCAATTTGGCACATTTTTTTTATTACATTGAATGGTGATTGTCATCTTGGTGTGCTATGATCAATACGGTACCCTGTGAAATACATCGTTTGCATGGCAACCACCACAATTTAAACGATGGAATTCAAATAAATGCCAACAATCACAAATCTGTCTTACATTGTGTAGTTTCCCTTGCTTCGCAATAAATTGATACCATTTTATAATGCCAAATTCAAGATTTAAATAAAGTTTAATCCGTATGAAAACAAATCAAAGAAAACACACTTGTATATTTAAAAGCAATAATTGTAAATGATTTTTTCATTGATTGATACCAAGGTTTCCTGCATTACCAGACAGCCAGACCAGCTTGTACGCATGAACAAAACTAATGAAAATATCAGCTAGCCCAATACTATATTTTCTCAGTTAGAAGTACATCCTCTACCCCACCCCCCCTGTAACAGACAAACGCACAAGCCTTATACTTTAAAACATGTCTTTTTAGCTAGCATATTATTTTAGTGAATTCAAAATGTCAATTTAAAATAAAGTATATTCTTACAATGAGATTGCTAAATTCTGTTAATTTATGCATTCAGTCAATTTCTCTAAAATGCCATGTAGCTATTTTAACGTGTTTTACAGTAATACAAATTATTTTGACCATAGAAACAAATAGAGCAAATACGGTATGCCAAATGATACATTTTCATTTACAGAAACTCATTTTAATAATCATAATTCAGTAAATCTTGAAGACTTACAAATGTAAATTTAAGACATTTTGACGTGAAAAATATTTGTGTACAAGAGATAAAAATTAATTACTACATTGACTATTATGTAAATATATAAATTGTGGTATTTTTGTCATCCTTCTGAGGATTATATGTGAAAAGGCACCTATTCTAAAAAAACAAAAAAAAATAATATAGCATATTTTTTAATTAAGGAAGAACTTCACACAGATTTCTGAAAATATTATTTATGTTGAGAGTTCACATTATAACTATAAGGACTTGTATCTTAAAAGAAATGTAGCTAAACTAGTGTCCATCGGCGAGTATGGAAAGATGTATGCTCTAGTTTACTATGAAGGCTGGGTATCCCTGCCCCATAAATGTTGTCACTTGTGACCACAATAGCTTACAGTGAACCCAGTAAGCTACATTTGCATATGGTAGCCGTAACTAATTTGATTGGTTGAAATTATTAATGAGTTGCATGTCAATCATATGCAAATTTAAATCTGTTCGCAGAGATGGTTCCCTAATACAGTCACAGTTGGCCACTATAGCAGTCGCATGTGACAACAGTTTAGTTTGTTTTTAGACATGGATGGCTGTCACATGACGCAACTCATGAATTTCTAGGACAACTTTCATCCCACCTAGAGCTCTCATAAGTTCTTATACATATACAAACCTGAAAACAATAAGGTCCTTGTACGGTATTCAAATCAAAATCATATTTTCATTCTATTCAAAATGAAATCAGCATGGATAGCTCATAGTTTCTTGCGCATGTAATTATGCTAATGCAGACATCCCATCAACCCCCCCCCTCTTATGCCTTAACCATTATTTCCCTGCTTGTAACATTCTGCACAATTTTGTTTGAAGGAAACATCAAGCCAAACAACATAATGACCTCTCAAGAATAAGCTCCACAAATGTAGGAGAATGCAATTTACAGTTTTTTTATATCACTTTTCATTCTCTAGATATTCAACTTTTTATCAGCATTATGTAGTCAGCCATTTTGTTTTTCAAGCAAAGGATTATGGGTAATATGACATCATAGAATCTGTTGTCATTTGGATCAAATGAACACAACTTGTTAATGCCTACTACAGAACAAGTAAGTAACTTAGTATTAACGTTTACACATGTAGGTATCAGAGAAATAATTATATATAAATTAGTAAAAACACTGGATACAAGTTATTTTATTGCTAATACACATAGACAAGACTATCATATATTTTTTCTATAAGGGTAGTTAAAATAGAAGTTCATGTAAAACCAATAGCTATCTTTATAGTATGCTGGGTTATTATTAGAATATGACTTATGACATAAATACAGTATGTAATGAACACCTCGGAATACAAAATGTTGTTAAAGGATTATAGATCTTAAATATTTACTTTATTAGAAATGCACGTATTTATAAAATGACTGAACAAACTTCTTATTTCGCCAAAGACAAGTTTCAAATGTTGTGAATTCTTTTTTGGTTCTAAAAGCAGCAATTTTCATTAATTTTTGTCGCTGCAAATCTCCTCAGTTTTGGATAAATAAAGAACATTTCATTTTGCTATAATCATTCTTCTCTAGTACAAGTATTAAAACTTTCCTTCAAATAACACATTCGATACTGCCCTCTAGTGGCCAAATGTCTGAATATTTTTTTATCCAGTTACTGGCAAAAACTTTAAAGCATTATAAAGAAATTTCAGTCTTAAGAGCAATTTGAAAAGATCAAGTAAAAATAAAAGCTTCCACTTAAATGTGTATTTATGTATGAATGAGGATAATGATCCCCTCTAAATCAACCCACCCACCCCCATGTCGCTGCCTTTGGTATACTTCTCAGCTTCACTGGGTGCGGATCAAACCATTATTTCTTGGCATATAGGGATGAGACTTTACACATCAGGAATAGAGTGGTCCATATCCTTCTTCACAAGACTACCACCGATGCTATTGGAGAAGTGATAAAATAAAAAAAATAGTAAAAGACGAATAGTTATTTGTCTATAATACACAGCATAAACCAGGTTTCATCAGAATCTAGTTTTAGTCATTTTTTACTTGTCAATAATTTATATAATAATAATCCTGAATGGTGACTACTTTGTGAAAGATGACAAAGTTATAAGTTTGACATCAGAAAAGCAAAGACGGCTTTCCAATTTTACTAACCATGGTTTGTTTGTACACATAATCAGTGTTTTTGCTGCGTACAAAATAATTTTATTTAATGATAGGAGAAAGTATTTACAGATAAATAAATCACCTGAACTTAAGATTGAATTAGTACTTGGCATAAGCTACAAAGTTTAAACCAACTCTTGGAAGACTTGTAGCAATAAGTGATAATCTAGTTTTAGTTGTTTTTACTTGTCAACATTTTGTGTGTGACCAAAATGACAATCATGATGGCAATGAAATGGTAAATTTATATATGTTATTTGCAAGCAATATTTCTAGAGACAAACAGACAGAAATTTGATAATTAAAGGGCTGCAGTCGTCGTGCCGCGTCCTGTTCGATATGGGACTCATAGCGACGTATACAACGCTTGTAAAATACATTGTTTATTTACATGAAATTCGAACACGCGCTGCGCGACGACCACTGCGTTTTCAATCACAATCTAATATTCTTCTTTTACTGTATAATTTTTCACTGATTTAATAAAATTTGGTAATGTTTCTTGTCTATGTATTTTGGTTGCAGTTGTAGTGTGTTCACAGTCCTGCATCTTTCTATTGACAACTTTTGTTTAATAATTTATGATTGGAATTCATATTTCCATTTTAATGTAACACAAATCTATTTATACTCACCTTTTCATGATGTGTTTGTAGATGAAGTTAGGAATGATTGTAAGTGTGACTGTCCTTCCACAAACACTGACAATTTCAGATATTTCGGAATCCTACAAGACAAAATATAAAACTCATTAATACATTAAAGCCAAAAGGTCACACAGCACAATTTGAAATTAGGTTATAATATCGATTTCAGCATTTACAGGATTTTAAACAGGATCTAACTATCTGTGATTAAATTTTGTTGTGTGAATGTAGCAAGTAACTATGCTAGAATGTTGTTCAAAACATGAGGCATTGATAGCAAGTACCATAAAAACTTTATTTGAAACCGCATCCCTAACAAAAGCCGAACCCATTCTTTTTGAGCAATTGACAACTTTAATCTTTTTTAAACAGGAAGGGGGTTATAAAAACTAGAAACAACTCTCACCCGGGGTAAGAGTTTCAAAATATTGATGTCTGATTCCTTTAGCTTTAGGGTGGGTAGGACGGGGCAAGGTGGGGGTTGGCTCTGGCTCTGTCAGACAAAAACAATTTCATTTAAAACTATAACATTTAGAAGTATAAAAACAGGTTGGATCAAATCAGATTTTCTTTAATGGATGTACTTGAGACAAGACATCATGAAATTTGTTAAAACATGACTGCAGTTTTTAATGTACACACAAATAACGGTATCCAATTGAGTCATCAAGCTTGGATGCACTGAACTACGTGGTTTGTAACTGGAGGCAGTTGATTTCAACCAATGATTTGAATGAAGACAAATACTGTTAGAGTGGTAAAAATAGAAGGGGTTTATGCCGTCTATGACACTAATACTCTAACAATGAGTGTATGTTTCTTACTTTTAGTCCAATGACATTCTGACCGTTGACCTCAACCAGCATGTGGTCAATGAGAAGACCATTTCTTGCAGCGGACGACTCTTTCGCAATCTTAGTCACCTCGCCGTTCTTGTAAACAAATCCAACATGTCCAGAACTATCTTTCTGAAGTGTAATCGTGCGTTCAAATGGTCTGTAACACAACATCAAAGAACAATTATGAATGGATAAATACGAAAAATCAAAAACAGGTAGAGACTGGCCTCTTCTGGGTGTCGGTGTGCCTCAAGCTACATGTGATCATACAAGATCTGCACACCATTTGTATAGTAAATCAGATGGAATCAATGTACTTCAGTGGCCATGTGTTAAAGGTGGTGGTTGCCACAACACATCCTGTTCAATATGGGATTCATAGTGACATACACAACCTGTGTAAAACATTGTTTATTTACACAAAATTCTGTGCTGCTTGACGACCACCGACTTACAAACTACATACATGTACTACTGACCTTAATCAGATTCACATATATCGACAAACTGGCTAACTATTCACAATGACATGCAGTCAGTAACAGTATTTGTAGAAGTGGGAATTACCATACTACTGATACAACATGTTGATAAACCAAAAATATAAACCAACATCATGCAATTTGAAGCAGAACGTCAAGTACTTGCATCCATGGTTGAGAACATGGGGTTCTGTCATAATAATAATTATATGTAAATAACAAAAATCAAATAAGACGAAATCATGCAATACCTGTCTCTAACTGCAAACACAATTCTTTGTGGGTCACATTTCTTGAGATACTTCATAGTTTTATCAGTGTCCCATCCAGCAACATTTTCACCATTAATCTGCAGTATTTGGTCTCCAAACCTTAATCCAGCCAATGCTGCTGGTGTATTCTTATGAACGAACTGTACAAACACGCCCTGTAGAGAGAGGTTACAGGTCAAAGTAGGGTTATGAATTAGCTAAGAAAATATGACGTCTGAGGTATCCAGTTATGAAGTAAAGATACAATTGTTATTTATTGTTTATGTGGAAGAACATGAGTTGTGCCAATATTTCATTCAATTTGGCTATTGCATTTTTGTAAATGAAACACACTTGGAAATGTAAATATCACAACAGAAATTATTGTTTTGTCATAAGATGATCAGAATCGAAACAGTTACTATGGCAAAAATGTAAAAACAGGTCTTTACAGCAAATTTTATAAACCATAAGGTAATTATTACAACTTTTTATGTTTAGAATCTAGATATTATTATTCTTACGAATAAAAATTAGGAAGCAATACAAACTAGACATGTTGTTATATGATTATCTAACTCTTAATTGAATAAATGCTGGGGTAAGTATTAATAATAATATAATTAAAAACTCATTTCAAATACTAATATGTCAATAAGTATAACATAGGTAAGATACCACAAAATATGCATGAAGACTGTAAAAGAGGAGTATCAACCTGTGAGTAGAGGATCTTCATGCGAGTGTGTACTGTGTATACTTTGCGGTATCATTGTAATAACCTTATATATTATTTACATTTTTCTAAATCCAACTGTTTTGTGTCGGATGCCCAGAACTGAACAAGATAGTGGAAATTATTTACACTTTCTCACTTTTGGAAATATTACATTGTTTTATATTTGGATTTTACTTTTCTTAATAAGGTAGGATGCAGATAACCGCAAAATTAAAGCATGATGCAACTCAGTGCAAATGATAAGCAACATAAAACCGGTCACTGGTAGCATAGTGGTTGTTCCATCAGACTCATGATCGGTAGACCCAAGTTGAAATCCTACTTCAGACTGAACTAGGAGAGTGTGCAACAGAATCAATGGGAAGGCCAATTCCACTGGCCGAGACTCATTCACTAACGAATGAGACTTTGGGGGTGCTTGTGTTTGACAGAGCCTGGTTGATGCCAGGATAGCGCATTAAAATTGCCATTTGATAGAGAGATGGCCACACAGCCCTGTCATGTAGTCCCAAACATGAATATGACTTCTGTGGCACAAAATGCACTATACATATATGTCAGCACTAGCACTTGCAATTTGCACATACAAAAACAAAAAGTCAGGAGAGACAACAGCGACATTCAATGTACCGGTACTGTCGCAACATAAATAAAATGACTAACAAAACAACACTATTGTAAATGGGTAGCGATGATAATAAAATGATATACAAGATATGATACCATTTCTTACCTTACTGATAGATCTAACACGCAGTCCGATTCTTCCTTGTTCATCTTTACAACATATCAACTCGCGTACACCGGACTTGACTTCTGCTCTACGCAGACCCACGCTATTGCCAGTCACCGGTGCCAACATACCGGACGACTGCGGTACAGCGACAGCTTGTGCCTAAGTAAGTAACATCATAACATGTTAATTTTGGCACACAAATATAACACATGTATTTTGTTCATGCGGTTGTAAATATCTATATGCTTCCCTACAGCACTGTGAAGACAATTATTGTAGAGTAATTAGTGACAAGATTTTATGTTGTACGGCAGCACGGAAATGAGTAGCTCAAGAAATATATTTATGACTTGAAAGTTCAAACGGCAATTCGGTAAGAGGGCGCCAGCCGAGAGTATCAGGGCGCTGTGCCCCTGTTCCCTGGTTTAAAAAAACCCCTGAGTGAGTTACCATATGTACTAAGTCATTAAAATATTAATTATTTTTGACCATAAATAAATGTACGTAATGCTACTAATAGAGCAAATACGGTAGTTGAATGGCTTATTCTGATCATACCATCTTCACACAAGCTTAGGCATACTACAAATATATCTATAGAAATTTTTCTCTGTGTTTCTAACTGTCTTAGCTATTCAGAAATATTAGTTAATCTTTGTAACTCAATCAGAGTAGTTTCAGGAAGACCAAAATGAGCAAATTTCACTCTCAAATGTTGTACAAGTATGCTCTGATATCATCTCATATTTCAAGAAAGCAACTTTTTCTGGAAAAAAACTCATGCAACTTGAATATTTTTTCTATGATTACATTTATTTTAAAATTACGTTGAATCATTTTAAGAAGTCTTTGAGTTTTAGACCCTCTTCCTCTAATACCCCAAAACAAACAAATAAACGTTTTTTTATTTTTCAAAAGCTTTTTTCAATTTTGATCAATAATTTGATTATGATTATTGTGTAGAATGTAAACTATGTTGAGAAAGAGTAAAAATCTATCTATAAAGAAACAAACCTGCGGTTGTTGAGCTACTAATGGCATGTTTTGAGCTACAAACTCTGGTGTGAGATTAAGTCCCATATACTCTTCTAACGATGGATACAATGATGACTGTCCTGCACTGGCTACTGGTGCATAAGATGGTGGGCCAGGCTGAGGTGGATATCCCGGTGCAGCCACATGTGAATGTTGGTTGTGTTCGATGGCTGCTTGATGTGCTACCTGCTGATGATGTACTTGAGCCTGTTAAGTTCAAAGTTATATGTAATAATATGAGGTTATTACGAGGATATCGAAAAGTATGCACGAAGACAGTACAGCACGTTGCGTTACAGTGATGTATAATAATATATTAAATTATTATACATCTGACACCAAAAACATTAGAATTCACCAATTTGTAAAACGCTGTGTGACGTGTTCGAAAGTGTTACGAACGGGTTTGAGTATCTTCCTTATTTGGAAATTGTGCATCACTTTTACGTCACATTTCAAGACTTTTCTTTGTTTACTTCAGACACAGAAGTGCCATCAGTGTGTGATGGAAATAAAATCCTTTCACTGCAAACGTTTTTCGATGTTATTTTGGAATGTTATCTCTCACTAAATTATTACTACAAGCAGGGAAAAGTTGTTGCTTAACATTTTTTCTTGTGCAGATTTTTTTGGGTCATCTGTGAATTTTGATAAGTATTTAGTAAATACGATAATTGTGCAAGAAATGGAAAACATTTCACATTATGATGTAATTTTTACTAATTCATCTCGAGATATTTTCACCATGTCATATCACAGGAATACATCCAAGTGAATACCAGTAGATCTAAAAGTAATACCTCTACAGTACATGCATATGCATGAACCAATATGGTGTATCACTGAAGCACTAAAAAAAGACTAATAACCAACATACCTTGGCCATCTGGCCTACTTTCATGTCTTCCAGTGACGGATACAAACCAGACATTTTTATTCTTTTTTCTTAAAATAACTGTTAAATAAAAAAGAAATATTTTAAACATCTTTATAATGTGAACATTCATTTACTATGCTTTGTTTAAAGGCATTCACACAGCACTGAGAACAGGAAGTAGTACCTATTGTCTGAGTTAAATTTTCCGTTAAAATACCAGGTGATGTTGGAAATGGTATGAGCATTTAAACTTTCTGAGACTATCAAATCCATGTGTATACAGTTTACAAATGCAATAGACAATTTAATGCTCAGGCTTTGCTAATAATTGCCAAAGTACATGTAGTGGAATGTCATAGCTTTACATACATAGTCATCACACAGACATGATTTTGTGAAACCAAAATGGTAAATTAAAAATCAAATTAATTTACCAACATACATACATACAAAAGTTTGTAAATGAACATGCTTATTTTTCATTCAAATTATATAGTTCTATATATATAAGGCCTTTGAAATATGTCATGCACACGAACCAACAGAATGAGCACCATTTTATGCTACAGCCATAGCTTCTATAAACAATTATATTTGGTTTTGTCTATCAAAAATCTAAAAATATTTACATACATTTGTACTTAATAAATATTATGACATCAAACACGAAGGTTTAAGGTTATACATATTTGGTATAAAAAGTGGCTTAAAAAATTATGGTTACTGATAAAAATCTATTTGAATATTAATTTGTGAAATTTTGTATTTATACTGTTTTTAAATGTTAACATTCACGGCTTTTAGTTATGAACTGCATCAAGGGAATTAACAATTATAATACTGTCACTACCACCACTGTTGATAATTATACATATCTACTGAGCAGGTGTTACTGGCTGTAACGGGTTTGATTCTACTACGCCTATATATCTATCCATAGACCTTGATATATACCAGTACCCTTCATCTACATATACATGTATGTGTATACAAAGTTCAACACTGACTCACTATCCCAAGTACAACTTAATTTGTTAATTTGTATGAGAACCAGCAGAAATGTTTTTAATGGGGGCATGATGGTACAGCTATTTTTTTTCTAGATGAATTCTATTATTCAACCACAAAGTAATCATAATTTTGACAGTGAGTCCAAGCGTAACTTAACATCAGCTAGCTTTTAGCTTGCTTAAACCTAGGTTCGCTTGCTTTTAAAATCACCATACATGTGTGTATCAAAAGTAATATAAAAAAAATATGTCTCATATTGGTAACACATGTAAATATTTGAAATTTAAAAATAATTTATGACAAGGCAAAGACAGCTAATAGCCAGTTTGGAAGTAAATTAAGTTATGCTCTGACTGTATTGAACTTGCCTTTCACATAGCATGGAGTATTTTTAATCAAACTAAATTGTTCAGACCTAATCTGTGATTTTCAGTTTATATGGTTTCAAATTTGATGAGTATTTGTATTCTCCAATTGAAAATTACCTAATTAATATGCAGAACCATGGTCTTAGAAGGTTAATTGCAAAATTCAGGACAAGCAACCATGACCTTAAAATTGAGAAAGGCAGACATAATAATGTGCGGCTGGATAAAAGAACATGTGATATGTGCAGCCAAAATATAGTTGAGGATGAGCAACATTTTGTAATGAAATGTCCAGCTTACAGTCACCATAGGGACAAATTATTCCTGACTGCAAAAAATAAAATTCCAAATTTTGATAAAGAAAATAGTCAGAATAAATTCATTTTGATTATGGCAAACCATACTCTAGCACCAGCCTTAGCTGTCTTCTTAAACAACAGCTATGGAACAAAACAGCAACAACTATCAGTGTATTAGGCCACATTTTGTGTTCATTCTATATTCTGTATTCACCATTGGCTGCAAATTGTATTTTTTTGTTTTTGACTTGTTTTTTTTTTTTTTTTTTAGAAAAGTTTTTATTTTTTGTTTTCTTTTTTAGATTGTAGTTTTTTTGTTTTTTTTTAATTTCTTTCTGTAAGACCCTTTTTATCCTTTCCTAAGGATTTTATGCGTCTAATAAAAATATATATAATATATATATATAAACCAAAAAATGTATTTGTTACAACCTAACTATTTATAATATCACTTATTATGACCATAGACACACCTCTGTAACTTACATAAGGGTATGCGCTACTGATAAAGCTGGTATTTTTCAAATGCTAATTTTAAGTACTAGTATTTAGTTACTTGTTTCAACAGTTTATGGTTTGCTGAATTCATGGTAGTTGCAAATTGTTTACTAAGTATAGAAAGTTAATACATGTCTTGTGAATTTTGCATATCAAATAACTTGTTCTTCAATATGTTACATGTAAATACAAACAGTATAAATACAAATAGTATAAACACAGTCACTTGTGAAGTAAATGTTTTTTCTGTAATATGTTCATTTCAGAAATGTATATGCTCAGTTTTTACACATAGAAAAAACACAAAGAAGGCCCACTCATTGGTGAATTTACTTCTATTGCACAAGGCAGTGAGCGTCTAGGCATGTATTTTTTTCCTTGTCAATCATGATTAATTGACTGTAACTGATATGGTGGCATTATAAACATGATTGGGCTTAAATTTTAACTTTTATTGAAACATAAATGAGTGGACAAATTTAGAAGTATACATAACGAATAAATATGTTGACGAGGACAATGTTAAAGTAACAAAATTAATCGAGAATTACAATACAGTTGAAATCGCTGACCATGAGCACATGTAATGTGTAAACTCAGCATGTATATTTCTGAAATTAACATACTAGTATGACCATACAAACAAGTGCTACTTCCTACATGACTGTGGTCATAGCCATGGGATAATGCATCATCAGTCACATGACTCTATGTCATGCCTCATTTGAATAGGGGTCATTCAAAGGTCAAGAACCAAGAAGCTCCTTTTGACCAGCTGGAGGCAGCATGAAACCAGGGAAGCATATGTTGCCTGTTAATATTAATTAATTCTACTGATTTACAAAAAATATGTAACTTTGTCAATATCCATAATGTACAATGATTGACTATATGAAACGCTCAAACTGCTAAAATAATTTGATAATCCCACTCATAATGCAACTCCTCTTATTTTAAGAAACCTTACGATTTTCACTGACTTTTCACTAAAATTAAAAATGAATTAAATTATTACATTTCGCTTCACTTGTAGACAGCGGCCACAGTAACCTCAGTTTCCATAGCTTCGTTTGGGGTCGTCGTTTTTTTTCCTGATTCAAAAATTGAATATTGAATATCGTCAACAGATTCTCTAAAGCGAAGCCATGGAATCCATGGGCTGTACAGCAAGGTACCAGGTACATGACATTTTAACATGATTTTACAGTGACACTGAAATATGGTCAGCACAATTTAAGTATGGATGTCCATTGGTTACCATACTATTATAAACCAATCTAGACGTAGTTAATGGGCGAAACTGATCCTAAAACAGAGCACAACAGACCACAGAAGAGACAGACGTCAATAAACCCGTGAGTGGATCTATCTCAACTTTCGAGAATCAGCGAGACTCTTTTTTCATAACAAGCTTCAAGAACAGACAGTGCGGTTTAATATAGGATAAAATAACGAAATGTGTATGTCTTACCCTCAATAATAAGATAATAATCCAATGGATCACGGCAAACTGACTTCAGACTTCGGCGTCAAATGAAATGCAGTTCCTCTTACTTCGAATGGCGATATTTGTTGTGCTGAACGTCACTGATCATGGGATCCATGACGTCATATTCTATGAAAGTTAAAAATAGAAATAACCCTTAAACTATAAATATTTTTCAAATATTAATTGTCAAAACTACAGACATTATCGGATTGTCTAAATAACAGTTCTACAAACAAATGATGAACTAGATCTTACAATTTTGTCTTAAATATGATATTATGTTTGAATTGAATTCTAAATTCTTTATAGTTCATACGCCACTTTAATTGCAACAATTCTCGCAAAGTCGCGATGTTTACGAGACTTTACAACCGGAACCCCGAACAGACTTCGCGGCTGCAGACACATTTTGCAAACATCACACTCCTTGGAGGACGACTATTTGATCGAAAATGGAGTGTTTGATAGGAATTCAAGGACCGGATTTTGTTTTAGTGGCATCAGATACAGTGTCTGCGCGTAGTGTTCTTGTTTTTAAACAAGGTAAATGAAGCATTTATCTTTCTTACACCGTTACTTCGTTGTATTTTGTTTTGAAGTGTGACTTGCATTTTCACACATTGCGTTTATTTTGATGGCGATTCTCGTTTAATTAATTATCGCTGTGGCCAGTAACATTTTGGACCCCGCCCCCTCTTTTTAAAATTTGAGTTTCTTTTGCACCCCCATTCCTGCCCTCCAGCGCTCCTCCAATATAATTGTATATTCCCCTCCTAGGAACGACTATAGTTATTTATATGGGACATGTACTAAATTTGAGGGCTAGGGTTAGTTAGGGTTATAAGTGGGGGTGCAAAAGGAACTCTTTCCACAAATTTAATCATGATGTTGACCGCCTAGAGTTTTTTAAGGCCAACATATCCAAACTGAGCCCTAAGCTATTAAATCCAGGCCCCCTCCTTTCCAATATCAAATGTCCCTCCAGATAACTGTGTGTCCTCAAGTGGGTCATACAATTAAAATTGGGGAGGAGCACTGGAGAAGCAGGGCTAGGATTACCGATTAGAAGTATTGGTGAGGGCGTCATTAGTTAGTCTTACCAATTCAGACGACAAATACAAGTATTATAACCTGTCAATTCAATATTGTTTTCAGAATAGAATTTTTTTCTAGCCATAACCCTGCAGTGTTAAAAATTTATCTCCAAAATAATTGTAGGTGCTGCTTTTTTTTTAGGTAAAATGTGCTCATTTTGATTTAACCTGAAATTGAAATTAGTTTCCCTCTTTTTTTTTTAAATTCTTTTTTGCTGCGATTTGTAAATTTTATGGCATTTGTGATGAAAAAATTTTGTGATAGTCACTGACACTTTGCATCATTGAGGCCCCTCGAAAAATTTTCACTTCTACAAATTTTGTGAAATTTTCAAACAAATAAACAGCAGACTGGCAGCTTTTTCTTTGTTAGTTTTCTGTTTAACAGTTACCATGGCATTGTTTCAGAGAAAAAGTTTGTACGTCTTCTGCTTAGCTGAACACTCACACAATTATTGCCAGGTTTGATTGTTAACCCTGTCTATGAACATTCATGCTGCAGTGTCAAAATAAAGACAAAATATTGTGGGACTATATTTAAGTGTTCTGTATTACACGGTTAGACACAGTTGATCAGAAATTAAAAATTAAATTGCCTTAATTTTAACCTCAGCAAGTTTTTTTTCTCCTGTGCATTTGTTTATGCCAGTATAAAATACCCAAGATAAAATGTTCCTCTTCATGACTGCTACAAATTGTGTAATTTTCCCTAACTCTCAATAATATTTAACATAAGGTTGTATATAATATAACAGTATTGTATCCCACAGGACTTGATGTTAACTTTTAAATTCTTTTGAAAGAAACATATTTTCTCTATTAGTATTGCATGTGCTTACAAAGTGTTTCTATAGTCAAAATAAGTAATATTTTTATTCAGTGTATAACAAATGTGATTTGGGGCTTGTATGCACATCTAGTGGAGATGCGCTTCTAATAGAGCAAGTACAGTTAAGACAATTAAGTGAGTTGTTGTTCAAATGGCAATTTTATACTTGTCCTCGTCAGGTTCTGTTAATCAACAAAATTATTCAAATTCAATGTGCGTTATTTGTGTGACAATTAACAAACTTCAATTTTGTTTTCAGATCAAGATAAAATGTTCAAATTGAGCGATAAGCTGGTAATGTTATGCGTGGGTGAATCGGGCGATACAGTACAGTTTGCAGAATATATACAGAAAAATATCCAGCTTTATAAAATGAGGAATGGTAAGTTGCAATTTAGGGGGCCTTAAGGAACACTTACCAAAATGTCGTTCATTTTGTCCATCTTTGTTAACAGTGAATTTTGAGTAATGTACATACAAATGTGAAAAGAAAAGTGATGGCATTCAAAAAGGATTCAGCAACTACAGCTTCAAAATATGCTGTAAGCAGCTGGGCTTCCATCAACCTATCATCAGTCACATCAGTGTATTTTATGCGCATTGTGTACGTTTAAGAGTCCAATATCGAACACGACATGGTTCAGCAACTGTAGCACTGAAGCAGTTTAAAATAACCTTGTAGAGGGCGCTGTCACCTATTTGTAAAACTAGAAACAGTAGAGACTGCATTATCTTTTTTTTTGTAGGTTATGAATTATCACCAAGTGCTGCAGCAAACTTCACAAGAAATAACTTGGCACAATATCTGCGTAGTAGGGTAAGTGTCATAGCACCCAGTTTTCAATCAAACAAACAGTTGCATCACTGTTCTTTTTTTTAATATCATTGAATAAATAATTAAACATGTGTACATTTTTTCATTTAGGTGGAAGAAGGTAAACAGTGATTCAAATACTAGTAGGTTATTTTCTGTTCAGCTGCAAGATCTCGCATATTACCGGAAAGACGCGGCTGTACGTCTGTCGCAAAAAAAGAACAATTTGATTTTGAACTTGAATTTCTTTTTCTTTTTTTCATAGCTCAAAGTCAAAAGGCTGATCTTTGACAGGGGAATATTGCTTTTAGATACACTTACTTTATCGAAATGTACCATCAAATGTGTACAACGCATTATTAAGCATGGAATTATCCCCCAATACTTTCGCATTTGTTGAATCCTACGCGATGTTTGTCGCCACCACGACACTATTACCTTTATTTGTCGTGTTTTACGTTGATTGCACGGACAACGAGATATCTAGCATTGAATAGAAAATTATCTATTATTGTCTACAAAAATGGCATGAAGTTGTTTTTAATGTTTGTTCTATTTTTTTTTTTGCACTTGCAATCTTTTGTTTAGAAGTGGAGTCGAATGTTACATTTGTGAAATGCACATGTATTATTAACCATTCTGAATGCTGTGTTGTACTAACCCAATAATCCAGAAATTATCGAATATTGGCAATTACATGGAATTGCACAATCGTAAAAAGTAAACTGTTGGCACTGATTTCAACAATAAGCAGAGAAATTTAAAAAAAAAATGGTGATTCACAATCAAGTGTGGAGAAGTACTTGCACCATTCACAATGTCAATAGGTCACGTCAAAGCATAGTTTGCCAGTGTCCACCCTATTCACGATAATCTCATGCACATGTTTAACTGTGTCCAATGAACAGGTTTCATGCAACATTAAGTAATAACAGAACAGAAAGAGAGCAAGCCATGTTGTGGTGTTCGCCATATACACTTGAAATTATGCAAGTTTTTCTCATAAACACAAACTAAATGGCCCATCACACACAACTTCTGTACAAATCATGATCATGCATGCCCTGAAGTTGGTAAATCTCTAAAAATAGGGGATAGACAGTATAGTATAGTAGACGAATTATTTTGTTTTTGCAGACCCCATATTCTGTTAATATGTTGATAGCTGGATACGATGATAAATCAGGGCCAGCATTGTATTATATGGATTATTTAGCCTCGTGTAATCAAGTACCGTATGGAGCACATGGTTATGGATCATTTTTCACTCTTAGTGTTATGGATAGATACTATAAGAAAGGTACGTCAAGTTCTTATTTTCAGATATAATAAAAATGAAAATAAATCAGTACTGTGTTTGTTTTATATATTACTAGAGTACAATGTATGAGCTTAGATGTACATATCGATTACCGACTGACTTTGCTACAGTCCTGACATATTTACACATACATCTAGAAATAATGTAAATACTGTAAACCATAATAATTTCGCTGCTAGAAATATTCACGATTTTGTGTTTGCAGAGTTTTTAGCGACGATAAATTTTCGCGATTTTAACTTGAGGGAAAAATTTTAAAATGGCAAATGGGTGCTTTGTTTTGGAAATTCAAAAGGACTGTGGTGTGACCGGATGTCGCACATGTGCAGGAAATGGTTGATACTAGACATAGACATGTCTATCACTGTATTTCACACTTTCATTGTAATATTGTGCATTTAAGCCTGGGTTTTGGGAATTGTGTCTCAGTATTCGAGTTGTTTTCATCGGGCGTACTGACTTCCTTACGTTTCACGATGTTGCGCTATCTCATACGAAATCCCGATGCTACCACCGTTAGGCCTGGTCTTCCAGATCCAGTGTCAACTGACAATCCCGATGAAACATATCAAGCTAATGAAGAAGTCTTCAAAGTTCTCACAACCCTGGGTTCTCGTGGCAGAAAACGAAAGCGTCGACAGTATGAAGTTTATAGTCCAAATTTGCAGCAGAAAATGGCAATTCCAGAGCAGTGCGCCACTTCACTGTCCATCAATGAAAGTACCATTCGATCTATGAAAGAAGTCTACATCAAAGAAGTCCAAAAATCAAGAACTCAACCAGTAACCAGTATTCATCATGCTAAATGTGGTTGACCTCTACTTTTAGGCGAACTTGATTCTCAAGTGAAGCGATATGTAAATAACGTCAGAGACTCGGGGGGGGGGGGGGCATCGTCAACAGAAACATCGTGGTAGCAGGGGCACGTGGTATTGTGTTGCAGCGTAATCGGTCTCTGCTCCAAGAATTTGGTGGTCCTATCGTATTGACACGTACTTGGTCAGAGTCATTGCTGCAAAGGATGGGTTACATGAAACGGAAAGGGACAAAAGCTGCTAGAAAATTACCGGGCAATTGTGATGAACTTAAGGAGTCTTTCTTGGAACGCATCACGAACGTAGTTTCCCAGGAGGCCATACCGTTCGAGTTGGTGATAAATTTTGACCAAACTGGCGTACACATTGTCCCAGTTAGTTTGTGGACATTAGCCAAGGAGGGAGAGCGACAACAGTGTTCTCCCCAGACTTCATGTCAAGCATCACGGCCAATTTGCATAACAATACATCTAATTTGCATAATTTTTATTTGCATAGTAATCAGTTTTTCCCAACAAATATTGTCAATCTACAATTAATTAAAGACAAGATATTTTTATATCTGATAAATGTTATATCATTTTACTGCATTGTATTTTATGTTTTTGTATCAAGTCAAATAAAGTTTGAAATGGAACATCATAAAAAGGAAAAAAAAAAGGAAAAACTTGTGTTATTGCCAGTCAGTGAATATACTGTTATCCATGGATGTAACTGGTTCATCTTTGTGTATAAGTTTTTAGAGCCCATGTCAATGTCGGTTCATATAAACGTCGGGGAATACATTTTTTGGTTAAATTCATAAAGTCGGCAAGATATCGAAATATGTTGAAATTAATAAATCAATAATTAAAAAAAAATTCTACAATGGCAGTTCGGCGATTTTTCATTGCAATATACCTTGTGAGTACAACGCTACGATCACCGTAACATTGTCAGCTGGCGGCATTGCGTTGGACGGGTATTCACCGCTGCTATTGCGATCATCGGTATCTGACTTTTTGGTGTGAAATACACAAATTGTTTATTAAAACGATTCATTGACGATTATTATAGGCATTACATCAAAATTGCCAACGAGATGTTGTTTTTAAACATCGCGGAAAATCATGCATTCTACGCCGCCATCTTTGTTACCTCGGTCAGAACCCCTGGTAACCCAGCATGCACCGGTCACAATGTTGCAACGTGCATTATGTCGCCTTAGGGCGGCGTTTTTCTGTACTAAGGCACCCTATGAATGGGGTATTTCCAGAGGTCAGAGTTTGTTTTTTCTCAACCCGTCTCGTCTGCTGTTGAATTATTCATACTTTTCTTTCCAATGCGACATAATTTCACTTGTTTGTTTTTTTAATTTTGGAGTAAATAATGTCACCAGCGATTGAGTGATAACAAATCAGAGTGCAGCAAATCGGGGTTGATCTTCCCGACATACGCCGTGACTTGTTTTGTCACATTGTTGCCGTTGCGTGCAATGGGCAAATTATTGCTACTCTAGTTAATTTTTTTTTTGATTTGGAGGCTCTGCACCTTTGAAAGACTTCGCAACATATTGCAGACTTCCGTTTTTATCACTGTCTTTGTATGGCTAACAAAAGTGGGATTACCTAAATCGATCAATACATGTTATTGTTTTAAATACGTGCAAGACGAGACTGACACTTGTAAACAAAAATATAAGCATCACGGGCGAGTGCCAAGCGTCACGGACAAAGGGCAGGCATCACGACCGAGTGTCCAAGCGTCACGGTACCGTGTTGCTTCAGAGGCCTGGGGAGAACACTGGACAAGTCCCAATCATAGGCCTGGAAGACAAGCGAGAAATAACGAGAGTATTTGCAGTGTCCTTGGCCGGTGATTTATTGCCACCGCAACTGCTGTACAAAGGAAAGACCGATCAGTGCCACCCAAACACTCAGTTTCCCGCCGAATGGGACATTTACCATACATCAAATCATTGGAGTAATGAGCACAGTATGAAACGATATGCTGATAAAATTCTCATCGCATATGTGCAGAAAATCCGTGATGAACTCAACCTCCCAGCAGAGCAGAAAGTAGTCGCTATTTTTGAGGTGTTTCGAGCTCATCAAGCCGAGAGTTTTCTGCAAAAACTTCATGACGCCGCCATTGTACCAGTCTTCGTTCCTCCAAGTTGCACATCAGAGCTGCAACCGCTAGACTTGTCATTCAACGGGAAATTCGAAGATCGATTGAAAGAACAATTCAACAAGTGGTATGCCGACAAAGTTGCTACAGCCCTTAATAATGGCCAAGATGTCAATGAAATCAATGTAGATCTCAAATTATCGACCATGAAACCACTGCATGCCAACTGGCTTCTCCGCGTGTATGACGATCTCCGCCGTGAACGTGAACTTATCATTGATGGATTTGTGCAGTCTTCAATCAAGGCAAGCATCGACAACATTGCAATTTGAACATTCATTGAACTAATTTAATAAGTGTCCCTTTGTTTTTGATATATTACTGATATTTACATTTGCATTTATTTATAACATGACATGATCGAACAATATGGCACCCGATAATTTGAATGACGCAGTTGAAATGCGTTTTATGAAAAAAACAAGTGTTGAGTAAAACATGTACAATTTTTAATACACAAATTATAATAATTACACAAAGTAATAAAACATTGCTGCATTTTACAACTGATTTATTGTCTTTTGTTCTTACTTGTATCACCAACTATCGTGGCAGTCATGTGTGAAAATAAAGTTGTGCATATGGAATCCGTCAAAATTATCGCTGCTACTAAATTTTGTGTTTTTTCCTGACTCGCAAAAATTTGTAGCTCACGAAATTAAAACTGTTTACAGTTGTTGTAGATTGTAAACAAAAGTTGGCAGGTAGTCCACAATATATTGAAACAAAGTAGCTAATCCGTCCATAAACAATCTCAATGACAAAACCACTGTAATATGCAAATGTTGCACCAAAATTGTCAGGTGACAAATCACGGTAGTCAAAGTGTTGTCACCTAGCATGCGGCAGACAACCATAGCGTGTTGTTGTTCACTAACAAGCATTTGCCCAGGAGTCTTTGCATTTGTATCATGTGTTACCATCGCTTGGGACTCAATTCCCGTGTATGCACAGGTGACGACTCCTCTGTTTTAAAGTTTTCAGTGCTTGAACTTCATATTTGAGACTATATGACACCCGTTTTCAAAAACAAAATTAATAAAATAGCGTGTACAATGCAAGTTCATTGAGCATCAAGGTTCCTTGGGTGCCTTCATGAATTACTATACTTTATAAGGTGTGTTATATCTTATACATTGTATATACATCACCTGTTTTACTATTAATTATCTTTGAAATCTTTCAGGTCTTTCTAGAGATGAAGCAGTTCAACTTCTCAGCCTCTGTATTGATGAAGTAAGTTTGTTTGCAGATTGCTAGCTATTGTAATTCCCTCTTCAACATTTTCTCCTAAAAATGTGTGAATTTCAATGATAATTGTTTCCTCTTCTACCATCCTGAGCATTTCAGAATGGCTGTCAGCATATTTATATTATGTGTTTTGTATTTCCAGATAAAGAAGAGATTTATTGTTAGCCTACCAACATTTAAAGTTCGGATAATAGACAAGGATGGTGTACATGATTTACCTAATATACCAGCACAGACAGATGACATGGCATCATAAACGTTTTAACCTTCATTCCATTAATTGCAGCAGATCCAGGTACCCAACCCCCTCATGAGCATACATTTTTCCCACTCTGTCATATCACAAAGACTTGGTGTAATTCCTCTTTTCTATTGTGAATTGTTCCCCAAGGAGTGAATCCAGTTACACTGACCTTTATAAACACATTTTCAACTTTTGGACAAAAAAAAAAAATGTATGTAAAAGACTTGGTGCAAGTGTTTAGGACAATAAGTTGTGATAACAGTCTGATAACACTGATATGGTATTTAGTCTTTTATTCATCGCTGCATCTTTGTCTTGAGTAATTTGTTGTAAAATGTATTTTCACTCAATTTCATTTAGCTAGCTTATACTGTTTAAGCTAGCACGAATAAAACGATTACAGCATATTGTCGATATGTTAAATAATTACCATTCAGTGATTTTTGTTAAGTGGGGAAATAAATCTTTTTTGTTTTCATTCTATGTTTGTATTTTTTAACTTGAAGTGGTAGTTATGCAATGTTTGAATTTGATTTTCACTTTGGTCTTGTTCACTCAGCTGTCTTCTAGCAGGATTGTTCAACCAATTGGGGCGTGCCTTTCTCGTAAGCCACCTGTAACACTATTTTGAATTGGTTGTTGATACTTACAGATCTGAGATGAATTGCATAGGTAGTTGGTCAGGTAATTTGAGATGATTCACACAAGAGATATATGCGCATTTGATTTTTATCCGATTGTTTTGTAATGTATAAAAGTCTGTAGAAATCAGCATGATTTTCTGACCCCCCTCTTTATCAACTATATAAAGCATGCTAAATTACCAAATAAGTAGTAATTCTTGCATAATTGTGTAAAACTATTTTGCTATACCAGTTACAATTGTTTTTGTGAATGCCCACACAACGCGATCAAATTTCTACCAATTTTCACACATTGTCAATACTTTTTTTAGATGAATATGCCCCTTTGTATTGTACAATTTCCTCATAGAACGGTAACCCCTTTTTACGCTTTTACTAGACTGGCCCAGCTGTGGTGATTTAAAAAAAAAAATTGGAAAAAATAGTTTTGCAGCTAATCTGTTTCTATTATTTATTCATGATGTGCAGTGACATCACTGAAAAAAGGAGTGGGGCGTGCACGCTGCATAATGAGCTAAACATTGTATTTTTTGGAGAGTAACAGTTTTCTGCGAGCTAGAATTGTTTCCGGACTGCTGAATCTTAGTACCCAGTTGTAGTTACCTTGCTGAATGTCGTCTGGTATAGTGTTCATTTTTGCATGAAAATAACACAAGTTTCTGCAGCTTTGATACTTGCTCTTGCATCAACGCAACCAAAGGAGCAATGACAATTACTATGGTTTTCAAGTTATCTGATTCGACAGTGCCAAACTGTTTTTCGTCTAAACAAAACGGAGCAACTTCAAATGCAATCGATTTGCCGCTTCCGCTCGGAAGGGCAACGAAAACGTCGTCTCATCAGTAAAACCATCAATTATTGTCTTCTGTGCAGATCGCACTTCACGGTAACCCAGGCGAGATAAAGCTACACGCAGGCTACTTCTCTTTATTAGAATAATTTGTTCAGAACGTTATAAATAGTAATTCGTTTGGGATGATTGACTATCGAGAAACTTGAAGAAAAGTGAAGTCTTCAGGTAAAAATGTTAACTGGATAAAGTTTAAAGATCAAATTACTCTGATTGGACAACATTCTTGGCTGTCATTCTGCTCATTAGCATAAAAACTTGTATGAAAACACACTAGTCCCAGCTTTCACCACAGAGGGCGTGGCAAAAACGTCCGATCTGGGAGATATCACGATTACAGGGGATTTTGAGTTAACACCTCTATTTCGCTAATTTTTTTTTATTTAATTTTAAATTTAAAAATAAATCGCCCAGACTGTGCCAGTCTACGCTTTTACCAACTTTATAGGATAGTACATCAAGCCTGGAAAAACCTGGTAATTAGTTTCTGATGTATTGGTTGAGTATTGTTTGTTGTTGCCAAAATTAGTTTCAACAACAGATTGTGACATGTGGTTCCCTCTGAACTTGGAACTATGACATAACGATAGTGCAAGACTTTTGCCGTATGAGGCTGCTATGTCTAAACAAACCATGAAAGACCAAAAAAGTGTTGGCCTCCTCGTACTCAATACAGTAGAAATTGATTATCAACTTTTTCCACTTTACATAACTGCCAATGGCCATTCCAAGTGTGTTAAATTGTTATATGGACACCATATTATTAAGCAATTATAAATTACAAATCTGTTAAGGTGAAAAGTACTGTAACATTAAACTGAGGATATAACCCAGTCCTGTTTATTAGTAAATGAAACTGGAATGGTTTAAACATAAACGCAAATTCACTTGGACAGTGTTAGGATTTATAATGTAGGTGTATGGTTTTATTGCAATTAGTCAAGGCATGTCAGAAATGCGTCTCTGGAAAAAAAACGAACAAAATACCCACTAGTGAGCTATTTTGAATGTGATCTGTGAGAAAAAACGTGCATAAAGGTTCTAGAATGTCAATTGTATGTACAAAGTTTGAAAGAAATGTGTGCCCGGAATTGCAGAAATGCCTGAACTTCATTATTGTCAATATTGTGTTGTATTGATTCATGTCGATAAACAAATGCATGTGAACGTGTGTGACATGATTTGTATGTATACAGTGTGATTAAAGTCGGTCAGTGTGAAAGTTATGGATCGGGAACAGCATCATTAAAACAGAGTGATCACTAGACGATCATGTTGAATTCGATCTGAAAACACAAACAGTTCATAACGTTCAATGTATGTACCAAGAACAAAATTCGATCGTACACGTCTGGTTCTGAAATGAAAGAAATATTTGATAATAGCCGACTAGCAGATCGTAATAAGAATGGACAAGATGTAATCTGTCCGGGTATGTTCGAGATACATTTTGAACTGGTAGGTACACGCAATGACGGAGACAAATCCAGAAGTTCTAGTTTTCGAACATCTTGGACAACCAAAGTTCGTTTATTCCGTCATCGCCTCAGTACTATATTCGTATCTTTACATCGAGCTTGCGAAACAGTGTGATTCAGACAATGACGAAACTGAGACTTAAAAATGGATACTTTTATTTCTGATAGAAGCAAGAGGAATATTTGCAGAGAAGGTTCACTGCACGCTCCAAAAGGATATCTATATGATATAATGCTACGTAGTTTTATGTCGTCTTCACGACGGTTCACCTGTTAGATTCTCCATTTCATTCTGTCTTCCCCAGTACCACCGATAGTGGCTTGAACTTTAAGACGATGTGTTATGAGTCACAAAACGAATACATTATATTCATCATGAATAACCAGCTTGTTTGTGTTATTATTTTTTTTTATCTTATCCGATTTATAGTCTCATATACGATCTTGGGTACGTACAAACTTGATTGTCTTCATTATATTTCGCTAGTTTCCCATACGTTTATGGAGCGATAAGTTCACCCCTGGGAGTAGCAAGGTATGGCGCTCCCTTTTTTCTTTCCTTTTTAATCTCCAGACGTTAGTTATGTTGAGTGACTTATATTTGTCCAAATTGCGTTCCTGCTACGATTACGTTTTTCAAAGTTCTGCTTTGTTTTTCTTTCCGTAATATGTTTGTCTTATTACAATACCTGCGCTGGAAATCATCACAAGAATAGCGCCGCCTAGAGCTGACCATTCTGACTTCTGTCCAAGCCACATGTATTGTAAAACGTATGAAAAGACGATGTCCATTGTTCGCACAATTGCCACGTTGACGGCCTTCTCGCATTGCAGCGACGATGTCAGAAAAAGTTGCCCGACGAATCCAAAGAATCCCACAAGTCCTAAGAAAATCCCTTCATTGAGTGAAGCAGGCAATGAAAACGCATCTAAAATATACAGAAGTGATAGTGTAGTGACTATTCCGCAAATTGAATAGTAAAACAAGATCGCTAAAAAGTTCATTTCTTTTCCTATTTTTCTACTTGAAACAAACACCATTGATGCAAGCAATGCTTCAATTAAAGCAACGCCGGCCCCAATCAGTGAACTGTCGACGGAGGTGCTAGTAGTCATCGCGTTCACTTCAAAAAACATAAAAGGCGGTTTCGTGATAACAACAACGCCCGCTACGCTGACAAGCGCAAAAAGAAAGTCGACGGATTGAACGGATTCTTTGAGACAACAGCAGCTTAAAAAAGCCGTGAAAATAGGGTTGACGGAGAATATCACGACAGCGTCTCCTACGAGCATCAAATTTATGGCGATAAAGGTGCACGTGATCCGAAAACTTCCGAAGAGGCTTCGTAGAATCAGCCATTTATAAGAAAAGTCTTTTGGTCCAAAGAAAGAAACGTTTTTGTAGAGAATACTTGGGGTAGCACAGGACAGCTGAATCACCATGCGAATCAACGTCTTCTCTAGAGGATGTACCGTGGTCACCAGCTTGGCACTGATGAAACTCAAGGCGAAGAAAAAACTTGAAAAAAGAGCCAATATCATTCCTTTGTGCGACATCAATCCCGTAACGCAATTCCTCCCCGGCTTCTCAGGGCAATCGTCCCACGTATCGTCGTCTTCTTGTATCAAGTCTTCCGTATAGGAACCGTCCTCGGGTACAGCAAGCCTGTGTTCACTTGGAAGCATATTTACGTGTCGAATCTGAAATAAAAATTGTCACATATAAGGGTTGTCTGCAAATTATAGAGTTTGTCTGAACATGCAATGTGCATACGGGGATTGTTTATCATAGAATATTACACAGTCTCAAGTAGGTTTGAAACCTCCACAGTCCGCCGAACATCGATGCACAGTACTGGCCTTGTATCATAGACAGTACGTGTAAGACTTGTAAGTCATTACTAGAACACGCAATTATAGGAGGGTCCCCTCAGTCTGGCGTAAGAATATTAAACTGTGTATTAAATGTGTATTAAGTACCCATACACTCGACGTTTGAATACATTAAGATAATAAAGATAAATTGGACAGCAATTCTCAGCAGGAATGTCAAATTTGGGCAGAAAAACTACTTATTTATCCCTAATCCAGAAAAATACGTGGTCAACATTCTAGACCACAGGTTTGAACAAGTACACCATAATATTGTACACATTTATGTTGCCTTTTAACAAAATTCGGCGTACTGTGTTTATAATTATTCATTTGAAATGATAAATATCATTTGGACATTTATGCAAACATCAAGAATTTCTCTAGGGGCAACACCCCCAAAAAGAACATATGTACCAGCAACTTGGTTTTCAAGAGTTTGCTTAAATTACGGTACAGCATATACAGCGCAGGGAAGCCAACTAAGCGTAACCCTTGTCTGCTTTGTCGGTATTTGTCACACATCCGCTTCAATTTATTTAAATTCATAAAAACAATGAGTATGTGACAGCTGTTATTAATATTAATTACTGTCTCTGTATATCATAATTAGATCAAATTATATAAAATAAATTAAACTGTGTTGTATTTTAATTAAACATGAAAGTGACATACTTCGGAAAACAAGTTAATATGTTTTATTGTTTCATACATGTTTAGTAATAGTTGGTAAACTATAATTGTGTTACAGTTATTAAACTATGTGCATGATTAGTACCCGGTAAGACAGATAGGGTTTCAAAAAGAATGGAGAATACTGTATTTGGCTCCGGGATTGTTCGGCACCAAGGCTCTTTCAAACGTCGGACGGGAAACTGAACCATAAGAACTAATCCAACAACAATAATAGAGATTGCGCCTGATTGGCTACACGGTCCTAACACTCTTCAGTCAGACCAATCAGAGAGCAGCTTGTCTGTTAACAACAATTAAAATTTACTATATTTGGCATCCCTTCAAACAAAGAGAATTTCTTTGCAGTATAATAATGAATAAACATGATGAATTCAGAGCAATTTTTAAATTTATTATTTAATGGAATATGTAGCAATACTGATTAAAAGTTGAATGTCTCTAAATAAATGTTTGCATGGACATTGTAATGCTGCTATCGGCGTCCCTGGTAACATTGCAGTATTCTTGTCATTTAAACATTACTAAACTCATTTATAGAGAAGATAACTTTTAACTTGTCGGTATTCATGTAAAGCCGAATACTGTAAAACCATTTATTTTCTCTTTGACATTTAATTTCGCTGTTTTGGCGCTTTGAGCAATTTCACTGGACTTTAAGTTTCACGGATTTGCCAGACAATCAATAAGTTCTACTGCAAAACAGATAGTTTACATGTTCTCGTGGATTTAATTTAGCGAATTTTCTTATCAACGAAAATTGCAAAAAACAGTGAATAATTAGTTTGTTTACAGTATAAAAGAGATGAAACTTGTGAAACAGTCAACCGGTTAGTTTGAACTGGAATTTGAAAACACAAGTCGTTGCATTATTTGATCTTGTTATTCACCAAATAATGGAATAGTTCACAAAATGAAAATTGATGTCATTTTTACCGTAATAGCGAAGTCGAAACAAACTCAACTGGTATGCGAATTAAATTTCAACGACGGCAATGTTATTCTTTACATATATTTTCATCAGACCTTACTAAAAATATATTTCTTCCCATTGGTTTGAACCAATTTAGTGAACAGCTCAGTGGAGATGTACACTTTTCAACAACAAAACACAGTTATTAGATTAATCTGCGCGTCGATAGACAATATTATATACTCACTCAAAGTCAACTAGATTCATTGGATAACAAACACGTGGTCTATAGTGTGGAGTGTTCCGTATACCATACTCCAAGCAAGTAAAAGGAATCTTGTCGGCACGGCAGTTAATATTTAATTGTAACGGAAGACTGACCTACCTATAACTGAAATCCTCTGTGACTATCTGACTAACTTTTATAGCATATTTTCAATTAGCAATTTAAATTAGATCTAGAATAATTTCAATAGACGTAAACAGTGTCATATTGCATAATATATAGCATTATATTCGGCGAACAGCTGATCAATTGCACCGGTTCCTCGGATCATAAGAATATTGAAATTCACCAATTTACTTCCGTCGAGATTAGTTATTAGCTGTTTTGTGCCTATACCGATGACAGGTGAATTTGAGAAACTCTTATCTAGTTCAAAACATGGTATGTTCTCCCCGTAAGGGCACCTCCATATAATGGTCGGCAGATTATTCATAAGTGTTTTCCCACATTTATTTTGAAACACGCGCGTACGGACGTTACGGGAGACACCTTAACAGAGTATGCCAGTATACATGTTAACCTCCTACCAACGAGCCTTCGTCTCGCGCCCAGTGGCCGCGGTGGCACCGGTGAACTGTCGTGACCGCCCCAGCATACTAATTTCACTTGACTCCCCAAAACATGTGGCAGCTGTCCTGTTTAACATTTATTGAAATATAAATACATTTCTGACTCTGAATAAATATAATAATAGGACATTAATTAAAAAGAAAGGACCAGGTCTGGTAATTCAATTTCAAATGAAATTAACATATGTTAACATTTTCGACAATACACGTTAAAGATAAATAAAACGCGAGAGAGAGAGAGAGGGTACACATTTTTCAATTTTTCTAAAGGGGCACCTTCTTTTACAAAATGAATAAAGGGGCCCATTGATTTTTTTGAAAAAGCACCAAGAATTGCCCCCCCCCCTCGGAATAATAAATGGCCATTCCCTTATCAAATGTGGATGACATTATTTTGTGCTTTATTTTGGTGACTGTTATTTAATTTATAAAACAGGGTATTTTCATTTCATGTATACCCGTTATATCGACACGCTATATTACACTGTCACCTAAACGTGTATAAGTATCTGTGTCCCATTATTAATATTACAGATTTGTGAGTCGTAAATCATTTACCTAAATGATGGTTGTCTCCGCGCAGCGAGTGTTCGAATTTCATGTAAAATAAATGCATTTGTTTGCGTTGTGTACATCTCATATCGAGCAGGGCGAGGCACGACGACTTTAGTACGGAGACTGAAAACAATCCAATCCTTGAGAATCTTCAGCATTACAGTGGGGAAAATTAATTCATTTGATTCCCTCAATGTAGCTCCAGGGAAATACTACTTGAAGGGCGGCAGTCGTCGTGCCGCGTCCTGTTTGATATGGGGCTCATAGCTCTTGGGTCATTCTAATCTGGATCTGGAACCTGCTTGCTTGCAAATGTTTATTATTTGATATTCAATTGCACTATATTTAGTATATATGTATTCAGTCAGTGAATTATCATCCGTTTATTCATAGCTCCCTTAATCAATCATGATGCGTATATCTATATATGGAGTAACAGTTAATTTCTTTTCAACATATCCGGTATGGAAATAGGTGAATTTATTATATTCTTTTTCAGATCGTGTCTCTATTTAAGAATGAACAAAAAAAAAACCTGGGCAATCGCTCCGAAATTCTGTGACTATAAATTGCCATTAGGATCATTGACTTTTCACAGACGTTACATTTACCGGTCACTACCTAGAATCGTTCGTGGATAGCCGCTCACTTCTATACTATCCATACTATACATACATGTAAAAAAAATGTAAAAATAGTCCGTGAGGACAGCATAAACGGCGTTTTTATGGCTGTTGACAGTCGATTCCAAAACAACTCGTAACCTTAAGTGCTTTAGTATACATATAGGCACAAGAGCAAAATACACTGCCAATATACAACGAAGCCTACATGTATAAGTTTGTACACAGTTACATTGGGCAGTTCATATACAGTGAAAACGACAGTATAAATTAAAATAAATAATCAGTCCCAGAAAAACTGAACCATCAAATAAACATCGATAACGGGAATAAACGTACATCGCTGAGTCTACAATGAGTTCTGACAGGTTGATTACAGTCTGGAGCTATTCTATTGAAATATGAGCTCTGATCCCAACTAAAACAAACTGTGGACACTATACTATAGCAAAGTCTGGAGAAACTAGTGTACTGCATAAGCTGTTTCAAATTATCAGACTCGTGCAGTTCGAAGCTGTAGTGGGGTAGGCATGGAAAATCAGTTGGTATATTTGTTAGGTAAGCATTTATAACTTGTTTCCACTTGTCACGTTTGGCATCAAGCAAAGTCTTCAGAGAGAAGAAAGCGAGCCTCTGGGACCAATTATTCAGACAAATATGTTACTGGGTACTAGTATACCAAGTCTTGTTTGTGGTGATGACTGACTTAACATAGTACTTAAAAATGGTTTATTTATATTTGATTGGATATGATCCTTAAAAAGTAGTTCATTAAATATAAATTACGGATTACAAAAATCATCTTTTCTAATATTTTAAATTTTTAGTAATTAAAAATGATGGAAGTTGTTTACCATGAGACAGACACCCAACATTTTTTTAAAAATTGACAGTGAAAGAAAATGATGTGGGGTCATAGTCACCATAGTAACCTCGAGTCCTTGACCCCGGATGTCAGGTAAAATAGATTTGGACCGCCATTCTCCAGAAGAAAACATAAAACCCAGTCCTATATCGAATATTAACAGCTATCCTATATTATATATTAATTAATGTCAGCTCTCGACAACTGTATAATATATGCTATTATTTTGGTATCAATCAATTATTCAAACAATGATGTGCTTGCTAAAGCGCACGCATTTTAAGCTTTATAGACCCAAACACTTTTTTAACGGGCACTTCTCTGACAAAGGAGACCCATCGGTCCTTTCATGTGATATCTTACATCTTTCTTCACTGGCATGCATAGTGCCCATGAAACACACGCAGCGGTTCTTGACTTCCTTTTAGCATACTGAACAAGGTCTCAAGGCGGGTGACTTATTTTTTTGTCTTTCCTTTTTATGTTCGCTCACAGAATGTTTACTCGTAAGGTCTGGTGGGGAATTTCGACCATGTCTCAAACTTGTAAGGTTGAATATTACGAAATTGCAGTCGCAGTCCATCAGCTGTTAGATGACAACTATCTTGAATTGGATTGCAATATATATCAGCTTCTTTAACAAGCTGGAGTTTTCTATGAACCAAATTTAATTGGTGGTCTGTGATATAAGCCAAAATGTGCAAAGGTTTCATAAAACAAAATGGCTGTCACAGGACCATTCTGAATTAGATTGTGATAAAAGAACTTTAAAGCATGTACAAACTTTGGTGAAAATTGGTCCATGCACTTTTAAGATATTGTAGGGGATGAATTGAATCCAATCTTTAAGCTTTTTGACTGTTTTCAGTTGAGAATAAAAATCATCAAAATCCACGTTTGAATGTATTTTGTTGAAACTTGATACATGCATCAAACTGTATGTAATTTTCTGTAGATTAGTTTTTAAATGCATTTATGTTTAATGAATGCTGTTCCAGATCTATATCTTTGACATGGCTGGACATTCTAGATCACATTCATAGTAATACAACTTGGAAAGCATATTCGTTCAATTTTCCACTGATCAGATGGCCGAACGGCCATCATTGTCCTCCCCAAAAGTCATCAAAATATGGCATTTCTGTTTTTCCTGGACCGGACTGAAACAAGAATGCCGAATGGTATTCATTTTTGATGTTGAAAATTCATCCCAGCTAATTGGATGATTTTTGCCATTTTTTTTTACTTTTTCAATATTAGTGTTTCTCAAACATAAATTGCATGTATTGTAGGTCAAATATTACTTTTTTCACATTACACATAAGTGCATGCACATACTTATTGTATATTTATTGTTTAAACTAAACACATTTTAAATTATTATATTGAATAGCAGAGCAGATATATGCTACATTAAAGCTGGGATTTCAACAGAGAATATAAGTGAGTTGAGTATACTATGGTATCTTCGTAATAACCTTATTATTATACATCTTTTCCTACCAAGGATACATCATAGGAATGCCGAAATCTAAAAAGTTTAGAACAGAATCAGCGAAATTCTTTGTATGGAGTCCGGTTAAATTCTGGTGGCAGCCATGTTTGTTTTTATTATTAGAGAACGCTTACGCGCGTAATAATTCCATATTTGGAATTCGCATTTCCTAATATGGTAGGGTGAAAATACCCCGTAAAATACCGCAAAATTACGGCACGCTGTAACATATGGCGTTACGGTGACAGATGTATAATAATATTATTTATTATTCATTCATAGTTAAAAAAAAATATTGACCAAAAATTACACATGCCACATAATTTGGCACTGAAACAAAAATATATTCGTTCGTCTTCCACTCTTTTGAGGAATACATACAACTATAAAGAATTTATTGTGTATACTAAATTTGCACATTGTCAAATATTCTCTTATTTATTAAGGTGTAATGATTGCTTCTAAAGTGAAGTCGATTAGATCTATCGGTAAGCATATGGTGAAATAATGTTCTTGTAAAATAATTAAGAGAAAGAATTTGTTACAAACCGACATGAGAATAGAGAATGGTGAGCTTTTAATATATCTGTCATAATTTTAGTCTAAGTATATATCCTCATTCATACAAATTTCAAAAACATGGACTTATACACATATATTTTCTATACACACATATATGTCTGGATCGACCATATTCAAATTTTAAATATATATCATATCACACATGTACAGTTATACATGTATTTGTTTTAATTCGATATAGCTGACTCCCTATATTGTTCCTATGGATTATTCTAAAACTAGATTTATTAATCATTTGAAAGTATTTCTGTATTTGCAGGACAATGATGGTATAAGTATAAGCCCGCTACCCTATAAAAATTATAAAAAAATGTATACAGCTGTACTAAACTAATTAAACTAACTAACCGTCGACAATAAATGTGTGCACTACACTCACCAAAATTAAAAATACGATCAATCTGACGGCAACAGTACACGGTCGATGCTGTACCAAGGAATCAGTTTACCACAGTTGCATACCATCTCTTATTTCACAGCCCTAAATACTAGTATACCCTAACCCCGGCCTATCACAACCCTTTATTCGATTCAATCGGCTCAAATCTACACAATTAAAATCTGCATTTAAATACATACATACATTGAAGTACTATATATTGCAAATTGTGCTGTTTGTCACGTTGAAAACAGCTAAATTGGATCTAGGTCACTTTTCACGTGAACCCCGACATACAGCTGCTATGTAAGAACGTACTTGACTAGATAAGTCCACCACGTGATGTATTGATATATAAAAATAATGCAGACAAACGTGTGCATTGACATGCGAGTCGATGTATGAAAAAATAAACTTACGTCGAAATTTATACCGAAAATTTCCAAACGTTTCAAGATATAGCGCCATTCATAACCGGCCCACTAACCCGTGCGTGATCGTGTCAGGAAAAGCTATATTTCACTGCAGTTAAATCGAGTCATTTGATTGGGCGCGCCAAGGAGCGGGCGCCGCCAATCAGCGTTGCTGTGTCATAAATGTGAAGGTCGGGGAGCTCATCACAGATCAAAACAATAGCGGCGTGTATGCTTTGCGCTGATCCAGCCGGAGTCAAGAACAGAAGTAATGTCTAAATATTTGTGCAAACTTTTTTTTCAGTAAACTGACAAAACAATCGAAACTGGTAACATATCGACTTGCCCGATCTGGTCTTCGTTGCAACACAGTACCTAGAGGGATTGTGGTTACAACAAACACATCATTTCCCTTAGATATAGCACTGAGCGAATTTTTTTTCTTTGACGTTCTTTTGTATATTCCACTATTTAAATTTTACCTGAATTTTACTAAGTAATGTGTCGTTTCTATCGTGAGTTCTGATTGGGTGATGCAAATGAACCGAGGTGAATCGTTTGAGCGCGTGTGACAGTAAATCGTGGTAAAATCTGCCAAGGTTTAATGTTGAGGTTTCGGCCGAATAAATGATCCTTGGCTGGCGGATCTAGGATTCTGGAATAGGGGGGGGCGATAAGTTGGCCTAAGGCCAAGTTCAAGTTCGCGAGCGCCGATGGCGCGAAGCCCTGTTGGTTGTTAAAAATAGGGGGGGCCGCGGCCCCCTCGACCCCCATCTAAATCCGCCAATGAGACGGACGCTCCCTGTGTTGCTTGCAATTATGAATAAAAATTATTTTTATATTTCCATCACGTAAATGACGACATAGCGCAATTTTCGAGATCCCTGCAATGTAGCATAATACAGAGATAGGGGTGGCGGCGAAATTATGAGGAAGGCGCGACATTGCAATTTTTAACGTTATCCGATATTATCGTCTAAAAATGTCTAAAAAAGTCTAAAATTGTCTAAGTTAGACAGTTCTGTCTGGACAACTATTGGGACAGTTCGTTTTTCTCCGATATTATCGATAATATTGTCTAAAAATGTCTAAAAAAGTCTAAAAATGTCTAAGTTAGACAGGTCTGTCTGGGCAACTATGGGGACAGTTCGTTTTTCTCCGATATTATCGATAATATCGTCTAAAAATGTCTAAAAAAGTCTAAAAATGTCTAAGTTAGACAGGTCTGTCTGGACAACTATTAAGACAGTTCGTTTTTCTCCGATATTATCGATAATATCGTCTAAAAATGTCTAAAAATGTCTAAGTTAGACAGGTCTGTCTGGACAACTATTGGGACATTTCGTTTTTCTCCGATATTATCGATAATATCGTCTAACAATGTCTAAAAAAAGTCTAAAAATGTCTAAGTTAGACAGGTCTGTCTGGGCAACTATTGCGACAGTTCGTTGTTCTCCGATATTATCGATAATATCGTCTAAAAATGTCTAAAAAAGTCTAAAAATGTCTAAGTTAGACAGGTCTGTCTGGACAACTTTTGGGACAGTTCGTTTTTCTCCGATATTATCGATAATATCGTATAAAAATGTCTAAAAAAGTCTAAAAATGTCTAAGTTAGACAGGTCTGTCTGGACAACTATGGGGACAGTTCGTTTTCTCCGATATTATCAATAATATCGTCTAACAATGTCTAAAAAAGTCTAAAAATGTCTAAGTTAGACAGGTCTGTCTGGACAACTATTGGGACAGTTCATTTTTCTCCGATATTATCGATAATATCGTCTAAAAAAGTCTAAAAAAGTCTAAAAATGTCTAAGTTAGACAGGTCTGTCTGGGCAACTATTGCGACAGTTCGTTTTTCTCCGATATTATCGATAATATCGTCTAAAAATGTCTAAAAAAAAGTCTAAAAATGTCTAAGTTAGACAGGTCTGTCTGGACAACTATTGGGACAGTTCGTTTTTCTCCGATATTATCGATAATATCGTCTAACAATGTCTAAAAAGTCTAAAAATGTCTAAGTTAGACAGGTCTGTCTGGACAACTATTGGGACAGTTCGTTTTTCTCCGATATTATCGTCTAAAAATGTCTATGTTAGACAGGTCTGTCTGGACAACTTTTGGGACAGTTCGTTTTTCTCCGATATTATCGATAATATCGTCTAAAAATGTCTAAAAAGTCTAAAAATGTCTAAGTTAGACAGGTCTGTCTGGGCAACTATTGCGACAGTTCGTTTTTCTCCGATATTATCGATAATATCGTCTAAAAATGTCTAAAAAAAGTCTAAAAATTTTTAAGTTAGACATGTCGCGCCTTCATGGAAATTATGCATGAGAGGTGGGATTTGCAATCTAGATCTTCTGAAATCTAGATCTTCTGAAACGCTATTTCCTGCATTTTGAGAGGCGGATTTTGATGACACAAAGGGTTTCAGCTTGGTTGATTTTTTGGCGACGAACATTTTTTTTCGGATGGGAAAATTAGCATGTTAACAGCCTTGGATACTTTTGAGCAAGGACACATTTTATGGAGTGAGGTCATATGAAAATTATCATGTTATCATTTGAATATTCTTAAACCATGTATTAAGCCACCGTGAAGTCCCTGTCATTCTCGTTTATTTTGTAAAGGTCACCAAGCGTTACCTAACATTCAATTGTCTTGGTGTTTTATTACTTTGGTATTGATTGTGAACTCTCCATTAATGGACGCTCAATACAACTACTATACCCACAGTACGCCAATTAGTTATATTTACATATTGATGGGTCTGCCTGCAATGTAACTAAATTATTCACTGGCAAAGAACGAACCCGACTCAAGCGAATTGGCGGCAAAAGAAAATAAAAAGTTAGTTTAATTCTGTTGAATCTAAAATTACATGTCTGGCATACAGTGAAATACAGCATTAAAAGGCAAAAACAGAACTGTGACAACACGATAAAAAGCACTCAAAAACAAGAACGAAACAAAACAAAGCATGATACTAATACAAAATGATAGAAAAGCGAGCTGGCATGACTGCGAGAAAAAATGGGTGGGTGGGTGGGTGAAAATAACCCGAACAGAAATGACTGGGCACGAACAGCGTGCGATGTAAACAGTGCATGTAAACAGAACGAAGCGAATTGGCTACGAGAATCATGCGCAGTGGAGGAATTAAACAAACAAACAAAACTATGGAAATGAATAATTAACAATTTTGAACTGCCTACAAAATACAACAATTATTCACTGGCAAAGAACGAACCCGACTCAAGCGAATTGGCGGCAAAATAAAAATAAAAAGTTAGTTTAATTCTGTTGAATCTAAAATTACATTTCTGGCATACAGTGAAATACAGCATTAAAAGGCCAAAAATGAAAGCCGCCAAAAGCAAATGTTCAAAGTGTCAGATCGACTTGGCCAGACTTGATAGCAGCGCGAATGCATGATGCCGTCCTGAGGCGACGACCGAATGAAGATTCCATGTAGAGCAGGTAAGCTTGTGAGCGCCAGTCGCCTTGCGCTTTAATTGCTTCAGGGTCTGCACCCGACTGAAATGCGAAGGAAGCACCTCCGCGACGAAAGCTGTGACCGGAGTAGCTGTTTGGGTCCAGCCCTGTGGAGCTGAGCAATGATCGCAGATGTCGAACAAAAGACTGGTAGGTCAAAGAATGCAGTCTGCCGGTAGATGACGGCGCAAGGAACAGGGGAGCTTCTGAAGGTGCTGGCAACATGTCCACCATCTGCTTGTAGGCTGATACTGGGCAGAGGGCAGAGCCAGGGATAGCCAGGATGGGAATGTGCAGAACTCGTTCGCCGAACTGTATGGTTTTGGACCATGTGATACGAATGATCAAACCTGTGGTGTTGTATCCGACACTGCCCCGCGAGAGATGAATGCAGGCGTCATAAGCTGTATCTGAAGGGGGCACCAGGTTGGACTTATGCAGGAACAAAAAAAATGCGATGAAGAAAGCGGACCACAGCGTAACGTGCAGCAGGCGTGTAAAGTCTAAGAGACGATGAATTCGAAGAAGGATATCCGGTGTGATAGGCAACTTGCGGCGAGGCTGGTGCGCTGTTATACGCTGTATTGCTCGGAAGACAAGGCGCAGTTCGAATGAGTCGAGTGAAGGTGGGGTCTCGGAGACGAAAAGATGCAGCAGCCGAACGCCGTTGAGGTAGTTGCGGATAGATGCTGTGCATGAAAACAAGCGGGCGAGGAACTGTGTGTAGCGAATAATCGTTCGTGTTGTGGCCGGAACTGGCTGGATGCAAAAGAAACGGCAGAAGAGGAAGAATGCACGCCATTGAGTTGTAATGTTGCGCAATGAACCAGAAGCAAAAGCTGAGTGGAGTGAGCGGTACGCCTGGTGGTCCAGATCGGCGAGCGGAGCTTGACAACCTGCAGGAGCGAAAAAGAAAATGCTACAAGTTACCAAGGATGAATAAACTGGAACGTTTCCTGAGGTACAACAACTTCTGAGATGCCAAAGTTTGACTCTAACTCTTCCACATGAGACTTGTAAATGCCAGATAAATGTGAACGGCTTGGAGCGTCAGCAACGTTGCTCCGACCGGGGATGTGTACAGCCCAGAGATTGAATTCAAAACATGCTTGGAAGTATGCAATCTCCCGCAAACAGCTGAGTTCGAAATCTGAATGGGTACGATGAGAGTTGATCAATGCAACCGTTGTAGTGTTGTCAGAGGTTATTTGCAAGCGAAGCCCGCACCAAGTATGGAACCAGAGCTTGAGTGCGACCACGACTGCAAGCAATTCCAATGCATTGATAGACAAACCCATGTTGATGATGTGTTGTGGGAAAGGAGAGCGGAAGAAGTGGGTAACTGAGACGCCGCCGCAGCCTGAAAGGCATGCGTCTGTACACACGACAGTATCTGGCGGGAACCAAGGTTGGGTGTGTATGATAGAAACGCCGTTATTGTCCTGTAAAAACGTCTTCCACCATAAGAGGTCTTTGCGAAAATCTGCGTCGATGCGGGTGCGGGAATGTTTAGCAGAGAATGTGCGAAGCGTGGACAGCATGCGGGAAATAAACAAGCGACCCGGGCGGACGCAATTTGAGACATAGGACAAGAGACCGATGAGACTTTGTAATTCTGTGCGGGAACAAGAGGAGCGATTGTCCCAGTTGGATAGTACTTTATGAATTTGAGTGAGTTTCGCGGTGGGTACGGCAATGGTCATGTTGACTGTGTCAAATTCAGAACCGAGAAAAGTCATACTAGTAGCAGGAGCACATGCTTTAGCCACGGATTCCTGAAGGCTGAGCTCGTTTAGCAGATTCCCTAAATACTCAAAAGCCGCAGTAGCGTTGATTGGTAACTCATCTCCGCCGAAATCATCGATATAATTGATCACCTCGTGCCCTTGGTTGCGTAGGATGTGACGCACTGCATTGGTTGACCGTTGACACATTAAGGCTGCTGTGCGTAACCCGAAAGGTGGTGAAACGTCAAAGTAGTATTTCCCTTTCCAAGAATAGCCGAGAAGGTGGTAGTCTCTCTGATCCACGCGAAGTTGACGGTATGCCCTGCTGAGGTCGCGTTTGTAAAGGAGGCAACCGGAACAAAGTGTACGAATGCGATCTAACATGGAGTCAACTGTAGGATATCTGAGCTTATAATCATCCCCGATGTAACTGTCCCCTGGGATGTCATCGTTGACCGAGTAGCCTTCTGGAAAACTTAAGTCCACGACCACGCAACGGGAAGATGAGCCCTTCTTAGCCACGGTCATTAATGGTGAGGTAATGAGCAGGTGTGACAATGGCGGAGTGTCGAACGGTCCAACAGATGCGCCGAGAGATAGCTCTGATTCCAGAAAACTGTCCACGTGCTCAGCGAAATGTAAAGCCGAGGTGTGATTTGTTGCGTGTGAAGTAGGAAGAAAGTCGCGCGAGTAGTTGATGGGCCAACCGAATTCTAAGAAGTCGCAGATGTAATCGTCGTAATTGCGTAGAAGATGGCGCCAAGACTGAATGTTCAGACCGGAAGAGACCGGGATGCGACAACCTTGAAAGTTATAAAGGCCTGAAGCGGAGATTCTGCGATGTAAATCAATGTAATGTTGTGCAATACTGCCGTCAATGTTAGAAATAATGCGATCTGGCGGCACAGAGTTTCTGGGCGACAGTGACGAATGATCAGCTGATGGTGGAGAAGTTGTTGTTGTTGTTGTTGTTGCTGTAGTTGATGATGATGTCAATGACGAGTGTGTAGCCCTGGACCTGCTTGTGTTGTGATGAGGTGCGGGGTCGAAGTTCATGTCGCTGAGGACTGCCTGCGATGTTGGCGCTTTGATCATGCTTGATGTCAGTGTGGTTGTTGAATGACCGGCGAGAGCGAGGGATTCGAACTTGTTATTATCGATGAAGACTGTGGTGCTGAGTTTGGGTAATGCCGTGTGCGTAAGTGACAACAGTGATGTAGCTGCTGGTGGTGTAGATGTGGAGCCCCCTGACACACTTGTGATGACTGAAAGTGTTGGGTCAGACCCGGTGATGTTGTTGCTAACCGAATCGAGTGAGATAACACTATCGTCCGGAGATACGTGTATAGGCGTTGATCTAACGGGGAGGTTACAGGTCGTTGATGTGATGTCTGAAGGCTGCGCATGGAGTCACGAGGAGATTGGTTTGTCACGGTGCAGAGATGACATGGACATGTCTGACTTCTGTTTGCAGTCCTTTTCGCTGTGATTATTAAAGCGATTGCGGGTGACATAGCAATGATTGCAAATGTGTTTAAATTTGCATGGATCAAATGAGCAAGAACCTTTCTCGTTGAAAGCTGTGCACACTAATACGGGCGAACTGTCCGGTTGGAGGTATTTCTGTTGTTGTTGTTTGTTGTCCGTTTCTGGGTGACTGATTTCAACTTGTCGGCTGAGAAATCAAAAACAGTTCTTTCACGTCTGAGTAATCGCTGTCCCATGTACGTCTGTTATCATCGATTAAACGAGCCACTGCCGCGTGATAGCTCCGGACAATGGGCCATTTGTACAATGGTAGTTTAACAAACAAATCGTGCAGGAGACGTAACCGGCCCTTTTGTTCTGCTTTGGACATGGATGGGTCCTGCAGTAAGAGCGTGTAGTCCTGTAGAAATTGATCAAGTGATAAGTCGTCGTATTTCAGTCCATGTGAAGAAAAGAATGATGGAACAAACTGTTCTGGAGATTTCAAACCAGGCAACTTTTTCCCGGCGTGACGCCCGGGGGAATTAATGAGACTGTCGCGAATAATGTACTCACCGGCTGGTCCTTTGTTCTCAGCCTCGTGTCCTTTGTTCGCTCCAATGGCGTCTAAGTATGGTGACAAATCGTGATCAACCTGCGATCGGAGATTCGTCATTTTGCGAAGTTCCGCTAGTGAAATGTCAGAGATTTGGTGATCAGAAGGCGATGTGCCCTGTTGGCGCGTGGATGATAGGCCTGTGGTTGGTGGATGTGCGTTCAAGGAACAACTTTTGAATTCCATTCTAGCTGGGAGATTTCCGCTTGTAATTTTTGCTTCGCGATTCTCACCAACAAGGATTGTTTCTGGCGCTGCAAAATAGCTAACTCGGCTTGGTCGTCTTCATCCCCGTCTGAAAACTCGTCAAAATATCTATGTGGTTCCGCGTGTGAGACTATGGGCGAGTGACGTCGATGCTTCGAGGTGGAAGGAGACGACTTAGGGACGGCAGTTGAGCTGTTCGGTGAACGGCGGTTCTCTTCCTCTGGCGGTGGACCGGTGCAGAATTTTCCGTGCTTGCCCAAGGTGTGAGCTTCCACATCGAGCTTGCAGCCAGAGCATGTTGAGCGCCGCTTACTTCTTGGCATAGCAAGAAAGTAAATTGAAAATAACCCGAACAGAAATGACTGGGCACGAACAGCGTGCGATGTAAACAGTGCATGTAAACAGAACTAAGCGAATTGGCTACGAGAATCATGCGCAGTGGAGGAATTAAACAAACAAACGAAGCTATGCAAATGAAAAGTATGCAAATGAATAATTAACAATTTTGAACTGCCTACAAAATACAACCATTACGAATACCACGTGATCCAATGACCCCCTTCCCTATAAAAAGACGAGAGGGATTTCATTTTGGGGGTGGTCGTCGTCGGTTTTCGTCGTCGGTCGGTCATCTTCGTCAGTTGTGGTTGTCCTCTCTAGTACATTCTCTAGTACATCAATGGGTTGTCCAACAACATGTATCTTCGGGCGTAGCAGTGAGACTGTCATATATCAACCAACTTATGGCAACATATTCAAGTTGTACGGTGTCTCCCTGGTAGAATCCTTCACAATAAAGGACGTGTGTTATAACTACAAACATACCACGTGTCCTGAATGATTCCGACAACAAGCACAGACAAGAAAAAAAGCTTACAACTCTGTGACATAACCATGGAAATACAAACCATGAGGTAGTTTCATGAGGTCACTGATTCGTTTCGAACCCAACATTGACACCCCGCATAAAGTACTGACTACCTTTCCCTACCGTCTCCCAAGTTGGTGATTCACGTTGAAGCTCTTTAAATCACGCAAAATCTCAATCGTCAAACCACAGTCCCTCTTAGTACCTTCCATGGTCAAACCAATGGCGGTCCTCTTCACAACCAAAATTACAGAGATGGTAATCGTATGGACTAATTTAATTCGAACCTTTTACAAGATTGCAAATATATAGGATATACCGGTAAATTGTGATTGTTGATATTTTCGTAGGTCCTGTTTCCACACAGTCGTTCACTTCATTTGTTTATCCACAGTCCCCCTATCACCGCTATCGAAGCGGCCATTGTCTTAGGGGGATTAGCAATAAACATTTAGTGAATGCGGGTAGCGGCTGTTGGCGTCGAATAAACCGGGATAGTGCGTATATTTTACAACTGTTTGTTATTACTGAAGTGAAATATCATTAACGGTGAGTTGTTTACAGTCTTTCATTTCGAATATCTGTTAAAGCACGTCCATTTATCTGAGAACGCTAGCCGTTTCCAGACCGGTATAATAAGCGAAGTCAAGTTATCAGAAAGTGAATAATTTAAACATATATCCTCAGAGAGTCGTTTTGATTTTCGCTTGTCCGAAGTCTCTAGCAACGTGCACATTCCCAAGCTCAAACACAATGCACGATCCCCAAACGTCGCCAGGACCAACCACAAAGGAAAATCAAACAATAGCTTTTTCCGATTAACACCCCCACGCTAACCACAGTCCTTCCACAAACGGTTTAAAAAAAAAGCTCGTCAACCAATTTTTACTGTGCGTGTTTTGTATGCGTTTTGTGTTTCGCTTGTCCAAAGTCTCTAGCAGCGTGTTAGAGTGCACATCCCCGAGTGGATATTCTCAAAGACAATCACAATCACAAAGAAGAACAAACAATGGGTTTTTTCCCATTAACACCCACGCCAACCACATTCCTTGACCATCTGCAACGGTTTAGAAAACGCTTGTCGAGTTATTGTCACTGCGTTTTTTTTTTTACCGAATGTTACCTCACATTAACATAAAATTAGCATACACGTATGCGCGACGTCATTTCCTCTCAAATCTGTGCGTTTTTCATGGACGCATGCCTATTGACATACACGTGTACCGCTCCCGTGTGTAAATCATGCAATGATTTTGGTCATTTTGGAAAAAAACGAGAACACGAAGTACGACCTTGTTAGCATGGAATGGCGTATTGAATCGCCGTTAAACTTACTAGTATGGTTTCTCATTAACATATTGAATCGGAGGCGAATCGACCTCGACCTTATTCCGCGAAAAATGCTCCAAAAGAGAAAACAAATCATGATAAAACCTGCTTATACCTAAAGACGAAGTGTGTATGCAACTGTAATATAAAATACAACACTATACATCTACAGCGTGTTTAAAATCCCAACATTTTAGTATAAGGTAGTTTATTGTATATTGTCTTTTAGGCCACAGGCCCATATGACTATACATAACAAAAAAACAAAAGAATACACAAGCACTGGAGAATGTACAGAAATTGTAAAATACATATATATATATATAACAAAATTATTATACCGATAGTAACGAAAACTCCCTTCTAAGGTTGAATGCTTTATGTAGAAATTTACCAAGATTACGTCCCAACATTTGAGCGTAACAGTTGACATTGTGAACACATATCGAATATAAGTTATACCAGGGCCGTAGCGACCAACCTGTTTTGGGATCGTAACGTCCATGCCAGCGCCGTAACGTCTTTTATTTACCAGGGCTTTATTGACCAGGGCCGAATCGTCTAGAAATCTAAAATCTTCTGAAAACAAGGCTTCCAAAACTAGCGACGTTTATTTCGACTTAGCATGGCACCACAACAGTATAAACTACCTACATTAACCTAGCGATATTATATCAAAATTGGACACACATTCAAATCAGCAGTACGGTCTCTAAATAGTTCCCCGACAAAGGGTTTAATTTTAAGACTTCGCCATAATAAGATGCGCAACGAGACGAAACTACCGTGAAAGTTTTGATTAAAAATCAATCGCAATAAAATTCTTGTACGAGCCAAATTTCTTTAACGGCATTCCCGGCAACTATTTGAACCCAATTACTGAAGTAATATATATAAAAAAACGAAACAGAACGTTCGTACCCAACAATGAAAGCAAAACTATGACGTCACCAAATCAGCTGGAAATCGAAACGCTGACATTTTCTGATATTCGGTTCACACCTTTTAACAATAGCGTATCCAGAGCATTTTGAGGGACTGGGCCATTACAAATTTTCTCCCACGATAACGAAATAATTCCCTGTCTTCAAAAAAGTAAATATCCATGCAATGCTAGTATACTCGCGATTGAGAAGTCCATGGAGGTAAAATAGAAAGGCTGACTGAAAAAAGTAGTAGTAATAACAGAGGCGGCGGTACGAAAATTTGCATGTAGGCGCGAGATCTGGGCATCACCCCTCGCGCCTTAGGGGTCCAAGGACATTTTTAAATCTAAACCATCTGAAACGCTATAACCTGCATTTTGAGTGGCAAATTTTGCTGACACAAAGGGTTTCAGTTTGATTTCAGAGGGGGGCGACCCCAAACATTTTTCGAGTGGGCGACCCCCCTGTTCCACCGCCATCGAATAATAATAACAATTAACATACTCGTAACACAGTGCTGCCAAATGACAATGAGTCACTGTATGACAGTCCCTCTAACCCTCTATAGAAGAACTGTGACTGTATCAAAAAGTGACTAGACCAACATACACGTGATAACAAATTATTATAGCACCATGACTTGCAGAATCTTTTATTCAACTACCCAACAGTATTTTGTGTATTTGTTTAGTGACTCAAATCTAACCTTTCAACTTACACAAATAGGACGTGGTTGACTAATATACTTATCACCTTGCAGTCTTGTTGTCGCAACTTGCTAACGTCCTACATTATTCCCAGGAAAAAAATAATAATGAAATTCGGTAATCCTCAGGGAAACATATCACTCTGACTAGTTACTAAAAAGTCCAGTTGTCTATACAAATTCATGTAATATATTTTGAACCATATTAACCCGGCAGTTCCAGGAGATATCTACGCTACATTTGTAATGACCGTAATCGGCATGGCAGCGACAACACCCGAACCCAGCCAAGAAATGGCGGCTAACGAAGCGATGAAACCAATAATCTTGCCAGTAGAGAGGATTCAAGCGATAGACGTGAGGGAAGAAGATGTATTTGTGGTAACTTATGCCAAATCAGGTAATGCATACTGTGATTTTAACAATATAACAAGGTCAAAACAGTCGAAGGGTCTACCTAGCACCATGGAACTTAGCTGCAGTTCTGTAGCTCGCTTGGTTTCGTTGTCGGTTATTTTGTTCGTCGTGGTGTTAACGCGAAATAATGAAAAATAATGAAAAAAAACGGCTGTTACGGCCCGACCTGATTTCAGGTCGGTAAAATATGGTAACTCGCATAGGATGGAACTGTAGCCCCCTGGTTTCGCGTTAACACCACGACGAACAAAATAACCGACAGCGAAACCAAGCGAGCTACAGAACTGCAGCTACATAGAACTATAGTTCCATGCTAGCACTGACAGTAAAATTGGGTCACTTCCTAATCGAGCTAAGCTTGGGGGTACCCCCATGAGCAAACCAATCGTTGCAGAGTGCGGTCAGATAGCGTACTGTATACGTGTACTGTATATAATGTACAGTTTTATATTACATACACATGTAACCCGGGCAACCTAAGATTTAGTTCACGCACATATACACAGTCACACACAACTGTAAAATACTATTTTTTCGTTTGGAATTAATTTTCGCTTAAGAAATTATTCAGACTGAACCAGTGAAAATTAAATGCAGCAAATATACCTTTTTTCAATATTTTACACTCAGTTCATCAAATATCAGTAAAAATAAATTCCATGCAAAACACCCAAAATGTTTTTTCAGCGAAAATCAAATCCAGCTAAAATAAAGTATTTTACAGTACCTGTATTCATATGTAGATTAGAGAATAGTGGTACATTCCTAAACTTATAGCATAGGCAGGAGAGAAAATATATTAACAAATATTTTGAAAATATATTAGCTAGATTTCAGGGTGGAATGGTCCTTTAAAATGTGTAGAAACATGCACAGTTCATTAAATACAGCCAAAAAAAATGTTTTTATTGTTTTTACACAATGTTGTTGAAGATCATTGAATATAACGGCCGTCATTCATGACCCCTGACCCCGTTGTTAAGACAGGGTCACGAATATAAACTTGGGTCATTTCAACGCTGAGGGGTCATCACCTGCGCGCAAACAGGATTTGAGTGTCAGTTCGGAGATAAATACGCAAAAATTCATGGTTAGAAGACTGTTGTAAAGATGTAAACAAAGACACGACATGACCTTCTGTCGCATGCGCAGGTGACAACAAAAAGTTGTTGAACTCCGACTTTGATGAATCATCATGATAGCTCTTTTGTTCTGTCGATTCGCATGCGGGACGTGATTTGTGTAGAAAGGGCATTGACAATGTACACTGATGAGAATCCACGATTTTGACTGCCGGGCCTGACCATTCGATGTAGTGGGTGTCGGCATTTGCAGACTTTTATACCACGAGAAACATATCCCTTTAGATAGATTATGACGTCATTGTTAAATATTCTGAGAAATGGCTTCCGTGACGTGAAAATGTAGGGTTCTGAAGTCGCTCGTCATTTACAATATGGACAATTTCTCAAAACAGTATTTTCTATTGGCCGACGACAACTGATTCAAATGATGCCGAGGGCGATGTCCCGGACACCAATTGACACTCGAATGGCGCCGGTATTTGGTGTATCTTTTGTTGAGGCTATATCATCAGTATATGTTACTGTAGTGTTTCTTTGGAAACAGGCTGGGCTATATACATACATGTATGTCACGTTAGGTTTTTTTCGATCATGTAAATTCAGTTATTTATTGCTCTTCTCCCTTGGCAGGTACACATTGGATGTCTGAAATCGTACAAACAATCCAGCACGATGGCAAAATGGATATGGATATATTTGAAAAAAGAGTCTTTATAGATCTAAAAGTGATCGAGGAAAATGATGATCCACGCTTAGTCGATGCGAAAAAAGCTGAAGGCGCATCTAATACGAAGTTAGAAGATATTAAATCGCCTCGTGTTTTAGTTAGTCACGTTAAACCTGAATATCTTCCAAAGCAACTGCACGAGAAGAAAAATAAGGTATAGTACACTGTGTTGATACAAACTCCTCCAAAAACTATACCTGGTTGAGTTCAAGTCTGCAATATCGTGCCGTGTGCAATATCACGTGATGATCCAATATGACGTGATATTGCTGTCGCTATCAATCGGCCATTTTGTTTTATCTTACTTTGTAGCTAGTTAGATTATAAGTATAACTAACAACAACTCCCCAATGTTCCGTAGTGCAATCTACTACTCAACTGGCTGTTTCAATTTAAGTTAAGTTAATATAGTAGACAAGGTCAATATCATTCCCCACCGCCAAATAATTCTTTCATTCTAACCATTTGTTGACATTAATTCTTCGCTTGGACCACACCTGCTTTATTGCTTTCCAACAACAACAACAACAACAACAACAACAGCACTGAAACATTTGGGCCAGCTGCTTTAAAGTTTGCTTTGGGAAACTATAGCCAGTAACAATATGGCTTGTCTCTCATAACTGTGGAAAACCACCAGCTGTGACCCTGTCGCTGATTGGCTGCTCGTTCTTTCATTCGCTTGTCCGGTGTATAAACATGAAAATAGTACCTAGAAAATAGAAACAAAGTAATCGCTGCAGGACAAATGATGATCGGCTAGGAAACGTATCATTACATTGACGTTATTATCCATCGAACATTGCATTGTAGAATAAGTGTGTTTTAAGTAACTGCAGTTTTAGAAAGACGCATTTTGTATCTACAAAAACGTGACAAGATATGTTTATTATTCCCATATGAATTATTTCTTATCTTTGTGATGTAATTTTGAAATCGTGAGCTTAAAAGTCAGGTGTATTTAGAAGTTCCGATAATGTAATTCCATTGTTGAGAATAAGACTATCGTTTTTCAATGGAAGTGATCTCATGGCAGGCTGACGATTTTAATGGCTAACAAATAAAATTCCACCGTCTTTCAAGAAACTTTATTTAGCAACCTTAAGAAGGTTTTCAAACCTTATTCAATTTATCCTTTTCACCACTAGACTTTCCCGCCTAAATTTTTATTCACCTTTTTCTTATATTCTTCAATATTTCTGGAAATGAACGCTAATTTTGGAGCTAGCAGACAAAATTTAAGTCAATTTTTATTTTATTCTAAAAAAATGGCTACTTTTGTCTCAATTTAATGAAGGAAAATGAAGACTATTAACAGGACTATTTTTTGAATTTGTGATGAAAGACTGATTTAAGTGAACATCTCCATATTATCAACCAGTAGTGGGCAATGGCAACGTTTACCACACTTTATCTGTATTGGCATTTCACGCTGAACGCCATGCCCGTAAACAATATGCACTATGATTATGTAATAACAACATTCTGTTCTTCATCATAGATAATATACGTGGCAAGAAATCCAAAGGATGTAGCCGTGTCTGGCTACAAAATGACATCTGCAATGAAGTCATTTATTGAAATGCCTCCATTTGAAGTTCTTGCAGAAAGATTTTTCGAATTTACGCCAGTTGGTGAGTGATTACGTAATGCATATCAGAGTAACAACGATAAACATTCGTAAAGTCTTATTGTGGTATCACAATATTTTGCTTTTTTCAGATGCTCACGGTGTCTGGTCTGAGAGTGTGATTCATTGGTGGAAACGACGCATGGACGATAATGTACTATTCATAAAATATGAAGACATGAAACGGGTGAATAATTTTGTTATCATAATTCAGTCGTACATGTATAAGCAGGTGGATGCATAATTTGCCTCACCTGACAGTAGTTATTTGTTGCTAAGCAAATCGATTTTATCCCAGTTGCCTGACATGTGAGAACACTGACTACTGGTTGCTCTTACGACTTCAAGATGCGGCGATGTTTGTCAAAACCACTCGTTTACTCGTGTTTTCACTCGACAGGACTTAAAAGGTGCAGTTAAGACCGTTGCTGCTTTCCTTGGAAAAGACTTATCTCCTGACGTCATTGATAAAATAACAGACCACTGTCAAATAGAGAATATGAAAAAAAGTGCGATTGCAAGAAAGGACTGGTTTTGTAAACATTATGATATGAAGGAATCACCCTTTGTACGAAAAGGTAAGACGTAAATTCAATTTCTGATTATTGTAATGAAGAAATGCAAACTACAAAATACTATGCTGAGAACTTTAAAGAGTAGGGAAATTTGTTGTTTAAAGAAGTGTCATATTGAATGAATATTGAAACTCGACAGCACTGTTTCGTAAGGTACAAGTACCTCACTCATCAGGAGCTTTATGTTTAAATCCAACTCTACATATACTTTGTATTGAGCACTTTTGTTTTGGAATAATCGACTGTCATATCTACACTATATATATATATATATATACACGTGGACAGAAAAATTAAGACACGACTACATGAGTAAAGTTGACTCTACAGTACTGTTACGTAAGGTACATGGAGTACATATATGTGGAGTATATATATATATATATATATATATATATATATATATATATATATATATATATATATATATATATATATATATATACATATATATATATATATATATATATATAATATACGCCTAACTCATCAGGAGTTAAGACTTAAGATGAGTGAGGTTATATATATATATTAACAACAACAATTGTACATTCAGTTACGGAGTTATGTGTCATATGTCTTACTCGTTTTTTTTCGGCAGGTAAAGTTGGTGGATGGAAAGACCATTTTACTGTTGCTTTAAATCAGACTTTCACCAAAAAATACGAAGAACTGATGCAGGGCACAGGTCTGACGTTCGACTTTGATTTAAAGAAGTAATTACTAGTACTAGTATTATGCAGAATGATGGACGTCTCACTAGAATGTAGAATACTAGTATCCAAAGTTTTTCAATGATAATGAATTTACTTTAAATTGATTAATAAATGGTTAGTTTTCCAAATAAATAAATGTGGTTTGTTCCGCTGCAAAACTGTAATACAATGGTTTGGGAACGACAGAAATAAAAATTCAAATTGCACAAACTATTTCATACTTTTTCATACTGGTTACTAATGTATAAATCAAATTTATAACTATATAACTATATAACTTCTCTTGGTTTATTGTCAATAAATGTGATAGACTCTTAGAATAATTGATAATTCAACACTTCAAAAGGAAAAACAATCAGTTTATCTTTAACACACTCTAATTCTACGCAAATATTGCCTAATAATTACCCTAACACTTAGTGTGTTTTCATAATTGCACTTTCAATAGTATTTCACACCACGGCGCAGGTGTCGTGTAACACTACGCCCGGTTGACGCGAGGTATGAATCGAAATGAATGATAAGGCTGTTACAGACGAGCGCTACAAACCCCTGTGTGGCACCCAAACGTCATTCCACGTCCCGTATATGGTATTGGGTACGCTGAAAGTCGAGCTTGAAGGCGTAGATACGGTGGTAAATAAATACATTGAATAAAGCGCCCTCTTACGTTTTCTTTATGAATTGCGTGTTATCAGTTTACACCACCCTCTTTATCATATTGGGTAGCGAACAAGAATGTGAAATGTGATTGTGAGAACAGTGTAAAATACAAATTGATTAATAAACCCCTTTTTCAACTCGTTAGCTGAGCTTACGCAGAGCTTGCTATATGACTGATTGTACACCATCGTTCGTCCGTCCGTCCGGCGTCGATTTTCAAAAAAGGCCATTTGAAATCTCGGCATGGAAGTACTAGTATTCTGAATGCTTTCATTACGAATGCTTTTTGACGAATATTTGTGGTTTCCTAATTTCTTTTGAAAACCGCTATTCAGATTTATATTTAACTTTGTGTGTATGTCATTACTGGATTATCCCGATACTGCTTTGTCGTTTCATTCGATCGTTTGTCAACATTCAACAAGTTTGGATTGTATTCGCAAATTGCTAGGTGTACTACTGCCTGATCTTGCTGTATTCATGTAATAAATATAAATTAAATAAATAAATTGTGTAGAACAGAATGTTCTTCCGTTATTTTTAATATATTTGTGTGTTTGTTATTTTACTTATCTTACACGCGTATTCAAAGTCAATAATGTAATACATGGAATGACACATTTTAAAAGAAAATTATAAATATAAGGACAAGGTCATATATATTTCAATTGTTTTCGAGTCACAATTACTATATTTCCTCCGATAAAACGATTACCTGAGTTCTGTTTTAAAATACAATCCCACTTGATTAAAAACAACTTATTTGATGCGCATGTGCCCCGTCGTTCATATATCAATTGGCATTGTATTTAGAACGGATCGTGACCTCGGGCTGAAGATCGCACAAAGACACGACGAAACGCCGACGCCAAGTTTTGTGTCGAGCGATTCTAATCAATACCGTTCAAGTACAAATTGGGATCAATAACGCCTGAAAGGTTGTCATGGAATTTATGAATACTCGTATCGATCGTGTAATTGCCATCGTTTTCAGCTCTCAGTCTTTGTCCGGTGATCGGAATGACTGTGCGTCAATGAGCTGCAGTGACGTCACGTGTTGTTCTCCCGGTGTCCAATCAATAGTTCTTTTTGTTTAATTGGGCGACATCTTAAGTGTGTTCTAGCATTAACTCCCGCTCGTCTAAGAAAAGTTTACGTGCCTTTACAAAGTTTGTGCTCAGTGTGGTTGCTGCGCAGAAAGTATTGCTATACTAACACGATACCTAAGCCGCTGGTGATGAAATGGCAACTATTTTGCAGCCAAAAAAATCCACCTGGAAATGTATGTACACAACTACCAGTGACGCTTTAAACAAAATGAAGTATTAATTAAATGTTTCGTTATCTCATGCCGATGTAGAAATAGAATTATAATTTACGGATCACTGTAAATTTTGTGCAAGAATTATTATTACGTGAAATCGTGTACACATATGCCTCTACTAAACTACCCAACACATTATGACCAAAGTACTCAAAATACTGCGCCACCAAGACGGTTTGAATCACACTTGCCACTGTAAAACAGTTTGCAGGAAGTGGGTGAATAGAAAAATAGAACGCATTCAAGAGTCTATGCTACGACGCTGTTACGGTTGTTCGCGGATATTACGACCTATTCAATATGGTGGAAATTTTATCACAATATCTTGTTTTAAAAGTGCTACCTAATTATAGAAATGGATATATGCCATAGCTTTTGGAGTGCTTTATCTAGTATCAAATTTGGCTTTTCCTGTGACAAAATGCCGAAAATATACGTTTTTGGAAGAATTTCCATAGGAATTCATGGAAAATAAATAGTATTCCCAATAATCTCCAAATAATTCGCGACAATCAGAAATGCCTATCTTATAACAACATACCATTTTTTTTACAATATATACGACACCCAGCGATACTGGTATGATGAATTCTTTTCCCCGTAGGAACCAATGTTTTAAATGGCTCAAACTTTGCCGTTTTCATTGTTTTAGCCATTTACTACGCGAAAAGTAGTTTTGTGACCATATGTTTTATTATTTATCAATTACGAAAAAAACAAAAGTTGTCAAATTGGCATATATCGACCTGTCAGTTGTGAATGCCAAATCGGAACCCTTTGACCAGGGATTGCGTTAGCATTGTCGTGCTGGGAGACCGAATAAGAAAATTAACTGGAAATAGCAATATATTCTTAGTACCAATTTACCTATCATTGAGGGTCGGGGAAGCAGAATATCGTAAACCCATGTCCTAGACAGTGTTCAATTACTATACTCATATGTGCTGTGGCTAAGCCCCCCCCCCCCCCCCACACACACACACACAAAAAACTTTGCAGGTCGCCTTTAAAAAAAACTCCGGTTATCGACACTAGGTTGCCTCCAGAAAAAAGAGAGATGCGTGAACAATGCGAGATAATTCAGTGTACGTTGACGGCGTTGTTATCACGACTGTATAATATTTTCACGGGTCAACGATCGCGAATAAAGTACCGCTAGACATCAAACCACTTTATCGCCCAGGTGTCTCGTTATTGTAAACGGCATACTCGGTGAGATCATCTAACACATACTCACGACATCCGATGACTAATGTTCACACACAACAGCACCGATTGCATATCTGTATTACTTTTACTGATAACTGTGTAGTATTATGGAGTTAATTGTTAGCAAACTCGTTCGTGCGCGATCAGGCTCATATCGCATGCTATGATGTACATGGCTCGATTGCCAGGGGCAGCGATTACTATCTGATCACAAATTAAAATATTATTTAAAGGGCGATGGTCATCGTGCCGCGTCGTGTTCGATGTGGGACTCATAGCGACGTATACAACGCGTGTAAAAACATTGTTTGTTTACATAAAATTCGAGCACGCGCTGGGCGACGACCACCGCCCTTTAAGTATCCTTTGAAATTGATCTTTTTTAAAAACTTTGCCTGCACAGTTACTGTATTTAATCGAAGTCGCATTTTTGGTATAAAATACATATTGAAATTATACAAATTTTGTGTTTACTTAATTTCAATGAGCACGTGAATTTTTTTCATGGATTTGTTGTATTATATTACATACAGCGATTCCCTGAATGCAATCAAGTGAGTATAATAATAACCGCGATGACGTAATACAAATTAGTGCACTTCCTGTTAAATGTCACGATATTAAATGTTGTACGTGTGTGCGTGCTTGTTTCGAGTTCCACAAAGCTGTACATTTCAGTTGTAACTATGGCATGTAACTTGAATGAGGCATTTTAGTCGCAGGAGACGTGCCACTTGAACTCGTATATCGGACACGATTTAGGCACACTTCTAAACTGTATTTGTACGAGATTTCTAGTCGAAGTTGTACAAAGTTGATTGTTTGGAAATTAGCTAAGTTAACCAGGATAAATAAAATATTACATTACACTGATGGACGATTTTTGTTGACATTGGTAAAATTGTACTTTGTGGGCAAACACGTGGCTGGGCCGGGATCAGCTAAGATACGTTTCGCGAGTCAGTCTGTTAGGAGATGAATAAACCAAGACTACGATACTCTTTGAAATTACGTGGAAACTGAACAAATCGCGATTGTGTAGATAGATATGTCTACCTGGGACCTGGGTTGACGTACCAACCGTATTGCAGCCTACTCGCCTGTATCCGGTAGTTAGTCTGAGGTTGTGCATTGTAGCGTGCAGGTGTACAGTCAGGCAACAGTGCATTCTCAGTCGAATTGAAAACAATGATGTGTCCATCCCTATTATAGTATTAATAATAGAGTATTCTATTTCAGGACGAAAACTACCACTCGGCAGGCCCGTAGTTTGGGGAGGTTCGGGGGGTTCGGTCGAACCCCCTAAATTTTGGAAGTGAATAGATTTATTATCGTAGATTAGAACATAATAAACAAACAGTATTAATTAAAATAATTATCATCATTTGGGTAACTATCAGATTCAGCAGCTGATGTTAATATTAAAACAATATTGAAACAATAATGTAACGGTAGTCATTCTCTGAATGATGTGGTGGTCCTGAATAGGGCCGTTTGTCTTGCGCGAGTGTTCGCTCAGTTAGTAAAGTGTCACGGTGGGGATCGAACGGGATTGACACAGCACGACACTGTACTTTCCTAGTTTGGTTCATTGGTTTTGTATTTTTAAATCATGGCATATATACTGTTTTGTTGCAAGTGTATCAGCCAAATGTAGTCAACTTATTGTATTAGTACGTGTAGCCTGTGTTATTGGACAATAGTGTATAGCTACGTACGGATTCAACAGATCATTAAAAAAATGCCGAAGATTTATCATCACGAGTTGTATAGGTCGAAGAGCTCCTTGCAGCCAACAGTTTACCCCACTGTGTTGCTTCAGCACTGAAACTATGCGACGAATCATATTTTTCACACGTTTTTTGTTTTGATGTCTTAGAAAATTTACTATAATTTTAGTGGGTTCATAAAAAGGAGATGTAGTCATCGGAAGTCTATTGAGACCGCTGCTAAACTGCCACTATATGTATATTATTTTACCGTCCTCTAAAAACAGATTTGCAATGAACCAAAACATTTACATACTGTAAGAAACATATATGGTATGCCATTGGTTAGTGCATTTAATTTGTTTGATGCAATCATTGTGCCAGCTATTTCTTATGGTAGCGATATGGAGGTACAAAAATTCGGAAATCGAGAGGGTACAGACAACATTTTGCAGATATCTACTTAGCGTGAATAGTTGTACTAACAATGTAGCGATGTTGGATGAATGTGGGAGGCTGCCATTATGCTGTGGTTATTTTAAGCGTTGTATCTCATATTGGTTAAAATTAGTTAAAGTAAAAAATTGCCGGAACCCCAAAACATGTTATATCATGCTTAAACGATTAGACAAAACCGGCAGACTTAGTTAGGATACCCACATAAAAATCGCCTGATCAAATATGGTTTCGGCATTGTCTGGTTTGAAAAACAAGTTGGAGATACTGCAAATTTCTTAGAGATATTTACTCAAAGAATAAAAACAATTTGTCAGCAAGAATGGCATGCCTCAATTTCACAATCATCAGGCTGTGCACTTTCGGAAAAATCAAAGTAGTATTAAAACCTGGGAGATTTATTGGCAAGCAATTATAGACTAAAATATATACTGACGAGTTTACGCTGTTTTGGCCATAAACAATGTTGCATTAGGTAGACACACACAAATATAGTTAGATCAATAAATTTTTAGTTTTTGCAGTGATATGCTTGAATTTAGCATTGTAGAAAACGAAATTCACTTTGTTTTTATATGTCCATTTTAAATGATCTAAGGGTTGATCTTTTGTCAAATAATGCAATATGCAATTTTGCAAATACTGATAGTCTGGGCTTACTTCGTCGCTACACAAACTGCCACACCATTTATCAACTAATTCTGTATCTTTTAAAAGTTTTCAAGCGACGAAACTTATGAATATTAATCCGGCTTAACTTAGTATCATATGTTTACATGAATGTTGTATTGTTGTAAAAACGTGATATAAACTTTTCTACTCATTACATTTTCTACGATGGGCTGAGGCCCTGTACAGAAATAAAATTACATAATGCAAAATTGACTAATACTAAAATGAATAATTGTAGACAGATTTCGACATGAAATCGTGTCACTTTTATGTGCGCTAACATCTGCGAAGAGCGAAAAAACTCGTGAGTAGCATTCAACCTTAAAATGCTTAGACAATAATGCTAAGATACGTATAGTCTTGTCTTTTTGTGTACAACATTTTGCCGCGGTGGGTCTAGGGTGTGGGTGCGTTTGTCTGTGGGTGGGGAATGGCTCAGGACTCCTTCTCTATAATCATATGGTAAAATAGTTCAATGATGTTATGTGAAATAACTTACCAACGTAACACAAAGTAAACCAATTGAATTTAAAACCGAGAATATAAAAATGTCTGTAACAGAGCTCAAAGACACTTTTTTAATATTATGAAATTCACACGTTTCACGTCAAATATATTATTTTTGTTTTCGAACCCTCTATTCAAAAGTGCTGGCTACGGGTCTACACTCGGTAATACAAATGAATATTAAACCAGTCAGCGCAAGCGGTCACACATAATGTAGACGGTAGAATTTTTTCGAGCAATCGTGAAACTTTTCAATAAAATTTTATAAAACAAATACATATCATATACTATTATCGTATGCAATTCATGTTTAGGGGCCGTGTTACACGATGCAATTCATATTCAAGGGACCGTGTTACACAATTCGTAAATACTAGTAGTTTAGATAAGCCAATACAGACCTTCGCACGTGTTAAATTTTGTGCGCGTGCGCTGTATCTGGTTGGCAAAAACCGGTCGTTCGCACCTGAATATAATTAAGGCGTTATTCGTTGTTATAGTAATTAAATATCCTCCGTGTTTCTGTTAATAAAACAACTTCCGGTGAATGTTGTCACAGCATATCAAGCTATCAAGTGTCGATCAGTGAGCGACATTCGTTAAAGGGTGGTGGTCGTCGCGTTGCGCATGTGCGACATTTGTGTTGATAAACATTGATTTTCCCACAATCCAATGCGTTTTGTCCAAGGGGCAACTTACACTAATTACCATCGATGACTCCTTCGACACCTTCAGATCACTAAAGAAATTACATAGTTAAAGCTTAGTAACGTCTCAGCTTATAATCGTTGGTCTGCGCAACAGTCAAAGTCGCCATCTTTGTTCACATGAGTCCCACATCTCGCGCATGCGTGGCACGACGACCGCCGTGCACATACATTTGCATGCTAGTCGATTGGCAAAAAGTAAACAGCTGACGTCACAGTGCGACGGCGCGACATATGCAGACTTGAATGGCTGCACAGTTTCTTAAATTCCCAAATTATCTCTAGTCACGAAATACCATGATCCTGGCACTGTATATAATCTCACAAAAGACACATTGCGAATATTTGCATGAATCCAGTGATAGAAACTAACAATTTTCGGAAATGTTATCCAAAATACGTAATGCCCCCCCCCCCAAAAAAAAAACTTACACGAACAATCTTCTTCGTTTACAGGTGCACTGCTGTGGGAAAATAAATAATAAAACCATCCGACCATAATTGACTGGCATTTTACAGTGTTTAGTGTTTTTTTTTCTGCAATCCAAATGCACAAGTTTCTGGTTTTGAGCACATGTGAGAAAATAAAAATGAAGTGGGACCATATACATCTGACTATACTGTGTTGGCATACTTGCTGGAATAAGTGTGTTTGACAGTGAATGCTCTTTGACAATGAATGTATGCTCTTATATTTTCAAAGATAGAAAAAGAAGATTATATCCGAAATCACTGAAGTTCTGAAAAAAATAATGTTGATAAACCTAGTTAATGGTTGCCAAGAGAGGGCGCTCCAATTTTAAAAATGCATTACGGAGGAACAAATATATTATTTCAATGCTCAAGTTTTTTTAGAAACTCCATACTGACCGACGTCGACCAAATCAGAATATGATTAACCACAAGTTTATAAAAATGCTGCGTTTGCAGGACAGACCGCTTGCAGCCGTATTCGTTAGATGACAAATCCAAAACCACTCATACGCATGCGTATTGATTTTTATTGTACGTACCAAATCAACCAGTACATCTGAATATTTTTGTTTTGTTCCATCACCATGGCTTCTTCCATTCAGTTTCCATGGCGGCATCTGAGTAACGTTGCCCGTTTTTCATGTCCGAATAATTCGATTTATTCCGCCTAACTGTCGTATAGCTAGTGTTGGTAGTTGCTATGGTGATACACACGACGTCAGGACGTGTGCTAACCCCGTGTCTATTCCCATCGCAAGACCAGGTTGTTAGAAAAGCACCGTATACTGTATTGGATCACATTTTATTTCCCAATATAAAAAATATAATCAAAGTAAACCAGATAAAAATAACGCTACGACAAAAGTTGCCATTGCCTATTGTGTCTACACAGTTGGGACGCATTCCTGTTACTCAAGGGTCGTTGAACTTTTTCTTCGTGTGATATAATGCTGCCCACAACAGGAAATAATAATTGCAATCAACGTACCAATGAGAATGTTTTCACACAAACACATTTATCGTATATACTTTTTTAATCGTTTGAGCAGTACAATTATATGCAGTGCATTTTGGTAATTATTAAGTATATTCAGTGGAGGAAAGAAACAACGAATTTACAGAAAAATAAGCGATCGGGTTATTGTTACACAAGTTGATAATAATGATATTTATACATTGTTCAAATTTTGCTTTTTATGATGGCTAAGTATTTGCTCGAGAATAATGATAAAACGCCATAGTTATTGCAGTACTTCGTGTACAACGCTAATATACAAAGCTAGCATACAACAAGATGAAACTACGTTTACACGTGATGAATTTCGAGTATGACGCTTCATCCGGGCCTTCCGTGTTGAATCCGTGTCCTCTATACCCTTTCGCATTAATGCATGCTTCTGGACGGAGAATGTTAAAATAACTAATAACCACGGAATATCAGCGTACTAAGTTCAAGAAGGATCTTTTTCATAATATTTCATATCAGAGTCGACGCCATTGTTTACCCAAGTTTTCGTGAATTTCTTTTTCCAACGTTTATGGTTATCCGGGATTCGTATCAAAACGTCTTCTAAGCTTTCAGTTGTCTTTATTGATGGCGGTGGTGTAGCATGTTCTTCCTCGATGTCGTCATTAAGGTCAACTTGGTACTTCATTGTGGCCGCCCTTTCCCAGCTATGTACAATTGTTCGCACGCAAATCATATTCGGCTCCGCCTTGTTCAATTTCTCGTGAAATGTACATGGCTTGACGCTCATCATTGGTACGACGTTTTTACCGCGTCGCCTGCGGGACGTTCTTCTCGGCCATTTCGACGATGACGTCAAAGCTGGTAAAATTGGTCCTCTCATCTGTTTGTGACCGCTATAGTCCACCGCGCTAGAGTAAGAAAAGGCAAAGCCTCGTTTAATCGGTGGCAATTTCACACCATCACCTTCGTTTTCTTTTGCACTCATACCTGGATTTTCTTGTCCATCTATTTCATATATATTGTCTGTCACAAACATACTGTTCTATCACCAGTCAGTACAACGCCCGTAGCAACTGGATGTCACGGAAAGCAAACTGTCCCTCGCGTGAACTATAGGTTATGTCGCTTAAACAATGTACAGCAAAGTTTACAAATAACTTGGGGTGAGTATGTTATTAGCTGTGCAAAGACTGGGAGTTAATCAAATTTGGTAGTCAATACAACTGTCGACTGCCAACGTGTCAACTGTCCAATTACTACGCGTGTAAATAATGTAATGTACACTGAGTGTGTCAACCTTTTCATTGGTTGCCTATAATTGAATTAAACCCGACTATTCCGTTCAACCAAACACACGTAGAAGGTTTGGTCATAATTACGACAACAATACCGGGTGTTTGTTGTTCACTTCGCTCCTGGCGATACAGGCATTATAGGTGTAATCCTAGCAATACTCGTGGTTTGGCTTTGCGACCAGCTTACAATCCGAAAGCAATATTCCGTCGATGCCCAATCGGTGGATATGCGTATTCAACGATATCGATCTCTCGTTATCAAATTATTGCCGCGGGAACTCGCTCAAAACAACGCCGCGAAATATCCAGCACCTATGTTCGAATTATTCAACTGTATATTCCAGTTACCGGCGATTTATGTCTGCTTCTGAGCTTAAGTCATTGCCGATTTCACTGTGCGTTTAAATGTATATACATTGTTGTTTCACGTTGATACCCAACCGTGATCGTAACTCATACGTAATATGGATTGGTACAACCGGCACTGTGAGTCAGCCTACCATCTCTGTGTCCATGAGAACGACTGCCTTTACACGCTGGCGTTATTCGTACAGCAACGTCCAGTAATGTTACTGTCAATCTTCTACTCGAAATTCCGATTTCTCGTTGTTTTCCCCTGGCAGTGCGCAGTGTGTTATGATAGTCTTGTTTACGTTCGCCGTGTTCCAGCAGACTTGCTGAACTAAATAGACAGCCACGAAACCCGAGTCTTCGGGCACGGTTAGACAATCGGCGATTGTTACACTTGAAACACTGTTAATAACAAGAACCCGTATGATTTTAACCTGTTGGTGTCAACATAACATTACAAAGTGACCGACGTTTCAGATACGGTAGCAACCGTTCCCCCGTCGTCAATTAACGGAGCCTGGCTACACTGAATTCCTACAGGTTGTTAATAACTGGTGCGATCGAGGCTCTGTGGACTGCGATAGGTAGCGGACGTGCGTATTACAGAGGACAGTGTAAATACAACGGACCACTTCAGCTAACGTCTTGGCGAACTCACCGAACTTGAATCATTGCTTATACTTAAATAAATGGCGTACGACGGTCCATTAACTCCTTAATATAACGGCCATACGTGTCCTGTACACCAATAAACTTATTCGGGGCTGTCCTTTGACGCAGCGAACAACGGGCGTAATAACGAACAAGGACAGTCATGAATTGTGTTCGCTATGCATGAAACACACAATGAACAATGTGTATGGTCGAGATATATTGAAAACCTCTCTCGCTAAACGTACAATGGGGGTACTCAACGATGGGGAAAACAACGCTATGGTGCCCAGGTAGCGTCGCGTCTGACGACGCCTGTAAGGTCAAAGAGCGAAGCACTCTTACGTTCGCCGAATGCACTGCCATGACAACGGCATTGAGCCGAGTGGAGCTGTCAGCCTCTCAAAAAAATTTTGAAGTGCATGAATTTAAAACGTCTCAGCGTTCTAAATAGTGATACTCAATGAAAGTAACGAGTTCTTTCACACGAACAAATAAGCATGTATAATAAGCACTGCCAACTCACGTGAACTCTCAAATACTGAAAACCCCTTTGATTTTGCGGGAGACAAATTCAGTGAAAATTTCGTTCCAGTGAACATTTTTCTGGGACATTCGCGAAGGCAGTCGAACAGCAAAATCGTGAATTTGAATTCGTAATAGCGAATATTAAACAGTTCACAGTAATAAAAACAAAACAAAACAAAACAAGAATATATTCATCGCATGCTGATTTAGAAATTTGGTGTAAAATTCTAGAATTCTGACTGGAATACACCAAATTCTTGCCAAATACCCCACTACTGGAATTGCGTCAAGTAAACAAATAGGTTAAAAACCTCGTACATGTGAATACGCCAATAAACAGCGGCGGATCTAGGGGGTTCTTGGGGTCCGGACCCCCCCTCCCCGTTGAAAAAATTATTCAATTTGTTTTTGTATATATAACAAAAATATTAACTTAGTCGGGCGATTTTAAAGTTTTGCCCCCCCCCATAAACAAGATCCGTATCCGCCCCTGAATAAATGTGAGGGTCATCCAGGGTTTGGTCATGTGTCTGGTCGTTTTTAGATATATAAGTGATTCATTTTTTTTTAACAAGTGATCTTAACCTTTCGTCGCAACTGTGATTTTTCCGCCACAGAGGGCAGTAGTTGCCCTCTAAGAAACATTAGATGATCTGGCATTTGGTACTAACACATATTCCGCAATACGCAAGTGTTCATACCATTAAATAAGTCACGTGATAGCCTCAAAGACATATCAATAAAGAAATAGGTATGATGTTAAAATACAATTTTAAATTCGAGGTGAAGTAAAAATAAAATAGACGCAGTCCAGTTTTTCGAAGTCAGCTCTATTGAATTGTAAATCAATGAATTTCAACAAACCAAGTCTATGTGGAGATATTGTATTTACATTCATAAAACCTTAATAACTGGTTCATTTTTTTTTACAAACTAAAAACAAGTACTAGTAACCTGGTTTTAAAGAGGAGTTTGTGTGCAACGCGTGCATATAAGATATGCATGACTTCATAGAGAAACGTTCACATCATGAAAAATGGTGATTTAAAGAAAAAAACAGTACTAACTTTGTCACCGTCAGAACACAACTGTTTTTCATGGATGCAGTAGAAATATGCGGCTACGGTCAAGTTGTAGAACATTTATTATTGAACATGTGTACCTAATTTCAATTCTGTCAGGCCCGTATAAACCGGGTCTTATCATGTAAGAGCATTCTAGTATTCCAAGGTTACAACAAAATTATCGATCTTAGTGAATTATAGCGCATGAATTATGGCATATATTTGTTCAACCATCTCTTACGTGGATACCCCCCCCCCCAGATGGGGCATGGTCATTCCTTGTCGCCGTTATTGAATACAATACTGTCTCACTAAATACGATATAGTGATTTTTGATTTACGGATAAATAAAACAAAATTACATTAACGAACGTGACTGATAACTTTTACTATAAAAACCTTAGCATCCCGTTGGCAGGCCAGTCACACTGGTTCTCACTACAAGAGGTTACGATCCCCCCTGCCAAATGCTAAGGAAAACTGAAACGTATATATACATATTTACATAAAATATTGTCCACCTATGCGGATCTGTTGGTGCAATGTTTTTATGACCGTATGCCCTTACTGACGTCAACCAAACATTTTATGTGGGAAGTTGGCACCCAAGGCTGACAGGTGCTACACTTTGCCCAAGGGTGACCTGGAGGTAGTTGTGGTAAAGGGTAACCTCATTCTCCCAATTCCATAGACTCCACAACCGGATGTAGTTTAAAATCTTGCCCAGGATAAATATATACATAATTAAATGACCATACACGTTGCCTTTATCAGGGGATACCTCACATTTGAGGTTGAGTTGGTGCAAGGTTTTTATGACCGTATGCCCTTACTGACGTCAACCAAACTTATTATGTGGGAAGTTGGCACCCAAGGCTGACAGGTACTACACCTTGCCCAAGGGTGACCTGGAGGTAGTTGTGGTAAAGGGTAACCTCATTCTCCCAAGTCCATAAACTCCACAACCGGATGTAGTTTAAAATCTTGCCCAGGATAAATATATACATAATTAAATGACCATACACGTTGCCTTTATCAGGGGATACCTCACATTTGAGGTTGAGTTAGTGCAAGGTTTTTATGACCGTATGCCCTTACTGACGTCAACCAAACTTATTATGTGGGAAGTTGGCACCCAAGGCTGACAGGTACTACACCTTGCCCAAGGGTGACCTGGAGGTAGTTGTAGCAAAGGGTAACCTCATTCTCCCAAGTACAAAAACTCCACAACCGGACGCAGTTTTAACGTCATGCCCAGGACTTTGTCAAGTTGACAAACAGAAGTGTGAAAACGACTTCTGAACCATAACAGTTTTGACAATTGGATTTGTAATTTTCCATTTTCTAAGGAACAAAGAGCGTCATTTGTAGTCCAAATGTATTCGAACCTGTCCTCCTGTGTCACAAATTTGAAGTACTGGTACTCAGATTTAATTCTGCTGGTGATGCGAGTTTTGAGAATTTCCAACGGATCCACAAAAGCACTTCCCTCCTGTTCATTCCGCCGGGAGATATGGATAGCTACTTTTGCAGTGATAAGGATAAAAACACTGACGAGAGAGAAAACAACGTGAGTGGTGAGGTGGTAAAATGACAAACCACCAAGGAGGAACCGTCAAACCAGGTTGTAAAAATTCAGTAGAAATGCGTGAAATGAAGCGACAGAGGGCGCCAATCGCCGGAAATTCAATGAAAATGTGAATGAGCGAATCCAGATCACCACAAAGTGGACAGTTTTCAGAATCGGCAAAATATGCCCCAGCAAGAAAACCAGCAGTAGTATACGCACCATGCATTACACGCCATTGCAAATCTCCCTCACGTTTTATGATGGGGGCAGTATAACACCCTTTGAAATTGGGTTTGATATCTGAAGGCAAGGTCAGAAGGTCACGCCATACAGTGTCAGGTTTGTCCGGGTGACGAATTTTGTTCATAACCGCTATGAGGTATTTGTATGTAGCGCCTTTTTCAAGTTTGTATAGTGGAACATTCAGTTCGTCTGATCAAGTACAAAGTTGTCTTTTAATTTTGTGTTTATGGTTGCTTTCCATTTACCAGGAATAGCATCATATACAACATTTAATCTTAACTCAAGTATACGTCTGGAGTGTATATTGACTTTATTAACAAAAAAAGCGCTAGGAAGCCAGGTGTTATTTTCAAAGTCAAAAAGGTCACGTACCCTCAAAACGCCCGCAGCGGCAAAATGTTTTAAAAGAAACGGTTCATTCCGCAGTGGATGACAAATATGCGGGTTGTTAAACAATGGTTCAGCAAGAATATCGGTAATGTTTGAATCATTAAAAATACGCTTCTTGTCAAGTGACTTCCAACAGCGTAGCAAGTCAGAGTAAAATGCAGGAAGTTGATGGAATTCAGTATAATTGAGTGTAGTGCATAACAAATGTTTGCCATACGACAGATTACCGGCTTGATTGAAAAAATAATCAGTAAATCTAAAACACGGATGATTATAATCGGAATATAAATACCGCTGCACGTATTCAAGGCGCATACTGTCAATGCGAGATGGCAAGTGTGTGAGATTTTGCCCACCGTTTTCTGTAGGCAAATACACAGTTTCCGCCTGCACCCAATGGCGTATTTGCCATACAAAGTTTACAAACGATCTTTGGAGTGATGAGATAATGTCATGGGGAGGGGACAGACTGTACAAGCGATAGAATAATTGTGACGAAAGCAAATTGTTGATAACAAGTGCGCGCCCTCTGTACGACATAGCAGGAGCAAAATGCGCCCAAAACTCCATTTTGTTTTCAACTTGTTGCTTTATTTCAGTCCAGTTTTTGTCAATGAATGTCTTGGTGTTCCCTAAATATACACCCAACAGTTTTAAGCCCGTGCTAGTCCACTTAATACCCAAGGGCGAGCTGCTAGTATTTCGCCAACTGCCAACCCACAACCCCTCAGACTTTTGAAAGTTGATTTTGGAGTTGGATGCGCTCTCATATATTCCCAACCATTGTGCTAATTTATTAAAGTCTTGTTTGCGTGTAATGAATATTTCTATGTCGTCAGCATATGCTGTCGAGTCAGTTTGCTTTTTAGTCCGTTACTCTGGGGGATCTTAATACCTGTGATGTTTTCATCTTGCCTGATTTTATGGAGTAACGGCTCTATGGCAATGGCATATAAAAGTGTGGACAGAGAGCATCCTTGACGAATGCCTCGGGACAACATGATAGGTGATGTGAGGGCGCTGTTCACTCTAACCAGAGAGTGGGCATTTTTGTACAAAAGACACATGTACTGGATGAAAGAAAGTGGGAAAAAACCATCACGAATAGAACAACCAAAAACTTCACAGAGATCTCTACCAATGATATTCCAGAATTTTTGAAAAAATTCGTATGGTAAACCATCAATACCGGGAGTACGCCCACTGGCAAGAACTTTAACAGATTTCGTTACTTCTTCAAAAGAAATGGCTTTATCAAGATGTTCACGATCTGCTTCACTGAAATTTGGTAACCCTTCAAGAATAGTATTTTGTGCATTTTCATCAGTGTATCGGGTGTGTAAAGGGATGCATACAATTTGCGAGTGATGTTAAGTATCTCACAAGTGTCATCAGTTAGACGGTCATTTTCGCGCTGAATACGAGATATCGCTTTTTTGTGTCCATTTAATTTCTCAAGTTTGAAAAAATATGAACTGGAGGCGTCAGACTCGTTCAGATATTTGTGACGGGCTCGAATGGCAATGTTTTCGTGCTGTTCAAGGCGTGACAGAGTCGCCTTCCTTTCCTGATAAGCACGGGAAGGAGAAGCGATGTTTGTTACATCTTCCATTTTCTTGATTTTATTTTATAAGGCGCGCTTTTTCTCTCTGTACACCCCTTATTTGAAATGACAGTAGTCTTGTGACAACATTTTCATTTTGTGCTTCCCAATGTCCCACCATGTTTGCAAGTTTTTGAAAGTGTTACGTTGAGTTTGCCACTGGACCCATAATTCTGTAATTAAATTCACATATTCTGGATTTTTTTGCTTTATGTTGTTAGTCAATTTGATGTGCACCAGAGAGTGGTCTGAAATGGATTGTGCGTCATTGTGTGTTTCAATAGTATTCAGACAGCTGCGCATGTGCTTGTAGATGTAAAATCTGTCAAGGCGTACGAGAGTGTCGCCACGCCCCAAGTGAAATTTGTGTTGTTGCCATGGTGATGACGCCATGCATCGATAAGCTTAAACCGATCAAGCACAGAGCGTAGTGCGTGCAACGTGCGCATGTCTGGCTCCCTACCACCGTTCCGGTCAATGCCAGGTGCAAGTGTGCAATTAAAATCACCCCAAACAATAACAGGATCATCATTAAATTTTTTGAGATGTTGCTTCAGTTGCTGAAAACATTGAACACGCTCATGCCCATCAATGTGAGCATACACATTATACAGATTAAATGGGTTACTATTGATTTTTACATGTACATGCAGCAAGTGACTAGGCATAATATCAGTGACAGATATAATGTCTACAGTTGAATTTGGCGCCAGCTACGTCAGCATGATTAGTCGTACCATGAGAAAACACGCCTCTTCCCCTCCATACAACTTGCCAAGCGTTTTCGTCTGATGGTAAAGAGTGTGTTTCTTGGAGAAAATAAAAATCACTCCTATAATTACGCTTCAACAACTCAAAAGCGCGGTACCTTTTCATTGCATCCCGGCAACCACTTACATTAAAGGTCGCGCCAGATATGGAGTATGCCATGGCAATAATTAAAATATATGTTGTCATAGTAGTCATTACAAGTGTATATATATGCATTTGACAGTATACTAGTGAACGTTAAAATTCTGCTATAAAACATCCTGTTGATTTAATATGTTTCTTTAATTTTGTTGATGAGTTTTTGAATCCTGATTTTTTGTGACGAATTCAGGGCAAAATTCAAAACATCTTTCAATGAATTTCCTGGAGTGCAGTGTTGAAACCAAGAAATCTGATATGGAGTCATTGCTGAGATGAATGTCAGTGTCGGGACAGCTGGAAATGTCAGAAACGACCGACCCTTCATCATCAGAGTCATGATTTTCAGATATAGTATACTAGGGTTTTCCGTGCGTATACAATATTTTTGTGGTACCCAGTTACTCATTACTTGTCAGTCATCACCAGAGTTACAATGCGAAGCAGTTTTTTTCACCTCACAAATAAACCACTAATTGAAAAAAAAAACATTAATAAACATTATCGTTTAAGATATACGGTGGTACGTACATGATTGCCGCATCAATTACGACAGCTTGGCTGGTTCCCGCCTCAAGTGTCATGGCGTACCAAGCCACAAGAGGCCGGTAACTAGTAACGGTTCCGGCATTCTGATTGGTACATCACTTTCTCGTTGCTTGTTCCATTTCCCTTAGTTACCTGACGTCAGCGCTTACGCTCGTGGCCGTTCAGGGGTTTCCTTTTGCTTTCGAAAGTTGGGCGAATAAAAAGAATTGTTTCTTTTGTTATAAATTTGCACAGAACATATCAAATCTGTAAATCTAAGCAGGCAGTATGTATGAGCATGGCTTTATTGTAGCATTACAGACACGTTTACGCAAAACGGAACTTGGAATATTTTCAAATTACGTCACCCAGTCGCGTTCCTTCCGGCCTGAAAACCGGCCCAAATGGAACAATATGGCGATTACTAGTTACCTGCGTCCTACCTGCCATTCGCAAAGGACGCCGGGAACCAGCGAATTACGACAGCGTGACGAGCGCCCTCCACCGTTGCCTTTGATAATACGACCTCTCGTCGGTTGCCTCGCGGTGGCGCTCGCACTCATCGGTGACCGCGGAATGCTCATCGTCTCCCAATCAATGAATTCATTGTATATTTTACGTACACATAACCACAAAGTTCTAAGCGCGCCAGGGAGAAATGATTTTAAAATGCCTTTAGTAATTAATATCATGATGAAATATCAATCCGCCAAACCTAAACCCGAACATCCACAGCAGTAATGAGGTTACCGTAAAATGTCACTCCGACGGTGTACGTAATTTATTTGTAGTACAATTATACACCAAACGTGTTTAAATTGTCCTGCTGTCGCCTACAACAGAATAAATTGAAATTTAAAGTGTTTGTAAAACTCCCCTAAGCACCCTTCAAATTTTACAATATGTTAAATGTTTTGTATCGCCAACACATTCAGCAGACACACTCGAGGGAAAATTCCCAGTATTTTCCTTCGGAACATTTCCTTAAGGAACAATATATCGTTGGCAGGTACAACTCATCGAAAAATCACGATACCAACTCGCTGCTTGACTCCTAGTTAGTGAAGTAGAGCGTACAAACTGGCTGTATTTGTATGGCTTATCGCATCTCTGGCTGACACGTAGGTAAACACCCATCTCCTCTCAGAGTCAGTCGCGGTCATGGACCACCCGCACTTCGAGTATGAGAACGTTTTAGGGTCGTCGCTCAACGCTCTGATATAATAAGTTTGCTTAACACGCGAGATGTTAATACGGAACTTTAAGTTAGGCTTTACTGATTTCATATGATTCAATCTTCACAAGCGGGTCTGCAACAGGTTGTTGTCGTCGCTCAACGTCACCCAACGTCAAATTCTGCGAATGACATTTTGTGTGTTGAACTTGTAAACAGCGGTGGATGTAGCAGCCAGAGCCATTATCTTATCTGCACTTCCGGAAATTATCTTCGATTGTGGTTTGTGGTTCAGACGAACACGTGTTTGGCGACTAGCATGTTTTCAGGTTTTTTAAAGGTGAGTTCGTACCTAGCTCCCCGGCCTGACACTAATTTGCCGCCATGTCTGTATTACATTCCCAGGGTAAACTCTGACCTTTGGGTCAAATCACAACGCTGGTACTTATTCATACAGAGACAGGCGTTCTGCCAATTATCCAAAATTCCTGCTTTGTCAGTTGATCAAAATATAATCTGCTATCATGTCGGTGAATATTTACATGATATCAGAAAATAAACGGTGTTTGGTAACTCGGGGAATTCTCAAATTTTACAAGTTCTACTAACGATCCCATCGCTGTCACTGGTTTACTTCGATGACCATTATATGAACCTAACCATCCCCACCCCACCCATCTCCGCCACACAACGTGGCACCAAATGTAAATATATAAAATGCTATGTTGTAATGCGTTATCTTGAACTTACATTGGTAGTTCGCCGAATTGTATATGTTTTCTTGTTAAACCTTGAAATAAAACCGTATCTGCCAGCGACTTAAGTGCGCATCGTATGGCGAGAACGCCGGGTGAACGCAAAATGAATGTCGGTCGTTGGGCCAATTTATTATCGGCTAGTGAAGTCATTTCAAGGATATAACAGTAAACAAAAACAAGGTTACCAGTATTTTTGTTTTCTTTCCTGTTTTCAGTCATATAATATAACAAAACATTACACAAGTGATCCTTAAACAAAACTAAACACAAAACTAGAATAAAAACGGAGTCATATGTCAACAGTCAATTTAATAGGCCCCATAAAACTCACTATGTATACATTGTGTTGTCAGAATGTCATATTTAATGACTACGAGTGTTCTAATTATTTCTGTATGATATTTTGTTTGCCCAATGGCGTAAACAATAATATATCAGTGTTGTTTTATATTCTCGTCGTGTAGGCGAGTTGTGTACGTACGTTAGTGCAGTGAATTCAAACTTTGGTGTAGACTCGTAACAATGGCAATGTGTTTTTCTGTCGTGGTACTATTATTTTCTCTGGCGTAGTCAGTATCAAACTGGCCAGGCTCTCCACTACAGACAATGTATACTGTAATTGGGCAGTGGAATCCATTATCAGTCACTTCAGGCTATCCCATTTTTATTTCACGGGGCGGCAGGGGTTATCTGTGTAGTGGCCGAGTGTCAAAATATTGAGATCATGGAATCAAATTCCGAATTGTATGCCTTCGCATCTGTTTACATGTGTCTCTTTGAAACTGAAAACAATATATTATTACATATCCGATGCTTTCGTGTACGAACGCACTACATCATTGAACTGTTGTTTTTCTGACGCCGTTACATAAAACTACCTTTATTAAACCAGTTACACAAACATTGTGACAGAATTATGTGTTTAAGCTGACTTTGATACACAGCTGCAATGAACTGCGTTTCATGACGTCACAAAATCGCAACAAATAACACGCTATCGACATCACACGTACCAGCTAACAACCTGAACATTCCACCTACTAAACCTACCGCCCCTCTCCCGTCTTACAATAGTCTGTTCCTTATCAATGGTCGCTCATCAGTGACGTCGTTGCGTTCGTTGCTCTGTTGCAACGGTAGCGCTGTCTCATAAAGAGGATGTGACTGGCCTGGGGCAAACACAGATTAGCGGTGGTCGTCGCTCCGCGTAATTCCATCTTGGTTTCATGCGACGCATACATAGAATAGATTGCTTGCTTACAAGAAATTCGAACTTGCTTCAAAACGACTGTCGTTTAAAATGCAATATGGATGAAAACACGTAATTTTTAATGTTCTTTGAAAGTACATGTTGATGAAAATATTGAATCGCATCATTTTAGATTTACGAAAAAATAATATTACAATTAGGTCAACACTATGCAGTATCATAAAATATATATTGTATCACAAATGTGACAGGTGGTTTACTCGTACAAATCGAGGTACCAACATAACCGCGTGACTGCGCCTGTCACGGTGCTGCCAGAAGAAATCAGCCACGCTTGGCAAATATTTGTTTTAATTATTAACATCGTCCACGTTGCTATTTGCACGACTGTGACACAGGTGCCAATGCAGCGGAAAGACACACTAGGCATCCTCACTCATGTTAAGTTTCGACAAACATCCGAGAATGATTCATCGCCATGACCTCAAAGAAACTAGACGCGTCATAGTTCTACATGTGATGACGTAAAAACAAGTCGTTGACTCAGTATTATTTACGTAAACATCATGTACATGTGCTGTGTGTCCTTGTAAATCATAACCCCAGGGATCACACTACTATTCTAGTAGCACAAGCGGGAATAGTTTATGACACATTTTATTTCGATACAAGTATTTAAAAGGCGGTGGTCGTCGTGCCGCGTCCTGTTCGATACGGGACTCATGACGACGTATACAACGCGTTTAAAATACATTGTTTATTTACATGAAAATTCGAACACGCGCTGCGCGACGACCACCGCGCTTTAAATGGCGGTGGTCGTCGCGCCGCGTCCCGTTCGATGCGCGTCTCATAGAGACGTACACAACGCGTGTAAGATACATTGTTTGTTTACATGAAATTCGAACCTGCGCTGCGCGGCGACAACCACCTTTAAACTACCGGGCGTGCGAAGAAACAGTGAAAGCACACAATTATATCATGAAGATGGCATTGTAATCTACACCGTTTTGCAAACAAGTTTTTTTTTTAAAAAGGATTATAGACTATTTTATTGAATAAAATACCAGAATGTGAGTAAGTTTTAGCAAAAACCAAACGATTATTAAATGGTGAACTGGTAGACACATCATGAATGCGTTTTCCGCAGCTGCACATTACACAAGAGCATCGACTTTTCAAGAGACCGACTTTACAAATATTGCCAGTACCAATATGGTTTCATTCGTGTGATATTGTCTACTATTTATCTAAAAAACACACATTCCATATTTAACTTGCGAGTACGATGACAGCTGAGAATTATGAAATGTGTTTCTGTTAATTGGAGCTTGTCCGATAAAATGAATACATCTTTTCTATCGTCGCGCCCCCTAGTGACCAATCAGTTGGTGACGCAAGGCCGTATGTCGTTCAAAGCGTCGATACCGATTTGATCTGATGACATGTTCTCAGGACATTTGACTACATTATAGACGATGAACAACTGCATAAAAAAACACTCTTGTCGATTTAAACGACGCCGTTTTCAAACATATACGCCATTTTGTCGCTGTAGAAGCGCTCTGTCACTATATGAATGGTGAATTGCGAATGCTGTTGCATTTGTGTAAAGAACAATAACGAGCGTTGGCCGTAATGCTGCGCTGTGTTCTATGTGAATCTATGCGACGTGTACAGGGCTTGTAAAATACATTGTTGGTTTCCAGGAAATTGCGCTGCGTGATGCTGTCACGCTCTGCACGGTGATTTTGTAGCGTTGCGTGACGACTGTCACGTACTACATAACGACTGTTTTGCGCTACGTAACGACTGTTACGCTCTAGATGACGACTGTCACGCGCTACGTAACGACTGTCACGCGCTACGTAACGACTGTCACGCGCTACAAAACGACTTACGCTCTAGGTGACGACTGTCACGCGCTCCGTGACGACTGTGCCGAGGTGTGTGTTACCTAGATATAATGGCAGCAGATAGTGAATAATTTTCATATAGTATGTTGATTTATATATAATATCTCTTATACTGAACCTGTCTACTTGTTGACATATAATAATTTATTTTGTGAATGTAGAAACTTTTTCTATTTATATGTATATGTACACAATTGATTTATATAAAACACACTGTATTATCATTATTTATAATTATATTATAGCATTGTCAATACCAGTGAATTTTATGACGTCATTGCCACAGATTATTCGCGTGCATGCATAGAAATAGAATGTTGAGTTCGGAAAACAAATAAAGAGACGGGCATTTTATAATAAGGGAAATTATGGAGTGAAAACGATTAAAATCAAAACTCAAAATGAAAACTCTGAGCTATATAAAAATTATTTTTTCTTAGTTTACAGAAAAAATGTCATTCCCGCCATAACGACAAACAGAAATCGTCGTCTAGTCAATCCCAACTTCGCGAGAAACACCGGGTACCGACGTCCAATGCGTAAATAAACGTAACTCACCAAAAGCAAACACGATGGCCCATTTTATCGATGTCGACAAATCCCAGTTAAATGTGCTCGAAAATGCAAGAAATGAAAAAAGTACTTCACAGCAGACTAAATGGGGAGTACGTGTTTTTTTCCTAGAATGGCTTGCATACAAAGGGCATGCGCCACCAATTTTGAACACCTTCCTGTCGATGAGCTCGCCGACTTGCTGTGGGAGTGTTACACTTCAGCTCGCAAGCAAGATGGGGTGCAGTACAGCAAGCCGTCGCTGTCTGGTTTACGAGCTTCAATCCATCGACACATCACTGGTCCTCCCGATCGTCGCAAAATTAATATCATGTAGGATAGGGAGTTCCAAGTTTGTTCCAAGTTTTTGTATACGTGTTATATTGAAATGACCGAGATGTAACACACCGTTCACAAAGCCTCACAGATCATTGATTCAGTGGAACAAATGTGTACGGGAAAGATAAATTTTGGGGCTCGGCACAGGAAAGATACATGTGGTTCATCGATATAAGACCGGAATCAGGGGCAACAAAACCAGGCGGCACACACAGGCATTTTAACTCCACAATCTTCAATGCAATCTACTTCAGTAAATAAACAAAGGTACAATAATTAGCATATGCATATAAATATGTGAGATAGAATATCCTGAAAATATAGCAAAGAAAGAGAGAAAACCTAACCCTAGCTAATTCGAGTTTGAGTTTAAATGTGCTAATCGGTCCCTCAATGAATAATAAAATCAGCTAATTTGTCCCTAACAAAGCCAATGTTAGCGACAATAAATGAACAATAACCATCAATCAATCAAAAACACAAGTGTGAATAAGTAACAAACACATGAATACGTCAACAGTTCATCATCGATGTTCACATCAGGTCACAGTTCACTCACAGTCAGCTTCTGTGTGCAGTTCCTGAGACTTGACAAAATCCACCGTTGGGGGCGCTGCACGACGAAATCGGGCGTGGCCTGGGTGGAGAGGTGTGTCCGGGAATTACCCAGGTACAGCGTTGAGGGCGCTGTTCAACAACAACGGGCGTGGCCTGGGTGTGTCCGCAGATTACTCAGGCACATCGTTGAGGGCGCTGTTCAACAACAATGGGCGTGGCCTGGGTGTGTCTGCAGATTATTCAGGCACAGCGTTGAGGGCGCTGTTCAACAACAATGTTATCAAAAGTTCATTCGTAGAAATTCTGAACAATAGTCATAATCAATCGTCATAATTCAGAAATTGTTCTCTGTACAGTGGGACACACATTGACTACAGATCCCAACTCACAGTACAAGTGTTATTCAGCAGACAGTTTGAAAGTAGAAAGTTGAGAGGTAGAATTACTGTACTCTATATTAGCTTAGTTACAGCTGCCATCAGATGTCACCAGTCAGCGGTTCTTTTGATGGATGAGAACTGATGTCACCACAGAGTCCCAGCTAACTCCTGGTTTAAGCAGGAATGCAACTGCTCCCCACAGAGCTGTCCCAAAACACTGTCGACACTCTGGGAACTATCTGCTGACTAATTCAAGCTAAGCTAGTATCTTTACTGGGGGTAACTCCACCCTTGAACGCACCCCATAGGTCAAGGAGTCCATCATCTGATAATGACGATGTAGTCGATTTGTCATTTCTTGAACCTAGAAATTTTGTTTCCTATGAAGTTTTTTTATTGATTTACATTCATATGGGTCCAAAGAACAATTTTAGCTTGGTTGCCAAAATTGCAACATTGGGCAACTCTGCTAATTTGCATAATCCAAGATGGCCACCAAACGTCATTTTGAAAATGTAAATTTTGACCCACCCGTCCTACTATAGTGTGTAATACCTCTTTTTAAGGGTTTTCTTGTGTGTAGAATTCATTTCTGATGTTATTTTTTTATTTGCAGGTCAACGTTTAGTGCTAAAGGTCAGGTCAATATTAACTTTGACCTTTATTATTTTATTTATTTATATTTGAATAGCAGTAGCGAATATTGCACCTAAACGTTTGAAATGAATTATTGTTTTTTTTTTTCTAATTTTACTGTTTCTTTTCTGGGTATCAGAGATGACTGATGCTGGGAAATGCCTCCTGCCAACCTGCAACAAGTCTGGGGGACTAAAAACATTCAAATTACAAGCCGTGCAAAGACTTATTGCATGTGCAACAGAGCGGCATGATGATGAAACCCTTACTAGAATGCAGGATGTTTTGGACTCTCAAGGAGAGGATGCATCAGTAGAAGTTCATCAAGGCTGCTACTGTTCATTCACCTCTAAGGAACATATTAAACAAGTTGTTAATAAGAAGAGAAAGGAAGGTTTACTAGATAGTGATGAACCTCCCGCTGCCAGAATCAGAAGATCACAAGTTTCATTTTAAGAAACAATGCTTGTTTTGTGCAGCAGTTTGTGAACCTGTTAATCCTAAACATCCCAATAGGTGGGACAGAGTGGTACAGTGTGAAAGAAAGGGTCTCAAAGATGCTCCACCTTTCAAGGATGTTGTACTACAGTATTGTGATGATCGAAATGATTGTGGAGTCGAGAAGTTGCTATGCGCTGTCATGGTGTACATGACTTATCTGCAGCTGAGGCACAGTATCACGTTCGCTGTTATGATGAATTCAGAAAAATTCCCATGCATGCTGACCAGAGCCCAATGATTGATGATACTGCATTGAAGCTGCTTGTTGATGAGATGTAAACTAAAAGAAAACTATGTACTTGGACTTCTATTGAACTGTATGATAAGTATGTGAGTCATGGTGGTCAGTTGTCACGAAAGCAAATGTTTACCAATCTGGTTACGTATTTGGGTGATGATGTGGCGGTGCTTTACATTGAGGGTTGTGCATCTATTGTTGGTTTTCGGGAGTTTGTAGGCAAAATCTTAAAGTTTGTCAAAGTGGACACATTGGATGAGGACAAAGAGGATGCTTTGGTCCGAAAGATCAAAACTGAGGCACGTGAAATTCCTTCCAATAACAAAATATATGATCTTGGTGACTTTACATTTGCCAAAACAAAAGAACACACTAGTGCCACACTGCTCAGGTTTGTCTCAAAGCTGGTATCACATGGTGAAATTACAAAGGCATCACTGAGTTTATCACAATCAATACAATATCACATTACCAATACACGAAACCAAACAGCACTTGGGTTGGGTGTGAAACTACATCACAAGTTTGGTAGCAGTGATCTCATTCAAATTTTGAATGGACATGGATATACTGTGTCATATGATGAGGTGTTACGGTTCCGCAAGTCAGCGGCAAAGTATGTTGGTGATAATGCTGCCACACTGCATAGGATGATGGGACTCACGCAAACAGTTGGAGTCGTATTTGGTTGGTATGATAACTTTGACTTGCTGGTGTCAACCCCAAATGGTCGCCGTGAGACACATGCCATGGCCACAGAATTTCAGATGCATCCTGCTGGGATCATTGAGACTGGAAACATTCAGACGGGCATCAGCAAAATTGTAATCCCACGCCTTACATCCAAGCAGGCCAAGTCTGTGGGTAATAGCAAGGCCATAACAATTATACACTACACTGGTCTTAAGAAAGTAATTCCTCCTGCCGTACCAACTGACAAGACCACTGGGATCAGTTTCAATGAAGTATGTGCTCGTCAGGCCAGTCTGATGGCTGCACAAGAAAAAGACACACAGTGGCTCAACAGCTTGAGAGAAGGGCAAGATGCTATGGAGTGGAATGGTTTCAACAATCAGCTTGCCAGGAACCATATCATACTAAGACCTGGCAGCACGTATATGTTTGGTCCTTTGATTGATGCACCTCCTTCCCACCCAGACACAATACTTACAACCCTGACATACATGCAGGGGTCGCTGGTCGACATGGAAATGACATATGTTCACCTCACTATGGATATGCAGCTGTTTGTTGTAACAAAGCAGGTATGCTGGAACCAGCCAGTGCAGTTCTATAATGTAATCGCTCATCCTGGTGGCTGCAGCATATGGAGGGCTGACAGGCATATTCAATGGCAAATCCTGGGTGAAAGCAATGAGAGCCTTTCGTGGTGTATCAGCATCAATCTTGAAGCGTTTTCTATCAACTGGGCCAAAGACATTTGAACAGATAGAGAAGTACCTGGACAATGCTCGCCTCCATCCCACTGGCCGGCACTGGGTAGACAACTTTATTCTTCCTACACAACTCATCCACCAGTTTGAACGTGCAGAGAGAGAAGGTAACATTTACTTGAAGCAGCAATCCTTGGAGCGAATGATGAAGTACTTCTTCCTTGCTGGCCATGTGCAATATGCTCGATATTTGACCCAGTACCTGCTGGAGATGCGCAGACATCATGCCATAGAAGCTATGCCAGACCTTGTCTGTCGGCACCATGATGGATATTGGAATGCTGTCTCTGCTGACCAGTTTGGTGAGCAGACTGCTATTAAGATGGGAAAAGGAGCTCTCAAGGGAATGACACTGTCTGCTGAGCTTGAGTGTGAGTGGATTGATGCATTCCCTATCACTGTACATGTATCAGACTGTGTGGATCGTATGTACTCTGCTTATACACCAAAGACAGCACAAAGAAGAGTTAAAGCATCGACGTGTCTTGGATGCAAAAGATAGAAGTCTCATTGATGCAGAGATTGAGAAGTATCCTCACCCACTAGAAGATCATCGACCTCATCTGTACAATCCAGTCACTGGCCAAATTGCCCCCTCTGTTGTGAATGTTGCTGACTCGATTGCGATTGGAGAAAAAATGGAGAGAAAATACATTGCCAGTCTTCCTAATGGTTTTTACAACCCTATAAGTAGCCCTATCAAGACAATGTCTATTCTCAAGAAAAAAGTGAAGGGCAACAAAGTCAGGCCAGTAATAGACCTTGAAAACATTTTTCTTCGGTTATTGGTGATTGGTCAGCGAAGACAGATGAAGCTTGAGCGGCTGTTTGCCTATGAACTGTGTGCTGTGCCTGCATCAATCATCGATGAGTATGGTTGTCTTCGCAAAGGTAGCAAGTCAGAGCTGGTTAAACGACTAGCTGTGCCTGAGACATTGCCAACATCAGCTGATATTGTCATCGTGGATGTTTCACAGTTGTTCTACCATATTGTATGGCCACATAAGGGTAGTCCTTCAGATCTAATCACATCCATTCACAGACGTTTGAGTCATTACCCAGCTGCTACTGAGAAAATCATTGTCTTCGACAAGTACCAAGATGTCTCTGCAAAGGCTCATGAGAGAATGCGTCGGGCTGGGGATATTATTACCGACTATGAACTTTCTATCACAAGTCCTTTACCCAAACGAGATGTCATTCTGAAAAGCAAAAACAACAAGCGGAGACTTGCGAGTATGTTGCACACCTTCAGTGTTGAAGACAATGTGACAATGGATAATCATATTGACAGTGCATTTGGTCATGATGAGGCAGATATAACTATGGTTTCCTATGTAATTGTGGCAGCTAACTCTGGAAAGGCTGTGATACGTGTGCTTAGTGATGACACTGATGTGTTTGTTCTGTTAGTGTATTGGGTGTATCGAATGGACCTACAGTGCAAAGTACAGATAGAGCATTGGGATGGGACACTCCTGAATATTAATGCAACCTGTGCTAACCTAGGCCCAAAATGTCTGCAACTCCTGGGAATGCATGCCCTCAGTGGGTGCGACACGACCTCATATCTGTATGGCAAAGGCAAGATTGGTGCACTAAAAACTTTGCTAGCAGGGAACTTCCCAGGTTTAGCTGATGTGCTGGGTGAGGTGGCTGCCACAGATGATGATTTGCTAGAGGCAGTAAAACCCTTTCTTCTGGCTCTTTATGGCCAACTGCCAGGAACTACTATGGAATCTGCCCGCTTTACATTGTTCACCAAAAAGAAGATATATCCTAAAGTGATGGCACTTCCTCCAACGACACCCAACCTCTTGCAGCATGTTTTAAGGGCTCATTTACAAGTGATGTTGTGGAAAGCAGCAGACGATCAAGTTCCACCTGTTGAGTCAGCTGATATCACAAAATTTGGATGGGAGATCCAGGAGAGTACCCCAGTTCCTGTCAGTGCTAAGGGTGACCCAGTACCGCCAGAACTAATTGATGTGATTCAGTGTCAATGCAAAGCACAAGGTAAAATATGTATCACTGAGGCATGTGGCTGCCACAAAGAACATCTTTCGTGCACGTCATACTGTAATTGCTCTGGTGAATATGGCTGCTGCAATCCATACACGAACAGACGAGATGTTGAAGTTACAGACGAAGTGGGTGTAGACATGGAGGATGATGTGGAGATTTTCAGGATAATGTAGACCAGGATGCTGAGGAAGATTTTGATGATGATGCGGAACAGGAAGATGTGGAGAGTAGTCTTTCTGATCCTGATAATGAGTGGGAGCATACAGATTTTTAATTTCAGATATAAAAGATTAAGACTATCTACTTATTGTGTTATTTTACACTTATTATGAATACCATTTTTGTGTCATGTAATTACAGATTTCACAGAAAGAAAACATGAATAAAGTTAATTATGAATGTTGATAAATTTGTTATTTTTATTTTGTGTTCTAACCTAAGCTTCGCCCTGGGCTTTCACACATGAGATTAACCAGCAAAATAACACCAGGAATAGATTGTATACACAGAAAAACCATTAAAAAGGGGTATTGCACATTATTCTAGGACAAACGGGTCAAAAGTTTAATTTTCCAGATGACGTTTGGTGGCCATCTTGGATTATGCAAATTAGCAGAGTTGCCCAATGTTGCAATTTTGGCAACCAAGCTAAAATTGTTCTTTGGTCCCATATGAATGTAAATCAATAAAAAAACTTCATAGGAAACAAAATTTCTTGGTTTAGTATTGGACAGATAGAAATGTCAAACCGACTAATGTACTTTTCGACAGGTATTAATGATTCTAAAATTCCCCAATCCCTATATGGAGTGAAACACAGTTCAGCCCATTGTTACTGAAAAAGTGGGAAAATTGCCTGGAATGTGCTTATAACTTTGAAAATCTGGATAATTGTGCGTGATTATCAATAACAATAAAAATAAAAAATAAAGAAACCTACGTCAATACACTATCATCATATGTCTAATTAGTTAACTTCTTAATTTCGCGACTAATTAATATTAATCACCTCAATTCCTTATTAAGCTATTCTAATTAATTTCTGCCCTCATTATTACTAAGTAGCCATTAACTTGCTTGTAATAAGTGATTTCATCTTCATCTTCAATTTGGTCTCCATGGTTACCCCATAGCTACCAAGAAAGCTATAGTACTCTGTATATGAAACTTAATTCAATCACAGTAATTCTGGAAGCGATTAAGCAACGCTCAAAAGCTCCTAATAAAAATCACAAATTATCTATGATATATTACGGCTAATCTTCAAACATCAAATCTTTGCTAATTATACTCATTACCACATAATTGGCTTTGACCTAATTCTTATTTTCCCTGTAGTTTTAACTGAAGTTCACACACACTAGCCATAACACTAATTAACTGTCACTCTCACCAACTGATAGTGGGTTCTCAAGTCTCAATGAACACCAGCTGGTATACATACACTAACATGTACTAGCTATCGTACCCTGGGTCTATTGACTTACAATACATACTCAGTTAGAACCTACTCTTAATTGTATGAAATCATTAAGGTCTAATTATTTCAATCGGTTACAGATGCACACATATTGTGCTTGTGTACGCCTCGCACATTATGTCGTGCAAAATGTACTTTCGTTCATTCTGAGCCACCGGGGAGTACATTGTTTAAATACATAATTTGTGAAATTGTCACAGGAACAGAGAATTGCGTAAAAAAGAATGCTCAATGCTTGAGTAGTTGTGTTTGATGATAACCTCGAATCTTTGAAGTCGAAACTTTTGACAGGAATGCACAATGTTCTATTTACATAAAACATTTCTAACTAAAAAATTTAAAAAACATGACTCACTGCACGTTTACCTACAATTAATATCAAAATGAAATCCTTGAAAAATATTGATATGAGAAGCAATAAAAGATAACAAGAACTATACTTGCATAACTCAAAGGTGCTTATCTTTCACACAAGATATGGTAATAATAAGGATGGCAATAATAAATGCTAGGATGACGATGGATATTCAGAGTCAGTACAACAAATCTTACCTAACAACAGATCATAGACAAGAGAACTGGTGATGGTTGTAGAACCATAACTGCCTCAGCTCAAAGATTGTTATGTAATACAGGGGAATGTGAAGGGAAATTTATTGTAATGTTACCTCTGTGTAATTTACAATATATCTGCATTAACCTTCACTGTGAAGGACAATATGGGAGTTGACTTAAATGACTGGTAAAAGTAAGGCTGGTCAAATTCTGCGAAATAGTAGTTAGAATTTCCAGATACGCAATCGACACATTGTGAGATATCAAAATATGGATGATAAACAGCAAGTGATATTCCAGAGATGTAGTTGAAATTGAAGCAAAGGAGTGACCTATTAATCCATGAAACATACTCACACATATCCGTACATATCATCCTGCTTATTGTGTGTGGGCAAAGCTGTCATGCACACAATCGGAAAAATATGTTATTACTGTAAATAATTATGAATAATAAAACTGAAAATAAAAACTATGAACAATTAATAAGGAAAATATGTGATTTGCTATGCAGTTTCCAGAAAATTATTACAAGTCCCAGAAGTGCATAGGAGTCGTCAAAACGTACAGTTTGGTGACAGAACCCAAATGAGAAGTCTGAAGTCACGGCGAATACTCTCTAGCGAGTCACCCCACTTAAAACGTCATTACTGTGCCAATGACATTGAACTTTGCTCTTCAATAAAGCAGCAGTTTCCATCTTCAAATAATCAAAATAAACTTGATACCCTGGCGAAGCACAACGACTGTCCCAGAGGATTTTCGTCTTCCAAATTTCTCAAGCTAAACGTCCCAGGGTTGTGTTGTGTACTAGAATGACATGTTTATTGGCAGCATTTCTTGTTTTAATTTCCATTGCACAAAAAAGGAAGAAGCAAATACTGTTACTGAAGCACAGAATTTGCATGAATTTTTCTCCCCGGCCATTCACGCAAACTGCAAACCAGTTCAATTTCCTTTCATTATTACATCCAAATGTCATGATATTTAATATTTAAAACCAACCTTTATTTCACAGTCACTTTAGTTTTCACTTTTCTAAAATTATTTTACTGATCAAAAGACTTTTCACTCCCATCATGCAATCTCCCAACATATCTACAAATTACCTCGCTCTCAGGAGCTGAGAAATCAGAGTCACGCGCCAAGTAGCGCTTGCTTTTTATTATCGGTTATATGTTCATTTCAGAAATGTACACGCTCCCATCTTATCTTACTCATCTGATTACTCATAACAATAACAAATGACGTAAACAATATAAGACAATTTATGATTGACGCGATCAGTATATAAACTAAATATATATATTACCAATTGAAAAATTAAGATACCAAAAAAAACCTCAGAGCAAAGATTTTGCACACTGTGTTCTGATCAGTCTGTTGGTGATGAAATGGATGCTCTATTTGACTGCAAAGTGGATGAAATTGTAAAGGCACGTAACAACTTTTGGAATACTCTATCATTGTACAATGATAATATTTTAAAATTACCAAAAGAAGATATGTTTGTGCATATTATGGGAATAAAAGATTCATTGCCAACAGTCTAGGGAAGTTTATCAACATAATTTTACCTTATAGTTGTTAGTGTTGTCTGTTTTTTTTCTTATATCTGTATTTCGTGTTATTGTATTTTTTGTGTATGATTATTGACCATGGTTAATGTATTTTCAAGTCTTTTACCTCATCCATAGTTGTTGACACTTTGCAACCGCCTTGATGGATGTATTGTGACGTATTTTGACCCCGGATTCTGAGCTTGCGTTCCGGCTACATGTACTGCCCTTTCATACCAGTTCAATTTCCTTTCATTATTACATCCAAATGTCATAATATTTAATATTTAAAACCCACCTTTATTTCACAGTCACTTTAGTTTTCGCTTTTCTAAAATTATTTTACTGATCAAAAGACTTTTCACTCCCATCATGCAATCTCCCATAGTACTTCCGCAGACACAGCGGCGATCGCCAACATATCTACAAATAACCTCGCTCTCAGGAGCTGAGGAGTCAAAAGACTTTCCACTACCATCATGCAATCCCCCCATAGTACTTCCGGAAACACAGAGGCGATCGCCAGCATATCTACTAATAACCTCGCTCTCAGGAGCTGAGGAATGAAGAGCTCCACGTCGACGACTTTGTTGACAGCGGAGCTAATAAAATGACTGAGGGCTTGACCATTACCAACTCTGGAGGGTAGACTTGTGCAAATTATTTTATTCTGCACCCAGTTATGGGTTACATTATATATATATTTTCAAGTATGTTTCAAGGGATATGTTTTTATTAATATATTTTTTCCTTAACTTCTTCTTTAGATTTGTTTTACAAAGTTGTGTTTATATATATGCTATTCAATTTCCACCTTCCTTTCTTTTGATTGTCAACCTTTAATTGTATGGTGTCAATCTGAGCGTGACCTAATTCGTGGTGATTGGGGCACTTTACAATGATGCCATTACCGCGTTGCATTGTGGGATGTGTATATATGAGTAACGACGGGCGTTGGAATACAGTGCATGTAAACCTGTTGGAGGCAATTAGTACGTATCAGCACCGCATAGAAAGTATTTTGAAGTCTGCGTAACTGGTAAATGTCGTCGTAGATGGCGATCTCAGACACGGTGTGTGTCCAAGTACGAAACCCGAAACCCGAACCCGACACATAGCAACCGCCTTGATGAATGTATTGTGACGTATTTTGACCCCGGAATCTGACCTTCATTTCACTCACTCACCAGTCACTCCAGTTTTTACTTTTACTAAAATTATTTTACGATCAAAAGACTTTCCACTCCCATCATGCAATCCCCCATAGTACTTCCGGAAACACAGAGGCGATCGCCAGCATATCTACCTCGCCAGCATATAATAACCTCGCTCTCAGGAGCTGAGGAATGAAAAGTAACGCAGGCAAGCAAACACCTGTGAGGGCGCTAATAAAATGCAGTTCATGCAGTTCATCAACGTGTGAAACCAACAATATCCTTAAGGCATGCCCTCCAGAGTTTCAGTGGTATTAGCTCGGTTATTAAGCATCCTTTTTTGGGGATGCCCGGTGGCTGAGGGGAAGACGTGTAGTGGCGTGAAGCTAGGCGATTAGGTGCCGTACGCGAGCGCCGGTTCGAGTCACGCACGCAGTACGTATTTACTATAATTAGACATAGTCTTTACCTTGCCGTTTATTCGGTGTTATTTGCTTACTTTACTTCCTATGTCGACAGCAACTATGAGTACAACAGACACGATGTCTGAACAAAGATATCAAACATACAGATACAGATAAATACGTTTTATGCTGCAACCACACTAGGACTATTAGACTGTTTACGTAGTTAGGAAACGAAGACCATGCTATAATAATAAACCAGTTAGCCAGAAGCTCTTCTGTCTCTACTTGGGTAACGACTATATTTATTTATTAGTTTGTGGAGTTACAAGTTCACTTCTATTACTAACCAAATGTTCCGATGTGTGGAAACATGTTCATGTATAAGTAAGTATCAGACAAAGAATCTAAGGAAATAATGAGAACATATTGTATGTCCAGGTTAGCCTTGAAAAGACACAGAATACTCAGAAGGACAATACACACCAGAAACATCAATATGATCAACTACAGTTTTAACTAACTGCCCAAAATCATAAGAACTAGGATTTCCATAACTTGATCATCAGCTGAATCGCTGTTTAAATTTAAACCAGTTAAATCTGTAGGAATGCTAGGATCAACTACAAAATCATTAAAAAAAGTACTGGAATGCAAAACAATCACAATCACTATTATTTACTAGTATTTCACTAATAACCGCAAGTACCAAGCATGATCATTAATGTATGGTTGATGGGACCTGTCAATCCATTTTCCTGGGAATAATCTGTTGAGTTTTTGCTTTTCTGTACACCTGCAAGTACACACAGCTCTTTCAACATAACCATCTCAAAGTGTTTAACCTTGTCGGCACTTTTCACTTTTTCGGGATATCATAATGACAGATAAGTTATTCCACTAATACGTAGCCACAGTGCTTTGCTTTTTGTCATTTTGTTGCATATGATTGGGCCTATCTTGAAATTGAAAGTGGTCTGTAACAACAAGATTTCTTAAACACCTTTGGAACGTTTCAATGATGGGTCAATGCAGACCCAGTTCAAGGGATTTTTAACAAACCCTTTATAGGTCGGATATTGACCAATTGTAGTTGTAGCAGATAGTGACCTCAAAACACTGCTTCATAAAAGACTGCATCATGGTCCTATAAAATAGTATTCTAACTAAATCCATGGTTCTATCAAACCCATCTAAGCTTCTGTGTTAGAATTAACTGCTGTATCTCACCACGTTCACCACCAAGAGTTGATCCAAACAGCATACCATTACTACTAGTAACCTTTTTCACTGTTTTAGTCTCTCTAGACTCGTGTTATCTCTCATGCCTATTGAGTCTTCGGTTTTCTTGCTTATATGTTGAGTTCAGTTGATCAGTGGACATGCTCGGAAAAGACTGACTACAATTCCTTAGATTTATATTGGCTCAGGTAATTTGGATAATTATCCATTTTGTTTTAATTACTGTGCTGACCACTCTCAGGGTCTCTTCAAAATGTTCTCTTGGCATTCTTCACAAAACATCAGCATTAGCATTGTTTTTTTTTCCTGCATTATATAAACTATTAAAGTATATCTTCCATCACTGGCGTTTGCATAGTGGATTGCTGTCACTCTCACTCTGAGAAATAAACAAGTAAACAATAAAGTAAACCAAATGCTGGGACTATACGTCAAAATTATGATCCAATCCTCAAACACCATATCGTGAGTCCCAGTGTCAATCATACCACAACAAACATCAACCACAACAATTTCTGTATTTGGTGGTAAATTTACACTTACTACAGTCATTCTTGGGAACTATTCACAGAAGAAGCTGGCATATTCGGATGGATTACAGAGGTTAAATGTAATGTTGTCAGCAGCCCTGTAGTTATTTTGTTGTATTGAACTGGTGACAGTAGGAATGACTGGCGGTTATCACGGGAACCTCAGCAGGTTTAAGTTAATAAATTGTTTACATTTAAACTGGCCCTATGAGTGTATTGTGTTTGCATAACTTTAGTTGTTGATAGACAACCTGATCCAAGAGATGATCGCAAAAAATAGTAGCTATGTCACTAATACTAATACTCGGTAATAGAGCTTAACATATAATATTACAGCCCATACAATACATGTGCAACACTATAACTACCATACAGCCAAGGGAGAAAATGAGAACCATTTAATTCCTGTAAATACTAACAGCAGCAATACCTGCAATATAACAACAAACATTGCATTGTTCTGAAAATATATACAATTAATGTATCTAGAAATACTATAGAAAATAGAATTGTCAATATGCCGCAATTACAAGCACTGGTTAGACAAATATCATAATAGGAATGTGCATTGATTGCAAATTAATATGTGTACAAGTAATACTAGCTGTTTCACATCTGTGAAATGAACACAATACTAATATTATTAGACTGCAATTCACGCATTATAGAGATGCATAAAAGAAAATTGATGACAACAATGCAAATACTTTAATAGTAATACTAGGTTAAAGTACACAATATCAGAGTGATAGCAATGCTATAAACAAGACGGATGTAGGCTATGTGTAGTATTAATGAGAAAAATATGCTACACGTTAGAACCAATACACAAATCATCTGTCAAGCAAATAACATGTGAGATAGTTCGTACACCAATGTCGACAAACGAGAAAACTGTTATGCAAAGTTTTACCAACTGCGATATTATGAACAATACACTATACATTCTAAGCACGTATTAGGAGTTCATTAAAGATTCAAAAGTTCAAACTTCAAGTATTCAAGTCCCTTCAAATGCAATAATATTGACTTTATTTTGTGCTTTACAGGACACGTTGCTGCAGACAGCAGCAACCTATTTTACATAGACTTGAATCACCACAATACAGAAATCAATATAGACAATCCACATGTACCATGGCTTTTCCAAGAAAATCGGGGATTCACAATCATGTCATAGTCACTAAAAATATAGAAATATACTATGACTGAAAATGATTGCCTAGGGGGTACTAACATAAAAGATTAGAGCAATGTCCAGAGAACACCTAGAAATATACATTGACTGAAACTGATTGCCTAGGGGATACTATCATAAAAGATTGAAGAAATGTCCAGAGAACACCTATATACATTGACTGAAACTGATTGCCTAGGGGGTACTATTATAAAAGATTAGAATAATGTCTAAAGAACCCTAGAAATATACATTGATTGAAACTGATTGCCTAGGGAGTAATATCATAAAATATTACTGCGATGTCCAGAGAATACCTATATACATTGACTGAAACTGATTGCCTAGGGGGTACTATTATAAAAGATTAGAATAATGTCTAAAAAACCCTAGAAATATACATTGACTGAAACTGATTGCCTAGGGAGTATTATCATAAAATATTATTGCGATGTCCAGAAAACACCTATATATATATATATATATATATATATATATATATATATATAGTGTAGATATGAACGTCGATTATTCCAAAACAAAAGTGCACTTCCCGCCTAGTGGACATTTTTTCTGGCAATTGCATAACTTGTTGGCTTTCGTTTCGTCAGTCGTAGTGTTATTTTCGGTCACGAGTTGGTGTTTGTTTTTATTGTTGATGGTCGTTTTTTCTCACCCTTATCCGTGGTAAAACACCTACATAATTGCATTGAGTGAAACTGAATGTTTGGGGAAGTACTACTATGAACAAATTGAAACAATAATAACAAGAGAACACCTAGACAATAACACTATATTTCTAGAAAATCCGGACAAATATCATTGTCGTTTAAAATGTACATATTGTGGACAGTAGAGTGATGCGCAAAATAAAACGACCCGGGTGTATATGGCACTGCAAACCTGCTACGAGCATGTATGATTTCATTTCTTCTATTTCCTCGCAACACAGCTTCTTAGCTTAGTCGGTTGACTGACTACGCCCTCGCTCTAAATAATGAAACGGTTTCGTATCCCGATTATTACCACTAGAAAAACCTCTTTTAAGATTGAGGATCTGTTACAACCTAACTTTCGTCGCGAGAGAATTATCTCGACCAGTAACCCCTGAAGAAAATTCTAGAAATTTCTTCGGGATTTATAGAAATCTCTCCGGGTGTTGTAGTTTTATTTGTTGAATATTCTACCCAGATAAGCACTGCGTGACTATGTTGCGTCATGATCGTAGTCAATATGGAGATTAAGGCGGTAAGAGATTACGTGGAAAAGTACATTGACTGAATCTGCATTTTTTCATGGGATGCGTAATTATACGTGCTGATCATGAGTCGCCCAAATGAGAGACTTTTTCCTGAAAATTCCCTAAAAATGTCTAGATATGAGTTGGAAAAACTAAAGAAGTAAGGTCTTTTGTGGCCAGTGTGAACGGAAATTGCGCGATCCTCACTTCCAAGAATAGCGTTCTTTGGTCATTTTCAGGCTAAAATTTACCTACAACTGGGCCGATGTTTTGAGTTACTAGTAAGTTGTTTTCAAGTATTGCCCGGATCGTTCCAATAAGTCACGCTCTCTAGCGACAAAATTCATCTGTGACGTCAATCAAATAGACAAATTTGTTTTGTTGTGTAGTAGTACTTTGTTTAGAATATAACAAATCTTCAAAACAAAGTATTTTAATTAACGATCAACCACGGTCCAAAACAACATCGACGCTGTAAATGCATCTCATTATAGAAGCGCTTGCCGCTAGAGGGCGCGAATAATAGGGAAGGTTTTGTATCTTCAGCTTCAACCACTGTCGCGCGTGCGTGAATCCGTCGTGTCCGATATTACGTTGCGGCTTTCCTTTCACCTTCTTCGTTGTTTTTAATAGTGTTTATGATTGCTAGCATAATTACGTTTTGCCAGTAATTTCTGGTTTCCTTGTAGTTCGAATCAGAGGGTTTCATACGCTATGCTCTGTGTCTGGTTCTTAGGCAAATAACTTGAAATCACAATCTACAAGTCTATTTCACACGTACGCACAAACTAAATATTTGTGTTGTGCATCTCGTGAAATAAATCGCTGAACCTAGTGAAACCCCATAATATATAAGGTCTAGTGTTCTATCAGCGCTCTCTGTGATTATGACGGAGAGTTCTTTTTATTCTTCAAGTAAACATACGTGTAAGACGTGTAAGACGGGGTGGGTTTCTTCCATAGAAAAGGCATACACTAGCATGCGTCTTGCTCTGTCTGTAAGTAGGCATCTATTTTCCAGTCCTGTCTTCTAAAAATGGGTTGCTTATTTTTCGGCCGAGAATTTAAAATGTACAAGCCATTATAAAAAAATGTACAGCAAGTCCAACTTGAATCTGTAGCGATGACACATACGTACACTAGCGGCCGAGGTCGATCGTTCGAATTATCGAAAACGATTGTCCCCAACGGCCAGAAAGCTTATCGAATTGACACGAAAGTCCCTGGATTTCATGTAAAAATTACAGTTTTCAAATTACGCGGATGACATGTGTGTATATTTCGTGTGTGCAATGATCATCGGCGGGAATTTTGTGATAGTGCTTTGCAATAATCTTTCGCGAATCCGACATACGATCGCGATATTGTGTTTCTGTCCTGTCTGTCTCAAATAAGATACAAACCACCGTCACCAGTATTTCAGTTCGATTAGGGTCAAGAGGTTGTTATGGAAACAAGTGATGATTCGACGAAATGAGATAACTATCAGTTGTATAAACAGACAGTATCAGGCTTTGTCAATACACACCGGCTCAAGACAGATTGCCTCAATCTTCGTTACCATGACAAAAGTTGATTTTATTGCTAGTAAGACTCAACATTATTAGCTGGTCATTGCAAACTCAAGTTCAGACGCGTTCTGCGTACTTTTAACTTTAATTCAAAATTAATTATTCAGATTTGAAATACATTTGCCATGTATACACTTCCGTAAATCTTGAACAACGCTAGAAATGGAAAACGCTGATCACTTCGGGGTTAAGGCGTCATGGACGCCGGCATGTATATTTTTTTATTATTATTGTTCTTGCATGCGTTCGATGAAAAAAAGAAACTGATACATATGTGCAGTGATTGTCAATGTATACTCTATGTTCATTATCACTTTGGGTGATAATGACGTGAACACGTGTTTGTTTGTTTTTGTCGTATATTCCTAATGTATTAGTTAGATGAAGCAAAAACACACTCATACGCATGTGTAGTGAGTGATTGTACAATCAAATCAAATCGCGAAAATGCGTATTGGACAATATATTTTTTCATCGAGAGAATCCTTATCTATGCCACAAGAACAACGTTTTTAGTCCATGATAAATCATGATCCGATGTATTCATCAACATACGAGAATCAGTATTAAAAGTTACAGATTCTCACGTGACGTATAAGTCACATTTTAAACTAAAAGATAATATCACAAAAATGTTGTTTCCATGGAAACCAATTTTCAGTTCTTGAATCTGGTTTAAGTAGTAATTACAATTTACAGCATCAAGGATTCCTCCTTCAATTGCACTTCGTAAGATTTTAGGGATTTTTTTTGCCAGCGCCCTCAACTCAGCTAATACGGAACTACAATTTACAAACGACGGTAGACGATCGCGAGTCTCGAAGGGATACTTCCAAGTTGTGAGATGCATTCATGTGTGGGTGTCGTTATGCGGCCTTGGCTGTCTCGTAAGCATCAAAGTCATACAACTGTTCGACGCTATAGTCCCATGCGACGAAGCAGGTGCCGAACGAGATGAAAATTGCAATAACTATTTTTCAATCAATCTTAGTTTATTGTTTGTTTTTTTAAATGTGTGGGTTACTAAACTTTTTTTCAAACGAGCGACGGCAGCCGTCGATGGCTTTCAGAACACCTTTTAACATTTGATTACACACAATTTTTTCAGCAGAGAGTTTTTTTTAAATTTACAGTGGGATTGAATATTCAGCTAAGCTTACTACTTGCTTGTCTGGCACGCCTGTGTTTGCATCAATATCATACACTAGAATGTAAAAGAAAAAATCTCATTTACTATTTGTCATTCATATCAACTTGAATAAAAAAAGACAGCGATAAGTTGTTTGTTTCAAGACGGCGTCGCGAGTGTTTTTTTTGTGTTTATACAAACTTGATACAAAAACATTCGTGAATGACGTCTGAGAATTCCACTATAGAATTATGAATTCAATGCAATAGTATTCTATCATTGTGTTTTATTGAAAACAATCTATAAACAGAAATACTGCATATAATTTTGCTAATTGTCTCAAAATACATTTTTATACACTCTTTGCTAACCCCAGTCTCGATAAATGTTAGTAACATTACTATAAGATAATAATATTATTATGTGATCTTTACGGATTGTTCCGAAAATGATGTTCTAAAGCATTGTGGGTGTTTGAGAACAAGTTGGATTTTTGTAGGAAAGAAAACAGATATGAATAGATGAGTAAAGGGAATCTCAATTGACTGCATAGCATTGTAATTACATAAAAAATAATTCACGGGAAATGTAATGCTATATATGAAAAAAGCACCACGTGTGTGATTCGAACTGTCTGTCACGGCACCAAGTTGCCTATCGGGGGCGCTCAGCGGGGTCAACATAATTCCCCCATCAACAAATCACTGTCTTATTTCCACGATATGTTGACACTGGCCACTCAGAAGCCAGGACTACGCCTTTTTCACGACTTCACTGCTTAAAATAACCCACCCCTCAACAACACACTAAAACTTACGAAAGTGCCCGTCTTCACCTCTGCTATGGAAGTTCGAAGTAGAACTGACATTTAGGCTATACTAAAAATGGGTACACTGAAACACAGTAGATTACCACGGAATGAAGACAATGGTACAGCTAGGATTAGAAATGCTTAGGCAGGTAAGCAGGTATTTTAAAAAGTTGGTACATTTTAAATGAGTTGGGCTCTTAGCTTTTCACAATAGCTGCGTCCAACGATGTTTCAGTTAAAATGATTTTAACAAACGTTTTCACAAATAACATGTATTCATGTTGAGCTCGTTACAAATGTTAACTATACTAAAATAATATAGGGAAACCATCCATTTTAATAAATTCACAATATTGCAAAACCAGATTTTCTCATTTCCATGGAAACCAATCACGCATTTATGCATACGATTATTGCACCACTGTTTAATGTATATTATGTATATTTTAATAGTGTGACAACTTACACCAGGTCTCAGTGTTACAGACGCAGAATTGCTGTATAGTTGAACTCACGAGTGTGGAGTTAATGAATAACCAACAATTTGCATTAGGGTAACACAGTTTGCATTAGGGTAGAAAACATAGTGTTTTGCGGTATTTTTCATTGTTGTTTTTTTAAAAGAAACATTTACAAGGATGCATTGAATACATTCGATAGTAGTATTTAGTACAACATCCTTTAGAATTAAAACTCAATGAGCCTGAAAGCTCAGTTCCACTTTTAGAGAAAAAAAAACACTTGCCGCAGCGTGTTTTATGTATATTTTTCTTATTATACGGACAGTTGTTGTCTTTGTGGCACCTGCGTGTTTTAACTCGTTTACGGAAATATCAATCCAAACATATTTAAAAACCCATCAAAATATTTTTTTCCGAAACACATATTATCGGGCTATCGTATCACCATCTTTAATCGATTTGCAGCCCGGAGCTTTAAAAATATTATCTAAAAAAATATTGCGATTATATTAATTGCAACCTACATGTTTATTTAGAAAGTTTACGGATATTTTTAGAAAATCACGTCGACATGAGTTGTTGGAAGTTTATTTTTAATATAGAAGATAGTTTTACCCGGTGGGCATGACGTTTTTTTTTTTTTTTTATGATTGCAGCGAAGCTTATTTTACATTTCTATGATTTTAGCAATTTTCTTTCGAGTAGTCTGTAATGCGCATGAGCTATACAGTGGCTAGGGATCATCTTCTGCAATCTAAAATTAGATGCGGCACCGGCTTCAATATATATCAATATTTTACTACAAGACAAATTACTATTTCGCTCTGACACGAAGCATATCGCGATGATATGCACTTAAATCTTAAGTCAAAGTTTTGTGTGTGTTAATCGTATATCGCTTATCGTAATAATCCGAATACAATGACACATTGCGTATTGTTTCCATTTTATACACCCTTCCCAAGCCTACGATAGTCAAACGCAAAGGTGCTAGTGTTATCATGTCGAACTACAGTCCAATGCGGCTGCCCGGTTCCTAATGGCAACAGAAATTTTAATTTAGGTCACCTATTTAAACATATCCTATAATTTGTATCGCTCGTTCGTTTTACTAGCACGTACCTCGACCCCCCCTCCCCCGAGACGTACTCCGACACTAAATGGCAGCTCGGTTATCGCTATCGTTACTAAGACCGCAAAAAACGTAGCTACCATTAGTTGAATTTGATACCATTCTTTGTTGATATCGATATCATTGTATACCCTACTACTACGTTATTCATTTCAACAAATATAATTTGGTGTAGATTTTGGCTAGGAGTTTAACAAACTCTTGCCTCACTTTGTCTTGTAATTACGAGAATGACTGGATAACTCTCTTGTCACGATTTTGTTCCTTTCGTTTCGCCTGCTTATTCATGCCAGGCTGAACCCTTACGAATTCCCTCGAGGCAGCGTTCGGTGTGATTAGCAGTGTTTGGAGCCGTTCTGCCGTCTTATCAACTCTGTATTACCCGTGTCGATGGGGGTCGTACTACGTAAACCTATTTATTGCACAGTGATTCCACTTTGGAAATTAATTCCTAGTCGTAATTTATTACTCAGTCAAAAAAGCGACTAAAATGTCACGTGAACTGTATATGACTTTTGCAATGCAGTTCACTGGCTACTTTATTGGGGATAACTGGGTTAAGGTCTCTTGATTCCATGGGCGATTGTGCCCGACTAGAGCTGGTTGACTTCTAAATAGTGCACATTGCTCGGAGTGTAAACCGGGAGTGTAAAAGGCACAGTTACACACCAAAAAGTGACATCGAATTATGAATGCCCACTCTTTTGAAATCGAGCAAACAAAATTTAAAGCGGGAGGGTCGTCACCTGCGCACGCAGGCTCATGGATAGACGATATGACCATCTGACGCATGCGCAGGTGACGACTCCCCCGCTTTAACCAAGTATATAACTTATTAGAATATAAATCTGCTGAAATACAAGCACTTGAATCATATTTTTGGGGACATTCAAGTCTAAAAATGCATTATCTGCAGATGAATTGTGTGCTTTTACACTTATTAGAGCAGACGATATATTCATTGCTGAAAATACAGAACAGTTTTTACATTAAATTTTAAAGCTGAATCAGTAAGACATGTAAGTTACATATATGTCTATTTTATTTATTATTATTTGTAGTATTCAATTTCCAATTTTTACTCGGGGTAATGTATAATGTATGTCAAATAAAATATCAAGTATTTGCTTTTCTGAAAATCGAGTTAACTAACAAGAGAGTCGGCATTATACCTTCTTGTTTGGTTTATACACGCAAGGTAAATTATCTGGTATCACCATTATGTTAATGTATCATGTATACCAATCAGCCTATCATTAGCTGTAGTCACATCACGTGGTCTGTAGTAACCGTTGTTTATTTTTTCGTTTTTTTGCGCTGACAAACACCGGTGACCCTTCTATCAGGACAAGTGTCCTGTCCTGAGTAGACACTACTAAACCGGTAGCCGTCGTGTAGCTCATGTTTGAATTTCATGTAAATTTCATGTAATGCATTTTACATACATTGTGCACGTCGAAAAGACGCGGCGCGACGACGGTGTCTAATAACTCGATGAGATATGTCAAGATAGAAAGTCTGAAAAATCTGTATTTTTCTGTTTTCTTCCATCTGTTGTGAAAGCTTGATTACATACATGTGGCTTCATAAAATTAGAACAATATTTTTTTATCTTTATTCAACACGCCAGTTTATGGTTTCATACCTTATACCTGCTTCCTGGCGGTCATTTCGAATACTAGTACACATCGCGGATACTTAGACTACAGGGCAGACTTCCAGTCCAAACTCCAACCAAAAAAAAACGGGCACTTGAGAAGAACTATCGGGATTGGAGATAAATTTTCAGAATAACTTCGCAACATGCATCCTTAATTCACAAAGAACCGTCTTCCATTAATAATTGAGACTTGGACCAGGGATTAGTTTAAATGACTATCCTGTATAACCCTGTGGCCGTACAGCTAATACGATGTCATGTGAAAACTAAGAAGCTCATTTTACGGAATAGCGGTTGAGTGTTGGGTCGAGTACATTTTTTTTGTTCCATTATTGACAATGTGTATGTTCCATCAAAAGGTCATTCATCCGGGTTTTTTTTTTCGGGGAACACATTCAATGAGTATTTCTCATCAATTTTCACATAAATGCGTGCATTTGTCTTTAAAGATCAGTTTGATGAAACTACTGTCTTAGCATATGACAACTATGTCACGGAAGGTGCCCGGATGAGTTACAGTCAGGGGTCTGCTTATAAACATATACACTAGCGAAACTTTCTTCGGAACATTCTTTGCATAATTTAACACCAGTTCGTCTCAATTGCCATTTTTTCAGTGAATACCGACATCTTTCGGGCTCTGACTCCTACTAGTACAGTTGCCATGCCAACCACTGTGTAATGATGCCATGTATGTGTTCACAGGAACATTATGCACACCAATTTTTAATGACTGCGTCGCGCAAAATAAAAAACAATACGGGGATAACCATTATTTTCAAAGGGATGACAAGTTATGTGCTGAATTATTTCCTTTTTCACAAATTTCTCAAAGAGCAGACTAGGCATGCGTACAAATCATTCGTCTCTTTTGAATGTACTTTATTCTTTTTTTGAAATTCTTTTTAGACATCCATAGACTCCATGTGTCTACTCTAGTTTTATTAAATATCTATCTTTGCAAAAACATTGACCACAGGAAATGGATTGAGTCAAATGTCACGTCCGTAGCTTGTCGTCTACCAGACGTGTTCGATAGATAATAGTCTAGCAAATCTTAGTGTCATATAATTTTTTGGGGGCGGGATGACCCCCTAGCCAAAGCAATATTTCTTGTTCGGCTTGCAATCCTTTTTCAATGATGTCATTCCCGCATTGCATTCGGATATCAGACATTTATTAGACACAAGACTATCTCCCGAGAGATCATCAGTAAGATCACTAGAGTTACATAACAAAAACAAAATAAGGGTAACAACACAAAACAGAACATATAATACGTGAAGCACGTGACCTAAATGACTATAAATTGATGGGGCATACACATATTTGGTTCGAAAACGCAAAGAATGTTAATGATGAACTGTTATTTATTTACTGTCAAAAGTCTTGCACAGGTCAACAAAGCATGCATGCATCTAGTCTTTTACTCGGATGTAATCGGAATTGTTGACCCGCGGGTAAAATACAGTTTTGTACACTACTAAATACAGAAGGAAACAAAATCTAGTCTTGTTCTCGGGCGAATTTCGGGACCATTGCAACCTCAGGGGCACTTGAATTGCACCTTGAATTGTACTCAGGCTGCTACACACGATGTTTAGGGATATTAAAATCGAAAAACAAAACAAATTGAGCGTATATTTTTTCCAAAATGATAATATAAATGCAAAAAAGGTTATCTTTTTAATGTTCATGTGTCTCCGACGACACCCGCTGGTGAATTTCCGGGTGAATATGTATCTCATCATCGTTCAGAATTCCGCGCAATACCTTCGTAAAAGATTTTGTAAATGTTTTTGGAATGGGTTATTTACAAGTTCTGTCAAAGGCAAGGTTCAGACAGTGAACTCCTCCGGGAGTCGTAGCAAAGCAATGAAAGGTAACAGCGATGTACCGCAGTTGTTGGGTAATGAATATGTATCACGTCTGTGTACGTTGTTATAATTCAATATCTTTGCAACGTTTAGACAATTCATGCCACAACTCACGTGTCCACCTCTAACACATGGAATGCTGATTGGCATGCTATAATCCGACGCTAGACTCGGAGACGAGCCTAGCACAAATACAAAGAGGAAATAATCAGATAACACAACGCATCATTATATCCGGGTTGGATTTCTACTTATAATGAATGACGTCGATGATCTGCAGCGACGTAGCGCAATTTGTTTTAAAATTATAAAATAATTGCCTAAATCGGTCATCCGTGAGTTCGTTTTTTCCCAATAATCACGAATTATCATTATCTCCCATTATTACCTTGTATTCTAACTCTAAGCGAGTCAGCCCCCCCCCCGATATTTAAACACCAATTAATATCCTTGTTCAATATATTATCGATTAATTTGTTGGCATATACTGTATTGAATGTAAATACCGGTGTTGTTAAAATTCAAAACTATGTATGTACTAAATTATTACATGCAATCTGACGACGATTAGTTCTTGTTTTGACGGGCGGTTACACCATTTGTTTAACATTGTTGAACAAAGATAACTCAAACAGAAATACTTCTGTTGATTGTGAAGCGTGAGTTGTTACCTTCTTTTTTGGGAAGGAAGTGGGTAACGTGAGACTATGGCCATGGTTATGACGATCATTCAATTTGATTTGATATAACGCTCATCAATCGTGTTTCGTCGTGCCTGTATACGTAGATGAACAATGATTCTGGCAAATCCAGACAAATCATTACATATTCATGTAATTTACGCATATTCACACATCAGAACAAATCTAATGTTCAACACAGCAGAAATAAGACTAATATCATAGTACAAATTTAATATTTCATTTCATTTCATTTCAATCACAAGCTCTGAATGGCCTACAGAAAAACAGGGATTTTGTACGTTCTTTTCAGCTTATATTTTACGCATTGTTTGGTTCAGAAATGTGCTATTGCAGTGGTGCCTCCCAGTTGGTATTATATTTCGTGCACGGTCATCAAATTCAAAATTAACCATTGAATTATTATTGAATTTCCGCCATTTTGCCTCCCGCCTCAAGTGTCATGGTACACCAAGCCACAAGAGACCGGTAATTAGTAACGTAACCGGCATTCTGATTGGTCCATCACGTTCTCGTTCCTTGTTCTATTGCCCTTGGTTACCCGACGTCAGCACATAAAATGTTTCTTTTGTTATCACTTTGCACACAAACAGCGAGAAATACCAGAACCTTCTCAAATATGAAGTCTGAGCAGGCAGACTGAATAGGCATGGAGTTATTGCAGTATTACAGACTTGTTTGCGGAGAATGAAAATTGGATTTTTTTCAAATCACGTCACTTAGTCACGTGAATGCAGGGCCAGAATGGAGATATATGGACAATATGGAGATTACTAGTTACCTGCGTCCTAATTGCCATTCGGCAAAGGACGACGTGAACCAGCGAAGGTTGCGACGCGGCTAGAATGATGTTGACCAGAGGTCGTGTTTTTGTAATGTAATATGAACTACAATTGATTGGTAGACTGTTAAACCTTTTAAGAAAATGTTATTACTTTGCATTCTTGTGCACGCATTGCCGATTGATACTGAAATGAGTCTTCATCTGCTAAAGTGACAATCCCAGTCGTCATCTCTCAGTGACTGTCCCAATCTTCATTTGCTATAGTGACTTTCTCAGTCTTCACCAGTCAGTGAGTGGCCCAGTCTTTATCTGTCACTAAATGGTCCAGTCACCATAAGCTAGAATGAATACTAATCCCGATTTCATCAGTTAGTGACTGGCCCAGACTTCATCTGTCAGTGACTGGCACAGTCTTCATCTGCTAAAGTAACTTTCCCAGTCTTCATCTGTCACTGAATGACCCAGTCTCAATCTGTCAGAATGGCTATCCAGACGACATCTATCAGTGAGTGAACGAGTCTTCTACTGTTAAAATCACTATCCCAGTCTTCACCTATCAAAGTGGCTATATAAATGTCATCTATGAGTGAGTGGCCCAGTCTTCAGCACTTAAAATCACTTTCCCAGTCTTCATCTGCCAGAGTGGCTATCCATATGCCATCTGTCAGTGAGTAGCCATGTCTTCATATGTCAGTGACTGGCCCAATCTTTATCTGTCACTGAATGGCCCAGTCTCCATCTGTCAGAGTGGCTATCATCTATCATCTAAACGTCATCTATCAGTGAGTGGCCCAGTTTTCGTTTGTTAAAATCACTATCGCAGTCTCCATCTGCTAGTTAGTAGCCATGTCTTCATATGTCAGTGACTGGCCCCATCTTTATCTGTAATTAAATGGTCCAGTCTCCATCTGTCAAGGTGACTATCTAAACTTCATCTATCAGTAAGTGGTCCAGTCTTCTTCTGTTAAAATCACTATCCCAGTCTTCATATGTCTGTGACTGGCCCAGTCTTCATTAGCTAGAGTGACTATCCCAAAATTCATCAGTCTATAACTGGACCAATCTTTATATGTCACTGAGTGTCCCAGTCTCCATCAGCTGGAATGACTATCCCCGATTTCATCAGTCAGTGACTATCCCAGACTTCATTAGTCAGTGACTGGTCTAGTCTTCACCTGCTAGAGTGACTATCCCAGACTTCATCTGTCACTGAATGGCCCAATCATCACATACAAAACCATTTGGGTTGCAGACCTATAATTAACTTCTGGCGATTCCAAAAAATATATCCTGATCGGTAAATAGAAAGACTTGTTTGAAACAACCTCAAGTTGAGATGACTCGTAAATCTGGATCAGATCTAATTATCGTATGTTTGGAGTTGTTTCATCTCAGAATGTCCAGCACTAGCTTATATAGCTTGTGTATTACTGCACTGAAGCTTCAGGTAACTCTGAGATCGAAAAACCCGTGATCATTGATTCGCCTCCCATCATCTTTATAGCATGCAACAATGTTGATTACATATTACATGCCTAAACTTTCACGCAAATTCCGTACATGGGTCGGAATAAGAATCTCCGGGGTATTTTGATGTCCAACCGTGTTATTGCTCTTTGTCATATGTAAGGACCATTGCTACGTTGTTCATTGTTGTTGTAGATGAATGCCATTGGGATAGATGTTGTTAATCGTTTTGAGGAGTAGGTGATGGTAACAGCTCGAATATGTTTACCCTCGTCCAAGAAGAACCTTTATTATAATCCATGTCAGGCAAATGACTTAAACGCTCTTCTTTGGTCAGTATTATATAAAACACATATAATTTAACTCGGGCTAAAGTTAACTACTAATCGTTTTGCTGAGCGATTATTTGGGATTTGTAATGGACAAATCTGTAACGTTATCACGTGACTTGGAAATCAATTTATGGTATGAAACCATAAGTCTCGAAGGCAATTTGTGTAACGCACTATTCAATGTATGCGTTGCCTCACGAGTTGCTCTGTATGTATGATACAATCGCATCGCCACAGTTAGTTGCCTCGTGTAACCGTTACTGTCGCCGAGTTGCCCCTTGCGTTGCTCGGTGTGTTGCCCAGAGCATTGATTAGTGTTAACCAGCTTTAAACTAACAATACAGAACTGTCAAAGTCTCTCGACGAGATAAATACACAACGTGTATTGTATTGATGCTATCCTGTTTTCCACCTGATAATGACATCATTACCTCGCCAATGACGTCATCATCTAAGAGAGTCCTCCGTTTAAAAAAAAAATGATGTGCGCGGTCACCGGTAATTAGGCGACCCTAGCAGCCTTCATGACTTGCCGCATAGATCCGCCCAATAGTTTCTCTGAATATAATAATGAATGTTGTTGATTTCAGCAGGTGAGGTAGTATCACATTTTATGGGTATGACAATGATGAAGGAGCTGTTTCTATGGCAACTTTGATTGTACGTTGTGATAAAGTAAACTTGTCTTAGTCATTATATGACGTGTTGTTATGATTTTGTCAAGTCGTTCATTCGTGGCAATTCAAACAAGCGACACGAACACAGCTGCGCAATATTATTGCTTGATTGTCTGTGATATACGTGTGATAAGGAGTAGTAAGTGTTAACCAGTCCTGCTCTTTGGACGCGCTTTTTTGTATTTTCTGTATAATTTATGTATATAAATGTCCATTTTATCGGGAACTCTGTTCTGTTCATTTTTCAAATCATTCAACCCCCGAATTTATACCTCAACTTTCTTTTAAAATGTACGTCACCATCTGGTGTATCAATACAATTATTATACTACATCGCTTTGTTGTATCATGTTTTTGGATGTTATCTGCTTTCGGCAACCGATATTCGTTCGTAGTGTTTTATTTTTCTAAAAAAATAAATAAAAATATGGTTGTTGCAAATTCAAGATGATATATTATATGAATACTCGAGTAATGTTGCTGGAATATGTTGGGAGGGGAGACCCCCGGGCTGTATTCTATATATAGTTTCCATTGCCATATCTATCTATTTCATTCATTGTAGAGTATTTCAGTAAACGTTGCCATGCCAATACCCAGTGTTCCATTGTAACGCTTGGAGGCGTTAGGCTTAATGCTAGCATTTGCCCCGAGACACGTGTGTAAATATCTCGTTAAAGTCGGCTTGTAGTTGGGCAAGTCATGTAATATTCAGTGAGATAGAAGTAAAATACGAAGGTTCTGAACAAATGATTTGTTATTAAATTGATTTGAATATGCAAAATGGAATCGTAAACCATCATGACGTCAGCCAATGTTAGGAAATTACGACCGGTGTACATGACCCATATTTATACTGTTGCACCGAAAAAAACCTCTGCCTTGACGTGACGTGTACCGTCAAATTGAACGTCTGCACCGAGTCTAATAATATATCATTTATGATTTCCTGGATATCATTTATCCACATGTACAAAGGTTGTCATAGAGACGAACGCAATATTATTATTCTCAATATGGGTTTTCTGTAGGATGCATGGAAACTTGATTGGTCGGAAATGTTAGGGTTACTGCATTGATGACTTCATTACAACATCGGTCCACTTAAGAATTGAGTTCAGCAAACGTCTATTGCAAATGAGTCTAAAAATAAAATAAACACAAAAACAAAGATGGAAACCATAATATAAAGATTAGATGTAATCACGATATAACCAATGAAATCCGAAACTATTTGCATCAAGGTATTCATTACACTATTTTTACAACAACAAAAAATCACGGATCGCTTTTAGAAGCCCATAATTACTTTCCTTCCTTCCATTACGCGATACCTCCTCCCTTCGTTCATGATATTCTGTCAGCAACGTCAGCAACTTGCTGGTTTCTGGAGCGCACGATTAGCCGGCGTGCTGTGCATACGAACAGGTGAGCTAAACACACTTTTCAAGATATCGTGGTGTTTCTTTCAAACATGTGCCTTCCATGCAGTCACGGATATGATAGAAAGTTATTTGGAAGGCGATGTTACGAGGTTATCGCGAGAATATCGACCGACGCGTGGCAGAGGTCAGTGAGACCCGTACTGCCTTAGTGCATACTTTGCGGTATTCTCGAGATAACCTTATTATTATGTATAGCCCGAAATGGCAACTAAAAACATCTTTCGCTGCAGTGAGAGAACGTTTGCGCGAAATGCAGTCGCCGATCTGCAGGGTCAATGTACTAATACGGGTTATCACGGAACGATAAATTCTACTGTTTCGCTGACAGATGAATAATAATAGTGACTATTGTACGCCTGGCTGCGAACGCGGCTGTTTGACGTACTCGGACACGAATACCACATGATACAGAAAGCCAAGATTGTTTGATCACATCTGTCAAATAAGCTATATGATACGACTAGCTACAAAGAAGACTGAATAAAATGACGGAATACCACGAGACATATTATACTGTGTGTTTATGATGCATAATGATACACGGGGCAACAGACACTAAGAACAGATATTGTGAAATTGTTAACATCTTTTCAGATCTATTTGTTTCCAAATCATTGGTGCAGCTTTTTGCACATCTTTCAATAATTTATTCTGTTTTATTTGTTAAGATATATCTTTATAAATAATGCCAAATGTGATTTGTTGCAAAGTGTTTTAATAATGAATATGAATTATAAACAGTTTATAAATGCTAAAGAAAAAATATTTGATAATCAGTCCGGATTTGAGTTCATGAGAAAATCGCAAGGAGAGATTATCATCTTCGTGGCGTCTTTTTTTTTTTGTTGTTGAAAAAACATAATCTTGTATGACGTCATCATCCTAACAATGATATTCCTTGGCAACTCAGATCATTGTATATTGTGTGAAACAATTACGTAATAATATTCCGAAAATCCTGTGATGAAAATAGAACATTTTTTTATGAAAAGGGTACGCGAGTCAGCGCGTAATTTGACAGGATATTCGCGACAACCATTAGCTATATCAATCTCCGAGTCTCTCTCGCTGTCTCTTTGTAATACTTAAACTGGGAGTCTATACACTGGTTAACTTGTATTCAAAATGATGTACGCACGCCCATTTTTCGTCATTTATGCTCATATCCCTCATTTCTATATAAAGAGATGTGTAGCTACATCTTTTATTACGCTTGAACTATCTCAAGGTAATGTTGCGATGCCTGTCAAGGCAAAGGCGCTGCTGCCAAATACGTCGTCAGTCGCCGGGAGATAACTATCGGCTTATAAATACGCTCCGCTGAAGTTAGAGGGTGTATTATACGAACACAGCGGATTCAGCGACCAGCGTGGCACGAGTGTTTCCCACTTTCTATAGCGTTACGGCTCACTATCTACGTGACGGTTGGATTTAATGTGTTGTCGTAACTGCGTCCTGTGTGTTTCCAGCATGTTCGACTCAGGCTGACGTGCGCTGTTTCATATTTATTGATAATTTATTTATAATCACGGACAGTAAGGTGTATATATGGACCACGCCAAACCTAACACCTGGGTACAAGACGTCCTGGTAAGTGCTGTCTGCAATATACCACTAGCAACGTGCAATTTTTGACTTCTATTTTGTGGGCAATTTGTGTTCGCAGAATTATTTTCAGTATCGTGTCATTTATGCATACTGCGTTGTGAATATCGTCCTTGAATTAAACTGTTGAAATTACACGGTGTCGCAACTGATTGAACTTGCTATCCATTCGGTTCGAGCCACATCAACAAGTGATTAGTCATTTCGTTCTCAACGTTGGTTGACACCGGCTCTCCTCAGTAGGGAGCGATGTAATCGGCCATTGAAGCGCTTTTCCTCGGGGTTCGTACCTGTTATTCTCGTCTTTGCCTTAATACTTGATTTCGTGTTTTTGAACACGTATGTGCTTTACATCGTAAATTTCATGGTTATTACGCGTATATCGTCACGTTAAAGACACCATCAGTCATTGCAGTGTCTGCAACACAAGACGGGCACACCGTAGAGAATATGCAATGTGAACCGTAATCGCTCTCTCCGATCTTCCCATTCAATTTTTATTTGTTCAACTAACAATCAGGGTAATACGTGGGCAAGATTTAAAACGTAAATTGAAACGTGTACGATCGTTAATATGGTATGGTGTTGGGTACAGCGTGAAGAGAATACACCCTCGATCAAAGCCTGCTTCGGTGCCTGAATAGTAAGCACGTTTCATTTGCGTACCTGTTGCCCAGATATACTGCATGTCGCACGTGCGACGTGTATGCGCGTAAATATTACGCGCAGGTTGACAATTCCAATTTTCCACTGCATAAAATGACCACACCTCAACATATTCGATTTCATCTAATATTGGAATACTAGTAAACTTTTTCGCTAGTTACATCGATATGTTATCGGCATAATCTGTATACAGCGAAGTGGTTAAGACTTTTTAACTGTTCTGCGAGTATCATTTGGCAGATTTCGCCAAGATTCTTATCACCGGTAAAGGTTTCACGTCTATAATTAAAGTTGTGTTGTGTTTTAAAACGCACCCTACTAATGTAGGCCTAATTTTCTTTCGAATTCACATCTAGGATAGCAATAACTTTCATTTGTTTCTTTCTGGGTCAAAATTGATAGAGGGATAACCGCAGTTGAAAATTAGTAACGATGAATTGTAAGATTGTAACATAGACGTTCATTGCATTGCGCCCTCAGTTATAATATGGGACGCAAAATTGCAATTCTGTGTACCATTAGTGCAGTATATATGGAATGCAAAATTACAATTCTGTGTACCATTAGTGCAGTATATATGGAATGCAAAATTACAATTCTGTGTATCATTAGTGCAGTGTATATGGAATGCAAAATTACAATTCTGTGTACCATTAGTGCAGTATATATGGAATGCAAAATTGCAATTCTGTGTAACATTAGTGCAGTGTATATGGAATGCAAATTACAATTCTGTGTACCATTAGTGCAGTATATATGGAATGCAAAATTACAATTCTGTGTACCATTAGTGCAGTATATATGGAATGCAAAATTACAATTCTGTGTACCATTAGTGCAGTATATATGGAATGCAAAATTACAATTCTGTGTACCATTAGTGCAGTATATATGGGATGCAAAATTACAATTCTGTGTACCATTAGTGCAGTATATATGGAATGCAAAATTACAATTCTGTGTACCATTAGTGCAGTATATATGGAATGCAAAATTACAATTCTGTGTACCATTAGTGCAGTATATATGGAATGCAAAATTACAATTATGTGTAACATTAGTGCAGTGTATATGGAATGCAAATTACAATTCTGTGTACCATTAGTGCAGTATATATGGAATGCAAAATTGCAATTATGTGTACCATTAGTGCAGTATGTATGGGACGCAAAATTACAATTCTGTGTACCATTAGTGCAGTGTATATGGAATGCAAAATTACAATTCTGTGTACCATTAGTGCAGTATATATAGAATGCAAAATTGAAATTCTGTGTACCATTAGTGCAGTGTATATAGGACGCAAAATTACAATTCTGTGTACCATTAGTGCAGTGTATATGGAATGCAAAATTACAATTCTGTGTACCATTAGTGCAGTATATATGGAATGCAAAATTGCAATTCTGTGTACCATTAGTGCAGTATATATGGAATGCAAAATTACAATTCTGTGTACCATTAGTGCAGTGTATATGGAATGCAAAATTACAATTCTGTGTACCATTAGTGCAGTGTATATGGAATGCAAATTACAATTCTGTGTACCATTAGTGCAGTATATATGGAATGCAAAATTACAATTCTGTGTACCATTAGTGCAGTATATATGGAATGCAAAATTACAATTCTGTGTACCATTAGTGCAGTGTATATGGAATGCAAAATTACAATTCTGTGTACCATTAGTGCAGTTTATGTGGAATGCAAAATTACAATTATGTGTAACATTAGTGCAGTGTATATGGAATGCAAATTACAATTCTGTGTATCATTAGTGCAGTATATATGGAATGCAAAATTACAATTCTGTGTACCATTAGTGCAGTGTATATGGAATGCAAAATTACAATTCTGTGTACCATTAGTGCAGTGTATATGGAACTCAAAATTACAATTCTGTGTACCATTAGTGCAGTATGTATGGAACGCAAAATTACTATTCTGTGTACCATTACTGCAGTATATATGGAATGCAAAATTACAATTCTGTGTACCAATAGTGCAGTATATATGGAATGCAAAATTACAATTCTGTGTACCATTAGTGCAGTATATATGGAATGCAAAATTACAATTCTGTTTCCATTAGTGCAGTATATATGGAATGCAAAATTACAATTCTGTGTACCATTAGTGCAGTATATATGGAATGCAAAATTACAATTCTGTTTCCATTAGTCCAGTATATATGGAATGCAAAATTACAATTCTGTGTAACATTAGTGCAGTGTATATGTAATGCAAAATTACAATTCTGTGTACCATTAGTGCAGTGTATATGTAATGCAAAATTACAATTCTGTGTACCATTAGTGCAGTGTATATGTAATGCAAAATTACAATTCTGTGTACCATTAGTCCAGTATATATGGAATGCAAAATAACAATTCTGTTTCCATTAGTCCAGTATATATGGAATGCAAAATTACAATTCTGTTTCCATTAGTGCAGTATATATGGAATGCAAAATTACAATTCTGTGTACCATTAGTGCAGTATATATGGAATGCAAAATTACAATTCTGTTTCCATTAGTGCAGTATATATGGAATGCAAAATTACAATTCTGTGTAACATTAGTGCAGTGTATATGGAATGCAAAATTACAATTCTGTGTACCATTAGTGCAGTATATATGGAATGCAAAATTACAATTCTGTGTACCATTAGTGCAGTATATATGGAATGCAAAATTACAATTCTGTGTACCATTAGTGCAGTATATATGGAATGCAAAATTACAATTCTGTGTACCATTAGTGCAGTATATATGGAATGTAAAATTACAATTCTGTGTACCATTAGTGCAGTATATATGGAATGCAAAATTACAATTCTGTGTACCATTAGTGCAGTATATATGGAATGCAAAATTACAATTCTATGTACCAATAGTGCAGTATATATGAAACACAAAATTGCAATTCTGTGTACCAATAGTGCAGTGTATATGGGACGCAAAATTACAATTCTGTGTACCATTAGTGCAGTATATATGGAATGCAAAATTACAATTCTGTGTACCATTAGTGCAGTATATATGGAATGCAAAATTGCAATTCTGTGTACCATTAGTGCAGTGTATATGGAATGCAAAATTACAATTCTGTGTAACATTAGTGCAGTGTATATGGAATGCAAATTACAATTCTGTGTACCATTAGTGCAGTATATATGGAATGCAAAATTACAATTCTGTGTACCATTAGTGCAGTATATATGGAATGCAAAATTACAATTCTGTGTACCATTAGTGCAGTATATATGGAATGCAAAATTGCAATTCTGTGTACCATTAGTGCAGTATATATGGAATGCAAAATTACAATTCTGTGTACCATTAGTGCAGTATATATGGAATGCAAAATTACAATTCTGTGTACCATTAGTGCAGTATATATGGAATGCAAAATTACAATTCTGTGTACCATTAGTGCAGTGTATATAGAATGCAAAATTACAATTCTGTGTACCATTAGTGCAGTGTATATGGAATGCAAAATTACAATTATGTGTAACATTAGTGCAGTGTATATGGAATGCAAATTACAATTCTGTGTACCATTAGTGCAGTATATATGGAATGCAAAATTACAATTCTGTGTACCATTAGTGCAGTATATATGGAATGCAAAATTACAATTCTGTGTACCATTAGTGCAGTATATATGGAATGCAAAATTGCAATTCTGTGTACCATTAGTGCAGTATATATGGAATGCAAAATTACAATTCTGTGTACCATTAGTGCAGTGTATATAGAATGCAAAATTACAATTATGTGTACCATTAGTGCAGTATATGTGGAATGCAAAATTACAATTATGTGTAACATTAGTGCAGTGTATATGGAATGCAAATTACAATTCTGTGTACCATTAGTGCAGTATATATGGAATGCAAAATTACAATTCTGTGTACCATTAGTGCAGTATATATGGAATGCAAAATTACAATTCTGTGTACCATTAGTGCAGTATATATGGAATGCAAAATTGCAATTCTGTGTACCATTAGTGCAGTATATATGGAATGCAAAATTGCAATTCTGTGTACCATTAGTGCAGTATATATGGAATGCAAAATTACAATTCTGTGTACCATTAGTGCAGTATATATGGAATGCAAAATTACAATTCTGTGTACCATTAATGCAGTGTATATGGGACTCAAAATTACAATTCTGTGTACCATTAGTGCAGTATGTATGGAACGCAAAATTACAATTCTGTGTACCATTACTGCATTATGTATGGGACGCAAAATTACAATTCTGTGTACCAATAGTGCAGTATATATGAAACACAAAATTACAATTCTGTTTCCATTAGTGCAGTATATATGGAATGCAAAATTACAATTTTGTGTACCATTAGTTCAGTATATATGGAATGCAAAATTACAATTCTGTGTACCATTAGTGCAGTGTATATGGAATGCAAAATTACAATTCTGTGTAACATTAGTGCAGTATATATGGAATGCAAAATTACAATTCTGTGTACCATTAGTGCAGTATATATGGAACGCAAAATTACAATTCTGTGTACCATTAGTGCAGTGTATATGGAATGCAAAATTACAATTCTGTGTACCATTAGTGCAGTATATATGGAATGCAAAATTACAATTCTGTGTACCATTAGTGCAGTATATATGGAACGCAAAATTGCAATTCTGTGTACCATTAGTGCAGTATATATGGAATGCAAAATTACAATTCTGTGTACCATTAGTGCAGTATATATGGAATGCAAAATTACAATTCTGTGTACCATTACTGCATTATGTATGGGACGCAAAATTACAATTCTGTGTACCAATAGTGCAGTATATATGAAACACAAAATTACAATTCTGTTTCCATTAGTGCAGTATATATGGAATTCAAAATTACAATTCTGTGTACCATTAGTGCAGTATATATGGAATGCAAAATTACAATTCTGTTTCCATTAGTGCAGTATATATGGAATGCAAAATTACAATTCTGTGTACCATTAGTGCAGTATATATGAAACACAAAATTACAATTCTGTTTCCATTAGTGCAGTATATATGGAATTCAAAATTACAATTCTGTGTACCATTAGTGCAGTATATATGGAACGCAAAATTACAATTCTGTGTACCATTAGTGCAGTGTATATGGAATGCAAAATTACAATTCTGTGTACCATTAGTGCAGTATATATGGAATGCAAAATTACAATTCTGTGTACCATTAGTGCAGTATATATGGAACGCAAAATTACAATTCTGTGTACCATTAGTGCAGTATATATGGAATGCAAAATTACAATTCTGTGTACCATTAGTGCAGTATATATGGAATGCAAAATTACAATTCTGTGTACCATTAGTGCAGTGTATATGGAACTCAAAATTACAATTCTGTGTACCATTAGTGCAGTATGTATGGAACGCAAAATTACAATTCTGTGTACCATTACTGCATTATGTATGGGACGCAAAATTACAATTCTGTGTACCAATAGTGCAGTATATATGAAACACAAAATTACAATTCTGTTTCCATTAGTGCAGTATATATGGAATTCAAAATTGCAATTCTGTTTCCATTAGTGCAGTATATATGGAATGCAAAATTACAATTCTGTTTCCATTAGTGCAGTATATATGGAATGCAAAATTACAATTCTGTGTACCATTAGTGCAGTATATATGGAATGCAAAGTTACAATTCTGTGTACCATTAGTGCAGTGTATATGGAATGCAAAATTACAATTCTGTGTACCAATAGTGCAGTATATATGGAATGCAAAATTACAATTCTGTGTACCATTAGTGCAGTATATATGGAATGCAAAATTACAATTCTGTGTACCATTAGTGCAGTATATATGGAATGCAAAATTACAATTCTGTGTACCATTAGTGCAGTATATATGGAATGCAAAATTACAATTCTGTGTACCATTAGTGCAGTGTATATGGGACTCAAAATTACAATTCTGTGTACCATTAGTGCAGTATGTATGGAACGCAAAATTACAATTCTGTGTACCATTACTGCATTATGTATGGGACGCAAAATTACAATTCTGTGTACCAATAGTGCAGTATATATGGAACGCAAAATTACAATTCTGTGTACCATTAGTGCAGTATATATGGAATGCAAAATTACAATTCTGTGTACCATTAGTGCAGTATATATGGAATGCAAAATTACAATTCTGTGTACCATTAGTGCAGTGTATATGGAACTCAAAATTACAATTCTGTGTACCATTAGTGCAGTATGTATGGAACGCAAAATTACAATTCTGTGTACCATTACTGCATTATGTATGGGACGCAAAATTACAATTCTGTGTACCAATAGTGCAGTATATATGGAATGCAAAATTACAATTCTGTGTACCATTAGTGCAGTATATATGGAATGCAAAATTACAATTCTGTTTCCATTAGTGCAGTATATATGGAATGCAAAATTACAATTCTGTGTACCATTAGTGCAGTGTATATGTAATGCAAAATTACAATTCTGTGTACCATTAGTGCAGTATATATGGAATGCAAAATTACAATTCTGTTTCCATTAGTGCAGTATATATGGAATGCAAAATTACAATTCTGTGTACCATTAGTGCAGTATATATGGAATGCAAAATTACAATTCTGTGTACCATTAGTGCAGTGTATATGTAATGCAAAATTACAATTCTGTGTACCATTAGTGCAGTATATATGGAATGCAAAATTACAATTCTGTTTCCATTAGTGCAGTATATATGGAATGCAAAATTACAATTCTGTGTACCATTAGTGCAGTGTATATGGAATGCAAAATTACAATTCCGTGTACCATTAGTGCAGTATATATGGAATGCAAAATTACAATTCTGTGTACCATTAGTGCAGTATATATGGAATGCAAAATTACAATTCTGTGTACCATTAGTGCAGTATATATGGAATGTAAAATTACAATTCTGTGTACCATTAGTGCAGTATATATGGAATGCAAAATTACAATTCTGTTTCCATTAGTGCAGTATATATGGAATGCAAAATTACAATTCTGTGTACCATTAGTGCAGTGTATATGGAATGCAAAATTACAATTCTGTGTACCATTAGTGCAGTGTATATGGAATGCAAAATTACAATTCTGTGTACCATTAGTGCAGTATATATGGAATGCAAAATTACAATTCTGTGTACCAATAGTGCATTATGTATGGGACGACAAATTACAATTCTGTGTACCAATAGTGCATTATGTATGGGACGAAAAATTACAATTCTGTGTACCATTAGTGCAGTGTATATGGAATGCAAAATTACAATTCTGTGTACCATTAGTGCAGTATATATGGAATGCAAAATTACAATTATGTGTACCATTAGTGCAGTATATATGGAATGCAAAATTACAATTCTGTTTCCATTAGTGCAGTATATATGGGACGCAAAATTACAATTCTGTGACCATTACTGCATTATATATGGGACGCGAAATTACAATTCTGTGTACCAATAGTGCATTATGTATGGGACGACAAATTACAATTCTGTGTACCAATAGTGCATTATGTATGGGACGAAAAATTACAATTCTGTGTACCATTACTGCAGTATAGATAGTACGCAAAATTGCAATTCTCAGTGTGTACCGTTACTGCAGTATAGTATTGTAATTTTACGTTCCATATATACTGCACTGGTTGCATTGCTATTTCATATATGCACACATACGTATATATAATATACTTATAATATTTCGTGATCCAATCTATATTTATATCATTGAAGTAATTGCCCAATATTCTTGAATCTACCCGACCTCTTTCCAAATCAAGGTCGAATCTAATTAGAGTAAAAATAGATTTCAACCCATCCAATTCCTATAATATGATTCGCCCCAGAGACATCCGCCTGTTTTTTTTCTTCGCGACGAGCCGTCCCTGTTGATCAGTTCATCCTGCAAAAAATAATGAGATCGGATTCGGAATCCTAGTCGTATTGACGATTATTGCACAGTCATGTACTTGGACTGGCCCCCCTAGGACAATCGTCCTACATAATTCACATCAATTATCGTCCCGTCGCGTTGCATGTCAAATGTTGTACGCCTGGGCAGCATGAGCGTATTATGTGATTTAACGGTATACCCCGTTGTCTTTAATATTGAAGTGACATGTAAACCCAATTTAGTCACGTGGCTATGTTAGACGAAACATGAGATAACGCTTGGTATCGCGAGACACAATATTGCTTTTATAACACTGTAAATGCATTATTCACTGAGTTTTATCACCCACATTTTAAACATGCTAAGAATATAGTTACCAAGTTACGGACGTAAGCTCAATACGACTAACAGTCACCCCATCGTCTAGTCCATAAGCTGGGTCGAGGGTAGTACTCATCTCAGGGGACCAGCTGAAACCACTTCTAAAATTATCCTTGGCCACTTTCTAGGATAAAAAAGTATGATAGCCATTGTCAAATAGTAGATTTTTCCATAAAATCTGAGCTATTTTTACCTTGCCCGTACCATCAAAGATGGAAGGGAAAGGTATATTAAGGAAAAAATTTTGTCCGGCGTTGTCGTTGTTGTTGTTGTCGTCGTCGTTAATAATTGTTATTGTGTGCTTAATAACTTTACTAATTCTATTCCAAACTTTATCAAACTTGGTCACCTTATTCATCAGTATAAAGTCTTCCCTGAGTTTAAACAACAGATGTCCTGTATGAAAATATCATGCAAAAATTGAGAAAATCTGATAAAATATTTTGACTGTTTCTACTTGACTGATCACTGGTGATACACATCAAAGGTCACTGATCTCAGTGGAAATATGCATTGTTGTATGTGTTCAATGAAGCAAATGATTTATCTTGTAATAATATCCTTGGTAATGTATCTCAGAATCCCATACTGGGTTTCAAAACCAACTCATGGAGAGATTGCACAGTCTGATACACATTTGCAAACCTACCAATAAAATCTTTACAGAAAACAAGATGTCAGAAAATCAATATAAGCACTCCTATGAACTGGGTGCCTAACTTTGATCAAGATCTGAAGCTAATAGAAAATCTGTTTAGTTCAAAGTTATCAAATCAAAAACAATACATAAAAAATACATTAAAAGCAAAACATTTCATCCACATTTTAAAAAGAAAATTATTCTAAAATATATGTATTCTGTATTTGACAAACAGTTCATTCGACAAATGAAAACTCACAGGAATATGTTTCAGCTATTAGAACAGAATGATAGAGTTTTTATAATACTAGTTTAAAAAGGCACTTCAGAGATTGCAGTGTTTGAAGATGTAGATGTAGATTCTCAGGAGGCAACAGTACTGTTGACTTCTCCCTCCACTGGACACCAACTATTTAAGTTGATTTGCATACAAAGCAGAGCTTGCAACATGATAGCTATTCATAAAGGTTTTTTTTTACCTTTCATATAATACAGTAGTCACACAATGAGGCAGTTCATATTTGTCTCAGTGAATCATTCATTTTTGACAGACACCTGTACAAAATACTTGGACTAAAGCCAGCTAAATTTTTCTGTTATCTTGCATGTTTTATGAATCTATTCACATCTAAATGCAGCACTTTTTTTTGCAATGAGACATTTGTTTTTATTCTAAAATATCTCAATTACTTTCAATAAAGCTGGAAATTATGTTCCTTAAAATAATTAAACAAATAAGGCACCAATGTTTTTGTAAGATATTTACATCTTTTAAGGACATTCGGTAGACTGATTCCCCACTGTTGGTTCAACCCCAAAACTTGTTTGTATTCAAAATTAATTATGACGATGCATTTTTATATTGAAACATACTATGATAAAGGGAATTATATTATATAACAAAGGGCAAGGTCACCAGAGTTCAACTATGTTTTAATTAGCAGGTGAGAGAACTGTGTTCAGGATAATTCTTGTCAAAGGTTGGCAAGAGGTCCTCATAATCTAGTAGTCATTGCTGCATATGGAAGAAATATCTTGAGCGAAAAATGTTTTTATTTGACCGCCAATAAAATTAGCTTAATTTTAAGATTAATTTGCATATTTTAATGTGCAGGGCATTATGGGTAAATTCAAAATGGCGGCCTTGCCAGGAAGTGAAAAAGTGTTCAATAATGTTCATTTTTCTGCGAATTTCAACTACTATTGTTAAAGCTGTGCTGCTTGCATGGTTATATTATATATAATACGAGTTTTGCGTCGTTACAGTGATTCTTCCTTTCAGTCATATTCTTCAAAATATTACCAGATTCTTACAAGAAAAAATTGAACATGTGTTATGCGCATGTACTTTTATTAGCAATAATAAATAGACTACTCAGAACATCTAGCCACACTTAGAAAACAAATCTAAAGAGTTAAATGTAGAGAAACTAAAATGCAGACAGATGCATTTTGAAATACCTGTTTAAAAACCGATGAATCCTGAAATATAAAGTGCGTGTACAAACAAGCAACATTCCTTAATTCAATAGAGAAACAAAACTGCAACATGATTCCAATGTGCACTTTCTTTTACAGTCACATGAAAGATATCTCATCTGGAGCTGAACTACTATTGAGCCACTTTACAGCTATCTCGTTGCCATTGACTTCACATCCTTGTTTTATGAGGTGTGGGAATTTCAGGACATGCCACCAAGGACCTCTTCCATATAGCAGCCTGATAGTTGAACATGTAGTTTTAATAATGATTGCCATGGAAGCAACGCTACAGGTTCCACCTTGCCATCTGTTGCGCAATGCAGTTGGTATCTCAGTGAATTTACATCTACCATCTTCTTTCCATACATTTAACATACCATTTTTTCTATGCTTGCATATGTGTCATCTGCAACATTCCACCTATTTCCAATCTTCAATTTAATTTCAATCAATTTTCAACATACTTTGGTGTTCTCAAGACCAGTTTCAAAGGTTTCAGTTTCCCTTTTCCACAGAAAGCTGTAACTGTCTCACATCCAGTGATTGCATAAAGACCAATGAAGGATTTCAGCAAATCATTGACATTCACTTCCTTGCAGATGCTCTTTATCGTATTAATGATTGCATCGATTCGGATTATCCGTTGTCTTGTTCCTCTGCCAACTTTCATGGACATTTTCCTTTTATGCTACTACTGTGGGCGATTAACAGAATAAACACATCAGTGTCATCTGTTTGGATAACAATTGGTCTCTTTGTTTATGATGCAGGCTTGGCATCTAGAATGATTCTGGTGCCTGCCCCAGAGTCTTCATGTGTAGATGTTAGCTCTGGAACAGGCTCTGCTCCAGTCACACACAATTTAAAACATGCAGTATCAGACGTTGTGAACAACACTCTATCTTCCAATTTCTCCAAGAATTCCTGTGTTTGCCATTGTGAGAACAGACATTTAATCACCTCAGTCTTATTACAGGAGTGTTGTAGGAAGTTATGCCACGATTTAATTGGATATCCTGGAAGTATATTCTTATAAATTGTACCTGATGTTAGGTTTGTGCTGTTAGATCTCCTCCCTTTCTCTGCATTCTTGATAGGCAATTCTTTATAGACATCAAATGCAAAGTCAACTCTGTTACACGGATTGCTCATCACAATTTCAAAAATCTGTAGAGCCAAAACATGGAATGTGGCACCTGCTGGAGGCCTAAACTTATGTAGAACAACCATACTATCATATATACACACAGCATTCTCAGGATATCTCTCCAGGAACACCCTCCTCAAGATGATTTAAAAGCTGGGCATTGTTAGTTTTCCTTGGCATCAGCCAATGACCAAGGCAGCAGTCTAAGTGGAAAAGTGAAGACTGTTTTAAGACCAATTTCCCGGTATTGACTCAACAATGCCATTCTAGCAAGCAGAGTTCGATCCAACTTCAGTGGAATTATTTTACCTTTGGTTGCTACTTTAACTTTGTGTGTTACATATTTAAACGTTTTTAGTTTTAGCTTTCGGAGTGGAGTGAAGAATTCAACTGTAGGATCGAATGAACAACGGTTACTGATATAATTCTTGCATGCATCCAGTCCATACCTTTTGGCATTGAGTAAGTGGTCAAGAACACTTTCTGATGCTTCAATTCCAGTGGATAAACTTGTTAACTCTCCACCTATCCATGGATTACGTAATACTTCTTCAAGCACATCCACTACACGTTCTACAGCTTTAATATCATTCTGGATATGTGATGGGGCTAGTTCCTTGTGAACATATGTCTGTGGTTTAATTGCTAGGTGGTACAATCTCGATTAATAGTGTTCTCAATCGTCTCGTATGCTTCATTCCCAACAAATGGATTTGTTTCACTCATTTGAACAGCAAACTTCCCATTCTGAAATGCATTGTGGACTGCAGTCATTGATTGTTGGCAACTCTCGCATGTCATTTAATAATGGAATCATGTACTTTGCATAATTTTGCCTGTCATAATTAAATTCCCATGGTATTACTTCAGCAATGCAGGCTAAATAAAGATCCCAGTCACCAGTCCGGATAGCAAATATCAAGTTGAGAGTAAGCTCACATAATTCATGGTATGACATCCAAAACTTGACAAGATCCCCATGATTCTTCTCAATGTCATTAAGGTATACTCCAAGTAGCCCCTGCCACTTTTCTAACCCAGTGCTTCCAAGAACAGATGTATATGTCTCTTGACACATGTCCAACTTCAATTTCTCTATCACGTTGTTATACTGTAGCATGGTATCATTATCTTCATCAGAAATTGAATTTTCAAATGCATCTAACAGTAACCTCATGAGAGCTTCATATGTTATTTTATGAAAACGAATTGCTCTATTGCAGTTCTTCCCAGCCTGGACTCTGTCTAATGATCCCTCTGCAACAACACCACTCTGAATAGCAATCTTCTTAAGACCAGCATCCCCAAACTGTACACCGATGATACCAAGTAGCACCATAAACAGGTGAAACCCGCCCAATATCAAGGTATATGCTGCAAGAAAAGCGTGTGATGTGTTGTTAAAATGTCAATAATTATATGAAATATAACTTGATTGCAAATCTGATTTCAGATTTGTATTTGCCATAAATGCATAAATTTGACATAATTAAAGAAGAACATGACAAATTTTGGTGGCAATTTTATTTTAGAAGCTTAGGAATGAGGAATGGAGTATACACTAATTGCCAGACTTGGTTGCCATGGCAACACCTCAAAGCTACCACTTGGACAAGGCCATCACACAAAAATATCATGCTTAGGGCCTATAAAAGCCATTTACAGCAATTCCAGCCGATCCCCCCAAATGAGTACAAAATCTCATTTTTTAGATCCATCTGCAGTTCGATCAAGCGCTCAACAAATAAAATAGTTTGAGAAAATACACTGAAAACATATTTGTGTAGCAGCATTTTGTTCTATAATAAACAAATATAAAATAAAGTGATGATGAATCATTAAAATGTATGTGTTAATAATAATTTAATTGTTTTATTTGTGAATTTATTGTACCTCCAAAAGAAATGGTATTGCGATAAACATCATAGTTTCTCGTAACACTGTAAATGTTTTATTAACTAGGTTTTTAAAACCAATTTTTGGCTACATTTAATAAATCGATTGTTTGACTGTAAAATATGCCAAAATTATCAAAATAGTAAAATTAATTACCAACAAATCCTTTTTTGCCAGTATTTCCGATTCAGCACCGGAAGCAATATGTTATTCCTAGACGAGGAATATGTCACGTATTGGAGGATGACGTGGAGCAATAAATTCAAGTTTAAAACTAGAAATTGTGCATTTGCAACCAAAACATTCATGCATGCCGACAATTCGTGAACTTGACTTGGTAAAATGCTCAATATAATGCGCATGCGCTTTGAGATATATTGTCATATAGTCGAACTGAATGAAGTATTAATATTTGGAGCGAAAAAACAGTATTTTGTTCCAAGAATGTAGTAATAATTAATAATTTTCGTAAATCCGCATAGCTTTTTGTTATTTCTTATTTATGTGTTTTCTGAAATGCTGTGTATGTATTTGATTTACTTCAGATGTGTAAATCATGGGCCGCAAGTATCCCGTCACAGAGTGCGCATGCGTATTAGCGTCAGTTCAACGCATAATCGCGATTCTATTATACTAAAATCTACGGTGTAATGGTGGATGGGTCGAACGTAAATGAATATTTTTTACCTTTACGACATCAAAGTAATTGATATCAAACTTATTGGCTCAATTTGATTGACATCAAAGTTATTGGCTCAATATTAGTCACAAGTTACGTATGTAAGCTCACTGTCAGTTACAAAAACATTTAAAGCGCGGTGGTCATCACGCAGCGCGTGTTCGAATATCATGTAAATAAACAATGTATTTTACACGCGTTGTATACGTCGGTATGAGTCCCATATCGAAAAGGACGCGGCACGACGACTGCTACCCTTTAAATAAATAGAATACTAGTATTAATTACAAAGTTGCGCCTCAGGCTGTGAGCTTACTATTAATTACAAAGTAGCTTATGAAAGCTCAATATCAATTACCAAGATACGTAATTAACCTCACTCACTCTCAATTACAACGTTATTTCTGTAAGTAGAGTATTAAATACAAATTTGCGCATGTAAGCGGAAATAGAGGTCAATATTCAATTGTAAGGATATTATTGACCGAGGCTCAGTCGATGTCAATAATTCTGCTGAAATATTGACCTCCTCTTCGATAGCCGTGTTTTTATTATATCGAATTTAAAACACAGCTTCTGTTCTTAATATAACCAAGAAATGCATTTATCAGTAGTCACAATACTTACAGTCACATATTACAATTGTGAAAAAAGTATCAAAGGAATTATTCAACATTTAAATATTTGACATTGTAGCAAAACTTCAGTTGGATATATTCACCTGGCACTGTTATTGTGTGATACTGGTACACTGAATTACATGTGACTAATTTACATCACTGTTACTATTGGCAACCCAGGCAGTATGAGACAGTCTGTTACAACACTGAATCATATTGTCAGATACTTCAGTTCAATGTCAGAATTTAGGCTAACGTTTTGAAGTGCATCAGTGCCAGAATTGGTGTTTTCTGAAGACGCCTTTGTTGTGTTATTATCAAAGCCAAGTTTAACACTGAATGTTGTAAGACGTCTTTAGTAATATTTAATGTTATCTTTGGTTTTTGGGGTTACTAATCCGGATAATGTGTCGACCTTAATGGCTATCTTCTAATATTGTTATGGCATTTGTACGAATGAAATGTTTGGTGTAGATGTTGGTAACCATATATTGTCTGCCAATAATCCTTAGAATGTGCATATGATGTCGGCCAATATTCAATATACTGCCTCCCAATGTGTATATGATGTCGGCCAATATTCAATATACTGCCTCCCGATGTGCATATGATGTCGGCCAATATTCAATATACTGCTTCCCAATGTGCATATGATGTCGGCCAATATTCAATATACTGCCTCCCGATGTGCATATGATGTCGGCCAATATTCCATATACTGCCTCCCAATGTGCATATGATGTCGGCCAATATTCCTCATATTGTCTGCCAATAGTCCTTAGGATTACAACTAATATTCCATATACTGCCTTCCAATGTACATATGATGTCGGCCAATATTCAATATACTGCCTCCCAATGTACATATGATGTCGGCCAATATTCCATATATTGTCTGCCAATAGTCCTTAGGATAACAATCAATATTCTATATACTGCCTCCCAATGTACATATGATGTCGGCCAATATTCTGTATGACAATATGTCGCCGTGCGTTTATGTGCACTGGCGTGTGTTTACAGATGGCGACCTTGGATGCGCATGTCGAAAGCGAATCAGACGAATGAATATCACGTTTTTCTACCTTTGATCAGCATGGAATTCATTCACCTAGTACCTGACAAAAAACATCAAACTAATAACACTATCCTTAATACTTTGGCGAACTTATTGCGTCTTACTCCATAGAAGGCGTCGAACTCGCAAGTCTGACCTAACGCTGTGTGCGTGTCTCTGACACGCGGAATGGAGACAACTAGTATTGTTGTCAATATGAATTATATCGTGTTAACCATTGTTATGTTGAACCTTCAATGGTTACAAAGTGTCTGGAATATATGGGTTACAAATAGTGTGTGTTAACTGTCGTGTTTGATTCAAATTTGGTTTCAGAATCTCGATGTGATGTGTATTGACAGGCTTTATTCTGGCAATAGCATGCGTCCATTTTCCCATCGTCCACGAATTCAGTCTATATTCCTCGGCCTGTGGCCTCGGGGAATTTGTCGCCAGTCTATACTCTTTACACTCTCAGTCATTAGCTAATAATTAATAGCCCTTACACCTATCATTCAATAGTCTTTACACCAATCAGTCAATAGCCCTTACACCAATCAGTCAATAGCCCTTACACCAATCAGTCAATAGCCCTTACACCAATCAGTCAATAGTTCATACACCAATCAGTCAATAGCCCTTACACCAATCAGTCAATAGCCCTTACACCAATCAGTCAATAGCCCTTACACCAATCAGTCAATAGCCCTTACACCAATCAGTCAATAGCCCTTACACCAATCAGTCAATAGCCCTTACACCAATCAGTCAATAGCCCTTACACCAATCAGTCAATAGCCCTTACACCAATCAGTCAATAGTTCATACACCAATCAGTCAATAGCCCTTACACCAATCAGTCAATAGCCCTTACACCAATCAGTCAATAGCCCTTACACCAATCAGTCAATAGCCCTTACACCAATCAGTCAATAGTTCATACACCAATCAGTCAGCCACACACAGCAGAGAGATTATTGTTAAAAATGCAATCCAGAAATGTATGCAAAGATACATAATTCAGCCCTGCAATACAGCCTGGTTGCCCGATTTCTGCTCCCATGGTTACCGACTCTCCTCTGATGTCTGAAATCCCTGCTAATAGTTTGTGTAATTAACCATGTAAATTTCTAACGTGTATCTTTCATCTATTGTTCGAACAATTAGTATATTGGGATTAGCATAATAGATCGCATTATATGTACCGCCCAATCACTACCGGGTTACCCTCTGACCGGAATGGCTAAATATTAACAGCCTTACCAGACCTGACTGGAGAGTGGTAACCAGCGCTGCGCAGCGCTTAGTCGGGCTAGGTACAATGTGTTACTCCGAAGTAATGTGCAGATCGCTAAATCGTCATTCTAACCATGACACGAAAACGGCGTGCTTTTATAAGCAACTGAATATTACACTCAATCGTTAATCGTCCGTGATATTTGATGGACTATGACGTTCACGATCATCAGATTACCATGACAATGTAATATATATTTACCGTAGCTAATATCCTTTTTTTTCTTATCGATCATTTTAAAAAGTTGACAGGATTTGATGGGATCATTTCATTGCTTCACGCTGCAATCCAATTTACTGCACAGTCTTCAGTATAACTATAACGATTCGATATCCAATGCTAATAATGACTATTTCTCGTGAATTCTTGACTTCTGAAAACCGTTTAAGGGGCACTGTTGCCATGGCAACCGTCAGCAGTTGCCGTGTGTTAACATACACATCCAACGGCTTTACCACCGCCAATTTTAGCAGCAAGTGAGATGCCATATATACGACTAGTACAACTTTACACAGTCAATTACATTTGACTGTGTAAAGTTGTATGGCATTGTCGGTACATCTTATTAGTCATGCAAATGCATTCAAATGTTAACGTCATGTGGACTGGTTTCAGCGCAACCAAAGAAATTCTGAATTCATTAACCAGTTAATATGCCTCTCGCACAAAGCACACATTCGCATGACTTGACTTTCACATTTTCAGCTAAACAAATAAAATCAGCTGAGATCTGGGATATATATGAAAGCCCGTATATCCTAGGTTAACGTATCACAATAAATTAATGGATTACCTACGGTGTGGACTAAATGAAAAGTAACGGGGAAATAATAACATATACCAATCGCCAATCAATCACACATATTAATGCTTCCGAACTGCAGTAATATTTTCCAATAGTGTTATTCATAAATAGGTTGTGACATTAGCGACTATTTTCTAGTTTGTCAGATTTGATAGTAGTTATATCCAAACAGAACTTAAAATTTTTAAAATAATTTTAATAATTCCTGTTAATATATTATAGTTTATTGACTCCCGTGTGCGAAGCACGCAATGGGAATCTTTGCAGTTAGTCTGTCTCTAAGTCTGTCTGCTTTTCCGCTGATATTTCAAGTACTAATCCTTACATTTCAATGAAACTTGGTACATAGATGCTCTACAATAACGCACAGCCCGAATTAGTTTTGATTACATATTTGTGGGTATTAATCACCTAATTTGCATAAAGATTACTAGTAGTCATTTTTTTTTTTTTGCTTTTTCACTGATATCTCAAGTACTAATCATCACATTACAATAAAACTTGGTGTATAGATGCCCTAGGACAATGCACAGACCTGATACGTTCGGAGTTAATATCCGTGAATATTAATTAATTACTTAATTTGCCAAATTAGTACATTTTTTGCTTTTCTGCTGATATTTCAAGTACTACTCATTACATTTCAATAAAACTTGCTGCACAGCAATCTGATTAAAAGAAGATCCTGGTTGGCTTATTTTTTAAATTTTATTTTAATATGTTTCTATTATTAAAATAACTGATAATTATATAAAGAAACAAAATTAAGCCAACCAGGATCTTATTTTAATCGGATTGAGTACATAGATGCTCTTGCACTATGTTCAGACCTAATTAGTTTTAACTAAAACCTGTGCATATTAATTACATAATTTGCATAATAATTTCATAAATTTTTTGGCTTTTCCATTAATATCTCCTGTTCTACAATCACATTTCAATAAAACCTGGTACATTGATGGTCTGTTACATTGTTTGAAAGAATAATTAATTATTAAATAGTTTCCAATACTCTCAGCACACGGGAGGTCTTTCTAAGCTTTCTTTGATTTTGATTGTGATCAGTTCCAAATAGATCTCGTATTGAGATATTCATCGCAAATTCATTGCACGAGGCTGTGCCACGTTTACATTCTACGTCATGTGAGGACACAACTTCGGGCGTCGTCTCGAGTTTCGACTGCCCTTGCTTGCAGTGTAGGGGCGCTTTTTTTTTTGGGGGGGGGTGATGACCGACGACGAAATCATTGGGTAAAAATTTGTTCAGGTAATTTTCTTAAAGGTTTTGCTAATGTTAGGGTCCAAACGGCACATTCGATTGAAGTCGTATGCAGTTACACGCATCGAATGACCCGCACTGACGGTAAATGATATATAACGTTTGTGCTAGTGTAACCATGGAGCTGGCTGGTGTAACCTTAGCTAATAATAAACATTGTTAGTATTTCTGTTCCATATTTATGTTGATAGACTGCATTCTGATTATGATTTAAAGGGCAGGAGTCGTCGCGCTGCGCATGTGCGACATTTGTGTTGATAAACATTGATTTTCCCACAATCCAAAGTGCTTTTCTAATGGAAATCACAAGAATGAGGTTTGAGGTGCGCGACTTGCACTAATGACTGTCAGTGACTTTTTCGATACTTTCCAATCACCTGAAAATACTCAATTAAAACTTGGTAACGTCTTAGTTTGTTTATATGAGACCCATATATCTCACGCATGCGTGGCGCGACGACTACCGCCCTTTAACATCAACTATATATTCTTTTTTTTATGTACCGGTAACACAGCGAGCATGCGTCATTGCGTTGTTAACTATTTCACCAAACGAATACCATGTTGCGATGTGTCTAAAGCAACTTTTTTAATCTACGCTAAATCATAACTAGTCGTCTTGTAAAAGTATAATATCGATCAGACCTATACTAAAAATAATCTCAAATGTATCTATTTTACCGATTTAGATTCGAATCACGATATATTTATTGAATTTTACGACGTTAGATAAACATTACGATATAGAAAGCAGATTTAGCAAGTAACATAAATTTGATATTGAATTTTAAATGCTGGAAAAGTAGTTAAAATAATGTGGAAATATGTATAATAATATACCGTGTACCTAACAGAAACGATAATTACTATCAGTTAAGCATGCAATATAATATATTAATCCGTATTTTCCAGTTTCTTCAGAAACAGAATTAATGCCTGCATTTCCTTTATGTATAATGCGTCCATTAGTTTTACCGTGTTGATATATGACTAAAAGACCCCTTAACTTTCTGTACTTGATAACATTTGAAACAAATACGATTTGCCTTGTTAGTTAAACAGCTAAATTGATCACCAAATACTACGATAGTGTCACGATGTTCTATGCTGTAGGTTGGAAATAGATTATATTTTGATAAATATATATTTAACTGCATGTACTAATCATTCCGAGGCGTAGTCAAGGGCCAGTCTCGTAATTCACACAGATAACGAGATTTCAAACTGACGAGAACTGATTACTATGTCTTGCCAAACGAGGAACCCAACATCCGGTGTCACTCCCAGGGGAACGGCAATAATTACAAATAGAAAAAAAACACGTCACAAACGTCAGCAATTGTCTCGTTTGGATAATCTCGTAAACACAATAAATGTTTCCTAGATTCGTGGGACTGATGAAATGACCTGACAGCTTTCTCATCGTAGTCACAAGATTTAAACGTTGGACGTGTTCTTTAACACTATGTTTTGCCGTCGCTTGTATTCATCATTTTCTGGTGGTGGATTGCAGCCATGTAGTCACGGTGTGCACTCAGATCAGGATCTGAGAAATATGCTAGCCCAAAGTCAATGACTACAGAATGCCGGAATTGCTGGACCATGATCTTGCTATGTAAATTCTTCCGACTGGCCTACCCTTAAAGATGCAATGTGAATGAGAAAACGTTATTTTAATATCGATGTCTGATACCGCATCTTGATGAATACATTCAACTATAGTATATTATGCAACTAAAACGCTATTTTTTTTAGCACAGCTAAGTATCATAGACCAGAGTTGTGAGTATCAAAAATGCTAGAACAAAAAGAAAACATCTTTTTCGGAGATCACTGAAGATCGTGCGAATATCTTATTTTGAAAATGGTAGCAAAATGGTATTTTGTTGATACATTGGCAGTTTGATGCAAAAATAAAATCAAAATATACATAAAACCACTAAGCCTATATGTCACTGTGTGTTGTGATAGCATCGATTTGATTTGAGCCACAGATACGCAATTAAATGATAAGCTTCTAATACAATGTCAAGCACCGTACTTATTGCGAATCATGTATCTATATCAACCACGGACAAAACGATACTACGGTACTTTCATCGGCACATAATAGATGATGACGAAACACCGCATGGTTTCAAAGTAAGTAACAAATCAGTAAAACGTAAGGGTATGAAATAATCATGAAAAGGAATTGTGCGAGTACATTAATAAATGTCATCTCATTCCCGACGGGGAAAACTATGTGAATTTAATTTTAGTTTCCTTTGAAGGCATTCGCCGTCCCGCATTCGTAAATGCAATTCCTAACAATGAGACATAATTAAGATAAATGTATATGCATATACAAATGCTTTCAAATGCCTCGGGTAAAACTGCTGCTGCGTTAGGAATGATTCTTGAATATTTGCTTTTTATCATACGTATTACATTGCCATAGGAGGTCACGTTAGAAGCTGAATAAACCACTTGTAAATGTGTTTTGTCTTAGTTTAGCATCAGCATGGAATCCGCCATTTTGTTTATCCTGTATGGTTTTTAACCAGTTGTGTTATAATCAATAACAGTCTTTCTAGCACACTACTGTTTGGCAAGCAAATGTTTTTGATTTTTGAAGTACACTGGATTTCCGTCAAAAATGTAGTTTCGTGCTTCACATTTGGTTATGCACGATTCGGCGACCTCTATAGCAAATCGACATTTTATATTACGTATGTTGCCATAGTTTATGACAACTCTGATTGGGCATATGTTTTTTTGTTTTTTTTTTGAGGCGGTCCCATTCAAATCGAGGCATTAAAATCGACGAAGGTCAATTACGCGACCCACGGACCCTTCGGTAGATTCACGCCAATGAATTATGTACAAAGCGCGGTCACCAGACCCCCGTGAATGTTTAATTGCTTGTGAGATGATATTTAAGTTGCCGTTTTTTGTTGTTGTTTTTTTAATCGGTGTGTACCTTAGCAACATAAATAGGTCTAAGCTCCTGCTCACCATGTGTCTCACGAGTTGTTGATCCAAAATCAGGATATATATGAATCTAAAAATGTTGTCGAAATAAATAATTGAACGAAACTTATTATATAATAATCTACCCTCAGAGTTATACAATATTTAAATGAAATTGGAAATAATAAAACTACACGCTGGACGTGAAACGCGGAATCGAAAGAGGGCGCCCGTTATAATAATGGGAAGTAAAATTTGTTGTGCTAATCTAAGAAATGGGAGTAATCAACAAGTAAACTGTGATCACATGACAGTTGTCAATACACGCTAACACGGAAATCATTGTTTTAATACTCTGAGATTCACGGTGTGTTTAAAAACATGTGGATCATGGGTCAATCACCTGGCGCTACTTGAAATGGTAAACCTATATGTGTTTATATTTGGGAAATACTCGTTATCAGACTGCCTCTCGTCGTAATTGGAAAATACGTCAGTGACACCTAATACGAGTAAAAGTAGTCTTCAAGTGCTAATGGCACGGTTGTTCGTGAATGTCTTTCAGATAAAAATGAGAAACAGGAGTGTTTGGTCTGCGTATGTGATATTAAGTTGATACCACATGTGCTCGGCGTGACATTTATACGTACGTGTACACGTTGGAGGGTGTTTGAAGAGGGTATATTTCATCGCAATACACTGCCAAATTATGCCTATGCAACCTTTAACAAAGTAATCCTGTATAAACTTTCCACAGTGTTTTTTTAAAAAAACTGGTCACGACCTGTAAACAATTGTGTTTATTCTTTGCTCCAGTCCAAAAAAGAAATACGTAAAAGCGTACCAAATTTTGAAAGTACCATTTTGATATGAAGAGTTATGCCTATTCAATCTAGGGCGTGAATATACTGTAAAGGGGTTAATTATTCACTGGGTTTTAATTTAGCTTATTTCGCTGACTGGAAAATGCGCTAAATTAAAACCCAGTGAATATGTAAAATTTAGCATAGAACACATTATCTAAATGATAAAACCGTGAATTTAAAACCCAAAGAATATGCCTGAAACGGCAAATCAGTGAAATTTAAACCCAGTGAAAATTAGTCATTTTACAGTATGGCAGTACTTTTTCAAAATATGCCCAGAAACCCTCATCACATGCCTATTAAAACACATTAGTAAAATTATGGCCGCTTTTTATGGATTATTCGAGAACTGCTGTTCTAGGAGGGGTGTGTTGTCAAAAGTCTTTCCCGAAATTAATCCTACATTGAAACAGGTTAAACAAAGGAAAATGTGGTATGTCTTTTACACATTGACATCGATCACTAGTGTCTACCGTAGGAGGCGCACTGCCATTAAATTGAGATACACAATGTTTCTTAATAGTACAGTATTTTGTCGTATGAGAAAAACATTTCACAGGATTGGATACTTTTTTTATCGACGTCGACGTCACAATTGTAAAAGTCTTATACTGGACTGCCAATTGAAAGATGGGTCAGTCGTCACGCCGCGCATGCGCGAGATATGAGTCTCATATAAACAAAGATGGCGACTATGACTGTAGTGCACGCCAACTAGTACAAATTGAAAAGTTAACAAGCTTTATTTTGTTTTGGTGCTTGGAAGGTATCGAAAAGTCGATCGCCGGTGGTAATTAGTGCAAGTGGTGCCCAGAGCGAAACTCGTACTCGTGATTTCATTAGAAAAGCGCATTGGATTGTGGGAAAATCAACACAAATGTCACACATGCGCAGCGCGACGAATACCGCCCTTCAACATTACATTTGAACAGTGATTTAAAACGTAAATATTATAAAAGTAGTTCGGTGTTATTTTTCCTAAACTGGAATTTGATTATTTACGGCTGTATTATTTAGTAAGTTTAAATTGAAATTGACATCATTTGGATACTTTGATCGCTGTGACGTCATGTATATTCACATTGTTGTCAATCAGCATGTGAATGTTTGATAACAAAAGCCGTTCACTGATCAACACTGGATCGCAATCTTCTGTGATAACATTGCTCATAGGTTGTTTTATTAACACAACACATACATTTATATTATTACCAACAGCAGCGAAGAACGCCGTTATTTTATCTTCCAGTGCGAACGACCCAACGGTCCTTGTCAACTAGGCATTGCGCACCCGCACGCGCGTAGTGCTAAGGCCCACAGACGGAAATAAACACGATTATATTAAAATGTTTATAAATAGTTTATAGTAGTATATGGCGAACCGTGCTCTAAAAAAATCATGTGAGTCCCTGAAGCTTGTCCTATTTCTCCGCCATAGTCATTCTAACTGTTCCACCTACCCCCTTGTCCTCTCAGACATCATTCTAACTGTTCCACCTACCCCCTTGTCCTCTCAGACATCATTCTAACTGTTCCACCTACCCCCTTGTCCTCTCAGGCATCATTCTAACTGTTCCACCTACCCCCTTGTCCACTCCATCACCATTTTAACTGTGTCACGCACCCTTTGTCCTTCCAATATCATTTTATTGTGTCTGCTACCCTCTTGTCCCCTTCTACATTATTCTAACTGTATCACCTACCCCTTCATCCTCGCAAACATCAATCCAACTATGCCACCTACCTCTTGTCCTTCCAACATCATTCGAACTATGCAGACTAACTCAATTCCCCTCCAACATCATTCTAACATGACCGCTACCCCCTTGTCCTCCCCAACAGCGTTCGAAATACCGAACGTGCAAACGTTTATAGAGACCTTTTTTTGCACTTGGTAATGTTTCATGAGGAGTAATACATCAGAAATAATATCTGTGAGATACCTCCACCGTTATAAAATCAGTACACCGAGATAAATCAGTACAAAAATTAAAAATTAATATAATGCGTCAGCCTGCAAGCCTCGTTGTCAGACAGTTCAAGGTTCATCTTACAAATAGTGCATTTCCAGTGTTCGCGAGATCCCGCGTGATTCGACAACAGACCGCATCACAGTTTGTGTTGTACGTTCCAAAGTAGGTATATGCTTGAGTAAACATCTGTTTAGAATTAATTTATTAGGCTTGCAGCAAGGGCACCTACAATACCTTCTGATCTTAAAGACCGATTTCATCATATTTGGTGTGTTTATGGCTTCGTATATGGTGTGTACATGTTTTCACATTTGGTGAACATGCTCTTTCGCATGCCATCATAATCTTTAGATTCTTTGTCATGTTATCCAGAATGTTCTAAATTTCTTCCACGCGAGATCCCATTCAGATCCCAAGTCATTTAATACACAGGCCGCCCAGACCTAGTTCCCAGGCAGTTAATACCCCGTCTTTTTAAGTCGTTTACACTTGTTGTATACAATCCCTGGCGTGAAATTTGCCCATATAAGGGCATGCAAACGCTGTCTATGGATCGACATGTTGTAGTCAATTTCAAAACATTGATAGTTCAATGAATGATGAAAAGAAACCTGTAAATAGTACTTGATTTCCCCTTCTTCAAATTTAATCATAAAAAAACGTATATTAGATAAATTACGTCGGCTGACAATGGCAATAATAGGACCAGTATGTTATTGATGAAAATGCGCCACCCAATACGCAGTTCCTATAAGAGGCGCCCGCTAGCGACGAGTAGTTTCAGAGACGTGAAAAAAGGTTGCAAAGAACACCGTTCACACAGTCGTAGGTGTCACGTTAACTATATTCTAATCCATTAACGCACCAGTTACAACTCCGTAAATACACTTACACAACAATTATACTGCGGAAGAAACAGACGTGTCCGAGTGTCGAGTTTCAATCAAATCGATTAACGCACACGTCATAGATGTGGTCTTCACGAAACACTTTCATTTTTCATCATTTGTTATTATCACTAAACTAATCAGACTATCATAACTAAACCAATCAGGGTATTATCACTAAACTAATCAGGTTATTATCACTAGACTAATCAGGTTATTATCACTAAACTAATCAGGTTAATATCACCAAATTAGTGAGGTTAATATCACTACACTGGACAGGTTATTATTACTAAGCTAGTCAGTTTATTATCACTAAACTAATCAGGTTATTATCACTAAACTAATCAGGTTATTATCACTAAACTAATCAGGTTATTATCACTACACTAGTCAGGTTATTATCACTAAACTAATCAGGTTAATATCACCAAATTAGTGAGGTTAATATCACTAAACTAGTCAGGTTAATATTGCTAAACTAGTCAGGTTATTATCACTACACTAGTCAGGTTATTATCACTACACTAGTCAGGTTATTATCACTAAACTAGTCAGGTTATTATCACTACACTAATCAGGTTATTATCACTTAACTAATCAGGTTATTATCACTAAACTAATAAGGTTAATATCACCAAATTAGTGAGGTTAATATCACTAAACTAGTCAGGTTAATATTACTAAACTAGTCAGGTTATTGTCACTACACTAGTCAGGTTATTATCACTAAACTAATCAGGTTATTATCACTACACTAGTCAGGTTATTATCACTAAACTAATCAGGTTAATATCACTAAACTATTCAGGTTATTATCACTAAACTAATCAGGTTATTATCACTACACTAGTCAGGTTAATATCACTAAACTAATCAGGTCAATATCACCAAACTAGTGAGGTTAATATAACTACATTAGCCAGGTTATTATCACTAAACTAGTCAGGTTATTATCACTAAACTAGTCAGGTTAATATTACTAAACTAGTCAGGTTATTATCACTACACTAGTCAGGTTATTATCACTAAACTAATCAGGTCAATATCACCAAACTAGTGAGGTTAATATAACTACATTAGCCAGGTTATTATCACTAAACTAGTCAGGTTATTATCACTAAACTAGTCAGGTTAATATTACTAAACTAGTCAGGTTATTATCACTACACTAGTCAGGTTATTATCACTACACTAGTCAGGTTATTATCACTAAACTAGTCAGGTTAATATCACTAAACTAGTGAGATTATTATCACTAAACTAGTCAGGTTAATATTACTAAACTAGTCAGGTTATTACCACTAAACTAGTCAGGTTATTATCACTAAGCAAGTCAGGTTATTATCACTAAGCAAATCGCGTTATTATCACTAAATTAGTCAAATTATTATGGCTAAGCAATTCAGATTTTATCACAAAATTATTGTTACTAAGTTCGTCAGGTTATTTTCACTAAACTAGTTGAGACGCCCTACTATACGAAGAGATGATTTATTATCTCCTGTGTTTAAGAAAATCTCAAAAGTGTAAAAGTTGAAAGCAGTATTAAAGACACCAGACCTATATAATACACTAGCCCGCTAGGCCCGGTTTTCAGAAAACTTCCTGTATTTTAAAATGCATATAATATTTCATTTTCTGACACGTAGATCGGATGACTTATTCCATATGAGTCATCGTTATAACACGTCACATTCATATTCTGTCACGATTACACTAAATATAATTACTGTAAAAGGGTTAATTATTCACTGGGTTTTTAAATTTTGCTTATTTCGCTGACTGGAAAATGCGCTAAATTAAAACCCAGTGAATATGTAAAATTAAGTATAGAATACATTATCTAAATTACAAAACCGTGAATTTAAAATCCAGTGAATATGCCTGAAATGCTAAATCAGCAAAATTTAAACCCAATGAAAATTAATCATTTTACATTACACTATTAGCACATGGTAAACCACACCCAATATGAGGTCAATCCTGTAGTTCAATGGGTCATACGTAATGCTTTTTTTGTAAGTTTGTTTCCCTGAAAACTTAAAGGACTTTATTTTATTATCATCTCCTGGTTGAGATGTGCTTCCATAGACACGGTACCAGTACACGTGTTGTTTTCAATTTTCTACTGAGAAACATGTTGTGGTGAATGTCTGAAATGTGTCGTGTTCCACCCACTCATAAAGTGAGCATATACTACACGCACGACTCGCATTGGTTACTTCCATCTACTGCGCATGTGCAAAATACATCTGATAGCACGCTGGCCTTTATTACTAGTAATCTTTGGTAGGTGTGTAGTTATATTCAGCATGAAAAAGTCGAAACCCTCTATAAAGAAAATCTCATCAGATAATCTAAAATGCATATTAACGACACAGCATATTTTCGGTTAAAGAATCAGTTCATATATTATACTGTTAAAAATTCTGTCCACCAATACTACTCCTTCCCGTAGCAAAAATGGTATGCTCCTGATAAGTTTAATGCAAGAGACTGAGTCCAAACAAGAGCGTCAAATCGGAATCGAATAGTCGACCCGATCACATCGCTTTGTCAAACATGTTCGTTGTACAAATAGGTGGACGCAGAAAAAGCGCACCCGGCCCCGTGCAGATGCCGACATGCACAAACCAGGTAAAGTTATCTAAGATGTTTTGCTGACAATTCATTTATATTTAACGCTTAATTGTGCCGTAAATACGGAGCTTATGAATCGTTTCGACGTCAGTCACCGTTATGTCTAACGTATAACTGTGCTTCTCCCAGTCTTCTCTCACTTTGTTTGACAAAATTGCACCGCGTGATTTGCCTCGGATGAACAGTGAACCTAGAATTATTGCATTGTCTTTTCTAAAGTTGCGTTTCCATTGTATATTATGTACAGAACACTGCCTCAGCTCAAAGATTGTTATGTAATACAGGGGAAAGTGAAGGGAAATGTATTGTAATGTTACCTCTGTGTAATTTACAATATATCTGCATTAACCTTCACTGTGAAGGACAATAAGGGAGTTGACTTAAATTACTGGTAGAAGCAAGGCTTTTCAAATTTTGCGAAATAGTAGTTAGAATCTCCAGATACGCAATCGAAACATTGTGGGATATCAAAATATGAATGATAAACAGCAAGTGATATTTTCAGAGATGTAGTTGGAATTGAAGCAAAGGATTGGCCTATTAATCTATTAACATACTAGTACTCCCACACATCCGTACATATCATCCTGTCTTAATGTATGTGGGCAAAGCTGTCATGCACACAATTGGAAAAATATATTATTACTGTAAATAATTATGAACAATAAAAACTGAAATTCAGAAAAACAATTAATAAGGAAAATATGTGATTTGCTGTACAGTTTCCAGAAAATTATTACAAGTCCCAGAAGTGCATACGAGTCGTCAAAACGTACAGTTTGGTGACAGTTGGGAATGATACAAAGATTTAACAATTCCATGAGAGCATCGCAATGTTCTTTTAACGCATGAAACAGGTGTGCATTGGTCAAATTTTGTATAGTTTCAATAGGCATACAAGCACCTGTATATATTTTGACAATAAACCCCTCATTCACATTGTGCCGAACTACGTGAATGTCTAAGTAGGTTCCGTCTGAACAATCAGGGAGGGAACAAAATTGAAACAGGGAGGTACACGAAACCAAAAACCGAAATAGGAAAAAGAATCTGCGAACTGTGTTCAAATAACAAAGTAGAAGATAAGTACCATTTCATGATTGAATGCCCCTTTTACGAAAAATCGCGGAAAGCACTATTTGAAGAGACTACTAAGCACATTATAAACTTCACGAATATGAGTGGGTGATACAAACCTGAATGTACAAATACCAGTTGCCCAATTTATTAAAAATAACACGAACCTTAGACAGCAACATCTTCTGGCGAATTAACATAAATACTTTTCTCCTTTAATACGTTTTTTTTCCTCATTTCCATCTTTAATTGATTTACTGTTTATTGCTCTTTTTTTAATTATTATTTCATCTATTGTTTTTTTCAATATTATTATCAACATATATCAATTGTTTTTTTGTAATTGTAGTTTGTTGATTTTTTTAACCAGTAATTCTTGTAAAATGTGTATGTTTTATATATGTGTTTTAGCAGTTAGTGTAACCATTTTAATTTCTTTTGAGGAATGTTAAGTGTTTCAATAAACCAAACACATTGTGCGAATACAAACATGACATTAAACCTTCTTGATAGTAACAAGTAAGTGTTGTATAAACCCAAATAAAAAGTCTGGAGTCACGGCGAATACTTCTAGCGAGTCGCCCCTCTAAAAACGTCATTACCGTGCCAATGACATTGAAATTTGCTCTTCCATAAAGCAGCAGTTTCCATCTTCAAATAATCAAAATAACCTTGATACCCTGGCGAAGCATGTCTATTGTTTCACAACGACTGTCCCTGTCCCGAGGGATTTTCGTCTTCTAAATTTCTCAAGATAAACGTCCCAAGGTTGTTTTATTTACTAGAAGGACATGTCTTTTGGCAACATTTCTTGTATTAATTTCCATTGCACAAACAAGCAGCAAATACTGTTACTGAAGCGCATGCATGCATTTTTCTGCCCGGTCATTCACGCAAACTGCAAACGAAGTCTTTTACCTCATCCATAGTTGTTGACACTTTGCAACCGCCTTGATGGATGTATTGTGACGTATTTTTACCTCAGATTCTGACCTTGCATTCTGGCTACATTTACTGCCCTTTCATACCAGTTCAATTTCCTTTCATTATTACATCCATATTTACATACATATTTAATTTTCACAGTCACTTTAGTTTTCAAATAACAAAGTAGAAGATAAGTACCATTTCATGATTGAATGCCCCTTTTATTATTTATTTTACTGATCAAAAGACTTTTCACTCCCATCATGCAATCTCCCATAGTACTTCCGCAGACACAGCGGCGATCGCCAACATAACTACAAATAACCTCGCTCTCAGGAGCTGGGGAATTAGGTAATTGTTATTCGAAGGTATCAAGAAGTCACCGGCGGTAATCAGTGCGCCCAGGTCAAACCTCATACTTGTGACTACCGCGCTTTAATATGGTGATCACAATGAGAAATTACAATATCTGTTGGTATGGCAACAAATCCTGAAGCACTGAAGCTAACCTGCACTTGACAGAAATTGGGTTTTGTCTAATCACAAAATCAAGCATAATGTTCTTTATATTATAAAGTTTTCTAAATGAAATGTCATAGTTATATCGACTTCTCACTAATTATACAAAGCCCTCATGCTCTTGCCGTGGGACAAATTTATATGTGTAATTAGTAACACACTCCTGTTACTGTCGGTATGGTCGAAAGCGCCAGTTATAACTATTCCATTGTTATTATTAATGTGAAGTACTTTATTTTAGCTGGTTTACATTTCCGCCGAAAAAGTCTTTTTAGGTGTGTATTTATTTCCTTGATTCTTAGCGAGTTAAATGATAAAAAAGTTTATATGATAAAAAAATGTCCCTTCAGCGAAAACAAGCCACGCATGGTACTGTCCTTGATTATCAAATTTAAGATATATAATTTTGTTTAAATTAATATAGTTGGAACATAATAATGTCAGCGATATGGACCCAGAAGCTGATGCTTGCTTGTGATGATTTGTTTACCATTAAAATATTCAATGACATTCATTCATCTCGTATCTGATCATCAAACAAGTAAATTTCAATATTTAGAGATATTGCTCTGGATCAGCATTAATTATAACAGAATGGCCACCAGTCGGCCATTTTTCATACATCTGTATATCTACGACATCTATAATGAAATTATAAAAACATAATCAGTCAAAGCATATGCCAGAGATATGGCTGTAGAACTGCATTGATTAAAACAAAATGGTCGCCAGTCGGCCACTTTGAATCCAAACTGAAAAACAAAAAGACGTGCATCAAGGAGCAATAATGTCTAGTGTATGTAACAAGTTTGAACGAAATCCGTTCATATACGGCCGAGATCCGGTTCCGGATTGGCAGACATACCTGATTTTTGATGTTTTTTACCACAAAAAATGGCCACCAATCGACCATTTTGAATTGGATCGTCAAACAAGTACTTGTCAATATTGAGAGATATTGTTCCGGAACAGTATTATTTAAAACAAAATGGCCATCAGTCGGCCAATTTGTATACATCTGTATATCTATGACATCTATAATGAATATTTAAAATTTGAACATAATCAGTCAGATATGGCTGTAGAACGCATTGTTTAAAATGTTGGCACTCTTCTACATAGCTGGGTCAATGCAATGACTCGGCTCTGAATTAGCGACTTGTTTATTCCTACTTTACCATAGCTGCCATTTACCAAACAATGCTGCGAATGTAACGCTGTCGGTCAATTGAACGAACTCTCCGTGTTCCGAGAATAAGTCACGTCTTCATGTTGCTGGTTCTGTGGCTGTCTATCGCACAAATTCGACCAGGTCCAAAAAACTGTGAGCACTGTGATTGTGTAATGGTAACACAAGTAAGAGACTATGGTAGACTGTAATATGTCGTTTATTTTGAAAGGGAAGTCTGGCATCAAAGTGCAATTAGAACAATCCACGCTAAACATGCACTAAAACACCCTTCATATAGGGTTAATAGGATTACACCGCGGATTTTAAAATTGGAGGGAAACACTATGATTGGTGTGCCATGTGAGAAGGTCACTGTAGAATAAACTTTTCGGCTTAATCCGCTACAAAGTTGCGACTTTTTTTGCGTTTGCTGTGACAAAGGCATGTTTGTGAACATTACGTAAATGGCTTACAATAAATTGATTTGTGCTTCTTTGTCATAGAAATACATGTATTGTGAGGTGAAATGAAGCATGAAACGGCTTCTAACAGACATAACTCAGAGAATAATGCTTGGAATCGAATGAAATGAAAACGAACAAATACAGAAAATGATTGTCTGTCGACACAAACTAAATACGGATGAAAAATAATAACTATAATTAAACAACAACAAATATAATTGAATCGATTTACACACACGTGGATAAGCATCCAAGATAGGTTCCACTGAGTCAAATACCGGTGATTTATTCAAAGTTAATGTATGCATACGCGGTTTGAATGTTTCCTTACCACCATTACTGAACAAACTGGTCCACACTAATTGTGTCTTTACAGATGTTTAAATCGACATCTGCGCATGAAGTGAAGACTCCTTTATCGCCGATCCCGGATGCACGTGAAGGCCCGATGCCCGATGTCCAACTGGACCATCTAACTGCGGAAGAAGTAGCCGTCCTGAGACAAGTCTGGGAGAAGCAGGAAGCCTATGAAAGAGCCGGCGAGGAACGAATACGGTAAGCCTACATTTCCATCTATTTCGATGTAAGTGTTTGGTGGCCCGGTACTTCAAAGGTGGAACCGGAAGTTTTTTTTTTGTTTTTTTTTTGGTTTAACTATCTTTTATTCCATTCAATAGAAATTCTTTACAGCACAATGTCAACATACAACAAATGTCACAGCTAGTATAACCCATACAAAATAGACACTGAATACCCATTAACAATTGAAGTCTCCCCACTTGTCCAGAAAAATGGACATTGTATGTCTTCTATTTGAAATTTCTAACTCTATCTTTTGCGTGTAACGTATGTCAGATATTATGAGATTAAAGCATGGTAGTTCCTTTTTTAATTTACACGTATAGATATTTCTTTTAACAATTATAATTATATGGTTTAGTAGAGGGGAGAAGTCCTTGTCTCCTAATATAATCTGTTTTGCTGACAATGTTCTTGGGCATCCTAGTTTTGTTCCCCATAGATTAAAAAACTGGAACCGGAAGTTGATACACTCTTCAGAAATTGATTTTAAAGATGGACAAATTTAGGAATACATTTGCAAATCGTATTACCGCATAGCCTACAGGTATGTGACGACAAAGATGCGAGTGTTGCTAGGAGACGGTTAACTGATGTGGATTCTCATTTTTCTGATGCTCTAATTTTTGGCTACCGCAACACATGTTTATAACACAGCCACAGATTATATCTGAAAATACAATATAATTATTTTTTTCTAATTTACTGCCAGTAATCGAAGAACAGTTACTTTTTAATACATAGTATTAACTGCATTTGATAACTGTTGAATATGTTTGATCATTTTTTTTCCAAATTGCGATGTGTTCATATTTTTAACTTGAAAACCATTTCCCATAGTTAGAGATTTGTTCGTTTCGTTTTGATGCATGTGATGCCTTTTGCTTCTGAATATTGTTAAAATTTTCCTTTTTCACAAATCAACTTTTATCTTGTTTATTCCGTTAAAAAAACTGTAATTTTCTATTCATGGTGAATACGTTATTTGTTCTACATTAATCGGTTGAATTACTCCATCTTGTAAAGCGATATGAAATGTGGTTTTATTTTATGTGAGTTTATTTTAATATTACTCCGCTTCTTAGTACAAACTAAAGAATTTGAAATTCTCCCTGGCATCTCAAAGTACCTACACATAACATACAAAACGGCGTTCTTTCAAAAATAAAACGTTTTAACAAAATAATACAAATTTAATAATATAATAGAAAGTTACTAATCAAATAATTTACGACAGACTTAAACACTGTATTTTCAGCACGAAAATAAACATCAGTAGGGTAAAACTAACCTGTCTCACGACGGTCTAAACCCAGCTCACGTTAAAATTTTCCTTTTTCACAAATCAACTTTTATCTTGTTTATTCCGTTAAAAAAACTGTAATTTTCTATTCATGGTGAATACGTTATTTGTTCTACATTAATCGGTTGAATTACTCCATCTTGTAAAGCGATATGAAATGTGGTTTTATTTTATGTGAGTTTATTTTAATATTACTCCGCTTCTTAGTACAAACTAAATAATTTGAAATTCTCCCTGGCATCTCAAAGTACCTACACATAACATACAAAACGGCGTTCTTTCAAAAATAAAAAGTTTTAACAAAATAATACAAATTTAATAATATAATAGAAAGTTACTAATCAAATAATTTACGACAGACTTAAGCACTGTATTTTCAGCAAATGTCACTTTGTGAAATATTGGCAATATGAGGCTATATCGGGGCTATAAGAGTCATCATAATTGCTCTAAATAGCTGAAACTGATACGAATATTTATATCTCAACTTCTCATTCTCAAGTAGCTAGCACTCACGTAAATGTGAAGAAAATGAGAGCATTTCTGCGCGTGAGTAGTCTAGGCAACGAACTAATTAGGCGGAGGTAGTAGTAATTACGTGTTTATTGCAGTTGTATTACCCCCCCCCCCTTTCTCCTCCCACCTTTTCTGGCTCTACACGTACCAACCCGTCCTAGTAGAGAAAGTGCTCTTTAGTTCTTATAACGAGTTCCCACACAAAAATGAGATTTTTTTTACAGTATTTTGAAATATCATTTGGTAGAACAGTAAAAAGATTATGATAATTGACATTACAGCGATAGAGCATTTGTCACAGTGTAAGGCCCGCTTATTCATATTCGGAGGGGCACCCACAGAACTCATACTGGACAGGGGATTCTTTCACTATAATGGGGTAGACAAGACAATAGTACTGGAAATGAAATACACATACACCAAAATATCAAGTTAAAGCTCCTGGCTTTAATACCACTCAAAATATTTACAAGAAACAAAGGGCAGAATAATAAATTCACTAAAATAGGGGATTATCTAGGGAAGTGTGCATTGGTGATAACTCATAGTTCCACGATGTAGAAATTGATGACAGTAAATGGCTTCTGCAACACAACGACGAAGAAATACAGGGTTCTTGCTTAAAGAGGAACGCTGTTATTCTGGAGGGCTCCGCTGATAGCAGGAGATCGCAGAGCAGTTCATACAAGTCTCACAGAATGATGTTTGAAGCCTGTATCACATGTCTCACAATATAGCAGCAACACACAAGGTACTCAGTTGAAATAGATGACCACAACTGTGCTCAGTCTAGCCATGGAAGGTACTAACGTTAGTACCTTCCATGGTCTAGCCTATTTAAAGGTATAAATGGCCCAGATTCAGGTACACCACCTGGGTTTCCACATGAGCCAATCAGAATGTGGTCTTGCTAGCAGCTGTACTACGTAGGCAAGTCAGTAGATTGTAAACATCCTTTGTTATGTCAATCACAAGCACACCTGGTAGATTCCAATTGTCCTTCCAGAGTTGTAAACATGTATGACCTGTCACCTTTATGACAGTTATCACACGGCAATGCACACCGTTTATTCCAATGATTCCATGTACACTTCTATTTTCAGGGTTTAAGGTAATATGACAAAAACATAGAATAACGGATGCTGACAGCATTACACAGGCCCCGAAACTGTGTACTATGATGACACTCAATTCCGGGGTGGGGAGGGAGTTTGTCGCGTTGTGTTGAAAAACATTGATTTGCCTACAATCCAATGCACTTTTCTAATGGAAATTACAAGTACGAGTTATGAGCTGGGCGAAACTTGCACTAATTATCGCCAGTGACTCTTTTCAATCACCTAAAATAATAACTAATTAAAGGTTGTTAACATCTCATATCTCATCTCGCACATGCGTGGCGCGAAAACCGCCGCCCTTTGAGAAGTAATACAAAAAAATAAAAGCATTACGAAATAAGATTAAGCATGACACATTAAAAATGGTATCATCCATAACTCCAATTAACAGATGAACCTATAAACTATAATCAAAAATCATGAAATCAAAATTAATTTGGGAATGAACAGCATCATTTAATGCCGTTTACAATTTTTTAAACATTCGAAAAGCTTTTTAGATTACGGTAATTTAGCTGATCGCAAACAAACTCCAACCAAATACTAGTAATTCTACCAATCTTCGTCTTAAAGTTGTATTCAAACTTTGTTTGTCCTTAAAAAACAATCACATTGTTGATATGAAATCTGTGCATACTAATTACCTATTTTTCCTAATAATTAAACATTTTTAAATTTTAAACTAATACTTCAAGAAAAAAATTAAATTGTATACATAGGTGCTTTGGTACAATGCAACAGACTTACATTTTAATTAAACTTGGCACTTTATACATTGCGAAATTTTGGATTGAAAATTCGTGTATACCGATTACATAGTTTGTATAACAGATATCTCAATGACCACTACTAAGATTTCAATAAAACATTAAGTATACGTGTTCTTGGGTATTCCACAGTATTTAATAATTCAGGATTATATTTAATATTTGTTTAATTGTTTTTTTTTAAATTAATTGTAGTTGTTATTTCTTTGTTTCTTAGGTTCGTGCCATTTAATATCTTGTAATTGCATTTTCTTAGATCTTGTTTTCAATAAACATATTCTATATATTGAAATCCCGACGTAGACAAAGTGACATACTTTTTCCCGCCAAATTTTGATGGCACATTTTCCACATTTTTGTATATTTTTCCAATTATTTTTTCTTAATTTAAGCAAATGGAGATAACTTCCTATTAAGTACACGTATTGGGCAACATCTATAAAAACATCTCAAAATGAAGGAAATATTCGGCTTTATTTGACATTCAAAGGATTTATTTTTTACGGTTACTGTAACTTTCAACATTGAACTTGTAGTTGATACTAACTTGGGGGTTTCCATAATTCAATAATTCAGGACACTTGAGAACGAAATCAGAAGATATGAAGAAGTGATTGCTGCGAAGGAAAGTGAACGGGCATCGGGATGTTTCAGAGAGATTGACCTCCAGTTGTGCCGGCTTTGCTATTCCAAGAAGTTTGCGGACGGAGTCGGGAGAATATGCTGTGACTGCAGTCGACGAGTGTGTATAAAGTGTGGTTCATTTTATATTTCCGCCGATGAAATGGTAAGAAACAAACCGGATGTGGGGGTGGGTGATGGAACAGTGCGTTCCTACACCATTGTTTTTCCAACTAAAGCTAGAGTCGAGCAAACAACACAAATTCAACTTTGAGGTGATCCCGAGCAACCAAACTTAAACATGTTGCATATGTATTATTGATGATGTTATACTGTTCAAGAGAGTCTCGAAAATTAACCTGAAGTTTTTTCTGAGAATTTTCAGGCGCTAACAAAAAATGCCCGGATGTTTTCACCCGAGGATAGTCTAGCCTACTAGCACAAGTCCACTAATTAAAGCGGGAGGGTCGTCACCAAGCGATGATAACAAAACACGCTAAAAACGCAAAGGCTCACGGGTAGACGCTCATTTGTAGACAATGACACGTTATGGCCATCTGATGCATGCCCAGGTGACGACTCCCCTGCTTTAACTCTTTGTTCTCGCTATTCTAAAATAAGTGCCAGAGAAAAATATACAAGTTTTTTTTTAAGTCTACTTCTATTTTTTATAGAATCATGGTCAAATTTAATTATTTTGATTTTTGAAAAGAAGTTAGGCGAATTTCAAACGGTTTAAAAGTCGCCGGTGTTGGTGATATAACCTACATATAATTCGCCTCGGTTATTTTGGGTGACCAATGTGTAAGCCTGCCAATGTAGTATCTTTTTTGTATATGTAGCCAGAGAACAAGCTGCGATGTAAAATGTGCGAGTTGAAACGACAGTTGTTATGCTTGACGGGACGTTGGTGTCACGGAGGAGCTACCAAACCTATGGTAAAGGCCACAGACTTTAAAGACAAAGTTGGGACATTGGAGGCTGGACCTTATGTCAACAGAAAAACGACACATGTCGTGAGTATAGACCAAATTACAGGCGCGATCTTTTTAAGAACCGGAAATCCACAAGGCTTTCGTCCCTCAAATAGTGTTCTATTTTCGTATTGTGTTCTCTGTTCTCCTGACTATGTAACCATGGTATTGTGGTACAGTCGACGTGGTGACGCGGGAGAATAGAATTCTATTTGAAGGGCAAAAGCTATTCTCGTGGCGACCTCGCACACAACGGGATCTCTGAGCTATGTTAACAAAGGTGTGTAGATGACCAAATAGACCGGATGGATTTCTTCCAATTTGTTGTATCATTTTATTTGTAAACTTGAACGACAATTTAAAATGTTTTGAGATAACACTTGTCATGCGAGCATTTGGATTGTGAGAATATTAATCTAAAATATTAAACTTCACTTCTAGCAATGATTTATGGTGATACGCGATGAGGTTCCCTGTACTCGAGAGTTCTTCCCATGACAATTATTTCAAATCACTTTCAGTGTAAAAGACTGAGATTATCGCCGTATTAAAAAAATACAAAACATAACAAAACAGTAGTCTTCCACCTGTCTTCCACTTTGAAAGCGTTGAATCGAAATGATGGATTAGTATTTCACGTAAAGTCATACCATTCATTGTATTGGCTACAATGTGACATACAGTTACAATCAGACATTGAAAAAGGCAGACATACCAATCCAAAAACCCCATTAGAAAATAGAATTTGTAAACAATGCCCATTACAGGAGATCGAAGACGAATTACACTTTCTTTTAGTTTGCCCACGATATCAAACAGATAGAAATGATTTTATTTCCAATATTTTATTCCCCAAAGAAATCATTACCAACCTGCAAAAATTCACATATTTAATGAAAAGTAATGACAGAAATATAATAAAACTTTTAGGGGAATTTTTACATAAATCATTTATTTTAAGAAATGAGCTTTTTTTGGATATAATACCTTGACTCTTTTTTTTCTATTTTTTACGTTATCGTACTTTGATTTTTTTAATCACTTATATATTTATTGCTGTAAACCAATAGAACATTTGTAATTCTAAGGATGCAATAAAGTTATTATTATTATTATTATTATACAGTTACCCATGTTGCATTGCTCAAAGCGCACCGACGGGTACGCTGACTTCGTTCTGGAGTACAAGACAAACACACATTAGATATTGAAGCTAGTTTCGATTGAACATTTCGTGGTGTACCAACAGAGAAATATTTACGAATTTTCAGATTGAACATATGTGTTTCAGAAAAGGCCTTTTTCCTTAATGACAGACGAGATCTCACGAAGCGCGAGAAATCGCATGAACTTCCGCTTGGGGGCCAAACCAAACCACATCATCTGGTTGGCAACATGGCGATTGATAGCGATACAACGAGCGAAAATAATCCAAAATTGGAATTAATTTACAAAGTTTTGAAAAGATAGAAAGCTGTCGAGTTGAAGGAATATTTAAATGATCATGAACTACAGACATTGATCTTATTGACAGAATTTGCGAAGTAGAAGGACTGACCCGTGCACACATCGAATATTTGATTTATATGAGATCCTGTGAAGGTGCAAAAAATCCTCCTTAATATTTTGTATCCATTTGCAAACATAACTTCAAATTTCACGAATTGTAAACTACTATGTTGTGGACATAACGTTGTGGTAGACCAGACTGAATTGTGGTTGCCTTTGAAAACAAGGTTACCTTTTCCCACCCCACTCCCCAAAGTAGAATTCTACATTCAGTTACCAACAGGTAACAGTTGCCAACAGGTTGGGTATATTAATTTGTGGCGTTTAGCGGGTTCAATGAGGTTTTCTTGTAAATATTTTATGTATCAAACATTTTCAGAATAAACAAGACCAAAGGGTGCCAAGACGAAGAATATCTCACCAAGAATTTACATATCACACTCCTGACAGAATACAACTGTCCCCATCCATTCATAAACCAAGATCACTTAGCTGTAGACGAAAGGCGGATGGGGAAGTGCCTGCACAGAGAGAGACAGCTATGAGTGAACGAAGGAGAAGAATGCCGCGTCGTTCACGACAACAGAGCTGGAAGACTCTATCCAGGGGGAGTACCTCTGACAGCGAGGCAGAACTTCTGAAAGAAAATCAACATTTGCTAGTTGTGGGGTCGTACCCTAGTCATGGTTATGGCGAACAGATGCCACTGTCACACAGTGCACACGAAATGGACTATTGTCTGAGCTCTCACAGTCAAAATATTGCCACTGTTTATAGCACTAGTGCGAATGAAGATGAGAGATACCGGGAACGAGTAGTTCATCAGCAGTCTGTTTCCAAACGTAGACCACGTAGGGAACGCGTTTTGCCCAAGATTCGGCGGATGGATACAATCGACTTGACGGAGGGTGATGCTAGAGCGACCGCTGCACTGCAGCAATTGGAGGTAGGATGTACTATATTATATGTGTGTTTATGCTCGGCAATTCCATTTTGAAAAAAATAGAATATATTGAAAAGCAGCTTGCGCCAATGTGTGTGAAAATATTTCTCTAAATTATATGTATTTACATTGTTTAGAGACAGCGGAGTACAGCAGAGACGACGGTACGACGCGTCCTTCTTTGTCAAGATAAGCACGACAAATCAACTAGAAGTAAGTAAGCATGCTCACAAATACTTAAGTATCTCGCGAGATGATGTCTCGCAGTATGCGAGAACGCTTTCGTGTTTAGGTTAAGGAATAAAATCAATTCATGTAGTAGAACCAATGATTTTGCAATCTGTCAATTCAAAAAAGTCCGAGTTCGTGTAGGGTGTCTGTATTCAAAATGAATGCGTAGAAAGTGTGGCTTAGAAATAAATACTATAAACATTATCAATTCTGTTAAAATTACTGATCAGATGCAATATATACCTATTGTCTTGGTTATATGTGTGTGTGGGGGGTCAATAATTAATATACAAGAGGTCATTATCACTTTCACAGTCCAATGACGACGTTATCTTTACGTGGCCAATACCAAAGTAGCAAGTTGTTACGTTTGAATAGCATTAAATAAAGTTAATTACGCTCAACGCCACAATACGTTTAAAGTGTAAATATTCTATATCATATGGTTTGTGTGCAATATGGCATATGATCCTTTATTTCATGATTAACTAACGGTATGAGAAATAAATATATACATTGTGAATCTATGATTACATGAACATTCAAATTATAAAAGTTGTTAGGCAGATGATTTAGTGTGAAGCATTGAGGTTTTTTTTTTCGAACTCCAAATAAATGCCTCTGAACAAGGTGTTATATACATATTGGTGAATGTGTCACAGCACACCTAAGGCCATTCATATGACGCAAAAATGCAACAAACCAGCTGTATATTCGTCAGATCACATAATGAGTATTAAAGTATGATTCTCCAGACACTACTTACGTCTCATTGAAACTAATGTGCTGGATAATTCACACATTCGCATTTCAAATGTCAAACGTGGAGTTTAGCGAAAGAGCATCCTTTTATATTCAGGGTATTAGCTATAAAATGGTTGAACGTCCAATTTAACACGAAGAAAACATTATTTTATTTGGTATAATCATCGTAAATGTATAGATAAATAGCTAAACTGGATGAACGTCCAATTTAACTCAAAGAGAACATTATGTTATGTGTGGTAACCACCCACCCTCATGGAATAAACGAAACCGGTTAGACGTTCAGCAGTGGTTCAGCTTAAACGACTTTTCCATTCTCGTAACATTGTCCAAAATGTTAGTGGAGATGGTTGTCTCAATTGAATGACCTTCGGTGTGAAGGGGTGGGGATATGGGATGTTAATCCCAAATAGTTCCATCGATCTTTATCAAATTCGACCTATCATTATCCATGTGCAGTACGGCAACCGAAGTGGCTCACAACATGGCATTTTATAAAACCATTTTTACAATTAATTTACATTTTGAAAACTCATTTGCATTTTATAATCCTTTTTTTAAAAAACGCTGTCAGAGGTACTCGCCCTTGATAGAGTTTTCCAGCTCTGTTGTCGTGAACGACGCGGCATTCTTCTCATTTTCATTTTTAAAATCCATTTTCGTTTTCAAAATACATTTTCATTTTTAAAATCTGATTTCGTTTTCAAAATACATTTTCATTTTTAAAATCCATTTTGTAATTATAATGTGTGTATTAATTGTTAATTAGACACAACACATACAAATAACAATGTTTATGATTTAGAATCATATTAAATTACCTGATAATATGTGCGTACTTGCTGAGATGACGAATCTTCTCTGAACAGTTATAAGTTATATCTCTATATTCCTCTTATTATCTGGACTGAACTTTTGTCAGAAAATCCATTGGTGTACAGTTGTGGTTAGATCATGTCTGAGTTGACACATATGAATTAGGCACAATTCATCTATATCGCATTTCTTTCCAATCAGCCAATGGTTTCGGCATGAGAGTAGTTGGTGGAAAGGTGGGACAAAATGGCGTCCTTGGTGCTTATGTCACGATGGTTGTTGATGGCGGTCCAGCAAGGTCAGATGCTGGTATATTGGAAGGTGAGGGACTCTAATTGTGGGATAGATCCACAAGCTAATATATTCACGGTTAAAGTTCCTAACCAATCGTGTCTTGATTATGATCGTGTATAGGTAACAGCTATCAGCTAGTGGGAAGCACGAGTGTGAATCACAGAGTATCTATCCACTAGACATATTGTTTAATGTGTGTATGTTTTTTTCTATGATTATAAATTATATCAAAATAACGGGCACATGTATAATGCTCTATTGCTCATGAAATCATATAATCGGCTCACTTCAGAAGCGTTTGCCCGAATATACTTTAACTGGATTGCATATATACATAAGTGATCTAAAATAAACATATATAATACACATATGTAATCACAGATATGATCTCATCGCTTCCACCAATGCCAAGTGTATTATTGCAATATTAAAACTGCGTTTCTATTATGATAATTCACGTTTGCGCTAATATAAATGTATTATTATATGACTTTCCTTATGAATTGTTTTGTCTCGGGACCATGTAAAACGTTGTTTACATTTAATTAATTATTGTAGATTAGAACATTGTGATTTATATTGCGTTTTATCTGTGATAAAAACATTGGGTTATTCGTCTTTAACTAGAAGATGATACGCATCATTTGACGCTCATCGAGTTTCTAATTACTGTATCATCAATTTTAATTTGTCAGGTGATCAAATCCTTGAGTGGAATGGACTGTCGTTCATCAACAAAACATTTGAAGAGGTCAAAATGGCTATCAATGAATCTGACGAGGAAGTCAATCTACTGGTCGCGTACAAGCCAAGGTATCTCTATATGTTCATGTTGAAGTTTTCTTATATTTTATCATAATTATTTGTTAAGTAAGAAGCCTACTCATAGTTGTTAAGAAAGTTGGTCATAATTTGCATAATAATATTCATCGGTTTATTATGTGAAATTATTGAACTTTTTTACCTCAATATATTGTGTGTTCAATTTATTTCAAAATATATAAATTCTTGGTATTTTTATTTATGACCAAGTTTCTACCAAAATCTTGACCCAAAATAAATAACTCCATAGATTTACATCAACAATTACTGAACAAATTATACGGGTTTGTTTTATTGGTGGCGCTATGCCATTCAAGGGGTTAAATGGCAATTCTCTCATATACATAATTAGCTGTTATTTTTGTTAATATTCACAGTTTTATTCATGATAAATTGGTTCAATGTGAGGGGTGTGTGATAATCTAGAGGGTATGTTCTTGTCCTGTTCTGCAAACATTGATTGGTTTATACTTTCACTGTCATCATAGAATAATCGGGGGAAGTAATGTTATATTAATGCTATGATCATATATTTATGATGTATGTTATATTCATGTTTCGTCAACCATCCTCGTTCAACTAAATTTTATTTATTTTGCGCAACACGTTTTATGGAACCAGGGACTAAGCTGTGAATTGTAAAAGAATCACGATAACCGAACAAATAAACTCAAAATCCAATGACACAATAATATTAACAATGAAACATACTTACAATACGGATCTCTTTGTTTATGCCATCAATTTATATGTATATTTCTGCGTTGTTGTTCTGTGTGATGTCACATATACGTCATACGTCATATAGATTTGACTGCTGTATTAGTAATCCTACTATTGTTAAATGCGGTGTACTTTGTCTGCTTTCTGAAAATTGTCAATGTTTAATAAAGTACATTAATTGTAAAGCCCAAAACCAATTTGTCTAGTACCTTTTATTAATATGGCTTCTTCTTCGAACCAACCTCTATAAAATTGTCATTTTTGTTATTCTACCATTGACATTTAATCACTCTGAGGAAAATGTGAACAAAATAATTCGGTATAATAACAAATTTGATTAGGTTGAACTAGTTCGCCTTTTAATTTAGGTCGCTCTGTTTATTCTGTTTGGAAAGACTGTTTACATGGTTATTGTGTTCTTGATATGGACTATCTGTCTGTACCTTTAGCATCGAGAGACTTGGGAATTCATACTGTAGTTCGGAAATGAGATACTAAGCTGTATCTCGTGGGGGATATGAAGTATTAATCGAATGAAGCGATGCGTTGAGACTCGGTGAATACTGCTTTGCGTGGTAATAACACACTGGCCCTCATAAATTAACCCTCTGGTTGTGAGGTAAAAAAAATTGCTTCGTGTTGTTTGTAAATCACTCTAGACTAGTTCATTTGTGACTAGAGGACTAGTATTGTCATACTGGGCTGTTTTTTTTTAAACGAGCTATGCTAAATGACTACCTCTATATATTGTACTCATTTGTGTAATGACAAAAACATATTTTATTTCCATTTGAAGCCGTGCTAGCTTGCACGTGTACGTTACATGGAATAAGCTCAAACACCTCATGCAAACACACGCCATATAGAAGAAAGAGTGGTAGAAAAACAAAATTAATGATCTTAAACTATTTCAAAATCTGTGGAATATGTTGTTACTGTGCCAGAGATACACATGGCAACCTTTATGTTAACTTAAAGATAACTAAATCACGACATTAAAATAATTACATTATAGTCTGTAGAACAAACATTTTAATTTTCTTTTGTAGTTTCTCTTCTTCTCTTACGCTTCTTCTGTGAGGTATATAATTTAACTGCGATTTTATAAATCTGGAATTTTTATAACTTTTTAAGTTTTAAAATTTATTATCATGCACCTTTCTCGTTTTTGTGTAAAATGTATACTTCCAAATACTACCCCACTGATGACGTGAAATCTGTCAAATTGTAATAGAAAATCAGGTCCGTGATTAACTGATGTTGTTATGAATCAATCGTAGATACAGGAGAAATACTGTTTATTGTCTCTTGAGATATTTACTAAATGTGTGTCTTTTCCAGTGCCACCCATGAACCGTTAGACAGAAAGTCAAGTGACAACTGTGAAAATTCCAACCAGACAATGCAGAAGGCCATTCACCAGACGCGAGCGAGTGAGTTTTAGTTATTTTATAATTGCAGTTTTGTATGATGTAACCTCAGTATTGTATGAAGTAACCTCAGTATTGTATGATGTAACCTCAGTATTGTATGATGTAACCTCAGTAGCTTGGCGTGCGAAGTAACCTCAGTATTATATGATGTATAATATTTATTTCAGGCTTGGCAAGTCAGGTTAGTGAAGACCAGTATAAAGAGATGTTACACTCTCCAACTACGCCAAGAAGAAAACTTCCTAAGTCTCCGGTACGTTAGCATCATTTCCCAATTCTTTATATTTAGCATATTACCGCCGATTAGTTTCACGTGTTTTTTTTCAATTATATAATACAGCTATTATCATTCTGCGGAAGGTTTTTGTCTGTTCGAACGTACCGACCTTATAACAGCGTGATTGTTGTATGTGCTTAGATACGCCCCAAGATACGCATGCAGTACACAAATTATTAATACTGTGTGTATTTGGCGTTATTTATCACGTTCGTCTCATTTCAGTGGCAGCGCTTATACATTTTACTGTCCAATGCGTCTACCACAGTTGACGCTATTGAACATTATTGGTCTCGTGCCTGGCATCCGTTCCCAGACACTTCCGAGACACTAGGGCGCCAGAATGAGTTCGAATCGCGATTGCGGGACTTCAGAAACGGGTGCGGTTGTATTTGTGTCCGCCGCCATCTAAAATCGCCACTGAACTTTTTTTTTTAATTAAAATAAAAATTTAATATTTTTCTCCTAATTTCGAGGTCATAGAACAAATATATTTAGGAGCGGATATTTAGTGATAATTACACAATTATATTATTAATGAACGAGGATGCAAAATAAGGCTGAATTTGATGAGGTACTCGGATGGAAAATACCACGTGACTAAAATTTGCAATTGGTAGACTGAGTTGGTGATAAAAGTCAACTAACAGGTATGCTCTGCTGATACAGGTCGACTTGCAGGCAGCGAGGGCCACTATATCTGGTCGGCTGCAGTTATCGTTATTGCACAATGAGGAAGACGAGGAGCTAGTTATCAGTGTGTTCCAGGCCGAAAACTTACCCGTTAGACAGACTAGTGTTGGCGAGCAGCAGATGCCCAATCCTTACGTAAAGGTGTATTTATTACCGCATAGAAGGTGAGAATTTAATGCATTACATTTTATCCTCTATAAAGGGTGGTGGTCGTCAGGTGCGTTCCTCTGTTCGTGTTTTCGTTTTGCGCTCGTGCGCAGTGACTGGTTGACAAGAACCGGTCGTTCCAACCGAAAAATACGACGTTGTTCGTTGCTGTCGTATTTAAATATACGTGTATATGTTCCTTTTCATAACAACTCACAGGCAACGTTGTCACAACATATCTCGAGATCGGTGCTGACCATTGAGGGATATTAGATAAGTTGTGAAACGTATTTTTCAGATTCCTGAAAATCAGGACAAAAATGCCAATCTTTCACAGAAATACGAACCGTTGGGAGAAATATTAAGGCGGCCAATAACAAAATTCGGCCGAATTCGTCGTTCTTGTGTGGAAAAATCCCTTAAATACGAACACCTAATTACACGAAGAACATAGAACACTTTCCCGGGGTATTTGAAACCGAAATTGTCATCTAACTGTAAGGCCGTCGCTGATTGGCTGCTGAGCTGGAATGACAATTTTTGGTTTCAAATACCCCAGGAAAGTGTTCTACGTTCTATGGCCAAAAAAATCTCCTCGGCAACGTCATGAAGGATAGCAGTATCGCGACCCCCGTTACCAAATTTCTGGATCCGCCAGCGCTGCTGTTTTTTAACTAACGTTATAAGTACCTACAGTGTATCTCCAAAAGTTATAATTCACCTATATAACCAATTTACTTGTACCAGAGCAGCTCCTTGTCATTAAAGACAATCCTAGTAGTTCACCACTTATACATTTTTTTTTTCAATGTAATCAACAGAGAGCTGTTGCGATTCCGTACAGACAGTACGCATGCGTCAACCAACCCTTGCTGGAACAAGACTTTTGTTTATCCGAACGTATCAACCTTAGAGGTAGGCTGTTCCCATTAAACTCTGTGGAAAGTTATTTCCCAGCATGCATCACACACACGCCCAGTAGTTTTAAAAAAATTGTGACGCTCGATCTTTTTAGCGGAACTTATCAGCACAGCAGGGAAACACTTCCAGGGCGGTAACTGTGTTCACCTCTTTTGTGAGGAGTGACACGAAGGTACAGTTTATTGAATGTTATGTATTGATTTCTTTGCAGTTAGAGCACCATTCTATAGAGTTTACTGTATGGGACGACAAACCAGTTACTTTGAGTCAATTTATGGGAGAGGTAAGTCGTATGGTTCATTTGGTAGTAAACTTCGACTTACCCACAATACTTTGCGACCACGTGAATTCCGGATTTGTCAGAAACAGCGTTTTGGGTTTTTCTACTTAGAAAGTGAAAAATACTCTCCTTAATATTGAAGCAGAAATATTGAAATGTGTGAAAAAGATTTGAAAACTCAGAAATGATTGACACCTAAGGAACTGAACCACAGTATGTGTCACTAAAATAATCCACTCACCTAGGTTATTGGCATGTGCTAAGTAGGCAATTAACAGCAATTATTCGCCCGAGTCTGGCCCAGATTTTGATCAGGTCGCACATAGTCCCCCTATCACGGTCGCTATTTGAAGAGCCAAGACCAGGGGCGGATACAGGATTTTTTGGGGGGGCAAACTTTAAAATCGCCAGACTAAGTTAGTGATTTTTTTTATATTATACAAAAACAAATTTAATACATTTTTCAACGGGGGACCGGACCCCCTAGATCCGCCACTGAAGACAAGTCTCGTGTCTCTCGTTCTGAACGATAACTCTGAGGCCATTTCCATCTAAGGTCGCTTACTGGGCACATGAGAAAGAATGAAATGTTGTTTTAGAAATTTCACTTAACGATATAATACTAATGCCAAGAATTGAAAACCCAATTATAGGTGAAAAACATAAAATCTAGGGCTACAAATCGTATTGCATTATTCTTGTCACGTGCGCATGCGTACTTCGCGCCTGTACTTAAACTCAAGAGCGTGACGTCGGATATGACAGTACATACCCGACTGGTTGGATCGCATGCTTGTCTAACCAAACTGAAAAAACTGTCTCTCATGTTCTTCTACATTTGTTCGTTAATTATTTACTATTGACGTGGAGGTACATGATATTCTTGTATATCGTTATACCCGTTACCCATGGTTTCCAACTACAAACCATCGCTCTACTTCTGTGATCGAAGCAATACGTAACCAATCGTTTCGAATGCCTTCCGGAGATTGTGTTACGTACACAATGGTCAATACGCTACGCTTGCCTCTGTAGGGATTTCTAATGCTTTCAATCTTCCATCTGCTATGTTAAGCTGTGGATATTTTTCTTACGTTCCACCAATTTCAAAGAACATTTTACATTGTTTAATTATAAGTAAATAAAGCGGTAACTGTCCCGTCGTATCGCGTCGTGTAGACCTCATGAACGTAGAAAACGCGTGTAAAAATGTTTGCATTAAAATGAATTCGGGCTTTCATCATATTAAATAAACAATGTATTTTACAGTGAAGGGCAAAAAGATGGGATCGTTATAATGGTTTTTAAAGTATACATTTTTCTAAATTAAGGATTCAAAAATTCAAATTGACCAATCGTATTGTTAGTTCTGATTAATATTAATGAGTCACTTTAACATTAATCAATATGCTAGCGGCTAATTTTGAATAAGTGGGCGGTCGTAGTTGCCGTGTAACGGGAAGGCATGCGCGCAATATAGGCGTAGACAATGTTTAGCTCTTGATGCACTATTAAAATGTTTGAATTCTTATTAAATAGTTGGTGATCGGTTTTTACAATTATTTTTATAAATACGTTTATGAGAAAAGCCCCAGCGTTGTACACTTTATTGTGCATGCTGCATATTGTCCGGCATACAACGCATAGGACCCACAGCGAACACAACACGGCGAGGCTTTACCCTGGCGAAAATTGAGATACTGTTTTTTATACGCCAGCTTATTGCGAATATTGCTTTCAAGGTTTCTTTTTTTCTTTTTCTCAAGGTACTTATTGATTTACGTGATGCCGGCAACGAACCCAGGTGGTACGACCTAGCGGAACATGATGAAAACAGTCCACCTCTACCAAAGCCGTCGCCAACTTCGGTACGGAAGGTGTCACCATGCCAACGGATGGAGAAAACCATGCAAGCAGTCATGTACCATGCTAGAATGCGTGAACGCATGCAACGTTCGATGTCCATAAGCGAGCCGCCTCCAGGTGGGTGATTACATTGGAGGGGGTCGTTTGGTGGTAGTTTTCCCACAGACGACATTCTCAGATTATTCAGATTTAATGTTTTCCTCTTGGGTACTGAGGAAAACAAAATGTTGACGAGGATGTGCCGGGGAACTAAATTATATGCCCTCAGGCGGTTTTACTTACTAGTATTAGTCCAAATATTAGTCCAAATATTGGTCTAAAATAGCCAAGCTTGGATTGGATTGGGTTTTGTAGAATGTGCTTTCCGTTGGTGGCGCAGTGTCTTGTTCACGCATGCGCGGATCGACTTTCTTGACAAGAGACGCATTTTTTTCTTGTCCTCATAATAGGCCGACCTATAACACCGTGAATAAACGGCCCTTGTTCCCGAGCATGTTCATTGGAACAACTGGCCGGTACTGTCCCATCTCGGACATGTCACCTGCTCGTTTCAAATTTCCAAAATATACTTTTACTAGTAGGTTATCCATTCTTGGTGTAACATTTGAGGGCACTAATCGTGTTAGTAAGCATATTCCAACAAAAAAGAAATCATTTGAGGTATCTGCTTGTAAATGTAGTGTTAGTGAGGCGTTGTGTGGGTACGTGATTGAACTCAGGCTCACGAGCATTTTGAAACGTATTTCCTGGGCATGTAGGTCCAATTGTGAAATTAACATACCACTGAAACTCCTACATGCTCGGTGGGTTCGAACTCAGACAACTAATAGGTACGATGGATGCGTACATGGCTGCCACGTTTCAACGTCAAGGTCTTGTTCTACCTATACCAAGCTACAAATTGCATGTGTTGGCAACCCGATAAATATGCACTTTCGTGAAGCGAGATGCATTTTGTTTTGCAATCCGGGAAACTGCAATGTTGCGCGTTTTAAGTACATTTTTATCTCGAACGTCTTGCTTGATTTATGCTCACTTGCGAATTGCGAAGGACACATTTTCACTTATTTAAAATGCGACAAAAAATAACAAGACAATAAGGCAATTCGTGGGTAATCCCAACGTGCAAAATTGCAACCAGAATGTACTAGTCTTCCTAGTATAATAATTAAACAAACTATTTGAATGGAACTTATGATACACCCCCAGCAATCTTCCAATGTGGGCGTTATTACCTTTCCGGCGTTTTCAGCCAGTGTTCATATCTATACAAAAAAGTATCTCATGCACAGATGCTAACGTAAAGTAAAGCAGTAATACTGATGAAGATGAGATCCAACGTGGGACATGTTTTGCAAATGAAATGCACATTTATTTTTTCGACACGTATAACAATTGCGAAATGTCTATCGTTAACTACAGAGGAACAAAGCGAGGAGGAAGAGTTCCCGGGGGCGAAAAATATTAAACCCCTTCTGAGAAAGCTCGACGAATTGAACGTCGATGAGAACGGAGCATCGTGTAATCGACGCTCGTCTAGGGATTCCACCAAAGAAGGCGACAGTACAAGTAGGTCGACGTCGGCATACTTAATCTAGATGTGTCTGTCATTCGATGTTGCTACGCTTGGGGCGCGGTATTCATTTTTTTTTTAACGCAAATATACTATATTTAGTTACGTTTGTCTAAATCGCGTCAATGTTATATTGTATATGTGGTGTTGTTTCACGGCTGCATGGATTTCGTTTTTTTTTTTACATCTGCAAATGTGTTTTTTTTACATCTGCAAAAGACATTTGCTGCCTGTTGTATAAAATATTTAAAAGCGAGCGACTCATAAATAATTAATCACATTACGTCATACTTGGTGACGTCTTTCGTAAGGTGAAGATGTAGACTGGGAGAATACACATACGATGAACTCATACTTTCATCATTTTATTCTAGTGTATGGTGTTAGAATTAACCGATATCGTCGGCCTAGATACATTTTCGTGGTATGGTTTACTTTACAGATAACGTCTCCGTACGAGCGTCTCCCGTGGGTATAGTAAATAGGTCATTTGGTGTTTGTACCTAACACATGTTACGAACTTGCACTTTCCATTCCATTCCGTGTGAGATTTTTACTTTCATCTATAAACTTGAATTTCGTAATCATACTAGATAGTTATAACCTGGTATAGTGCTGGTATTACAAATCGGCACCCTGATTACAAGGCAGATTGCGGCAGGGCTCGACTCCGCGACCCGCTTCGTGACTGGCTGCCCCTTCAGCAGTGTCAAAAAAAAAGATTATATTCCTGCTGGCGCCATCCCTATTTGAAGTATGACGGGAGCGGCTGTCGGCCCTGTGTGCTGTTACCTTCGCGTTAGGGTACTCGTAATTCATGAAGCGCGGAACGGCGAATCACGACACGATGATTGAAAAGTCGAATTTTGGGTGACTCCGCATATTCGTGAATTACCCAAATCCGTTGGAATAGCTACTCACAGTGTGCTACCGAGTATTTAACAAAATGAAATAAATAAAATAAATGAAAGAACAAACTATTATCGGCGCACAGGTTCATGTGATAAATTTTTCAATTATGCCACCAGTTACTCAAAGACAGTGCTGAGCAATTTTGTTTCCGGTTCCGGTTTGCGGTTAGAAAGTATTGGAGACATGTTAAAAAAAATAATTAGCCCTCCAAACAAGAAGCTTGGCAACTAATATTTGTCTGCTATTTGAGAAACAATGTGTTCGACATTATTAAAGTTTATAATACTTACAGAAAATACATTTGATTTTTAATACATCTGTGGCTTTTCATTATTAGACTGATCATGTCTGTGGATTACCCCAGAGCATCTCTGAATCAAATTTTAATGATATGTGATGATTATGTACATTGTGCAAACTCTGCAATTAGTTATAATTTCAATCCCAAAATAATGCATAGATGCAATAATTGATTTTTGAAACAAATTGGATAATTATTATGCAAATTAAGCAATTTATATGAATAGATTTCAACCCGAAACTAATCAGGGTTGTGTATTGGTCCAGGGCACATCAACACTCAAAAAAATCAAATTAGGGGAAAAGCCAAAAAAAATACTAATTATGCAAATTAGGTAACTAATATGCACGAATATTAACCCAAAACTTATCAGGCCTGTGCATTGTCCTATGGCATATATGTACCAGGTTTCATTGTAATGTGATTAGTACTGAATATATCAGTGGAAAAGCCAGAAATTGACTTATCATTATGCAAATTGGGTGTTTAATATGTACAGATTTTTACCCATAACTAACTAGGTTTGTGCATAGTCCTAGAGCATCTAAGTACCAAGTTTCATTGAAATGTAACGATTACAACTAGAAATATCAGCGGAACCCCCAAAAATACTAATTATGCATATTAGGTAATAAAAATGCACAGATATTAAACCAAAGCAAAACCGGTCTGTGCATTGTGAAATGACATCTATGTATCAAGTTTCATTGTAATGAGATGATTAGTAATTGAGATATCAGTGGAAACGCCGAAAATTGACTGATCATCATACAAGTAATTTATATGAACAAATTTTTACCCAAAACTAATCAGGTCTGCATATTGCCCCACAGTACTTATGTACAAAGTTTCATCAAAATCCAATGAGTGGTTCTTTAGATATCAGTGGAACAGTCATGGAGCAGCTAAACATTGGCTAATTATCATGCAAATTAGGTAATTAATATACAAATTAGGTAATTAATATTCATGGGAAATTAACCAATGCATCAAGTTTCATCAAAAACGAGCATATGGTTCTTGAGATATCAATGTAACAGACGGACACACACGCACACTAACTGCAAATACTCCCTTTTTGTGTGTTTCGCACACGGGAGTCAAAAATGATATGGTCACATCATCGACGTCTTTTTTTCTTTGATATTGTCAGCCGATGACGCCGCGCTGTTTTCAATTTCAAGGACGGATCAGATGACCGACAGGAAATATCGAGAATATGGCTGTATCGCGTTGAATGATACATGTTATAAATCGACATAAATTATTGATTATATCATGAACAAATTACGTATTTATGATGAACACAATATAACGTGACACTGAAGACGCACTTGTGCCGATAGATTTTACTAGCTTAGACATTACGCGGTGGCTCACCCGATATTCCTGAGGTAAAGTGAATGGAACACCATATATATATATATATATATTCTATATATATTCTAGGCTTGTAGTTCACATCTTACTATGCAGTTGTTTTGCCTGGTGTATTCAGTTCTCACAGTAGTCGTGCAATGTCGTCTGTTTCTGGTTTGTTATTTCAATATGTTTGGAACGAAATTATCCATATTTCCAATTGTTTGCGCACGTCAATTTGTTGATCAAATTTGAAGCAAGGAAAGAAAAGTATAAAGAGTTAACGTACTACTACACTAACTGACGTATCCAAGTTGATTCTGCCAGTGCTATATCCGTTATTATTAAAGTCAGAACGTGCTACGCTACAAGGAACACATCGGCTAGTGTGGTAACATGATACTCCAGATCTCGTGCGCCGCCGATGTAATTCGCCTCTAGAATCTTCAAAAAAGCGTTAGAAAACGCACGATTCCATCTTTGATTTGATATAAGACACAGTAGCTACATCTGTGTTCCGGCTGTATACGGAAGGATGGTAGAAAATAATGAAACAATTTCGACAATGTTACCTAAATTGTTGACGATGATTCATTTCAATAATCCGACATGGTTCGTTTAAAATTCGAAACTGCCATGGAAACAATTCCCGCTACCCCGTCGCTAATTGTCGATGAAAACTATCAAATAATATAAACAAAATTAAAATTCAACAAATCATCCCTAAATCGGTTTTACATTTCGACGCTAGGTACAGGGGCTGCATTACAATTAAACTCTCCGTCTTTAGCATTCTGAAAACTTGAAAAGCGGAGCTATTTAACACACAGAGCCAAGGAGTCAAGTTAAAAAGGTAACATATTAAAAAAGGTGACTTATCTAGATGTTAAAATCTATAGTAAGCCCTAAAACATCATATTCATGTTGAAAGTTCAAAAAGTGAAACCGATTCAACTAAAATTTGAAAATTAATAAAGTTGACCCAACTTACTCCTCACTATAAATGTATCAGTCCGCCAATTCAAAACTAGTTCGTTTTCACCAAAATTCCACTCAAAAACCCAAGGCTTCGGGATTTTGGTATCAAATAGTATCCATACAACAATGGAAAACTACAAGTATACTATTTTGCTTTTTTTACTCGAGGGCACCACCTAGATTGAATGTTTATAATACTAAATGCAAAATGTTATACTGTGGTGTGAATGCTTCAACTGCCGGGATTTAATAAGTATAGTCTTTAAACAACTTAAATAAACCCATATACTCAAACAGATAAAATAAAATAAACTGATGGGTCATAAAATATATTGTTCATTATGAAAATACACAAAATCACCGTGCTCAACTTGGAATAAAATCCGAGCAATGCTCAATAAAACGTAAGAACAGTGTTAGTAAGAGATAAGCAATTATTCACTGTATTTAAATTTGGTTGATTTAAAAATATTATAAAGGTGAACATAGGCAATCGCGTGATTATGGCGACCCCCAGATCCCGCGTGCAGCGTTTAAACTGGCCAATAACATCTCGGTGTGACGTTTGCAAATATATGAAAGGTTGCTGAGATATTACTAGCATCGTAGCTACGCGTTATTGGGATGCAGTGAGTGAATTGCGACATATATTTCTAAGGTACAGAAATGCTTGCCACACTTGCATATATTAAAAAGCAGACATTAACGGAAATGAAATGGGATTACCCCATGTATGTCCCCGAGCTATAGGAGGCCACGTACAATCCCTCTTAATTATTTCTCTGTTTTATCCTGAAGGTGAGCGTTCTTGTTCATCGAATCCATCGAGCGCTGGGAGCTTGACACTTCGCAATCGGTCGTTGGCTGCTCCAGAACATCCTTTAACAGGTAGGTTGTCATAGCGACGTGAGAGTGGCGGCCTAGTGTGCTCTCGCATCTATATTCATGTTGATGCTAGCTGCGTTGTACTATTAGATAGATTCTGAACACAGCAAATGACCGCCGGTAAGTTGCCGCGCTGCGCTAATCAGATGCGATAGAATTCAAAATAATAGAAAAAATCTATATGTCGAGACTGTAAGTCGGCACGTGGGAAACTGTACTGTATCAACTTTAAAGTACAACAACAACAAATAAACATATTCTTGAAAACTTCAAATAACAGATGTCATTTTCTAAGATGATGAAAAAAAATTACCATCCAAAATTTTAGATATCTCCAAAAATGTGTGTCAAAATCAAATTTATGTAAGATTTTGTTGGCTTTTACTTTTCAATATTGTAACTATGTATACACTAAAATGACATGAGTATATTCTAACTTTCGAATCAATGCGTGGTTCAAAGTGTCTTTTCTCGAAGTGAAAGAATGCATTCAGTAAACTATCACTTACTAAGCTGAGTAAGTGTCGGAATACTCACGGTTGTGTAACCGTGAGTAAACAACATTGAGTTGCGATAATTGACAGCATGAGGGCGCTCTTTTGTTGGGAGACACCTGGTTGTTGATCATATATCCCTTCCGATCTCTTGGTAAACTGAGACGTCTATTATCTTCTCAATGACTTTAACGAATTTAACGTCAAGGTAGAAACCAAAATGTGTCATATAACATTACTTTTATTTTTAACATTAGAAAATAACGTCAACAAGGTCACCTCTGACGTAGGAAATATTTTCTCAATCCTCGGGGGCGGAGCTTCGTCACAAGACGTCCCACGTTGCTACGACGCGCACCACTGTACATGCATTTCTATGGGCTCTGTGCGCGCTGCTGTGGAACGACGGTCGAGTTGGTGAAAATTCGAGAAAACGACACAAACTTAACTTTGAAGTAATCCCGAACAACCAAATTTATATATGTTACACACGTAGGGCTAATCTTATTACATTCAAAAGAGTCTCAACAATCATCCCAAAGTACCGTTTTCTGCGAGTTTTTGGCCTTTGTTTTCACCGCCGCGGGTTGCCAGGAGGTGAACATGCCCGGATGTCCGCCCCCGAGGATACATAATCCACCGACAGTACTGCATTTTGTTTGATTGCTCAAAACTACAAAATGAAAACTGAATCATCGAGGTTGGAGAGGGGCATTGAACAACAGCTATATGACGACATTATGACGTATTTTTGATGTGGCCTACAATGACCTTAATGCCTTATATGGATGAACCATGTTGTGTTCATGTAACCCGCCATTATTACACATATAAGTGTTTAGCTTGACATTAAACAGAATACGTACCATCAGGTAGTCTGACATTTAACTGTTGCTACAGTTATCCCATAATAGTCACCCTCCTAATGCAGTGGTGTATCTTTTGGACCACGAGTTTGATTCGTCCATATATGTTCTGTGCCATACCACCTAACCCGACTTCAATTCTCAAGGAATGCAGTGAATACACATCGTTGCAACCATCTACCGAATTTAATAGTTGAGGGGAAGGAGGAGGAGGAGAAGGGGGAGGAAAGGAAGCGTTGCTTAGTTAAAACATTTATAAAACATTATAAAAGACGCAAATTCGTGGATCAATTCGATTGATTTTTCCACATATATTAGTCGTGTAATATTCTAAGACACCTTACTACTCAAATTAATCTGCGGACTGTATGGAGATGTAGCCGGCGTATGATCAAGTAGAATCTGATGTGCACACTTCTAATAAATAACTAAGGACGGGTAACTTGATTCAAGGATCATGCCAACCTGATGCCGCAGCGATAGAATTAGCTTGATGTGTCACGAAGAAGTAATCAGATGTGTTGTCATAGTTACACTCTCTAATCACCTGCTCGTGACAATAAATGTGAATAAGGTCATTGCTTATTTATCCAGCTCTGCATAAGCCATTTATCCACGAAGTTCACCACATTCAGCGAGTCACACAATAAATAAATCTTTCAAAAATATATTAAACGTATGTTTGTAAGACATCATATTATTGGAGTTTAGCTTGTGAATCTGTTAGTGGTACTTGAAATCAATCCACAATTAGAAAGGGTGGTGACATTCTGGCTAATCATTTATTCCATGGTGTCACGTCTGTGAATATTCTTACCAAAGATGCATGATTTGTCGCGCTCTTACCAACACGCTATAAAAGAAAAAATAGTGTGTGCTAGCTCACACGGATCAACAACAATGCAATATATTTACATCCATATATTTTTGAACCTTTAAACTGGAAAGCTATGTCATTTTCTGTTTCCCGGAAATAGTATAAATATAGCTATTCTTCGTGTAAAACAAACCTGGGGCCTCCAGAAAGACATTACATTTTAGTGGGTATCGATTCCTACAGGATGCCGTCATGTTTACGAATTGTGCAATGAGAATGACAGACAAAAATAACCCCGCACGAGATAAACGCATTTGTATGTAATTCACAAATCAAGGACGAATTTTCATCAAGGATGAATGAATTTTTATTATCACCCACCATATTTTGAAAGATGTGTTAGCTTATTGATCGTGAATGATTTAGGTTTTATCGGTCATACAAGTCCTTGAACTCAGAATATGATGTGAATAATTTATCTCGACCGATATTCTATATCTTGATATTTATGGTAGTACAATATAGGTAATAAGGTACATACAGCGCATCTGTAGATTTAGTATACGTCTAGATCACTCACTCTTACAAGCAGAATAACTTGGATACCTTTATACAATCTTTCTATGACACATTCAGATATAATGACCACACGCTACCCATTAAGTAGCTAATCTTACTAGTGATTAGATTAAAATGGATAAATCCTAATTAACTTTGGTTACTGTTAGAAGTATGATTTTATATATAAAAATATAACTAAGTGTAAATTTATTTCCGGACAAATGAGACGATTCAATCTAACACTCCATTGTATTGCTCTCCGTAGCCTAGAGGGAAGACATTTCCCGGGGTTATTTAATATGTCTTTTTTAAATGTGATGAGTTCTCAATCACAATTGCAGCGATATTACCTCCGTTTTTTTAAACAGAAATCGTAAACTTGTAGTCAAATATCGAAACTCTTGTACAATGATGATCTGATAAGGCCGAAATGTAACGCCTACCAAGCACGAATTGTTTGAATATGACTCGAGAACACCTACTCTATAATGTCCTGGGGAGAATCCTGAACTTTTCACGGATATGAAATACGTCGATTTGATGACAGTGTCATTACGTACGGGCATAATATACATTGCATAATCATACAACGATAACGTTCTTACTTTATTTTATTTTACACTCTCAGATAATCAAAGCCAATGTGTAAGCCCACCTGGATCTCCATCAAGAACTCAAAAGGAAAAAGGTTATACACATTTGTTGTTATTGAAAGTTTGTCGAATTGTAAAATTATTAAAAGTTTTTTGTTTTGTTTTTAATCTTCTTGCATGTATTTGTACGATGGCGCAGAATGAATTTAATACTTTCAAATTCAATATCATGTTGCAGTGTTGTTATATTGCAGTTTATTCTCTTATTCGGAAACACGAACACGTATATTACCAATTTGCGGCTCTGTGTACCAACATTAGCTGCTATTGGATTACAGTGGCGATATTATGGTGTTGCTATACATATATGTATATGTGTTTTATTCCAGCACCATCTGCATTGTTCTCATAACATGCGGAGACTACGAATGCAAATGAAAGCAATAACTGGATTTATTAAACGATGTTCTATCTTTGTTTTGAGACAGGTTTTAGGGGTAGCCTCAAGGATATATTGAAGAAGAAGCTGTCCACCTCGAAAAATCCGTCTTTGAAGCCCGACAGCAAGAAGAGATCCGTCAGTAGTCACGACTTAGGTACATTGTCTATTGATGTTTCTCATCACACAGCAACCCATTGACGTATCTAACGACTTGAATCTCGGATTAAATATCATACATGTACAAGAGATATGTCCAAATTGGTTTAATATGTTTAAAGATGTCTTTAAATCGGAATTAACGTATGTTCACTGTGACCCGGCCGCTCTTCCTCAGTTACTCGAAATTCACTGCTTGGTAGCTACTCATATGTTCGTGGGGCTTAGTTCCGGGTTCTATGTTTGTGCATGTGTTACCACTGCATCTTGGGTAACTATTTCATCTATCTGCAAGGGATTATTGTGCACGTGGTGTTGCATCTGACAATCTTTTCATGAATCATGTTGCTTTGCTTTTTTCATGGCTATGCAGAAAGGTACTTTGATGAGACTGGTAAGGATAAACGTATGATGAGCTCACGTAGAAGTCTAAATGATATTGGATTCCCTAAATCCGTCAGCGAGAATACGATCTCTTTCAATCGACGTAGATATTCATGGAGTAAGTGTCGATGCTGTATCCACTCCTCCCAACTCCTTAAATCCAAATAATTCGGGTACTTGTTCTTGGACATAACTTCGCTAAAAAAAATGCTCGCTCAGCATGTAACCTGGTACAATCATCGTTCACGAAATACTGGAAGAAAGAAATTTTTCTCTTCAATTGGACAACAATTTCGCGACCTACATCTAGATGAAAATGATATCACATAACTCAATGAGGCCTCCCCATTCTTTTTTCGAACGTTGTCTCTAATATTCCGCGAGAATATAAACACAACCCACAATTATTTTATAAGTGCTTTTCGTTAGCTCAAATAAATGCTTATACACATGTACCAAATATGTGGTGTGGCACTGCAGGAACAAAGCACCATTGCATCACGGTCATTCGGCTAGAGGTGTTGCACAACCTCATTTGTATATTACACAAACTTCAGCTTTATGATCGCTGTTTTCTTATTCTTGCTGAAACAGCAACTCATCTTGTTCTATTCTATTCTATTCTCATTTTGTGCGAATCACCACCATCCGAATTCTGCCATTGTTGAATAAATAAATTAATGTATGAATGAATGAATGGATCAATCAATCTTTCAATGGAAGAAGGGAGTGAAGGAAGGGATGGGGATGGCAGTAAACTTCTATAACTTGTTCATGCTAAATATATTACTGCAATGAATGAATGTTTACTCTGAGATTATTTTGTTCTTTGAATATACTATATAGAGTTTGTAATCGAGCGTTGATACAATTGTTTTAATTTTAAATTTCTTCAAGTAAAATAATTGTTTTTTGTTTTGTTTTGTTGTGAGGCATCAACTTAAATAGTCGACCAGTAGTAAATTTTTATCAAAAGTATTAGGTAAATAATTCAAACTTTCATTTAATTTAAGTGAGCCCCGAAGAACGCGCTGTGTACCGTGGTCGAGGTCTCAGCAGGGCCAGTAGTTTGGACGACGGTAGCGATACAAATGATAGCGTGGCGAGTTTCGATTCTGATCCAATGAGGTAAGTTTACGTCTTCATCTTGTACAATGAATGTCTTGAATTGGCTAATGGGCGTTTTAGAATTTCTGTAGTCAAATGCCGTAACCTATGCATTTAAATAATAACATCTGTATTATGGGGCCACAGACTAGACTAGTTTGTATGAACGTATGAACTATATCTGTGGTCCTCACCAGAATTACTGTTATTATAATTATAATTATTATTATTGTTTATATTATTTATTATATATTTTCTGGTGAAATAACTCAAACTCAAACCTGGTCACAGCAATTAGATTGGTCGATATATATATATATATATATCATGGACACTTGTTGGTTTCGACACACCATGCTGTAACCGTCACGTGGCCGTTATTTAACTAGTACATAATGAACGTGTGACGTGTGAAATACGAGTCGGTTTACTTCAGTAGGTAACATGTTCATCATCAAGTATCAATCTAACAAAATGTTGGTGCAATATTTTGTACAATGTCATTTCTTTGATTTGTTTTCTTATCCACACAGTTATACAAAATTTTGCGTTGGCTGAAGATCTGGACAACAATTTTGAAAATTTTTAATAAATATCAAAAAACTTCATGCATATTTATTTTATTGAAAGTAAAAAATGTCTTTGACGTTCAAATGTATAAGACATTTGTCATATTCGTGATTCATACTATGCCAGAAGCGTGTGATCCTGGATTTCCGCAGCTGACATGACCTATCAAAAAACCCTTAATATATCAACCCTTAATAGATCAGTCATGTTATGGATATTTATTATGGCTGATATATTATGCTACATGAGTAAGAGTTATGCATGGCCCAACCCTTACAATACAGAAAACGAGAGAAAAAATACTGACAATACACATACAACAGGTGTAATTTTAAACACAGTTTTAACAAACACACTCATCAATGTGAACACAAGGCACACGTGTCAAAATTGTGTCATAGTATAATATATATATATAAATATTTGAAAAAACTACCATGCGATGTTTCCATAGTTGCAATGTTATGAAAACAATTCTCTCTCGGAATATCTAGGTGTCCATCGTACACAAGACCCGCCCCTGAAGGCGATGACGTAGCCTCAGTCCGATCATCGAACGAGCTTGGCTCGTTGGGCCCAGGCCAATATAACGTAATCGCACTTTTAGGTAGGTGACTTTTGTTGGTCGTTTGCTGCACGTGATATCATGTCTGGTTAGTCTAGCAGCTTGCGACTCGTCGTAGTCGGCTTATGATACGCAACGTCATTGGCTTGTGCATACAATAACACTTTGACAGAAAACAAATGGCGGATCTGATAACTTACTCTGACAAATATGTCACGTAAAACTGCGATTCATATATAATGGTATATTGGTATGCTTTGTTGTTTTACTCGATCAATGAAAGTTTGTTTATACATATACATATTTTACTGTGCTGTAAGGTTGTTCCATCTGAATACATGTGTTATCGACATCGTAGTGTGTATGTGTTTGCGTGTGTTAGGGTGATGGAACGAGGGGGACGCAATAACAGAGAACATGGTTCATCAACAGATCTTACAATTCAATACATTTCTGAACCAGTTGAGCGTAGTCAGCAACAAAGATTTCTAGTGTCCCAATTTTATTAAATTACATTACTATCATATACCAAAACACCAAAATATTTTTTTTACGACATCACGACATAAACCCTAGCTTACGAGTCCAAATGAATGTTATTCAATTTTGATGACACTCAGCAATCAGATACAATTTCAAAATCTGAATATAACGTTCTTCGTGCCAATTCACAGATGAAATGGTACGACCGGTAGGTGTGATGAAAATCGGCATTGTCATGACAAAGGGTCATTTAGAAGTAGAAGTTATATGTGCCAAGGGTCTACCGAAGACGGAGAATGAACAACTGCCAGGTAACCGAGCTGCTGACATATACACATATTTCTGTAATTCTCGCGATATTCAAGGTTAATCATTAGGTATAGAGCAATAATGTGGCTTTGTGAATTGTGTCGGTCAACGATTTCAAACAACGATCGTCATATTGTTTTTGCCGCTGTTCAGGTAAAATTTATTTCTATACTTTATGCCATTGTCGACAAGGTTGTGTCCGCGTCTTATTCAAGGACACATTATCATCGAATACTTTGATTTTTGGTCCTGGACTCCCACATCTATTGCTCCCTGGTTTCGACCATATATTGTCATAGATCATAGATAGAGGTTTGTTTGTTTGTTTTTTGTCGTTTTGTGTTCTTAGAGTTGTAAATTTGTTTTAAGGATTTTAAATTACTATTACGATTTGAATATATTTTTTATCAAAAAATAATCAATATTTGATATGACATGTGACGTCCTATCAGCAACTTTTCTTTTGACTGATGGTGTGGATTAGAATCTTGCGAGAAACAGTAGTTTTATCAATCATAATAAATTCATCGACCATTGTTTATGTGTTGGTAAAATAAACCCAACATAACATTATACCTTATTTTTGCAACCTACAGATACCTATGTGAAAACCTATCTGGTGGAAGGCAGCCGCCGAATCCAAAAAAAGAAAACCCGTACAGTGAAGCAGTCATTGGACCCAGCATATCGACAGCTCATTCGTTACTCTGCTTGTGATGTGTACGGACGTAACTTACAGGTTATGGTATGGGAGAAGCTCGGTACACTACAGCATAATCACTGCCTTGGTGAAGTGCAGATTACTCTGGACGAACTTGAACTTTGTAAACACACAGTCGGGTGGTATACACTGTTTCCTTCAGATGTTTACAAGATGGGGTCATGTGATTCAATCAGTTCATGGTGAAGTTCAGTGCGAATACATATTAGACATGTCTATCGCACAATTAATAATTACGTAATGTTCTATTTAATCGCAGATAACTGTCAAGTCAACTGTCAGGCAATCCGGCAGACAACTGGATTTAGAAGACTTGCAGTTTTCAGTACGTCCGTGTACATATACTCGGACCATAATCGGTCAATTTGTCCTCCAAATATATATCTATCACACCACTGTATGGCAGATACATGTTTAATTTGAAATCAGAATGTAGCTTGTTTCTTGACAGGTTGTTTATACCTATCAAATTCTGCCTTGTATATATGCTTTAATTCAAATGCGATATCATTCAAATGCGAGGCGGAGACCGTACACGTAACAGCTGACGTAATTGCAGTACGCCCTCATACATCGCTTTTCAGATAAAACATGGTGAAAGAAAACCTATTGGTTAACAACAACCATAAGATTTGGGCTACGAACGCTAATAGGCTTATTGGTGGAATGAGACCTGTATACCGACTAGAAAGCTGGCATGACTTATTATTTTTGTATGAAAAGAGAGGGGATTTGCTCTTTGTTCTTGTTTAGGTTATTTATGTGTTTTATACCAAGGCAGACAGAAAGGTATGCTAAGATGGTGAATACTCTCCATGATTTAAAGGTTAAACTATTGCTATCACATGTAAATAGGAAATGCATCATAGTTTTTTACGGTTTGTGAAAAATTACTGTGATCGTTCTCCTTACGAACTCGTGTATATATATATATATATATATATATATATATATATATATATATATATATATTCCATGTATTCAAGAAAATGACAGTGGATCTACATTCTCCATAGTACGCTCACATGACTGTTCTGTTCTGTGTGCACATATTCTTCCATCATAGTTCCGTGTTTGCTGGACGTAACACTGCTCTATCTAGTCCCTGGTGTATAGATTTAACAACACCAACGATCTATAAATATATTTTTATATTGAAAAAAAACAAAGAAGTGTTAAGTTCAACTGATATATTTGGGGGTACGAGCTTTAGGAAGTTAACGGTAGCTCTCTTGAGTATTCTGTTTGAGTAGTCGAGATAAATTGTTTTTTCTTTTAATAATCAAATTATAATTCCCATTTACTACTGCCGAGTCGCTCGAGTTACAAATCCCACCTTTTGTTCGCCGAATTGTACTGATTTTGAATTTGAATAGAGTGATACGTGTCAACTTTTAGTAATATCAAAATGACGGACATATTTCTATAGTTAATAGTTTGCATTAAAAAGTAGGGTTTCTTAAATCAGTTGTAAACAGAAAATGGAAGACAATTTCCCTGAAATATTTAAATCCATGTTAGTTAGTTAAGTATATAATTTATGTATTCGCAAAAGATATTAAACAAATCACACAAGTGCTGAAATTTCTTTTCAATAAATAATGTTGATCGGATGAAAAATAATTGGTGCAGTAATTATCAGTTTTTAAAATGTAATTAGACATTCGCGTTACAGCGATTCTAAAGGATTTTTAAAATGCGAGGAAGTAATGACCCAGGGTCAGACACGGTGCTCAAGTTTATATTTATACAGTGATTCTATGTAGAGTGAAAAGATACAATGATAGATTAACGCGTCGTGTGATATTATATATTGACTTAGCAACCACTCAGTTTACGATGGGGTTAGACAGTCTATAAAAATAAGATTATTGCTCCGATATTTGATCACATCATTGATATGGTGCATTTCAAGAGTACTTCAATTCAGTAACGACGTTTAAAGGGTGGTGGTCGTCGCGCCACGCATGCGCGAGATATGGATCTCATATAAACAATGATGACGACTTTGACTGTTGCACAGACCAACGTTACCAAGCTTTAATTAGGTAATTTCGTTGGTGATTGGAAGATATCGAAGAAGTCGCCGGCAGTAATTAGTGCAAGTGGCGCCCAGGTCAAAACTCGTACACGTGATTTTATTAGAAAAGCACATTGGATTGTGGGAAAATCAATGTTTATCAACACACATATCGCACATGCGCAGTGAGACGACCACCATCCTATAATGCTCCACGGACGTTGCGACGCGTTCGTGAGAGTCTCACGAAACGTATACAACACGATCAAAAAAAACATTGTTTGTGTGATACGAAAATCGCACGAACGTTGTGGAACGTTAAAATTAAATGCTTAGACCATCATATATTAAAATACAGTCGTAGTGAGAAATGTATTTTTCTTAATGTTTATTTATTTTTATAGTTTCGTTTTAATATGTATTTAGCGTCGGTAGTGTAATGTTTTATTCAGTAGTGTTTGGAATTAAAGGTCCAAACTGTTAAGTTACAGTAGTGATAAAGTATGGTGTATTGTCGTTAACGTAGCAGTAATTATATTTATGTTAATTAACATTCAACACTGATGATTTTCTGCTTATATATAATTGTTTATATATGTCTGATATTGATTTGTAATTGTTTAATGAAAGTCAATTTCCAAGGGACACGTATCTTGTTTTCTCTATTTTGTTACAACACGCAAGATTATATATACCACCGATTCCATATATATCATTCAATGATTAGTCGCCTTGTTCGATACAATCACATGTCACATCGGTTGTGTATATAAATACGTCTATATCATCTCATTATCAGATGCCTTGTTCGATACAATCACGTGCCATACTTTTGTTTATTAGAAATAAAAAGTAGCAATCATGTAGATATGTTATAATTATATCTATTTTCAATGTTAAATTGACAATATTAAAACGTTTGGTTCAAAACTGTTGAAGGGTCACCATTTTTTGGTGGAGAAAAAAAAACAGCTGCATATCATGTCGGTGGTTGTACGTACTTTAGTATAAGTTGTTGTTTTTTATATTCAGTATTTTTTTTTATTTTACCTCTGAGCATAATACACTAAGGGCGTATGTTTTAGTCAATCAATGCCGTCATTTTCTTGCCTGTTCTTATAATGGTCAAAATGATGGAAAAAACGGGTTTTGCGAAAATAGTTGATAAGGCATTTAAATGGTTGAACTGATTGCACTTGTACTTTCCATGTTTTGCTTGATTCTTCCACAAAAACATTTGTGCCACAAAATGTGCATGTCATTTTTAGTTGAACATATTCACAGAATTGGGGGCACACCAAGGAACGTTGTCTTGTGAACTTTCCCTTTCCATATCTCTAATTACAATTGGGCGTAGGCGGTCTTGATCAAGCTGAAAGTTCAATGTTCGACCCATTCACAAAATGGCTGTCGATTAATGCAAATAACTAAAATCTCAATTTCATGGAAACCTAATTTTTCCTGACTTTAAATCTAGTTGGAGCAATAAGCGACTCACAACTAAATCAAGAGAATTTTGGTTCAGGAAAAAATGGTAAATATGTTAGCTACAGTCTTTAAAACGGGAGAGTCGTCACCTGCGCACACGCGGGAATTGAGTCCCAACCGACGATAACAACATCCGCTAAAACACAAAGGCTCATGAGTGGTCGCGTGTTTGTAAACAATGACACGCTATGCTCTATCTGACGCATGCGCAGATGACGACTTCTCGCTTTAAGGCTTTAAGAATGGAAGTGGCTAGCTCGTAAAATATGGAAGAGTACAAATTTATCAATTAAATGTCAAAGAGAAAATACAAATCTGAAGTACCTTAACTTGTTTCCACGGAAACAACGACTTTGCGATTTAAAAAAACATCTAGTCAAAGAGAATAATTCAGTAAAATTTAAGATAATTCATCCATGACTATTCTTAAAGCGGGGAAGTCGTCACCTGCGCACGAGTCAGGTAGCCATAGCGTGTAATTGTTTACAAACAATCGTCTACCTTTTGCGTTCTTAGCGTGTGTTGTCTGGGAACTCAATTCCCACGCGTGCGCAGGTGACGACTCTCCCGCTTTAAGTTCCAATTTATAGTTACGGTATCAATTTATTTTTCAAAGATAATATTGATTGTTGATTTGTGACATAAGATTACTTCGGTGTGTAAAGTGTTATAACAGAAATTGGTAAAAAGCTTTTCATGGAAACAAATTTAGCATTAAGTGCCAAAATGTGTGACAACATGGGTTGAACTTTGAGGAGCTACTCCAAACTTGTTTTGAAATATTGAAATATCAAAACAAAATTGAAATAAATAAATTCGGAAACTATTAGTTTTTGTCTTTCACTTACATTCCACCTCAAAATCTAAATTTAGTTTGGGATTTTTTGTCCTATACTGTGCATATCTTTTTACTCTTGCACATTTTACACTGCCATTTAACAGTATTATCTGAGCACTGCATTTCATTTGCCTTTTATCGTAATAAATACAAATTGAAAACTTCTTAGTGTTGTACATTACTTGTTTGCCAGTGAAAGTGAGATAAATGCCACGAGGCGGTACCCTATACATCATTGTCCCTGTTTTCACTGAAAGCTAATGAACTCACATTCCCCCCTTTTGGAAAACAAATACTATGACGAGTACACCAATACCTTTGAGAATTGAGTCATCCCTCATGGAAAATTAAATACTGCAGATAGTGCACTATTATCTATTTGCACATGTGCCATAGCCTAAAATGTAAGCCACAAGTCTTTGTAAACCTTCGTAAGCCTTTTTGCTCATGTAAACTGAAGTGAACAAGCCATGCATGGCACAGTCCACGTTATTTATCAAATTTATGATATAGAGTTTTGTTTATAGTACATGTACATGTAATATAGTTGGAACATGAACATGTCAGAAGTATGAATCCAGAAGATGATTCTTGATTATGATGATTTTTCAACATCTTGTATCTGATCGCCAAACGAGTACTTGTCCACATTGAGAAATATTGCTCTGGAACAGCATTAATTAAAACAAAATAGCCACCAGTCGGCCATTTTGAATATATTCAATTCATATTCATCCCAACTTATTTGAATATTCCTTCGGAAATTTGAGACATCGTTCAAAAAATCCTGTACAAGGATATGCCCGATGTGAACTAAAAATACGCAATTATCCAGGCAGTACTAGAAATTATTGCTGATACTAATCCACGTTTATTTATTCGGAAAGTTGGATACTTTAACGTGTAATAGACGAGCGTAATGTAATAGCACTCTCGCATGTCCTTCGTCTTAGCAACATAACCACCGCAGTCTGCTTCATTGATGGCTGATAAACATACTAGTATATTCATTGTGAGGGTGTTGCTTTCAAGTTGTGTTAATACAAAGATGATTTAAAATTTCCTTTTCGTTGCCAACGTATTCAATATACAGAAATAGCACGTGTGTGTGCGTTTGCGTGAGTGAAAGATGCGAATGCTATTTTATTTCCAACGCGCGTGGTCGGCGCCTTTGATTGCGTTTATTTTCGTTCTTTTATTCTCGAAATGTATCACTGACAGCGTTTTTTTTTTTCACGTCTCACAACTGAATGTCCAAGCTGACTTTGTTTTGGCTGTAATCAGTCAAAGCATGGCAGAGATATGGCACTGGAACTGCATTCATTAAAACAAAATGGCCGCCAGTCAATGTGCATGAAGGTCCCATAATATTCAACGTATGTATCAAGTTTAAACAAAATCCATCCATAAATGTTTGATTTTGATGATTTTGTAGCACAAAATGGCCATTATTCGGCCATTTTGAATCAGATCGTGAAATTGATGTGCATATGTATAATGTATTATGTATGATGTACGTGTAAAGTTTGATTACGACTGGTCCAGGCATGTCTAAGATACAGGTTCAGACGCACAAAGGTAAAAACATATTTGTTGTCCGAACGGGGACTAATAACTAGTGACTGCCTTCTGATTTACTGTTGGATTTCGCTTGAGGGTAGTCAACAAATTAACCACAGATTCCTTCTGGGTCATGTTTGAATGTTGTTGAAAGATGTGAATAGGAACGGTATGCAAGTTATGGTTTATGTTTGGATCAGCCATTAAATGACATGCTCAGATGTCAAAGCTGTCAAAACAATTCAATTTTAATATGTAGTACCAAAACAGCAAGTTGCTTAGAATATTACTATGCTACATGGGCTTTTACTTAAATGCACAATAGCTGACTTTAATTTTTTCATATAATATATGCAAATTAAATTTCCTGAGTGAGCTTCAAAATACTCTGAAGGAATGTTAATACCGGTAGTATTAACTACCGTAGTTATGTCCATTAAATTCACAACCCTTTGTCGTGCGTGAACTGAAAAGATGAAATAGTGACTGCTTTTTGACTCGCAAACATGAACCACAACAATCTTAAGCTTCTTGTTTGACTGATATGCATAGGAACTTTGACGAGGAAAATCGTTGCTTATCACCCATTTTGTGGCACACTAATAACAGATACCAAGGCTGTTGAAACAGATAAGTATAAAGCAGAAAATTCAACATATCTAGAACAAAATGGCTGTCTGTTAGTGGCTTAATTTATACTATCTTGAAATCTAGTCTGAGTCGCTTGATATGTAGCTTTACAGCACTCTGATATTGTTGCTAGTCTCTGTGAATACATACGGACCAAGCAGGTAGGGATATTTTGTTTTCAATTTGTGTTATTGCTGAATATGTAAAGGATGAGTTTTTGATCTGTTGAGTACATTAATTTATATATACATTTAAGACACCAACATGTACACCGTTCACACTAACGGCGAATGCCGTGCTTTAAATCGGCGAGCAATGCGCCGTCATTTTTGTTTACTTTTCCAAAAACGAATAGGTTGCCGCTTTGTGGGACTTGTTACGGTTCCTCACGCTTTGATCAGGCTTTGTTACGCTTGAAATCATGCTTTGATAAGCTTTAATACGCTTTGGTGCGATTATGAGGTTTTAAATCAGGCTCAGATACGATATGTTGTGCATTGTTATGCTCTGTTAATCTCTGTTACAAATGGGAAAATATTGAGATCACCGATTTAATGCTGCCTTTGATCCTGAGCCTATATAAAGATGCAACAGATCCACAAAATAATCGCATCTTTGACTCTAGAACACGGTGGCAGAACAACAAGATCCAGATGTACCAGAGCATGATCTATCTGAAGAATACATGATGTTTGTCTCCCTGCTGTATAACTACACCCTAGCCATTGAGGTGGAGGACAGGGAGAAAGAACAATAAAGACAAGAGGAGGTTGACCTACCAGCAGGAGGGAGAAGACCATTTATCAGGTGCTGCTGGACCAGGCCATGGCTCACTGAAGAAAGAAGACCGCAGTATGGTCATTACAGCAGCCTCCTGGACACACAACTCAGATTAGAAGACCCCCCTGCCTTCAGAAACTTCACCAGATTGACCCTTGAGATATTTGATGACATCCTGGAGAGAGTGGCACCAGTCATCCAGAAGCAGCAGACTAACTACAGGCACCCCTGTCAGCTGGCCTCAAGCTGGCAATCACCTCGAGACATCTGGCAACAACAGGTCACTGGCAAATAGATTCAGATGTGGTATCTCCACCATATCAGAGCTGATTCCAGAAGTGTGCACGGCCACACAGGCATATAAAGATGAGGTCTTCAACTCACCTACCACCCCTGAAGCATGGAGAAACCTTGCCCAGCAGTTTGAACAGAGGTGGAATGTCCCCCATGCAGTTGGTGCCTGGGACACCATTCTTTGGGGGGTACTGCCTGCTGGTTAGCTTGGTAGGTACAACTGAAGTTGTGGCTGGATATGGCGACCTGTTGCTGCTGCTGTGGGTAGGTGGGCATCTGCTGGAACATCTGCTGGCGCTCTTCAGCCTGCCTCTGTCCCTCGAGTAGCACTGCCATGGGTCTGTGAAGGCCCATTTGATGTCCCCAGGAAGCTGTGCCAGACCCTCATCTATATGTCTTGCTGGACATAAAGTCCATGAGACTTCGCTTCAAGTCAACACTCTCTGTGGAGAGTCTTCAAGAGGGGGGCTCTGTAGACTGAGACTCTGACACAGTGTCTGACTGGATGACGACTGCTGTTGGTGGGGGTACTGCTGGCCCAGTAGCTGTGGCGGTTGCTGGTGTTCCCCTCTGTCTACCTCTACCACGGATGCTCACCAAGTTTCTGCGTTCCACAGTTTGAGGAAAGAGAACTTCTCCCACACCCACTTGTCCATGGCAGACAGGTCCTCGACTGTCTCAGCAACCTCACCTGACTTCCCCACAGTCCTCTTGAGGAGGCTTATCTGGGTATGGTTGGACTTGTAAAAGGTTTTGAGGGCTGCCACCTCAACACCCATGTCAGTAGCTATGTCCTCCCATAGCTTATCTTACCTCCCAGCTTTCTGTGAGTCTTTATAATCTGTCATTCTCTTTGGGTAGATGGAGGAATTGTCTTTTAGCCAGGCAATGACCTCTTCTTTTTGCGCCTCTGTCAGTGTCGAATAGTAGTACGGTTTGTTTGCATGCTTTTTGCAAGCGGCTGCTGCTGGCACTGGTGTGATGTGATGTCTGAGAGATCATCCCCTGCAGGGTGAGACTGTGGCTGTTCTGGCTCTGGAACCATGACTTCATCTTCTGCCAGGGATGGTGTTGGAGACCTCGGCCTTTCAGCTACCTGGCCTCTGCCTGTCCCTCTCTGGCTCTTCTTTGCTGCATCTCTACCTCTCTTGGGTCCCATCTTTGTGTTTTTTAGTAGTTTTTCAGGTTCAGCATACTTCTTTGTTTGAAAACAATGAATTCAATGAGCTATTATTATAGGGATGGAGACAGAGTGTGGGTATTGAAGGAGCATGTGAAGAAGCGTGAGAGAGCGAGATTTGGCTTGCCAAGCGTAACAAAGCCTAACAAAGTGTGCCAATCCTTGATCAAAGCATCTCAATTCGCGGGAATGCGCGAGAGTCCTTCACAAAAGCGTACCTTGATGAAAACGTCTGACCTCGTGACAGATCTTCATGCCAGATCGTAGAAAATCTTGAGACATCTTAACGAAGCATGTCAATTGGTGACAGACCGTGAAGGCTGGGTTCTCCGCATTGAACCAAGCTCTGTTAAGCTTTCCTATGCTTTGAATCAAGCTTTCTTAAGCTTTGATACGCTCTCTGCACTTTAATCAATTCATGACAGAGCATCAAAAATGTTCAAACAGTTTAAAATTTGTTGGCGCTCTTGCCGAATGTTCCACTTTACTCCAAGCTTTCCACTATCTATTACGACCCCGACGCTTTAATCAAGCTTTGTTAGGCTTTTGTGCCGCTTTAAAGTGCCATCAAAACGATGATGGTGTGAACTAAGCATTTAAGCAAGGGATGGTGGTTACATGCTAATTACCCAACAACTCTTGAGACCCAGGTTCTGGAATTGTAAAGTGCGAACCATTGTTTCCTTCAAATGGGATTAAGTGAAAACTTTTCAATTTATGAATAAATTACGGTTTGTTTTTATTCTACTCAAGATTTCTTTAGTTTCAATAAGTTCATCGAATAATGCGATACGTACAGCTATTGGTATGCTAGATGAGAATCTTCTGTGATAAATTAATTTCACAGATCCGGCTTCTTCTGGGCATTATCTTTTTCATATGATGTGTGCAGAGTGTGTGTGAATTGAGAAAAAAATCAACAGCTACAAAGATGTGAACCGTTATCTACTAAAGCTACATATAGTTATATGCATATTTGAAATACATTTTGTACCATACATGCACACTCCTTACATATTCATATGGCGTAATTTACATAATGGGTTCTAGTGCACCTTGGGTAATCTCTGTGACTCGTGTGTAACTATGCCTGCTATACATGCACCACCACCGCTGTGCTAATTTACATGGCAAAATCTCTGGATTTTCCTCCAAATCTATATTTGCATATATATTCTTCCAAACGCACTACTTATTAACATAATAATACTGATTATGCATGCAAAACAGTATCATTCTATGCAGTGTTTGCATCTGGCTATGGCTCTCAATGTTCAATGATACAGTTGTATGTTCAAATTGTTTCACGCCGTCATATAATAATGAATTTTGTAACAAAAAACTTGTTCCATGTTTGGAAATAGGTTACAGGGCTATCATAATATTATTTTGGCCAGTTAATGCTCTATGCCAGCAAGTCAAATTAAACACAGGCACATGGAGACATTTCTTCAAAGTATTATTAGTGAATGAATCTCAGTAAATGAGTTTTACTTTCCCATTGTGTCTGTGATACACATACCCAGGTTTGGGGTTTGATCCCTTTTGGTTGTTCAATTTGTACTTTAAATATTAATTTATTTTAACCATGTATGCAAATCTAGTTGATTATTTTGAACAAATTTTTACAAGGAATTAATTACATCTTCCTCATAACATATGGAAATGAAACCTCAACTGGATCAGACGACAGGTACTTGACGATATATTCACTTGGAGTGAATATATATTTCTCACACCAGCCAAACTCAGACTTACTGATGACTAGGGCTTCCCTTGATGGATTCTAGAGACATGCGTGTTGTGCATGATGTTCAAGAGCTTCTTCACAGCTAATATGTTCTACTTGAACAGTTCATGCCCAAACGACCTTTTAGCAATATGGCTTCAGCTCAGCTTGTAGCACTGCTGTCGTGATTCATCTTTATCCAATATTTAATGAGGAGCAGAAAAACACTCATTTCCTCTGAAAATAAAAAAATCAACAAAAAGTCATAATGTTAATAATATCAGTGTGTATACAAGATTTAGTGTACATACAGGTGGTTGTGCACTGCATATTTGTACTAGTATATATGGTTTTAACAAATATTTGCTAAATTGCTAAAACAATGTTAATTACATGTACAATGTACACGTATATTACTGTTCACAATTTAATAAAGGTGCCAATGCTCTAACACTGGTACCATAAACACTGTAACTTACCTTCATGTAATGAACTGTCCTCCTTGACTTGTTTCATCCATGTCTGGATATCTATTTCATTTCCAGCACTTAACGACTGTCTCAGTTTTATCATTGGAGTAACAGCTGTTGAATCTGTATTGCTAAGACTCGTTAGAAGACGATTGAATGGAGTTTCCAGTTGCTGTACCATTGCAGTTTCTCTACTGAGGTGAGCTGCAAAGACAGTAAAACTAAGCATCTTGGGAAAGTACTGTTGAGCACACACAGTTTTATATTTAGGTTATTGAGTTGGCTATGAGCTATATTGTAACTCAGGCAGCCCTAATAGAAACTATCATTGAAACCATAATAAGTCATAGGTGGGTTTTTGATGTTGATTATTTCTATTTATTTATTGATTTATGTGATTTGTTCCAATTTAATGAGTAATTCCGAGTAGTGTGTTTATAGATGTTATACATAATTATTTTGTTTCACTTTGTATAGAAATCAATCAAAAACATTCCATCCTTCCTTTCTTGCTGATATTCCCTGATTAGTTTGGTTAACCTCTGCCTGCGTGGAAAATGCCTCAATGTTTTATTCTTCCTTTTAAAGTTTAATGATAGTTCTGTTCTAGTGTAGTCCTCGTCAGTTTTTAATCTATTTCATGCACTGTTTGTGCTTTTATGACTTTCTACAAGTCTCTGTAACTACCAGATGTTTACACTTCAGCAATAAATGGAGCTTATGTTGAACAAGTGATTCGTTAGTTTTCAAGTTCAAGTTGAAGTCCTATCTCATGTTGAAATGTGGTCGACCAAACCCAACCACAGAAACACTATGAAAGAAACGGGGAGCCATGATACCCCTTGAGATAAGGATTGGAAACCCATAATGTTTGCAGGTGTGAAAGCCATTAATATTGAGTGTCCTGTGAATATGTAGATTTAGTTCAGATGTTAGGAAGCCTTCCTACTATAAAAATAACATTACAATACCTGTTATAAAAGATGGTCAACACTTAAACTTGATTTGTGATTTACGATTCTATTAATTAAATTGCCATCATATATAGGAAAGCAATTCCAATTTAATTAAATTCAATTAAATTGCAACCCTATACAGGACTGTAATTCAATTTGACTCAATTAAATTACAATCTTATGTGTGAATGCATTAAGTAATTCAAATTATAGTCACAAAATGTTCAAATCTGATAGAGGTCCACCCAAAGTACATATATACCAAGTCTCACAGCAAACAGAGTAGAGGTTTTTGAGTAGAAATCACCAATAACTTTTTTGCCCAAAACTTATATTCACTAAATTTACATACCGGTAATTGTAAATGTAATCACGTAATTATCAAATCTAATAGAGGTACACATATACAAAGTATTAAAGCAATTGTAATAGCAGTTTTTAAGAAGAAGTTGAAAATAATATTCATGCGTGTGTGCCTGTGAATGCACTGAGATATTACCATAATATTCCGTACGAAATTATGTCAAGAAATAACCATGCCAACTGCGTCACAACCAGTCTATGCCTAAATGAAGCACAACGGTGAATGTTGAAAGGCTGAAGGATAACCCAGTATTGTGACATTGCACACACAAACAAACACAACCACCAGGAGCCACACAAGTGAGTGAATGTATGTTTTGACAGCTTTATATTTTGAAACTTCTAGACACAAAATATCAAAGCAATTCTTAGTACCGGTAGCAGTATTTAAGAAGGGATCAAAAATAACATTTTCAAAATAAAAAAAAAAAAATATTCGCTAACATTTGTAAATTCAATATATCTCCAATCAATGTTCAAATCTAATAGAGGTCCACCCAAGTATCATATATACCAAGTATCAAGGTATTCTGAGTAAAGGTTTTCAACAAGAAGTCTACAATAAATTCGGAATTGAAGACATCATCACAGAAAGATCAAATCTCACAGAAATCTGCCCAAGGAACATATGTGCCAAGTATAAAAGCAATAGAGTTAGCGGTTTGTTTAAAGGAAAAGTTGATGTGATGTACAGTGTACAATCACCCATACCAACAATTCTGCCTGTCATATTCAATTGAGAGAATTTATACAACTCTTTTAGAAATCCAGATTACTATATTATGGAGAGTAAGCATGTTGTGAAAGAACTAAAAAAAGGAGAAATCTTTGTTACCTTCAGTAATATAAACATCCCAAACATTGCTGAGAAAGGTACGTAATTCTTGGATTTTCTCCTCTGTGGTCTCAACCTCTGATTTTTCACCTTTCAACTCGGGTGTGTAGGTGAATTCAACGCAATTAACTTTTGACTTGCCTCCTTGCTCAAGTCTCTGAAAGAAATGTCGCTTCTTTTTTCGCTTTTTTCGTCTTTGGTTTTTAGTCAATTTTGTCTCTTCTTTACTTGAGTCATTCACAGAATGTGTTGTTTCGGAAACTCTCACTGTATCGCAGCAAACATTTTTGCTAAACTTTCCTCTACGTCTTTTTCTCTTTCTTCTTTTTCTGTCTGTCATTTCTGTTGATATGAATAAATTCAGATTCTCATGGATTTGCGGAAATGAGAATCTGGCATAATTTCGAGCTTTGATGTTAGCTTGCTTTTAAATTGCAATGACTCTTGTAAACACATATATAGAACAAGTCATTGATAATGACACAGTCCCTGTTAAATTTGTGAAAGTTCTCTTTGTGCTTGTCATATTAAAGTGGAGGGGTTGTTGCGAGCGTGTCCTTGAAACTTGAGTACAAAGTTGCGTATACAACAGATTGTTTGTTTACATCGAATTCAAACACGTGTTGCGTGACGACCCCTCCAGTACAAGACATAGCAAAGAAAAACATAGATCACAAGTGAAAGCATGTCCAAATTATCACATTTTAAACAAACAAGATGGTCGCCAGTCGGCCATATTTGATCAAATTGCAAATTGAATTGACATGTACATGTATCCATTTACGACACGCTAAATATCAATGAAAATGATACATGGGTGACAGAGATATAGTAATATGGCCAAAAATAAAAACCATCTTTGATCTGATTATGAAACAAAGTGACATGTATGATGTATGTGCCAAATACGAATGAAAATGGTACATAAATCTTGGAAATATAGTAGTAAGGCCAAAAAGTCAGATGGCTGACAATCGGCCATCCTTGATCCGATTTTGAAACAAATTGTCATGGACATTTATCCTAACATGTATAAAATATATGCCAAATTTGAATGAAAACTGACAAAGCATGTCCAAAATACAACATTTTCAAAAAACAAGATGGCTGCCAGTCGGCCATTTTGAATTGAATCACTAAACCACTGCATGTGCATATGTCCCACATAAAGTACTAGGCACATGCAAAGAATGAACAAAATTGTTCCAGAAGATTCTGAAATATGACTCCGCACGGATGCACGCATAGACGGACGAACGGACGGAGACCGAAATATAAGTCCCCGTTTTCGGACTTCGTCCGAACAAGGACTAGCTTGACACTTCAACATTTCGAGGAATGAAAACTATATAGAGAACATAAACCAAAACTGGACTTGCCTTGTAATATCTAAGTTTGAAAGACATTGGATAAAAACTGTTTTAGTTTTAAAGTCAATGATAACAACAAGTCATCTGAAGATGATACAGCCCTCACTTAGTTGGCTATGAATTATAAAGTTTGAATGTATATGTATAAAATTGGGTAGGAAGACTAAGTTGAAAATCAAAAGTAGGTTACTCAAAGTTATCAGCTAGGACATCTCTATTGAATTTGGTAAAATTTGCATCAATAAAGTACTAGGCACATGCAAAGAATAAACAAAATTGGTCCAAAAGATTCTGAAATATGACTCCGCACGGATGCACGCACAGACGGACGAACGGACGGAGACTGAAATATAAGTCCCCGTTTTCGGACTTCGTCCAAACAAGGACTAGCAAAATGAAGCTTGACACTTCAACATTTCGGAGAATGAAAACTATATAGAGAACATAAACCAAAACTGGACTTGGCTTGTAATATCTAAGTTTGAAAGACATTGGATAAAAACTGTTTTAGTTTTAAAGTCAATGATAACAACAAGTCATCTGAAGATGATATAGCCCTCACTTTGTTGGCTATGAATTATAAAGTTTGAATGTATATGTATAAAATTGGGTAGGAAGACCAAGTTGAAAATCAAAAGTAGGTTACTCAAAGTTATCAGCTAGGACATCTCTATTAAATTTGGTAAAATTTGCATCAATTTTAACAAAAATTCACAATCAATTGAATATGGAAATTTAATTGAGTCAATATTAAATAGCAAATGCATGAACTATTACACAAGATATTAACAAAAATTCAAAATTAATTAAATATTCAAATTAGCTCATTAATTAAATTTTGCATAGCAAACATCTTATATTGACAGATCAAGTAAGTCTATACCAAGTTTAGTCTCATTCGGACAATTAGTTCAAAAAATTCAAAATTAATTAAATATGCAAATGAGCTCGTTTATTAAATTGAAACTCAATATTGCATAGCATATATCTTATATTGACAAATCAAGTCTCCACAAAGTTTGGTCTGATTTGTAATATTTAGTTCACAAGATATTAACAAGAATTCAAATTAATAATTAAATATGCAAATGAGCTCATTAATTGATTCCTTGAAAAAATAAATCAATGTGCATCTGTACCAGTGGTCACTCTGTCTTTGTACCAAGTCTCAGCAAAATTGGTCCAGGCATCTCCGAGAAATGATGATGGACACACCCAAAAAAGGATTTTACAGGATTTTGACATTCAAAATGGCCACCAGGCCTCCATATTTGATCAAATCAGGAAATAAATCCATGTGAATATGTATACCTCCTCACTGTGTCTTTGTACCTAGTATCATTGAAATCAGACAAGGCATCTCTGATAAATATCAAAAAAGCCATGATTAACAATCAAAATGGCTGCCAGTCGGCCATATTTGATCATTTCAAAAAAGTAAAACAACGTGCATCTGTATGGGTGGTCCCTTTATCTTTGTAACTAGTCTCAACAAAATCGGTCAAGCCATCTCAGAGAAATGACAATGGACACACAAGGACTGAATTTGACTGAATTTTGGCATTGAAAATGGCCGCCAGTCGGCCATATTTGGACGAATCGGAAAATAAATTGACTTGCACATGTATGGATGACCACCAGTATGTCTTTGTACCAAGTTTTAAAAAAAAAACAGTCCAGCCATCTCCAAAAAATCACTCGGGACGGACTGACGGACTGACAAAGGCGAAACTACAAGCCCCCTCCCGGACTTTGTCCAGATGTGGGCTAATAATGAGAACAGACATAGTCCTTTCCTGCACCTTGAATTTCATCAACGATGATAAGAACCAAGGTGATAAAACCAAAATTTGTTTCCATATTTCAAACAAAATTCTGATCAAAACCTGTAGCCGATTGAATTAAAAAATTATAGAAAGAAATATAACTAAGCTTGATAATTTATAAACCATAGTGTTAGCAAATTAGTAGTTTGGCAATTATTTATTCCAATGAGTCATGGAACATAATGTATAGACAGGATTTCTCTGATTTAATGGTAACCTGCAGAATTTAGATCCACATTAATATATTGAATAAAATTATAGTGGGAACTGTAATTTATTTTATTTCAAAAATTACATACATTTCAGAACACAAAGTGGAGAACATGATAACAATTGCAAACAGTCGAGAATATTAAGAATACTAAAAAACATGTGTACTACTCTTTGGGAAAGATTAATGTTAATGAAACCTCCACCCACACACACACAGACAGACACACACACACAAACCCAACTCCCCTATAAAGAAAATCCCACTCTATTTTGATTTTAGAAGAGTATTGATCCCATTCATAAGTACAAAGCTAGCAAAAACACTGATAACTCATACATACACTTGTACAACAAGAAGCACCTAACTGCTGACATTTCATTTGTCGTATATTAAAAAACAAAAACAGTGGGGGTGTGACATTCTCAATGACTTTATTAAAAAAAAAAATGTGCTTTCGTGACAACTTCATAAATAAATTTTAGTATTGATCCCCATAAGATAAAATATTTTTCATTTTATATATTTTTTTAAGACCATTAATTACCTTCAGTGTGTAATGAACAAATGAAAACAGTACTATGGACATTTCTTTTACATGCCCTGAAAATCGAGCAATGGACAACTTCAGCAAATTTTCACCACTGATAACATTAGGTTATAGAAATAATATTTTCATATACAGTGAATTCCATTGAGCAAGCTAAATGTAGCTGGATAAATCACAGCAAGCTTAGATCTGGATGTGAAATCAACAAATATATGTGACCAATGCACTAACCTGATTCAGATAGTGAACTTTCTGATGTTTCATCCTCATCATCACATGGGCCTTCTTCTGTTACCATAGAAACCCCTCCAGGTGGCATACAAACTGTGTATAATCTATGGGAGTGGTGAAGATTGTCTACTAAACTACATGTATTTTGTGATGCCTTAGCTTTTACACTTGTCTTTACCTCAAAAGGTCCTTCAATCATCTTAGCATGATCAACGTTAAGCAGACTCGTCCTCTGCAGCAAAGGTTCTGATGGATACAGTCTATTAAGCACTTTATTGGTGAAAGCTGCATTTAAAAACGAGAAAAAACAAGTAATATTCGCAGAAAAAATAAGTAAGGCAGTATTGTCATGATTCCCTGGCGTTGAGTGGATGGTGTGATGGTTTGGTGGTGCTGGGTTGTGAAATGAATTAATCACTAGCTGCTTCTATCAGTTTTCATTCAAGTCTTGCATATGAGAAAACTGTTTACAGAAACTACCATGAAAACAACATTATAATCCCCAATTTTTGGATTACAAACTAAAGTCGAAATTTCACGATTGAAAGTTCAAGGTCATATTTTTGTTAATGGACTGTCCCATCATTCATATCGCACGGTTTCGCTAAAGCAGCCCATTCATAACCGACCCATGTATAATGAGGCTTTGGCCAAATAAATGGACCCTGGCTGGCGAAGTTAAGACTTAGTAAACAATAAATTGCATTCCATTTACTTCCATTAGATAGCTCTATGTTGCAAGAAGGGGTCCACTTTTTGGATAAAAGTGTCTGGAGAGTGGTCTATAATTTCAGCTATAAAATCAGAACCATAGTCTGTGAAAGGCCTAGGGATCTAAAAGTGCTGGTTGCACACCCCTATCACTTTTACAGGTACAGTGTATGTAAAAAATCTCTCCCCCATTGCCCGCTGGGACCAATATTACAGTGGTTAAGATTCAGATTATTACTTCTTAGCTTTGGTTTTGGCACTCACTATCATGACAAAAAATATTTTTAAAATGTTCTAGTTTTGTCACTTTTGTTGTTGAATTAACTGTTTTACATCGAAAATATGGCAAATAATTACAAATATCCTATGACACGAGTTGCTATTTTGGATTTAAAGGGCGACTCGCGCTGCGCATGTGCGACATTTGTGTTGATAAACATTGATTTTTCCGCAATCCAATGCGCTTTTCTAACGGAAATCACAAGTATGAGGTTTGACCTAGGCATGACTCACACTAATTACCGCTGGTGACTCATTCAATACCTTCCTATCACCTAAAAATACCTAATTCAAGCTTGGCAACGCCTCAGTTTGTACTCGTTGATCTGCACAACAGTCAAAGTCGCCATCTTTGTTTATATGAGACCCATATATCTCGCGCATGCGTGGCGCGACGACTACCGCCCTTTAATCTATGTTATGCATGTCGGATGACAATTTTTAAATTCATATTTTCAATTCTTTCACAATTTTTTAAGTTATCTTGATCATTCTTTCTCACAACATCTTCCAGCTGACCACACCACCTTAGTTTTCAAATGGGAACTTTTAACTTTGACAGTTCATTGACCCGGACAATCAGACTATTTCTATATATTTTTTTATTAGACGCATAAAATCCTTAGGAAAGGATAAAAAGGGTCTTACAGAGAGAAATTAAAACAAACTACAATCTAAAAAAGAAAACAAAAAATAAAAACTTTTCTAAAAAAAATCAAAAAAATCAAAAACAATAAAGACAATTTGCAGCCAATGGTGAATACAGAATATAGAATGAACACAAAATGTAGCCTAATACACTGATAATTGTTGCTGTTTTGTTCCATAGCTGTTTTTTAGGAAGACTGCTAAGGCTGGTGCTAGAGTATGGTTTGCCATAATCAAAATGAATTTATTCTGACTATTTTCTTTATCAAAATTTGGAACTTTATTTTGTGCAGTCAGGAATAATTTGTCCCTATGGTGACTGTAAGCTGGACATTTCATTACAAATGCTGCTCATCCTCAATTATATTTTGGCTGCACATATCACATGTTCTTTTATCCAGCGGCATATTATTATGTCTGCCTTTCTCAATTTTAAGGTCATGGTTGCTTGTCCTGAATTTTGCAATTAACCTTCTAAGACCATGGTTCTGCATAATAATTAGGTAATTTTCAATTTTTAAATCTTGTTTGAAAAGTCTGTATGTTCTTAGTTTGTTTTTAGCCAAGGTTTGTTTTCTATTATCATTATGCATGTCTAAGATCCATTGGTTCTCAAATGATTTGTTTATTTTTTTTATGAATAAAGTCTAAATTTTTCTTAATTATTTTTTCACTTGAGTTTACAATGGTGACAACATCTATATCTTGCATGAGGGTTTCTACACTTGTAAACCATTTACTTTTTACATTCTTATTTACTAAGTAGGCTTCTCTTAGTAATGTGTTATCAGAGTTTGTTACCCGGTTGAAATATTTAAGTCGTTGGTGTGAATTTTGAGAGACCAAGAATGAACCGACAAAATGAAAGATGGACATCCTCAACTGCAGACTTAGTTGTGCTTTCATCACCCCAAACATCACTACCATATACAATAATGGATCTTATCAGTTTGTCAAATAAAGATAGTTGGAGGGGTATGTTTAGTGAGTTGTCATAACCGAGTTTGCATTTCAAAGCAAAGAGAGCTTTCATCCTTTTATTTTTTAAATTATTGATACCCTCTTTATGTTTGCCATTAGCACTTATAGTTATACCCAGGTAATTAATTTGCTTAACAACGGCAATTTCTTTTTCAGCGAAGAAGAATATATTATTGCTCAGGGCTCTGTTTGATTTATTGAATACAATAACCTTTGTTTTCTCTGTATTAACAGCCAGGCGCCATTTTGACATACTAGTATATATTTTTAAGTTGTCTAAACAGTTTTGTAGCCCCCTAGCAGATTTAGATAAAATGACAACATCATCTGCATATAGGAGACAACTTACTTTTAAATTATCAAGAACCGGGGAGTCACAGTTTTCAGAGTTGAAACAGTCATTTAAGAAAATGTTAAAAAGAGTAGGGCTAAGATTGCACCCTTGTCTGATATAGAGCACAGATTTATCATAAACGGGGCCATCGATTCAAACTCACCTTCCTTTCTTTTAGCACTCATGGTGATAATATCGGCGAAAGGGATCCTCAGTGCCGACAAGTAATCATCATTTGTTTATTTATTAAATGCTGCACGTCATTCGTCGCATGGGCAGCGCCATCTTGGTTCACATTGACATGTATACAGCGCCGCTAGCGGCAAGAACAACTATTTCGGATGGAAAACTCTTGGTGGCAGTATTTATTTAAAACGTTCGTTCAGTACCAGAAAAGCAGACATTGGTATCACCTTGAAAATCGGGCCTTATCACCAAAACACGACCGATTTTCGTCCAATCTATGTTTTTTGGATAATATCATTAATTCAGTCCAGCGGTTGGATAGGTTATTTATTTATCACTCCGGCGAAAAAATCAACAATAATAGCAAAGGAGGTGAGAGACCGGATTTTCAAAAACATGTTTTATATATAAGGTATATAAAAACACAACGATATGTTTTATCCAAACATAACTGCAGTCCTGCAATTCTGAAAACTCAATCTAAAATGATTTACTACCATAACTTTCAGTATTGTTCGGTTATTCGCGAGAAGTTTCTCACCGGATGCATTTATTGTAAGATACTTAATACTTTTAGTCAAAGTCGATGGCAGATCAAATAATATGTTCTCTGTGAACAGCTGATCTTTCACCCATAAGGCTACTTTCCCGGAAGTCGAAAATGCGGCGTTGTAGTTTGGGGGAGTAACTTAAACTTGCACGCGTGATAATTTACTTCTGGGTGTACCAATAGACGTCACAACACAAAATCCCTCCTATGGACTATCAGAAAACTGACATGTTTGTATTTTCCGCAATGACAAAGCAGGCGTATCTCTGCACCCCAGTCTCGCTACTTCCGGGAAAGTGGTCCTTATGCGTCAGGGAAGGCCGCCACCACTAGATGGCGCTGCTAATAGGAGAGGTTCAAATTATTTCGACAAATCACATTAATCAACCATTACAAGTATAGTGAAACATTTATTGAAAGCAATTTAGAAAAAAAATGTATACATTTCAGCATAGTTAAATACTCAATATTCATGGCCATGTGGGACAGTGTCCCCAGACGATAATTTCATTGTAGGCTGACACTAAAAAAAAAAACGGATATTAGCCCGGATACTAGCTTATTTTCTTTTTATGATCTACTCTATGTGTCGCTAAACTTAAACCAGGAAATCGTAAACCATCGCCATAATCCTTGAATTTCGTGGACAAATGTTCTTAAAATATTTGCCTTCCTTGAATGAAATGTCACGGAGCAGACAGGAATTCCCAATCACGTCCATTCCGACATCGACGGCGAGCTCTTGGCACATCAAGTTGCTATGAAAACCGATCACATGACTGTATCCTTGGTTACGTGCCTTATTTATAGTTTCTGAGAAGAGAAGCAATAAACAACAGTAAAATAAAGTTTGGTATTTCATCATTTTTTTAAACACTAATGGGACACCCCCGGTCCTGGAACATAATATGTGCGTTTCCTAATGTCAGAGGAACGGTGTACATAATCGTAGTCAACTCTGATCGAGAAAATGTAAAAATAAAGCGGGTAGACACACGTTTTACCAAATATACCCCTTTACAGAGGCTTTCAACGTTTAACCACAGTTCAACTATCCCTCTATCTAGAGGGACTGTGGTTTAACACACATACAAGAATAATAATAATAATAATAACTCTATTTAATTAAGCGCAACAATTCCAACATATGAAGATCAAAGGCGCTGATACAATAAACAATCAGTCAAATATTAAAAGCACATTTAAATAAGTGCGTTTTCAGTCTGGATTTAAAAATGTCTACTGAAGGACTAGAACGAACAGACAGAGGTAATTCATTAAAAAGTTTAGGACCTAAATTTTCAAAAGCACGGTCTTTGTACAACACCTTGGACTTTTTACTACACATCTGACGAGTTTTAATAAGAAACTTCGATTCAGATCTTAAACTACGACTCGGTACATAAAATTCACATAGATAATTTGGGGCAAAACCATACAAAGATTTATACACTAGTAAAAGTAATTTGAAATTGATTCTTTGTACAACTGGTAACCAATGAAGTTTAATAAAAATGTCTGTAATGTGGTCATATTTTCGAGCACGAGTGACAAGGCGGGCTGCTGCATTTTGTACACGAATAAGAGGTTTTATCTTAGTTACAGGGAGACCAGACAATAATGAATTACAGCTGTCTAAGCGAGAAGATATGAAAGCATGTACCAACTTTTCAGTATCAGATTGGGATAATGATTTACGAATACGATTAATATTTCTTAGATGGGAATATCCAGATCTACAAATAGTAGAAATGTGTGTTTCCATAGATAGCTGCGAATCAAACAAGACACCTAAGTTTCTAGCACTTGACGAAGCACTAACCAATTCTTCACCAATTGCGATACTAGACAAAGGACACGAGTCTTGTGAGAATCTCCGAGACGACATGCACACAAATTCAGTTTTCGACACATTCAAAAGTAGGAAATTACAAGACATCCAATCGCTAACATCTTGAATACATGTCTGAAGTATCACCCGGGCGCGAATTTGATCATCTTCAGAAACCGATAAATAAATCTGTGTGTCATCGGCGTAAAAATGATATTTTACGCCGTGACGTCGCAATAAGAACAAATTAACATGTTGGAATTGCTTTCTGTGATTGGTACACGATGTGTCACATGACAGAAATAAATAGCCAATTAGAAGGGCGATTACAAACAAATATGATTATTAGCAATCGTGATATATTACCATTTTTCTCTATGTATGTAAATAGTCTTAAAGCGGAGGAGTCGTCACCTACGCATGCATTAGGTGGCTATAGCGTGTCATTGTTTACAAACAAGCGTCTACCCATGAGTCTTTGCGTTCTTAGCGTGTGTTGTTATCGTCGCTTGGGACTCAATTCTCACGCGTGCGCAGGTGACGACCCTCCCGCTTTAAATAATTACCAACTATCAAACATTTTCTCAACTCTGTTCTTAAACGGACATCGACATCCCGAACAGCGGATATAACGTGACACATCCAGTTGCCCCGACCGGACACGTCAAACACTGCTTTGTAATACATTTCCATGGAAACAAGCGCATGTAAGTAAGCCTGCCACTGTGTACACGCGACCCCCTCGTAGCTCGGATGGCATTGGTGGAAAAAATCCGCGCATAACATGGCCGCTACCACGTGTCCACTTCGTTTATCAATCACCATAAGCGAGAGCGATCTGCAAGTTTCGTTATAGAACACCTCCCTCAACGCCGACAGTGCGAATACTCGTTTCACATCACAGGCGATATCAAGGCTTTTGACAAGAGGGTCTGTCCTAAGAAGCGATTCGACGCACACCTCGAGGGCTTCTGTTCTCAACGCCACTGAGGCATGGTAGAATGGTATCGCCTCGAAATTCTCCATGAGTTTTTCACCGTACCAAACTAAGCTGCCCACTTTCATCCCCGTTGCCATAGTAAACAATGACGGGTCTTTTTCCACGGCAACTCTTAAAACATCTTGAAGCTGAGGAGCATCAACAAATTCGGCTACGTTGATATCAATTCCCTGCTGCCGTAAGAGTCTAACGGTTAGAACGGCGGATTCTGTAATGAACAATTCACATGATGCATAGTTACACTGGAAATTCCATCCAGCTGCTGTCGGGTAATTAGCATATTAGCAAAAGCTGTCTGAGGTGTTCAGTAATGTTATGTTTAATGTGCTACATTGCCTAACTATAATTGTTGGGGGACAATATATTCTCTTCAGCGTAAATTCAGACTTCCGACATGTTTTCAATAGGCGAACCCTCCCATAACTTTTCATTTCCCTCTGACTACAGTTTTTTTTTTTAAATGAGCATACTCACCGTCCGAGGTACCATCAATTTCAAAAAAATTCTTTTCCAGTGGCACACATTCTAGTGGCATTTCTATAACACGCGAGACAGCTTTTCTCACAATCGCTGATACTTCACGGAGTAAGATGTCTGGAAAGAGAAAATAACGTTTGCTTTCGTTAGGAACCAATGGTGTGATTTGTATTACGTAACCACTACTGGTGTTATGAACGTAGCATATTATAGTTAGGCTTGATCACATGGCATCACGACCACATGGCGATTAGATGAAGATCGACTATTTGGAAGGGGTGGGCAAAACTAGTATTTATTGTTCATATAACGTGCGCATATTAATCCTTTTCTTTGTTGTGAATTTAGTAAGGTATGAAAGAAAAAAAAGAAAAATCAGGTGCGAGTCGATTAAAAAACAACTTTGTTTCTCTTTCTGTTTTTTTCTTCATTTCCGAAAGCACGTACATACTTTGTTACTGAACACTGTCCTGTAAAAATAACAATTCCCACCGACACGTTTGTTCCAATGCCAATGTCTGTTTCGTTCGCAGCCGAAACGTCCGTCCACCGGTTGCAATCAATCGCAGCGACGGGATGGACAGGGTTAGCATCACTAGCCCATGGTTGTTATATACATGTAGTAGTAGTTCCCCGGAAATCCATAAATATTACATATAAATTACTGAAATAATACCTTTGGTTTGGTTGTCAGGACGACCCCTATCACCAATTATTTTTCCCATCACGTATACGCGTAAGTCTGGTGGGTAGATGTACGTGAAACAATCGTTATAACGAGGATTGTTCCGTATAGTCTCTGATTTGACGAAAGCTTCGAAGCCAACTTCAGCCGCCACGCATTGTCCCAATGGATGCGTATAGATTCCCGCAATGCCTCGAAATCCGTACATCTCAGCTAGTTTGACCTTTTCTAAAAAAAAAAAAAAAAAAGGATATACCCTTGAGCATGTGCCCGAGTTTAATAGTATTTTAGAGATCCGAGAGCGAGTGTTGGAGACAATACGTGTTATATTAGTGAAGATTCTAACTACGTGCAAATTAAACTTACCAACCTCCATCAGCTTCAAAAGAAACGCCTTCGCGCGCGGGAACACATCGCAACTAATCGCCGATACCAATTGGAAGATCCATTCACCACAGGTATCCACGCCAAGAATGTTTTTCATTTCAAATTCCATTTCGCCTCGAATTTGTAAATATGCTTCAAGTGCCGGGTACTTTATGGTCGAAGAGAGAGAAGGGTGTTCTTCCACTGAGGCATCGGTGTTTACCGTGACCCCTACGATACTGTTATCGGTTAGATCTCTTATCATAAATGATAAACGATGGAAAACCTTCTTCTCAAACATGCGTTTTACAAACTTAGTGATCGTGTCGCGTTTTTCGGCTACTGACATCTCCATGGCCATGATGAATCGCTCTCCGTAAATTATAGCATCGATACACACTTCTCTAGCCTCAACTAATTCGCTGTTCCCAATCTCATTAAAGGGTACGATTTCATAACCACACGTATCTATGACGAGACCACCAGAATCGAACTCTGTTACTTCAATGTCATCGACAATTACTTTTGATGGGAAATGCCGTTCGCGGACGAGGTCGATAATGCCCTGTAGAGTTTCCGCTTTGAAAAAGTCCTGTATTGAGACACCGTAACCATGGCGACGCAGGTTTGACAAGGCGATGGTGCTTCTTACTGAAACAATCAAATCCAATAAAATGATGCGGAGACAGATAAAATTAATATATGAGAATATCACGTATCGGCACAATATACTATCTCCGGGGGGAAATACAATTACATACTTCGGCTAGGAAATTAAATCACCCCCTCCAGGAATAATGATTCATTTCTCATTTAAAAACAAAAATAATTGTTCGCGTGTTTTTATCATTTTAGTAGAAAACGATTCTCTAAGACAGACCGGAAACGGAAACGAGACAAAAACAAAAGATTTTTCAAGTTAGCGTGGGAGAAATAACGTTGCTAAGTATTATCGTCAAGGAAAGCTATTGTTTAAGCTAGTCTGTGATTGGTTGCTGGCAATGTTTGGGGGATTTTGACCAGTTTGTGACGTAGGCTTGTCTTAGAGAATACTTCTCGCCCAATTCATGCGACCGTGACGTAGGCAACGCGTGTAAAATACATTTTTTGTTTAGAGAAAATTTGAACGGGCATGTGTAACATTGCCGGAATATGTGTCCAAAAAAAAGTATACGCAATTTTGTACAACAATGTAACTACAATAATAATTTTAAAATTTCAGTGTTTCTAAGCCATGTTTTAAAACCAAACACATGCAAATTTAATCTCCACTTCTGTTCTTCAAGAAGAAAAATAGTTTACGATAATTGCTTAATATTGGCATGGCACGATTAAAGATCACTCAATGATAGTTCCCTTCACTAGATGCTAGCATAGAAATACAATATGACTTTCGTTTATTGGTGATTGTTTGCTGACATTTGTGAGTTAAGATTCACTGTCACGATTTCAATATTTGACGAAGTGAGCGAGGCTTTGAACATATATGCAAGTTTGTGAGTGGAATGGTCAAGCATTTACAACTGCGACAGTTCTACAGCATATTAAACTAATATTTTACATATAAATGAAAAACAAAAGACACACAGCCCGCTTACTAGTATATACTGATTTCATCCTTGTCTGTCTTTGGGTTGAAAGAAATGTTTGAGATAAATCTCACCTGAATTTCCACCAATTTCAAAAAAATTGTCGACAACGTCAATAATGTCGACTGGTAAATTGACAGCATCTGCAACTGACAGCACCACGGCTTCCGTTTTAGTGATTCTCTTTTTCCCTGTCGTGATTTCCGTCTGCACATGATGGTTGTGATCACCGAGGGCGCATTCTCTAGTGTCATCGTCACCCATATTGTGTATCTACAATATAAAACATATATTCTAGTACAACACGAAATTATTATTATTGAAATGAGACAAATTGAGATAGTTCGTCGTCAGAAATACGACCATCATTAATTGTGATGTCGAAATAACTATATTTCACAATATTTGTTTGTCTGTTTGTACCGAAAGTTCGAATAGACATGGTTGAACAATAACAGTAATGCAAAGAAGCACGTCATCCGCAATTATTTTGTGTCGTAAGAAATGCGACCCCCCGATCCTATAATTAAATAAAAAAGAACCTCATAGCAATTTCCCAATACTGTTTAAGGATGGGATAGACACAAATCGGTCATCGGTGCTAACTTTTCCAAATTTGGTATCGCATGGATTTGCGATACGGTGAGTTTTAAATTCACTGATTTAGTTGAGTGGATGTATAAGCGAAAATAAATCGAACGATTTTTAGGGTACGAGTACCATGCCTGGCTACCAATCGCAACGTTGTCATTACTTGTAGTTATCACTATGAAAAACGGTATGTCAACAGTAGCTGGGTCAAGGTTCAACAACAACAACACCTCTTCTGCTCTGTCATTTGCATCTGTTTGATTTCTAATACACCGAATATACGAAATAATTGTTTTATATGGACATACAACCGGGTCATGTTGTCTGCAACGTACGTGGTGGCGAATCAGACACAATTTCCCATATCTTAGTCAATAGTTTGAGTCTGTGTTCCTCCCAATTGTTTCATGTTGTTTGTTCCAGTGTAAGTTCATTGGTCTGTACGTGTGAAACAGGTACGAGAACTGAGCAAATGAATATAAAAACACGCTAGTAGAAAAGACGATGATTCCGATGTTAATTCTGCTTAAATTAAATGATGACATCATCATTTCAGCTCTACGATTATGTCGAGTTCATACGTTTAGTTCGCTATGCCGAGAAAAGGTCACGCGGATTTATACATGTGAACAACCTGTGCCGTACTTTTCCGATTACCATGAGTGAGAAACTAGCATATATGCCAATTAGGTTATTTGGTGTCACTAGAAGTGGGCGGGGACGGATATTTTGCCAATATTGTGAGGTTTTTGCGACATACTCCAGTGACATCGGATCTACAAACACGTAAAACTGGAGGTCGGGTATCACACGTGAACATACCTATATAATTCCGCACAGCGAGTTGCATTGAACTAGGAACCCATATTGTAAGATCGATGGTTTGACAGAAATGTGACGCCTCGTCGTCTGATGAGATTATGAATATGTTCAATATCAGGTTTGTTTAAGATTATTTGCAGGTCAATCAGATTTGAAGGGTGAACCGCGTACCTTTAACTTATCAACATTCCAAAAGTTATATGTGACTGTTTATATTTATTATCACCTTGGAAGTACTGCTAGTTAATATTCATTATGATAACAATATTTATTCCACTGAGGACAAGGGTCATGAGATTAAAAAAATCGCGTGTTTTCTTTTAGATAATGAATATAATCTGAACATCTCTGTAGGGCTCTCGATGTTGTTTGTAACATCTGAGCTGGGTCCATGGCAGCAAATTGGTATGGTATCGGCCACCATCACTAATTAAGAAAGCTCTCATATGATCCAGAAAGGCGTATAGCAAAAAATTGTTTAATCTTTTCGACTCCTTAAAGTTGCCTACAATTTTGGTTAATCCGGGATCTAACTCTCATTGGGAAAACTTCTAATTACGCTTATTCCGAAATTTCTCTGCACATTCAGCCAAATCGTTATAAATATTAAAATTAGCTCTATTCTGTACAAGTTTATTAGGAAAGGTTCCAATAAAGTGGCAAGAAATGTCACGATTGGTAAAATTAGAGACGGGGGCATGATAAATATACTAGATGTATTTGCACTATACGGTAAAGCAATTCAAAGGTAGTGCGATTTAGTATGTCCACATCCATGACAATTTATACTAACCTACTATTTGAAACTCTTAGCGGGCAAAATTATTATTTTTATCCGATTATGGCTCCGAGAACTTTATCTTCGCTTTTGCCATCCTTTTGACGTAATATGTTTTTCAGTTTGTCGTATGTAAACATTGACCACGCCTAAGTTACTGACACTATTACCTGGAGCAACAAAACCATATGCCGAGATTTCATCAATAATGCAATTATTTATGTATCACACAAGCCTAACTAGTTAATATCAAATCATCTACTTTTGTTGTGAGGAATTATCTCCTCTCTCTCAGGCATGTTTAATAAAAAGTTATTAATTTTTAAAGGATCGGAACTACCAATTGGCATTATTAAAGATGATTAGTTTTACTCTCTGAACAATTCAGTTTCACACTAAATGTTTCGTAAATACATTCAATTTGTTTTATAAAAGAAAAACTAAGAAATCTAAGAAATACAAATTCCCAATAGTCAGTGGAGAAGCAATGTTATTAAAGGTTAGGAAATTTCGCTTACAAATGCAGCCTGAAATGGGACAATTAATATGCAAATTAGCTACTTAATATGCAAGTGCATGGTTCTAAAACTAATGTTGTCAGAGTATTACCTCAACTTACCTATGTATCAAATTTGACCAAAACCCGCTCAGAAGTTTTAGAGATTTTGCTCACATAGACAGACTGACAGACAGACGGTCACACAGGCACACCAAGCGCATTACCTTTTATATGTGATTCGCAAACACGGGAGCAAAAAAGAGAGGGATTTTTTTACCGCCTTTATTATGCTAGCTTTTCTAGTTACTGTTAAACGCATGCTCTAAGAGTTTTAATGCAATAGTATTCTGTGTAGAAATGACACTCTCGATAAGATGAACCTTCGAAGGGCTGTGTATATTTTATGAAAATGTGTGTGAAATACGTATTAATATATATAACATATAGCCACCTAACGAATCATGAAAATCTTCTAGTCCATCGATGAATTTGGTACTTAACATCGTTACAAAACTAATGGAATATTTTAATATATCAAAAAAACAAACAAGATAAACTACAGAAATAGGTGGAGAATTTCTTTCGTTTAAACCAAGCCTGTGAATTATCTTTGTAACCGTTCTTCTTTTTCAGTGTCAACTTAAAGTTATTATTTTGTATTGTATAGTATAGCATGAAATAATAAAAATAACAATGTTAAGACTACAAAATACGAATAAAAAGTGTTAAGATCAGTGTCGGGTTTTGTTGAAAAGCTAGGTGACAGGTAACTTAGGATTGTTTACATTTTTAAACTAAATAACTGTGGAAGGAATGGATTCCTATCGTATGTTACTAGTGACCATGCTCTGAATGAGTTGAATTTTCATGACGACTTCTATCACAAAAGATCTTTAAAATGTTGGACGACCACTGTGGCAAATAGAGCAAAAATATACTAGTGCTACACATGTATTCATATGTGTTCATATATATTTTGTTGATTTTAGAAATTTCGACGTTTTTGTGGATTTGGATTTCAGCAAATTTGTTTTCTAAATGTCCAATTAGCCATTTATCAGTTCCAAATGTTTGCTTGAATACAAACTTAAGTGTTAAACTTATGTGGTTACGTTTATTGTCTGTTCCGGGGATCACTGAACTGTTACCATTCTTCTGCGATCCTCAGATGACCATTAAACAAAAGCAAAATTTTCAGTGGCTTACGGCGGCGTACTTTGACCTTCTCTAGGGCGCCCTCTGGAAAGGTCAGTGTCTTTCTTCAACCCTGAGGAATCCAGTTGTATGGTTTGATCGGACTCGGAGCTGTGTGACGAGTACTTCACCTTCCTGTTTACATTCGCCAATCCGCCAGTCGATGTGAAATCGTTTATCTGCAGTACACACTGAGTTATATATTTTTCTCCAAACTTGCATGCCTTCATAACAACAGTGGGATTGTACGGCTGTCTCCCACTACTCCGCTGCGTGCTAGACAAACTCTTTGCCGGACGACGTAAGTATTACGATTTTACACCATTATTATTGCGATGGCGAATACGTTGTGTAAGGCTATACTGCATAGACCTTCATCCAGGGTCTATGATTACCGTTTTGCGTTTTTCAATTGTAGATCAGAAGACATCGATGACGATATTTTCCAGCAATGTTTACGCTTTGTTTCACGTGGTTTGCACACTGCAGGCACGCTGTAGTGTTTTGTGTCATCTATGTGTATAAGGCGCGGACTATTATTTGTTCGGGGGGGGGGGGGGGGTGCTTGGCTAAAATCATAATAAATATCCCTGATAAATATTAATGTTTGCATAAAAATAAACATACTGTCTGGGAATGTCCTTCACAGATTGAAAAAAAATGGTCAACCAAACAGCAACCAAAAACTATATCCCAGAAATAATTAGCCACCCCGGTTTACATAATGACTCCCCCCTTCTTTAATTTTAAAAAATCATGTGCTGATCTAGTTTTTGTTCTTATTTTCTGAACACACTTTAAATTAAATTAAGTTACTGACAGTGTAGAATGATTGCAAAATAATAATCAGAATTGTTGTATAAGTCTTGGATATTTAATCTTAATCAAATCTAATTAATCTAATAAATTGTGATTTCTAAACATTTCCTTCAATTTGTTTCTTTAAGAAAAAAAGAAACATTCAATAGTTTGAAAAAATGTACATCCGGCCCAATTAGTAAACTATGTGAATGCAGAAATGATATTTTATGCAACTGACTCTGAGTCCATTTTCATTATGTTCCTTAACCTTGTTCCATTTAGTAGTGTTTTTATATGTTATCTTTGATAGATATGGTGATGTGGAGTCTAGTAGCGACAGTCAAAGTATACTGGGATGGCTTGGACACATCGCAACACGTACATTGCTATTGTACTAGGGCATTTATCAAGTGAGTTATCATGAACATTTTGCGTACAAATTACAATGTACCCGTTTTAATTAATCGTGGTTTTCTTTTTTTTAACATGGTGCAATCCTGTACTGCCTGAGTGTATACTTTGCAGTCCTCTCACGATAAACGCCAAAAATGGCAATGAAAAGTGTTTAGCGCTCTGTGGACATTCGCATTCAATGACAGGGTTCTGTTTCCGTCACATGCAATATAGCGCCCTCTACGCCTAATGTAAACAAAGGAAAAGATTTGAATGTGACGTCTGTAATCTTTAACAAGTCAATGTGGGCGACATAGTTTACCCCAAATAAAGGAAAATTTGAATATTTAAATGATGCAGATACATTTTAGAATGAATGCATATACAGCAAATTCTTCTGATTGTCAAGTCATGCTTAGACCTCACTCCCTGTATGTGGCCAATTGAGAAAATGTGTTTATGAAAGTGAATCGTGAGTCATTGTGGAAACAACACAGTACCGGTATGTTTATTTCAGGCATGTTGACGATGTTGCAAAAACATCACTGAGTGCAACTGCAAATTCAAAGCCACTACTGCTATCTACAAACAAGTGATAAATTTCATTGGTTTATTTCAGTGATAGGCAGTTCTGTGTATGGGGCACTGAGGAAGGTGCGTGTATGAAGGAAGACTTGGAAGGGAAGTTATCGATATGCAGCCCTGAAGACTTAGTTGACTTGGAGAAATATCCAAGTAATCAGGACGGAAATAAACCAACCAATGAAAAAGTGAACGACAGTTCTGATTTATCTGATCAGGAAGTGGATATGAAGTCTGAAAAGACAGACCTGGGTGAATCAGATGAACTACTGAATGATAAAGAACATTCAGCCAATCAATGTGGGTGTATTAATGAACATCAGTTTATCAACCCAATCATGCAATCAGCCAATGAAAATCAGTGTACTAATCAAACCAGTCATTCAGCCAATAAACATCAGTGTACCAACTCCACAGTTCTAGTGAACACCAATGATTTAGCCTATGGTTCTCCGGTGAAACCATTCGAAGGTGAATTTATAGGGGAGGAAGATTTGATGTTAAAGATGGGATTACCAGTGACATTCTTAAATTCACCAAGAGATCTTGATGAGGTAATAAAACAATGTTTTTATTATTATTTGTTGACTTGTGAATCTGTTTATTTGTCATTACATCATTGTGTCATCTTCAAATTGTGCTCAATCATTTGCATAATTACTACAAAATAATTTACTCGACCAATCAAAAAATGTTTTATGCTAATTCAACACACATAAATATGTTACGTATTTGGGGTTGTACATGTATTTTTAAATTCATGGATTGAAAGTTGATTTGAATTTACAAAACTTCTTCTGAAACAGAAAGCAAACATTTCCACATTCTACTCTATACCTGAATGAGAAATTCTTGAAGCACAAGTTTCAAACTGACTAATACAATGATGAAAAACGAATTCTTTTTTTGTGACTTAAGGTACCGGTATATGTATATTAGTGATTTATGAATAATAACATTTGTTTGCACAAAATGTATTGCAGTGATAATAGTTCAAATGGAATCACAACATATGGTTTTCCAACATTAAGCACACTTCCATAATTTATTTTTTAAAGGAATCAAGAACAATGCACTTAATAGATAAATTAGGGAAGTCTGAGAGAAAGAAGAAAAAAAGGAGAAAAAGAAGAAATAAAAAATCAAGAGATCAGAGACTCGATGAAGAATATGAGGCTGTCTATGTTGAATCTGGTACTACAAATATTAATAACTGGGAGGAATATTGGGCTGAAAATGGCGAGGTGCTTCTGTGGCAAACTTGGGTTGAGAGGTACCCAGAATTTCAAGAGAGCACTGCCAGAGAGGATGATAATGAAAAGCATCTGTATGTGTCTCCAGATGAACTAAAAAATGATGATCTAGAGAAACTTTCAAACTTTGAAGTAAAATCTGGTGAATTAAGGAACAGTGATTTGAGAAATGAGGACCAAATAAACCTAGAAACTAGAAATGTTGAAAAAACAAACTCTGATATCTTAATATCTGATGAAAATCTTCTGGTAGAAGAGAAAGAGAAGAACAGAGATGTGGAATTGTTACCATGGAAACTCCATCCATGTGAAAATGAGAAATGGAAGACTAAATGGGAAGAGCATTTTTCAGAACAGTACTGGTATTACCATCAGTGGTATGATGAGTGGATGAGAACTCAAGAAACTGACCAATCAGGTTGTCCAGATCAAGCATGTGATCAAATGGGCCAATCAAAAGATGTGTTAGAAAGGTTGACATTCGTTGATGAATCGATTCAAGATGAGGAAAGATCATGTGACCTACTGTATGATGTAATTAACCAATCAGAGGAGAGTTCAGAAAATTGTGTCATGTTTAACGAGAGTCATGAACTCCATATAAAAAACTCTGAACATGGAGCAGCGCATCTGAAAGAAGGAACATGTTTGCTGTCATGTGACATGTCATGTGACAACCAATCAAACAAACAAGAAACTACAGTGGATACTGAGCATGCTCAGAATACAAAAAAAAATCAAACACTTGAATATCTGCCGAATAATCAACTTGCCAGCCAATCGGATAGCCTGTATTTAGACACTGCAGTGGACACTGAGCATGCTCAGACCTCGCTGTCTGAATGTATCCAGTCAGAAGGTGTTTGCGAAAGCGAACCGTTAGATACTCCTGGATCTGTGCAGTATGTTAGTCACATGGATGATGATATTTGTGCAAAATTGAATGATGATATGAAAAATATTGATATAGAAGAAAAGACGAATGATTTGAAAACTGATGTGTGTTACAATGAAAAAAACGGTGAGCCATACGATGGAAATTCAAAGAATGGAAATGGTGAGGAGAGTCAAATAACAGGTAAAGAAAAGTTTGCATGTAATATTGTAATATTGAGAAACACTTACTCAAGTTCATCCACCTCTAAACTAAACTCTAATTCTAACACTCCAGCCCCCCAAATGTAATTGTATATACCCCTCCAGATAACTATAAATGTCCTGAAGAGGGGCATATACAATTAAAAATGGGGGAAGGGCATTAGGGGCAGGAATAGGATTGTGGATGAGGGCGCCTTAAGGAACTCATGCCCAGTACTGTTGCGGGCCTTTTGTTTGCTTGAACAGAATGAGTTAGATTATTGCTGTTTTCAAAACCTGAGACAACACACTAACTAATTCACTCACTGATTTATATTAGCATTTCTAGAAATTTATGTTTTCAAAAAAAAAAAATTTTCAATTTATATCTTGCAATAAAGATTTAATAGTAATAATAAAAATAATAATATGTTTATAAAAGTAACAAATAATATTGAAGTATAATATCGCCATGCGTTGCTAAGCATTTCAGTTCAAAATGCTGATTTTTCTTATGTCATGTACACGTACGTTGACTTACTACTCTCGTAATTATTGAAGGCTCTACCCAGTCTCAGTCAAACGTTGGTAACACAAATACATCAGTCAGAAATCTGCACCACTGTGAAAGGTCATTGAAAGGTCACAGTGATGAAGATGACAGTGATCCTCCAGAAGATCTACCAATCAAATACAAACGCAGGTAATTAGTTAACTCTTTCACTTTTTCAGGGGTTTTGCTAAGTCCTGGAGTTTGTGATTTAGGATTTAGAAAGTAGAAAGCCAAACATTTTTTTTAGTTTCATAAAGTTGGTGAAAGTTATCTTAGATACTTTCTGTTTTAGTTCAATAAGAATGAAGTCATCAAAAGTATTTACAAAATGATTTCTTGATCAGAATCAGAGATTAAAGTTGTCCACCATTTTTAAAAATAATATTTATATTTTGTTATCGCCTTTAGTCATGAGCTGGACCCGGACGAACTGCAACGACAGAAAAAGAAAGTTTACAAAGTTCTTGGTTTTCAAGCAGACTCACAAGCAAAAAAGCAAGTATGACAGACATCTGTAGTCTACCATCACTGTACCGTAATCACCATTGATACAGTGAAGTTTAATTACGTAGTCTAACACACGACTAGATAATCATGAAGATTTGTTACTCTATTCAACATCTGATGCCATTTATATTTATCATATTTGTTTCATTAGAAACAGATGTAAACAGTTGCATGTATTGTGTATTGTATTATTAAACATTATTAGTCCCCGTTCGGAGACAGTCTGTAAACATCTGTGCATGTCCACCTCTATTTCGGATATGCCTGCGTGGATCACAATCAAACTTTCAACATACTGTAAAACAAGTCTTTTTCTCGGGCATGTCTTTTTAGCGAATTTAGCAAGAGAACTGATTCGCTAATCCAAGATGTCGCTAATGACTTTATTCTAAATTCAAAATGGCCAAGGCTTGGGGATTTGTATACATAAAAATCTGGGGCGCTTCCTAATTACACTTGACATTTTTTCTTTATTTTAATGGAGGCGATAACTGCGCATTTGTTTTGGCACAAGACAGACAAGTATTGTGAAAACAGGAAATCAACAATGACAAGAGAGATTCACTAAATCAACATTTCGCTATTACGTCATTTTACCACAATTTGCTAAAATTGCATGTCGCTTTTTCAACATGTTTTACAGTATATCATACATCTTTGGATATATATATATGCACATCCATTCGTTTAACGATCTGATTCAAGATGGCCGAATGGTGGACATCTTTATGCTTGAAATTCATCAAAATCAAGTATTTCTGTCATTCCGGATCCAGATCTCGGTTGTGTATGGATGGATTTTGTTCCAACTTTGATCCACATTTTGATTTCCATGTGTGCGTGTGCATCTCCATCTGTATCTCTGACATGCCTGGTCCAATCGCATTCAAACTTTGCAAATACATTGCATATGTTGCACTGCATATGCATGTCCATTTGCTTCATTGTCTGTTTAAAGATGTCTATCTCAGATTCCAATCAGTGGCGTGCACTGATATACACATGGAAGTCAAAAATTTAGGTCCATCACAGATAATAATGTCTAAATGAGTCCTGTGTTACTGAGTTAGGACCTGTATGGTTAATATTATTTAAATAAGTTCTGTGTCTATGTTAGGACCTGTATGGTTAATATTATTTAAATAAGTTCTGTGTCTATGTTAGGACCTGTATGGTTAATATTATTTGAATAAGTTCTGTCTCTAAGTTAGGACCTCTTCGGTTAATAGTATCTAAATGAGTATAGATTTTTAAATAACAATTATAATTTTTTTATTGATTGTATTTTAGTTATTCCGGCCTGCCAAACGTGAAATGTGTCAATGCCAGATATAGGGACAAAACAGTCAAAAAGAAATCTAAGAAATTAAAAAAGAAACAAAAAGCAACGAAATTAGGTAATGATGACAAAGACCTAAATACCAGAGAAAGTGATGCACTACAAAATGTCAAAAAGTTCTTACTATCTGCTGATGACCAGAATGATATTGAAGCTGATACACTTGGATCACACCATATTGTAGAAGGGGGTGTTGGTGTACTTGAAGAAGAGATTTCTAGTGATTCCTGCAATAGTAGTGATGAGACGAATTTGATTAAAAGCATAAAGGGACAATGTCAACATGAATATTTGAACGATTTTACTGAAAATTTTGCTATGGGAACTGGTCAGCAGAGTCCTAGAAATAACGATGAAAAATCTAATGATATCATGGGAATTGAAGAAAAATTACTGAATGAGACACCTAGTGAAGGGAGTAGACATGTTGCCAAGATACCAGATGAGCTGAAGGATGATCTTGATATTCAGAAATATTGGGCTCAGAGGTATCGTTTATTCTCTAAATTTGATGACGGTATAAAGATGGACAGAGGTGAGTGTGATGTGATAGCATGCATATAAAAACATTTCATATTGTAATAAACAAAAATCATATTTTCCACCAAAAATTTTTAAAATATTTATTCATTTTCGTTAATTTTGGAATAAATAGATGTAACTTTATATTGGCTACAGTTCCTGTTCAAAATTTTAGAAAAAATTTCGGAAAAAGTTGGTAGATTTATTTCATGAAAGGTGACAAAAATGGACTTTGGCGTTCAAACAGTTAAACTCAGGTTTTTACAATTTTAAGTTTTTAATTTCAGATCCTAATTTTGACTCACAAATTAAAGATGATTTTTACTTCTCCATTTATCACGACTTATACCACAGCTGTATTAATATAGCATATGGTGCTGTAACCTAGATATGACATGATATGACCGGTATATGAAATGAAATCTAGTGCTCAGAATGGGCAGCAGCTTTACAATTCTATTCAGATTGTCTGCGCACCAATCAAAGTACTCCCAGTATGACTGGTGTTACACTTAATAGTTAATTAATTTGCACATATTATGATTTCTGTTTTGTACTCAACTTCACGATTTGAAGACTTCATCTGTAAAGACAAAATTTCATGAATGTCTGACTCTGTGTCATACAACCCTAGAGAAATTGTCACTACGATAAAATCTATATTAAAAGCTGCATCCCTAATAGAAGCCATACCCATTCTTTTTGAAAAATTGAGAACCAAAACAAATTCACCATTTCTCATATGTATAGATGCTCTAATAGAAGCCTCTGTTGCATTGTACCGTTTTAATAGAAGCCACAGTTTCTGATACAGATTTTACAGTACAACAGAATTAGTCTTTCACAATATTAAACCAAATTCACTACGTTCAATTACCCACCATAGACTCCGGTCAGTCAAAATGACTATTTTGAACTGTAGGCATTAATCAGCAATTCTGCCGGTGATGGAGCGATAGAATCTAGGTCAGGGGAAGCCCCATGACTCCAAGATTCTCTTTCCCTTACGTCACGAACCACGTGACCGAGGCCATATGGCAGTGCCATTAACGGCTGTACAATCACACTTCTTTCATCTCTGCCTCGCCGGGAATGATTCTGAGTGGCTCTGCCTGGCTCTTTTGCTTTTTCCTGTCCGGGTTTCTAGCTTGGGTTGTTGCCGCTGGGCGGCATTCGACATTCTTTCTTGTCTTCTTTACCCTCGTGTTGTTTTCCCATTTGTGTGTAATATTTTTTTCCACAACAAAGAAATTAAAACCCGACGGCACTACGTAACCACTTGTTTGTTTCATGGCGGCACCTTTTACTACTGTAATTCACTTCCCTAATGCATGTCGTCTTCATTTTATGCTTGATCTATGTATTTAGAAATGAATAGATGTAATGACAGCACCAGGGCTCGCTGCCGTTTTTTTTTGGTCTCTTCGTGTTTCGAGTCGACTGTGCAGTGGTTATATTCAGAATTCACCAGCATAGAACCCGCATCCGAAATACTTAGCTGCGTGCGGGGTTCGGGTTTTTGCCGTGAAGGCGTGTGTTTTTCACTGGAGTTCTGAGTCCTGAGATTTTTCTTTCAGAGCCATCAAAATCGCCGAGACTGACCGCGTCGCTCATTTATCTTCACAGCAAGGTCGCACGTCCAGTAAACAAATCAGTTAAAGTGAGTGCGTGTTTGGCATGAGTGGAAAGTCCTCACGCTCGGCTACCGGTGCTTTGTGTACCGGGACACCAAGTAGGAGGCCCGATGGTGGAGGTACCGATATTTTTTCTCGGTCTCCCCCCGCTGATCGAAGGGCATCCTCACAGTCTGTTTTTTCAGGCGGTGGTTTACCCAATTTTACCGGCTGCAGCGAGGCTGTGCCCCTGGAGGCTTTCCTCCTATGGGGCCCATTGCGGGTCTCTTTGTGGACCCTTCCTCGCACGGAGCCGGGTTTGCCTCCGAGTTGAGGGCTTTGGTCGAATTGCGTCCATGGCAGGCCAGGTAGATCAGACGCAGTCGGAGTTAGCTGTCTCCACTGCAGTCCCTCTATGGGCAAGCAGGAAGAATGTTTGCATTCAAACACGTCTCTTCCAGGGAACCTGCGTTCCCAGTCGCGCTCTCCCACTTATTTGGGTGAGGCCGAGGCTCAGGCTACTTGCACCGGGCCTCCTCTGGAGCCTCGGGCACTGAATGCCAACGGGGTGCTGGCAGCCAAGCTCTTGGGGCAGGGCTTTCAGGGTTTGTTGTGCGGTAACGGTAAAACGGTAACGAATTTATCCCTGTGTCCGGTCTCGGCTGTGGGTTTTG